>NC_136059.1:966883569-968291694 GCF_964261635.1 Lissotriton helveticus
ATTCTTAGTCTCACCAGATTGTAGAGAAAAGGAAGAGACGGGCGTGTTCAATAAAAGATGTTATTTATTGATCAGTCTCTTTTCTCATACAAGAGAAATGGATCGATATTATTGCAATACTTATGGTTAAGTAAAGTGCATACATTAAAAGCAGAAGTATAAAATAATACTGTAAAAATATTGATATGGTTTCTAAGCCATATGAAGGTTTAAAATGAATAAAATAGATACATACATATATACATTTGACTAATCGTACTCAACTGGTGTTTCTAACTACGCCTACCCCGTGTACCTGACCTAAGCCTAATACGTGGGTGGGAATAGAAAGTTACAGTTTAAGTTAAGTTTGTTTTGCCAAGTGACTGACTAAAGAATTCTCTGTGAGGGGTTATTCAGTTCTGTACCTGGAATCTAGGATGAATGAGGGATGGTATCTCTCGTCTCTGGTCTCGATATTCCAGGCTGCCTGCGAGGGCTACCCGGAAGCGCCGGAGCTGGATTTCTCGGCAGGAGAAAAGGCAGCGTGTCGTTCTCAGCGCCTCAGGAAGGCGGGGCTGCGCCAGCGGGGTCTGCTCTGCTCTGGGCTTCGGCAAGTCTGGCTGCTCCGATCTCGTCACCACCGCGTGTGTTTGCATAGGGCAATATCGGTAATATTTATACCTTTAAGGTGCCGAGATTGACGTAAGGATGGACATAGATACGTCAATAAGGATGTCATACGACTTGGTCGTTAGCACATTCTTTTGCTGAAGTTCTCGATGAAATCAAAACAATGGCCGCAGGGTTTTTCCCAGGTTGTCATAGGTTTGATTTGTTTTGAGAACTCCGTATGCCTTATCAGGGGCTGGATGAATATCGCTTGTCTAATTAGATGGCAAGCGTTATGACCTAATCAGATAACACGTTCCTGTGCCGTAGTGTGGCTTTTTCAGATAACGGTTCCTGCATCATGGGGGTTTTCAGCACCATGGGCTGGCTGCTAGTTAACTTGTTAACCAGAATAGGGTCAGGAATAGGGGGATCGATACAGAACCTATAGGAATACATCACAATATATTCAACAAACTCCAAACCACTTCCAGCTTGTACGCCGGCGAAGAAGGAGACGGACCGCTTAAAATTAGGCAAGTTCTTTCTTTATTTAGCCAAGTTCCAGCAGTGATGCATTTCGGGCTAGGCAGCCCTTGATCACTCATCGGTACCATTTTTAAATGTTTTAAGGTGCACTCCTACTACCACCACGTGGTTAGGTCACATGACCATGAATATAGAGAAAATGCTTCAGATTCAATATACAAAGATTTCATTGCAGCACATTATTATCTTATTAAACTGATTGTTTAAATACAGAAAACTGAGAGGTTTAATTATGAGTGAAATACTTAAAAACGTATATATCTGTATAAATACTATTTCATAAATGTTTTCACGTACATATTAATCCTCGGAACTAAAGTCTCAATCCAACTGGGAATTATTACTGTCTCAATACCGAAAAATCCTATATCACATAGGTACTCATTACCACATGAGATCAATAGCGACTGCATGTTGTATACCGAATTCTTGTGCAAAATACCAAGTAGTAACAGATCCACTGTGCAAAACTGTGCGAAACATGTGCAAATAAGCTTGGAAAGTGCAATATATATATATATCATAATATCCCCACGTCCCACTTACCAGACACAAAGAATTCTGTGACTTGCAGTTCTCAGGAGCAGAGATGGAGTGCATGAACACATGACCTAGGGAGGAGCGTGTTCCCACCATTGGGAAAGTTGCGGGACAATTTAAAACGGCGTTTGGGCCAGTAGCCTGATTGTTTGGCATCTGACAAACGCCGAGATGGTCGAAATGCATTATGCCCTGATATTTCAGTTAACGCTTCCAACAGAATTTCCCCTGTGTGGCTTCTGCTTCTTCAGCCAGGAGGAGTTGCTTTGGATATTGCACGCGTCAACCAGAGACGCGTTAACAAAAGTCCCGCTCTACAAGCCGGCCTGAGCATCACTGGTTTTGCAACTGCAAAGGTATTTTCGGCGTCCGAGGTATCAGAATGGCTCAGACCCACCTCACACGACAAGCTAAGCAAGGGCAGCTGCAGCACAGTTCATGACTTCACGTGGAGTGGGGTACATTGTTTTCCCTGTCTGGTGAACACTTGGAATGGGGGTTGGAGTGTCAAAGGGGACTCGAGGAAGCCCTGGGAATGAATACCTATCAAGATTTTAATATCGTCGTCTCTTTGTACTGTCCTGCACGGCACCAAAACCCATATTAGCACTACAATCATAACACTCCCACGTAGCACTTACCAGACACAAAGAACTCTAGGTCTGGCAGTTCTCAGGAACAGCGACAGAGTGCACGAATACATGACCTGGGGAGGAGCGTGTTCCCACCATTGGAAAAGTTGTGGGACAGTTTAAAACGAGGTTTAGGCAAGTACCTTGATTATTTGGCATCTGACGAAGGGCGAGATGGCTGAAATGCATTATGCCCTGATATTTCAGTTAACGCTTCCAACAGAATTTCCCCTGTGTGCCTTCTGCTTCTTCAGCCAAGAGGAGTCGTTTTGTATATATATATATATATTTATCTATATATATATATATCTATATCTATATCTATATCTATCTATATATATCTATTTATATCTATATATATATATATATTACCTACTGGCGGTCGCGAGTAGGTAGTTATAGTTAGGATTGTTTTCTATAGGAAATCCGCAACATTCTATTGGGAATAACTTTGGCGCCGGTTGAGGAATCTGCCTGTAATTTTCCTTAAATTCGCCTCGCTGCGCTCCGCTCCTTCCCTTAAAATTTGGGGGGGCCGAGATAAAAGGGGGGTCCCAAAACGTGTTTTCCCCATGTTAATTTCCATAGGGCGGTTGGACTCACTTTTAGCCTGAACGGCTCAATGGATTTTCACAAAACTTGGCAAAATTGTAGGGACTGGTAGCCCGATGTGCCTTTGCTCTGTCTCAAGATATGTGCTCCAGTGGATTTTGAGTAATTTAGGTTAAAAAAAATATATATATCTGGGCGGAGCCTAACCACACATCTGATCTGATTGGCTGTCAGTAGTTCATCCAAGAAGTGTTGGCAGCCATCTTGGGACCAATATACATGATAGCACCTCATTAAAAAGCATTGTAGTTAATAGAGGGTTTTAGGACTTTAGTTACATTATAAATCATTTGTTGATGGTACAATACTCATTTTAGGAATTGTGGTGTGTTCTAAGGTGATTTTACCATGTGAAAAAGCCTTCTGCTGTGATATCATGAATCATGTTTGAAAGAAAACTAATATCTCATGATTTTCCCACAGTGGTTTGTAAGGGGATCTATAAGCTAAACTGAAAGCATATTTTCTGTAAATTCACATTATCTTTCTCAGTCATGTGAGAATGAAGTCTGACATTCTCAGTAAAACATGTACATCCAACAAGGACAGAGACTGTCAGTTGTTTCTTTGTGTTCTACTGCAGCCTCCTAGAGTGTTCTAAAGAACAACTAGAGCGCTAACAGTCCTACTTATTACAAAGGTATAGCACACCTGAAGCCATCGTGATGGGAATAAAGTGGTAACTCTTAAAACATTTAATTTAAAAAGTAACAAAATGAGGGGGTATATTATGCCATAGAAAGTATTATTAGTGCTGCAGAAAGAAAAATTAGGGCACATTTTGAGTGACTTCTCAAATCCTCTTCAATTTCATTAAAAAATTCTGACATGCAGTCTCCCAAGATGGCCACCAGAGACAAAAGAGCCCAAATGTAGCCCAAATATCACCCAGATGTAGCCCAAGTATAGCCCAATGACAGAATGTCCCTGAGTGTTCTAAAGAACAACTAGAGCGCTAACAGTCCTACTTATTACAAAGGTATGGCACACCTGAAGCCATCTTGATTGGAATAAAGTGGTAACTCTTAAAACATTTAATTTAAAAAGGAACAAAATGAGGGGGTATATTTTGCCATAGAAAGTATGATTAGTGCTGCAGTAAGAAAAATTAGGGCACATTTTGAGTGACTTCTCAAATCCTCTTCAATTTCATTAAACAATTCTGACATACAGTCTCCCAAGATGGCCACCAGAGACAAAAGAGCCTAAATGTAGCCCAAATATCACCCAGATGTAGCCCAAGTATAGCCCAATGACAGAATGTCCCAGAGTGTTCTAAAGAACAACTAGAGTGCTAACAGTCCTACTTATTACAAAGGTATGGCACACCAGAAGCCATCTTGATTGGAATGAAGTGGTAAGTCTGAAAACATTTAATTTAAAAAGGAACAAAATGAGGGGGTTCATTTTGCCATAAAAAGTATGATTAGTGCTTCAGAAATAAAAATTAGGGATCATTTTGAGTGACTTCTCAAATCCTCTTCTATTTCATTAAAGAAATTCTGACATGCAGACTGAAACATGCACTTTGAATACCAGCAGCAGACTTCCCTGGTGAGCAGTAGCTTTACTACAGTGATCTAATGAACAACTAGAGTGCTAACATTAAGAATTTATGGCATATGTGTGACACATCTGAATGCCTTCTTGATGGAACCAAAGTAAACAAGCATTGAAAATGCAATAGACCTCGCCCTCGTTTAAGTTAAAGCCATTCTGTTTGTAATGAGGTGGCTTTTTAGCTTTGCTTTTGTTAGTGTTTTTTAAACTTTCATGTAAATAACATGCATCTGTATGCATATATGTATATGTATGCATGCATTTATATTTGTATTTATATAGATATACAGATTATATATGTATGTATATATATATATATATATATATATATACATACCCAAAGACTCCCATTCACAAAAGAAAGGGCGGAGGCCAGAGGGGGTTCAAAGGTAAGACCAGCTTTATTCGGCAGGTTAAGCAAAGCAGTATTTTAGGCGGATGCATTTCGGCTAGATGCCTTCTTCAGCGCCCTGCGATGCGTTGCCAGCTTCACCAAATAGTTCCAAAGCTGCACCCCTTCAAATAATGGTCCAGAGGCTCCTCCCCAAGCTCATTGCGCTCACCTGTTGTTCGTAGCAGAATGAAGCGAACTACAACTCCCAGAATGCACGGAGTCAGTGCATCAGGGTCGGTGGTGTGGGGAATGCTGATTGTAAAGCAAAAACACAGTCTGGATGGTGCAGATGGAAAGTGAGGCTGTGCACAGGAGTCTGCCAACATCCACGAGTCACTCCCTTTGTCCCCTCGGTCCGCTGCTACCTCCAAGTCCAGGCAGGCAAATAGGGCAGGGACAGCCATACAGCATAGCGTCCTGTTGGAGGTAAAGTACCTCACACCGCCCGTGCTGTGCCCGGCTTGAAGGTGGACACTGGGGCTCCCGGTCCCCCGGGCCGTTACTTCGCTGAACCCAGCGATGGTGTGCCAGTGTATGTCCAGGTCGCTTTTGCAGCAGGGCCATCCGAATACTCCTCTGGCTGGAGCAAACAATATCCAAAGACTCCCATTCACAAAAGAAAGGGCGGAGGCCAGAGGGGGTTCAAAGGTAAGACCAGCTTTATTCGGCAGGTTAAGCAAAGCAGTATTTTAGGCGGATGCATTTCGGCTAGATGCCTTCTTCAGCGCCCTGCGATGCGTTGCCAGCTTCACCAAATAGTTCCAAAGCTGCACCCCTTCAAATAATGGTCCAGAGGCTCCTCCCCAAGCTCATTGCGCTCACCTGTTGTTCGTAGCAGAATGAAGCGAACTACAACTCCCAGAATGCACGGAGTCAGTGCATCAGGGTCGGTGGTGTGGGGAATGCTGATTGTAAAGCAAAAACACAGTCTGGATGGTGCAGATGGAAAGTGAGGCTGTGCACAGGAGTCTGCCAACATCCACGAGTCACTCCCTTTTTCCCCTCGGTCCGCTGCTACCTCCGAGTCCAGGCAGGCAAATAGGGCAGGGACAGCCATACAGCATAGCGTCCTGTTGGAGGTAAAGTACCTCACACCGCCCGTGCTGTGCCCGGCTTGAAGGTGGACACTGGAGCTCCCGGTCCCCCGGGCCGTTACTTCGCTGAACCCAGCAATGGTGTGCCAGTGTATGTCCAGGTCGCTTTTGCAGCAGGGCCATCCGAATACTCCTCTGGCTGGAGCAAACAATATCCAAAGACTCCCATTCACAAAAGAAAGGGCGGAGGCCAGAGGGGGTTCAAAGGTAAGACCAGCTTTATTCGGCAGGTTAAGCAAAGCAGTATTTTAGGCGGATGCATTTCGGCTAGATGCCTTCTTCAGCGCCCTGCGATGCGTTGCCAGCTTCACCAAATAGTTCCAAAGCTGCACCCCTTCAAATAATGGTCCAGAGGCTCCTCCCCAAGCTCATTGCGCTCACCTGTTGTTCGTAGCAGAATGAAGCGAACTACAACTCCCAGAATGCACGGAGTCAGTGCATCAGGGTCGGTGGTGTGGGGAATGCTGATTGTAAAGCAAAAACACAGTCTGGATGGTGCAGATGGAAAGTGAGGCTGTGCACAGGAGTCTGCCAACATCCACGAGTCACTCCCTTTGTCCCCTCGGTCCGCTGCTACCTCCGAGTCCAGGCAGGCAAATAGGGCAGGGACAGCCATACAGCATAGCGTCCTGTTGGAGGTAAAGTACCTCACACCGCCCGTGCTGTGCCCGGCTTGAAGGTGGACACTGGAGCTCCCGGTCCCCCGGGCCGTTACTTCGCTGAACCCAGCGATGGTGTGCCAGTGTATGTCCAGGTCGCTTTTGCAGCAGGGCCATCCGAATACTCCTCTGGCTGGAGCAAACAATATCCAAAGACTCCCATTCACAAAAGAAAGGGCGGAGGCCAGAGGGGGTTCAAAGGTAAGACCAGCTTTATTCGGCAGGTTAAGCAAAGCAGTATTTTAGGCGGATGCATTTCGGCTAGATGCCTTCTTCAGCGCCCTGCGATGCGTTGCCAGCTTCACCAAATAGTTCCAAAGCTGCACCCCTTCAAATAATGGTCCAGAGGCTCCTCCCCAAGCTCATTGCGCTCACCTGTTGTTCGTAGCAGAATGAAGCGAACTACAACTCCCAGAATGCACGGAGTCAGTGCATCAGGGTCGGTGGTGTGGGGAATGCTGATTGTAAAGCAAAAACACAGTCTGGATGGTGCAGATGGAAAGTGAGGCTGTGCACAGGAGTCTGCCAACATCCACGAGTCACTCCCTTTGTCCCCTCGGTCCGCTGCTACCTCCGAGTCCAGGCAGGCAAATAGGGCAGGGACAGCCATACAGCATAGCGTCCTGTTGGAGGTAAAGTACCTCACACCGCCCGTGCTGTGCCCGGCTTGAAGGTGGACACTGGAGCTCCCGGTCCCCCGGGCCGTTACTTCGCTGAACCCAGCGATGGTGTGCCAGTGTATGTCCAGGTCGCTTTTGCAGCAGGGCCATCCGAATACTCCTCTGGCTGGAGCAAACAATATCCAAAGACTCCCATTCACAAAAGAAAGGGCGGAGGCCAGAGGGGGTTCAAAGGTAAGACCAGCTTTATTCGGCAGGTTAAGCAAAGCAGTATTTTAGGCGGATGCATTTCGGCTAGATGCCTTCTTCAGCGCCCTGCGATGCGTTGCCAGCTTCACCAAATAGTTCCAAAGCTGCACCCCTTCAAATAATGGTCCAGAGGCTCCTCCCCAAGCTCATTGCGCTCACCTGTTGTTCGTAGCAGAATGAAGCGAACTACAACTCCCAGAATGCACGGAGTCAGTGCATCAGGGTCGGTGGTGTGGGGAATGCTGATTGTAAAGCAAAAACACAGTCTGGATGGTGCAGATGGAAAGTGAGGCTGTGCACAGGAGTCTGCCAACATCCACGAGTCACTCCCTTTGTCCCCTCGGTCCGCTGCTACCTCCGAGTCCAGGCAGGCAAATAGGGCAGGGACAGCCATACAGCATAGCGTCCTGTTGGAGGTAAAGTACCTCACACCGCCCGTGCTGTGCCCGGCTTGAAGGTGGACACTGGAGCTCCCGGTCCCCCGGGCCGTTACTTCGCTGAACCCAGCGATGGTGTGCCAGTGTATGTCCAGGTCGCTTTTGCAGCAGGGCCATCCGAATACTCCTCTGGCTGGAGCAAACAATATCCAAAGACTCCCATTCACAAAAGAAAGGGCGGAGGCCAGAGGGGGTTCAAAGGTAAGACCAGCTTTATTCGGCAGGTTAAGCAAAGCAGTATTTTAGGCGGATGCATTTCGGCTAGATGCCTTCTTCAGCGCCCTGCGATGCGTTGCTAGCTTCACCAAATAGTTCCAAAGCTGCACCCCTTCAAATAATGGTCCAGAGGCTCCTCCCCAACCTCATTGCGCTCACCTGTTGTTCGTAGCAGAATGAAGCGAACTACAACTCCCAGAATGCACGGAGTCAGTGCATCAGGGTCGGTGGTGTGGGGAATGCTGATTGTAAAGCAAAAACACAGTCTGGATGGTGCAGATGGAAAGTGAGGCTGTGCACAGGAGTCTGCCAACATCCACGAGTCACTCCCTTTGTCCCCTCGGTCCGCTGCTACCTCCAAGTCCAGGCAGGCAAATAGGGCAGGGACAGCCATACAGCATAGCGTCCTGTTGGAGGTAAAGTACCTCACACCGCCCGTGCTGTGCCCGGCTTGAAGGTGGACACTGGGGCTCCCGGTCCCCCGGGCCGTTACTTCGCTGAACCCAGCGATGGTGTGCCAGTGTATGTCCAGGTCGCTTTTGCAGCAGGGCCATCCGAATACTCCTCTGGCTGGAGCAAACAATATCCAAAGACTCCCATTCACAAAAGAAAGGGCGGAGGCCAGAGGGGGTTCAAAGGTAAGACCAGCTTTATTCGGCAGGTTAAGCAAAGCAGTATTTTAGGCGGATGCATTTCGGCTAGATGCCTTCTTCAGCGCCCTGCGATGCGTTGCCAGCTTCACCAAATAGTTCCAAAGCTGCACCCCTTCAAATAATGGTCCAGAGGCTCCTCCCCAAGCTCATTGCGCTCACCTGTTGTTCGTAGCAGAATGAAGCGAACTACAACTCCCAGAATGCACGGAGTCAGTGCATCAGGGTCGGTGGTGTGGGGAATGCTGATTGTAAAGCAAAAACACAGTCTGGATGGTGCAGATGGAAAGTGAGGCTGTGCACAGGAGTCTGCCAACATCCACGAGTCACTCCCTTTTTCCCCTCGGTCCGCTGCTACCTCCGAGTCCAGGCAGGCAAATAGGGCAGGGACAGCCATACAGCATAGCGTCCTGTTGGAGGTAAAGTACCTCACACCGCCCGTGCTGTGCCCGGCTTGAAGGTGGACACTGGAGCTCCCGGTCCCCCGGGCCGTTACTTCGCTGAACCCAGCAATGGTGTGCCAGTGTATGTCCAGGTCGCTTTTGCAGCAGGGCCATCCGAATACTCCTCTGGCTGGAGCAAACAATATCCAAAGACTCCCATTCACAAAAGAAAGGGCGGAGGCCAGAGGGGGTTCAAAGGTAAGACCAGCTTTATTCGGCAGGTTAAGCAAAGCAGTATTTTAGGCGGATGCATTTCGGCTAGATGCCTTCTTCAGCGCCCTGCGATGCGTTGCCAGCTTCACCAAATAGTTCCAAAGCTGCACCCCTTCAAATAATGGTCCAGAGGCTCCTCCCCAAGCTCATTGCGCTCACCTGTTGTTCGTAGCAGAATGAAGCGAACTACAACTCCCAGAATGCACGGAGTCAGTGCATCAGGGTCGGTGGTGTGGGGAATGCTGATTGTAAAGCAAAAACACAGTCTGGATGGTGAAGATGGAAAGTGAGGCTGTGCACAGGAGTCTGCCAACATCCACGAGTCACTCCCTTTGTCCCCTCGGTCCGCTGCTACCTCCGAGTCCAGGCAGGCAAATAGGGCAGGGACAGCCATACAGCATAGCGTCCTGTTGGAGGTAAAGTACCTCACACCGCCCGTGCTGTGCCCGGCTTGAAGGTGGACACTGGAGCTCCCGGTCCCCCGGGCCGTTACTTCGCTGAACCCAGCGATGGTGTGCCAGTGTATGTCCAGGTCGCTTTTGCAGCAGGGCCATCCGAATACTCCTCTGGCTGGAGCAAACAATATCCAAAGACTCCCATTCACAAAAGAAAGGGCGGAGGCCAGAGGGGGTTCAAAGGTAAGACCAGCTTTATTCGGCAGGTTAAGCAAAGCAGTATTTTAGGCGGATGCATTTCGGCTAGATGCCTTCTTCAGCGCCCTGCGATGCGTTGCCAGCTTCACCAAATAGTTCCAAAGCTGCACCCCTTCAAATAATGGTCCAGAGGCTCCTCCCCAAGCTCATTGCGCTCACCTGTTGTTCGTAGCAGAATGAAGCGAACTACAACTCCCAGAATGCACGGAGTCAGTGCATCAGGGTCGGTGGTGTGGGGAATGCTGATTGTAAAGCAAAAACACAGTCTGGATGGTGCAGATGGAAAGTGAGGCTGTGCACAGGAGTCTGCCAACATCCACGAGTCACTCCCTTTGTCCCCTCGGTCCGCTGCTACCTCCGAGTCCAGGCAGGCAAATAGGGCAGGGACAGCCATACAGCATAGCGTCCTGTTGGAGGTAAAGTACCTCACACCGCCCGTGCTGTGCCCGGCTTGAAGGTGGACACTGGAGCTCCCGGTCCCCCGGGCCGTTACTTCGCTGAACCCAGCGATGGTGTGCCAGTGTATGTCCAGGTCGCTTTTGCAGCAGGGCCATCCGAATACTCCTCTGGCTGGAGCAAACAATATCCAAAGACTCCCATTCACAAAAGAAAGGGCGGAGGCCAGAGGGGGTTCAAAGGTAAGACCAGCTTTATTCGGCAGGTTAAGCAAAGCAGTATTTTAGGCGGATGCATTTCGGCTAGATGCCTTCTTCAGCGCCCTGCGATGCGTTGCCAGCTTCACCAAATAGTTCCAAAGCTGCACCCCTTCAAATAATGGTCCAGAGGCTCCTCCCCAAGCTCATTGCGCTCACCTGTTGTTCGTAGCAGAATGAAGCGAACTACAACTCCCAGAATGCACGGAGTCAGTGCATCAGGGTCGGTGGTGTGGGGAATGCTGATTGTAAAGCAAAAACACAGTCTGGATGGTGCAGATGGAAAGTGAGGCTGTGCACAGGAGTCTGCCAACATCCACGAGTCACTCCCTTTGTCCCCTCGGTCCGCTGCTACCTCCGAGTCCAGGCAGGCAAATAGGGCAGGGACAGCCATACAGCATAGCGTCCTGTTGGAGGTAAAGTACCTCACACCGCCCGTGCTGTGCCCGGCTTGAAGGTGGACACTGGAGCTCCCGGTCCCCCGGGCCGTTACTTCGCTGAACCCAGCGATGGTGTGCCAGTGTATGTCCAGGTCGCTTTTGCAGCAGGGCCATCCGAATACTCCTCTGGCTGGAGCAAACAATATCCAAAGACTCCCATTCACAAAAGAAAGGGCGGAGGCCAGAGGGGGTTCAAAGGTAAGACCAGCTTTATTCGGCAGGTTAAGCAAAGCAGTATTTTAGGCGGATGCATTTCGGCTAGATGCCTTCTTCAGCGCCCTGCGATGCGTTGCTAGCTTCACCAAATAGTTCCAAAGCTGCACCCCTTCAAATAATGGTCCAGAGGCTCCTCCCCAAGCTCATTGCGCTCACCTGTTGTTCGTAGCAGAATGAAGCGAACTACAACTCCCAGAATGCACGGAGTCAGTGCATCAGGGTCGGTGGTGTGGGGAATGCTGATTGTAAAGCAAAAACACAGTCTGGATGGTGCAGATGGAAAGTGAGGCTGTGCACAGGAGTCTGCCAACATCCACGAGTCACTCCCTTTGTCCCCTCGGTCCGCTGCTACCTCCAAGTCCAGGCAGGCAAATAGGGCAGGGACAGCCATACAGCATAGCGTCCTGTTGGAGGTAAAGTACCTCACACCGCCCGTGCTGTGCCCGGCTTGAAGGTGGACACTGGGGCTCCCGGTCCCCCGGGCCGTTACTTCGCTGAACCCAGCGATGGTGTGCCAGTGTATGTCCAGGTCGCTTTTGCAGCAGGGCCATCCGAATACTCCTCTGGCTGGAGCAAACAATATCCAAAGACTCCCATTCACAAAAGAAAGGGCGGAGGCCAGAGGGGGTTCAAAGGTAAGACCAGCTTTATTCGGCAGGTTAAGCAAAGCAGTATTTTAGGCGGATGCATTTCGGCTAGATGCCTTCTTCAGCGCCCTGCGATGCGTTGCCAGCTTCACCAAATAGTTCCAAAGCTGCACCCCTTCAAATAATGGTCCAGAGGCTCCTCCCCAAGCTCATTGCGCTCACCTGTTGTTCGTAGCAGAATGAAGCGAACTACAACTCCCAGAATGCACGGAGTCAGTGCATCAGGGTCGGTGGTGTGGGGAATGCTGATTGTAAAGCAAATACACAGTCTGGATGGTGCAGATGGAAAGTGAGGCTGTGCACAGGAGTCTGCCAACATCCACGAGTCACTCCCTTTGTCCCCTCGGTCCGCTGCTACCTCCGAGTCCAGGCAGGCAAATAGGGCAGGGACAGCCATACAGCATAGCGTCCTGTTGGAGGTAAAGTACCTCACACCGCCCGTGCTGTGCCCGGCTTGAAGGTGGACACTGGAGCTCCCGGTCCCCCGGGCCGTTACTTCGCTGAACCCAGCGATGGTGTGCCAGTGTATGTCCAGGTCGCTTTTGCAGCAGGGCCATCCGAATACTCCTCTGGCTGGAGCAAACAATATCCAAAGACTCCCATTCACAAAAGAAAGGGCGGAGGCCAGAGGGGGTTCAAAGGTAAGACCAGCTTTATTCGGCAGGTTAAGCAAAGCAGTATTTTAGGCGGATGCATTTCGGCTAGATGCCTTCTTCAGCGCCCTGCGATGCGTTGCCAGCTTCACCAAATAGTTCCAAAGCTGCACCCCTTCAAATAATGGTCCAGAGGCTCCTCCCCAAGCTCATTGCGCTCACCTGTTGTTCGTAGCAGAATGAAGCGAACTACAACTCCCAGAATGCACGGAGTCAGTGCATCAGGGTCGGTGGTGTGGGGAATGCTGATTGTAAAGCAAAAACACAGTCTGGATGGTGCAGATGGAAAGTGAGGCTGTGCACAGGAGTCTGCCAACATCCACGAGTCACTCCCTTTGTCCCCTCGGTCCGCTGCTACCTCCGAGTCCAGGCAGGCAAATAGGGCAGGGACAGCCATACAGCATAGCGTCCTGTTGGAGGTAAAGTACCTCACACCGCCCGTGCTGTTCCCGGCTTGAAGGTGGACACTGGAGCTCCCGGTCCCCCGGGCCGTTACTTCGCTGAACCCAGCGATGGTGTGCCAGTGTATGTCCAGGTCGCTTTTGCAGCAGGGCCATCCCAATACTCCTCTGGCTGGAGCAAACAATATCCAAAGACTCCCATTCACAAAAGAAAGGGCGGAGGCCAGAGGGGGTTCAAAGGTAAGACCAGCTTTATTCGGCAGGTTAAGCAAAGCAGTATTTTAGGCGGATGCATTTCGGCTAGATGCCTTCTTCAGCGCCCTGCGATGCGTTGCCAGCTTCACCAAATAGTTCCAAAGCTGCACCCCTTCAAATAATGGTCCAGAGGCTCCTCCCCAAGCTCATTGCGCTCACCTGTTGTTCGTAGCAGAATGAAGCGAACTACAACTCCCAGAATGCACGGAGTCAGTGCATCAGGGTCGGTGGTGTGGGGAATGCTGATTGTAAAGCAAAAACACAGTCTGGATGGTGCAGATGGAAAGTGAGGCTGTGCACAGGAGTCTGCCAACATCCACGAGTCACTCCCTTTGTCCCCTCGGTCCGCTGCTACCTCCGAGTCCAGGCAGGCAAATAGGGCAGGGACAGCCATACAGCATAGCGTCCTGTTGGAGGTAAAGTACCTCACACCGCCCGTGCTGTGCCCGGCTTGAAGGTGGACACTGGAGCTCCCGGTCCCCTGGGCCGTTACTTCGCTGAACCCAGCGATGGTGTGCCAGTGTATGTCCAGGTCGCTTTTGCAGCAGGGCCATCCGAATACTCCTCTGGCTGGAGCAAACAATATCCAAAGACTCCCATTCACAAAAGAGAGGGCGGAGGCCAGAGGGGGTTCAAAGGTAAGACCAGCTTTATTCGGCAGGTTAAGCAAAGCAGTATTTTAGGCGGATGCATTTCGGCTAGATGCCTTCTTCAGCGCCCTGCGATGCGTTGCTAGCTTCACCAAATAGTTCCAAAGCTGCACCCCTTCAAATAATGGTCCAGAGGCTCCTCCCCAAGCTCATTGCGCTCACCTGTTGTTCGTAGCAGAATGAAGCGAACTACAACTCCCAGAATGCACGGAGTCAGTGCATCAGGGTCGGTGGTGTGGGGAATGCTGATTGTAAAGCAAAAACACAGTCTGGATGGTGCAGATGGAAAGTGAGGCTGTGCACAGGAGTCTGCCAACATCCACGAGTCACTCCCTTTGTCCCCTCGGTCCGCTGCTACCTCCAAGTCCAGGCAGGCAAATAGGGCAGGGACAGCCATACAGCATAGCGTCCTGTTGGAGGTAAAGTACCTCACACCGCCCGTGCTGTGCCCGGCTTGAAGGTGGACACTGGGGCTCCCGGTCCCCCGGGCCGTTACTTCGCTGAACCCAGCGATGGTGTGCCAGTGTATGTCCAGGTCGCTTTTGCAGCAGGGCCATCCGAATACTCCTCTGGCTGGAGCAAACAATATCCAAAGACTCCCATTCACAAAAAAAAGGGCGGAGGCCAGAGGGGGTTCAAAGGTAAGACCAGCTTTATTCGGCAGGTTAAGCAAAGCAGTATTTTAGGCGGATGCATTTCGGCTAGATGCCTTCTTCAGCGCCCTGCGATGCGTTGCCAGCTTCACCAAATAGTTCCAAAGCTGCACCCCTTCAAATAATGGTCCAGAGGCTCCTCCCCAAGCTCATTGCGCTCACCTGTTGTTCGTAGCAGAATGAAGCGAACTACAACTCCCAGAATGCACGGAGTCAGTGCATCAGGGTCGGTGGTGTGGGGAATGCTGATTGTAAAGCAAAAACACAGTCTGGATGGTGCAGATGGAAAGTGAGGCTGTGCACAGGAGTCTGCCAACATCCACGAGTCACTCCCTTTGTCCCCTCGGTCCGCTGCTACCTCCGAGTCCAGGCAGGCAAATAGGGCAGGGACAGCCATACAGCATAGCGTCCTGTTGGAGGTAAAGTACCTCACACCGCCCGTGCTGTGCCCGGCTTGAAGGTGGACACTGGAGCTCCCGGTCCCCCGGGCCGTTACTTCGCTGAACCCAGCGATGGTGTGCCAGTGTATGTCCAGGTCGCTTTTGCAGCAGGGCCATCCGAATACTCCTCTGGCTGGAGCAAACAATATCCAAAGACTCCCATTCACAAAAGAAAGGGCGGAGGCCAGAGGGGGTTCAAAGGTAAGACCAGCTTTATTCGGCAGGTTAAGCAAAGCAGTATTTTAGGCGGATGCATTTCGGCTAGATGCCTTCTTCAGCGCCCTGCGATGCGTTGCCAGCTTCACCAAATAGTTCCAAAGCTGCACCCCTTCAAATAATGGTCCAGAGGCTCCTCCCCAAGCTCATTGCGCTCACCTGTTGTTCGTAGCAGAATGAAGCGAACTACAACTCCCAGAATGCACGGAGTCAGTGCATCAGGGTCGGTGGTGTGGGGAATGCTGATTGTAAAGCAAAAACACAGTCTGGATGGTGCAGATGGAAAGTGAGGCTGTGCACAGGAGTCTGCCAACATCCACGAGTCACTCCCTTTGTCCCCTCGGTCCGCTGCTACCTCCGAGTCCAGGCAGGCAAATAGGGCAGGGACAGCCATACAGCATAGCGTCCTGTTGGAGGTAAAGTACCTCACACCGCCCGTGCTGTGCCCGGCTTGAAGGTGGACACTGGAGCTCCCGGTCCCCCGGGCCGTTACTTCGCTGAACCCAGCGATGGTGTGCCAGTGTATGTCCAGGTCGCTTTTGCAGCAGGGCCATCCGAATACTCCTCTGGCTGGAGCAAACAATATCCAAAGACTCCCATTCACAAAAGAAAGGGCGGAGGCCAGAGGGGGTTCAAAGGTAAGACCAGCTTTATTCGGCAGGTTAAGCAAAGCAGTATTTTAGGCGGATGCATTTCGGCTAGATGCCTTCTTCAGCGCCCTGCGATGCGTTGCTAGCTTCACCAAATAGTTCCAAAGCTGCACCCCTTCAAATAATGGTCCAGAGGCTCCTCCCCAAGCTCATTGCGCTCACCTGTTGTTCGTAGCAGAATGAAGCGAACTACAACTCCCAGAATGCACGGAGTCAGTGCATCAGGGTCGGTGGTGTGGGGAATGCTGATTGTAAAGCAAAAACACAGTCTGGATGGTGCAGATGGAAAGTGAGGCTGTGCACAGGAGTCTGCCAACATCCACGAGTCACTCCCTTTGTCCCCTCGGTCCGCTGCTACCTCCAAGTCCAGGCAGGCAAATAGGGCAGGGACAGCCATACAGCATAGCGTCCTGTTGGAGGTAAAGTACCTCACACCGCCCGTGCTGTGCACGGCTTGAAGGTGGACACTGGGGCTCCCGGTCCCCCGGGCCGTTACTTCGCTGAACCCAGCGATGGTGTGCCAGTGTATGTCCAGGTCGCTTTTGCAGCAGGGCCATCCGAATACTCCTCTGGCTGGAGCAAACAATATCCAAAGACTCCCATTCACAAAAGAAAGGGCGGAGGCCAGAGGGGGTTCAAAGGTAAGACCAGCTTTATTCGGCAGGTTAAGCAAAGCAGTATTTTAGGCGGATGCATTTCGGCTAGATGCCTTCTTCAGCGCCCTGCGATGCGTTGCCAGCTTCACCAAATAGTTCCAAAGCTGCACCCCTTCAAATAATGGTCCAGAGGCTCCTCCCCAAGCTCATTGCGCTCACCTGTTGTTCGTAGCAGAATGAAGCGAACTACAACTCCCAGAATGCACGGAGTCAGTGCATCAGGGTCGGTGGTGTGGGGAATGCTGATTGTAAAGCAAAAACACAGTCTGGATGGTGCAGATGGAAAGTGAGGCTGTGCACAGGAGTCTGCCAACATCCACGAGTCACTCCCTTTGTCCCCTCGGTCCGCTGCTACCTCCGAGTCCAGGCAGGCAAATAGGGCAGGGACAGCCATACAGCATAGCGTCCTGTTGGAGGTAAAGTACCTCACACCGCCCGTGCTGTGCCCGGCTTGAAGGTGGACACTGGAGCTCCCGGTCCCCCGGGCCGTTACTTCGCTGAACCCAGCGATGGTGTGCCAGTGTATGTCCAGGTCGCTTTTGCAGCAGGGCCATCCGAATACTCCTCTGGCTGGAGCAAACAATATCCAAAGACTCCCATTCACAAAAGAAAGGGCGGAGGCCAGAGGGGGTTCAAAGGTAAGACCAGCTTTATTCGGCAGGTTAAGCAAAGCAGTATTTTAGGCGGATGCATTTCGGCTAGATGCCTTCTTCAGCGCCCTGCGATGCGTTGCCAGCTTCACCAAATAGTTCCAAAGCTGCACCCCTTCAAATAATGGTCCAGAGGCTCCTCCCCAAGCTCATTGCGCTCACCTGTTGTTCGTAGCAGAATGAAGCGAACTACAACTCCCAGAATGCACGGAGTCAGTGCATCAGGGTCGGTGGTGTGGGGAATGCTGATTGTAAAGCAAAAACACAGTCTGGATGGTGCAGATGGAAAGTGAGGCTGTGCACAGGAGTCTGCCAACATCCACGAGTCACTCCCTTTGTCCCCTCGGTCCGCTGCTACCTCCGAGTCCAGGCAGGCAGATAGGGCAGGGACAGCCATACAGCATAGCGTCCTGTTGGAGATAAAGTACCTTACACCGCCCGTGCTGTGCCCGGCTTGAAGGTGGACACTGGAGCTCCCGGTCCCCCGGGCCGTTACTTCGCTGAACCCAGCGATGGTGTGCCAGTGTATGTCCAGGTCGCTTTTGCAGCAGGGCCATCCGAATACTCCTCTGGCTGGAGCAAACAATATCCAAAGACTCCCATTCACAAAAGAAAGGGCGGAGGCCAGAGGGGGTTCAAAGGTAAGACCAGCTTTATTCGGCAGGTTAAGCAAAGCAGTATTTTAGGTGGATGCATTTCGGCTAGATGCCTTCTTCAGCGCCCTGCGATGCGTTGCCAGCTTCACCAAATAGTTCCAAAGCTGCACCCCTTCAAATAATGGTCCAGAGGCTCCTCCCCAAGCTCATTGCGCTCACCTGTTGTTCGTAGCAGAATGAAGCGAACTACAACTCCCAGAATGCACGGAGTCAGTGCATCAGGGTCGGTGGTGTGGGGAATGCTGATTGTAAAGCAAAAACACAGTCTGGATGGTGCAGATGGAAAGTGAGGCTGTGCACAGGAGTCTGCCAACATCCACGAGTCACTCCCTTTGTCCCCTCGGTCCGCTGCTACCTCCGAGTCCAGGCAGGCAAATAGGGCAGGGACAGCCGTACAGCATAGCGTCCTGTTGGAGGTAAAGTACCTCACACCGCCCGTGCTGTGCCCGGCTTGAAGGTGGACACTGGAGCTCCCGGTCCCCCGGGCCGTTACTTCGCTGAACCCAGCGATGGTGTGCCAGTGTATGTCCAGGTCGCTTTTGCAGCAGGGCCATCCGAATACTCCTCTGGCTGGAGCAAACAATATCCAAAGACTCCCATTCACAAAAGAAAGGGCGGAGGCCAGAGGGGGTTCAAAGGTAAGACCAGCTTTATTCGGCAGGTTAAGCAAAGCAGCAGATGCCTTCTTCAGCGCCCTGCGATGCGTTGCCAGCTTCACCAAATAGTTCCAAAGCTGCACCCCTTCAAATAATGGTCCAGAGGCTCCTCCCCAAGCTCATTGCGCTCACCTGTTGTTCGTAGCAGAATGAAGCGAACTACAACTCCCAGAATGCAGGGAGTCAGTGCATCAGGCTCGGTGGTGTGGGGAATGCTGATTGTAAAGCACTTTGAATACCAGCAGCAGACTTCCCTGGTGAGCAGTAGCTTTACTACAGTGATCTAATGAGCAACTAGAGTGCTAACATTCAGAATTTATGGCAAAATGTGTGACACATCTGAATGCCTTCTTGATGGAACCAAAGTAAACAAGCATTGAAAATGCAATAGATCTCGCCCTCGTTTAAGTTAAAGCCATTCTGTTTGTAATGAGGTGGCTTTTTAGCTTTGCTTTTGTTAGTGTTTTTTAAACTTTCATGTAAATAACATGCATCTGTATGCATATATGTATATGTATGCATGCATTTATATTTGTATTTATATAGATATACAGATTATATATGTATGTATATATATATATATACATACACATACATATATATAAATGCATATGCATATATATATATATGTGTATATGTGTGCGTGTAGAGAGAGGTAGAGAGGTAGAGGTGTAGAGGTAGAGAGGTAGAGGTAGAGAAGTAGTGGTAGAGAGGTAGAGACTAGTAGAGAGAGAAGTAGAGAAAGGTAGAGAGGTAGAGAGTAGAGAGTGAGTAATAGAGAGTAGAGAGTGAGTAGTAGAGAGTAGCAGAAAGCAGTAGAGAGAGTAGCAGAGAGTGAGTAGTAGAGAGTAGTAGAGTGAATAGTAGAGTGAGTAGTAGAGAGTAGTAGAGAGTAAGTAGTAGAGTGAGTAGTAGAGAGCAGTAGAGAGTGAGTAGTAGAGAGTAGTAGAGAGTGAGTAGTAGAGAGTGAGTAGTAGAGATTAGTAGAGAGTGAGAGAGAGAATAGTAGAGAGTAGTAGAGAGTGAGTAGTAGAGTGAGTAGTAGAGACTAGTAGAGAGAGAGTAGTAGAGAGTGAGTAGTAGAGAGTAGTAGAGAGTGAGTAGTAGAGTGGGTAGTAGAGAGTGAGTAGTAGAGAGAGAGTAGTAGAGAGTGAGTAGTAGAGAGTAGTAGATAGTGAGAAGTAGAGAGTGAGTAGTAGAGAGTAGTAGAGAGTGAGTAGTAGAGAGAGAGTAGTAGAGAGTGAGTAGTAGAGAGTAGTAGATAGTGAGTAGTAGGGAGTGAGTAGTAGAGAGAGAGTAGTAGAGAATGAGTAGTAGAGAGTGAGTATTTGAGAGTAGTGGAGTAGGAGAGAGTAAGTAGTAGAGAGTAATGGAGAATATTCCAAAGTTTGGCACAGCACCACTTGCACAATAAGTCCAATCAAATCATATCACTTAGAGTCCTTATTGAAGCGCTGAATCTTGGTGTATATTCAAATGCTTTTATTTTCCTTAAGTTTATGTACCACAGCTAGCCGAAACGTTTCGTTCTGTACAACAGAACTTCTTCAGGGCGTTCTTATTTCCTTCAAGTTATGTCGGTGTCCTGTTGTCATATAACTAGATATTTCTTCCAAATGTTAGACGAGACGTAAGTACATTCTTATTCAAAGTGACTAGGTATCAATTTTACCCACACAATTCGGGCAGACTTGAGTAATTTATAGCATCCTCAAAGTCAGTCTTTCAAAAATTCCAAAGTATAGGACATGATAATCCAAATCCAAATGTTTCTCAAGAAAAGTCATTTTCAATCGTTCGGAATATCGGTGTTTGGGCAGATATGATCCAGGGACCCCCAGTATGCAAGGGGAATTAGTCCCCCCTCTGCAAACGCGCCAGTGGCCTGCGTTGCAGAGAGGTGTAAAAAGGGGCATAGCCTCATTACACCTCTGTGCAATGCAGCCCCCTGGCGCATACTGGAGGTTCCAGGTGGGCTAGTTGGCCCACAGGGACCCCTAGTATGCAAGGGGAATTAGTTCCCCCTCTTCAAACATGCACGGGGGCTGCGTTGCAGAGAGGTGTAAAAAAGGGTGTGGCCTCATTACACCTCTCTGCAATGCAGCCCCCTGGCGCATACTGGAGGCTCCTGGTGGGCTAGTTGGCCCCCAGGGACCCCCAGTATGCAAGGGGAATTAGTTCCCCCTCTGCAAACGTGGCAGGGGGCTGCGTTGCAGAGAGGTGTAATAAGGGGCATAGCCTCATTACACCTCTCTGCAATGCAGTCCCCTGGCGCATACTGGAGATTCCTGGTGGGCTTTCAGGTCTTATATAGTTAGGAATTAGCATTAAAAAAAACTTTGAAATTCACTGAAAAAACATAGGTTTCATGCCTTATATTGTTAGGAATTAGCATTTAAAAAACCTATGAAATTCACTGAAAAAAACATAGGTTTCACACCAGTTAGAGTCAGGAATTAGCATTTAAAAAATCTATTAAATTCACTGAAAAAACCATAGGTTTGACACCAGTTATAGTTAGCTGGAAATTTTACTGACATAAAACCATTGAAATTCCCACGTTATAGTTAGTTGGACTCACTATAACTTGCGTGCCTGCAATGCACTGCTGATGACGTCACATATTACATCACTCATGACCTCCTTTCAGTGTAATGTAACCCTTGAAACACATATTCAAAAATAGAAACTAAAATTTTCAAAAAAATAGAGATACCCATACCAGTTACAACAACCAATTCAGTAATACCACCATTCACCAACAGTCTTATATAGTCACTCATACATATATTCACTCATCATATGTAGTGAAACACCTATACATCCTGTTACACACCAACAGTCATCCAAAAGTTACTCACACACATAATCACACATGCAAATAAACTATTGAACATCCATTTATTTGCATATACAGCTATACACACACTACCACCTTACTTCTAAGGGAACTTACACATACTTACTCTCTTAAACAATCACTTATAGAAACACATACTTATTTAAAAAAGAACTCTTTCAAACTCTCACTCTAACATATACTCACTTATATACATCAATACTCACATATACTAGATTAAAACATATGTAGTTACTGATAAAGACACTAGTGAGACAGTCATTCACTCACTAACACACACATATACACACTCATCCACCCATACAGTCCTGCACATATGCTGTCTTCAAAACACATACAAACAGTGAGTCAGTCATTGATGCATCTATGTGCTAAGTAACACCCCCACCAAACCATACAGACACTCATTCTGATACTACAAAAATCTAATAACCCATATACACACACATGTAGCTACTCACCAACCCATGCAGCCACTTATACACAAAGTGAAACACTGATACAAACATTTAAATATTTAAACAATACTCGCTAATATATGTATTCACTAAGATATACTTAATAAGCCAGTTAACCAATCAATTTTTTTTTTTAAAAACATCCATTAAGACACTTATTCAAACATTTATTCTTCCATCGACCTATACATATACATATATAAAACATATTTATTTTTCAGAAAGACACACATTCACTGGATGGTGTCATCAGTGATGTCCTGAGTGATGTCACTGACCATGTCATGAGTGATGTAATATGTGACGTCATCAGCAGTGCATTGCAGGTGCGCAAGTTATAGTGAGTCCAACTAACTATAACGTGGGACTTTCAATGGTTTTATGTCAGTAAAATTTCCAGCTAACTATAACTGGTGTCAAGGCTATGGTTTTTTCAGTGAATATAGATATATATATATATATATATATATATATATATATATATATATATATATATATATATATATATATATATATATATATTCACTGAAAAAAACATAGGTTTCAGACCTTATATAGTTAGGAATTAGCATTTAAAAAAAACTTTGAAATTCACTGAACAAACCATAGGTTTCAGGACTTATATAGTTAGGAATTAGCATTTAAAAAAACCTTTGAAATTCACTGAAAAAACCATAGGTTTCAGGAGTTATATAGTTAGGAATTAGCTTTTACAAAACCTTTGAAATTCACTCAAAAAACTATAAGTTTTAGTGGTGTTATAGTTAGCTGGACATTTTACTCATTCAAAACCCTTGAAATTGCTCCTATATAGTTAGTTGTACTAAGTATATATCGCGCACCCGCAATCCACTGCTGATGATGTCACATATTACATCATTCATGACATGGTCAGTGACATCACTGATGACATCTCAAATGACATCACTTTTTTTAAATGCTAATTCCTAACTATATAAGGTCTGAAACCTATGTTTTTTTCAGTGAATTTCAAAGGTTTTTTAAATGCTAATTCCTAACTATATAAGGCCTGAAACCTATGGTTTTTTCAGTGAATTTCAAAGGTTTTTTTAAATGCTAATTCTATTAGCGGATAACGTTTAAATATAATAATATCCTAGTGGGACCTCCTGAGCAGCCCTAGGGGGTCAGGGTGTTCCTACCCTGCCCCCTTTTCGTGTTCTACACGTTTGTTTTTCTGCTTTCTTGTGCCTAATTCCTAACTATATAAGGCCTGAAACCTATGTTTTTTTCAGTGAATTTGCAAGGTTTTTTAAATGCTAATTCCTACCTATATAAGGCCTGAAACCTATGGTTTTTTCATTGAATTTGCAAGGTTTTTTAAATGCTAATTCCTAACTATATAAGGCCTGAAACCTATGGTTTTTTCAGTGAATTTGCAAGGTTTTTTTAAATGCTAATTCCTAACTATATAAGGCCTGAAACCTATGGTTTTTTCAGTGAATTTCAAAGGTTTTTTAAATGCTAATTCCTAACTATATAAGGCCTGAAACCTATGGTTTTTTCATTGAATTTGCAAGGTTTTTTAAATGCTAATTCCTAACTATATAAGGCCTGAAACCTATGATTTTTTCAGTGAATTTCAAAGGTTTTTTAAATGCTAATTCCTAACTATATAAGGCCTGAAACCTATGTTTTTTTCAGTGAATTTCAAAGTTTTTTTTAATGCTAATTCCTAACTATATAAGACCTGAAAGTCCACCAGGAATCTCCAGTATGCACCAAGGGGACTGCATTGCAGAGAGGTGTAATTAAGCCACGGCCCTTTTTACACCTCTCTGCAACGCAGCCCCCGTGCATGTTTGAAGAGGGGGAACTCATTCCCCCTGCATACTGGGGGCCCCTGGGGGCCAACTAGCCCACGAGGAGCCTCCAGTATGCGCCAGATGGCTGCATTGCATAGAGGTGTAATGAGGCCACACCCTTTTTTACACCCCTCTGCAACGCAGCCCCCGTGCATGTTTGAAGAGGGGGAACTAATTCCCCTTGCATACTGGGTGTCCCTGGCAGCCATCTTGTGCCTTGTTCGAACCAAGGCACAAGAAAGCAGTGAAACAAAGGTGTGAAACTCGCAAAGGGGCCAGAGTAGAAACACCCTGACCCGCTAGGCCTGCTCAGGGGGTCCCACAAGGACCCCCAAGGCAAAAAAAATATTATATATATTTTTTTTAAGTCGCGGGGTACAAAAAAACAATAAAAATAATATAAAACAACAATTAGAATAAAAAACAGTTCTTTTCAGAACTATCTCCAATTTATATAAAAATGCTACATTTTTTAAAAACTCTGTCTTTCTTTTTTTCTCCAGGGTACGCGTACCGGTACGTGTACCGATACGTGTACCGGGGCGTGCACCCCCTCAAAAAAAAAATAATAATAATGAGTGTGTGTGTGAGTGGTGTGTGTGTGTGGGGGGTGTGTGTGGGGTGTGTGTGTGGGGGGGTATGTGTGTGGGGTGTGTGTGTGTAGGATGTGTGGGTGTGTGTGTGGGGTGTGTGTGTGTGGGTGTGTGTTTGTGTGGGGGTGTGTGTGGGTGTGTGTGGGGGTGAGGAATGTGTGTGTGGGTGTGTGTGTGTGTGTGTGTGAGGTGTGTGTGTGGGGTGTGTGTGTGTGTGTGGGGGGGGTGTGTGTCAGAGGTGTGTGTGTGTGTGGGGGGGTGAGGTGTGTGTGGGGGATGTGTGGGGTGTGTGTGAGGTGTGTGTGTGTGTGGGGGGAGTGAGGTGTGTGTGGGTGGGGGTGTGTGGGGTGTGTGCGTGTAGGTGGGGGTGTGGGGGTGTATGGTGTGTGTGTGGGTGTGTGGGGTGTTTGGGTGTGGGAGGAGGTGTGGGTGTATGAGGTATGGTGGGGGGGGTGTGAGGGGGGTGGGTGTGGGGTGTGTGTATGTCGGGGTATGTGTGTGGGGCACCCCCTCAAAAAAATAAAAAAAAATAATGAGTGTGTGTGTGTGTGTGGGGGGGTGGGTGGGTGTGGGGTGTGTGTGGGGGGGGGGTATGTGTGTGGGGTGTGTGTGTGTAGGATGTGTGGGTGTGTGTGTGGGGTGTGTGTGTGGGTGTGTGTGTGGGGGGTGTGTGGGTGTGTGTGTGAGAGGAGTGTGTGTGTGGGTGAGTGTGGGTGTGTGTGTGTGAGGTGTGTGTGGTGTGTGTGTGTGTGAGGTGTGTGTCAGAGGTGTGTGTGTGTGGGGAAGGGGTGAGGTGTGTGTGGGGGATGTGTGGGGTGTGTCTGTGAGGTGTGTGTGTGTGGGTGTGGGTGTGTGGGGTGTTTGGGTGTAGGTGGGTGTGTGGGTGTGTGAGGTGTGTGTGGGGTGTGTGTGGGTGTGGGGGGTATGTGTGTAGGATGTGTGTGTATGTGTGGGATGTGTGGGTGTGTCTGTGAGGTGTGCGTGTGTGTGTGTGTGGGGGAGGTGTGTGGGGGGGATGTGTGAGGTGTGTCTGTGAGGTATCTGTGTGTGCGTGTGTGTGTGTTGGGGGGTGAGGTGTGTGTGTGAGTGAGTGTGTGCGGGATGTGTGGGTGTGGGTGTGGATGTGTAAGGTGTCCGTGTGGGGGTGTGGGGTGTTTGGGTGTGGGTGGAGGTGTGCGTGTATGAGGTGTGTGTGGGGAGTGTGTGGGTGTGGAGGTGTGGGGTTGTGTGCGGGACGTACTTGTAGGTACCTAAAACAGCCACAGAACCAAAAGCTCTTTTCAGAGCTACCCTACCTGTAATCACTCAAAATGATTATTTTATTATTTATTATTATGATGATATAATTTTTTTCACTATTTTTCCCCATGGTACGCTCCCCGGTACGCTCCCCGATGCGCGTACCGGGCGCTCCCCCCGCGAAAAACGAAAAAAAAAATATATCTTTTGCCCCGCAGGACCCTTTATTGGCCCCCACATCAAACCTAGGGAGTCAGGGGGGGTCTACCCTGCCCCCTTTTGGTCATTTCCCCCTTTGATTTTTGCCACCTCTTGTGTCTCAATCCTACCGAGACACAAGATGGCGGCCGCTGCAGACTGTTTCGAATGTTTACAGACACCCGAGAACCAATCAGCTTCCCATGCGCAAGTCGCGTGGCGCGCCCGGAGCGCTCCCCGGTGCGCGTACCGGGGCGCGGCCATAGATATATAATTTTTTTTTAACCTAAATTACTCAAAATCCTCTGGAGCACATATCTTGAGACATAGCAAAGGCACATCGGGCTACCAGTCCCTACAATTTTGCCAAGTTTGGTGAAAATCCATTCAGCTAAAAGTGCGACAGACCGCCCTATGGAAATTAACATGGGGAAAACATGTTTTGGGACCCCCCCTTTATCTCGGCCCCCGCTTGACGAATCCCCCCCAAACTTTCAGGGAAGGACCGGAGCGCCCGAGGCAAAGTTGCTGAAAAATTCAGGCAGATTCCTCAACCGGCGCCAACGTTATTCCCAATAGAATGTTGCGATTTCCCTATGGAAATCAATCCTAACTATATATACCTACTGGCGACCGCCAGTAGGTAATATATATATATATATATATATATATATATATATATATATATATATATCGCTCAAAATTTCCTCTTGTATATCAGTAGGAAAACAGCACTTGGGTGGCAGATTTTTCAACGGTCTTTATTTCTTTTCACAACAAACGCGTTTCGGCGTTCAGCCTTCGTCAGTGTCAATGACACTTGACCCATGACTACTAATGAAGCCTTGCGATCCCAGTGGCAACAAACAAGGGACTCACCCATTTTTGTCAAATAGGTCGCCATCTTAAAGTGGGTAATAGAGTATATATACAGACCCACTTACAATTATAAAACCGTATATCGGTATATAAAAAGATGCAATGGGTATACAGACATATACATGGAACATACCACCCAATCTAGCCATGGATCGGCAATTATCCCTCATTGGTAAATCCACTAAAATAGCAGGCTCCATCATTAGCAGCGAGACTGGCAAGAATTCATCTAGTTCATTATTAATTCATTGTAATCAACAGTGTTCAATTACTTATCAAAAGATGTGTATCCAAAATTCTCAAGAATATTCATATAGATACTAAATATCAGGTCATTTTCATTATCAAAACCTCCTTTGAGAAAAGCAGGGGTAAATCCTAAATTGCATTCAGGATCAAAAACTAGTATTTCATCCAGCAGATTCACACAGCAGTAAACCATACATATTCCTATTCTGTCAATTCTGTTCATTTTCCCAGGTGCACTGCCATTTCTTCACCACTATTCAGACCTCTGGGATAATTGGTTGATAAATCAATAATGTATCTCGATTCAAGCCTCCTAAGTCTTCTGAGTCAGTCCCCTCCTCTTACATTGTACGGTACACAGTCCAATCCGAAAAATTGCAGTTTACTTCTGTCCTTGCCATGATGTTCAGCAAAATGCCGGGCTACCGGATATGCAGGATCTGCCTTGTAGATAGCCTGGAGATGCTCTAGTATCCTCATCTTTAATTGGTTGATTGTACTACCAATGTAGCGTAGGCCACACGGGCAGACCAAACAGTAAACCGCATAGATGGTACTACAAGTAATACATTTCAAAATCTTCATGGACCTCCCTGTGTTCTGTATCTCATAGTTTAAGACCCTTCTGCTTGCTGCACAGGCCTTACAGCGGCCACAAGGATAAACAACACTCATTTCTTTCAGGGTTATCGCCTTGACGATGGGTTTCTCTAAATGGCTTCTCACCAACAAATCACTCAATGACCTAGCCCTGCTAAAGGTCACAAAGGGGTGTGGCGGTAAGTCATCTTTCAGCACATTATCCGTGAGGAGAATGTGCCAATTCTTCCTCATCATGGCTCTCAGTTGATTGGCTCCTGAAGAGTATGGGGTCACCATCCTAAATTTACCTTCTTTACTGGTCTCCCTGTTCGGAGGTTTCTTCCTTAAGAGTTCCACCCTCGGGATTCTCCTAACTTTTCTTAGGGTGCTCTGTAGCAGTGTATTGTCATATCCTCTGAGGCTGATCGCGCCAGGCAGTCAGAGGCAGCCGCCTCAAAATCCTGGTCTCGTGAGCTATTCCTACGGAGTCTTAACAATTCCCCGTAGGGTATACTTTTAACCAGCTGGGGTGGGTCGCTACTGCTGGCGAATAAGATGGAATTACCAGCAGTTTCTTTTCTATACAATGAAGTGTGGATTTGACCGCTATCAATGAACACCTTCAGGTCCAAATAATCGACTGCCACCGGACTAATGGATCCTGAAAGGTGTAGATTGTACTCATTGTTGTTTAAGATCTCAATATATATTTCTGCCGCATTCATTGCCCCTTGCCACACAATGAATAGGTCATCTATGTAGCGGTACCAATATACAACCTTCCCACTCTCCTGTCCCACACTACAGCTCCTGGGCACCTGCTCCTCCCACCAGCCCACGAACAAGTTCGCGTAGCTGGGGGCAAAGCAGGTGCCCATCGCCATCCCAGATGTTTGTCTAAACAGTTGTTCTTCAAATAGAAAGATATTATGCGTTAGACAAAATTCCACAAATTCAAGAACCATCATGTTAGGCTGTGCAAAGCGCAATTGGCGTTGGTCAAGGTAATGCCTGACCGCATTTAAACCATGTTGGTGTTCTATGTTCGTGTACAAACTAGTGATATCCATCACCATTAATAAATAATCTGAACTCCAAGTAATAACCATGATTCTATTTAAGAAATCTTTAGTGTCCTGGATATACGACTCAAGATTAATCACGAACGGGAACAGTACATTGTCCACAAATCTGGACATGTTCTCCGTAAGACTATTGATGGAAGAAACAATCGGGCGTCCCGGAGGGTGTATGCTGTTCTTATGGAGTTTCAGGAGGTGATAAAAGGTTGGAGTCATGGGATTACCGCTGCGCAGAAAAAGATGCTCGTCCCTGCCCAGCATCGCGAGATCATACCACTTGCGTACTAGGCTATCATACTCCTTGATGCTTTGATTGTACATCTCGTTGTTGGTTACCATATAGTACTTTGCATCAGACAACTGTCTGATCGCTTCTTGTCTGTAATAGTCTCTACTCAGCAGGACTACATTACCCCCCTTGTCGGATGGCTTCACTACAATAGTGTTGTCATACATAAGATCATGCAGTGCCCTCCTTTGGGGCTCAGTGATGTTCCGGACGTTGGGGTTTGTAGCTTTTCTATATGTCACCAGATCCCTGGTCATTGCTTCCGTGAAGACATCAATGACATCCCAAGGTGATTGTGGGATGAAGACAGAAAGCGGCTTAAAATGACTCTCTTCCCTTTCCTGCTCCACTCCCTGTAATAATGCTCATTGGGCCATGTCAATGTTTTTATTTATCTCTAGATTTGAGTCCTGCTCAGTTCTTAAGTCCTCCATTGCCTCCAGAGCAGGCAGATCCCTGCTGCTCAATGCATCCGTTGCTGTTAATCTGGTGCCTTGTTTACCATCTCCTTGGTGTGTGGCCTCAACTTAAAATATTTGTGGAGCTTGAGTTTCCGAGTAAATCGAAAGAGGTCGATCCTCGTCTGAGTGTATTCCAGATTTGTGCTGGGGCAGAATGTTAATCCTAGATTTAAGAGTTCTAATTCAATTTCAGTCAGTGTCCTGTGGGTTAGATTGACCACCGTTAAATTGGTCACATCTCCTGCCTCCTGATCCATTACTTCTTCTTGTTGCGGCTGGTCCAACTCGGGACTCTTGCTCTTCCTCTTCCTTTTCCTCTTACAGCCGCCTCCTGCTCGTCTGGTCCTCCTTTTGCAATTTCTGGAGGTTAATTCTTTCCCCCTCTTAGCCAGGATTGCCTTATCAGTTTGAATCCGGCGTGAAAAGGGACAGCCATGCCCCTATGGTCACTCTTGGGGTCCGATTGGTCATCGCTCGATTCATTGCCTGTCACCTCAGATTCAGAGGTTACCACACTGGGATCTGTTGGTACTTGTATGCTTTGGCTGAGGGGTTTTCTAGGGGCATCAAATTTCTTCGCAAAAGTTAGTACGCGACCCTGGCAATAATCATTTTCGTCTCGGTCGTACTTTTCTTGCTTGCGAGTTTTTATTTTTTGTTCATACTTGGCCAGGCGGGTTTTCATCATCCCTTTTAGATCTTGTATCTTGGCAGTTTCTTCATCTTTATCAATCTCTTGTTCCAAGATTTTTATTTCTGCCAAGGCCTTCTCCCTGTCGCTCCAGGCGTATTTCACAAGGATCTTTAATGTCTCCTCGCAGTACTCTGCGGTATGTTCATGCCAGTCAGTAAGCAGTTGGGGATCAGGATGTTCATATGACGGGACTGTATATACCCTCAAGCCCCGGGGTACACGATGCTCTTCAATATAACTGGTCAAACTTGTAGCCTCCCACCACTTTCGAACTTCCCGTTCGTAAAGTCTCTCTAATTTGATCATATTTTCATCAAGTTTGCTTCTGTGAGATTCCACTGGTGTTACTGTTGATTCACGCTGCTTATCATGCGCGGCGTTCTGTCGCGCAAAACATGTTCATGGGTCAAGAGGCGAGTTATGCACTTGATTAACTTTTAATCAAGTGTCTTGCCGTGGAAACTGCCACCCTCCACGTCGCTCTGCCGCAGATTCAGCTGTTAATGTTACAAATGTAAAAACGGGCTCACCGGCTTGACTCGCGCGTTGGATTCCAACCGGCAATCCTGCAGGGGAGGTCCTTCGCGACAATCCTCCGGCTTTGTTCGTGCCCAACAGCTGTGACGGTGCTCGAGAAAAGGAAACGCTCGTTCTCCACAAAAGAGCCTTGTGCACTCAGGGGCGGGTGCTGCCAGCGGGTTGTACATATCGCTCAAAATTTCCTCTAGTATATCAGTAGGAAAACAGCACTCGGGTGGTGGCAGATTTTTCAACGGTCTTTATTTCTTTTCACAACAAACGCGTTTAGGCGTTCAGCCGTCGTCAGTGTCAATGACACTTGACCCATGACTACTAATGAAGCCTTGCGATCCCAGTGGCAACAAACAAGGGACTCACCCATTTTTGTCAAATAGGTCGCCATCTTAAAGTGGGTAATAGAGTATATATACAGACCCACTTACAATTATAAAACCGTATATCGGTATATAAAAAGATGCAACGGGTATACAGACATATATATGGAACATACCCCCCAATCTAGCCGTGGGAAAGTTGTGGGACAGTTTAAAACAAAGGTTTGGGCAAGTATCTTGATTATTTGCATCTGACGAAGGGCGAGATGGCTGAAATGCATTATGCCCTGATATTTCAGTAAACGCTTCCAACAGAATTTCCCCTGTGTGCCTTCTGCTTCTTCAGCCAGGAGGAGTCGTTTTGGATATAGGTATATATATATCAGTGATCAGTGATGTCATGAGTGATGTCACTGACCATGTCATGAGTGATGTAATATGTGACGTCATCAGCAGTGCATTGCACGTGCAAGTTATAGTGAGTCCAACTAACTGTAACGTGGGAATTTCAATGGTTTTATGCGAGTAAAACTTTCAGCTAACTATAACTGGTGTGAAACCTATGGTTTTTTCAATTAATTTAATAGGTTTTTTAAATGCTAATTCCTAACTATAACTGGTGTGAAACCTATGGTTTTTTCAGTGAATTTCAATGGGTTTTTAATAGCAAATCTTTATAGGTATAGAAAGTGAAAAATTTTAAAACGAATTTTATATAGTATAAATATGTAAAAAAATATATATATATATATTTTTAACCCGGGGGCGCTCCCGGGGCGCGTACCGGTGAACGCACGGGTAAGCGCCATATTATGGCGCGCCCTGGGGCGCATACCGGGGAGCGTCCCGGGAGCGCTATTGCCGCGAACGAAAACAACATCGTGACGTATCGCGTACACGCGTGATGCGTCATATGATGCACAGCATAAGCGCAACCGAAAGCACGCGAGCGCATACGATCGCGAAACGTCCTGACGCGCTTACGCTACGCGCCCGCGGGAGCGCCCCGGAGCGCGACTATGGGCGCGCCCCGGGGTGCGTAGCGTAAGCGCGTCGGGTCATGTGACCTGAAAATAACACTTTTGATTGGTTGCTAACAGTTTTTTTTATAAAGAATGAAATCCCCACCCATTTCCTTCACTTCTTCTTTCACTTTTGTGACTGAAAGACCTGCCTGTTTTGCTCTTGATTCTTTGTTAGATATCTTCAATTATCATGGCTGCTAGACCATCCAGCAGTGAAGATGACTCCGAAGAATTCATCAATGAAGAGCCTCCTCAGCCAAAAATAAAAGAACATTTCATCTGGAAAAAATTTTCCATACCTGCTGGTCAAAAAAAGGTAAATGCTCCAAAAGTGGAGTGCAGGATCTGTCACACAGTCCTGTCACGGGGTAACTCCAATAAAAAATATTCTTTTGGGAACTCCACAATGATTCGCCATGTGGAGAGAAGGCACCCCCATAATTTTGCCCGAGAAAGTCTCAGGGCTCTGGCACAAAAGGTTCCCAGTGATGGAGCCTCTACATCAACCGGAGGACGAACACCATCGGTGAGGGGGAGATCACAGGATCAGGTTCCGAACATTCAGCCTGCATTTAACAAAGGCGCCCTTAAATGCAGATACTGTGATCAGCTACTTTCCTGTGGGGAGCAAAGTGTTCTGCTCATGGTTCGAGCATTGGAGAACCATCACTGCCGTTACCAGCGCTAATTTTTTTTTTTTTTTGCTCCTGTTGAGCAGTTTCCATTCCCTGTTTTTGTTGTAGTTCTAAAAAAAAGAAAAAAGAAGAAAAAAAAAAGTTCTTTTCAGAACTACCTCCAATTCTCCTCAAAGAGCTATATTCTTAAAAAAATGAAAAAGAGTAAGTGAAGTGGAGTGCATTGATAAATGAAAGGAAAATGAGTAAGAAAGAACAGAAAAGTATGAGAGGAGAAAGGAAGTGAAGTAGGGGGACTGAAAGAAGGTGAGTGTTGGGAACGAAAGTAAGGAGAAGGAAAGTGAACATGGGGAATGTGGTTATTCAAACAAAATGTAGAAAAGGAACGGGGGTGTGGAAGTGTAAGAAAAGATGCATTGCTGGAGTTGCATCATTTTTGTGACACTCTCCAGCAATGCATCACTTTTGCGCTTACAGATACGTCTGAAATACTGACGTATCTAAAAGTACTTGTGACATAATACGTCATATATTTAATATCACGCATGAGTAGAAGACTGAAGGCCTCATTTATGAGGCCATGCGTCACTTTTACGCCACCGGTGCGTCACTTTTTGTGACGCACCAGTGCTGTTAAAAATGCACCTTATTCAGTCATATTTACAAAGTGATGCATCTAGGTAGATGCGTCACTTTGTAAACCCCTGCACCACATTATACCTATGTCATGTGTAATGTATGCAAAATGGACGTATTGACGCAGGAAAGGGTCGTAGAGGTGACGCAGTAAAATCTGTGAGATATCACTACGTCACTTTTATGACGCTGTTGCGTCCAAATCTTGCACCTGTTTCACAGCAGGTGTAAGACTGATGCAGGCCCTTTCACATGTGTGTGTGTGTCTGGGGGGATGAGGTGTATAGGTGTGTGGGGTATGGGAGTGTGGGTGGGGATGTGGGTGTGTAAGGTGTGTGTGTGGGTGTGGGTGTGTGGGGTGTTTGGGTGTAGGTGGGAGTGTGGGTGTGTGAGGTGTGTGTGGGGTGTGTGTGGGTGTGGGGGGTATGTGTGTAGGATGTGTGTGTATGTGTGGGATGTGTGTGTGTGTCTGTGAGGTGTGTGTGTGTGTGGGGGGGGGAGGTGTGTGTGTGGGATGTGTGGGGTGTGTCTGTGAGGTATCTGTGTGTGCGTGTGTGTGTGTGTGTTGGGGGGGTGAGGTGTGTGTGTGTGTGTGTGGGTGTGTGGGATGTGTGGGTGTGGGTGTGGATGTGTAAGGTGTCGGTGTGGGGGTGTGGGGTGTTTGGGTGTGGGTGGAGGTGTGCGTGTGTGAGGTGTGTGTGGGGAGTGTGTGGGTGTGTGGGGTTCTGTGCGTGTGGGTGTGTGTGGGACGCCCTTGTAGTTACCTAAAACAGCCACAGTACCCAAAATCTCTTTTCAGAGCTACCCTACCTGTAATCACTCAAAATGAATATTTTACACTATTATTTTCACTATTTTTCACCAAAGTACGCTCCCCGGTACGCTCCCCGGTGCGCGTACCGGGCGCTCCCCCCGCGTAAATCGAAAAAAAATTACAACATTTTTTGTCCCGCGGGACCCTTTTATGGCCCCCACATCAAACCTAGGGGGTCAGGGGGGGGGGGGTGTACCCTGCCCCCTTTTGCTCATTTCCCCCTTTGATTTTTGCCACCTCTTGTGTCTCAATCCTACCGAGACACAAGATGGCGGCCGCTGCGGACTGTTTTGAATGTTTACAGACACCCGAGAACCAATCAGCTTGCCGTGCGCAAGTCGCGTGGCGCGCCCGGAGCGCTCCCCGGTGCGCGTACCGGGGCGCGGCTATAGATATATAACATTTTTTTAACCTAAATTACTCAAAATCCTCTGGAGCACATATCTTGAGACATAGCAAAGGCACATCGGGCTACCAGTCCCTACAACTTTGCCAAGTTTGGTGAAAATCCATTCAGCCGTTCGAGCTAAAAGTGCGACAGACCGCCCTATGGAAATTAACATGGGGAAAACACGTTTTGCGACCCCCCTTTTATCTCGGCCCCCGCTTGACGAATCCCCCCCAAACTTTTAAGGAAGGAGCGGAGACCCGCGAGGCAAAGTTGCTGAAAAATTCAGGCTGATTCCTCAACCGGCGCCAAAGTTATTCCAAATAGAATGTTGCGATTTCCCTATGGAAATCAATCCTAACTATAACTACCTACTGGCGACCGCCAGTAGGTAATATATATATATATATATATATATATATATATATATATATATATATATATATATATATATATATATATATATATATATATATATATATATATATATATATATATATATATATATATATATATATATATATATATATAACTGGCAGTTGCCAGTAGATAGTTATAGTTAGGACCTAGTTTCCATAGGAAAAGCGTTTTTTGTTTTCCCAATAACTTTGGCACAGGATGACAAATCTTTGCGAATTTTTCAAAACTCGTGGGCCACTCCGGTCAGCTCCTGTCTTGAAAGTTTTGGGCTGATTCGTCAAGCAGGGGCCGATAAAAAAGGGGGGTCTCCATGTTATTTTACATCGGAAACTTTAGACACGGCTACAGCTCGAACTGCTGAACGGAATTACACCAAATTTGGCAAAAAGGTAGCCCTTGGTTCAGAAAGAGACCTTTTTGTTAAATGGTGTTTCCGTTCAGTAGTTCCTGAGAAAATACAAAAAAAAAAGTTTCGATATCGAGAGGCGCGATGGATCCACAGACCCTCCCGACCACAAGCTTTATTCTAATTGGCTGTCAACACTCTAAACCAGGAAGTGTTGGCAGCCTTCTTGTGACTCTGTAGAACCGAGTCACACGTAAACAGAAAAACAAAGTGAAAAACAAGAAAAGGGGGCAAGGTAGAAACACCCTGACACCCTAGACCTGCTTAGGGGGTCCCACAAGGACCCCCAGGGCCAAAAAAAGCTTTTTGTTTTTTAAACAGCAAAAGTCACTGAGGATCCGCGGATCCTGCCATGAAAATAAACAAATGTAGCGCGGGCTCCCGTGCTTCGTTTATCATTTAGCCCCGGGTGGGCTAAGTCACGGGGCATGCCATATTGTAATTGCGGGGCCCCCCAAGCCCCGAGTGACCGCCACCCCCGGGGCTTTTCTTAAATATTTGCAGGGGCCCATGGCCCCCTGCAGCCCCGGGAACCGCAACCCCCCAGGCTTGTTTTAAAAAAAAAAAAGACCCTGTGAGGGGAGGCTCGAGGCCCCCCAGAAGCCCTGGGGACCGTCACCTCCCCGGGGCATCAAGTATGTAAATGCGGGGGTCCCTAATGGACCCCCTAGCCCTGGGGATGACCACCTCCCAGGGGCTGTGCACACGTTGGGAGGGGTGCCGCATGGCCCCCCTCATGGAGCCCTTGATGGCCCTGGGGACCGCCACCCCCAGGGCCAGCTCCTGCAGCGTTCCGGGGAGCCCACCCCCATGATACTGCTGTTTGCAATGAGAGCTGGAACCGTGTGACTCCCACCCTGTCATTGCAAACTGCTTTGCTTCATTGAAGCGAAAGCAGGGAAAACTGCTCTCGCTTCAATGAAGCAAAGCAGAATTGGTTTTCCACAAGGGCAGCTGCATGTCAGCAGCTCCCCATGTGGAAAAGCAATGCCGGCTCCTGCAGGACGTGGGGAGTCCGCGGGACCGTGGGGGCATTAGGGCTCCCCCCAAAGTCCCCAATGGATAGGTCCTGCTTCGGGGGATGGGGTGCCCCGGGCTAGAAGTGGCCTTGTGTCAGGTCCCAGCGGGTTGTGGAAGGTTCGGCCCCCAGATTTCTGTATAGAATCAAGGCAGGTTTCAATCACTCGCTCTCTGCATGTCATTGGAGGCAGAGAGTTGCTCAATCTAGACGCTAAGACACATTTCCTGATCGTGCCACTGATTAGTTGCCTTAACGCTCTAGTCTTTCTTTGGCGGCCATTTTGTGCGCTCGTGCCTTTCTCTCGGCGCACTTCAACGGTCGTTTTCCTGTGGAACGGACGCTTTCTTCTGAGAGCGTCTCTTCGATTTTGCCCTTGTCCTATTTGTTCCAGTTTTGAGAAGGTTCATTCCTTCAGTTTTCTCTTAGCGCTATAGACGTTAACCTGTCTGTGAGCGCTGTCCTTTCAGTCCGGTAATTCTTCCTCGGCAGCTGCGCTGTTACCTCACCACAAGGACCTGGTAGGACAATATTTCTGTTGAGACGCTAGTCTTCCAGTGGGAGGTAAGAATTCAGTCTGTGCAGTGCTTGTTCAGTATCCAGAATTCTCCTGTATCCTTTGCATCTCGTGAATTACCCTAAGGCACTCAGAACTGGCATTTGAATTTCGTAAGACATCTGAGGCTTGTGTTTTACAGCCCATGTGTTTTACTAATACTCCAGAGACTCTTGAACTACAGCGTATGTGCATTACAAAGACTTTCTTGAGCTAGAGACTCCTTCGTGGTGTTAGATCCTCAGCATTTGTTCTTCATCCTTCCAGAGCTTTGATGACATCAAGTATAGTAATGTATTACTGATATGCATATTAATTATACAGTATTATACCACCGTGAACTCAACCGCTGTGTTAATTCCCTTTGAACACTTACTCAACTCCTAGCTGGATTCAGTCATACCTATCTGGACTACCACTTCTCTAAACTCATTCAAAGAGAGGGGCTAATGTCCACACATATTCAGGTACTTGTCATTGATAATTAAATGGAGAGTTAGGTGATAGAGTCAAAGTGTAGTGGGGAACTGTAGTAATGTTTTGCTTACCTTTTACAGGAGATGATCTTTCTGAATGAAGAATAATAGAAGATTATTTTGTGTGGCAGTCTCTCTGTTTGTTATCCACTTCCCCTTTCCCTTTCATTCCTGGGCTCAGAGTTCTCTGGGAACAGGGGTGTAGGGGAGTTGGGAAATTCTCACCTAGCAAGGACCTTCTGGCCACCTGCTCCCACGGATTCAAAGGAATTCAGGTACGCTCTCTGACAGATTGAAGTGCCATAACATTTCTCTCCGTCTGGGCAGAATGGCAGAAGGTTTAGATGTGAAGGCTTTGGCAACCATTCTCGAGGATTTGCAAAAGCAGCTTAGTGAAACCAGGGAAGAGGTTAGGAAGTCCAATCAGGAGGCAAGTTACCTTAGGCAGCGGGTAGAAGAGCTTTCTGTGAGTCCCAGTCCTAATTTCGGAGGGCTTAAATCTCCAACCTTTTCTCCCACCTCATCGTCATCATCTGCGTTCACTACGCAAGTTGTCCATGCTATGTCCCCAACCATTCCTTTGGCCCCTCCAGAAAGATTTCAAGGAGATCCTCATAAGGCTCAAATCTTTTTGACCCAGTGTTCCCTGCATTTTCTTTGTAAGCCCATTTTATTTAAGGAGGATCAGTCTAGAGTGGCGTTTGTGCTGTCCTATCTTAGTGGTGACGCTGCTGCGTGGTCAATGCCTCTGGTCTCCTCTAATTATCCGGTGCTATACAAATTTGAAGATTTCAAGGCAGAGTTTCTTCGAATCTTTGATCGTCGTACTATATCTCAGACTACTGATAACGAGTTATTGGACCTGAAACAGGGAAATAGAGAGCTTGTGGCGTATCTGGCACAATACAATAAGTTAATTGTTGAAACCAATTGGCCTGCAGCAAAAAGAGCGGCAATTTTTTACAGAGGCTTACGGGATGAGTTGAAGGATGGTTTGTCCCAGATTCCTAGAAGACCCACAGATGTCTCGGAATTAATCGACTTGGTCCTTCAAATTGATCAAAGGCAAGCGGAACGGCGAAGTGAGAAACGAAGAGATGTAAAGCCCTTTCCGCCACGTTTTGATCGAGTTCGTCCGGAGCCCCCTAAGAACAGTGAAGTTCCTACTAGTGAGGAACCCATGCAGATTGGTGCAGTTCGTGGCCCGTTGTCTCAGGAGGAGAGAGAAAAGCGACGCATAGGGAAATTATGCATGTATTGTGGTCAGTCTGGCCACTTTGTCAAAGAATGCCCGAAGAAACCAAAGACCAATTCATGGGTAAAAGACAAGCTCCACCAGTAGACGGAGTTGCACTGGTGGGAGCAGCTCCAGAGACAACTCCCAAGACTCAGCTACTAGCAAATGAATGGCAGGCTGTGGCCCCACATTTGATTTTGCCATGTACAGTATGGTTCGGTAAAGGTCAGAAGGAAAAGGTGTCTGTAATGTTGGATTCAGGCGCCACTGGATACTTTTGTGATCTACAATTTGCTAAAATGGTGGGAATTCAGTTTGAAAAGAAACTAAAGCCAGAACCAGTGCGAGCCGTGGATGGAACTGAGTTATCTTCAGGCCCAATAGTGTTTGATACTGAGGTTATTACAGTCGTCGGTCCAGAGGAACATCGGAGTTTTATCAGTTTTAACCTCATTGATGCCCCTCAGTTCCAAATGATTTTGGGGCTGCCCTGGCTCACTGAGCATAACCCAAGGATCGATTGGGCCAAACGTACTGTAGAGATGACTTCAGAATTTTGTACTGATCATTGTTTTCATGCACCTGTGGATTCTTCGCCGACTACTATGTCTTCCAATTTGGCTAATCAAATGCCCATGGTTTGCGCTGTGGAAGCACCTGAGATTCCAGAAGTTTATCTCGACCTGAAGGAGGTCTTCAACGAAAAAGAAGCAAAAAGATTACCTCCTCATCGGGAATATGATTGTCGTATCGAGTTGGAGCCTGGAGCTACTTTACCGTGTAGTCGCATCTATGCACTATCGGAACCCGAGAACCAACACCTCAAAGAATATATTGAACAGAATTTAGAAAGTGGTTTCATTCGACCCTCTCAGTCGCCAGTTTCTTCCCCCCTCTTTTTTATTCCTAAAAAGGATGGAACCCTGAGAACTTGCATAGACTATCGTGCTTTTAATCTGGTCACCAAAAAGAACCGCTATCCTTTGCCTCTCATTTCCGAGCTCCTTGATCAATTTCAGAGTGCAAGTATCTACACAAAATTGGATTTGAGGGGAGCGTATCATTTGGTGCGAATGGCGAGGAATGGAAGATGGCTTTTCGCACACGATTGGGTCTGTTCGAGTATCAAGTCATGCCTTTTGGGTTATGCAACGCTCCTGCAGCCTTCCAGTATTTTGTAAATGATCTTTTGAGAGAGTTTTTGGATCGCTTTGCCGTTGTCTATATTGATGACATTCTCATTTTTTCAAACAATTTGGAAGAACATGTTCAACATGTTCGTGTCATCTTGGAACGTCTACTGAAGAATCAGCTGTTTGTGAAACTGGAGAAATGTGTTTTTCATTCAGCTAAGGTGGAATTTTTAGGTTTCATTCTTTCTCCTGAAGGTGTCAACATGGATAATTCAAAACTGGAAGTTATAAGATCCTGGCCTGCTCCCCGCTCCATCAAGGAAATACAGAGTTTTTTGGGATTCGCCAATTTTTATCGGCGGTTTATTCAGAATTTCTCCGAGAAGGTCAGCCCAATTACTCGACTTCTAAAGAAGAATGAGCGTTTTGTTTGGGGAAAAGAACCTGAAGAGGCCTTTCAACAGTTAAAAGAAGCCTTTGTCTCTGCCCCCATTTTGCAACACCCAGATTTGAAGGAACCTTTCTTTGTGGAAGCGGATGCTTCCAATTTCGCAATGGGGGGCATTTTGTCTCAGCGACAGAAACAAACGGGACAACTACATCCTGTGGCCTATCATTCTAGAAAGCTTTCGACTGCTGAAATAAATTACCCCATTTCTGACAAAGAACTTCTGGCTGTCAAAGAGGCCTTTAAGATTTGGAGGCATTACCTGCTTGGTGCTCAACATGTCATTACAGTGTTCACAGATCATCGCAATTTGCAGTTCTTAAAGTCCGTCAGAACCCTCTCTCCTCGTCAGTTGAGATGGTCCCTATTCTTTGCGGACTATGACTTTGTTTTGACATACAAACCTGGATCGGCTAATGGGAAAGCGGATGCACTTTCTCGTCTAAGCTTGGGAGATGTTACGGACAAGAAGGAAGAAGGCTATATCATTCCACAGAATAAGATTGTAGCAGTTATTGTGGAGGATGAGTTGGAAAAGCGGGTGCTTGAAGCCTTCCAAGGAAATGAATTCAAAAATTGGATATCTGAAGGTCCAGAAAGAGAACTTAAGGATGGGAAACCATATTTTCAAGGGAAACTGTTTGTTCCAGTTGAAGAATTGCAGTCAGTAATCATCCAAAAGTTTCATGATCATCCATTGGCAGGCCAAAAAGGAGCAGTCAAAACGCTGGAACTGGTGAAGAGGATTTATTTTTGGCCAGGCATGGAAGCGCAGGTTAGGCAGCACTTCGCCACTTGTGAACAGTGTATTAAGGGGAAGAGTTCTAGACACCCACCTCAAGGGTTACTTAGGCCTTTGCCTGTAGCACCTTCTCCCTGGCATACCATTTCTATGGATTTTATTGTAGAGTTACCCTCTAGTTTAGGTTATTCTGTAATCTGGGTGGTGGTTGACCAGTTCACAAAAATGAGTCACTTTATTCCCCTAAAAAGCCTCCCAACAGCTTCTCAATTGGCAATTTGTTTGTGCAACATATTGTGCGTCTGCATGGGATCCCTAAGATTGTGATCTCCGATCGAGGTTCACAGTTTGTTTCTCGATTTTGGAGATCTTTTTTGAGAGGCCTGGGGGTGGATTCTCGTCTGTCCACCAGCTTCCATCCAGAAACGGACGGACAGACAGAGAGGGTGAACCAGGATTTGGAACAGTACCTTCGTTTGTATTTGATGGATCAAGAGGGAGAATGGCCCTCTCTATTGAGTACTGCGGAGTTTGCCTATAATAATTCCGTCCATTCTGCTACCGGCTACTCCCCATTCTTCCTTAATTCAGGCAGACATCCAAATATGTTAGTGGGTAGAGTAGAGGTAGAGGTACCTGCAGCAGAAGAGGTAATTCAAGATTTGCATAAGGCTTTTCAGTCAGCATCAGTTAATCTTTCTAAAGCAAAACAGGACTACAAGAAGCAGGCTGACAAGAAACGTAGGGAGAGTCCAGAATTTGAGGCAGGGGATCTGGTCTGGGTTTCCACTCGCCATATGCGGTTGGTGGGGAACAGGAAGTTTCAGCCTCGATATGTGGGTCCATATCCAGTAGTTGACATGGTAAACCCAGTCAGTGTTAAGTTGGCCCTGCCAAAGTCCATGAAGATTCATCCCACCTTCCATGTTTCCTTACTAAAACGCAATCCACCAAATCTTCGACGTTCACTTCCCCCCGCTCCAGTTCAAGTCCAATCTGCAGAGGAGTTCGAGGTGAAGAGAATTTTGGACTCTAAATTGAGAAAAAACACTTTGTTCTACCTAGTCGACTGGAAGGTTTCGGCCCTGAAGATCGATCATGGGAACCTAGCAAGAATGTTCACGCCCCGCAGTTGGTAGCTGAATTTCACAAGACACATCCTCAGAAGCCTAGAGAGGGGGCTTTGGTGGGGGGTACTGTCAGGTCCCAGCGGGTTATGGAAGGTTCGGCCCCTAGATTTCTGTATAGAATCAAGGCAGGTTTCAATCACTCGCTCTCTGCATGTCATTGGAGGCAGAGAGTTGCTCAATCTAGACGCTAAGACACATTTCCTGATCGTGCCACTGATTAGTTGCCTTAACGCTCTAGTCTTTCTTTGGCGGCCATTTTGTGCGCTCGTGCCTTTCTCTCGGCGCACTTCAACGGTCGTTTTCCTGTGGAACGGACGCTTCCTTCTGAGAGCGTCTCTTCGATTTTGCCCTTGTCCTATTTGTTCCAGTTTTGAGAAGGTTCATTCCTTCAGTTTTCTCTTAGCGCTATAGACGTTAACCTGTCTGTGAGCGCTGTCCTTTCAGTCCGGTAATTCTTCCTCGGCAGCTGCGCTGTTACCTCACCACAAGGACCTGGTAGGACAATATTTCTGTTGAGACGCTAGTCTTCCAGTGGGAGGTAAGAATTCAGTCTGCGCAGTGCTTGTTTAGTATCCAGAATTCTCCTGTATCCTTTGCATCTCGTGAATTACCCTAAGGCACTCAGAACTGGCATTTGAATTTCGTAAGACATCTGAGGCTTGTGTTCTACAGCGCATGTGTTTTACTAATACTCCAGAGACTCTTGAACTACAGCGTATGTGCATTACAAAGACTTTCTTGAGCTAGAGACTCCTTCGTGGTGTTAGATCCTCAGCATTTGTTCTTCATCCTTCCAGAGCTTTGATGACATCAAGTATAGTAATGTATTACTGATATGCATATTAATTATACAGTATTATACCACCGTGAACTCAACCGCTGTGTTAATTCCCTTTGAACACTTACTCAACTCCTAGCTGGATTCAGTCATACCTATCTGGACTACCACTTCTCTAAACTCATTCAAAGAGAGGGGCTAATGTCCACACATATTCAGGTACTTGTCATTGATAATTAAATGGAGAGTCAGGTGATAGAGTCAAAGTGTAGTGGGGAACTGTAGTAATGTTTTGCTTACCTTTTACAGGAGATGATCTTTCTGAATGAAGAATAATAGAAGATTATTTTGTGTGGCAGTCTCTCTGTTTGTTATCCACTTCCCCTTTCCCTTTCATTCCTGGGCTCAGAGTTCTCTGGGAACAGGGGTGTAGGGGAGTTGGGAAATTCTCACCTAGCAAGGACCTTCTGGCCACCTGCTCCCACGGATTCAAAGGAATTCAGGTACGCTCTCTGACACCTTGGAGGGGGGCTACGCAAACAAAAAAGCAAAATAAATAAGGCTGGCTCTGGGGGATTGGGGTCCCTAGGGCCAATAGTGGCCTCAGGAGGGGGCCCACGCAGCCCCCCTCCATGAAAAAGCAAAGATATATGTGGCCATGCCCCAGGGGATGGGGTCCCGGGGGCCAGAATTGGCCATAGGAGGGGGGGACCACGTGCCCCCTTTCATATATATTTTTTTATTTTTAAAAGGGTCAGGCCCTGGGGGATAGGGTTCTCAGGGCTCAAAAAAAGGAAAAAGAAGGGGGCCACACAGCCACGCGATCGTGCCGGAGGCCCCGGCCCTCCCAGCAACACTTTGCAAAGGCTCCCTGTGGCGCGTTTTAAATTGGGGAATTAATGAATTCCCCTTCAATACTAAGGGTCGCTGGGGGCCAACTAGCCCATCAAGTGCCTCCAGTAAGCGCCAGATTCCTGCGTTGCAGAGAGGTGGTCCAGGCCATGGCCCTTTTTACACATCCCTGCAATGCAGCTCTAGGGCGCTTACTGGAGGTACCTAGTGGGCTAGTTGGACCACAGGGACCCTCAGGATTCAAGGGAACTTCATCCCCCAACTTAAAACACGCCATGGGGCGCATTTGCTCAGTGGTGAAGGGAGGGGACAGGGCCTGAAGTGACAAGTGTGCAAACACGCCCTTTGGTGCATTTTAAGTTTGGGAATTAATTCCCCTTCAATCCTGAGGGCCCCTGGGGACCAACTAGCCCACCAGGTACCTCCAGTAAGTGCCACAGGCCTGCAATGCAGCTCTGTGGCACTTACTGGAGGGGCCTAGTAGACTAGTTGGACCCCAGGGACCCTCAGGATTCAAGGGGACTTAATCCCCTAACTTACAATGCACCAGGGGACGCATTTGCAGAGTGGTGGAGAAAGGGTGCATGTCCTTGTCTACCTCTCACCAATCCGACTGCGTGAGACTTACTGGAGGTAACAGGTAGGCTAGTTGGCCCCTAACGGACCCCTAGCAGTGAAGGGGACTTCAATCCCCATCCAAGCGCGTGCCAGGGAGCGCGTTTGCAGAGTGGTGGGCAAAGGGGGCGTGGCCTGGTATGAGTACTTACCAATGCTGCTGCGTGGGACTGACTCAAGGTAATAGTTTGGCAAGTTGGACCCCAAGGATGTCCTTGGGGGCCAACCACCCTTCTTGTTACCTCCAGTAAGCCCCACAAAGTGGAATTGCTAAGACGTCTTCGGAGGACATGGCCCCCTTTCTCTACCACTCTGCAAACGTGCCTTTTGGCAGACTACGGGATGGGGGATGAAGTCCAATTCAGTCCTGAGGGAGTTTGGGGGCCAATAATCCCTCCTGGTACCTCCTGTAAGTCCTACGCAGTGGAATTCCTGAGCGATGGTTGGACCCCCAGCACCCTTTTTCTACCACTCTGCAAACTCGACTACTAGTTAAAGTAGCATATTTATGCCCCCCTGACTTAGAGGTAGTTTTAATCCCCCTGCCCTATCATGTACTAGGGTCTTACAGAGGAGGTCATTTTAATCACAGGGGTACCCCAACGCATAGTGTTCCCTAGTGTTTGTAGGTGTTTTCACTGTATTCTAAGTGTCTTTTAGCATAGCACTGGCTCTAGGCCTGGTTAGTCAGAGTCAGTTACCACCAGTACCCATCTCAAACAGTTGTGGGCACAGGATGATTTTGCAACAAGGCCTCTTTTTGCTCCTATGTTGGTTCTTTCTGCACATGTCATGCTTATTCCTGCACGTTTCTTCATCTTTGTGGACTTGTGCTGCTTCTTACTGCATTTCTTTTGCTTCTTTCTGTGCATTTTTTCTTCTTTCTTCACATGTCCTACCTCTGTAGGCATAGTTAGAAACTAGCATTTAAAAGACCTTAGAAATTCACTTAAAAAACCATAGGTTTCAGGCACAATATAGTTAGAAATTAGCATTTAAAAAACCTTTATCGAGTTGCAGGCGGTTTTCTTAAAGAATAATCTGGATTGCAGTACCCCATCTTCCACAAATAAGTGTCACATCTAAAAAGTCAATATGCTCTTTAATACTTCTGTCCATGAAACTTAGATTATATGTATTATTATTCAAATACATTAAAAAATCACCCAGACTAGAATCGTCACCACTCCATATCATCAAAACTTCGTCGATGAAACAACCCCAATACACTATATGATTGGTTAGTGCGGAAGGGCATGATCTCCAAATATGATCTTCCTCAAAGAATCCCACATAAATATTAGCAAACGATGGGGAGAATTTGGCCCCCATAGCTACATCAGAGTGTTGTTCATACCATGTTTATTAAAACTTATCGAAAGACATTCGATTTAATATGATAGACCTTACTGTTTCAGGTGTGAATGAAAATGGTACAATATGCAAAAAACTAGTATGGACTAAGCTGTTGTACTTCTTTCTAATGGCCATAGTAAAGTAAATGGAATTGTGTCCCATCCTTTTCTATCACAGAGAAAATTGCAGGACAAAAAGGCTGTCCTCTGTTAAGTTTTTGCATCAGTACTTGAAACACCAGCATATTGGGTATTAGAAGTACTGCTTCAGGGGTTAATGTGGCACCAAAACAGGGAAGAAAGGACCTTGCTGTATGAAGACGATATAGTGGTATACATAGCAAACCTAGATGATACTATGCAGAGACTCCTACACATTTTCCAAATGTATGGCCAGTTCTCGGGATTTAGAATTAATTGGAAGAAATACACAACTTATCCTTCAGGTGGGTGGAGACCAAGGAAAAGTCATTTACCTGCTCTAGCTGGAAACTGACAGCTTCAGATTTCGGGTAATATATATTATTAGGGATGGACAGAGGCTCTATGCATGAACCTAGACCCACTGGTAAAGGCAAACCACTAAAGAGCCCTCTTACTGTCACTACTAGGGAGGACTTAGTTATATAAAATGGTTGAGTTACTGAGGCTCCTCTGCATATCACAGAATGCCTTCTTCTGGGTTCTGAAGTCCTTCTTCCAGACCACAAATGATATACTGCAGGGCAGCTATGAGAAGAAAGGGCTCTGAAAATATCTCTGGATACACTCTGTAAAGGGATTTATTTTAGACAAATTGCATTACTAAATATGCGTTACTATTAACTAGTGATACACCCAGTGGTGGTAAATGAATGAAAATTTATGTATAAAGAAGATGAAAAATCACTTTGGAAAGATAGATACAGACTAGGACAGAAGGATTACTTATTTTACATGCATTGGGACGCTCGGAACATGCCTTTGCTCTTGCCAACTGCAGTAGTAATAAAGGCATGGGTTAAGGCTACTTGGGAAAGTTACAAAATAGACCTTACGATGGGTTGTCAAAAACATAATGGAAGTAGGAAATTTGCAGGGTTTTAATGAATGGGACTTGATAGGAGTCTCCAGAATCACTGCATTGAGTTTACTAAACCAGGACATAACTTAAATCATTTGAGTGCACTCACTCGTCAACATGGCTAAGAGAATGTGGACATTTTATCAAACATTGTGACACTGCCCTGAACAAGTCAATCTGATAGACGATATGCCCTTTAATTTCGGCACTGACTTGCTAGCTACTTTAGACATAAGCTCTCTATACACTAACATACCCCGGAATGAAAGTATCGACCTCATAGAAAGGCTTTTAGACAACAGACCTAGACCAACCGAGGTACCTACCAGTTTTATTATCAGACTATTGCGCATTGCTTTACAGAGCAACTACTTCATATCAGGTGCCACCTATTATCAACAGTGCTCTGGTACCAGTATTGGAGCCATTTTTACTCCCAATCTGGCTAATATTTATATGGACCATGTTGAGCACAAATTTGCCCTATATGACAACAATGTGTACTGCTCCAACATTAAATGTTGGAAGCGGTACATCAACGATATCTTTCTGATTTGGACAGGCAGTGAAACTGATTTTAATAACTTTATCACATACCTCAACACTATCCAAACTCATCTCTCATTCACGTTCATGGTACATGAATCCAGTATAGCATTTCTAGACTTAAAATCAACCATGACAGTGGCACACTTTATACTTCCTCCACAGAAAGACTACTGAAAGAAACACCCTTCTATCTTATCACAATCAACATCCCCGTGCCTTAAGAGATAGTTTGCCATTTGGCCAATTTTTGAGGTTGCGCTGTACTGCACATACAAAGCTGACTATATGTGAGAAGCTGAAATACTAAGAATGAAACTAGTCAAGAGAGGTTATCCGAAAAGATTAGTGAAAAAGTCACTTAAACGGGCCTGGCATTGCCCTAGAGAGGAACTGCTTAAAATGAAAAACAAACCAAATCTTGAAAAGATTGTATGCGTCACAACCTTTGGCACTCACACCAATCAAGTGCACAACCTGATCACAAAAAATTCGAACATAATCCAAAGCGTTGATCCCACAATAGAAACACCACTATTTGCACACAAGAGAGGGAAAAATATCAAAGATCATCTTGTCAGATCTGTCCCAGATATCAAGATTAACAAGACTAATACACTTATCAGCGCTTGGGGCCTTCCCAAAATCAAAGGACATCACAAATGCGGCAATTGTGTCTCCTGCGATCTCACGTTTAACACTACAACATTTGAACATGGCAATGTGAAGCATGATCTATTAACCTTCTCCAACTGTAACACACGATATGTAGTGTACTGTGTTTGGTGTCCCTGCAGACTCCCAAATATATGGGACAAACGCAACAACCGTCAAAGCACGTATTAGTCAACGCAGTAGTCGTATACGTAGATAGGTTCTCAATGCTCCTCTGGTGTCGCACTACAATGAGAAAAATCACACTGCAGACGAACTAAGGTGGCAAGTAATTGATATCGCTACTCTACCAGAGAGAGGAGGTGACATTACCCACATACTACAACGCAATGAGTGCCGCTGGATTGACAGGGTCAACTCAATAGATGATGGTCTTAACTCTTCTGAGGAATGGAGGGGGTATGTCACCACCCTCCAATAAGAACTCAATGTTGATTACTCGTGTATTAACACAGAACCAAAGGCGAAATGCAATTTTTGTATGAATTATGGAGTCCTTTATTGTTTATTGTTTATTTTTATTTCTCACTTTATTTTTTTAACAAAAAGGTTTATCTGTACCAAAATCATATGTAATGTAATATGAAGTTCTCTCAAGAATATGATTTTTGTAGATGATGACTAATGAGGAATGTGGTTACGATACTGTCTATGATCATGATCATGTACCACTTCACAAATACTTGTACCTGCTCCCTTCACAAAAGAATGTAGATAATGCCTCACAATATTGCATGCCTCACAATATCACTTGCAATTAACAGCAGTGCAGCAATTCAACTTGTGCCTCAAGAACACAGAGGTCTTTCTTTACTTTCTACCCTTCACAGATACCGAGCACCGGATTGACCAGTGTTTTCATCTACCCCTAGCAAGGCCTGCCGGTTCTCCATGCTGAATGGCGGGAAACACTGCATATAGTAGCAGTCCTTCACAACGATCACTGTCATTGTACCGTCCTTGCAGCTGACTTGCACAGCTTCTTGAAAACAGATGCTGTGATTCATTGCACACTGAATACTATCCAGGTAAGAACAATTATAACTGAAGAGCGTAATACCTCAGGCTCACCTCTTTTTCTAGAAACCAACCTGCCCCTTGCATTAAACCTACAGACTCACACAGTGCATTGTCACTGTCTCCAGAACTTACCAGGGATTAACCATACCGCTACGGCTGTAGTGAGTTGATGTAAAGAGTGTGTCGGCCAAACCACATCCCTGAGTGCCAGCCTTTCCTCACATTGAGGTAAGAGGCAGAGCATCTTTTGAAACCAATTGCATCGCATATCCTACTCTGTCACACCGCATTCCGTTAACCATACTCTCCTTCTCTCCCATTTCCACACGGTAGTCGGTAGTTCCCGGACGGGTCCTCATGTGAGTAACACCCTTTCTTCACTTCTCACATGTGGCACATCACTAGTTCACGAGGCTGCGCATTTAGCAATCCAGGTCTTTCTTACTTCTTGTCCCTTTTTGATTATTTCTCACATTTGTGCCGGTACATGGGCCTTATGCTCTTATTATTTTATTATAGATGTCCCTGCATCACTAGTCCTGAGGAGGCCCCACATTGATAGAGGGTCGAAACGCCATTGACAAGCTGAAAGAGCGAACCATTGCCCAGCGCGTATTATTATATACAGTTGTTGTTCATAAAGAAATTATACAAGAATGGTCGCCTTGTAAGATTTGTGGAAACCTTGTACCTAAATATATATCTTGTCACTTACGATTAGGTTCCATTTTTCACTGTGGGACACAATGCACAAATATCTGTTTTTCGTAAATTGAAACAATGTATATACTTTGTCTGTTTCTTGAGTAATTTATAAAACAAGTCATATATGTACAAATGTGTTGGTGGTTCCTTGCCCTCTGACATTATTCTGCCCTCTTTTATTGTGATTGTGCAATTTGTATTGCTTGAATTCGTTATATTAGTCCACAGGAACCATTGTTTCCCTTCATAAGACTGCTACCCTGGTTCCGTTAGTGAGTAGGGTTCCCCTGTCCTTTCTCTTTTTGATTTTTGCAGTAGTAATAAAGACATGGGTTAAGGCTACTATGAAAAGTTATAAAAAGAGACCTCACGATGGGTTGTCTAAAGCATAATGGAAGTAGGAAAATTGCAGGGTTTTAATGAATGGGACTTGATAGGAGTCTCCAGAATCACTGCATTGAGTTTACTAAACCAGAACATAACTTAAGTAATTTGAGTGCACTCACTCGTCAACATGGCTAAGAGAATGTGGACATTTTATCAAACATTGTGACACTGCACTGAACAAGTTAGTTCTCTTATATTTCCTTAGTACTGATCATATTGTGTAGCAGAGAAAAGGTAGGACTCTCCGGATACCACAGATTGTTTGTGAATTTGGCAAAAATTGTTGCTAAATGGGATGTAGTGCAAAATTGGGCATCCGAGCAATTCCATCGCTGTTTGTATGATGTAATGACAAGATTGGTGTATGGAGTTTAAATGGTCAGTCTACTAAAACATGGATGCCCCTAAAATTTTGAGAAAGTATGGGGTCCTAGAGGCAGAAGTCCGGAATTAGGTGAATTTTGTTTGAATATTTATGGTGTGTTTTGTATGAAAAAGGCTTAATGGAAATTTGATGAGTAGGATGAAAGGATGTTTGAGGTAATTTTCACAACGTATGTGTTTGTTTTATTAGCAGCTGCAAATTAATGGCAAATTTTTGTAAAATGTACAGTTAATATAACATAAAAATAGTTAACAAATATGGAGTTAAAAGGCCAAAACCTTGCGATCAGAATGGTAGGCTTAGCAACCAAAGGGATTATTCCCAATTTGATCACAAAGAAAGGGATTCTATGTAAAGCGTTACCCTGTGCATATTTAGGCCTTTCCCAGACAGAAACATCCAATAGGGCATAAATGAAGAACAGCCCCTAAATCTTTTTCTATGGGAATTGATGAACATGCAAGAACGGCTGCCGTCTACCTTAAAGACAAGTGGATATCATAGCTCCAGTTGTGGATTTTCATTTGACAACTTATTGTAATCAGAGAGGGGGGGTGGATTTGGGTTGATCCATCTAAACACTGATAATAAAAATGATGTGTAACACAATTCACATGCTGTCCTGGCATCATGCATTAAGGTGGGATGACTAAAGGAGTTCTACAGCTAGCTAATTTCTCTGATTTTCAGTACACTGAAAGAAGAATTGAAAGTAAGGATGAACTATGGTGAATGAGTATTGAATTATGACTCGAAAGCAGCTCACATGGTCCAGATTCTCCAGGGTTCAGTTACATTAATCATAGATAGAAGGCTCATCAGTAACAATAAAAAACTGCAATATTTCTGTGATCTTCTAGATCAGAGATTACTTTTCCACAAGAGCTAATTAATCCTGATTGTCACTATAAAATTATTGTGAATAACAATTTTCACAATGAAAACATGACCAACATCAATGTGGAATTCCTCTCAATCATTTACTAAAATATATGGAAGAGGGCAAAAGTAGCTCATGATCACCCCATCCCTACTGCATGCAAGGAAATTTAAGGCCTGGCATATGACTCCTTTCAATACTTTCTGATCAAATGCATCATGAGTGCAGTTTCAACTTCATTTGTGCGATTTTGTATCACCACTCTGAAAAAAGAAAGCTATTACCTTTCTAGGTGACCTTTTTGACCACTTCCAGCACGTTCCCAATCTCTAAAGGCACCATGGGCAGGACATGGACTGGCCGAGCATTTTTCAAATGATAAGGAAACCAGCTCAGTCTAAAGCAAATGGACTTGACCTCCTATTCTCTTTCATTGTTCATTTTCTGATTATATCAAGTCTACAGATGAGCTCTGCACCACACCTCAGCAGTTATCTAGCAGGTGTTCCACCCTCCTGTACAGAAACTGATAGAACATCACCCCAAACACACATCCACAAACTGTTAAAGACACAAAGAGCCGATCTATGGCACCCACCTCAAACAGTAAAGGACAGGCGAGGATTGGAGAGGTTGACAACCCCAAGTACTCAGTTTGATATCAGCAAGGCAAAGACTCTGATACCATTAGCATGCAAGCAGCTGTGGTGATTGATCAAGTATGCATGATGAGTTTCAAGAAGCTTTATTCAAGATGGTACAATAGACCCAATCAAGACCCCACCAGGAGCAGCCAGCATGCTGCTCAGCCCAGCCAACTGTGAAGATTTGACTCCTAACATTCTGTAGAATGACATCACAGCAAGGTTCCACAGAGAGAGCAAGAATAACATTGGAGTCAAGATACAACAGGAGCCATTTTAGATTGGCCACTATGTAATGTCTAAGCCAAAGAAGATACACAAGGAACGTTGAGTGGGACTTGCACAGGTTGCTGTGAATATTGTCCAAAAACAGTTATGCATCTTTGAGTTCCAGGGAGATAGGTAATAGGGCATATTTATGTAAGGCTGAATTAGAACATGCTATTTAGTTCATAGTATTTGTAAACACTTAATGCAATATAATTGCATTGTATAACTTTAATATGAATATTAAGATGCATCACATTAGGGCTGCTTGGGGTGTTTTAAGGAAGACTGGGTCTGGAAGATTGGGCATGTCTGTTTCTAACCCAGCATGACTGAGTCTGATTTGCATATGGATGGACTATGAAGTAAGATACTGGGCAAAGAAAAGGTGGCCATGAATGTGGTCTGAGTGATTGTGAGTAGGCGAGAAGATGCAAGCTTTTTATCCACCATTTTATTTTAGCATGATGCACTTAGTGAGATAGATATGGCCAAGCATGGTTCCCATGCTCACAGTGCCAGAGAACTAAAGTTGCAACTCACTGATGAGGCACAGCAAGTCTTAATCAGGTTTGGGGTTACTTTTGTTCATATCAAGGGAGGTCCGCACCTAGCAGGATGGGTAGGACTGTTGTTACTGAATCAGGACTTTGTATAATGTTGGTCTCTGTCTGGAGCGTCAAAGTGGGCGTACAAACATATAGATGAAATAGATACGTAGAATTCAACCTGAGTGGTTGCCTAGGGCTTAGAGTTTTACGAACATTCCAAAATATCACTCTTGTGATTCAGTATCACAGTTAGGTGGTTGTCTTCATATATTATTGTGTAGCCTCAAAATAAAGGTTGATACAATGGAAAAGGACATCTTACATTGTTTATCCTGGTGGATAGTGCAATGTCCTACCAAATATAGCCTGGTCGTTAGGAGCGGAAAAAACAACATATAATGACCTCTACCCTGTAGGAGTTACTAGTTGTTTTTCAGTAACAAACTCCCCATTTTGAAAAACAAACACTTTGAAACAGTTTGGTGAACAGCAGCCAAACCAACAGAGTCCATCCACCAAACTCTCTGTACCTTGACATGGCCATGGCGGTTATTCCTATCAAGGCACATAGATCACCCCAGGGCTGGCAGTGATCTCTAAATCTGGCAGATGGTAGTCCATCAGGGCGGCAGTTGTAATGTACTCCGCCAGCCTAGCGGACTATATTCCAAAAGATGGTGGCTCTGTGAGCGGCCGGTGGGGTTGGTCTCCTTACCTCACCCTTCGTCGATTCAGCTGCTGCGGCACTGTGGGCAGTCTCAGCGGCTGCTGTCAGGTATATGTGGTGGCCGCAAACAGGAAGACAGTCAGATGTGGACGTGTTTGGTCTGTGTCGGGCATCCTGCTGACATTGCCAAACAGGAGTCACGGGATGACCCCGGAGGATGCAGAGGTGTGGCAAGGCAGGCTCTGACTACGCACACTCTGTTAGTGCAGGCTATTAACAGTGCAGCTTGTTAGAGGAAGCAGCAGCAGAACTTGCTTTGACCCTCCTTCTCCTCAAGACGTCCCAGGGGGAGCATGGCATCTAATACTATGAGGGGGGTTTAAGTGGTGTTTGGAGATAACGCACCTAATCCTAAGGCTGGGCAAAGACGGACCGAGGCACTTAAGAAGTCAACTGATCCAATGTCAATGGAACCCTGCGGCTCTGGAGGCTCAAAAAAAAGATGGCAGGAGTAGCATTGGATTTCTTTAAAAAACACAATTGAGTTCTCAGTTTGCAACAAGGATCTGAGTAGCAACAAATTCCACAAAATAAGACAGGCACCTCAAAATCTCACAGAGTTGGGGGGCCCAAGCGGGGCCGAAGGTCAGGTGTGTACTGAAGCTCCACAGCAGACATAGCCCATAATTTCTGAACAGACGGCTAACTCTAGTGGTATTGGGCATCAAACTGTGAGTATGGAGCAGAATGCCAATGTTGCTAGGGAAAAAGTATTTGCTACGCAAGATAAGAGTCTGCAGGGAAGTCAGCAGACTATATCCAGTGAACCAGGCTTAAGTAATCAGCAACAAAGCACCTTTAAGGACAACGTTAAAACCACAGATATAAATGACGGGGTTTGCAAATGTTGAGTAAGGGAGGGCCCAACCAATTCTGTGGGCGGGCAGATGTGGATGATGGAGAGCTCTTCTTCTCTCTCCCTGATCACTCAGATGGTCTTGAGGATGAGTTGGACTAAATGGAAGATTCCTTGGGCAGGACATATTTTCAAGATAGCGTTACTAGTGAAGGAACCTCCCCTCTAGATAAAGAGGAATCCCGGTGTCCCTCAGGAGCTCAACAAGGCGGAATCACAACAGTGAAGAAAAAGACATCTCATGATCTATAATGGGACTATACAGGCACACCGAGCTTAGAAGTAAGAAGCCGGGTCTGGCATGACACAGAGGGTTTGGAGAGGTCAGCGCTTCCAGATACCCTAACAGAGTATCATGGCTCATAGGGAGGAGACGCACTCGGACAGTGTGAAAGCTCAGACATCAAATCAAAAGATACAAGCAGCAATACGGAGGGAGGCAAAACGTGTTCAGAATTTACGGAGGGAATGGCGGAGATGGAAAACAGGGTGATGACCCTAGAGACTGAAGCAACAGGCGGCAAAAAAGAAATTGAGTCATTGGAAATCCAGATGACGGACTCTCAGTGGAAGCTCAAAGATCTAGAAAACCAGCTGAGAAAAAACAATCTGAGAGTGCTGGGCTTCCCCGAATGGGCAGAAGGGACGGATCCATGGAAATTTATAATCAAACTATTTAAAGGAGGCTTTTTCGGAATTCGCCACTTGGTCTTGGGAGAACGAAATTTAAAGAGCTCACAGATTCCCATTCATGCAAAACCCACAATTCTTAAATGAGGGGTCCAAACATACAGCCATACTTGTTTGCTTTGGAAACTTTCTCCTCTGCCAAGCAATATTTGAAGCTGCACAACTAGATCAGAAAAAAACTTCTAATAACTGCGTTATTTTAGTGAGACCTGATTTTTGCCACACTGCGGTGGAAGAAAAATATAGATTGGGACAAATGATACACCCCTTTTGGAACATGGTGCGCCATGCGTTTTTATTGAACCCTGATAAATTGAAAGTTATAATCCAGGACAAAACTCACTATTTCTCGTCAAATATTAAAGCTAATGAATTCCTGAGTCTTTCAAATGAGTGCAATAAGTGTGGGCCTTTGGATCAGGGAGTTTGTTTATGCAATTAATCTGGATGGGCCCTATTTCCCTATAGGGGCAGGTGATCTATATAGGAATATGAATATGACGGATTGAATACTATCATGTTGGGCTTGTTTGTTGTATGATTTTGAGGTTCTGGGTTTTTCCTTTTTTCTTATATTCTTTTGATTAATGATTAATCGGTGGGGAGCGAGGGCTGGGGGCTGTGCTGTTCATCTTTAATGGACCATGTTGGTCTGTATGCCTCAAGTGGGGTGGTGGAATGGGGGGTGAATAGAGAGGGAGTGGTTGGGCAGAGGCAGGAGGGGAAGGAGCACCAACCTGGATGGGAATGGTTAAAGGCTTTCCTGATTGGTGTGTCATTGAGGTGTTTTGAAGATCCCTTTTCGGGGCTTAGTGAAGTTTGCGACTGTGGCAGAACAATTAAGGTTAAGATGACAAATATGATACAGATACAGGGTTGGTAGAGGGTGCTGAGCAGAGATTCCTGCACCGGCGAAATCTCGAAGTGTGTGAATTTACTAGGGCGATATGGGGGTAGTATACACATAGTTACACTCAATATTTGTGCTTTAATTGACAGAGCGAAGAGATGTAGGTTGGCTTCCAATTTTTAAGATGTGGAAATTTGATATCATCTGGCTCCAAGAGACTCGTATTCCCTGGTGTAAACGGAGTGGGTTTTTTGCTGACATTGGATTGGATTTGCAGGGTTGTAAACAACAGGGGCTATAATCTGGAGGGGTTGCTATGCTAGTGAGAAAATCCTGTTGTACTCTACTCTGTTGTAACGTTGGGAGAGGGCATTTTATGCTGTGTTCAATTTATGGAGCAAACACAGACAATGCCAATGCGGTGAGGTTTGGTCGGCTTATTCATTTGTTATGCATCAGTCCCCTTCAACCTGGAGTTTGTAACTGTTTCAAACTGAATTTTCATGCTGCTGGTTAATTCTGACATTTGAACTTCAATCTCTGGTCCTGGTTTGATTCATTCAAGGCACTTACTCTTTGCTTCGGAATACTCGCTGGTGAACTTCCACATAACATTTCTATCATCATAAGGCATTATGGGATTGGTAGTCCCTTTGGGTTTTCAAGCACTCGCTAGGAGTTTGACATTATAGTAATTTAGTTCACAAATGGTGTTTAATCTGATTCCGTAGGATAACTACCATTATTTTGTCCCAATGCCTTCGATATTTGCTGAGGAATTTTGGCATTTGCAACAATATTGAAGGGAACACTGCTTTCCTGCAAAGGTCAGAGGTCGCAAGCTGGGAGGATTTGCCAGGAGCCTCTGCAGATATCCTGGGTCAGAAGCTGTTTTTCATTTTGACAATTAAGTGACTTTCAGCAGCACGCAGCTTTAACACATTTATTTATTTTGTTTTAATAATTCAGGTGATACGAGATAAATTGTTTGGCGTCGCATTTAAATGTACATATTTTCCCGTGAGTGTTGGAGTTAAACTGGCCATGTATGCAATCTAATTTTAGTTATGCTCGTCATGGCAATGGTACATTTGTCAATTTATAGTTGCATTATGCAATTTATTAACAATTATTTTTACCTGTAACTTTGCTGATAAGTAGTTGCTGAGAGCATTCATATGCCATATTGGTTGTATATTTTGATTACATACTCAATAGTATGTTTTCTCTGTGTATGTATACCTTTCAAGGGGGAAGGGCTATATATAATGCTGTAAGTTTTGGCGCCAAACAGATTGACAAAGGCTTCTAGCAAGCCGAAACGCGTCTCTTGTCTCATGGGTTGAGGGTGACCTGTGACATTAAACTAATGCCGTATCCTTACAACCTGAAGTCCGTGCCTTTTTTCATGGATGTTTCTGTGAGAGCTGGATGTTGTTTTCATATATATATATATATATATATATATATATATATATATATATATATATATATATATATATATATATATATATATATATAACTAAGCGGACAGAAATGTGGTTGGAAGTTAAACATTTTTGAAATATTTACAATTCAAAGGCTTTTGCAGTGTACTCCATTTCCTATATTTTCCAAATGATACTGACAGACTTTCCTGTTTTTTGTTTAAAGTTTTGATCTTTTTACGATCCTCTAGTTTACAGGTTGCTTGCCTCCTGTATCTTCTACGTCTGTGTTCCTAGTTGACAGGTCAGAAGTGTTTTCATGTACATACATTTTTTTAAAGACATGTTTTAGGGCCATATGTATCAAAAAAGAGTTTTGTGATTCTCAAATTGCGATTTTTAGTGAATCGCAATTAGAGAATCGCAAAATGCAATGTATGTAGGATTTGCTAAAAAATGTGAGAATCCTACATATTCCTTATTTGCGAATTGCAAATTGAGATTCGCAATTATGGAATACCTTTCCATTCATTCCCATGGGCTAGGAGGCCCATAGGAATAAATGGTAAGACATTCTCAATTTGCGATTACCAACTAGAAAATCGCAATTTGAGAATGCACTTTACAGGTTGCAAGGGTGCCAAAAGGACACCCTGTTTCACCCCTGAAAAATGCAGTGTGCACATTTTGCTCACATACATGCCCTAAGGGCATGTACGTGCGGCAGATGGTGCTTTTAAAAAAAACAAAAAGGCGCTTTTTTAAAGAAAATTGAAATTACCACCAACTTAAAGTTAAACTTAAAGTTGGTGGTAATTTGTAATTCCTTATGACCAAATAGGACATTTTTGGTGCTTCCAAAATTGCATTTAAGGAATCGCAATTTGCAATTCCTTAATTGCATTTGCAAAATAGAGAATTGCACATTTCGCAATTCTCTATTTTGTGATGGCCTTTTGGGATGAGAATCTGCCCGTTTGCAAATGGGAAAAAGTCTTGATACATATGGTCCTTAAAGCCTTTCTTCAGATGTTTCAGATATGCCAAAAACGTCCTGCCTAAAGAATTAAAAAAAATCGGAGTACTGTCCGTTTTCATTACTGAGACATGCTTCAGGTGATTCTCTTCATCCATAACATGGCCTAACACATGAAAAGGGGTCTGTTTCTGAATGTACAGCTAAATGTGGATTGCTAAAATTAAAGTTATTTGGGGGATCTAGTGATCCCAGTGTGTCACCTCCCTGATGTGCAGCTGCATTGTCTTAGAGTACTGCCTTATCTTTAACTATTTTTACGGGGTTATGTACAGTTTGTTCTTCTCTCCTAGGTTCCCTTGGTGATTATTTTGTTCTCAGTTTACCCAGAGTCATTCTTGCAACTTCTGCTCCTGATGTGGAACTCTAGCACAGCTGTGCATTAAAAAGGTGTTAGAACAAACCTGTATGCCAATCATGATTTACAGAATTACTTGAACAGTGCACTGTCCATGTTTGAGCCATGGCACATCTTTAAACAAGTGCTCCTGTTGGAAGCAGGTACAGTTCGCCTTATTAAAAGTAAGTCTCTGCTCCCAGGGCAGTCGCAAATTCACAGCGCATTATTGAAATACTGAGCAGCTGTTAGAATCAGCTGTTTCATGTTTCTCTGTGCAGACGGCAGCAGCCTGCACTTTAAATAGGAGAGAGTGATTCTCATACTGGCAGGTGCAGTGACTGGCTAAACCTGCCTGCAGGTGGATATCTGGGGGATTTATGAGACCCCCTTACCTCCTTTGTAGGGGGAACACTGACTGTGCAACTCCTAATAGTCTATTTGCCTTTGAGCCCCACCCATAATAGGACAGGTGCAGAGGCAAACTGTTTCAGTCTTTAGCATGGGGAAACGCGCTCTGAAGATAGTGATAGACTTCTATGTTCACTGGTCTCCTCCTCCCCATGATCCACCAAAGGACCCTTCACCTTCCGACTCTTCCACTTCGCCTGCAACACAACCTATGAAAGATCCCACCCCACTCCTGCACACAAGACCAAGAACAACCCGCAGCTGTTCCATTTAACCTGCTCAACGCCCGCTCACTCTGCAAACACACCACAGAAATCTGGGATACCATCACCAACCTCTCAATGGACACTGACTTCATCACCGAAACGTGGCTAAACACATCCTCAAACCACCACCACTCCAGAAGGGCATAAGATGATCCACCATGACTTCGCTAACAATCAAGGCAGAGGCATTGCCTTTATCTTCAAGGAAACCATCAGATGCACCATCACTAACGATGACCCCACACTTCTCATGGAATACTTCAACTTCCTACCACGCAAAGATCCCAATAAGAGGCACCCTCACCTACAGACCCAGAGCAACATTCTGCGACGCCATCCCCAACCTCATTGCACCCCTTGCAATCGACTCTCACCACCGCGTCCTATTTGGCGACCTCAACTTTCTTATCGATGACCCCAAAGACGCCAACTCCATCAGCCTCCTGGACAACATCGACCTCACCCATCAGGTCACTGAACCCATGCATGACCCTATTTTGACCTTCAGTGACAGAATCAAATTCAGCCATACCACAGACCTCAACTGAACTGACCACACCATCGTACACTGCTCCATCAACGACGCCCAGCACACCATCACCAGGCCTGAGATCTCCTCCACTGCAGCTAGAGCAAGGTCACCAAAACTCAGTGAACACTGTCACCCACAACACCCTCATCCACAGACTCCACAACATAGGCATACAGCAAGACGCCCTCAAGTGGATCACCTCCTTCCTTACAGGACGCACACAGAGCATCCTACTGTCTCCCTTCACCTCCGAACCCAAAGACATACGCGGCGTAGAACAAGGATCATCCCTCAGCCCCACCCTGTTCAACATCTACATGACCCACCTTGCAAATGTTGTTAGATCCCATGGACTCAACATAATCTCCTACACAGATAACAGGTAACTGATCCCCTCGCTCACCAAGGACCTCATCAAAACCAAAAACAACTTCTGCAACAACATGACCAACGTAGCAGAATGGATGAGCGACTACTGATTCCAACTCAACTCTGACAAAACCGAAGTACTGATCTTCGAGAAGAACACCTCTACATAGGACCACAGCTTGTGGACTGCACTGACCACGCATGTACCTCAGCATCATCCTCGATAGCCAACTGATCATGAAACAACATGTTAACGCAGTCGCCTCTACCTGCTTCAACACACTTCGCATGCTCCGCAGAATCTTTAGATGGATCGCAACCAACACCAGAAAGACCGTCATTCAGGCCCTTGTTACCAGCTGCCTTGACTATGGCAACACCCTCTATGCTGGTATCTCCACCCAGCTCCTCCAAAGAGTCCAGACCATACAGAATGCTTCAGCAAGACTTTATCTGGACCTCCCCAAATGAACCCACATCGCCCCCCAGCTGAGAGACCTCCACTGACTCCCCATCCAGGAAGGATGCCAGTTCCAGCTCCTAACGCACACCTACAAAGCCCTTCGCCATCTAGGACCTGCCTACCTCAACCATCATCTAAACTTCCACCAACCCGCTGGACACCTGCGCTCCTCGTCACTTGCTCACGCACACACTCCTCACATCCCTCACCTACATCGCTGCCAAGACCTGGCACGATCTTCCCTTTCCAGTTCATACAGCCTTCTCGCTGGCAGGTTTCAAAAAGAACTCAAGACATGACTGTTTGGCGAGACACAGCACCCAGATACCCCGATGAGTGACAGTGCTGTGCTTTACAAATGCTGTTTTATTGATTGATTGATTGGTGCTATCTCTGTTACAGAAGAGGGTTACAAGGATCAGCCTTCTTCTGTAATAGCACAGTGCCCCCAGGAGGGACAGAAAAGGGGTTCAAACACCTGTTGCACCCCCAGGGCACTGTTTGTAATATGGCCCCTGATGTCCCCGGTATGCAGGAGCATGCACAAAGTGTCTGTGTTCAGTTCAGTGCTAACATAAGACTGGACCACTGTGGCTCTAGTTACTGGAAGGATAATCTTTGCAATACACAACATTTCTGAAGGGAAGAGGTGCACCTCTTAGAACAACAAGACTGAACTAACTGTCCCTTGTGAGCACTGCAGCAGGAGAGTCCATCTTGTCTTCTATGGCAGCCACATATTGGCTACCACCAGCACAGCCACAACGACATTCTATCCTTTTCTAAGGGGTCTTATCATGCACCCTTCGACCATTACGTCATCTGCCTTATTTGCAGTGTTTTATTTCCTACTTCAGAGCATGGTCCTGTCCCTGGGCATAGTGGGACATTTCATATACAAATAATAGGTTAACACGAAAAATGAAATCCCTGCGTGAGCCATTTGACCATGAATGCAGCTATTTCTTGAAGCGTAATCCTTCCAGCTATCCGATACCAAAGATCAGCACATCATGTCCCTTCATCCTAGAAATTATTTGCAAAGATCAGTAGCCTTGGTAGCTTGAAAGGCGAGTTTTGATTTGTGCAACAGCTTTTTCCTAACTCTTGTCTCAGCAGTGCCTTATCTTTTCACTTTCCATTTTAAAGGACACGTGCTGTGCTCTTCTTCTATGTGGGTTCTGCGATCTGTTGCCCAGTGAAAAGAAGAGTGAATTCTAGTGGAGGTAAATATTACTGTAATTGTCCATGGCTTTAGTCCCAGTTTTATTTTATTTTTTTTCTATTTGTTTGTTGGTATTTTAAAAATGAAACATCAACAGGCACATTGAAGGTCCACAGCAAACATACCAAAACACCAAGATGTACAAATATTTTACTGAGGAGTCACCAAATGCCATTTGGATGGTGGACAGCCTACTTTTAACAGGTATAAGTTTGGTATCAAGATATCCAAACCGGAGGGGCTCACGGATATGTGAGGAGATGCTAATGCGTGTTTCTGATGAATTAGATCGTATCGACAGCATGTGTGAAATTAGTAGCTCCCTCGATGTGAAGCTAAGGCTTTTGTCTGAGTGGTGTTGTCTGAACACGGCAGCTGGTGGCTATATGGAAATTACAAAAAAATATGGAGACTAGGGGCAGCTCTGCCTTATCCCTCTTGAGATCTTTTTTGGGGAAGAGACCTGTTTGTTTTGGCAAATGCATCCTGTGGGGAACTGATATAGCAATTTAACACAGGTCGGGAATCCAGGCTCATCTCCATGTATTCAAGGGACGTGCATGGATAATTACACTCTTAGGAATTGAAGGCATTGGTGGCATCCAGGGGGCAGCCACCACATTAGCTTGGGAAATTAGTTGGTAGAGCAATGCAAAGATAGTGCAAAGGATCCTGAGTGACTGATTGACCAATTTTCAGAAGCATGGGAAACATTCTGTTCACCAAAACTTTGGGCAGAATTTTATTCTCAATATTTGTAAGGGAAAAAGTCCAGTACAAGTCACATTTTTCTACTGTTTTTTCTGGTTTTGGCAGGGTACTTAGAAGAGCCTCTTGGATGGTAGGTGAGAGGAATCCCCTCTCAGAACTCCTCATACATTTCTAACAAGCGCAGAGCAAGTAAGTGCATGTATTTATTATAGAACTTGACAGGCAAGCAATTGATCCAAGGCGCCTGAGCACATGGCATGCTTTGATTCACCTGTGGGATTTCAACTAATGGGATGGAGAAATCTAGGTATTGACGGTGCATGTCATCAAGCCACAAAAGTAAAATGGCATAAAAGTGTGTATTCATTTGCCATTGAAGGGCTAGGATTTATTTTCATGAGGAAAGTCATTAAACTCCTTTATGACGAGTTTGGCATTGTACAGAGGAATATCATACTTTGTCTAAATCATGGTGATAAAAAATGGCAGTAATGCATAAGTTGTGCCAGCATCTTCCCGGGCCACTAACTCTCTCCAGCCTCTCTGCTCAGGCTCTTTAGTTCCTTATTAGTGTCACTCTGTTCAACTATTCCAGTTCTGATATTGGCTGTTACTTCCTTATCCCATCTAACACACTACTAAGGGGCATATTAGCAAGAACCTCGTTAAAATGATCGCAGTTTTAGCAGCAGGAAACTGTCGCTAAAACGGCGATAATGGGCTTGCTAATATGCGTTCTAGAATTCCAATAGAAGCCCAGGTTAGATGTCCTGCACATCTAACGTGGGCTTCTTTTTGAATTCTATAATGCATATTAGCAAGCCCATTATCGCCGTTTTAGCAGCAGTTTCCTGGCGATAATTTTAACGAGGTTCTTGCTAATATACCCCTTAGTTCCAAGTGCCTGCAGTTCATTCTTCAGATGATGTTGCTGGGTTCTGATGATTTCAAGATCCTGGAGTGTTTGCAATACAAATTTCTCAAATTACCCTGCTTCCCACAGTGTTCCTGCACCCACCAATTGAGTTAGTGTTTAGGGCGAAGTCGTCTTGAATCGCAGGAGGGCACTGGGAGGCGGTCTCTAAGTGAATGCATTATATTGTGTGCCTTGAATTATTATCTCTAGGTAGACCACGGTGTTGTCAAAAAGCATTCCGACCATGTGATCAATCAATGTTAACCAAGGGCTAATATCAACTATGGTAAGCCAGCAATGTAGTCTAGAGACTAAGAGCTGGGTGTGTTTGTCGGACATCTTCACTCAAAGGAGTCCAGGCGCCTCATTGGCCAATTGTCGAGCAAATGCCATTCAATGATAATGTCTTCCAGCACCTGTGCGGCTTCAGGGTTAGAGTGACAAGATATACCAATGCCACATCTGTCCATTTTAAGATCTATAATTACCTTAAAATCATCTCCCCATATGATCGATTTGGAGTGCAATTGTGTGATGGCCAGACGCACTCTTTGGAAGAATTCCGGACAGAGTGCATTGGGGCCATATGTGCTAACGATTGTAATAGTTTTACCTGCCAGATTAACCTTCACAATTCAGTACCTGCCTTCCTGTCCTTAATGAACTAGTGTGAATGAAACTGGAGCCCTATCCTATCATCCCTACTCCTTTGCATAAGAGTAAAACAATGACATACAATGGAGCCAATGTCAATTAGGTGTAAGGTGCCATTCGGTCTGTTGAGTGAAGTGTATCACCGGTAGCAGGTGAACGTCAAGCTTGTGTCTTCTCTTTTCGACGAGGACCTGTCTAGTTTTATGGGTTTTCTAAGCTCATGATCATTTCATATCAGTAGTTTAATGGGCCATATATTTTGGCTTATGCATAGCATTATACAAGATGATTTAAACACACCTGGTGCAGTCAATCACATGCTTCGCTGAGGAGACGTCTGTGTCAAGTGCCTTATGGCATGCCAGCAAGGTTGCACAAAATGTCTCATTTTGAGGTACTACGCAAGCTCCAACTTAGACATGTGATCATTTTGTTTTGGGTTAGGCTCACTACTTACTTTCTGTGGGGCTTTAGTCCAAAACATACGCTTGAAGTGGGCAAATTTGTGTGAGGATACTCTGCTCTGCATACTCAATCTGAATGCCCTTCTGCTGAATGTCTATGTGTAACCTTCTGTACTTCCCCCATATCTCCCCCAACCTCCTTACCCAACTTGTCAGATGTTAAACAAACCCTCCCATTAAAACAACTCTACTGTCCAAACAAGTTAGAGGGACAAGTGCCCAGAAAAATACAGGGGATAACTCTTGGATAGGCAGGGTGCAGAGCTCAGACCAATTCCCAATGATGAGAAGTCAGGCAAGCAGAAACTGCTGTGAGGAATGTAGGTAGCATTGGTGACTCAGTGGAACCAAGGGATCATTGGAAATACTCTCACCTACCCCTATGCTCGGTGATCATGTGACCAGGGCATGTCTCAATACATAAGCAGTATGTGTAAATCACTGTTGGCTAGCAAAGCCACATTTTGTTGTACCCATAAAACAATAAGCGTTTAGTCAGGGCAGTTCACCGTAACTTGTGTGGGGTTTGGGATATAACAAAAAGAGAAAAACATTTCTTCACTTATTAATCATTATCAGTACGTCTCATCTCAGCTGAGTCTTATTTGAAAGGAGATTGGGCTCCCAAGCTTTTTAGCCTATTCTAAAAGACCTTTGGTGCCTCTTGTGGATCCGAGAATAAGTGTGGTTTATTCTAATTGTGACCAAGAGTTTGGCTAAATTCCATAACCCATTGACTTATTTTCTGACAACCACATACATTGTAAACAAGCATTGGCATAGCCAATAGGTCTCGCCTTTGGGACCTTATAAGTGTTTAGCCATGCAACAGTTGATGTTGTTGCACCAAGGATATTGTGCTGGATAACTAGCTCCCAAAGGTGAGACCTATTGGCTATGCACAGTCCAAGGAGTCACAGATGCTTTGGGCTCTGAAGGTGCATGAGAGAGATTTGGAGGAATATAGTCAACGAATCATTAATAAAAGTCACCACTTCAACTAGGTCAGTACCAGGAGCAGGAAGTGAAGATGGCAGTGCAGTCTGTGGAGCCTGTACAGTGCGAGGCACCGACATGGAGTTCACGTTTCCCAAGTTTGGACACTGCTCCAAAGAGCAGGTACAAACTCGCCATATCAAAAACCTGTCCCAAGGTCTAGCCTTCCATGCAGATGAAACCAAATCCTGTGCATATTAAGTCTGTAACATGGAGTAAGAAGACTTTCCTGGGAGAAAGGCCACAACGCGGTATCCTTCCTAAGATAGGGGTTCGAAGAGGTGCAAGATTCAACATTTGCCGTGGCCTCTGGATGCACAAGTAGTGCCCTTGAGAGTAATGCTCCCTCAAATTTTTTTCAACTGTGTGCAGCAGTATAAGGTCTCTGTGTGCGGCAGCAAAGTGTATGTGCAGCAAAAAAATGACAATTTTTGTAAATGCTGTGTGAAGCTCCCAAAATCAGTTGCATTTGCCACTCTAAACTACTGTTTCACAACTAAAGCAAAAAAAATTGGTATTTTTACAAACATTACTCCATGTAATAAAGTTTTAAGCCAGTTTTGTGATTTAGTGGCACACTCATAAGAAATGATCTGTTAAGTACCACCTACATCCCAGTTAGGGAAAGCAGGAATCAGAAAGTTTTACCATTACAAAATGTTACTGTAGTAACACACACAAGAGCCTCTCTCAAGACAGTAAGGGAGGTGGGCGTTACAAGAGCTGCTACATCTTACAAATGTGCCCTGCCCCTGTAATGGAGACATAAATGAGTTATGGCAACTTTAATGGAACCTGGTCTGGTGCATTTTTGTATATTGCAGTGTTAGAATCTAATGTCCCTTCAAATAGTGGTGTGCAGGGTGAGATAGTTAGAAAAGATAATAACAAGTCACAAAAAGAATGAAGATCTAAAGCGAGGGGGTGTGAGAAGCTAGAGAATGGGTCACTCAGTAAAAAATAAAAAGGTAAGAAAGATAAGTATGCATTACGTAGCTGTGCAACATAAAAGTAAAGGCAGCTGCATAAAATAGAAAAATAAAAAATTGCATTTCTCAGAGCACTTAAATGCCCAGGTGTTTTTTGAGGTTGACTGGATATTTGTTTTATGGGAATCAGGATACACCTGGATTATCTACCTCCCGAGTTTATTGTAGCTGCTAAGAAATAAAGTTCTGTGATGAGAAATGCATTCGTCAAATAGCCCTACACAGTAAACGTGGCACAAAATTGAAGTATAATTGAACACTAACTATGCAAAACTTCAAAAGCGCTGGCCTAGAATCCGCCTGACAGTTCTCCGCTCAATGATGGAGACTCCCTGTTGCTGTAGCATCCAACACTCACCGGTTGGACCGCCCTTTGCTGTTTCTGCAATTAGATTCCCTATCCCTCAACACGGGCTGACTAGCAGGCTCTTCAGTTTAGTGGCCTCTGCCCTTTCGCGGTCTCTAATCATTTGTACCATGAGCTTTCCGTCTGCATTTACCCTAATTATTAGTCAAGAGTCACTAAGGCAGCCCTAGAACAATGTGAGAAATATTATGAGGGGAAAGCGCCTTTAAATATGTTTTAGAGCTGAATTAATAACCCCTGGCTAATAGAAAAAGTAAACAAAGACAGAGAAGTAATATGAAACAACGTAAGACAAACATAGGCATTGAATTCCATGGCTGGGATGCAATATGGGACTGTATATAAAAACGTTCGGCTCCTAAATAACATTATCCTGAGTTCTGTAAAATAGTCAAGGCAGCAGGTATTGCTGATAAGCCATGATTGATACTAAAACACACACACAACGCCGCTGAATGCCAACCCCGAAGCCTCGATAAAAACAGAACGAGCAGTATATGAAGGAGCCGCCTGCTCAGAAGCCCATGACCCTGCTAGAATCCAAAGTGCCATGTGTTAGAAATGGGATTTCTGGTTGGCTAAGGCTTGCGCCAAAGCCAGGCAGAAACCACCATTCTAGTCAGGGCAAGGGAGTTACACGCCAAAGATAACCCCGGCTCACTCCCTTGGTAGCTTGGCACGAGCAGTCAGGCTTATCCCTGAGGCAATGTGTAAAGCATTTGCGCACACAAACAACAACAACAACATCCCAGGCACACTACAAAAGGAACTCCACACAAGGTTTTATAAAAATAGCCTCTGTATACTCATAACACATTAGAATAGTAAACACATAACATACACTGTGCCCACTAGCACTGGGCAATATTTACAAGGGATTATTTACACATGACAGGGCCAAGTGGGCCCCTGTCAGGATCAGCACTTAGCAGAAATTTGTAAAAGTGCAATCAGATCATAAACGTACAACCAGTAACCACTGGTAATCACTGTACTCCACCTCAACCTGTAACATAAACTACATTATGCACAGTCACATCAGGCGCGAATTACATTCTGCGCCAACCTCACCAGCATAAACACATTATGCCATCTCCTCACTAGTCTAAACACCTTAGACCCTACCTCCTAAGTATAACTCACATTAGGGGCGTACCTCACACAGTAAAACATAATCTCCCTAGCATAACCACATGAAATGCAAAGCAACCTCATAATCATAAACCATATGTAGAGGTATCAAACAGGGTGCCTAAAACATACTATATGCATTACATTTCCTAGCACCACATCGCATGAGCACATCAATCACATTAGGGCCTTGTGCCCTATACATTTATCAGTCGCCTGGCCAACTGGCCACCCAGGAAGGGGCTCAAATGCCCTGTGTCCAGAATGTCAGGGCACGTTGCCAACGCAGCGAAGGTCAAAGGTGCGCCACTGCGCAAAACCTAAACATTGCAACTGTCCACTACTTACTGGGCAGCTGAGATCCAAAACCTGGGGACCTAAACGATGCAGCTGGCACTAAATGCTGCGCAGCTGGGGAAGGCCTGGCACCTCGTGGGCCCAAGAACGTTGCAGCTGCCCTCTCGCAAGTTGGGCAGCTGGGAATAGGGACCACACAACAGGGGGACAGCCTGGACCCCTGCGGCCCTCTTGAAACAGTTATGCCATTGTTGGAGTCACCTAGGCTCTAGAAATAAACATGCCCCCAAACGTGGGAGCCATGGGGCTCAGGAAAACAACTATGCCCCAAGGGCGAGCGTTGGAGCCCTCTGGCTCTGTAAATAAACATGCCACAACTGTTGTAGCGGCCCGCCACTAGATGGGGCCGCCCATCACTGTCAATGCGCCTGCAACCGGCACCAACCCACGGAGCCCCAACGCACTCACCAGGTAGGGCTGCTCGCGGGCGGCGGTCTGTCCTCTTCACCCGGGCTGCTTTCACAGTCGGTGCCGTCTCCTCTCTGGGGGCAGCGCGAGACTCTGCCTCCAGGGCTCCCTTCACTCCTGGGAGCCCCCCCATGCAACATCGGGCACCAGGATGGGGCGCATCTTTACCCGGTCCCCCATCTCGGGACCGGGACTTTGGCAATGGAGCCCGCGAGGCTCTGTGTGGCTTCTTCCCGACCGGGGGGAAGCGGAAGTGGAGCCTGCGAAGCTCCGGCTTGCGTCGTTGGCCCCGCCCACCATCAGACAGACAGCTTTCAGGTCGCACTAGGCAGCGGCCCGGCAGCAACTTTCTACGCTCGGGGCTTCGGCGGTGAGACACGGGGTGGGCACCCGCTGTGATGCAAGTAATAATCCAGGCAAAGTCGCGGGTGGGCACCAGCGCACATAAACAATTAAATAAGCGGGGTGGCACCCGTAATGAGGAATTGAAAATAAGCGGGGTAGGCTCCGCAATTAGGCACACCAGCGGGGTGGTCACCCGCTCGGTTCTGAGGCAAAGCGCAGGGGAATCCCTAACGGGGGATTCCCTCAAAACAGGTCTCAGCTTCGGGCTGCTGAGCAGACACGCTCCTCTCTTGGGCCACAAGGCACCAGAATATAGGGCTCCAAAGGCGCTAGATAACAGAAACAGGTCTCTGGGTCCATAGCATCAGGGAAAACAAAGGGGTCCTCAAAGAAGAGATCCGCCAGGCATCCAGGGGCAGGGCAGAGCCCAGGGGGCAAGCCCTCCCCTGGGCTCCAGCAGCACGCTCCTGGCAGATTCAGCACTCAGGTACAGAACAAAATCATGGGGTCACGGCCCCTTATTTTATACCACATTTTTCTTTTGTCTAAAGGGTGCAGGCAATGAGAGAACCAGCTACAACTGGTTCAGGGGAGCTCCTGAGCACTTTATTTTGCTCAGCCCCTCTCTCCCTTTCACTGTCAGGCTAGGGACATCAGACGCACCACCGGGGGTGGAGCCAGCATTGTAGAGGGAAGGCACAGCCCTATTCAGGTCCCAGGTGCAACTCCTCCCTCCCATCTACATGCAGATCTCCCCATTCACCACCGGGCAGACCCATCCTGACTCCTGGAGCCAGCCACACCATCCAGCACCTGTCACTCACAAGCCAGACAGGCAATTCACATCATACTGCACACAGAAATGCCAACTTCTAAAAGTGGCACTTCTCCACTAGCCACAATCAATCTGCACAAACCATTGTGCAGCATTTATTCTCACGAGTTCCCACATACCAAACTCACCCCCTGCACTCCCCACATATCAGGAACTACCATGGACACACATATCCCCATGCATTTCGATGGGAGGGCAGGCCACTCTCACCACACATACACAGAGAGCGCACGCACTTTACACTGGACCACAGTCTAAAAGTGCGCAGAGGCCTAAACTCACCAACACCAGGTTACAGAAATAGGCTAGGAGAACACAAAAAGTTTCGGGGTGAACCTGCCAAAAGGGCCAGGTCCAACACCATAGAAAAAGAAAACTTATCTTTGCCATTGCAGGGTGTCCCCTTGCATTGTGATCTGCTCCTCTCCACTGGCCTGCAATGAACTGCTGCAGCTAATCCTGATCTGCTGTGGCCGAAGTAGGGTTTCACGCTCTTGTGTGATGCAGTCAGTGACCTGCAATGATGTGCGTGTGCAGCACTAGTGTCTGTGTGTGGGGGAAAAGTAGTTAGTGCGGGGAAAAGGTAGGGAGCGTGCGCTACGGGAACACTGCTTAAGAGACACCAAAGGCAATGAGGAGAGGAGGAGGCAGCAGGGGGAGGTGAGAGAGGAGGGAGCCTGTGCATGTTTCCCTTGCGGGAGCGAGCTTTGAAGCCAGATGGTTTCAAAGCTCGCTCCCGCAAGGGAATCGCCAAATGTGCACGCGTTGCCATTCGAAGCAATGCAATGCATGCACGTTTTTGTGGCCAAAACTTAATTGATTTCAATAGGTCTTTTCCTATGCAGCGCATGCGCGCTACGTAGGCAAGACCTAAAAACAACATAACCATAAATACACTGGACCTTGTGGGTTCTGTGTCACATGAGAGGTAGTTTGGCTACAAGAGGCTCGAACCCATAAATAAGTAAAACTTAAATAGCTCTACAGTCTACTACTAAATATACTACCACTTTCACACATAGCTCTGCTGTATGGGGCAGAACTGGAAATACTCTATAAAACCTGAAACAGAACTCCGCTGTCCATAAGCAATGCCTGTTAAGATTTCTAAAGTGATAGCTATGTCATATAAAGGTAGTAGCCACAAGATATGTGTGGTGAGGAGCTAACTTTGCCATAGGATACATGAGTCTATATGACCCTTGCCAACTGAGATATAGCTATGTCGTCTGAGGTCCGCTCCTACTGAGGTGTTGTCTGAGGAATAGTTCTGATGTCTACAGCTCCCTCCTACCTGGCTGACAAGCTAACCAAGTCCGCTGGTACTCTGCACACAAGTAGCTTGGACACCATCAGAATCCAGAGGAAGATGTGCAAAAAAGAAAAAAACAAGGCACTTGGCATTCTCAGTGTTTGCACTAATGATCTGGAACACAATCCCTGTATCCTTCGAGACTGTCCAGCCCTGCTCCACATCCACAAAGAGTTGATGACACTCTTCCTTAAAGAAGATAACACCCAATTTCCACTCTTAGAACTTAGCTTTTCCTCAAATGACTTCTAAACGGTATTTGACATTGTACAGCACTCGGTTGTTGTTTAGCCAGGTTGAGCTATACTTACACCATATACATACATACAAACATACACACAACTACACTGTCCACGTTTTCAGACTCTCAGCTCTGTGTACGTGTCTGATAGATGCTCGATCAGAAGCCAGCGTGTGTGAGATTTGTTGTGAGAGTGCACTTCTCTCTATTGCCAAAGCTTGTGAATTCTGTGTCACCACAGGGATAACTACTCCCTTTATCTTGATGTGGGCATCAGGTGTTGGCTGTGTGACGCAGGGCTGTGACTGGCTTGGAAGCAACACTTGCATCCATTGTACTTCATTTTTCCACCTTCGTTGGGGCGGGGGGTGTAGTTTGGTAGGAGACTCTTCAGCAGCTCTGTTGTATTGATGCGCTCAGGCCTCTTCTGTCTTAAAGATTTATTGCAGCCCTCCGTCTGCCCTTTCGTGCTCCTCTACCCCTTGAAGTCACCCAGAAACGTCCCCTTTGTCCTGGGGGTCGTACTGGGGTCCAATAGTCCGTGCTCCACAGTCTAAGACGGCATTTGTAGATATAATATTGATATACCTCATGATACATCCAATCTTCAGGTTCGGTCCACTGGATGCAATGCCAGTGTCAAGGCTTGTCTCATATACCAATGTCAAAGGGCTGGTACCTGATCAACATTTTGCATTCAATCATTTGTGATAAATAAATGCGTGCTTTCTAATCACTGAATCTAGGTAATGTAATATATTCATGGGCCACACTATTTTGCATTTCCCCCACAAAATACACAACAATACATCAGAAAACATTCGACAGAACAAATAACATACACCTAGCACTGCACAATAGCATTTCATCTCACTTCCAACAGAACTATCCAGTAAGAAACACCAGACATCAATATCCATAAGATCATGTTAGACAGAACTCATTTGATAGGCCCATGGTATCCTAGATAGGCTCTATGGTTGTCTACCGCCTTGGACCCAAACAGCACTACTCACCATATAACTCCACACACGAACACACCGCACGTACACACCACTGCCACGAAGCCATATAACTGGCTTACAAAGCATCGCTAGAGACGATTCTGCTCAGTCAGGTGAACAGACACACAACATGTTATTTTGCACAGGTAGTCATACAGAAAGTACACCACAAAATATCTATGGCGGAATTGGATACATTTACTCTTTTACAATAACCTTTACCAGTCAATGAACTGGGTATCTAGACACAATCGGCCACATGCATCAAAGTGCCCATTTGCGATTTCTTAATTGCGAAAATTAAGGAATCGCAGTTAAGAAATCGCAAATTGGTATGCATCAAAAAATCGCATTTTTTTTAGCGATTTCTTATTTTTCCTTAATTGCGATTCACAAATTGTGAATCGCAATTAAGGAAAACCCTTCCCATTGATTTCTATGGGCCAAGAGGCCCATAGGAATCAATGGGAAGGCATTTACAATTTGCGATTTTCAATTTGCGAATCGCATATTGAAAATGCAATTTCAAGGGTGCAGGGGGGTCCAAAGAACCCCTCCCTGCACCCCTGAAATTAAACTTAAGTGCAATTTGCACACACACATGTCCCAAGGACATGTGTGTGTGTAAAATGCAACTTTCAAAAATGCATTTTTGTGCACGTTTGAAGGTATTCGGTAAATTAGCATGAGGTTCAAACTCGTGCTAATTTACCACTTCCAAATTGACAATTCGCAAATTAAAAATGATCATGCATTGCATTTAAGAAATCTGAAATTGCGATTTCTTAAATGCAATCGCAATTTTAGAAATCGCAACATGATTGCGATTCGTAAAATTGCGAAATACATGATGCATCTCAATTTTGATAATTGCATTCGCAAACGGCCGAAAAATGCAATTCGCACCGTTTGCTAATGCAATTATCGTTGATGCATGTGCCTGAATGTCACCAGGTTTGCTTATGACATAGGATATCTATGGAAAACGAAAGTTGTCTATGGTTTGGGAAAGCTATTGTACACACACATACATTCTAGAGAACATAATCTATATCTGTTTATCAGATAAAAGTAAACATATTTTAATTTACGAAACCACTAACTTCCCCAGTGAAAATCACCTGTCAATTTTCCCATGGTTTATAATTAGTCTGTCATTCATCAATAGATGTTATGCAGCAAACCCTCTATAAAATGTATTGTAAAAATAACTACTTTTTCTTAATGGAAAAATGCAGAATCTCAAAATTGGATGTGTTCTAACAAGCATTATTCAGCTAAATTAAGACACAACACAGGAGCAATTAAACTACCCCCCTCTGAGACAGAAATAAGTAATAGGTGGTTAGGAACCTGATTGCTCAGTTCATGTCTGTCAAATCAGTAATTGTGTATCTTGATTTTCTGCAGGCTTGAACAAAACCTAGTATGCATGTTGTCTAATCTCTATTTTATGTTTGTGTGTTTGTACTGACAGTATATGCGATGCTACATCTTCACTAAAGCATTCACATTTTACTCATTGGCAACAACATAATGAAAAAAATGACAAGGGCATATTTGCTGAACACACTCGCTGCTTAAAACATCGCATCAGACCAAGTTAAGTGTCTGCCCGTAATAGGATTGTGCCAATGTATTTTGCAAAAATGACAGTCATCTTGTCTGGTCTCAAGGTAGTCAGCCATCACAAACCATAAAGCAACACAGAAAGTTTGAATTACAAGGCAGACAACAGGCAATACTCTCTGAGTTACGAGGATCCTCGCAATTCCAGACCAATATTTTTTCGTGCATTCTATAGGTAAAAACACTTTGAAAAGTTAACATTCTTACGACTTCGAAAAGTTATAGGACTCTTCTGAGACAAGCTTTCGTCTAGACCACGGTGCAGAACCTGTTGTGCTACCTGTCCTGGATGACCTGCATAGACTAGTTGGTTTGCATCCCGTGTACTGTTGGACCTGTTGACAGCTGCCAACAACATCACAAATGGTTTTGCACACCCGGCACCAAGTTTTTCAGACATTTTCTAAATCTTTGAAGATGGGATTTTAATTGTTAATTTTCCTCTAGTAAGAGATTTATTGAAGAAAGGACAGGTAGGAGTGGAGCAGCCCTAGACTGAAGCTCTCTGAAGTGGTGGTCACAGATTGTTTGTTGACAGTAGCAGACCTCAGTCATGATTAGCTATGCTTTGAAAGCGATAGGTCTAACCAAAGATACCAGTGTAGGAACTGAAGTGAAGGTGAAATACGCAACCTAATATTTTGATTGAGTTGGCTTTTGGCTTCATTCTGGATCCTAAGTAGCTTCCACACCACTTAGTGACATGCCCGCAGGTATATACCATTGGTGTAATCCAGATAGGAGTGGAATAGGTTGATGGAGCCCTTTATCCTATGGTGGATACTAAAGGAGGAAGAAACTCGATGAAGGTACCTCATTATGTGAAAGTACTCCTTCATAAGCTGATGTATCAGAATATTCGGAGAGAGGGGCGTATCCATGATCACCACTAGATTCTTTACTTGGAGTGATAGGTTAGGAGGTAAACCAAGCCCTTTAGGCCAGATAGTGGATGGGTAGTGAGTGGTTCATTGTACCACAGGGCTAACGCCCAGGTCTGATGTGCTCATTGATTTGCATGCAATAATCAACCAATAACTGGCATTGGCCAATGGCACAAGAATCTAAAGCAGATGAGCTCAATCAATCAATCAATGATATTTATAGAGCGCACTACATACCCGTAGGGTCTCAAGGCGCTGGGGGAGGGGGGGTGCCGCTACTGCTCGAACAGCCAGGTCTTCAGCTTCTTCCTGAAGGAGAGGTGGTCTTGGGTCAGGCGCAGGTCGGTCGGGAGGGAGTTCCAGGTCTTGGCGGCCAGGTAGGAGAAGGACCTTCCTCCTGTAGTCGCTCTTCGGATGCGGGGGACGGCGGCGAGGGCGTGGTTGGCTGATCGGAGGTGGCGTTTGGGAGCGTAGAAGTTGATTCGGCTGTTGAGGTAGCTCGGGCCTTGGTCGTGTAGGGCTTTGTGTGCGTGGGTGAGGAGGCGGAAGGTGATTCTTTTGTTGACGGGGAGCCAGTGAAGGTCTCTCAGGTGTCCGGAGATGTGGCTGGTTCGTGGGATGTCGAGGATGAGTCTGGCAGAGGCGTTCTGGATCCGCTGGAGTCTCTTCTGGAGCTTGGCGGTGGTACCGGCGTAGAGGGCGTTGCCGTAGTCCAGTCGGCTAGTAACGAGGGCCTGGGTGACGGTCTTCCTGGTCTCGGTGGGGATCCACCAGAAGATCTTCCGTAGCATGCGTAGGATGTTGAAGCACGCCGAGGAGACGTTGTTGACTTGCCTGGTCATGGAGAGGGAGGAGTCCAGGATGAAGCCCAGGTTGCGTGCATGGTCTGTTGGTTTGGGTGCGGTGCCCAGGGCGGGAGGCCACCAGGAGTCGTCCCAGGCGGAGGGTGAAGAGCCCAGGATGAGGACCTCCGTCTTGTCGGAGTTCAGTTTCAGGCGGCTGGTCGTCATCCACTCGGCTACCTCTTTCATCCCTTCGTGCAGGTCGGCTCTGGCGGCGGCTGGGTCGTTGGTCAGGGAGAGGATCAGCTGGGTGTCGTCGGCGTAGGAGATTATGCTGAGGTTGTGTTGGCGTGCGATGGCCGCGAGGGGGCTCATGTAGACGTTGAAGAGGGTGGGGCTCAGAGAGGATCCTTGAGGGACGCCGCAGATGACTTCGGATGCCTCTGACTTGTACGGTGGGAGGCGGACTCTCTGTGTTCTTCCGTCGAGGAAGGAGATGATCCATTCCAGCGCCTTGTCCTGGATTCCGACGTTGCTGAGGCGCTGTACTAGGGTGCGGTGGCAGACAGTGTCGAATGCCGCGGCGAGGTCTAGGAGGATGAGGGCCGCTGTTTCTCCGTTGTCCATCAGGGCTCGGATGTCATCGGTGGCGGCGATGAGGGCGGTCTCGGTGCTGTGATTGGCTCGGAAGCCGGTCTGTGAGGGGTCGAGGGATCCATTCGTCTCGAGGAAGGCGGCCATCTGCTTGTTGACGGTCTTCTCGATGACTTTGGCTGGAAATGGGAGGAGCGAGATGGGGCGGTAATTCTTGAGTTCGGTGGGGTCCGCTGTGGGTTTCTTGAGTAGAGCGCTGAGTTCGGCGTGCTTCCAGCTCTCAGGGAAGGTGGCGGTGTCGAAGGATGTGTTGATGATGTCTCGCAGGTGGGGTGCGATGACAGCGTCGGCCTTGTTGAAGACGTAGTGAGGGCAGGGGTCAGTCGGTGATCCGGAGTGGATGGAGTTCATCGTTTGGATGGTGTCTTCGGTGCTGATCGGGGTCCAGGCGTGGAGGGTGGTGGTGGGGGGTGGTTGTTCCGTCCTGGTGTGCGTTGGTTGGTTGTTGAAGCTGTTGTGTATGTCTGCGATCTTGTTGTGGAAGTATGAAGCGAGGGAGTTGCAGAGGTCTTGCGATGGGGTGATGTCGTTGTTTCCTGCGCTGGGGTTGGATAGCTCTTTCACGATGTTGAAGAGTTCCTTGCAGTTGTGTGCGTTGTTGTCCAACCGGTCCTTGAATGCAGTTTTCTTGGCGGCGCGGATCAGCTGGTGGTGCTTCCGGGTGGCCAGCTTGAAGGTGGTCCTGTTGTCCGGTGTAGGTTCCCTTCTCCAGACTTTCTCGAGTGCTCGGCAGTTCTTCTTGGAGCTCTTGAGTTCGTCAGTGAACAACGGGGCTTTCTTGCTGCCGGGTCTGCTGGGCGGGGTCCTTAGCGGGGCGAGCTCGTCCGCGCAGATGCTGATCCACTTCGTGAGGTTGTCGGCAGCCTGGCTGGGGTTCGCTGAGCTGGCAGGAGGGTGCTGGCTCAGGGAGGTGGCGAGCTGGTCTGCTGTGATCTTGTTCCAGCTTCTGCGGGCGGTCTGTTGCTGGTGGTGGTGGGTCGTCGTTCTCTTGAAGGTGAAGTGGACGCAGCTGTGGTCCGTCCATTGAAGCTCTGTGGCGTGGCTGAAGTCGATGTCTGGGCTGGAGGAGAAGACTGCGTCGAGGGTGTGTCCGGCGAGGTGGGTGGGGGTGGACACCAGCTGCTTGAGTCCAAGATTGGCGAGGTTGTCGAGCAGAGCTTTGAGGTTTAGGATAATTTTTGGATCGTCCACGTATTGACGTCTTAAAAGCTGCAGCAGGAGATCAGCTCCAGTAGCAGTCTATAAAATGGGTAAAGAGAAGGGGAGATGGTGGGCCCTCGAAAAAGTCCTGCAGTTAAGGAAGAATTACAGCAGAAGGGAGGCAGAGGCAGGAGGAGTGATCTTTCAGGAAATAAGCAATACAGCAAAGAGTGAGGCCTTGTATCCATGCAGGTTTAAGTCTCCATAGCATGGTGGGATGATAAACCGTTTCAAAAGCAGAAGCACCTACGCCATTTGAGTCTGCTGTCGTCTTGACGTCGCAACAAGCAATAGGTAATGGTCCTGTGCTTTAAACTCATTGGAATACCCTAAGAAAGTCAACAAGTATATATTATTCTCTGCAGGCTTGTAACTGTGCAGAGGCAGCTCTTTCAATCTGTTTGCTGAGGAAAGAAATTTTGCAGATTGGGCGATAGTTAGAAGGTAGTTCTGGGATGTAAACACAAATTTGCATGAATAATGAAGCTAAATATTTCCACGATAAGAAAATAAACATTTTGGACAACCAGCTAAATGTAAACATGTAAAAGCCTTTGTGACAGTCCAATAATTGGAGATGTTGATCAGATCTGGGCAAAGGCGTAGCCGTGACATGCCTAAAAACAGCAATCTACAGTTGAAATGTGATTAGTTGCAGTGTCTTGCACAGTATTGCTTCCCCAAGTGTAGCATTTCTACTAACTTCTGATCCAACTGAGCACATTTTTTTGTTACATTCTAAAATATCTTGAAGTGGATGGGGGCCTATTTATAAAACCCATATTATGTTGAAAACACAACAGAATCCTTCAGTTTCGGAGGCCAGGGTTTACCGCACAAAAAAATGTACTTTTACTTTTTCTTTAACCCCTTCGTTACTACTAGCCTCCTATGAGTTCGCATTCTATTATACATGCAACTATCACTGTTTGTTTCAAATCTACATCTCATAATAAATGAACTCTTAAACTTACTGTTTTTGTTGCTCTCCACAAAGCTGATAACACCAATGCACAACTGATCAGTGTGCAGCACAACTAGAATGGTTAGGTTATTCATATGCATCACTTTCTTTCTGAAAATAAGAGCTCATGTCTTATGATGGTGATGAATTTCACTCATTAAAAATATAGGCTATTGCTGATTTCATAATGCTTAATCTTATATGTAGAGCTTGCGGGCAAGATCAGCTGATAATTCCACGAATGTTCCATTAAATGATGGGCAAGTTATAAAGAAAAAAGAAGAGCAAATTCAAATGATTTTATTTATGAACATAAGCAGGTCCTCGGGGCCTTTATCTGAAAAATGCACTAAGCTCCCCCAGCTGAAGTTTAAACGTTCATGCTGTCAAAACTATTTGTAAGTACATTGCTACTTTCTTAAATGCTTAAATGCCGGTAAATACATCTTTGCCCTTAGCTCATTTGGATAATTACCTGGCAGAACAGTCTTTGATGTTCTGAAAGAAGTGGTCAAGTGCTTCTTAACTATCTTTTTCTTCTGGTGTTTGCAGTCTGGTTATCTCCTGCTGCATGAAAGCGTAGGGAGCCGCTTCCCTGGGGCTCGGTTGGTGGATGGCTTTCTGACACTCAGGGGAGCAGCTCACAAGAATTTTGTGATGACTCAAAGCACCACACCTGCCTTCTGCAACCCTTAGTTTGTCGATGACGTTGCTTTCTAGATCATGGAAAAACTGCACAACAGCACATCCTGCTGGCCTGTAAGAGTTCCCAACTAAAAGTACTAGTTTGGCTTAAACAACCTCAGCGTCAATTAGAGCCTTAAACAAGAGAACCCTGTCCACATATGTCTCAAGCACGGAGATTTATGTGCAGTTTGGCCCACATAGTCACGCTCACATTCTTTTAGAACTCACCTATTTTATGCCACTATCCTCCCCGGTCCACCGCAGCTTGTGCTGTTTGTTATGGAGGGAACTCGTGGCGATTCTGTCCTTCGTTTCCCCACTTCCGGTGGCTTGAATTGCGGGGGCCATGTTGGAAGGGGCGGACTAGTCTTTCGGTTGGGCACACTTTTTCTAGCAGTATAAAAATAGACCTATGGCGCCGCAGTGCAGCGGATGCGTGCAGCGGATGCGTGCAGCAGAAGCGCCGATGGCGTGCCAAAGGCAAGCCCATCTGCGCCCGTCCGTGCCAGTTCGACGCCAGACATGCTGCCGGTTCTGAGAGGGATAGGGTAACATACACAAGAGGATTTGTGGAGTCTCAGGAAGTTGGGGAGGGATTGCAGGCAGGTTTGTAGGCTTGGCATGGAGGGCCCTTTTAGCTGCTTGCAATGTAGATTTCAAGCTACACTTACACCACTATCTTGCCACCTTCGTCCTAGATCTAGGAAACATGTTAGTATATTCAGCCTCAACTGCAGCTTTCTAGCTAAGCATCATGCGGATGTCTTGGACCTGTTAGAGGAGGCCTCCCCAGATGTTCTCTTTCTGACCAAGACATGGCTCTTGGATGATGTTGGACTTGGCCCTTTTTGCTGGGTCAACCCTGAACTTTTTGCCTTCCTCCTCTATTTCTTCTGACCTGTTGTTGGCTGTTTTATGACTCTGGGCACTTTACCACTGCTGATCACTGCTAAAGTGCATATGCTCTCCCTATTGTAAATTGATGTATGGATTAGTGACTCCATGATTGGCTGATTTGGTTTACTTGTCAGACCCTAGTACAGTGCACTGAGTGTGCCCAGGGCTTGGAAATCCAAATGCTGCTAGTGGGTTTGCAGCACTGGTTGTGCCACCCACAGAAGCAACCTTGTAAAATGTGTCTCAGGTCTGCCATTGCAGAGCCTGTGTGCAGTCTGGTACTGCCATGTTGACTGGGCACGTGCACCCACTTGCCAGTCCCTATGCCTTCCCTTTTCTTCATATGCAGATACCCCTATGGTAAGCCCAAGGGCAGGGTGCATTATAAGTAGAAGGTAGGACATTCCCTGGTGTGTGTGGCATGTCCTAATAATGAATTGCAGCCATTTTAGTTTTTCACTATTGCAAGGCTTGTGGAAAAGTAAATTTTGCCATGTTCTGTGTCCCTACGCGTCCTCCATCATATGTTATGTGTGCATGATTAATATGCATATGTATTCCCCATGTTCGATTAAAAGACGCAATTACAGTTGTGTCCATCTCTAGTATGTCAGTTTCCAGTTCTCGTGAATACTACGAATATCAGGCCTATGTAAAGTTACGTTGCCACGTTTCTCAGTGTGCACGTTATTCCATTGTAAAGTCCCCGTTTCTAGGCCTCAAAAGGGCCCGGACACCAGATTCAGCTCCTGTCTCCTGAGCCCTCGCTGAGGAGCGATACAGCTCCCACCTGTGTTCCTGACCCTTCACTTACTTCCTGTCTCGCAGTGCCTGGTTCAGCCTGGCTCTGCCTCTGAGTCTGCCAAGAGTATGTTATGATTCTAGTTATCAGTCCAGCCCTCCTTCTCTGCATTCCTAAAGCTACTGAATCGCATCAATAGTTACCGTCATAGTCTAGCCTCTACGTCTCCATGTAAGAGAAATACTGTATTAAATGGTCCCTTAATATTCTTCATCACGCACTACATGTAGAATAATGCATGCTCCAGTCTTAGAATCAAGTTAGCCTTTCCCCTCCTGACTTCTAGTTTATATCAACATGTTCTCTAAACATCAGATACTAGATACTGTTTAGGTACATGTCGCCCTGACTCTCCAGACTTCAGTCTCTGCTCCTAGCACAGAGTTCGTAGCCCCCAGCTTCTCCTAGTAATACGTCATTGCCAGTTTGCGCGCACCACCAGGTTAGAGGTCCCGGCTCCTTAGGTAGCCCCCTCCATGTTTCCGCCCCATTCATGACATATTCTGTTACGTTTGCATCACATGTCTATGTATACGCCCTGTTACACCTACTTTCACCCTTATCTTTCGCGACTGCTACGCGTCACGCCTACTGCTCCACCCACTGCTCCGCCTATCATATGTACTGTAATGCAACTGTTTTACTATATATGCTTGTGTATTGTTATTAAATGCTAGCGCGCTCATCCCAGATCCAGCCCCGGCAGCTGCCGGGCCCTGCCATCCTATTCCTGTGCAGGTTGTCCTGTTCCTGTCCTTTATGCTGTAATAAACCTGCAAACTCCTACTACCTCGAATCTTGACTCTTATTTATTGAGCTATCTGTTATTGCTATGCCTAGTCAAACCTAGATCCGGTATTATTTATTTATATACCACATAATGGCGCCCGAATAGGGACTTGCCCTTTCCCCACGCGTCGGTGAAGCCACGCCGGCCCCCTGACCCTCTGCAGTCGTGACGGAACTCTTCTGCGCACCGGCAGATATTTCTGCTTTAAGTATCCCTCAGGCCCACGGAGGAGACGGAGGAGGCGGTCCAGCATCCAGACGAGACGGTGGAGGAACGCGGCGAGTCCCGACCAGAGCCCAAGCCGAGAGTCCAAGGTCCGAGGTATCCGGAGGCCCACCCGTAACAGAAGTCCGAAGTTCGTCCGTCCGGCGTCGAAGCAGTCCAGTCCAGTCCGAGGCCTTCCGTTCTTGCTGCCCGGTGAGTACCGTTGCTGGGGTAGTATCTAGACAGGGTCAATCTAAATTGTCTCTGGTCCGATGGGTCTGGGTACGCAGATCTGAAACGAAGTGTTCACCTAGGTGGATACGGGTCTTGATGCGTCCCTTTATGGGACCGGTATGTTCCGTGCTGTTTCAGCAGCGCATCCAGTAATTCTAGTCTGTTCCGTTCTCGAGAAATTCATGTGTTTCTGTTCTCAGTGTTCCAGGTAGTATTCTGTCCGAACTGTTGCTTCATAATGTTATTCAATGTATTTTCAATGTCGTGGTATGCCTGAATTGTTTTCTCAATTGTTATTGTTCCTCGTGTATTGTATTGTGTTCAGATTCAAGTTTGCAATGTCCCTCTTTTCGAGATTACGTCAGTTAAAAACTAGAAAGGGTCTGCTAGAAGAAGCAGTTCCTGTCCCGCCTAGGGACAGTCCAGGTCATTTTATGTATCAGAAGCATGGCATAAGCGCCATATTATATCTAGATTTATGGGTAGAGTATACCAAGGAGTTAGAAGAAAAGTATAGATGGCCCGTATCAGGTACGTGGGATGCCGAGTGCATCATGAGAGTAGAAGAAGCATTATGGAAAAAGAAAGCCAGACAGTCACAGAAAGATGCCATCGAGTTATGGCGCAAAGAATCTCATAAAAGAACCGAAAAAGAAATCAGAAAGTCAGAATTAAGTAGAGAATCCTTAGAACGAGCCCAAGAAAAAGAATTAATCGAGATAGGTGAACGAGTTAAAACCGAACAGTCAGACAGACTGAGGAACGCCCTTATTAGGGGTATGTACCCTCTTCTTGCCGAGGGTTTGCCAAAAGCGACCCTGGAGGCATCCAGTAATTTTCCGCCACCGTTAGTTCCGACCAAGCTACGTCACAAACCGACCGCAGCTGATATTTTCATCTCGTCCTATTTGGACGACATGGTCCCAGAATATGCAAATCCCGCTCCGCCAGTCCCTGTAAATCAGGCACTTCCTGCTCCTCCAGACACCGGGGCACCCCTTGCAGTACCTGCTACGGTCCCCCAGGTCCAGCCCGTCCTACAAGTTCAGCCCGCATTTCAACTTCCCACTCTGCCAGCACGAAGAGCATCAGTCGATGGTTCCAGTTTAGGGGCCGCAGGAGGAGGTCCTCCTCAGACCCCGCCGCCAAATAGACGTCTAGGAGCAGTCGAGTTACATGAACGTGCGTTACAGCGTACGCCTAAATATCAGTCCATTGCAGAAATCAGGCGAGCTCTTACTGAATGCTGTTATGATCCAGTTCCAGGCGAGGATAGTATGGTTATATTTTCCGTGCGTGTTAGGCAGGTGTCCGAGTACTTGGTCACTTTACCGAATATGAAGGAAGATCTAGACAGAATATATCGTTTCATCCGTACAGGGGATGATCCAGAAAGTATTAGTGACGTCATGTCTCAAAGGAAAGTTGAGATCCAGCTCATGATATTAAAGTTTCTGATTAATTGTCTAATAAGAGAACAAGATTATCCGACCAAAGATCAAGTCGAAATGAGAACCCTGACAAGGTGGAGTGAGAATATAGCCGAGGGTAAGCACAAGACTATCGGTAGTATAGAGAGTATGTACAAGAAAATTCGTAAGGAAATAATAAGGTTACATGATCAACGTAAGGCAGCGCAAGTAAGCGAGAAAGAAAATGACTCTACTGAAGAGGTAGAGGACGAGAATCCCGCCAGAATAGCGTATGTAGGAAAATCTAGATTTCCAGATCGCCATTTACGCCTAGAACACAAGTCAACTTTCCATCATCCAGCACCAGAACAAGGTTCTCTAGAACAAGTATTCCAAGCTACCGATCACATTCTGAAATCACGAATCGGTTATAGCGAGTTAAGTACTATGCATGAACAAGAACTAGTCCGATCAGCAGTCCGATGGATTACTGATTCTACCACTTTTCCAGACGAAATAGTGGCACAAATGTTTCTGAAATTGCCCCCAGCCGAGCAACGACTGGCGGGTATGTATATGATTCAACACCTCATTACTTTGTATGAGGGTCAACATTCTGATCCAGGTCCGTTACACGATGTCCTGAACGAGTTACTCCAGTATAAATGGAAAGGTTTAGGTACCGATTTAATTAGTGTTATTCTAGAACAGCGCCACAAATATAGTATGTTTTTGAACCCGCATTTTGTTCATGTCTCACCCCCAGAAAGTAAACCCTTTTACATAGACAGACAGAATCCGTTACGAGAAGTGCATCCAGTTAAGACAGAGGGTGGTGAAATGCAACGAGTGTTTGTTTACACCCCTATCACAAAGATGGAACTCTTAGAGATGAAAAAGTTAATTCCCTGTCATGATAAAGATCCAGCAGGGTTCCACCGAGAATTAAAAGACATGCTCCGTATGGGAGAATACACGTATCCAGATATTATTAAAATGTTAAAGGTCCTGTTGCCCGCAGGGGTATATGAGAAACTCAAGGAAAAAGAATGGGAGGTGGGAGAGAAAAAGATCGATTGGGCAGTTCTAGAAGCTGAAGATAAGGCACGAGTACCAGGTACCGGTCTTGGAGATAAATGTAAAGAATTACCTGAACTGTTAATACAAGTTTTGCCCAGACTATTAGCAACTAAAAAGGAAGACTGGGATGCAATCTCAGCATGTAAACAGAAACAAGACGAAGACACTAGTGATTTTTACTCTAGATTTGAAAAATGTTTTATTATAAACAGTGGCCTCAAGACGAGTAGCGAGTCATACCCTCATCTTTTTGTTACTAAACTAGTCGAGAATTCAAGTCCACAAGTTAAGAATCGAGTTTTGAAAGTCGAAAGTACCTGGCAAGCTAATACCCCGTCCCAGATGTTACAGATGCTTCAATACCACCAGAATAGAATCAGAGAAGAGCAAGATCACGAGAGAAAACGTATGAAAGACACGAAAATGAAAGTACTAGTTGCACAATCTGTTCCTCAAGACAGTCAGAAGAGGGGATCAAATCAAGCCAGTCATCCTGCAGCTCCCGTTAAAGGGAACTGCAATTATTGTAAACAGCCAGGTCATTTTATAAACGATTGTGCAGTTCTGAAACACAACATAGTTACCGGTAAGACTAAAGAAAGACCACGTCCGCCTAGACAAGAGCAAGTTTCACAGACTCCTCAGCCACAGAATGCACAACAGACAGTTACTGTACCGCAGCCCATCGCTGCAACACAGCATGTTACACAGCAGATGTACCAGTATGCTCAGTCAGAATATCCAGAGTATCAACCGTATTCATGAAACAGCCTAGAGAGGGAGGTAGGCTTGCCTCTCATCGAGATACCTGTAGATCAAGAAGGTCCCTATGTTCACAGTCAAGTATTAGGGAAAGACAGAAAGTTTCTGATTGATACAGGGGCAAGTAGGACCACTATAAGTCACGCCGAAGTTCCAGGGGCTCCACTCTCAGGCTCTAGAAATGTTTCCCTTGGATTTTCAGGAAAGCCTATTGTAAATGAAATATCAAAGCCAGTTACTCTAGAAGTAGGTCCATTGTCCCGTACTACTGATCTGTTACTTACTAAGTCATGTCCAGAAAATCTATTAGGCATTAAAACACTGAAAGAGTTAGGTGCAGTTATTTGCTGTTCCCCCGAGGGAATACGATTGTTCCTACGTGACTTCAAGGGTCACTATGTATTACGAGATTTTGATCCGAGATTGTCTAATGTTCCGCAGCATCTATGGGCGCAAGGTCCAACTGATGTTGGTTATATGCAAATCACACCCCATCGTGTGACTCTCAAGCCAGGTGTAGTGTTACCACGAATCAGACAGTACAGATTGCCACCTGAGGCTGTAGCAGCCTTATCCAAAATCATTGACGAGCTCATGGCTCAAGGAGTAGTGGTAGAAGCTGACTCCAATGTATGTAATTCTCCGATCATTCCAGTCATGAAACGTACTGATCCAAATGCACCTCCAGTATATCGTTTAGTGATTGACCTTCGAGAACTTAATAAATGTATTATTCCCCAGTACCCAGTTGTCCCAGATATCTCTTCCCTATTGACAGCCATTGATTCCGAAGCCACATTTTTTACAGTCATAGACCTCAAGAACGCGTTTTTCAGTGTCCCCATTCATCCAGACAGCCAGTTTCTTTTCGGATTTTGTTTAAATGGAAGGAGCTATATGTTCACACGCGCTCCTCAAGGTTTCACAGAAAGTCCTAGTATTTATAGTCAAGCACTCAAGAGACAACTAGACAACATTCCCATGCCAACTGACACTGCCCTGCTCCAGTATGTCGATGATCTACTGATCACAGCTCGTTCTGAACGTGCTTGCGAGCAAGCATCCCTTACAGTCTTGTATTTCCTAGCCGAGATGGGGCACAAGGTGTCCCCTTCGAAGCTTCAATTCTGTGTCCAGCAAGTGATCTACTTAGGCCACTTGCTGTCCAAGTGGGGTAGGGAGTTGACACCAGACCGTATCCAGTTAATAGCGAGTCTTCCTCAGCCCAAGACCCAGAAGGAGGTACGTGCTTTTATCGGCCTTACTTCTTATTGCAGACAATGGATTCCTCAGTATGCATTTCTAGCTAAACCACTGATACAGTTAACGACACAGGAGGCAGCCGTATCGACTGTTCTCCCTTGGACATCTGAACATACACTTAGTTTCAATGAGTTAAAGAAAGCCCTATGTCAAGCTCCAGTTCTAGCTACACCGAACTACAGTAAGCCTTTTACACTTTTCGTCACTGAACGAAGGTACAGCATTATCACACAAGATCAAGCAGGACAATACAAGCCCTGTGCTTATTTTTCGAGCACATTAGATCCTGTAGCCCAGGCTCTGCCTGCGTGTCTCAAGTCAGTTGCAGCCACAGCACTAGCTATCAGACAAAGTGATTCCATAGTATTAGGACACTCTCTGACAGTACAAGTTCCACACTCCGTGGAAGTTCTTTTAAACCGAACACAAACTCAGCACTTGACAATTGCACGTTTAACAGGTTATGAATTGACACTGTTCCAGCCACACATAGAAATCAGACGCTGCAACGTTCTAAATCCTGCTACACTGTTACCGTCAGTTACTTTGAATCCTGCCACACACGACTGTGTGGAAGTAGTTAACATCATGACAAAGCCAAGACAAGATCTGACAGATATTCCATTACCAGATCCCGACCTGACACTTTATGTGGATGGTTCATGCATGAGAACAAGTACAGGTGAACTAGTAGCCGCGTATGCAGTGACTACTGACACTGAAGTTATTGAAACACACCGTATTGACACCCTGTCTGCTCAAGCAGCAGAGCTAGTTGCTCTGACTCAAGCCTGCATACACGCCAAGAACCTGAAAGTTAATATTTACACAGATTCACGTTACGCATTTGGAGTCGTACACGACTTTGGAGTGCTCTGGCAGGAGAGAGGTTTCATGACTTCTCATGGAACCAAGATTCAGCATGGTCTCCTTATTCAAGCTCTGTTAGATGCAATACATTTACCGACATCCATTGCTATCATGAAATGCAAAGCACATACGAAAGTTACTGACATTATTTCCCAGGGTAATGATCTAGCAGATCGCACAGCCAAGCTTACAGCTCAGACTCCAGACATTTCAGTTAAGCCAACACAGACACTTACTCCAGATCCGACTACATGTATGACAGTTAAGGACCCTACTCAAGATGTCATAGATATCCAGTTACATGCTACTCCCGATGAAATCAAGAAATGGTCCGAACAAGGAGGGGTCCAGACAGATCAGGGATGGTTGACGAAGGGTAGAGCCACATGGTTTCTCCCCGACTCTATGGTTCAAGTCATTATCAATACCGCACATAGTCCAGCACATTTAGGAGAAAAAGCTATGTTAGACAGTATCCAGAACATTTGGTTCAACAAGCATTTACGAGCTGCAGCCAAGCAGAAAGTCCGTACCTGTATGATATGTTGTCAGTTTAATCCAGGTAAAAGTGTCCCGGTGGAACAAGGTGGATTCCAGCCCCCTGACCACCCTTTTGAAGTCCTCCAGATGGATTATATTCAGATGGAGCGATGTCGAGGTTTCAAGTATGTCCTTGTAGTTGTATGCGCTTTGTCCAGGTGGACAGAGGCATATCCAGTCCCAGATTACACAGCCGCGACCACTGCCAAGCAGTTGGTTCGTGAGTTCTTCCCCCGTTATGGACTCCCTAGAGTCGTATATTCTGATAACGGCCAGCCATTCTCATCTGAGTTGATGAAACACGTGTCCCTTTTGTTAGGGTACCAGTGGAAGTTCCATTGTGTACGCCATCCTGAAGCAGCCGGTCTCGTAGAGAGACATAATCAGACCCTGAAAATTCGAATTGCAAAGGTTTGTCAAGAGAAAGGTGTGGACTGGCTAATAGCTCTGCCAGTTGCCCTGTTCTATATGCGCATGGTCGCACATTCCAGATCAGGTCTGTCCCCGTATGAGGTCGTTTTCGGCCGCCCCCCTAACATGTGGGGTACTCCTAGACCCCGAAGTATTACCGATGTTTCAAGTAATATGCTGACAGATTACCTAGCTTCCTTGATGTCTGCCCTCAACTCTTGTCGTTCACAGGTTGCCGCCGCATTTCCAGACAATACCGAGGTGGCACCGCATGAAATCGTTCCCGGATCCATGGTCTTAGTGCGAAACTTTGATCGTTCAAGTCCACTGGAGCCTCGCTGGAAGGAGCCCCGACAGGTCCTCCTGGCCACCCGTACAGCCGTGAAGTTGGAGGGACGCAAAGGCTGGGTGCATCTTTCGCATATCAAAAAGTTTTATGGATTGAAGCCCGTTTCAAAGAACATTTCCGAGCATTTAAAGGACTGCCAAAGTACTATTCTTAAGGACTGTCCCGCAAAAGACACTGTTACTACACCCTCCCTGTTAGAGACAACTCCGCAACAGGAGTATAAGAAAAAGTTAAGGTCTAGTAAAATAAGTCAGCCAGTTTGATTGTCTAAGTCCTCCCCTAGGTGAAACGGTTAGACCGGTTTCTGACATGTATAAAATAGACCCCCATAGTGAGAGAGTTAGTCAAAACTCAATCCGATGTATCATTTTTCTAAGTTTCATTTTATTTCTCAGCATTATGATTTCCTGCACCAGTTATGCATTTTACTTGTATTTTCCAGTTTCTCATGTAAATAAGTCTTCTAATGTTACAGTAGAGCACACGTTTAGTGATCTGCCTCCTCATGAACTCTCTTACCGCCTCGCTATGCGTAACAATTCTTTTATCCGCATGTTACATTATTCACACCAGACCAGCAATGCCACTAATTGTTGGGTGTGTGGTCGACTCCCCCCTTTCCAGACACCGAAGGGAGTTCTGCCACTCTTTCCTTATCCATTTTCACATAATGGTTCGTGTGGAGCATGGTCCACGTTAACGTCATCCTCAACAGATATGTCTTTCCTTAACAGTACATGTTTCCCAGACAAGCAAGGTCTTCCCCACAGAACAGGGTTAGATCTAGAGAATGAAGTTTACAACTTAAGTAATTATTCTTCGAATTTCATGGTCCTGAATGTTCAGTCTGACACTACTCCAGACTTACCTGCTATTTCAGTACTACCAGTCAAAGGCGAATTATGTGTCCGAAATAATGGTTCCGTACATGTAGGACATAGTGATTGTACTATTATTGTCAAGTATAGTGACAGTGGGAAATCTATTTTCAAAGCCTCACGTCATTCATATTTTATTTGTGGTCAAACCGCATATGTTCGTCTGCCCCTCGATTGGGAGGGAACCTGTTACATTGCCTTCCTACTGCCACCTGTTTTCCTAGCCCCATCCGATTATCATAGAAACACACATCTAGTACACATTAGACATAAAAGGGAGATCGAGTCCCCAATTGTCGATTATACTGAAACCACTCTAGAACAGTATACAGATTTTAATAAAGGTTTCTTCTTCTTTATAGGCCCTGTCCAGAACAGTAAGCTAATCCGTAGGTTAACCAGAACCCTTGAAGCTGTAGTAAATGAGACTGCCTCTGCTCTAGGTAACTTAACCGAAGAGCAATCTGCTATGAGATTTGTCGTGCTCCAGAATCGTCTCGTCCTTGACGTCATACTGGCCGATAGGGGCGGGGCCTGTAGAGTCATCGGATCTAGTTGCTGCATTTTCATTCCTAATAACGCGCCGTCTGTTTATTCAGCTATAACCAGACTCCATAAAATTGCCCATCTGTTACACCAAGATCCAGGCACCTGGACATGGTCCGGTTGGTTCTGGAATATAATTTCCGCTTGGGGATGGAAAGTCTTGTCCTTTCTAGGTATTGCAGTAGCGATCATATTCAGTTGCTGCCTCTGTATACAATGTGGCCCTGCGATTTGCGGCATTTGTGCTACCTCTTGTATTCCTAGTCCCAAGTCCCGTTCTAAATCCTGTTCCAAGAAAATTCGAGACGAGCAAATGATACTGTATGAAATGATAGATGGTATCATGAATATTGATGTTTCCTGATGGAAACGCAGTGACAAGGAGGGAATGTGGAAAAGTAAATTTTGCCATGTTCTGTGTCCCTACGCGTCCTCCATCATATGTTATGTGTGCATGATTAATATGCATATGTATTCCCCATGTTCGATTAAAAGACGCAATTACAGTTGTGTCCATCTCTAGTATGTCAGTTTCCAGTTCTCGTGAATACTACGAATATCAGGCCTATGTAAAGTTACGTTGCCACGTTTCTCAGTGTGCACGTTATTCCATTGTAAAGTCCCCGTTTCTAGGCCTCAAAAGGGCCCGGACACCAGATTCAGCTCCTGTCTCCTGAGCCCTCGCTGAGGAGCGATACAGCCCCCACCTGTGTTCCTGACCCTTCACTTACTTCCTGTCTCGCAGTGCCTGGTTCAGCCTGGCTCTGCCTCTGAGTCTGCCAAGAGTATGTTATGATTCTAGTTATCAGTCCAGCCCTCCTTCTCTGCATTCCTAAAGCTACTGAATCGCATCAATAGTTACCGTCATAGTCTAGCCTCTACGTCTCCATGTAAGAGAAATACTGTATTAAATGGTCCCTTAATATTCTTCATCACGCACTACATGTAGAATAATGCATGCTCCAGTCTTAGAATCAAGTTAGCCTTTCCCCTCCTGACTTCTAGTTTATATCAACATGTTCTCTAAACATCAGATACTAGATACTGTTTAGGTACATGTCGCCCTGACTCTCCAGACTTCAGTCTCTGCTCCTAGCACAGAGTTCGTAGCCCCCAGCTTCTCCTAGTAATACGTCATTGCCAGTTTGCGCGCACCACCAGGTTAGAGGTCCCGGCTCCTTAGGTAGCCCCCTCCATGTTTCCGCCCCATTCATGACATATTCTGTTACGTTTGCATCACATGTCTATGTATACGCCCTGTTACACCTACTTTCACCCTTATCTTTCGCGACTGCTACGCGTCACGCCTACTGCTCCACCCACTGCTCCGCCTATCATATGTACTGTAATGCAACTGTTTTACTATATATGCTTGTGTATTGTTATTAAATGCTAGCGCGCTCATCCCAGATCTAGCCCCGGCAGCTGCCGGGCCCTGCCATCCTATTCCTGTGCAGGTTGTCCTGTTCCTGTCCTTTATGCTGTAATAAACCTGCAAACTCCTACTACCTCGAATCTTGACTCTTATTTATTGAGCTATCTGTTATTGCTATGCCTAGTCAAACCTAGATCCGGTATTATTTATTTATATACCACAGGCTACCTGTTCTCCATAGACCAGAATGGGCAGCTAGATTATTAAATTAACTGACTCAGGGAACATGGTAGAAATTCGATTTCATATGCCTGAACTCAGAACGATAAAATACATCTTTTAGTGAAGTTGGTTTTAACATTCTGTGTTTGAAAATACCACTTTTAGAAAGTAGGTATTTTCTTGTCTAACTATCCAAGCCTGCCTCTGCTAGGTTGTCTATTCCTTGTCTGGAAGTTGAGTGACAGGGCTGGGGGATTCCAGGAGACAGAGTGAGTCAGCCCAGTGGCGAATAGAGAGATCTGCATCTAGATGGCGGGGAGGAGTTGCACCTGGGACCTGAAAAGGTCTGTGCCTCCCCCCCCCACAGTGCTAGCTCCACCTCCTGTGGTGTGTCTAATGTATTTGCCCTGCAATGTGAAAGGAGAGAAGGAGTCATGTCAACAGAGTGCTCCAGGGCTGTGCCTTCCCTCCACAATGCTGCCTCCACCTCCTATGGGGTGTCTGATGTTTCTGCCCTGCACTGTGAAAGGAAAGAAGGAGTCATGTAAACAGAGTGCTCCAGAACTGGTTTGGACTAGGCAAAGGCCCCTCTGCCCTCAGAGGACAAAGGATTTTGGGGTATGAATAGTGAGACCCTGATCCCAAGAATTCAGATCACTTTTGGACAACAAGAAGAAACCTTTGCTGAGGAGAGGAACCTGAAGAAACTGAGGAGAGACTATCCCTAAGCTGAAGTGCTTCTTGGGGGATTGGCCTGCAGTGGTAGCCTGACTGCCAAAGAAAGGAGAAAGGACTTTGTGTGCACTTTATTCAACTTTTGAAGGATCTCCAAGGGCTTGAGAAAAGAGCGTGCCTCCTGCGGAAGTCTCAGGGACAATAGACCTCAACCCCCAGCTCCCCAGAATTCTTTGGAAGTGCATGCTGCTGTTTTGGGCCTTCTGAGGGACTGCGTGTCGCAAGGAGCTAGAAGCGCCTTGCAACGATGAAGAAGCGTGTTGCTGCAGCTGCCGTCGCATCTTTGATGTCGGCACGGTAGCTGTTGTATTGCACCTCATCAAGAGAAGTGCCCCGCATACACGGAGAAACGTGCCGCCGTCGGAGCTGCTGTCGTCGCATCACGGAACAAGGGTGTCGCCGCTGTAGTTGCCGCATTGCGCAGAAACGTTTCGCAACGTCGGAGAAGAGTGTCACCGCCAAAGCTGTTGTCATCGCAACACGGAACAAGGGTGTCGCCACTGCAGCTGACGCATCGAGTCAAGACTTCTCGCATCAGCAGAGAAGTGTGTCGAAAAAACAAAAAGACGACGTCTTTATTTCTTTGCACCAATATTTCAACGCATCACCATCTTTGCAACACTTTTCGTTGCCCTGCGTGTCGCATCTAAAGGTACATTGACTCAAAGTGTCTTATTTTAAGAACTAAAGAGAACAAAACTAAACCTACCATTTTAAGTATAGTATTGTGGATTTTTTGTCCTTTGTGGTCTTGCGATAAGTCTATATAAAGAATACTTATTTTTTATATGAAACCTGTGTGGTGTCCATCTGTAGTGTTGTCACTTGATTACTGTAGGTGTTCACAAATGCTTTACACACTGTCTCTGAGATAAGCCTGTCTGCTCATGCCAAGCTACTAAGAGGGTGAGCAGGGGTTATTTTAGGAGTGTACCCCCTTACCCTGACTTATAATAATAATAATAAGGACCTACATTTCCAACTCCACAGCATACGACCTACATATAGCACCTTCCATGAGAGTGGGGGTACCCCCAGGTGCATCGCCATGGCACCGACAGAAGTTCATGGGTGGACGACCCACTGTGAGGAGATGTAGCGCCGCCGTACCCCCGGGTTGACAGCATCGGGATGTGTACTTCGCATGCAATGTGTTTGGTCTATATGCTTTATTACATCATTATTGCATCGCCGGCTCAGAGGGTTGTAGGCGTGAAGCTGTGTATGTCTTGGTCTATTTCAATAAAGGTGTTTATAAAATATTAAAAAAAATTTGTATAGCGCTTGGTTACGCTCGGAAGCGTGTCCCCGCGCTGAACTGAAAAACTCAGAACAGAAGTAAGGAGTGGGCCCGGTTATCTAGAGAATAGATGTGTTTTTAGTTTCTTCCGGAAGCTAGATTCAGATGGATCCAGGCGAAGGTTAAAAGGTAGAGCATTCCAGCTCTTCGCCACCAAATAGCGAAAGGATCTTCCTCCCATGCGGGCCCTTCTCACCCTAGGGACCTTTAATAGGCCTCCTTGTGAGGAGCGCAAAGCGCGTGATGGTACATACCTGGTGACTAGGTTCTGAAGTGGTGTTGGCGCCTTCCCAGTAAGGATGCGATAACAAGTACAGAGGGCTTTAAATTCAACTCTGCTCCTTACTGGCAACCAATGGAGGGTCTGAAGGGCAGCTTTGGAGGCCGATCTTTTGGGGAATTTTAAAATGTGGCGGGCTGCCGCATTCTGTAACACCTGAAGGCGATTTATTGCCTTACAGGTTGCTCCCAGGTACAATAGGTTGCCGTAGTCTAGACGCGATGTGACGAGGGCGTGCACCAGCGTTTTACGGGCGGACGTAGGGAGGAGAACTAGGACCTTCCGTATGCTTTTTAAAACGCTAAAACAGACACCCGCCACCCGGTCTATCTGGGGTCCGACTTGAGGCAAGGGTCCCTAGAGACCCCCAAATCGAACAGATGACATGACTGCTGAACCTGGCCTTGGGCTCCCTGTGGGCTAGTTTTCTTTTGATTAATAGAGCATCTAGAGGTGGGGGTATAGCGATTATTTTTAAATCATGTTACCCATGCTCTCTTACTAAGCAGAGGATCATCAGCTGTGAGAGTGCCCTCTTTAAGGTCACTTTGAGCCCAAACTACACCATGTCCGGGCTCTTGATATATCGGCCCCCAGGGCCTTCCCTAGGTTTTAAGGAAGTCCTTGTAGATACGGTCAGCACCTTAGCAGTTAATGCCGCCAACTTTACTATTTGGGGGGATTTGAACCTACATTTAGACAATTTAGAGGACACTGATATGGCAAATTTCGCAGCCGACCTAGCAGCCTGCCAACTGCTACAGCTAGTCTCGGGCCCAACCCATATTGCAGGTCACTTATTAGACCCAATGACCACTTTTTGGTCTCAATGTCCCTTTAAGATGTTGCTCCTGCTCGTAAAGAGGGTCAGTTTACCGCTTGGAAAAGGCGGTGGCATAAATTGAAATGGTATCACCTGGATGCTTGCCTTATAGCTACTCGTCCGAATCTGTCTGAGGATTCTAACGAAGCTTATAGAGTATTCTCTGAGTGGAAAGAGCACCCATTAGACAGTTTAATCCCTATGAAGCGCTCAGTCAATCGCAAAACCAAATCACGACCATGGTTCAAGACTGAACTCGCTGATATGCGTAAGGGTTGTAAGAGATTAGAATGGATACGGAGAAGAGACTTCAGCCCAACTGCTAAAGATATCTATTGTGCAGCAATTAAAAGATATCATAAGGCCATATATCAGGCACGTGCAGTTTTTATCTCCAACCAAATACGCGAGAGTGCTAATCCCTCTAAGAGTACATTCACTATTCTTGCCAGTCTGCAATCTCAGCAAACCTCGGCTGGGTCAACCATTAAGTCCAACAAACAGTGTGAGGACCTTGCCATCTTTTTCGTGGGAAAGGTGGATGCCATCTATAGGTCCTTCCCAACCACTCATAGCAATGTGCAGGAGTCACAGGGTTGGCAAGAGGTTAATACCCTCCACACTTTTCCGCCAATCATGGTTGATCAACTTTCTGCTCTCTACTACAAGATCAAGTCAGGGTCTCCTGTTGACCCTCTTAAACCAGACCAATTTAAGAAAGTGCTGTTGACAATTTTACCTTCCCTGAATCAGCTGATAAATGGGTCCCTCAGAACAGCTACAATGCCCAGGGCCTGGAAACAGGCTAAAGTAATTCCATTACTCAAGAAACCTGCACTCGACCCAGTCAAACCAGAGAACTACCGCCCTATTTCCTTGCTTCCGTGGGCAGCCAAGATCACAGAGGCTTAAGTGAACTCCCTTCTAACAGAATTTTGGGCCACAAATAACCTACTGGATCCCTCTCAGAATATTTTTAGACCTGGCACAGCACGGAGTCAGCACTCCTAGCAGTCACAGAACACCTCTGGTCAGTTGTGGATGAGGGTCAAACATCGGCGCTGATTCTGTCAGATCTGAGCACCGCATTTGACATCGTGTCACATGATATACTGCTGAGACGTCTTGCGGAGGCTGGAAATATGGGCTTCGATTTGGAGTGGCTGGGTTCATTTCTTCACAAGAGGTCATTTACGGTAATTGCCCCCCTGATTGCCTCTGATCAACATCAAGTTAAACAAGGGGTTCTTGAGGGCTCCTCCCTTAGTCCCCTTTTGCTTAATATTTATGTTCTACAACAAACGTCAGTTGACAGCAGCAGGGGTTTGGCCATGGTCTACTACGCCGGCGATACAGAGTTGGTGGTGGCACTCTCTAATAACATCAAGCGGGACGGCCCTAAGTGTCAGGCCGAGTGGATGAACAGTAACTGCCTCCAACTGAATTCCAACAAAGCAGAGGTACTGTTAGTAGGTAGGGACCATGGTCGGTGGAGTGATCTCTGGTGGCCAACCAGCCTTGGTAATTCCCCTTCTCCCAAACAGGCAGTAAAAAACCTAGGGGTTTGGCTAGACTCTTCTTTAAGCTATCGAGTCCAAACGAAAGAAAACGTCCGGGACCTGTTTTGGCCTCCTCCGGGGGCTCAGACCCCTGTTGGGCTTTTTTGATGCTTCCACGCGGCAGGTCATCATTCAGGCGACGGTTCTGTTGAGACTTGACTATGCCTGCTCCCTTTATCTAGGGTCCAATAAGGCGCAGGTCTCAAGGTTGCAGACGGCACAGAATGCAGCTGCTAGAACACTCTTAGGTCTACGCAAATTTTGCTCAGTGTCAAATGCTATCCGCCTTCTGCACTGGATACCAGTGGGCAGACGCATTGAATTCAAAACCTTATGCATCGCTTTTAAGGTTTTGAAGCTGGCCACACCTCCCATTCTGGCTGATCTCCTGTTGCCTTATGCCCCTACACGGTCCTTCCGCTTACAGGGTCAGCACTTGGTGGTGGTTCCCCAGCCCGTAGAGTCCGGGCTGGTGGCCGCTCCTTTTGCTACAGAGCTGCCACCCTTTGGAATTCACTCCCTGTGCAGATTCGTGGCCTTGACAATTATGTTGTATTTAGAAAGGCCATTAAGACCTATCTTGTCCCTGCATCCTAGTCTCCCACTTGCCTCTTGCTGTGCATGTCTTTCCTGCATCAGCACCAGGACGTCGCTTTGCTGGGGCAGCTGTCGCGCTCTACAAGTCAAGATAACATAACATAACATGACATACAGAGGATCAATGAGCAAAAACATTATAGACCCAAGCAAATAATAGTATGCATTTTGGATATGTGTGACAATGCTTATTTTCAGAATACTGAGGTGAAAGCATTTCTCCATAACTTTCATTTTGAAATTTGAAGTTTTTACTTTTCTATAACCTTTTAAGGTCAACTACGACTACTTTGTTTATTCGCCAACTGCTTTAGTATAATAAACTGTTAAACTGATAGAGCTTGATTCAAATTGTACTACACCACGAACATTACAGTTGCAAAGAAGATGGACATTTCCTTCTCGGCCCCATATATGTAGGAACAATACTATAAATCACACATATATATATTCACTGAAAAACCATCACTTTTACAGACGTTATAGTTAGGAATTAGCATTTAAAAAACGTTAGAAATTCACAGAAAAAAGCATAGGTTTCAGGAAAGTTATAGTTATTTAGGCATTTCACTCATACAAAACGATACAAATTCCGCTGTTATAGTTAGTTGAGCTAACTATAACTTGCACCCCTGCAATTCACTGCTGATGACGTCACATATTACATCATTCATGACATGGTCAGTGACATCACTGATGACATCACTGATTACATCTCATATGACATCAATGATAACATCACTGATGACATCATCCAGTGACTATGTTTTTCTATTAAATGTAAATATGTTTTATATATATGCCAAGGTGTATTGAAGAATGAATATGTGTATAAGAGTCAGGATGCATGATTAAGTAGGTGTGTGACTGACTGTATAAGTGAGTGATTAATTGTGTCTTATGTAATGCATGTGTTAGCGACTAATACAGACATTCACACAGTTTAGGTTGTCAGATGGTGTGTAAGCTGTTGCATGGTTTGGTTAGCAGTTAAATGAGGATCTATATGGGCTATTGATTGCTTGTCTGAGTATCTGTATGGGTGCCTGAGTGTCTGTGTGGGTGGGTGGGGGGTGTGACTATGTGCATAAACGTGTGAGTGGATAATTCACTGTGTATATGTTGTCAAGTCTGTATCTGTGAAGGGCTGTATGTCTGGGTGAGTTTGTGTATGGGTGTCTTGGTGAGTGAATGGTTGCCTCAGTGGTACATGTGTGAGTAACTGCATATGTGAAAGGCAGTATATGTGAGTGTTGGACTGTATAAATGACTATATATTAGAGTGAGTGATTGGGAGAGTGCTTGTATGGATCAGTGTGTGCTTGTATTAGTTATTGTATTAGAGTGAAAGTATGTGTTAGTATATGTTTAAATAGGTGAGGTGGTATGTGTATAACTGTACAGGTGAGTAAATAAAAGTGTGATTCATTCTTTCTATTACTGACTAGGTGTGTGAATAACTCTATGAATGAGAGGCGGTGTCTGAGTGTCTGTATAGATATGTGACTGGATATGATAATGCTATATTGATGGCTGACTGTATGTATGAGTGACTATATGGGTGAATGAATTGATGTGTTTGTAGACCTAGGAATTAGTCAGTGGATATGCACTAACTGGTATTGGTGTGTTTATGGTTTCGAAAAATATAGTCTGTATTTTAGAGTGGGTGTATTAAGTGTTATATTAAGGTCTGATGAGGTGCAACAGATTGTCACATGGATGATGTTATCAGTGATGTCATCAGTGATGTCATTTGAGATGTCATCAATGATGTCACTGGCCATGTCATGAATGATGTAATATGTGACGTCATCAGCAGTGCATAGCTCAACTAACTATAACAGCGGAATTTCTATCATTTTGTATGAGTGAAATGTCCAACTAAATATAACGTCCCTGAAACCTATGTTTTTTTCTGGGAATTTCTAAGGTTTTTTTTAAAAACTAATTCCTAACTATACCGTCTGTAAAACCTATTTTTTTGAGTGAATTTCAAAGTTTTTTTAAATACTAATTTCTAACTATAACGTTACTGAAACCTATCGTTTTTTCATTGAATTTCAAAGGTTTTTTAAAATGCCAATATCTAATTATAATGTTCATTAAACATATCTTGTTTTCTGTGTTTTTTAATTATCATCCCATTCTCAATCTGGTGAAAACTGCCAATCTCACCACTCTTCCATCGATACCTTCCGCTAACAAAATCACCACCCATGAGAGCCACTACTAACGCTAATGATATGCAAAGTAGGCATTCCCATGAAAAAAAACACGAAAATACCACTTCCCCCATTTCAACAACCAGTCAAATCTGCAATGCGATCCAAAAAGCAGACGATAAGCAGACTTACCAGTAACAAATTAACATCAACGTTTAACTGGTGTAAGGAGGTTGACTATCTACTGCGTGAATTAGATCCAACTCACAGCCACATCTAAAGACCAACATGTGATAGAGCTACTGATCATGCAGCTCCGACACCCAACAAGGCCACAACACCCAGCGCCACCACCACCAGAACCTCCCCCCCCCGGACCACCATCCTGCTACTACCACCGAGGCAGCGCAAAACAGGACAATGGACCTTCCCGAAATACCATGTTCCCTCAGCCGCACAATAGCTGAATGTTGGGAGATGTGGCAACTGACTACATATGAAGAAGGCAAGTCACCCATCAATAATATTGCACACAATGCCAAGTGTAACGCTGATGTGCTGCACAGACTTCACTATGCAAAGCACAAACCTCTCCATTTGGAGATATACTATTGATACTTGTAGTGTAGTGCACAGTGGACGTAACCATGTTACCTCAGGCAGTGGGGAAGATCTCAGTCATGTAGCTGTGTTGTCCCCCTGGTAGCGGAAGGGGAGTGGGCTGATCCAACGCCACTCCAGTGTAGGAGTATGAATAAATAGGCCAGGCCCTGTGTGTGGTTCAGTTGTGGGAAGACCAACGAGTATACAGAGCGGCTGCCCTCATCTTGGCACGTGGCTGCCGCCATGACCGAGGGCCTCCTCCAGACAGGCCCCCTGCGAACCTAGCGGCACAGCGCCGCAGACTTATGTCTGTACTGACTACTGCCTTCGATCTACACTGTGGACAGCAGAGTTCACAATTTGAATTCAGTTTTGATTTATTAATTGCACAGAGAATTGTACCCTATGTCCTCGAATTTTGTCAAGAAGTGACAAAAAGCCTTCCTCGATGTCTATGCTAACTACTGCCTCCGATCTACACTGCGGACAGCAGGGCTCACAATTCAGATACAGTGGCAATTGCAGACGACGCAGTCCAGTTTGCAAGACACGTTGCTCCCAGTGCAGCCCGACGGGAGCAAGCATCATCGCAGGATGCTCACACGCTGTGTGCTTCAGGTGCTATTAACTCACTGCACCATAAGTCATCTCCAAGTGGCCTTATCAAGACAAGAAATTGCTCCCAGTGCAACCCGCCGGGACCACGTATCATCGCAGGGTGCGCACATGCCGAGTACTCCAGGTGCCACTAACTGTGCAGCTCAACTCAACGTCATGTGGCTGTGCGCCCATCCTGACCGCTGCCTGCGCCCTACACTGGGGTTACACGGTTCACAATTCAAGATTAGTAGTGACGCAAATTGTGTAAGAGACTATAATGGGTTAAGAAGACCAAATGCTCCCAATCTGTGCAGCTCAAGTCAACGTCACCTGCCTGTGAGCCTTTGCTGACCGCTGCCTCCGGTCTACACTGTGGAAGACCAGCGACACGTGGTGCCAACTAACCCCATTCAACGCAAGCCGATCCCATATGTGTAACTGGTACCTGAGTCCTGAATGGCAGTGACCCCAACTTCATGTCAGCAACCTCAGCACCAGACTCCCTTCAATCAGTGAAGGATATTTGCATATGGAAGGCCAGCGACACGTGGTGCCACTGAACCTGTACTACGCAGGCCAGTGGGGCCACCAACGTATACACATGTCTATGGGCCCTTGCTCACCACTACCTCTGATCTACACTGTGGAAGACCGTCGACACATGGTGCCGCTAACCGTCTTCAACACAAGCCGATCCCATATGTGTAACTGTGTCCTGAGTCCTGAATAGCAGTGACCCCTACTCCGTGAGACAACTACAGCAGCCGACTCCCTTCAATCAGTGAGGCATATTGCCATATGGAAGGCTGGCGACACGTGCTGCCACTTACTCTGTTCAACACAAGCCGATCCCACATGTGTAACTGTGTCCTGAGTCCTAAATGGCAGTGACCCCAAGCCTGTCGCAGCGACCACAACACCAGACTCCCTCTGATCAGTGAGGCATATTTCCATATGCAACGGCGGTGACACGTGGTGCCACTAACTCTCTTTAACACAAGCAGATCCCACATGTGTAACTGTGTCCTGAGTCCTGAATCGCACTGACCCCAAGTCTGTGGCAGCGACCACAGTACTACACTCCCTTAGATCAGTGAGGCATATTTCGATATGCAAGACCGGCGACACGTAATCCCACTAACCCTCTTTAACACAAGCTGATCCCACATGTGTACCTGTGTCCTGCGTCCTGAATTGTAGTGACCCCAAGTGCATGGCACCGAGCATAGCACCACACTCCCTTCGATTAGTGAGGAGTATTTACAGATTGAAGTCTGCCGACAAGTGGTGTCACTAAACCTGCAATTCGCAGGCCAGTAGGGCCACCAAAGTATTCACATGGCTGTGGGCCCTTCCTCATCGCTACCTCTGGCCTACACTACGGTCAGCGGGCCTAAAAATTCAGATACAGTCCAGATTCCACATGACGCAGTCCAGTAGGCAAGACATATTGCTCCCAGTGCGACCCGTCCACATCAACCATCATCACAGGCTCATACAGTCTCAATGCTTCTGGTACCTCTAACCCTATTTAACACAAACCAATCCCACATGTGTGACTGTGTCCTGAGTCCTAAACAGAAGTGACCCCAACTTTGTGGCAGCGACCACAGCACCAGACTCCCTTCAGTCTTATTTGTTGTTCTTTTTTAAATACATTTTTTTATATGTAAATCTATACATGACTAAGATTCTTCTTTCTCCAACCGCACAGGGACACTTCCGGGCCCAAGAAGGTTGTTGGGGCTATGTTGACAATGTGGGAAGAAGGTACTTTACCAGCTAATGTGGGGAGAGGCAGCATCAAAGTGGTAACACTCACAGAAATAACTCCGATATGTTTTCACAAATGCCTCGGACAGATGCCACCTGACGGACTGAATCACAAAATGATTTTTCAATACTTTTGTAGTGTGAGTTATGAACAGTTCGGGCCCAGGCTCGCAGAGGGTTAGCTGTGACCCGTCCGCTCGACTCCCAGACACAGTACTGCAAGCCGTCCCCGTCATTGTGTCTATCGCTGCCCTGTTCCTTCGTACGCCACGCCATGCCATGCCACTCCAATTACGTTCCAACGTTGGCCCTACATAGCTACCTGTCGCAGGCGTACTCGCTGTTGGTGTGCAGGCCAGTGGTCTAGTTCTCAACATCTCACGGCCACTCCCTGAGGGCAGGTTTGCACACACACCACACCCATCCGGCACATGTGGCACAGGCCATGTGACCACGCAAATATAATAGATCGGCAACGTCAGATCCTTTCTTGCCAGTGCTGACTAGCAGATGAACGTTCCACGGGTCTCAATCATAAAGAGTCCATGAAAAGTTGTGCAGAAGGTTAGTCGCACCCTCAGCTGTATGGCCGTCAGTGGCCTACCATCGCCTTGGTGCGGACTTCATATGCATAGGGTTAGTGCCACCCCAAACTCATGTGGCCATCAGGAGTCTACCACCCCGTGGCACGAACTTAAGTTCCACAGGCTTAGTGGCACCAAACCCTGAGGTGGTCTCCACCATTGACAACTCAGGACTCAGCGACATGTGTGAGATCTGCCGGGCTGCGGAGAAGCTGTAGTGGTCTCCACCATTCAGGACTCAGCGACATCTGGGAGATCTGCAAAGAAGCTGATGTGGTCTCCGCCATTCAGGACTCAGGACTCAGCAACATCTGTAAGATCCGTGCAGAATCTGATGTGGTCTCCGCCATTCATGACTCAGGACTCAGCAACACATCCGAGATCGGCGGAGTATCTGAGGTGGTCTCCACCATTGACAACTCAGGACTCAGCGACATGTGTGAGATCTGCCGGGCTGCGGAGAAGCTGTAGTGGTCTCCACCATTCAGGACTCAGCGACATCTGGGAGATCTGCAAAGAAGCTGATGTGGTCTCCGCCATTCAGGACTCAGGACTCAGCAACATCTGTAAGATCCGTGCAGAATCTGATGTGGTCTCCGCCATTCATGACTCAGGACTCAGCAACACATCTGAGATCGGCGGGGTTTTGACGGGCACGTGGAGTCGTCCCACTGCTGCACACTCCGCTGGCACCAGGTAATTATTTGCTCATGGATACGCAGAGGCAACAGTCTCTCTCTGTTTCTCTCTCTCACTTTCCTCTCTTCTCTCTCTCTCTCTCTCACTCTCTTCATTCCTTTCCTCCTATCTCTCTCTCCCTTCTCCCTTTCTCAATCCCTTTCTTTCAATCCTTCTCTGTTTCTCTCTCTCAGTCCTTTGATATGCGCATTACGCATCTCCTTATTTGTGCTTTATTTTCCAGGCTCTGTCGTCGACTTCCATGGTCCCTACAGGACTCTTTCACCTTGTTGTTTTCTATTATGTTTGTTACATTTTGTTTATTGGTTTATTTTTATATATATATATATATATATATATATATATATATATATATATATATATATATATATATATATATATATTAACAAAAAAATAAAATTAAAAAATAGTTTATGGTTTATATATATTGTTAAAAAAAATAAAGTTTGACAAAAAAGAGGTGTTACCCTTTTCGGTTGTTTTCTTAACTGCTATTTTACTCTTTCTTGTTCTTATTACTGTTATTTGCTGGTATCCACCATGGTGTTAAATTGTGGAACACTTATTGTGGCAATACTGGTGATCTCTGCAGTTTGCACCAACTTCTGAATACTGTGTTAGATTTATCTCAACTTTAGTTGCATTAAAGTGCTGATAAAGAAATGTAGAATAGCCGTCCTGTGCAAAAAGACATGAGGTGCACCTGTGCGATTTATTCAAAATACTAAAATCCTGTATTGAATTGCACTGCGGTAGTGCCTGCACTTACAGTGTACACACAAAATCAATGAAGAAATCTCATTGTATTTAAATTGATTAGGAATAGTGCACCAGGTGCTGGATCTTGACGGGATACACTGCCCAGTTCGTATATTGTTTGGCACACAGAAAAATGACATCACAACTTTCACAACTGTAATGCGAAATTCATTCCGGCGATAACCCACGTTACCACCAGGAATTTTACACCTGCTTTCTGCTGGTGTTAAGCAAGACGACTACCTGCAGCATGAAAGGAAACACAGCCAAGAGCCACACCCACAGGTGCCATAGAGTCAATTAGCACGATACAGGGATACCCATGAGGGCCACAACCCCAGGACCACCAATGCCCCCCAAACCTGCATCTGAGCACGTGTGTCCATGTGGTCATTGTGTTAGCATGATAGGCATGGGCCCTGCAACATCACAGTGTACTGTCTTCAGCAGACGTTACCATGTCACCTCAGCATTGGCAGTGACCCTGGACATGTAGCTACACACGCATCCTTCTGCAAGCACAACACACGTGTGCTGGTCCGGCGTACACAGGTCAGCGCAGGGGTGTGCCTATCCGGCAAGGGAAACGGGGTGTCAAGGACATGTCCATGTGGAGGAAGTGCAGTAAGTGTGTCTCTGTGTTCAGGTGTGGCCTGCCGCAAGGGCTGCAGCAGACGATGTTGTAAAGTGGGATACACCACCACCAAACGGCACTCTCATGGTGTAGTTTGAATGCCGCAGGACATGCCAGAATAGGCATTACAATGCTGTACCGTACGACTGCACTGAATACAACAGGGCACCGTACAAAAGTGTGCAGGATCGTGGAAGGGAGGAGCAGCTGTTTGGCAACATAAGACACAGTGAACCCGCCCATGTGCCCCGTGCTGGGCATCTAATCAATGATGACCATGGTCGAAGACATCCCACAACACCCACGACCGGCCTTTGTACACATCCTGTACGAATGCAGTGTGGTTTTCATTTCTATGCTTGTTCAGTGGTGTGATGTTGCCAGGTTGTGTGACTTATGCTCCTTGTTGGTGTGTTTCATTTTGGCCATTTTTTGTCAATACTTGTGCTGTACTTCGTTGTACATGTGTGCCATTGTGCCCATCTGCCCCCATCCCCCCACTCCCTGCTTCTTCCTCTTCCTGGTGCTATTTCTATAATTTTGTTAAAAGTGCCTCAATTTTTTTAAACCTAACGATATTTTTTTGCATCATTTTCTCGAACATTTAACGGCACGTGCAGGTTAAAAGTTCACGATTGTTTTGAGTTCAAACAGTGCCTTCCAAATGCAAGTAGCAGGTGTGGTTGAGTTGAGCAAATGTTATCCTATAATATATACTCCACGTTCAAACTACTTTTTCTTAACCAATCACAAACATGCTTTTCCACAAAATGAATGTGCACCCTACTTTTAAAAAACAATGCTTTTCATCTCCCAATCAGGTATCGTTTTGTGTGTGAAAAAAAACTAGTTCCCCATCTTTAACCATATCTCTTATTCTACGAAAAAACTGCATGAGCTACAGACATCTTTCCATACCTTTCAGCCATACCTTCAAAATGCTAGTGTGGATCAAAGGACATAGATATGTTTTCTGATGCAAGAGGTATGCAGAACAGAGACGTATTGACTTAGACCTAGGTTTACAAAATGTGGACATTACATGGTTTACACAGAGAGGATTGAATTGGCACCAATTGTTGCCTTTGGGTAAAACCTGTTTGCATCTCCAACATCCTCAACTCATGATTGTGCACTGTGGTGGAAACGACCTAGGCACATTGACTAGGGTAGGTTTGGAAATGCTTATGAAGGACACCTTTGGGCAATTGATGTTACTTTTGCCTCAAACTGTCTTTGTATATTCCAATCTATGCCAAAGACAGAAGTGGAAATGGTCAAAATAATTGTGTCCTCAGATTGAAAAATCTAGGAAGAAAGTCAGCATAGCTGTGTCTGCATACCTCAGAGACCACAAAATGGGGTCCATCTACAACAACAACATACATTTTTATATGGCTGATATCTACAGAAGTGATGGAGTACACTTCACAGATCAGGGAAATCCAGTTTTCCTGAATAACTTGGAAGCTGTGCATCCGCATGTATATGTAGCTCCCACTAATAAACACAAGGGCTCTTTTTAGAGCCACCCTATAACTTACAACTTAGGCCCACTATTTTAGGGCCAGGTAACGGCAACTCCCGGACCCTCAGTAAAATGTATTCTCCACACAGCTGTGGCGCAGCGGCCACACCATCTCACTTTGCAGCACAGAGCTCTCGCTTTGATCACCGGCTCTACTCACCCATAGGGGTCAGTAGTTTGCGCTTTACAAATACTGTATTGATTCACCTTCCCACTCCCTATACAATACCACCTAAGCACCATATACAAGTTGGACAGGTCTGGCACCGCACCCAGAGCACATGACTTCGCAGCATAGCACACACAGTTTAGGCTAATGGTTTCATCCCCGAGTCCAGCAGCAGCTCAATTTAGCAGCATGACACTCTAGGCAATATCTTACTTAATTTCGGTACCCAGCACTTTCAGACCAGTAGGGGTCAGTAGTTCAGAGACTTTACCCCGACTCCTTTAGCAGCTCAACTTATGCCCCCAGCGCCATCACACCTGTAGGAGTGAGTAGGTTGCACTTCACAAACACCAAATTGATTTGATGTGCGCAAAGTTACTTTTGCACTCCCTGTATAACACCCCCTACGCACCATACACAAGTTACAATGTTCGAATCAAATGTTCATCCGAGTAGGTATAACTACATGCTCACACTACTTGGACCGATGTGGCACAGTGGCCAGAGCACATGACTTCACAGCATATGACACACAGTTTGGGCTCACACTTTCATCCGCGAGTCCCGCAGCACCTCAGCTTAGCCGCATGAGACTCTAGACAGTACCTCACATATTTTCCGTACCCCAGGACTTTAAGACCAGTACGGGTCAGTAGTTCATCCTAGTAGGTATCAACACATGCTGACACTACTTCCACAAGTATAGTGCAGCGACCACGGCACATGACTTCACAGCATAAGACACACAATTTGGGCTCACTCTTTAATCCCGAGTCCCGCATCAGCTCACCTTAGCAGCATCAGATTCCAGGCAATACCTAACTTAATTTCCATAGCCCACCACTTTCACACCGGTAGGGGTGAATACTTTGCTTTGCACCCCCTCTACAGAACACCCTAAACACCCCACAGAGGTTACAGTGCTCCTACCCTTCCCTTTCCCACGTTTCTCGCCCTTTTTTCCACTTGCTCGCTTAAACGGAATCACAAAATGGCAGCCAACACTGCTTAGTGGCAACTGCCCGCACGGCTCACAGCCAATCAGCAGCAAGCTCGTGCTCGCAACGCCTCAGCCAATCAGATGGCAGAATTCCCAAATATCGATATCTGTATACTTTGATATTTCTCCAAAACTACTAATTTACACCAAATAAACAAAAGTGTGCTTTCTAGACCAAGACCCTTCTCCCAGCCAAATTTGGGGTAATTCTGTTCACCTGTTCGACCTGTAGCCTTGTCTAAAGTTTCCTATGGAAATTAACATGGAGAAAACACGTTTTAGAACCTCCCTTTTATCTCTGACCCTCTGACCAATCAGCCCCAAACTTTCAACATAGGAGCTGATATGAACAGGAAACTAGTTTTGAAGATTTCATGAAAATTCATCAGACGCCCCCAAAGTTATAAGCAAAACAAAAAATGCTATTCTAATGAAACTTGGTCCTAACTATACCTACCTACTGGCGGCTGCCAGTAGGTAATATATACATACAATCGTTGTCTTGAGATTAAATTTCCTTTGATTTGAAAAATCCCACGGAGTCGGTGCCTGCTTTTGATTGAATGGATGATTCAGGACTGGATCTACACACACATATATATATATATATATATATTCACTGAAAAAAACCATAGGTTATAAACCATATATAGTTAGGAATTAGCATTTAAAAAACCTTACTTTACTCACACAAAACCATTGAAATTCCATATATAGTTAGTTGTACTAACTATATATCGCGCACCCGCAATCCACTGCTGATCATGTCACATATTACATCATTCATGACATGGTCAGTGACATCACTGATGACATCACTGATGACATCTCAAATGACATCACTGATGACATCACTGATGACATCTCAAATGACATCACTGATGACATCACTGATGACATCTCATTTGACATTACTGATCACATCACTGATGACATCATTCATGTGATAATACGATGAACCTCTTCAGACTCTAATATAACCTTAGATACACTCAGTGTAAACACAGACTCACAGATTGTCATTCATCCATGAAGTTACACACACACCTAGTCAGTCATGCAAACAATCAATCACACCTCCATTTCCTTAACTATACAGTTAAACACACCTTACTTATTCAAACATATACTAAAACATATTTACTCACTTATACAATCCTGGATACAAGTTCACAATGATCCATACAGACACTCACACATTCACTGGCTCTTATGCACAGTTATTTATATATGTCAACTCTCACATGTACTGTATTTTACATATGTACTTACTTTGACATGTAGCACTGAGATATCTATTCACTCACCAATACAGTCATGCACACAGTCAACCGCCCATACAGCTGTTTCCACATGCACTTTTGAACCCATACATCTATGCAGAGAGTCATACACCTCCCAGCCACCCATACACACTCTCAGTCTCCCATACAAATACTTGGGCAACCAATCAATAACCCATATAGTTAATCATATAGCTACTGATCAACACATGCAGCAGTTTACAGAACAACAGACATAATGATGCACAAATTAAGACAGTTTAGTCACTAACCCATGCACTCAGTAAGACACATTTAATCACTCACTCATACAGTCAGTCATGCACCTACTAAATCCTTTGTTCAGACACTTCTACATCCACTCATTCTTCAATATGTAAGACATATTTTAACTTTACAGAAACATACAGTCACTAGATGTTGTCATCAGTGATGTCATCAGTGATGTCATTTGAGATGTCATCAGTGATGTCATCAGTGATGTCATTTGAGATGTCATCAGTGATGTCATCAGTGATGTCACTGACCATGTCATGAATGATGTAATATGTGACATGATCAGCAGTGGATTGCGGGTGCGCGATATATAGTTAGTACAACTAACTATATATGGAATTTCAATGGTTTTGTGTGAGTAAAGTAAGGTTTTTTAAATGCTAATTCCTAACTATATATGGTTTATAACCTATGGTTTTTTTCAATGAATTTTCAAGGTTTTGTAAATGCTAATTCCTAACTATATATGGTCTATAACCTATGGTTTTTTCAGTGAATATATATATACATATATATATATATATATATATATATATATATATATATATATATATATATATATATATATATATAACATTTCTATGGCAAAATGAAACCCCTTATTTTGTTCCTTTTCAAATTAAATGTATTAAGTGTTACCACTTTATTCCAATCAAGATGACTTCAGGTGTGCCATACTTTTGTCATAAGTAAGACTGTAGAGCATATATCTTGAGACATAGCAAAGGCACATCGGGCTACCAGTCCCTACAATTTTGCCAAGTTTCGTGGAAATCCATTCAGCCGTTCGAGCTAAAAGTGAGTCCAACCGGCCTATGGAAAACTCAATGTTAAAAACACGTTTTGGGACCCCCCTTTTTTCTCGGCCCCCGCTTGACGAAACCCCCCCAAATTTTCAGGGGCTGCTCAGAAACAAAATGTTCCATTTTCCAGAAAATTTCAGCCAATTCCGTCCTCAAACGCCAAAGTTATTCAACATAGAATTTTCAAAAATCCCATAGGAAAAAAAAAAATCCTAACTATATATACCTACTGGCGACCGCCAGTAGGTAATATATATATATATATTATATATATATATATATATATATATATATATATATATATATAACATTTCTATGGCAAAATGAAACCCCTTACTTTGTTCCTTTTCAAATTAAATGTATTAAGTGTTACCACTTTATTCCAATCAAGATGACTTCAGGTGTGCCATACTTTTGTCATAAGTAAGACTGTTAGCGTTCTAGTTGTTCTTTAAAACACTCTGGGACATTCTGTCACTGGGCTATAGTTGGGCTACATCTGGCTGATATTTGGGCTACATTTTTTTTTTTTTCTCTAGCGGCCATCTTTGGGCTACATTGGGCTTCATTGGGCCACATTGGGCTACATTTGGGCTCCAACATATATATAGCCCAATGTAGCCCAATATATATTTTTCAAAGTTAATTTTCGTAAAAACCACTGGAGCATATATCTTGAGACATAGCAAAGGCACATCGGGCTACCAGTCCCTACAATTTTGCCAAGTTTCGTGGAAATCCATTCAGCCGATCGAGCTAAAAGTGAGTCCAACCGCCCTATGGAAAACTCAATGTTAAAAACACGTTTTGGGACCCCCCTTTTTTCTCGGCCCCCGCATGACGAAACCCCCCCAAATTTTCAGGGGCTGCTCGGAAACAAAATGTTCAATTTTCCAGAAAATTTCAGCCAATTCCGTCCTCAAACGCCAAAGTTATTCAACATAGAATTTTCAAAAATCCCATAGGAAAAAAATCCGAACTATATATACCTACTGGCGACCGCCAGTAGGTAATATATATATATATATATATAGATATATATAGATATATTATATATACATAACATTTCTATGGCAAAATGAAACCCCTTATTTTGTTCCTTTTCAAATTAAATGTAGTAAGTGTTACCACTTTATTCCAATCAAGATGACTTCAGGTGTGCCATACTTTTGTCATAAGTAAGACTGTTAGCGTTCTAGTTGTTCTTTAAAACACTCTGGGACATTCTGTCACTGGGCTATAGTTGGGCTACATCTGGCTGATATTTGGGCTACATTTGTTTTTTTTTGTCTCTGGCGGCCATCTTTGGGCTACATTGGGCTTCATTGGGCTACATTGGGCTACATTTGGGCTCCAACATATATATAGCCCAATGTAGCCCAATATATATTTTTCAAAGTTAATTTTCGTAAAAACCACTGGAGCATATATCTTGAGACATAGCAAAGGCACATCGGGCTACCAGTCCCTACAATTTTGCCAAGTTTCGTGGAAATCCATTCAGCCGTTCGAGCTAAAAGTGAGTCCAACCGCCCTATGGAAAACTCAATGTTAAAAACACGTTTTGGGACCCCCCTTTTTTCTCGGCCCCCGCTTGACGAAACCCCCCCAAATTTTCAGGGGCTGCTCGGAAACAAAATGTTCCATTTTCCAGAAAATTTCAGCCAATTCCGTCCTCAAACGCCAAAGTTATTCAACATAGAATTTTCAAAAATCCCATAGGAAAAAAATCCTAACTATATATACCTACTGGCGACCGCCAGTAGGTAATATATATATATATATATATATAGATATATATAGATATATTATATATACATAACATTTCTATGGCAAAATGAAACCCCTTATTTTGTTCCTTTTCAAATTAAATGTAGTAAGTGTTACCACTTTATTCCAATCAAGATGACTTCAGGTGTGCCATACTTTTGTCATAAGTAAGACTGTTAGCGTTCTAGTTGTTCTTTAAAACACTCTGGGACATTCTGTCACTGGGCTATAGTTGGGCTACATCTGGCTGATATTTGGGCTACATTTGTTTTTTTTTGTCTCTGGCGGCCATCTTTGGGCTACATTGGGCTTCATTGGGCTACATTGGGCTACATTTGGGCTCCAACATATATATAGCCCAATGTAGCCCAATATATATTTTTCAAAGTTAATTTTCGTAAAAACCACTGGAGCATATATCTTGAGACATAGCAAAGGCACATCGGGCTACCAGTCCCTACAATTTTGCCAAGTTTCGTGGAAATCCATTCAGCCGTTCGAGCTAAAAGTGAGTCCAACCGCCCTATGGAAAACTCAATGTTAAAAACACGTTTTGGGACCCCCCTTTTTTCTCGGCCCCCGCTTGACGAAACCCCCCCAAAATTTCAGGGGCTGCTCAGAAACAAAATGTTCCATTTTCCAGAAAATTTCAGCCAATTCCGTCCTCAAACGCCAAAGTTATTCAACATAGAATTTTCAAAAATCCCATAGGAAAAAAATCCTAACTATATATACCTACTGGCGACCGCCAGTAGGTAATATATATATATATATTATATATATATATATATATAACATTTCTATGGCACTTTGGGAGAGTCGAGCGTAATATATATATATATATATATATATATATATATATATATATATATATATATATATATATATATATAACATTTCTATGGCAAAATGAAACCCTTTACTTTGTTCCTTTTCAAATGAAATGTATTAAGTGTTACCACTTTATTCCAATCAAGATGACTTCAGGTGTGCCATACTTTTGTCATAAGTAAGACTGTTAGCGTTCTAGTTGTTCTTTAAAACACTCTGGGACATTCTGTCACTGGGCTATAGTTGGGCTACATCTGGCTGATATTTGGGCTACATTTGTTTTTTTTTGTCTCTAGCGGCCATCTTTGGGCTACATTGGGCTTCATTGGGCTTCATTGGGCTACATTGGGCTACATTTGGGCTCCAACATATATATAGCCCAATGTAGCCCAATATATATTTTTCAAAGTTAATTTTCGTAAAAACCACTGGAGCATATATCTTGAGACATAGCAAAGGCACATCGGGCTACCAGTCCCTACAATTTTGCCAAGTTTTATGGAAATCCATTCAGCCGATCGAGCTAAAAGTGAGTCCAACCGCCCTATGGAAAACTCAATGTTAAAAACACGTTTTGGGACCCCCCTTTTTTCTCGGCCCCCGCTTGATGAAACCCCCCCAAATTTTCAGGGGCTGCTCAGAAATAAAATGTTCCATTTTCCAGAAAATTTCAGCCAATTCCGTCCTCAAACGCAAAAGTTATTCAACATAGAATTTTCAAAAATCCCACAGGAAAAAAAATCCTAACTATATATACCTACTGGCGATCGCCAGTAGGTAATATATATATATATGGTTCAACAAAATGCCTGTAGCATAAGAAAGGCACACAACAGTCCTCTGCCCTTCGTGACATGACACTCGAAGACAGCATTACTTGCATTTCCGGCTCACCATCATGAGCTGGGACTTGTAGTCCGTAATGCATTTACATTTTTCTTCCTTATAGTAAGGTCGAGTGCACCATCGCCTGCTGGAGGATTTTCTACTGTCAGCAGAACGAGGCTTGTACATCCAAACCTTTTGGAAGTAATTCAGCACAGGACTCTTGTGTCAATTGCGGCGCGCCAGACCTCACAGCCTACTGAAGGTAAAGACTGAGCATAATCAAAACAGAACACTCGACCTTACTATAAGGAAGAAAAATGTAAATGCATTACGGACTACAAGTCCCAGCTCATGATGGTGAGAGTTGCACTAAGCACACGCCCACCTGGGGGCTTGTTACTAATAAAAAAGCCGGAAATGCAAGTAATGCTGTCTTCGAGTGTCATGTTTGCAAGCCCATGAGGAAGGGGTGTGTTAACCCTGAAACGCGTCGGGCATTTCTAAACAATGTGAAAGGGAAAGGCGTGCCATGTGAGAAGCCCGAAGGGCAGAGGACTGTCGTGTGCCTTTCGTATGCTACAGGCATTTTGTTGAACCATATTGCTACACGGCGGCCTGGCCGTGGAAAGTGCACCATCGCCTGCTGGAGGATTTTCTACTGTCAGCAGAACGAGGCTTGTACATCCAAACCTTTTGGAAGTAATTTAGCACAGGACTCTTGTGTCAATTGCGGCGCGCCAGACCTCACAGCCTACTGAAGGTAAAGACTGAGCATAATCAAAACAGAACACTCGACCTTACTATAAGGAAGAAAAATGTAAATGCATTACGGACTACAAGTCCCAGCTCATGATGGTGAGAGTTGCACTAAGCACACGCCCACCTGGGGGCTTGTTACTAATAAAAAAGCCGGAAATGCAAGTAATGCTGTCTTCGAGTGTCATGTTTGCAAGCCCATGAGGAAGGGGTGTGTTAACCCTGAAACGCGTCGGGCATTTCTAAACAATGTGAAAGGGAAAGGCGTGCCATGTGAGAAGCCCGAAGGGCAGAGGACTGTCGTGTGCCTTTCGTATGCTACAGGCATTTTGTTGAACCATATATATATATATATATATATATATATATATATATATATATATAAACGAGCAATGCGCCAGGCGCTTCAGGAGGGCTACCCACAGCGTATCCAACCATCCAGTCTTTCTTTGCCCCATCAGCTACACAGCTTTCCTCCAGAGTGATGCAAGGAAGTCCGACGCGTTTCGGGGCAGACACGCCCCTTCCTCATGGACTGCTGCAATAAGCACATTCCACCCACCATGATGATTTAAATGCATTTTATTTAAATCGGGCCGCCCTGAGTGGGCGTTGCTCTTCATGACGCTACACAGCATGCTGGTAGCTGTAGTTCGTATGGCGAGTGTAATAGTGTTCCTTCAGTAGGCTGTGCATTATTGTTTTTATAAGTCATCTTGATTCATTACCCTTAGTTTTCAAGGTTGGAGGTGGGTTGTGAGGCTGATGTTCATTAAAATCGATGCGCTGTGCTGAATGAGCAAGGAAGGGTTTCCTCGCTCCAGTCCCCGACTTCAGAGGCTTGAGCATCTGTCGAGGTGGAGCCCCTCCCACGGTCATGGCAGACCGGAGAAAAATAAACGAGCAATGCGCCAGGCGCTTCAGGAGGGCTACCCACAGCGTATCCAACCATCCAGTCTTTCTTTGCCCCATCAGCTACACAGCTTTCCTCCAGAGTGATGCAAGGAAGTCCGACGCGTTTCGGGGCAGACACGCTCCTTCCTCATGGACTGCTGCAATAAGCACATTCCACCCACCATGATGATTTAAATGCATTTTATTTAAATCGGGCCGCCCTGAGTGGGCGTTGCTCTTCATGACGCTACACAGCATGCTGGTAGCTGTAGTTCGTATGGCGAGTGTAATAGTGTTCCTTCAGTAGGCTGTGCATTATTGTTTTTATAAGTCATCTTGATTCATTACCCTTAGTTTTCAAGGTTGGAGGTGGGTTGTGAGGCTGATGTTCATTAAAATCGATGCGCTGTGCTGAATGAGCAAGGAAGGGTTTCCTCGCTCCAGTCCCCGACTTCAGAGGCTTGAGCATCTGTCGAGGTGGAGCCCCTCCCACGGTCATGGCAGACCGGAGAAAAATAAACGAGCAATGCGCCAGGCGCTTCAGGAGGGCTACCCACAGCGTATCCAACCATCCAGTCTTTCTTTGCCCCATCAGCTACACAGCTTTCCTCCAGAGTGATGCAAGGAAGTCCGACGCGTTTCGGGGCAGACACGCCCCTTCCTCATGGACTGCTGCAATAAGCACATTCCACCCACCATGATGATTTAAATGCATTTTATTTAAATCGGGCCGCCCTGAGTGGGCGTTGCTCTTCATGACGCTACACAGCATGCTGGTAGCTGTAGTTCGTATGGCGAGTGTAATAGTGTTCCTTCAGTAGGCTGTGCATTATTGTTTTTATAAGTCATCTTGATTCATTACCCTTAGTTTTCAAGGTTGGAGGTGGGTTGTGAGGCTGATGTTCATTAAAATCGATGCGCTGTGCTGAATGAGCAAGGAAGGGTTTCCTCGCTCCAGTCCCCGACTTCAGAGGCTTGAGCATCTGTCGAGGTGGAGCCCCTCCCACGGTCATGGCAGACCGGAGAAAAATAAATGAGCAATGCGCCAGGCGCTTCAGGAGGGCTACCCACAGCGTATCCAACCATCCAGTCTTTCTTTGCCCCATCAGCTACACAGCTTTCCTCCAGAGTGATGCAAGGAAGTCCGACGCGTTTCGGGGCAGACACGCCCCTTCCTCATGGACTGCTGCAATAAGCACATTCCACCCACCATGATGATTTAAATGCATTTTATTTAAATCGGGCCACCCTGAGTGGGCGTTGCACCGCATTTGGGGCATTTACAGTGTTCCCCTCTTTACCCCCCACCTTGCCCTCCCACCCTCAAGCCCATCTAGTGATCCTCTCCAGGGTATAATATAGTGAGCAGATCGTGTGAAACTGCTGTAATTTTAGACTAATCAAGTGTATTGAGCGCTCTATAGCACCAAATGCCGTCTTGATTGCTTCAGAGATTACAGTTATCCCCAGAGTTCTCTCCATCTTTCTGCTAATTTTTTGCAGCCATTTACTCTGAACTGGCACAAGCATTGGTACATCGTACTAATTTCTGACCTCCTGTTCCTTCCATGCAAGCACTCCCATACCACAGAGCTCGATATAGTTAGTGATACGTGGTGTCTCATAAAATAATCCCTAAACTGGAGGTACTTAAAGAACATCTGATGAGGGATAGCAAATTTAATTTGCTGATTTTCGAATGATCGAAAGCCGTTATGATCATATAACTGCCCCAGATGGTCAACACCAAACCTTGCCCACCGCCTGCTATCATAGTCCTGAAATACCTTTGGCAACATTGGATTACCCAATAAGGGGAGATTATCATGGAGAAGAGAGATGGAGCACCTAGCCACAATTCCCTGCCATATGTGTACACAATCCCTGATGGCCTTAAAGCAAACGCATTTAAAATAGTTAGGGTAATTGATTTTATATAAAACATTTCTGCTAATTTTTTGCAGCCATTTACTCTGAACTGGCACAAGCATTGGTACATCGTACTAATTTCTGACCTCCTGTTCCTTCCATGCAAGCACTCCCATACCACAGAGCTCGATATAGTTAGTGATACGTGGTGTCTCATAAAATAATCCCTAAACTGGAGGTACTTAAAGAACATCTGATGAGTGATAGCAAATTTAATTTGCTGATTTTCGAATGATCGAAAGCCGTTATGATCATATAACTGCCCCAGATGGTCAACACCAAACCTTGCCCACCGCCTGCTATCATAGTCCTGAAATACCTTTGGCAACATTGGATTACCCAATAAGGGGAGATTATCATGGAGAAGAGAGATGGAGCACCTAGCCACAATTCCCTGCCATATGTGTACACAATCCCTGATGGCCTTAAAGCAAACGCATTTAAAATTGTTAGGGTAATTGATTTTATATAAAACATTTGACTATCAGGTCCAAGGAAAAGCCAGTGCCAAAAATCTTGTTTATCTAGACTCAGAAAGCTATGGAGGCGCCCCACAAACGCTGCCCAGTAGTACATCTTAAAATCTGGGAGTTCCACTCCCCCCTGATTGTACGGCAGTTTTTTTAGCCCTATTGCCAATCATGATTTGTTGTATCCCCAAATAAAGCTTCTCAAAACACCATCTAATTTATTACAAAAGGAGTTGGGAATTCACAGTGGAATTGACCGGAATGGATACAAAAATTTTGGTAGCACTTTATAATGTTGCACCTCCCCTGGCAAATTTTCAATTGCTTAGTTATGACTGCCAGCAAAGGATCGTAATTTAGTGCTGGCATCCATTCAATCGTTGAAGAGATACATAACACTAAATAGGTAGCAGTCTTGCATACACTATGTATGGGCGAATTTTGCGGATCTGCGGTCCGCGAATTCGCGCGAAATCGCAAACAAATCAGCGAGTTTGCGGATTTACCCGCGAAATTCGCGGATTTTATTGCGATTTGCATAACCTATTACTGGAGTACTTTCTACTGGCCAATCCAGTAAGTGCTAAGACATTGGGTAAATATATAGAGCTTTCCTTACACTACAGCTGCGTAAAGTGCCAGAAGAGTTGTCTCCAGTGACCATGTGTGTGTTACTATGCCATCGCGCCGAAGGGTGCAGGGGTCCCTTGAGTGAGCTGTCCATCATAGTGGGTAAATGGCGGGAAGACGGTGCACAGTGCTAGTGTGTGGGGCGGGGCCAAACGGGCAGGCTTCTATGCGAGTTCACATGCCTCTTGTGTGCATAAAAGGTCAGAGACCGATCAGAGCAGCAGACGAGGAGAAATAAGCTCCTGGTCACAGGAACTGCACAGGAATTGCGCTCGTGAAAGTGAAGGATACACTTTGCTTCCTTCACTTTCACGAGCGCAATCCCTGTGCAGTTCCTGTAACCAGGAGCTTCTTTCTCCTCGTCTGCTGCTCTGATCGGTCTCTGACCTTTTATACACACAAGAGGCATGTGAACTCGCATACAAGCCCGCCCAGTTTGGCCCCGCACAGAAATGGTAGCCATGGGGAGAAAGCACACCTGCCCAGCCTCGACAAAGCTCACAATTGTTTTTGGGCTGATGAATGCGTTACTGAATTTGAGCATCAACTCGGGCACCTGCTTTATTTATATCTGTAAGTGCTTCCTGTTGAAGTTTAATTTTTGTGACAGGAGCATCGTGCCAGAATGAACCCTGCCCTTCATATTTATTCAAGAAGACGCCATCGTTTTGTGCGATACCTCCACTCAACTGGAGTACTTTCTACTGGCTAATCAGTAAGTGCTACCTCGTTGGGTAAATGTATAGTGCTTTTCCTACACTACAGCTGCGTAAAGTGCCAGAATAGTTGTCTCCAGTGACCATGTGTGTGTTACTATGCCATCGTGCCGAAGGGTGCAGGGGTCCCTTGAGTGAGCTGGCCATAAAATAAAATCCGCCTCCTCGCGAATTTGTGAATTTTTGGCAATTTCGCAAGATTCGTGGACCGTGAAATTGCCGGAAATCCACAAATTTCGAGAGCGTAACGGAATTTTGGCTCATGCTTAGCATACACCTGAGATAGGTCGTTCAGGTTGAAAGTTAAGTAGCACAGGCGTCTTATTGACATTCAGCCTTTAACCAGAGAAAAGACCAAATCTCTTTGCTTCCGTTTCAATAACTTCTATTGCAGATGCTGGAGCCGAGATGAAGACGCTATGTCATCTGCACAGGCGGCGACTTTCAACTGGTGCTGCTCTATAGTCAAAGGAAGTATCTGTGTGTTAGCCTGAAACCCCTTAAGGAATGGCTTGATGTATAACACAAAGAAGAGAGGGGAGAAAGGGCAGCCTTGTCAGGTACCACACCGGATTGGAAACTGAGCTGTTTGCAAACTAGCATAATACAATTTAGCCTGCTATCTTGTATACTGAGCTTGAATCCATTTACAGTATCTTCCTCTGAATCCAAATGATGTAAGTGTTGCCCATAAATAATCCCAAGTCACCCGGTCGAAAGCCTTTTCGGCGTCTAACAAAACCATTCCCAGACTCAGCGCTGACTTCCCAGCAACATCAAAGTCCCCCACTGCAGTGTTGACATGAGAGGTGGTATCTCTGCCCTGTATAAAACCATGTTGCTGGCCCGAAACTAAGCCTGCCATCATGGGAGCCAACCAGGTGGCCAGGATTTTAGGGAATATCCTGGCATCCGCATTAATTAGAGATATCGGTCGATAAGAGCTACACTCCTCAGGTGACTTGTCCTTTTTCAAGAAAAGTACTATGTTAGTAATATTCCATGTCTGAGGAGCCAAGCCTCTTAATCCTATAAATTGAATAACCTTGCCCAATAAAGGAACCAAAAAACTCTTACAGGCCTTGTAAAACTCAGCTGAAATTGAGTCTTCCCCGGCCGCTTTCCCTGATGGTATCGAAAGTATTGCTTCGCCAATTTCCTCATACGTAATTTCTTGTTCCAACAAGGCCGAGTCCTCCTCCCACAAAAACGGCAGCTTACTCCCCTTTAAGTATGTCTGAATACCTGTCTCATCCAACACCACCTTTTGTAAGTAAAGTTTCTGATAGACGATAGAGAATTGCTTGGCTATAGCTTGTGGGTGCTTATGTAGTATGCCATTCTCCCCTTTGATGGCCTTTATCAGCGTCTTAGCTCAATTTTCTGCCAGCTGATGGGAGAGAACCTTCCCAATTCGATCACCGTACTCATATTGTAACATCCTGTGCTTGTTGTTGTAGCTCACAGCAACTTTCTCCCTGAGAAACCTGCTTACAGCCAACCGCTCATCTATTAGGGAAGAGTACAATAGATCCTGATCTAGGGCACCTTGGCGAATTGCATCTGCATGACGAAGTTCACTGGCTAGTCATTTTTGAAGAGCCACTTTACCCGCAGTCTCTTTCTCACTATTTTGCTGCCAAATGTTCTGCTGGGTGACCCCTCTAGTATATGCCTTCATCGCATCCCACACTATACAAAGAGAAGCTGACCCTTCTAATTTTTTATGAATAAAGGCTAAATAGTCAGCTTTGGTGAGTAAGTAACAAGGGAATGAAAAAGGCCTGAGTGTTTTAAGCCCTACCTTGGCCTGAAAAGACAATAGTATGGGTTTATGATCAGATGTAATCTTAGGGCATATTTCCATATTGGCAGTTGACAGTAAATTATGAGAAACTCAAGCCATATCTATCCTAGAATACTGTTGATGAAGAGTACAATAGTAAATATAACCCAGGGCAGCTGGATAAAGTGAGCACCAAACATCCTTTAAAGAAGGCAGCCACCCAGTTCAAATAATTGAAGCTCTCACCTTCACCATTCTAGAAGTGGCCGTCCGGTTTGTAGAATCAATAGCATATTTCACTACGCAGTTGAAATTGCCCAATATTAGATGCTCCCCTTGCTAATCTAGTAGCTCCAAACTAATGTGATCAAACACAGCAGGGTTGTTGACATTGGGGCCATATAATGCGCAGAACACATACTTCGTACCCATAATTACAAGTTGCGCCAATGCCCACCTCCCTCTTTGGTCGGCTAAAGGTCTTGAAGATTCTATGATCAAGTGCCTTGCTCACCAGTATAGCAGTACCCCTTATAGATGTGTTCTGAGATGTGCAAGTAATTATTTGGTACCAAAGATGCTTAAGCAGGCCTCTATCTTTATACGCTAAATCTGTCTCTGTGAGGAGAACAATATGGGGTCTATGCGCTTTCAGTTCTTCCCGAACTAATTGACACTTAGCTCCACTGTTTAAGCTTGATGCTGCATTCCAGGCCAAACACCAAATCAGTGCCATAAACCTTGATGAACTGCACCGCTACCATGTATTTTTAGTGTAGACCCATTATCTATACCCGTCAACTTTATGTACCCTTATCCTGCTCCCTACCACCCCCTGCTCCAATTATGTGTGCCCTTTTTGACTTTTTTACACACAGCCCCACCCCAGCCCCTGTTACCCTGTTACCCCTCTCCCACCACCCCTCCAACCCCCCCTGTATCGTGAAGAAGAAATTGTCCTCCTTATAGCCTGCTGTTTGAATTTGCAGCTTTCAACCCGAAGCACATTGAGAGCAGCCCTTCGTCCACCCATCGCCCACCACCAAAACACCCCGTGGATAAGAAAGTAAGAGCCATACAAATTCAAGATAAAAGTAAGAAAAGAGGGAAAGCGAAAAGCAGTATGTCAAATAGCTACATCACAGAGCTAAAGCTAAGCACTTATTGTCCTTAGACTTCTAGGTCTTATTAGGAGCCCTCTCTGACTGCCATTGGCTTAAAGCTTGTTTTGCCTCCTCGCTTGAAAGGAAGAACTCCTGGTGTCCATCTTTTATGACCTTTAACGAGCCCGGTTCTTGCAAGAATACCTGGGTGCCTTCCGCCTTTATTGGATCAATAAGTTGCCTCATCTTCCAGCGTCTGTTCATGGTGGCTCTGATCTAACAAAGATAGGGAGGGAGTCAACCACCACTGGGGTATTGGGCCTAGCTTCAATAGATATCGCCTGCCTTAATAAAAAAGTTGTCAAAAAAGATCAGGAAAGGTTTGGGATAGTGAGAGTTTGGTTTATATAAGTTTATAGGCAGTCTATGTGCTTGCTGAATTTGACATTCCCAGTCCCAATCCGACAGTTCAGGGACGGCCCTCTGAAATAACTGAACCACATAGACACGCGGGTCAGAGCCCTCCTTGCCTTCAGGGACCCCGAACAGTCTTAGATTGTTACATTGCTGGTTCTCCAGATCCTCTATTTTAGCTTGCATGGCTAGTATTTGCTCATCATGAGATTGTACTGTTCTAGTGGTTGCAGAGGTAGTCTCTTCTTTCTCCATGTCCCGTGATTGCAACTCTACAATGCCTCTCAGTAATATCCCCTTCGTGCTGGTCACCTCGTTTAAGGACTGCTGAATACTGAGGTTGTCTGCCCTTGCCTGCACATAGTGATCTTGTGCCTTCAGCCTTGCTCCTGCAGTGCCTGTAGGATCAGAGCGAGTGATGGCTCTTTAGTGCCTGGGGAACCCCTTGGCAGTTGTTTCCCAGAAGTACCATCCCCTTCATTGACAAAGTCAGTGTTTGATAGAAACTTAAGTGATTTGAGGGTTTGAGCTTGGTGGACAGGCAGGACCACTACATCAGGCCGAGGGACGGTGGATAGGCCAAGTGAGTACTTTCCAGAGCCGGCTGGGCCCTTAGGATCCAGCCCCAATCTCGTACCTAAGCTTGATTACCGCCCCTTCGATTGGACCCATTAACGAAGGGGTCTACCATCTGGAGTAACCTTTGTACGAGTGCTAGAGCTATTATACTGATTACTTCCCTACAAATGTGTGCCTTTTTTGCCCAATCTGCTTGGCCTAGGTTTCTCTTTCTTACTTACAGAGGATGGGCTTGACCCCAGTTGTGTGTCCGGTTTTTGTTTGACAGTGCCCAAAGAGGATGTGCTCCCAGATCTTGCCTCTGTGGCTGATGTTAAGGAGTTGATGGCCTCCTGTTCCTTGTATGCTATAAACATCACATGACCACCTGCATTAGCCTTAGGTGATTTCTGAGTAAATATTTGAGCTGGAGAATCACACTTTTTTCTAGGTGAGGTTGACCCCCATTACCTCCATCCCGAACAACATTGGGCCGGTAGGAAGACAAACTATCGAAATTAAAATATCGATATACAATAATATCGATGTTTTAATTTCGATGGTATAGAATATCGATGTCCAAAATATCGACAGACAGAATATCGTTTTTTTAAGGTATGAATGTTTCTAATATCGAAATTTACTAATATCGAAATTTTGTTTAGTGTTATGTATTTTATTATGTTGTTTATATGTTTGTTAAATATGTTTTGTAATGTATGTTAGAAAATTAGTAAATTTGTTTACATTTTGCGTTTTAGTATCAGAGCGGGTTGTGGGTTTATAGGGGAATAGGGTGGGAAGTAATTTAATAATAATTAAATAATGAATCTATTTTTGTAAATATTTTTAATTAATAATTAATTGGTAATTAATTAATATTAATTAGTTAATTACATTAATTAGAGTTAATGTTTTAATATATATATATTTTTATTGTTAAATAATTAATTGGTAATTAAATAATATTAATTAGTAAATTAACTTAATTAGAATTAATGTGCTAATATATTAAATTTTTTTTTATTGTTAATTAATAATTAATTGGTGATTAAATAATATTAAATATTTAATTAAATTACTGTTGCACCCTCTGGAGTGGGAATAGTAATTTTTACCCCTACGCTAACCAACGCTTTCCCTACTGTTGCACCCTCTGGAGTGGGAATAGTAATTTAAACCCCTACGCTATCCAACGCTTTCCCTACTGTTGCACCCTCTGGAGTGGGAATAGTAATTTTTACCCCTACGCTATCCAACGCTTTCCGTACTGTTGCACCCTCTGGAGTGGGAATAGTAATTTAAACCCATACGCTATCCAACGCTTTCCCTACTTTTGCACCCTCTGGAGTGGGAATAGTAATTTTTACCCCTACGCTATCCAACGATTTTTCTACTGTTGCAATATTTGGAGTATGTATATATATTAATTTATATGTAGAGTTTTTAATTTATTTTAAATGTATATGTATTAGTTATAATTGTTTAAATATGTTTTAATGCTTTTATTCATTATTTGTAAAATTACATGTATTTTTAAATTATTTTTACATTATTATTAATACATTTAAAAAAAAGATATTTTTAATTTCGATATTTTTGTACTACGATATTAAATTTTCGATATTTTTGTACTTACCTTTATGAAGATATAACTCCGATATTTTTGACTTCGATATTTTTGTGTCGATATTTTTGTCTGTCGATATTATGTCATAGATTCAATTGGGCCTAGGCACTGCCACTCTCAGATCGCCAGACTCCAAGGTGGGTCTTTCAACCCTTGTAGACCCTAAAGCAGGTGCCAATTCCTCTGTTACATTCCTCGCCACAGCCTGTAAACAGTTGTGGCTTGACTTATCCACAACATTGTTGCTTCAGCTTCAAGCATGTCAATTGGAGACATTGTTTCTCCAGTTTGAACATCCTTCCATGCATGGTAATTGTCCCCTGCATGTTCAACAACCTCTGCCTCTGTGGGGCTATAACCACATGGAGACCCCTCTTGACTCCCCACTGCACCTGAGCTGGCTGCCGGTATTGCACTCAGTATTGTATCAACAACTATCACCCCCTCCGCCTGCTCCGTAACATCACTAGATGAAAACAGCTCTGCCACCTTTCCCAATTGCAATAGGTGCATCACTGGCTTACCGACCCACGACGAACCTCCACTTGCTGCAGTGCTTCTCAGTGCCCAGTTGTTGGATACTCTGCGCCCCCGGACAAACCGGTTCCTCCTGAATTTGCCAAGGTTTTGGTTGGGCGACCCACTTTTGCTGTTTGTTTTCAATTCCCCTTGTCAGGGAAAAACACCAAAGCTACTGCCTGACCAGTCCAGTGGATTCCAGAAAGGAGGAGACCGGCAAGGCAGCAGGCTAATCGAGATCCAAGCCAGAGCCGCCAAACACCCTTCATTACCGAGCCAAACATTTGCTCATGTAGCCATTAGTAAGCCACTAGTAAGTTTGCCTACTCGCTCTCTTCCTTCTCCCACTTGCCGCTTCCATCACATTGTCATTCCGGCGGCATGTAGAGAATAGGAGCCTCTCTCGGTGCCTGCGGGTCATGGCAGCTTCAATCCGCCATCTTCCTTCCCATGCGGCTTAATGCAATTGTGATCCCAACCTTCATCATATTTGTTTGCAATTGGCAAACGCAATGCAGATGCCAGGATATTGCCATCTCCTGACTAAAATGTTGTCAACTGCTAAAATTGTTTGCTCATATTTAGATAGTCAGCTGTTTTTCAGAGGTTGAGTTCGACTAAGAGTCAGCAAAATCTTGATTGCATGAGTAACTAACACAATAAGTGTATATCTCCTCACAATCCCTTCAATTTGCTGAATTGTAAGATTGTAAGACAAACCACTGCTGCTGATTATAAACAACGAGGGAGTGCTGCAGCTATTGGATCTACAATGGCAGAGAAATAGAGCACAGACTGATGCACTTTTCCATGCTTTTGGATAAGTACTAACAATGCACACCCTTCTGTTTCATGACATAACAGGTTGAAATCTTTTTCATGGGGGCGTCGTCAAGATGGCTGCTCGGTAGGATGTGAAACTCCGGCCCTCCAGGCCGCCGTTTCTTCGGTCCTCAAATAGCCAACACGGACTGGATTCGGCTAGTGCTCCCACCGATGCATAAGTGGAGGGTTTCAGCGGCCGTTTCAGCGCTCCTGGAAATGTGCCTGCTCTGATCGCAGCCAGAGCATGTGGGACAACGTCAGCGGCAGTGCATCGGGGTCAGAGCGCAGGAGCCCTGGCACAGAAAGGAGTGAGCGAGCCTCGGAGCCCAACGCAGAACTGGGGCCCGCTTGAGGAGCGGGTTGCAAGCAGCAGAATGAGAGCGTCCCCTACGGCATGGCAGTGCAGTAACCGATGGGCCGGAGGCCTGAGTGTCGCCCGCCATCTTGTGGCTTCTCTGTCCTGCCGGCCGGAGGAGGCTGGGGCTGCCATCTTGATGCTCTGGGATTCCAACCACGGGGCTGGAGGGCATAGTCAGACCGGCAACCCATCCTGCCTAGTGAGAAGGCAGGCACACTACACAATGTGGGTGCGCAGTGACCCCTCCGAGCGGAGCTGGCTCTCCTCCCGCCATTTTGTCCTGATCCCTGCCCGACAAGCCGGCGTGCCAAAGATTGTGCAGCCTGGGTCCCGGGGCCTCCTCCCCGTGAAGCTTAAACATACAATTACCCTGGTAGCCCACCCAACCCGGTGATTAGCCTGATGCTGTGCACTATCTGCAAAATCTGGATCTCCAGGCTCAAGCGGAAGATTTGGAGTACCTCTCCCATAGGAACAACTTTCACATCCGTGCGGTGCCCTGGAGGGCTGAAGGAGATAACCTTCGGAAGTATGTCCTATCTCTCTTTCGGCAGGTGCTGGGAGACAATGGCCCACGAGAAATCCAGATGGACTGTGTACACCGTGTGGGCCTACCTAGAAGTGAGAAAGGACCCGCCCTATATACTCATATGTGTACACAACTTCCAGATCAAAGAACAGATATTGCGTAAAGCTCGCGCAGTCCAGCCGATCCAGTTCCACCGGCACTCTCCGGCCCTCTTTCAGGCCCTTGCTGCGTCCACTCTCGCTAAAAAGAGAGAATTTAGGGTGGTCACTTCCTTTCTTCGCGACAAAGGGATTCCATACTCCTGGGGTGATCCCTTTTGCATCATCTTTAAGCACCAAGGGAGGCTGCAACAGTTGCGCTCACTCGCTGAGGCATTGAATTTGTTGGGGCTAGACGCTGACACAAACTCAGAACCGAAAGATGGCACCAAAGACCGGGCCGCACGACCACCCCCTCGATGGCAAATGGTTGGTAAGCCGTCTGCTTCTGTGAAACCAGACCCAAAGGAGATGGCGAAGGAACGTGAGGCAGTGATTTCTTCCCTCTCTAAGCCTCACGACCATCCGGGCTCCCGTCGAGCACTCCAGCCTGGATCGACGGAATAGAGGTAATGAAGCGAGGCTGGAGGGGCACAGGGGACGATGACCTCTCCTGATTCAGCTGACCCCTCCGCAGCCAGTGACTCTGCAGGTACTCTGTGTTGCGGTATTCCGCCAGGGCCATGTTCCCTTTGGCCTTTCATACCAGACGGACTTATGTCTGTTGTTCTTTTTTTTTTGGTCTAAATGTTTCTGGGCTGCTTTCTTTTATCCCTACAGACGGAATCATGGCTCTTGTTCTCTTTTGGGACTGTGTTATTTGGGAATCTGTTTTATTGCATTCTTTTTGGGGTTTATGTTTGGGGTTCCCCGTATCAGGCACTGTGCTTATGGCTCCCCTTCAATGGCCCACTCACTCTCCCGCCCGCCATTTACCCTGTGCTCCACTTGCCCTGGAATACTCCTCCCATACTAACCTCTACTGACTATGCCTAGAGACCTGAAACATGTGAGCCTCAAAGTTCAAGGCTTAACCATCCCACAAAATGCACTGCGATCCTCTCCCTTCTGAATCAATCTGAAGGGGATATCTGTATGCTTCAGGAGACCCATTTGCTAGCTAAATACACTCCCCGCATGCGCTCCCGGAGCTTTCCACATCAGTATTGGTCTTCAGGGGTGGCGAAACAGAATGGGGTGGCCCTCATAATCGGGGCTAAATATGATGGCAAGGTGTTGTCTACCTTCTACGAGTCCAGGGGTAGAATTCTCGCCCTTAGGATCCAGTGGGGGTCCACTGTCCTTACTCTACTGAATATATATGCTCCCAATGCGCACCAAGAGGCTTTTCTTTGCAGGCATGTGACGGAGGGTCTGGCTTCTCCGGACTCTGCACTAAGGTAGGAGCCCTCTCTGCAGGGGGACAGCAATGGCTAGCCGAGAGTGGCCTCCACAATGTTTGGCACCTTGAGCATGCAGATACGCGTGATTATACCTACTACTCTGCAGAACACAAATCATAGGCCTACCTGGACATGTTCCTTGGTCTCCAGAGCGCTTCTCCCACGGGTGCAAGATGCCTCGATAGCTACAAGTCCCTCTCTGACCACGCACATATCTCTCTATTGCGCCCGGATGGGGTTAGGCATGCTCCTGCTGGGTGGCGACTGCACGTAGGCCTTTTACACTCCCCAGACATTGTAAAGGAGGTACGTGCCAAGATATCGGACTACCTTCACCTTAATGATACCGGTGCAACATCCCTGGCCACTGTCTGGAAGACCCTCAAAGCAGTAATTCAGGGGGAATTCATGGCTATTTCCTCTGCCGAGGCCCGGAGATATAAGGAGGCCCATTCGGACCTAGAACATGAAGTGGCAGAGCTGGAAGTGATACATAAAGGCACAGGAGCTCCACAGGTATGACGGGTGATGGAGAAGAAGCGGATGCTCCTTAAACGCCTAGACCTTGATAGGGCGGAATATGCTTTACTCCGCCTCCGACACAAGTTCTACCTGGGCAGTGACAGATGTGGGAAGATGCTAGCACAGAAATTGCGTCCAGGGCAGTGCCAGGGAATATCCTCTCTCTTAAGCGGCCTACAGGTGAAGAGATTCACCTAGACTCCCAGATCATTGAGGAGTTCAATGTTTTTACCGCTCCCTATATAGTCTAGACGCTCCAAACGTCCCTGACGCTCAGGACTACCTCGACTCTAGCAACTTCACTCATCTCCCGAAGGCAGAGGCAGATCCTCTGGAGAGCCCCATCCGTGTGGACGAGGTTATCTCAGCTATCTCACGGCTGAAGCTGGATAGGATAAGCCCTGTTTTGCAAAATGTTCTGTCATTAATTGACCCCCCTCCTTACCCGCCTGTTCAATTCCTTCCAAGACGGCGGGGCGCTTACGGGATCTATGTGCGAGGTGGCGATTTCTGTCATACTTAAGCCTAATAAGGACTCAGGCCTCTGTGGTTCATACCAGCCTATTTTGTTGCTTAACATCGATGCAAAACTCTTCACAGGCATTCTGGCATCTCGGCTGAATTCCTTATTGGCCTGCCTTATTGATCCTGATCAGGTGGGATTCATTCCCACGCGCCAGGGAGGCGACAATACCAAGCATCTGCTTCAACTCATCGACAGTGTTCACCACTCCCAGGTGGGCACTGGGTTCTTCTCTTTCGACGCCGAGAAGGCGTTTGATAGAGTATGCTGGAACTACCTCTTCACCGTCCTGTGGAGCTTCGGATTTGTGCCCCGTTTCATCAAGTGGGTACAGTGCATCTATCATGCCCCACGGGCATTTGTCAGACTCAATGGGGTCTCCTCATCCCCCTTTGAGATCGTCCAGGGTACAAGACAAGGGTGCCCCCCCCTTATTTGCACTCTACATGGAACCCCTTGCGCAGAAAATCAGTGATCACCCGGGCTTCCAGGGACTAAAGTTTTGAAACATCATCACAAAATAAGCTTCTACGCTTATGATGTCATCCTGTCCCTTTGCTCAGCCTCTCCCCTCCCTTCCCAAGCTGGTTGAAGAGCTTGAGTCCTTCGGACGACTTTCTGGCTTCAAGGTAAACCTTGGCAAGTCCCAGGTCCTTAATTTGTCCTTACCTCGTATACAGGTTGATGCCCTCCAACAGTCTCTTCCCCTGCACTGGTCTAGTGACCTGGTGCCCTATCTGGGCAACCTTCTGATGCCCTCGGTCCCACGCACGCTCAAGTTGAACTACACAACTCTGCTGGCGCAGACACGGAAGGCGCTAGGTGAATGGGCCAAATACACTGTTTCATGGTTTGGGCGCATCGCCGCGATCAAGATGACGATTTTGCCATGCATACTTTACTTCTTCCAGACCCTCCCTTTGACTCTGCCACCTAAAGCCTTGCGAATGTTACAGCTTGCTCTGAATAAGTTTATTTGGGTCAACAAGAAGGGTAGTCTTTCGGTGGCACAATTATCACGACCTAAGGAGCATGGTGGGGTCAAGCTCCCACTTGTTCACAGATATCTACAGGCCTTACACCTTTGTTATGTGTTGGAATGGAACCGCCTACTTTCGGAGAAGCACTGGACCTTCATGGACCAGCAGTAGCTGGTGCGAATGTCTGGTGTGAAATCTGGCTCCCCTGCAGCTCACGCTCTTGGGACCTTTACTCTTCCCTGTTCACAGCAGCTACCATGAGAGTGTGAAACGAGGTAGCACTATCGAAAGGCCTCACTACTTTTCCCTCCCCGTTGAATCCTATGGTGGACAACCTGGATTTCGTCCCGGGTAGTAGGACTGCGGTTGCCCAAGAGATGGCAGAAGGCTGGTTGTAAGCGCTTGGGCCATTTATTTGATCTCAGCAGTATTATCCCATTTGATCGAATTCGCCATGACCTGGACCTTCCTCGCTCTGATGAATTTTATTATTTGCAACTCCTACACTGGGCTACCTCGAAGGCCTACCTATCACATGTTTTTTTGGCAGCTTACCTCTTTCGAGAAAAGGATAGTGAATAAAACTGATGACAAGAATCTCATAACAGAATTATTTGTTCTCCTTACTCAGCGCCAGACAGGAAATCACTCTCAAGCCCATCTCCGGTGGGAAGTGGAACTCGGTTGGGCCCTCACAGATAAGGAATGGGATAACATCCACTACAGAGCGCATCACACAGCCTACAACACGGCAGGGACTGAATCAGCGTACAAGGTTGCATCTAATTGGTATCAATGGAACAAGAATCACACTGACGAACGCTGGTGAGGTTGGGGCTTGTCAGGCTCTCTTGCACATCTTTTGTGGCACTGCCCGAGGCTAGAGCAATTCTGGGAGCAGGTACTAAATGACATTGATGAGCCATTTGACACAGAGATACCTCGATTTCTGGCTTACACCCTGCTAGGGCTCTCAAACTCCCTCACCTTCCCACTGTGCTCACTACGAGGCAGGCAGATGGCATTAGCTCTCCTTGCAGGGCGGCAGGCGATCATAGTGCACTGGGGTACTGCTATGATCTCAGACCACTCGGCTTGGCCCCACAGGCTTTGGATGACCCTGGCCATGGAACGACTCACGCTGATCCAAAACCAGAAGGGCGAGAAATACGCCAAACTTTGGACTCCTTTCATAGCATTGTTATCGAAAGATCTTCGTGAGGTCACATGCCCCAAACTCCTACAAGTGCTACGTTTAATACCTCCAACTACGGAACGAGAGGGCCATATCGGGTGTGCGGGAGGGGTTGGGAATGAATGCGATGGGTGCTCGGGGACGTTATGCAGCTTTTGACATCGTGGTACAGTCCCCCTTTGTTTTTTATTTTCCTTTATATTTAGGGGGTGGATGGGAGGGTGGTGTTAGGTCTTCTATATGTTGTTCCCCTTTCAGGTGGGCTTTTGTTTCTGGACAGACATTGTCCTTTGTACACACATGCCGTTCCTCCTTGATAGCTTTGCTTCTGTGTGTTGCCAGGCTCTGGGATGTCGGCATTAATGAGTAGATTATGTACACATTCAATGCACTGATTTTGGCCGCCGGCCCATGTAGTTGTAGGTGATTGGTTGTGTGCGAATGTCGATTTTCCTACCAAATAACTCAATAAACAGATTTGTTCCATAAATCATTTTCATAATTTGATATTCCGAGAGGGGGTGCGCTACAGATTTTATCTCTGAGCTCAAGGAAGGCACTCATGCATTGGACATCAAATGGCACCAGATAATTTACATCACTGTGAGTAGGCATCACTAAAAGCTTTATAATCAGGGAAAAGTTTGGAATCTACTGTCTACAGTAGCCAATCATTCCCAAAAACATTTTTACTCCCCATTGTGGGTTTTGAGGATTCATTCTCAAAATTGAAGAAACATGTTCTTTAGATCTTTTTCCTGCCCTTATCTTAATATGATGTACTAAATAGATGACTTCCTTTACATAATATTGCATTTTTGTAGGTGAAAACCTTTGTCCATTTTATGCAAAATGGTTCAAGAGAGCAATTATCCAACGTGATGTCTTCTTTTATTTTAGACACTACAATCATCCTTTTACTGAATTGCTACTGAGTTACAAGGCAAAAGATTTTTTCCAAATCTTTCGTTACAGTTTGGCTAAAGATTGAGAGGCTTTCTATATACCCTTGTGAGATACGACACCAAACATGAAATGTATTAAAAATTTAAATGCAAAGATATATTGGCTATTCTCCTGAAGAGGAATAGAAATAAACTCTTTGGCAAGTCAATGACTGTTTCATTCTGCATCAGCAGGAATCTGAAACAAAATCAAAGCAGCATTCGGTACCACAGGACAGCACAGAACTACCATTTTATTAATTTGGAGCAGGTTCTAGATCACCCTCAATTTGCCATTCAGTTTCTTTAAGTCCCTAACAGGGACTTACAGGGCACCCTAGTACTTCTTTAAAAAAATACCCTGCTCGATCATCTTTTCAATCAAGGGTTTCATCCCCTCCTCCACTTACTGTTTATCTTGTACTAAGGAGTTTGTGAGAACACTGAACCAGGTTTCAGTGCAATTTGTATTGGTTCTGCACTTTTATCAATCCAATTTCTTTCACGGTAAAGTCCCACACTTCCTATTTCATTGTCAATCTTACTTCAGGAGGTAAACCTTCTTTGTATGAGCTGGAATAAGATGGACTTTTGTCTTATGTGATTATATTTCAAAATCTAAGTGCTGATCCCCATATCTGAATTGCTGCACCATCGGGTGTGCAGTAAATCACACAATACATTTTACATAGGAAATCCCTACATAATAGATTAACAAGACTTGTTTCACATATTATAAATTGATGGCCATTAACTATCAACACAGTTTTAACAGGAACATTTGCTGAGACCTGATTAGTAATCAGCTTGTTGCTAATGCCTAGCACCTTGACTTCCTTTCCCAAGACGGGTACATTGGGTGCTTTCATGGGCTGAACCATGGAGCAAATAGCACCTGTACTGATTATAAATTATGCTGGGTGACCATTCACCTCACAATCTACATATGGGCCACTCTAATCTACCTCTAGGACAGCATCAAGCATGCAATCCTCCTCCGCCCTCAGGCACCCTCATTGCAAGTGATTAGATCCAGTAGGAATCGCGAAGGTCTGTGGAATACAGGGAAAATCACTGTTAATTATTAAAGGATTTTGCAGAAAACTGTAATTCTGTTGAAACCTAGGCAATTTATTTAGCATGTTTTTCTGCATCACTGGAGCTACAGGCGTATTCACATTGAATTGCCTTTGATTCTGCATAGTCTGCAAAGAGGCAAATTGAACTGGGGAGGTTGACTAGGGATGTTGCAGTCCATTCTGTGTCAGCTCTATCTGAGGAACAAAGTCATTTAGAATTTGATCTAGAATCTGTCTAGATTCCAGTTTCTGGTGTTCAAGGCACTCGCAAATTGACAAGGAGTACTTTTTGTTAACATGTTTATTTTCATATTATTCCTTTTAGAATCTACTAATCCTCTAAGTCTACCCTGTGGAAAGACATTCACAACTTGCATACACTGCACACTATTTCCTTGCAAACTTATTCCTTGCATGATGAATTTGCATCAAAATGTCTCCCATCCTATCAACAAAGCAAGAATCAAAACCTGAATCCACCATCTGATTCTTAACTCTCCTATGAAAATGCTTTGTCCGTATGATTACTAACTACTCTTTCAACTTTTTCCGCTTTGCATACAAGCATTCACTGTAGTATTTTGCATACTTCTGTATGTCATCAATACTCTTAGGCTTACTTACTTCCGATCTCATAAGGAAGGCCTACAAACGGGATTTGTAAAGTGCAAATCTGATTCGGAGCCTATCTTTCCATTTGAAACTCCCCCGTTCCGCACTACCAAGTACCATGCGAGTATCCTGTACCCACTGTGCGAATCGTTTACAAACCTTAACCTTTTTGTCCGACACATCCGTAACTGAATTGTGCCGCGTAATGGAGCTGTTTTCCGACCGAGAGAGTACGATGCACGATTCGGACAGCTGTATAGACTCGGTCTCATCAAGGCAAAATGGCTGTCGGATTCATACTTTGGGGGGACATAGCAGGCCCCCCTTCGCCCGGAGCCCTCCGATTCAGTCACAGGGTGGTACGACTGGGTCCCCATGATCCAGGCTTGCACAGTGTGGTGGGCAACATGGGGTGCCCACCATTGGGTGTACGCTTTTACCCGCCCACCCCTTTTTTGCTAAGGGAGCCTGTGTACGCATCGGTACACAAGTTCCTATAGAATGCTATGGGAGTCCAAGCGAGCTGAGTCTGTAACGATGCAGTTGCATCGTACTCACTTGGTCGGACTGCATGCATTCAAGTCATTTGGAAAGCATTACCGATCTGAGTTGTTTGCAATACTTTCCCAACAAGATCAAAATCGGGCTCTTAGTCTACCAACACACGAATATGAGAACTAAGCTTCAGGAATAAACCTAACACAAAAACTGACACGAAACCACTAATGTCTTCTTTTGTCAGATCTGTAACTCTACTTTCTATAAATCTTGGTAAGCATGCAGTGGTTTCTTTGATTCTTGAGAAGTTCTCATAATTTGTTATCAATTCACCCCTTTATTCAGCACCTTTTGCTTCATATGCATTATTACTTCCTTCTACATGATCATAATGATAGAATATGGACCATTTTGAGAAGGGACTCTTAGAGGCTCATCTGTTGGCCATGTGAGAGCTGCCTTTCATGCAGCCTACAAATCCTTTGAGATGATCATTTTAAACAGCGTATTCAAATCCACCGAAAGCATCTTCGAAATCGTTAGTAGTCTTTACATTTCCTTATACCATTTGTCTGGTTCTTCCTTATGTTTTGGACATTTTTTCATAAATTCAAGGATATCAGATCAATTTGTCTTAAAAATAAATCTGTTTATTGACAGTTCAATAAAAAACAAATACAAAGCATAATGGTGCACTGACAGTTCGTTTGATTGCATGAGCATCTCTGTACTTGACATTCGTGGCAGAACCTCCTGCACACCTACCAACTCAGCTGACATTGGTGAGGGCCACAATGGACTTGATAGCATACTCACCAGAACAGGAGAGGTGAAATCACTACGAATTTCGCTCCTGTAGCATTCCATTTACCCCGAATTTTCCCCTACTTTTGAGGGTATCCCCGGCCTTCACATATCACTTTCTCAGCCAATATACACCAATCCATATCACATTTCCAGTCCCTCAACTGGGGTATTTTCTCTGTCCCCACAATCTCGCAATATTAAGTTTAGCAACTGACAGTCCCAAGGTCCACCAAATCTGCTCCATGGGACTCAGGTCCATTATGATCCAGACATTCAGGAGACATCATTTTGCAGAGGTGGCCATTGTGCCCCCATTCACTTCACACATACATGCCACAACCGCTGCTCAGTAATTTTGAAATGCTGGGGCATTCCCACAATATGGTAAAACATACCTACTTTCCCACACCCACGGCGATAACGCTCCATCTTTGTCCTACCCATCTTGACCAGTGTGGTCTAGGCATAATAGGTTTGATGTAGCTGTTTTAGTTGAACTAAGCGGAAACCTGCCGATATGGCCACTTCCCTTGGGGATGCAAGAGCTCTGCCCACTCATCATCCTCTAGCTCTCCTAGGTTTTTAGCCCACTGCTCCTTAAGATGCTGCAAGGCATCAGGTATGTTGTTGATCAACTTTTTATATATATCTGGGATATTGCTTTTCGTGCTGATCTTCTAGGGGCGAAGACTCAGGGAGCTCTGCTTCCTTCAGCAATACCACCCTAAGTGTGAGGCGTACTTGGGGATAGCGATATATCTCAGTGGGGTCAGCTGATAGTCGTACTGTAAGTCTGTACAGGGGAGAACATCCCAATGTGCCCAGAGGTCTCCTACTCGGGAAAGGTCAATTAAGTACCACTCGATAACTCCTGACTGCTCACCCAGGGTGCCCAACTCTGCAGTGTCCCATAACGGTGTAGCTTCAATGATATTACCTCTCAATCCCAGGGCCTTCACAGCTGTGTGCCACAGTATAACCACGGTTGCTGTTGGACCAACGGGGTAGTGTTCCTAGTTGTGCCATAAATAGCCCTGAAATAACCTGACGGCTGCATAACAACCCTGTTCGTTCGAATTGCAGTACGGGGGGAGGAAAACCCAGGAAATAATGGTGGTGCGTTGCTCCTTCCAGTAAGATTTCTTAATATCAGGCAGGAACATACCCCATTATACCACCCCCTAGAGAGTTTATGTGGTGCAACTCTTGCCGGGCTCCCATCCCAGAGCAGTGCTTTGAGTCCCCTTTCGATGTGTTTGAAGGATGAGTTATGCACAGGGTAAGGTATGTTCTGTGGAGCATAGAGGAAAAGGTTAGGGATTAAAAAAAGCGGCTCTGGCAAGAAGAGATAAGGGTATGGACCTCCAATGGCGGACATCTCAACACAGTCTGTCCAGTGGCAGTGTTTGATTTTTGCTGAAAAATACACCTGGATCTGTAATAATATATATACCACAGAAATGAAACCCACAGTTACGAGGCAATCATAGCACCCGGCCCCGCTGGAGATGGAATAGATATTTTTTCCAATTAATACTGTACCTCGAATTTTGGTCAAAATTAGTAATGATCAACAGAAAGTGAGGGTTCACTGTCCAGGAGGCTGAGGGAAGAACCCTGAATGAGGTATATCATGACCTTGGCGTGGAACAGGAAATGTGTAATTTTGATGTCATGATTTATATACAATTGGATCTTTCATGTCCCTCACTGTGTAGCCTGTAGTGGATATTCATTATGATATTCATTATCAACACTGGCAGGCTGAAATTGCTCTACAACCTATCATCTCAAGTATTCATATTATGTTCTATATGTTATTTTATTGTCAAAACAAATTATAAATATATATTTTTAAAAATTGTAATGATCTGCAAACAACAGTAGGCAACTAATCACAGTGCAGCTACATTAAGGATTAACTAATGGCAGTGCGACCTACACAAGAACCTGGTCTATCACAGCGTAGCATAATGAAAATCAACGAATTGTAGCTTGGCTCGCTATGGCCTAATGCCTTCAAATCTGCAAACAAAATAAAGAAACACACTAATTACAAAACTTGTCTGCTTGAAAGAAAGAAAGAAAGAAAGAAAGAAAGAAAGAAAGAAAGAAAGAAAGACAGAAAGAAAGCAAGAAAGACAGAAAGAAAGGTAAATCCTTTTCTCTGGGGAAAGGAATAGTACCTTATGGCACTATCAATCACACTAAGACAAGTTTTTGACCAGCAGCAACCCACCCTTGAATGGTGCGACTATTATTGTGCACCAAGAAATAAACAACCACCAATCTAGATTAGAACGCATTCAACTAAACCTTTAGTAAATCTGAAAAGTTCCTAATATTTGTGTGACAGAGGTGCTGCACAATACACACCTCCACTTTGCTGACAATTTCATCTTGAATATATCTCTAGATCTTGGATCTGACAAATCTGTTTACCCAAACCAAACGCCAACATTAATCACAATACTTCTATATTTTTCAAAATATCCAGTGAGATGCGACCCCCAGTTTGAAAAACACTGCCCTACTTTATCATTTAGTGGCAGGACATTTGAATTTGGAAATGGTGTATATCTGTCTAATACATGACAGGTGGTATTGTCATTACCTAAAGGATCCAGTCTTACATTTCTATATGTGTGTGGCGGCAAATCACCAAACCAATTTTGGAGTTCCTAGTTGGTTAAGGGAACATCCAGGTCAGGATATGCGCTATAATGTGCAGGTATTTGTAAGAACACGTCCTGCATTGGCATCTACAGGCTCAAACTCTAGTCATGAGTAAAAAGTTTCAAAGACATACCCAGCATGTACGCTCATCACAAATGTTACAGCGCACCATTGTCGAAGATACCATGTCTTTTAGATTTTGTATGACTGCTGCCATGTAATTTATTTCAACTACAATAGGAGCTGCCATTTTTAACAAACAGATTAAATAAACATTAGATCCAAAATACAGAAAACCAAAGATAGGGAATACCGTTTTAAGAGTTCATCTTTACTAACCTACAGTAAATAGGTGTTAGAAATGGGATTTCTGCTTGGCTTGGGCAAGCGCCTAAGCCAGGCAAAATCCACCACTCTAGTCAGGCAAGGGAGTTACACGCTGAAGATAACCCCTGCTCACCCCCTTGGTTGCTTGGCACGGGCAGTAAGGCGTACCCCAGAGGCAATGTGTAAAGCGTTTATGCAACACACTCACACAGCAGCGATACACTAGGCACACCACAAAAGAAACTCCACACACGGTTATCTAAAAAATATTCTTTGTATTACTCATAAAACACATTAGAAGGGCATCACATATTTACACTGTGCCACCTGGCACTCGGTATTACTTTATAGGGATTATATCCACTTACAGGGCCAATTGGGCCACTTTCATAACCATTAGAACCTGCAATGTACAGTTTGAGAACCCAACCAGCAACTACTGGTAAAGGTGCTCCTAGCACCACAAGTTGGACATAAACATGTTAGGCATACATTCTAAATTAGCACCCACAATAACACCTGCCAAGGTGCACATTACATTAGCCCCACTTGGTCGTAAATATAACTGCGCGATATGGCACAGTATTTCTGAGAGCCCACTGGCCTCCAATTGGCAGTCCCACCACATCTGCACTCACTACCTGAACTGCACGATAGTCCTGAGTAGTTCTTGGGGACTATGAATATGACTCCTCTTCCTTGGGGAGGAGTGGGGGCCTCCGTCGAGGTTTACCCCGAATTGCCCAAAGCACCACAATGCCCCCGGTGCATTCTACTTACAGCGTTATGGATGCTTCCGCTGCTTGAGGAGGAATGCCCCCCCGGGTCTCTGTACACCGAGTATGGGGACGGGGCATACACACCCCTGGACTCAGCCTCCCGCGAGCAGATGAGGGGGCAACTGTCCGTGACCATGCGGTGCAGCTGATGAAAAATGCCCGGTAGGCACAATCAAGCCATTTCAGGGCCTCCCACCCTGGTTTCTCACTCTGGGGCTGCCCTCAATCATGCGGTGCAGCTGCCCTACCAGCAAAAATGGGAAAGAAAAACGGGCAGTGGGGCACAGAGTGAAGCCTCAGTCGGCCTCACCCACAACCAAGCATCCTTCGCCTGACTTTTTGTCTCCTCTCTCTGGCCACAGAGCAGAGTCTCCGGCGGCTTCCCCGCCATGGCAATCTCCAGAAAAGAGAGGGAGAGCACTTCCTTCCTGCAGCTCTCCCCTCCTACTCCTCTTGGATCTTCTGTTTGCCGCCCGGGACACACATGAGGCAGCAGGCTCAACTTCTCCGCCGGCCACGCTCCCGTTAGGCTCAGACAACACGTGGAGCTCTCCCGTTCCTAATGGGACCCCGACCACAGTCAGTCACACTCTTGCCTGACTTCCGGCAGCCTCTTCGTCACAAGGGCAATCCCCAGCCTCTTCCTCACAAGGGCAATACCGGATACAGTGGGGCAGTTACAGGAGGTCACTGCGGACTTCTCGGTTGAGCGGGGAGTTCGACAGGGGTGTGCTATGGCCCCCCCTGCTTTTTTCCTTGTTTATCAATGGAGTAGTAGCTAGAATGCTGTCTGCTAATTTAGATGCCCCCTCGTTGGCGGACATTAAGGTTCCAATATTAATGTTCGCCGACGACACTCTTATAATATCAAAGACTCCGAGCGGCTTGCAGAGTGCCCTCAACATCTTTGAGGAATTTTGTGGGGAGCATGGTCTAGAAGTCAATGTGGCCAAAACCAAGTTAATGGTTTTTAATCCTCATCGGAATTTCCGATCTAGGCTAAATATGAACCAGCGCCCCCTAGAGGTAGTCAAAGCTTTTACCTACCTTGGTATTTACATAACCAACGATCTTAAATGGTCCCAGCACATTGATCTAGCGACATTAAGGAATAGACAATTAGCTGGAGCCCTTGGGGCTGAACATAGAAAATCAGAAACCAAACCAATCATGCCGGCCCTACAGGTTTACGAGGCAAAAGCTCTTGGCTCAGCACTTTATGGGGCTGAGTTGTGGGGTTTTGGAAAACTTGATCCACTATAAAGGTCCGAAAATAAGTTCTTTAGGACAATTACAAGTCTTCCTAAAAGTACCCCCCTTCTCCCCCTTAGATATGAGCTGGGCAGAAAGGCAGTGGTTGATTTGGCAAAGCTTCGCCCTATATTGTACTGGAGAAGACTCTGGATCACTCCAGAACTTAAGCACAATGCCGAAGGTTTTTTGGCGTTAATTAAAGGGGATGTTTTTTATAAAATCAAATGGCTAAAAGACCTTAGATCTTTGTTATGCTCACTGGGTCTCCAAACCCTATGGGATAATCCGTCAGGCGCTCTATTCCCTAGTAAAATTACTGTAAAGGAGTTGTATTGGGACTATGTGGCTGAGCGGGAATGGAGAAATACCGATTCTAGATCTATGACAGGATGTTATCTGGAATCAAAAATCTCTCCTGAGCATGAACCTTACTGGGACATAATAATAAAGCCTTGGGATAGGAAGCTTCTATGTCAATTGAGGATAGGGACTCTCCCACTCTGGTCACTTACTGGCAGGTGGCCGGGTTTATCAAATACTTCCTGCCCCGCGTGTGGATCTGAAAAGGAGACTATTGGGCACTTTTTATTCACCTGTCAAGCCTATGCCATCCCTAGGTAAATTTGGTTAAAACCTGCATGTAAAAATCTAGGTACCAAAAGTAGTAATGTAGCTTTGAGAATTATTTGTACAAGCTCTTGTTTGCCATTGGCTATAGCTGTAGCGAAATTTCTGGGGTGGACATGGTTTATTAGGAACAAATCAATAGCCGAGTAACTGCTTACAGTGGGTGGGTCCTATTATTAAAAGCTACATGACGTCGTTCGTATTTCATATTGAATGTATATATGTATATGACTTTTATTTAAAAGCTGTGATTTTAATTGTTCGAGGCAATCATTTAATACTGTTTTAATATTTTGTATGTATTGTGCTTTTATGAGAAATGCTCGAATAAATCCTTTTCACTGACTGGCAATACCGGCCGGGATTCCCTGCCACTTTTGCTCTTCTCGCAGCTGTGGGCCACGCAGCAGAGCCCCAGCTGCAGGACCAATTGTTTGGCCACAAGGGCAAGTGAAGCGTGGCCCCCGCCTTTCCGCAGGGCCAAAAAGCACACCTCTCGTGCTGCACCAAGTGAGCCCCCCTCCTTAGGTGCTCAGCCTCACAGGGCTCTCAAAGCATGCTCTGCCCCAGGAAACAGAGGCAGAGAGTATAATGAGCTTCACCAGCACTGCTGCTGCAAAGTCCAGAGGGGCAGAACTGAGAGTATAATGAGCTTCACCAGCACTGCTGCTGCAAAGTCCAGAGGGGCAGAACTGGGCACAGGCAGACCAGCATGTAGGGACCCCAGAAGACACCAGCGGTTTCTCTTTATGCCCAGCAATCCTTCAGCTTCAAGCAGGGAAACAACACATGGGGTCACAGCCCCAATATTTATACTACCAGTGTCTTTGTCCCCCCCCCCCCCCGGCACAGGGCTCTGTGCCTGGTCTAAACCAGTTATGGGGGGTACTTGAAAACATATTTACAGTACACAACAACCTACTTTGTTAGAGTAGGCTCCGACCCCAGGCACACCACAGGGGGGCGGAGCCAGCATTGTGGAAGGCAGGCACAGTCCTATTCAGGTTCAGGTGCTACACCTCCCACCACTCCAAATGCAGATCGGCCTATTCAGCCTAGCGCTGACTCACCCAGCCAGTCTCTGGAACTACTGCACCTCCCCAGTTTCTGTCACTCCAGAGCCAGTGATGCAATACACAACAGGCAGGCACAAAGACACATAGGACACAGAAATGCCCACTTCTAAAAGTAGCATTTCTAAAATAGTGATAATAAATCTGCAAACACCGTTACGCAGCATTTATTACTATTATTCCAAACATACCAAACTTGATCACGCTACTCCTCTCATGTCAGGAATTACCAGTGAAACCCATATCAGGGAATCCCCAATGCATTCCTATGAGAGGGCAGCCTCACAGTAGTTAGAAACCGAAATGGCTGTTTGTCACTACCAGGACATGCTACACAGTGAAGGCACTTGTCCTACCATTTACCTACAGCGTACCCTGCTCATGGGGCTCGCTCGAGCCTACCTTAGGGGTAACTGATGTTTAGTAAAAGGGGAGTCACAGACATGGCAACCACGTTAGGTGCCACGTCACAGCGGCAGTAAACTGTGCGTGCAGGCTCTGCAATGGCAGAAGCCTGAGACAGGTTTGAAAGGCTACTTTGGTGGGTGGTGCAAGCAGCGCTGGAAGCCCACCAGTAGCATTTAATTTACTGGCCCCGGGTATATGAGATACCACTTTACAAGGGACTGATAGGTAAATTAAATATACCAAACATTTGTAGACCAATCTTACCAAGTTTACCATAGAGAACACTGAACAGTAGCGATAAAGTGCCCAGAGTCCTAAAACCACCAACACCAGGTCAGAAAAAATACTAGGAGGAAGGCAGAAAGTTCAGGGTTGTTCCTGCAAAAAGGACCAAGTCTAAAAATAGGGTATTCCTATTTTATCGTAAGGAGGCAACCAATATTACAATAGACGTCTATATGTTTTTGTAATGCTTAATTCTTTTGATTGTATTTATTCAAGAACTTCTAAAAAGTCAAGAAAAATCAAAAGCTCTAGCATTGGGCATCAAATGGTACAAATGCTGTGATTTCACAGGTCTGCACTGGGGTTGTTTTTCTAATCCACAAGTACAAGAACTTAGTTCAATGTACTATACTGAAGAAGAAATACAGTTTGGACTGCAGCCTTATTACTAACCCACTAGGCTTTCCTGCCCGGGCACTGCTACCAGGTTACTTATCAGTCCAGTTTAAGGAGTAAGGTGGTAATCCAAACAATCTGTCATTCTTGAACACAATCAAGCACAGTAATAGGATTTGCTTAAATGTTTATTTTAAAAGCGTTAATCTAGTACAGCAATGTGCACGGTTACCACACAGGATAAAAACATGAAAGCTATTATTTATAACATGTTTTAGAAGATTCCTTGTATTTTAGTACCCTCCAGCTATGACTTCGTGTTAGATGATATTTTAGTCATAGCACTGAATTTTAAACTTGCCTTCAGAGTTTCTTAAGTATGATTGCACATTGTACCTGTTGAAAGCTAACGCAAGTACCGTTTATCAGAGCTCTGCCGGGGATGTAAATCTACTCTGGGTGAAAGAGCAACCTGTGCTAGGCTAACCTCTTTCACAGAGAAAGGCTGATATGGAAACTTGGTGTGACCTCTGGCAATAATCTTAGAGCAAATATGTATTTTAATCAATGGTCAAATGTTGGACTTTACATAGAGTTTGACTACTGATTGTATCTTACATTTACAAAATAAACAGGGCTGGAAACATCAGATTCTTAACAGACAACGTTATCAGGACACAAAATATATCAGCTCTGTCCACATGTTGATTATAAGCAGCCACTGCTACAACCTTGAGATCTACACTGCAAGGGGCCATACTAGAATTGTACCACCTGTCTTTGAAGATAATGAACAAGAAGTGAGAAGAATTAAAATGACTGTCACACATTTAGGTAAAGAGTTGCAGGTAGAAAAATAAAAAAAACAGGAAAAATTTGCCTAACTAAAATAGAATCGGCCATGGTGTTCACAATAGGATTACTGTTTATTACTGCAGAAGACTTTCATGCGAGAGCCTCCATCGTCCGATTTAGGGGTCGATTGTGAGACTGGCCATCCACGGACCATCAGACTTGTGGGGATGACGATGCAGCAATATCCTGACCGCCCTATTACGATTAGGGTGGTCGGACAGCCATTGCCCTACCGCAGCCGCCAGGGAACGGCAGTTCCCTGGAGGTGGTGTTGCGGTCAGGAGGCATCAATATGTTTGGCAGGAATGCCACGGTCCCGCCAAGCATAATAGAAGTTCTCTCTCCGCTATGGGTTTCATGGCAGTTTCTCCTCCATTAAAACCCTGGCAGAGAAGAAAGAAAGAGGCCCCTGTACCTCTGCACCCTGGGGTGCATGTAGGGGGTACAACATGTGCCCCCCTGTCTGCATGCACTCCAGTTCCTCCACGGCATGGACTTTTCAGTCCATGCCATGGAGGAACTGCTTTTGGCATTCTCATTTACTGTGCTCATTTTTAGAGGTATTGCTGTGGGAATGCCTAAAAAAAGCCCGCCAGACAGGAGGAAACTCCTAATCTGGCAAGCTGCCCAACCACGGCTTTGGCAGTGCGGTGGCATGGCAGACCCAGCGCTGAACCGCCAAAGTTGTAATCAGGACCTAAGAAGAAACTGCTACCATCAGTCAAGAGGCCCAGTAGCAACAAAGTGAGACATCCTCCATTAAGCTTACAAATCTTAGCATTGATTAGAGTTATCAAGAGGTTTAAAATGATTAATTGTGAATGTCCATGGATTCTGGCTTGCAAGTTTTCATGGTATTCAAAGAAGCCAATTAATTAAATATGTTTGCTCTATGTGTATAACATTGTGGATTCATCTATGGCTGATGAACATCTTTAATAATCATTGGTTGTGATTTTATTTTAAAATGAGACCCATTAATGGTAGATTTTCACAATGTCGGCGTTATTAGAAGTAAGTAACACTCCTCTGACCCAAATAACATTTTCTTCTTGGATGTGTAACCTATTGGCTTCTTTTAGAATGATCAGCTTAAATGGTCAAAGTTAATTTGATGGACTGCCTATGCAGACTTTCCATTTCAGCTCACAAAGGTGTCCAATTGATTATATTTTTGCTCTAGCCCTCAATTACTCATCAACATAATTGCTGTAGGATACTCCACCAAGTAGGTTGTAATTATTGGCAAGGCATCTCCAAAGAACCAGTAACTGAGCTTAATCCCTCTTTAAACTTAATTCTCCCTATGCTAGTGGAGTATCATCATCGACGAACTACAAGATTCAATGAGAATTTTATTATGCAGTTATTCCGTTCATAGGTTCTAACTTACTACATGGAGACTTAAATATCTGAGGATACTCTCCACAGCATGACAAACAGAGTAGTTGTATGTCTTCTAACACCTACAAAGATGGGCACAGATATTCAAGGGCAACAGGCTTAGTCTTTCTTTAAACATCACAAATGGTTCTATAGATCTTTCCAACAATTAAAAAGTAAACCAAGAAAGTTGTTGATTAGGGCAAAAGAAAGAGCATTATACAACAGTCAATATGATGTTAAAACTAAAAGCGGTCTCATTACAATATAGGCAACAGATATGAGAATGCAAACAAAAGTGTTAAGGTTCTAACAGGCTACGTATGATAAAAATAATAAATTCAACTGGCCTGAAAATATGTACTCACAAATGGGTGTTTAAATAGAATCATCTCGTTGAGATGTGTAGTAGCAGAAGAGTCTTAGAATGATCACCTAAGAGAACTTTGTGGTTTTCAAGGGGACACGTGCACTAAGGACCCTTTTTGTAGCCAATACTGAAAAAAACTGATTTGTTTACTCTTAGTTCTATAACAGAACAATCAATTGAATGTATTTATATCGAGCTGCAGGACCAGATAATTAGCTGCAGTTATTCTAAAATCAATAATGACGGCTACATTTTTATCAGTAGATGTATGAAGCAGGACACTATCCCATCAGTTGGAAGGGTGCAATTATGAAGCCCATATACAAAAAAAACGATGCTAACCTTTCCACAAACTATAAGCTCAGAAACCTGTTTCATACAGCCACCAAAGTTAAAAGTATTCTTCAACATTTAAACTCATAGGTTGATGACAATAACCTAATCCTGACAGAAAAAGCCAATTTCTGGGAGGTCCTTCAGTTTCCAAATATCGTTTACCGTATGTAAAATAGCTAAAAGTCAATAGATCAAGGTGGGGGTTTAAGCTGCTGTTTGTTGACTTTGGAGCAGTATTTTATCTGGTAGATTCAGAACATCTTTGGAAGGAATTAACCAACTAAAATATCCTGCTAGCCTATTTTCAATTTTTGTGTCATTCATTTCTCCAATTGGGCACAGGTGGAGATAAATCTTTTAAAATGTTTATCCCAGAAGATTGAGATCGTGAATGTCAGGAAACAAAGACGTGTTTTGTCCTTACATAATTTGGTTTATACTTGGCAGACTTATCAATAAATATTTGAGAACTAATTTCTTTCTCACCAAAAATAGATGGAGTTCAAGTACCCTGCCTTCCTATGTAGATGTCATGGTTTTATTAGATTATACATCATAAGACCTCCTGAGAAAACAAGTTGTCCTACAGTTTTACTCAATCCAATCCAAAATAATTTATCAGTAAATAATAAGATTAACAAGGTTCTGATTTTTAAATGGAAACACAAGCAAATGTGTTTCCACAGATAATTGTGTGGAGAAAACGAACTCTTATAAATATTAATGCTCAACTTCTACCTTGGCTCACAATTGGCCAGAACATCTTCAATTAATATCAACAAGCGATATGGAATTATTTGTAAATCAAGTACATTTGTATAAAAATCAGCATACTGCAAACAGTGGGGGATAAAATTGGGATTCTTTCCCATCCCAACAGATTCCAGATCATTTTGCTCCGCACATCAAATTAGAAAATTTGAAAAAGAGTAGGTTGTAGTACAAAACGTTCTACAAAGTACAATTCATGAAAGACGTGCAGAATTTTACGAGTCAGCATGTCCGATCTTTTTTTGTGTGTGAAGATGACCGTATGCTTACATATGCAGAGACTCCTCAATCAGGGTGGAGATCTACACACATAAAAAGACAGGACAGGCAGAGTCATAAAACTCTGCATGTAGGTTGTGAATTGCACTTAAACAGTAAATTACACAAGGTGTATCTTTACCTTCATGAATCATGCCCAAACTGTTTACCTGATTGTCCAAAGAGGGGTGAGATAATGAAAATAAGACTAGATTTGAGTATTCTATATTCAGGTTCAATTTTGGGCTTATACTTGCATGGAATTGTACATGTGATTTAGATGATAAATTGTACAATTGCTAACGTTACTTGATTGTCTGCAATTTTTTCTTTGCGCAGTACAATTATAAAACCTACAGAATTACGACCCTTCCATCTATCATAACATGTTTAGCAGAAATTTACAATTAAGAATTGGCAATTGGGTTGGGCCGTTATCTTTTATGTGTAAAAACATTCCTTACAAAGTGTTTTTAAGGAATAGTTTTAGTGATGTATGTGGATCTTTGTAATAAAAAAAGGTTTAGACACTATTTTGTCTAAATAAACATTGAATTAAATTGGAACTGAAATTCTTTCCAACCCTCAGGAACCATATCCGACTGAATGGCAGAGGCCACCGTCAAAATATTCTCGTAACAGTCTGTGGATCCTCAGTTGTAATGGTCTTGTAGACCATTTCCCAGATGAACTGTTTGCCAAACTGCTAATCAAACTGTTGCACAGCTGGATATACTACTTCCCTACCCTTCTAATCAACAGCGGAGAAATATTATTCCTGGTAAGCAAGCAACAGCTAATATGACAAATGTTTTACATGCTATCGATCATGCAAGAAGGCCAAACCCTGTGCATGACTTTCAAAAAGAAAAAGTAATGTAGGACACACTACACCTAGATACTACATGCAGGAAAATATACACAATTCAATTTAGTGTCCTAACACAACGTAGGATGGTGCAGCTATATGTTTTTAATCATGGCTCCAACAACAGAGTCACAAAGAGGTGTGAGTTTTCTATATCTGGTCTTCAACCACGTGAAAGAGTGATCAGGAAAAAGACAAAAGGCTGCCCCATTCTAGGGGTCATTTCACTTTGAACATCAGAGACTGCCCCATCCTCCATTACAACTGTCTACCACATGTCAGTGCTTCACAATCATAAACAGTAGCTATTCTCAGCGAAAAGCCTAATTTAATTTCTCAAGGAGCCTTGTCTCTTCTTTCTCCTCTTCCCTGTCTAAGTCTCTTGTCTCCAGCTTCAGGCATGTCAGCAATATACTTCCACTGTCTGGAAAAGCAGCCCTGCCTCCATCTTGTACACATGGCCAGGCTTTGGGTATCCACAATAAATCCCACAACCCTCCATCAATTTGCCTCACTTATACACACTTTGCATGTCCTACACAGGCTAAATTCACAAACATGCAAATCATACACATAGAATTCTAACACTAGGATCGAGTTTAGCATATAGAAGTGGCACTTTACATGAGTAGGCTGGAAGGCCTAAACTTTACAGATCAAAAGAACTGGAAACAACTATAGATTCGCAAAACACAGTATGCTGCTACGACCACCCTATGTGCTAAATCGCTGTCTACTGTCTTTACAATAAGGGCACAGTTGGTGTGCCCCTCCAGGTCACAGAACAGGTCTACGACTTCACTCACATCAAAGGATGGGTATAGGCTTCTATGCACATACCGGATGAGTGTGAGAGGATAGGGACAAAATAAAAATCAGAATACAAATAAATGCAGTTGGGTACTCAGGGCAGGGGAAAAGAAATGTACATTATGCAGGGGACATTGCAGTCACAATAGATCAGGTCACACATGTAGAGTATTAGTTGCATAGTTAGTTATCTAAAAGTGACAGGAAAGACCAATAATGCTGATAATGGTGGTTAAGACATTGGTTAAGACATTTGTTCAGGGGTATAGCATCAAGAGAAATTCAGAAACTGATATTTGAGAAGTGCAAAAAGAAACAGATCTGTAACATAGCACGCACACAAGTAGGCTAAAGTAATTTATTGTGAACCTAAGCCTAGAGTGAAGGTGAACAAAAACAAAGGAGTCCCAATTAAGCTGCTAGAAGTGGCATAAAAATCACAGGAACATATAAGTCATAATGGAATGAGAAAGTCGCCACTCTTTAAGGGATGACAGAGAAAAAAATTAGAGAAAGAGACTGCTGGCCTCATAAAAACTCATCGAGAGTCAAAAAAAGCAACCAACAGTATAAAACAGCCAGAATTAGCATGAGGAAAGCAAACTCACCAGTAATGAACAGAGGCCTGGTAGTTCTGTGATAGAAACTGCTCTATTTGGAAACTAACAGTTATCCTACCATTAGCCATGACAGCCCTAAGAACGAAATGCAAGTTCATAGTTGTCACAAATCAAAGAATCAATTGTTGAATTGCAGCTGAATCTGTCGCCTGCAGGAACCTTGGCTTTACGTTTTGCTGAAACTGTTGGGTCATATGGACAGGACCTAATAAGTTGCTTTAACAAAAGATTCCAAACACAAGGGATAAAAGCAAGAAAAAAAATACAATGGATCAAAAAATAGCTACAGTAAGAACAACACTAAGTCATTTGGAGGTAGGACTATGGATGATAAAAACAATATATTATGCCTGGAGACATGTACTAAACTTATGAAGATTACCAATTAGTAATAAGTTTGCCACTGGTTTTCTGTAACAAATGGTCACTCATAAAATTCAGCAGGCATGGTTGGTTCCCTCAAGTTTGCCCAAGGCTGTTCAATGGTGGCTCCTCTGCAATGGCGGAGGAGTGTGCCCCACTGCCTGCTCAGAGCCAGCAAATGAAAAATAAAACAATGTATTAGCATTGTTTTATTTTGTATTTGCCGACTCTGAGCCAGTGCTGTTGGGAGGGGGGAAGAGGAGTGCTATGTGCACTCCGTACGTGCGCATATGTGTTTTGCCGGCCGTCTCAGACTGGTCAAAACACACATGTGCACTTAGGTTTCCCCAGCTCGGCTGCATTTAACAGACAGACTGAAGACCCCCCCCCCCCAGTCTCCCCGGTCTTAGCAAAGCGTCTTTCCACCCATCTCGAGCCAATCCTCACGCTGCTCTCCAGCAAAGGGATTGGATGGGAGTCTGTCCCAGGGGCTGCTGGGACCAGGAAGTGGACAGGAGGCGCAACGTGGGAGGCGGCCCACGGCTTAGGGTACGTTTTTTAAAATATATATATTATTTTGAACACCCCGGCGTCCCCTCCATGCGTGACCCCATGCCCCCGTGCTCCCCCTCATGCATTCTCTCCACCCGCCCCACCACTGCTTCTGTTACTTTGGAAGAAATTCAATGAAATAAAAAGTATGTTTCTGTTTGTGTAAACAAATGTAGTTTCCCTCATCTGTGGCTTTTACTGTACAACTGCTTAACTATCTTTAACACTAGCAAGGTATTCATTCCTGCTTCCCACGATTCACAGTTAAAGTTCTCCAGTGATCTGATAAAAGAGGCTCCTCTCAGGAAGGTATTTAAATGCCATTGTCTCATACTTTATGTGCTGTGCAAACATAGTTCAAAAGGATTAATCTTTTCTTTTGCCTGTAAAATGCAGTGCAAGCGACGTGTTCACCAAAAATCTATATTATTGGAGTTATTTGATATAATCTAAAAGCTATTTAAAAAATAGCTTTATTTCATAGTCTCCTTTCTCTGTGGAGCACTCCCACTGGATAAACAGTCCTCTTCAAATGTCTGAAAAGCTCAAGAGAAAGAAAAACAATTGTTTCTCTTTCTTTTCGGCTCTCTGCGAACTACATTGCCCAATTCTTTTTTTAAAAGCCTTGTGTATAGCATACATTCATGACACTACTGACGCTATGTCATCCAGTAAGAACAGGGATGTGTGATGACGTAGGCATGCTCCTACAGACTTTCTTCCCTTTTTCCATTTACTAATCAAAAGTGGTGAAGTGTTTTTTGTATTAAAAAGATTGGCCTGGCAGCAAATTGCAGCTGCAGGGACCCCACCCCAAAAAAACACACACATACACACACACACATATATATATATATTCACTGAAAAACCATAAGTTTCAGGCACGTTATAGTTATAAATTAGCATTTTAAAAAACTTACAAATTCAATGAAAAAACCAAAGGCTTCAGGGACATGATAATTAGTTGGACATTTCACTCATACAAAACCATAGAAATTCCGCCAATATAGTTAGTTCAGGTAACTATAACTCACGCCCAAACATGCACTGCTGATGACGTCACATATTACATCATTCATGACATGGTCAGTGACATCACTTATGACATCTCAAATGACATCACTGATGACATCATCCACCTGGAAATCCGATGCACCACCTCACACTCTAATTTAACCTTTGATACACCCACTGGGGGCCGGCCTCTCCATTTGGGGCCATGGGGGAGCAGGTTTCCCTGCTCTCACTTCAATGAAGCAAAGCAGTGTTTGCAATGACAGGATGGGAACCCCATGGCTCCCACCCTGTCATTGCAAACAGCCGTGTCCCAGGGGTGGGCATCCCGGGACACTGCAGGTACCGGCCCTTGGGGAGGGCGGTCCCAAGGGCCATCTAGGGCTCCAGGAGGGGGGGCCGCGCGTCCCCCTCCCTTTTTCACAATAGCCCCAGGGAGGTGGTGGTCTGCAGGGTTGGGGGTCCGCTACGGACCCCCAAATTTAAATAAGTATGTGCCCCGGGGAGGTGGTGGACCCTGGGGCATGTTAGGGGTTCTTGCCCCCCACACATCTATTTTTTTCAAAAACAAGAGCCCTGGGTAGGTGGCGGTTCCTGGGCTGCGGGGGGCGCGTCCACCCCGCATCCAATTAACAATGCCTCGGGGAGGTGACAGTCCCTGGGGCAGCGTGGGGGGGCTGGGATCCCCCATGCATTCAGTTAGCCAAAAGCCCAAGGGAGATGGCGGTCCCCGGGACTGTGGGGGTGGCGCGTGCCCCGCACATCATTACCGTAGCCCCGGGGAGGTGGCGGGGCCCCCACTATTATTTTTTAACAATGCCCCTGGAACCTGGCCCACCCGGGGGACTCATTAAAATGAAGCGCGGGAGCCTGCCCTTCATTTTTTTATATAATTTCAGCGGGATTCGTGACCCCAACGCGAATTCCACCAAAAGTATTTAAAAAATCCTTTTTTTGGGCCTTGGGTGTCCTTATGGGACCACCTGAGCAGGCCTAGGGGGTCATGGTGTTTCTACCCTGCCTCCTTTTCTAGTTTTTTATATTTGTTTTACTGTTTTCTTGTGACTCGGTTCTACTGAGTCACAAGATGGCTGCCAATACTTCCTGGTTTGGAGTGTTGACAGCCAATCAGAATTGAGCTTGTGCTCGGGAGGGTTCGCGAACCCTCCTCGGTGCTCAGATATCGGATTACCACCATTTAAAAAAAAAGGACGCATCCTAAACCAAGAGCTACCCTTTTGCCAAATTTGGTGTAATTCCGTTCAGCAGTTCGGCCTGTAGCCTGTTCCAATTTTTCCTACGGAAATTAACATGGGGAAAATTATTGGGGGAACCCCGTTTTTTCTCAGCTCCTGTTTGACGAATCACCCCGAAACTTTCAAGACAGGAACTGACCTGAGCGGGCCATTAGTTTTGAAAATTTCGCGAATATTCGTCAAATTACGCCAAAGATATTGGCAAAAGAAAAAACGCTTTTTGAATAGAAATGAGATCCTAACTATAACTATCTACTGGCGACCAACAGTAGGTAATATATATATATATATATATTCACTGAAAAAAACATAGGCTTCAGGGACATTATAGTTAGAAATTAGCATTTAAAATACCTTGGAAATTCACTGAAATACAGAGTTCAGCACCTGAGAGCGAAACAGAAATAGAGACCCACAACTAAGGGCTCAGACAGATCCCAGCTTCACTTTCACCGCCTGATGAGGTTGATTTTTAGTGAAAGAGTGCAGGCAGACCCTGCGCCCAAGACCACAATAAAACAAACCAAAATCAGAACATCCAAATTCCGGGAAAGAAGGTGGGCCAGGAAACGAGACAACAAACAGCAAAACGCAACAAAGGAAACAACAAAAGAGGAACTGGAGATGCTAGGACAGTGCAAAATTAATACCAATCCTACAGTCCTGAGCCTCACAGATGTTGTCCTGAACAAAGCAGAACAAAAACTCCTCTCCCTGGGGCTCTCCTTTTGCCCAGTAAGTTCCTTCAACTATGCCACCACGTGATTTGATATTTATAAAAGTATGAGAAAACTCAAATTAAAGTCAAATCAACAGCAAGATAAATCTAGGAGTGAAATGACAGCAAGTCAAACTATCCCAAATGACCAGGGGGAAAATCAGTTCAGTCTTACTCCATCAGACATGGGATTACTCACAGATATGCAAGAATGAATGGAAGCAAATCAGATCTCCAGTTCAAATATAACAAGAAATGAAAGAAGGAGTGACAGCGAAATTCAAATAAAACCAAAAACTCAGTTCAGACCTCGCTCCACATTCAATCCACTAATGATCAAGGATTCGATTGACAGTTTCCATGACAAAGTGGTTGGCAGCCTAAAGAATTACATTTCAAAATACAAAATTCCATCAAACAAAAGGTCAACAGACAGGAGATCCAATTTCATGCATTGATGTCCAAACTCAAAGAAACCCAGACATTGTTGTCCGCAATGCTGATAAGGGCGGCAATGTTTTTCTATTGAAAAAATGTGACTACATTACAGAAGCAATGAAACAACATAAAGACAAAGACTGCTACCGGTGCAGCGATTATCCAACTTTGCACAAAGTAATCAATGATTTTAATATGAAACTAATTGGGTAGAAAAATACAGGATTATTAATGTAGGAGGAATTTAAGTGCATGAAGAATGACAAACCAGTAGTCCCCATCCTGTATTTCATTCCAAAGATTCACAAAAATGCCCAAAAACCACCTGGCAGACCAATCATATTCACACACAAGAGTTTTATTCAAGAACACCTCTAGATATATAGATAACTATCTACAGGAACATGTCCAGAACTTGACATCCTATATTCAGGACACTAGTGACTTTTTAGTGAAATTGATGGATTATCCATGGCGGAATGAATACCTATTAATCACATTAGAAGTTACATCCCTATACACGTCCATCAACCATAGGGATGGACTGAGGGCCCTTGAATTCTATCTGGCTAGAAGAGGACTGGACTATGCTCAACACAGTTCTATGATTTTAAACATGGTAGAATTTTGTTTACACAATAACTACTTTATGTTTCAAAATACCCTATATCAGCAGTTGCGAGGAGTAGCAATGGGGGCCAGCTTCTCCCCCAGCTATGCCTGTCTTCACATGGGCTGGTGTGAGGAGCTGGTCTTGTTGAAAGAACCCACCACCTTCGTAACCAAAAATATAAAAACTTGGTGGAGGTATATTGATGACCTCTTTTTAATATGGGACGGATCAATCATTGAGGCAGAGGGTTTTATAGAGGGGCTGAATAGCAGCTCTTTGAATTTACACTTCACAGCCTCCATTAGCAACAAAAGTGTCAACTTTTTAGATGTGCAGATCTTTGTTGAGGATGGTAAAATAGAAACTAAACTACACAGAAAGCCTACAGCATGCAATGCAGTACCACACGCAGGTAGTTGACACCCTAAGCATCTCATTCGTAACATTCCGTATGGTGAGATGCTTAGACTGAGACACATCTGCAGCTGTGACAAAGATCTTTTTGCAGAGCAAGAAATCAGCAAGCGAAGATTCCAGGAAAGGGGGTATACTACACCCTGCATTGACGCCTGCTTCCTCAAAAGTATTCAGAGATAAATGACAAATCAATAAGGAACAAAAATAAACAAAAAGAAGGAAATACTTTCAGATTTAATTTTTCAATTTAACAAACAAGAAAAACAAATCAAAAAGCTAATAACCAAAGATTGGCCCTTGGTTTTAAGTGACCCCAGGATCGGCCATCTGCTCCCAAGAAAACCAGCAATCACTTATAGCAGGGAAATATCTATGAAAGACATTTTAGTTCAAAATGACCCTGCAAGTCCCAACAAAAGCTCATTGCTTACACAAAGAAAGGGCTTTAAATGTAAAGTATGTAAGGCATTCCAACATGGAAGCAATCACACTACATACAAAACCCCTTTCAGTGACAAAGAAAATCTTATCACTAAGTCCCTCAACTGTAAATCTGATCATGTTGTCTATGTGCTGGAGTGCCCATGTGGGTTTCGCTACATTGGTAGCACGATCCTACAGGGACACAAGAGGGTACTCCAGCACATCACAGTGATAAAGAATAAAGATCAGGCATACCCAGTAGCCAGACATTTCAGTGAGACACACAATGCAGACCCCAACAGCCTGAGCTATTTTCTGATAGATTCGGTCCCACCCAACAAAAGAGGTGGTGACAGGGAAAGAGCGCTCAGGCAATTAGAGGTCAACTATATCGTCCACCTCGATACAAAACATCCAAAGTGTCTGAATGCCACAGAAGAACTCTATACTTGTTTATAAATGTCCCATAATTAAGTAATCCACATCTTAAAAGAACTGCATAATTAGGCACACTGGATACCATTATCTACGAACTGCAACATACTCTAGACATTTGTCAACACATTCTGCTTGCTGCTAAAGAACACAACAAACATACAAGTTTAGCACTAATTCAGAGGTTTGCACTAGCACTTGAACTTTAATTTAACAAGTTTACATAGAATCGAATATATCAAATGAACTGTTCAGGCGAGATTTTTTACTGTTTATGCAACATTTGCACATAACTGATAAGGTTTACAAATGACTAATAATTCAGATTTTATGAATTAGGTATTTATACCGAAATATATTACATCAATGATTTTATGCAATTCATGATCTCAGTCTTTTAACTATCAGTTTTAAAAATTTCAAAGGAACAGTGACAAAGAAATTGTATTGTATTTTACCTGTATTAATGCATTTTAACAGGATCGCTTGGCCAAATGTTAGTAATACACATTGAAGCTGTTTTATGTTTCCATGATTTTTAAACTTATGCACCTGCCACTTTAAATTCTGGTTGAACATTAAGTAAAAAAAGTAAAAAAGAGAAAAAAGCATATAAAAAACTACCCACCTGACAGAGCGTGTCATTTGATCAAGGCCCTTGACGGGCTGAAATGCGTCATGGCTGTAGAGGTCTTTGGGCAATAAAGAATTGACCTTGCTGCACTACTTTGTGGTCCGTGCTCCGTTGTTTTGAGGAATTCAAAAGTGCTGACAGAGTAGTAAATGCTGATTTGGTGCAGATGACCTCTGAGACCAATCGCTCTGGGGACTGGAGCTTTTGACCGGGACAGTTGTTTATTCAGCACTAGCTGGCATATGAACTGCCGTGACTGTACTCCATTTGGTTATTATTTCAAATACTATGCATGGGACAGCTGACATGAGCAAAATAACAACTTTTGCCAGTAGTATGGGAAATGTCCGTTACACCAGCATTTATTTTGATGTCCCTGATGCATTCTGGAACTTATATGCACTATGGTCATGTGATCAGTGATACACCTATAAAATGCAAGCACGTATGCACTTGGTTTTCAGCTTCCTAATCCGTGATCAAGGCAGTCGCCGAAACTAGTTGGATATTTGGGAGCAGGTGTGCTGCATTGTCCTGGAATAAAGCGTCTTGTCTCCAGTGATGGGCCTCTGTTTGTTTTCTCATGTGGCATGAAATTACGGGCCTCTCCGTGCCCGCCAGAGGCCGCCCTGAAGGGTTGGAGGTTCCTTCTTCGGAGGTTTTGTTGTGGATTCAAATTAAGGAACATGACCCACTCGCTGTATTTCTCAACCTAACAAGGTAAAAGCCACTGTGCAAACAAGATTACAGCGCTGGAAGGGATTTGGTGCAGATGACCTCTGAGACCAATCGCTCTGGGGACTGGAGCTTTTGACCGGGACAGTTGTTTATTCAGCACTAGCTGGCATATGAACTGCCGTGACTGTACTCCATTTGGTTATTATTTCAAATACTATGCATGGGACAGCTGACATGAGCAAAATAACAACTTTTGCCAGTAGTATGGGAAATGTCCGTTACACCAGCATTTATTTTGATGTCCCTGATGCATTCTGGAACTTATATGCACTATGGTCATGTGATCAGTGATACACCTATAAAATGCAAGCACGTATGCACTTGGTTTTCAGCTTCCTAATCCGTGATCAAGGCAGTCGCCGAAACTAGTTGGATATTTGGGAGCAGGTGTGCTGCATTGTCCTGGAATAAAGCGTCTTGTCTCCAGTGATGGGCCTCTGTTTGTTTTCTCATGTGGCATGAAATTACGGGCCTCTCCGTGCCCGCCAGAGGCCGCCCTGAAGGGTTGGAGGTTCCTTCTTCGGAGGTTTTGTTGTGGATTCAAATTAAGGAACATGACCCACTCGCTGTATTTCTCAACCTAACAAGGTAAAAGCCACTGTGCAAACAAGATTACAGCGCTGGAAGGGATTTGGTGCAGATGACCTCTGAGACCAATCGCTCTGGGGACTGGAGCTTTTGACCGGGACAGTTGTTTATTCAGCACTAGCTGGCATATGAACTGCCGGAACTGCCGTGACTGTACTCCATTTGGTTATTATTTCAAATACTATGCATGGGACAGCTGACATGAGCAAAATAACAACTTTTGCCAGTAGTATGGGAAATGTCCGTTACACCAGCATTTATTTTGATGTCCCTGATGCATTCTGGAACTTATATGCACTATGGTCATGTGATCAGTGATACACCTATAAAATGCAAGCACGTATGCACTTGGTTTTCAGCTTCCTAATCCGTGATCAAGGCAGTCGCCGAAACTAGTTGGATATTTGGGAGCAGGTGTGCTGCATTGTCCTGGAATAAAGCGTCTTGTCTCCAGTGATGGGCCTCTGTTTGTTTTCTCATGTGGCATGAAATTACGGGCCTCTCCGTGCCCGCCAGAGGCCGCCCTGAAGGGTTGGAGGTTCCTTCTTCGGAGGTTTTGTTGTGGATTCAAATTAAGGAACATGACCCACTCGCTGTATTTCTCAACCTAACAAGGTAAAAGCCACTGTGCAAACAAGATTACAGCGCTGGAAGGGATTTGGTGCAGATGACCTCTGAGACCAATCGCTCTGGGGACTGGAGCTTTTGACCGGGACAGTTGTTTATTCAGCACTAGCTGGCATATGAACTGCCGTGACTGTACTCCATTTGGTTATTATTTCAAATACTATGCATGGGACAGCTGACATGAGCAAAATAACAACTTTTGCCAGTAGTATGGGAAATGTCCGTTACACCAGCATTTATTTTGATGTCCCTGATGCATTCTGGAACTTATATGCACTATGGTCATGTGATCAGTGATACACCTATAAAATGCAAGCACGTATGCACTTGGTTTTCAGCTTCCTAATCCGTGATCAAGGCAGTCGCCGAAACTAGTTGGATATTTGGGAGCAGGTGTGCTGCATTGTCCTGGAATAAAGCGTCTTGTCTCCAGTGATGGGCCTCTGTTTGTTTTCTCATGTGGCATGAAATTACGGGCCTCTCCGTGCCCGCCAGAGGCCGCCCTGAAGGGTTGGAGGTTCCTTCTTCGGAGGTTTTGTTGTGGATTCAAATTAAGGAACATGACCCACTCGCTGTATTTCTCAACCTAACAAGGTAAAAGCCACTGTGCAAACAAGATTACAGCGCTGGAAGGGATTTGGTGCAGATGACCTCTGAGACCAATCGCTCTGGGGACTGGAGCTTTTGACCGGGACAGTTGTTTATTCAGCACTAGCTGGCATATGAACTGCCGTGACTGTACTCCATTTGGTTATTATTTCAAATACTATGCATGGGACAGCTGACATGAGCAAAATAACAACTTTTGCCAGTAGTATGGGAAATGTCCGTTACACCAGCATTTATTTTGATGTCCCTGATGCATTCTGGAACTTATATGCACTATGGTCATGTGATCAGTGATACACCTATAAAATGCAAGCACGTATGCACTTGGTTTTCAGCTTCCTAATCCGTGATCAAGGCAGTCGCCGAAACTAGTTGGATATTTGGGAGCAGGTGTGCTGCATTGTCCTGGAATAAAGCGTCTTGTCTCCAGTGATGGGCCTCTGTTTGTTTTCTCATGTGGCATGAAATTACGGGCCTCTCCGTGCCCGCCAGAGGCCGCCCTGAAGGGTTGGAGGTTCCTTCTTCGGAGGTTTTGTTGTGGATTCAAATTAAGGAACATGACCCACTCGCTGTATTTCTCAACCTAACAAGGTAAAAGCCACTGTGCAAACAAGATTACAGCGCTGGAAGGGATTTGGTGCAGATGACCTCTGAGACCAATCGCTCTGGGGACTGGAGCTTTTGACCGGGACAGTTGTTTATTCAGCACTAGCTGGCATATGAACTGCCGTGACTGTACTCCATTTGGTTATTATTTCAAATACTATGCATGGGACAGCTGACATGAGCAAAATAACAACTTTTGCCAGTAGTATGGGAAATGTCCGTTACACCAGCATTTATTTTGATGTCCCTGATGCATTCTGGAACTTATATGCACTATGGTCATGTGATCAGTGATACACCTATAAAATGCAAGCACGTATGCACTTGGTTTTCAGCTTCCTAATCCGTGATCAAGGCAGTCGCCGAAACTAGTTGGATATTTGGGAGCAGGTGTGCTGCATTGTCCTGGAATAAAGCGTCTTGTCTCCAGTGATGGGCCTCTGTTTGTTTTCTCATGTGGCATGAAATTACGGGCCTCTCCGTGCCCGCCAGAGGCCGCCCTGAAGGGTTGGAGGTTCCTTCTTCGGAGGTTTTGTTGTGGATTCAAATTAAGGAACATGACCCACTCGCTGTATTTCTCAACCTAACAAGGTAAAAGCCACTGTGCAAACAAGATTACAGCGCTGGAAGGGATTTGGTGCAGATGACCTCTGAGACCAATCGCTCTGGGGACTGGAGCTTTTGACCGGGACAGTTGTTTATTCAGCACTAGCTGGCATATGAACTGCCGTGACTGTACTCCATTTGGTTATTATTTCAAATACTATGCATGGGACAGCTGACATGAGCAAAATAACAACTTTTGCCAGTAGTATGGGAAATGTCCGTTACACCAGCATTTATTTTGATGTCCCTGATGCATTCTGGAACTTATATGCACTATGGTCATGTGATCAGTGATACACCTATAAAATGCAAGCACGTATGCACTTGGTTTTCAGCTTCCTAATCCGTGATCAAGGCAGTCGCCGAAACTAGTTGGATATTTGGGAGCAGGTGTGCTGCATTGTCCTGGAATAAAGCGTCTTGTCTCCAGTGATGGGCCTCTGTTTGTTTTCTCATGTGGCATGAAATTACGGGCCTCTCCGTGCCCGCCAGAGGCCGCCCTGAAGGGTTGGAGGTTCCTTCTTCGGAGGTTTTGTTGTGGATATATATATATATATATATATATATATATATTCACTGAAAAAACATAGGTTTCAGGGACGATATAGTTAGAAATTAGCATTGAAAAAAATTTGGAAATTCACTGAAACACATAGACCACACACACCTATCTTGAGGAATGGGGGAGCAAATAAGGAGAAAGTAAGAGGAAACCAATGGAGGGTCCATGAGGAAGCAACTGAGAAGGGAGCAACAGACATGGGTGGGAGAAAGAATAGTTTAAAACACAATACAAAAACGCCAAGGAGGAGGAAGCCATGGATGGGGCAGAGGGAGCAACATGGAGCGCATTGGGTGGGGGTCTGGAATATGGAGAGAGCAAGTGGGAGGAGGACGAGGTAACAGGGAGTGCTCAGGGATGGAGGTGCAAGCATTTGCTGGTGAGGAAGCAGCACAGGAATAAGAGATCATGAAAGCGCAAGCTCTTTCATGGAATACTTGAAATGAATGAAAAAAAGTAGTCACCTAAATGTGATCAGTGGAAGGATATCAGTTTTCCATTCAAAAGGAAGGTATAAAGGTTATTCTCCAGAGAAGGGATAAACACTCGAAGAGGAAAGCAAGGCATTGAATAAAAATCAACCAATGAGATTAGCAATAAAACCAACCAATGGTAAGCATTGGGTGGGCTCTAAGGCCACTGTAGGTTTTTGTAGGACCCACAAGAAGCATTCACCTACAAACAGCTAAAATTAACGTGATAGGCAATACCTAAAAATAGCCATTTAACTATTTGCATCTCATCATGTCTGAAAAATAATATCAAACAGTTGCAGTTTCTTCTCCTGACTCCATTCTGTCTCTACGTATCCAGCATCTATGAATAACTTGGCTGTATCGGATTCTTAATTTCTCCTGTTGGCTGCCTAATTTAACCTTTTTCAGCCATTCTCCAATCCCACTCTTATTCTATCTCTCCTTCTCAACAGATGCCTCTTGTTCTCCCCAAATTTTAACTGCTCTTCTTCTTGATTTCAACTGATCCTTGCTCACTAAACGTCAACCAGCTCTTTCCCGAGCTCTTTCCCTAACTCTAGCCAACAATTCAGCTGTGTAATCCAACTTCTAACGTCTCTCAAATTGATTCTGGCGTTCACGTCAAGTGACCCATCTTCCTAGAAGGCATGATTCTAAAACCTTGGAGACTATTGTTGTTTACAATTGTTGCATCTGTTAATCTGTACTCCTAGTGTGCATTTCACAAACACTGGGTTATGTTGCCTCAAAAAACTGCCCCTAGAATGAGTCATGCTCCAATTGAAATGCATTTTGGAAAGATTCACATTCTGGGTTTCAGGATCGGATGTACAGTTGCTCATCTCAAAGTGCTGAGTTGGCATATCCCTCTTCTTAGAATGTACACAGTTCCATATTGGTGATAAATGAAATCCAAAATGAGTCCTGTATATAAGAGAGATGCATCCAGCTTTAACACTGGGAGGGTTTACTTCACAAAACCTTACCATTGCTGATGGTAACACAGACCACACATGTGGAAAACATATATTTTTACCTCATATATGCATGGTCTTTTCCCATTGCAATAGACACTAAATGCTTGATGCATCATAACTCAAATCAATTTAGAATATTAAAAGACGTCATTCAACTAATCGTATTGAGCTGAACTTGTCACCTAGGAAAACGCAGACATTCGTTTGCTTTGTTCTACAACCGATTCCTCAGGCAACCACTGAGAAGAGCAGTGAAGAGTGTGCTATTCCAGTATCGAGAATTCACTGATGATATCTTTAGTAACAAAAGGGCTCATTCCCTTCCTCAACGTCAACAGTATGATTGCTAGATAGACCTTATGACTGGGGAGACCATTACACACAGAAAAAATCTATCCTCTGAAGGTGAAAGAGGTTGAGATTCTTCAGCAATATTTATCATATACCATGGAGAAACAATTTATTTGGCACTCATTGTCTGTAGCTGGGGCACTAATTTTCTTCAGGGTCAAGGCAAATGGTGAACCTTGTATCAATTACAGAGAGCTGAGTACTATAACCATTCAAAACAAACATCCAGTCACTCTGATTTCCATGCTATTAGATCCAGTTAATACAGCAAATATGTTCCCCAAATTCGATCTCAGAGCAACATATAATCTAATACAGATCTGTGAGAGAGGTGAGTGGTAAATGTCATTCAATGTCTGCTAGGAACACTTTTGAGTGTGAAGGAAACATTCACATCTGCTCCTGTTTGATGATACCCCAAAGAGCTGCTCTCTTTTGCTATTGCGATACCATTTATGTAACCTGAGCAACTAACTCAAAAGCTCCAAGGTCTAAGACTATAAGATCTTTGTAAAGTGAGGGGTTGCTGCCCATTGTCTGTAACTTAAGTAACTCACCCAAACGTTGTTTCCTGAAGTCGGAGCTGTATGCCTTGAGGGCTTGTTTTTATATGAGGCCTTAACCTATTTGATCTCTGTAACATGAAAGATAGAGTTGCTAAAGGAAGCCTAAGAGACGTGTGGGTAGCAATGGAGTAACTGCTGTCTGATTGATGAACCCGTACCTACCTGGATGAGGCGTGGACCTTTATTAAGCAGATTTATGACAGTATTACGCCATGGGTAAGCAAAATTTGCAGCAGCATATATAATTTATTTAAGCACACAGCGGTGCTTTTGTGGCATTATTGAGGTGGTTATTTCAGTATTATTCATGTACTAAAGTCTTCCAGAGGCCCGCCATGTACCCCACTGGGAGAGTGTGGGTATGACAATGCCTAAGGTTGGAAAGGGAGTGAGAGACGGTTATAGTGGTCGAATGGAGGGTTGCAAACCTCCGGTGAATATGCAGGGTTGGCTGTAGACGAAGGTGACTGGAGACCCACGGTGTGTCTCCATGGCAGCAGGTGGAATGCTACACAGGCTGGTGGGAGTGAACACTTCCAGACAGCTCACCTGGGATTTTCCTGGTTACATCACATGCAGCAGTCAGATGAGGAAGTAAATAAACACCTCTCCTGCATACTGATGTGCTGCTTTTATTTTGCCCAATAACCACAGCCAGGCCACTAAAGGAGTAGTCATATTTTTCAAACTTCACAGGCACTTTTGTAAAAAGCCTTAGCTTTTGACAATAGTGCCAATTTAGTGATTTTTCTGCAAGTGAAGTCTTTGATTAACCCCTTCGATGCTGATGACGGCCGGGAGCCGTCATGGCACACAGTGCTCGTGTGCTGATGACGGCTCCCGGCCGTCATGGCGCCCACCCACGGGGGGAGGGCTGGTGCTCCCCCCGCGGGTGCCCGATTGCCGAATTTTTTTTTCCGAAGGTCAGGGAAGACCTTCCCCTGCCTCCCCGACCGCCCCCCTGCCACGTCATCGATGACGTCAGCGCGTGAGCCGCGCTGACGTCAGTTGCTGTTTAAATTTGTTTTCCCCACCGGTGGACGCCATTTCGTTCCAGCGCGTTGTGGGGAAAACAGGAGAGTCACATCACCACGGCGGGGGCGATTATTGTAAAAGAGGCATCGGGGACAGAAAAGGGTTTTCCTTTCCCCCGGTGCCTCTTTTTTGCATTCCTGCTGCACGATCGTGCAGCAGGAATGCACACTAGACACAGGGATTTTTGTTTTTTTTGTGTTTACTGTTTGGGGGAGCGGCCCCTTGGGAAAGGGTCGCTCCCCAAGGGGGCTAAATATTGTTACCGTGTCCGCACCCCCCCCGGGCGGGGGAAGGCTATATATTTTTTTTATTTGGCTGCCTGGATCACTGTTTTGTTGTAATATGGGGAGTGGTCCCTTGGGTAAGGGTCACTCCCCTTCGGGGGCATGTTTTTGGCTGTCTGCCCCCATGGGGGGGCAGATCAAGCCATTATTTACGTTTTTTGTAGGGCCCACTAGGCCACCAGGGATATTTATAAGGAGAGTGACCCCTTGGGGAAGGGTCACTCTCCATTTCGCCCACTAGACCACCAGGGATGTGTGTGGGGAGCGGCCCCTTGGGCAAGGGTCGCTCCCCAGGGGGGCAAATTATTTTTACGATGTCCCCCCCCTGGGGGGGGGGGAAGGTATGCATTTTTTATTTTCTGGCTGCCTGGACCACTAATTTTAGCAAATATGGGGAGTGGCCCCTTGGGCAAGGGTCACTCCCCTTCGGGGCATGTTTTTGGCTGTCTGCCCCCATGGGGGGGCAGATCAAGCCATTTTTTAAGTTTTTTGTAGGGCCCACTAGGCCACCAGCGATATTTATAAGGAGAGTGACCCCTTGGGCAAGGGTCACTCTCCATTTTGCCCACTAGACCACCAGAGATGTGTGTGGGGAGCGGCCCCTTGGGCAAGGGTAGCTGCCAAAGGGGTGCAATTTATTTTGGAGTGGTCTGCCCCCCCCTGAATGTTTGGTAATGTATTGGCCCACTGGACCACCAATGACGCCATGTGTGGGGGGTGGCCTCAAGGGCAAGGGTTGCTCCCCTTTTACAGGGGTGATTATTTTATTTATACTCTAAGGCCCACCTACCCCTTAGCTTTGCTGGTGTATTGTGTGTTGACTGGTGCATTATTTGAATATGTGATTCTAATGTTTTTTCTTCTCCTTTTTATTGTAGTGTAAAGCTTGTGATTCCTGTTTGCGTTTTCAGCAGTGGTTGTTTTGCAGTTTTGTGTATTTGCATTTATTTGGTAAGAAAAACTTTTTTGTAGGGTTTACTCCAAATGAGTGTTATTGTTATGCATAAATGTCTTTTTTTGTAAGTGCTGTCATAATGGCTGTATTTCTATTTGTGTTCTGAGCATGAAATTCTTTGCAATGTGTTTTGCGTTTTCTTATGTGTAATTTGTTTATTTTCTTTCTCTTTTTTTAGAGGGATATTCTTGATCCTTACTGTGTCTGTGCAGAGTAGGTGGTGCTGAGTCTAGCTGCTTCTGACAAGTGAGTGGTATAGTGTTGGAGTATATAGGTATTTGAGATAAAGCAACATTGTGTTTATTTGTTTTTTTTCAAAGAATTTTTTGTTCACGTGTTTGACAAGTTACCTTTCTTAGTTAACATTATGGCTAGCCGAAGAATTACTGCTCAGCAGGGGATTGGTTTGCTTCTTGAATCTTCCTCTGAGCAGGATTATGAGAGTGACAGTTCGTCTGAAGGAGAGAAGGGAGGGGAAGATTCAGGCAGTGAGTTTGCTCTCAACATGGAATCATCGGATGATGAATCCACTCTCAGTGTGGACGAAGTGCCTGTTTTAGAGGAGGAGATTGATGTGCCGATGGTGCAAGAGACATCTGGATTGCAGCCTGGGGCTGCAAGCCTTCCCATTGGAAGTGCTGGACTCTGGGTTGATCGAAACATGGTGCAGCCGGTGTTGTCTGACTTTACTGGTTATGCAGGGTGTAGAGTGGATTGTGAAAACTTCTTGCCTATACAGTTTTTTCAGTTGTTCATGGATGATGTATGTTTGGCTGATATTGTTGAGCAGACTAATTTGTATGCTGAACAGTTTTTGAGGGACAACAGCACCAGATTTGGGCCCCACTCTAGAGCTACCCGGTGGACTCCCACAAATCTGGATGAGATGAAGAGGTTTTTGGGTTTGACTTTTTTGATGGGCTTGTTAAGGAAGCCTTCCCTGGCTTCATATTGGTCTTCCAGTCCCTTGATGGCAACGTCTATATTTCCTGCAGTTATGAGTCGTGATCGGTATTTACTTTTGCTTCGGATGTTGCATTTCGTTGATAATTCTTTGGCATTGCTACGAGATCACCCAGACTGTGACCGTCTTTTTAAGATTCGGCCTGTTATTGATCATTTTGTAGATCGATTTTCAGAGATCTATACTCCAGGCAAAGAAATATCTATTGATGAGTCTTTGGTCCTGTTCAAGGGCCGTTTGCTTTTTAGGCAGTACATTCCTAGCAAGAGGGCACGTTATGGAATTAAGCTGTATTTGTTGTCTGAGAGTAGGACAGGATATGTCTGTAATTTACGGGTGTACACTGGTAAGGATTCCACTATTGACCCCCCTGGTTGTCCGTCCACTTTTGGAGTGTCAGAGAAAATTTTGTGGGAACTTGCTAGAGGACTGTTAAACAGAGGCCACCATTTGTATCTTGATAACTTCTACACTGGTGTGCCATTGTTTAAGGAGTTATTCAAAGTGGACACTTTTGCCTGTGGCACAATCCGCTCTAACCGTAAAGGTTTCGCAAAAGAGCTTGTTTGCAAAAAGCTTCAGAGGGGACAGTGCAGTGCCTTGCGTAGTGATGAACTGCTAACTGTGAAATTTGTCGACAGGAGGGATGTGTACATGCTGACTACCATCCATGATGAAAGTACTACACCTGTGACTGTTTGGGGTTAGGTTGCTGAGGTGCGTAAACCTGTGTGCATTGTAGACTACAATAAGCACATGGGTGGTGTTGACAGAGTAGATCAGAGGTTGGAACCTTACACTGCTATTCGTAAGTCTTACATTTGGTATAAGAAGTTGGCCATCCATCTTTTTAATTTAGCAACTTTTAATGCTTTTGTTGTGTTCAAGGAGTGTTCTCCTGCGTCAAAGTTGACTTTTGTTCAGTTTCAGGAGTCTGTGATAGGCAGCCTTGTTGTTGTGGAACAGGCACATGTTCCTAGAGTCGGAGTGGTGGAGGAAGTGGCTAGATTGCGAGATCGCCACTTTCCTGATTACATTCCTCCCACGCCCAAAAAAAACAATCCCTGTAAGAGATGTAAAGTCTGCTATCGAAGAGATGTGCGGAAGGATACTCGTATGCACTGTGCCGATTGTCCTTCTCATCCTGGGCTGTGTGTGCCCAGATGTTTCAGAATGTATCACACTCAAAGAAATTTTGGGAGCTACTGTGAGTCTAATGGTCTACTGCCTGGTCTGTAAAGTTTTTTATCGGTTATTCAGTTTCACCTGTGGCATTAGTATTTTGTTTTTTAGTTACCGCTGTTTGTAGTTGTAGTTTTGTATCTAGTTCCAAATGGTTTGTAATTTTTTTCTTTGTTTTTAAAAAAAAATTATTTGCCAGTGTGCGTGGACTGGTGTTTGGCTGGCGGCGTGCATGGACTAGTGTTTGGCTGGTGGCATGCATGGACTGGCACTTGGCTGGTGGTGTGTCTGGACTGGTGCTTGGCTGGTGGTGTGTGTGGATGGGTGCTTGGCTGGCGGTGTGTGTGGACGGGTCCTTGGCTGGCGGTGTGTGTGGACGGGCGCATGGCTGGCGGTGTGTGTGGACGGGCGCTTGGCTGGGGGTGTGCGTGGACTGGTGCTTGGCAGGCGGTGTGCATGGACTGGTGCTTGGCAGGCAGTGTGAGTGGACTGGCGCTTTGCTGACGGTGTGCGTGGATTGGCGTTTGGCTGGCAGTATGTATTGACTGGCGCTTGGCTGGCGGTGTGCCTTGACTGGCGCTTGACTGGCATTATGTATTGACTGGCGCTTGGCTGGCGGTGTGCGTTGACTGGTGCTTGGCTGGCAGTATGCGTTGACTGGTGCTTGGCTGGCGGTGTGCGTGGACTGGAGCTTGGCTGGCAGAGTGTGTGGATTGGCGCTAGGCTGACGTTGTGCATGGCCTGGTGTTTGGATGGTGGTGTGGGTGGACTGGCGCTTGGCTGGCGGTGTGTGAGTAGTTTCTTTCTGTTGGTCACTACACACACTGCTAGCTGAGCGCCACTCCACGCAGTTCATCACTTTGTGTAGTTGCTGTGTCTGGAATGTGGGTGTGTGAAAGTGATGGCACTTGAATGGCGCTGTCTGTTGGTGTGAGTGTTGTAATGTGATGGGCCCGCGGCTGGCGGTGTGAATGTTTTGTATGTGTCACACGTATGAAAGGTGTATGAATGGCCTGTAAAGAGGTTCGTGCCTTGACGTCGCTTTACAGCTCACGAGCTGTGAGTCAATGGTTCAGTTTCTCATTCTTTCAAGTATTAACAGTTCATTTCATTTTTGTGAAATGACTTGATAATACAATTGTATATACTGAATCATCACTCACCCTCGTGCCAAATCCAACCAGTATGTGTGTGTGTTTGTACTTGAGGATTAGATGGCTGTGCAGTAATATTTGTCTTTTTTCTCTTTCTGAAGCAGGGTGTATCTTGTCCCTTTTTGTGAATATTGTAATGTGTTGTATATGCTCCTGGATGGCGTGAATGGTCTTCTGTGTATCAGGTATGAAAGGTGCGTGAATGGCCTGTAAAACGGTTGGTGCCTTGTCGTGGCTTTACAGCTCACGAGTTGCGAGTCACTGGTTCGGTTTTTATGCATTTAATTATTGACAGAGCATTTCATTTGTGTGAAATCTCTTGTTCAATACATTTTATGTACTGAACCATCACTCGCCCTCGTGCCAAATCCAACCAGTATGTGTGTGTGTTTGAGGAATAGATAGCTGTGGTGGAATGTTTGACTTTTGAGTGTCTATGTTAAGGTGTACATTCCAGTTAAGAATAACCTACTAAATGTAGCTGTTATTGTTAAACCATGGGAGTATATGGTGATGTCTCTCTTGTGAATTCCCCCGGGTGTCTTGTTTTCAGAAATGTTTGGGTTTTGTAGTTTCCCAAGATGGCCACCAAGCCCGGGGCCAAAAACTCGTGGGAACCCCCTTGCAAAACCAGGTTGGTTTGGGATATGTTATTTTGATGTCAGCTCATTATGTTTTGGGCCCTTGCCTGTTGCGGGTCCTTGAGCCACCCATGCAAGTGAGGTACCATTTTTATCGGAAGACCTGGGGGAACGCTGGGTGGGAGGAAATTTGTGTGAGCCCAGTGATGCCACGCTTTCCCACACAAAAATGTGTGAAAAATCTGATTTTTTCAGCTAAAATTGAGGTTTGCAAGGGATTCTGGGTAAAGGAATGTTGGAGGATCCACGCAAGCCATACCTCCTTGGAAGCCCCCGGGTGTCTACTTTTCAGAAATGTGTGGGTTTGGTAGGTTTCCCTAGATGGCCGTCTAGCACAGGGCCAAAAACCCAGGTAACCCCTCTTGCAAAAGGTGGTGGTTTTGACATTAAACCATCAGCTTTTGCAAGAGGGGTTACCTGGGTTTTTGGCCCCGTGCTAGACGGCCATCTAGGGAAACCTACCAAACCCACACATTTCTGAAAAGTAGAAACCTGGGGGCTTCCAAGGAGGTATGGCTTGCGTGGATCCTCCAACGTTCCTTTACCCAGAATCCCTTGCAAACCTCAATTTTAGCTAAAAAAATCAGTTTTTTCACACTTTTTTGTGTGGGAAAGCGTGGCATCACTGGGCTCACACAAATTTCCTCCCACCCAGCGTTCCCCCAGGTCTCCCGATAAAAATGGTACCTCACTTGCGTGGGTAGGCATAGTGGCTGCAACAGGAAAAGGCCCAGTTCGTACGGTGGAGACTTAAAAATTACCTTTAGCAAAACTATCTTATTTTTGGGGGGGGTCACCTGAGCTTTTGGCCCGGGACTTGGCGGGCATCTTTGGAAACTACCAAACCCAAACAGTTCTGAAAACTAGACACCCGGGGGAGTCCAGGGAAGTATGGCATGCGTGGGTCCCCCAATGTTTTCCTACCCAGAAATCCCTTCAAACCTTACATTTAGGTTAAAAAAACACTTTTCCATACATTTTTGCGTGTGATCTCCGTGCCGGCACAAAGGTCCTACGACCCAGCGTTCCCCTTGATCTCCCGAGTAAAATGATACCTCACTTGTGTGGGTGGGCCAAAGGCCTGTGACTATGGTGAGGTGCTTCATTTGTCAATCCTAAATACTACAACTTTTAAAAATTCCTTTTTAGCCTGTTCTGCTTTGGGGCACCCACACAAGTGAGGTATCATTTCACTCGGGAGAACAAGGGGAACGCTGGGTGGTAGAACATTTTTGCAGGCACGTAAATCCCACGCAAAAAAGTTTTTTACCTAATTTTAAGGTTTGCAAGAAATTCTGGGTAGGAAGACATTGGGGGACTCACGCATGTCATACCTCCCTGGACTCCCCCTGGTGTCTAGTTTTTAGAACTGTTTGGGTTTGGTAGTTTCCAAAGATGGCCACGAGCCCCGGGCCAAAAACTCAGGTGCCCGCCCCCCTCCAAAAAAACAAGGTAGTTTTGCTATAGGTTATTTTAAATTCACCACCGTAGGATTTGGACCTTTTCCTGTTGCAGCCACTATGCCTACCCACGCAAGTGAGGTACCATTTTTATCGGGAGACCTGGGGGGAACGCTGGGCGGGAGGAAATTTGTGTGAGCCCAGTGATGCCACGCTTTCCCACACAAAAAAGTGTGAAAAAAATGATTTTTTCAGCTACAATTGAAGTTTGCAAGGGATTCTGGGTAAAGGAACGTTGGAGGATCCATGCAAGCCATACCTCCTTGGAAGCCCCCGGGTGTCTACTTTTCAGAAATGTGTGGGTTTGGTAGGTTTCCCTAGATGGCCGTCTAGCACGGGGCCAAAAACCCAGGTAACCCCTTTTGCAAAAGGTGGTGGTTTTGACATTACAGTTACATCAGAGATAGTATGGCCATGATAAACCTCATTGAAGAGTATCCCTTTGATCCCACATCCAGCACTATGTGCACGCTGGATGTGGAATCACTGTATACTAATATTCCACAATTTGAATCCCTAAGGGTGATTGAGAAGGTCCTTGAATCAAGAGCACGCCCACATAATGTACCCTCACTATTTATCCTTGAATTACTGGAAGTTTGCCTCACCAGGAACTTCTTCCTGTTCGAGGGACAAGGACAATTCTATGGCCAAGTAAAGGGTACGTCCATGGGAGCTATTTTTGCTCCAAACCTGGCCATTCTGTACATGGACCATCTGGAAACCAGTACCATTCTGCATACGTCTAATCCTTTCCACGGAGGAATCTCTCTGTGGAAAAGATATATAGACGATATCTTCCTGCTATGGAATGAGTCCCCTGAGAACCTCCTAGCATTTCAGCATTGGCTTGACAACAATAGCGGAGGCCTCCGTTTTACCATAACCACCAGTAAAGACTCAATCCCATTTCTTGACTTGCAAATAAAACATAATGAAGGCCGTTTAACTACCACACTACACCGCAAGCCCACAGAGCGGAATACTCTGCTCGAATATACCAGCCATCATCCCAGGGCCTTACGCGACTCCTTACCCTTTTCCCAGTTTCTTCGGATTAGGCGTAACTGCTATTTTAGGGAAGACGACTTCTCTGAAGCAAAGACCCTTAGCAAAAAATTAAGAAGCCGAGGTTACCCACGAAAACTGGTCCGAAAATCCCTCAAAAGAGCCTGGTACTGCCCCAGAGAAACCCTTCTTGAGCCTAAACAAAAAAATGAACAGGACAAACTCATATGTGTCACTACGTTCTCGCCAGTGTCCAACGCCATAAGAAAAGTGTTCTAAAACATTGGCCGGTTATCAATGCTGGACAACTAACTCTAGATAAGCCTATGTTTGCCTTTAAACGTGCAAAAAATATTAAAGATCACCTAGTTAGGGCAGCGCTCCCACTACCAACACTGAAAACAACGATAAATGATGTGTGGGGGCTCCCACCTGTTACTGGTCACAATAAGTGTGGTGGATGTATGTACTGTGATACGACTATTGAAGGGAAAATGTTTACATATGACAATATCAATTTTGAGCGAAAATCCTTCTCCAACTGTAATTCTGCAAATTTAGTCTATGCCATCTTTTGCCCCTGTGGTCTAATCTATATTGGACAAACCAGCCAGAAAATCAAACTGCGTATTGGCCAACATCGAAGCAGGATCAAATGCAAGACAGCAAATGCACCCCTGGTGGAACATTATTCTGCAAATGGACACAACGAGAATGACCTACAATGGACAGTGATCACGGTTATCAAACCCCCCCCTAGGGGGGCAGACATGGCCCAATTACTAAACAAAGTGGAACTACACTGGATCCTACGGACCAATAGCATTCGGAGCGGGCTAAATCGGATTGAGGACTGGACATCCCTGTTGTAAATTCCTCTCTTATGTCATTTATACTGAAATACACATACGTGATTGTCTGACCTTTTTTAAATCGGATTAAGGACGGGAAGTCCTTGCTGCAAACTGAAATGTACAGATGTTATCTTCATGTCCGCTTTTTTAATTAAATTGCATGTTCACGTTAGTTAAATATCACCACTATAAGATGGCCGCCGAAATCACCCCCTTCACAAACAGCACACGTCAGCCAGTCCTTCAACACTTTCTACCTCACTGTAGGTTCACCTAAAGCCCGGGAAGTCAGGCTCACGTTTCACTGGATGCCACACCCGCAGCAGTACCGCCGCACTCTTCTAGTAAGTACACTAGCCGACTTTAACCCGTATTTCGTCCACCCGGCATTGAGGCAATTTACTGAGACCCTCGTTTTTTTGCCCGTGTTAGGAAGCCATTGCGCTCCTTTGCCATTGAAGCTACTGAGTCCCGGCTCGCTACCTCTCTGCTGAATACCATCGGACAGATTAGGTAAACCACACCCGCACTATTTAATTTAGATGCCCAGCATGCGTTCTCATGAATGTTTTAACGTCCGTTTATCAATTTCAGATTAAACGATCTTCCGATCTCGGCGTTTCATTCTTAAACGGCCAGCGTCATTGTATGACGAAGTATGTACACTGCCGCTATTTTTCTATCACTAGCACGTTAACATCTCTCTAACCTTGCGCCTACGTGCACATCTGCTTCACTTCCCCAAATACTGCCATGCATGTAAAACTGCACCACAGACTGTTAGCAATCGACTAATGTTATGACTAAGGTGCCACAGTCTCTGGATCCATAAGAATTCCTTGAAATGGTCGAAATCACTATTTCTTCACATCCAAAATCGCCGTTTTTAGATTCACTGCGCCGTTAATAGTCACTGCGTCAAAACAATTGTTTTTAACTCACGCACTACTGGACTTCACTAAGAAGCAAGTCACTTATTGTAAATAATAGGATCATTAATACATGCCTTTACTTATCTTAATTCTTGTTGTGTTTTTCTCTCTTTTCTTTTCTCCCAATTGTAAATATGGTTGTAAAAGTAAATGTAAATTAAAGGCATTATATATTGCTTTCGCTCAAGACAACAATAATGTTACCCCTTGTCCTGATGATGATGCCCTCATTTTTATAGGCATCGAAACGTCGTCGACCTTAAAAAAACCCATATGCGATTTATTTATGTACAAATTTGCAATGGAGCGGTTTCATTATATTTTGTGCCTGCTTTACTGATGTACAAGTATGCAGACTTATTTTCTTGCCTTGTTCACATTTTCTCCGTGTTGTTTTTGTCTTGTATGTTGAGGGTCACGGCTGTGCCCGCTTGACATTCTTTCAAAAAGAATTTTTATCTATGCACTCATTGATAAATAAACCCTGTCCAAACGGGCAGAAGACATATTACTTATCAAGTATATGATTATTGTTTTTCTGTGTGTATTAATTTCGTATAGGGACCATTGTTCTTCATAATATGCACTTTACTAGGGCCAAGCCTATTGGCTTTGGTAATGCTTTTTAGGGATATGGCTTTGCGTTCCAGAAAGGCAGTACAGGGAGTGGAAATACAATAGTGTGGATATGAGAATGGTAGTGAGTTCGATATGGCAGATGCAGACTCTGTCAAAGGAGGTTAAGGAGTGTTGGGGGCAGCTGACAGACTGGGACTCAACCTAGTGACGGCCAGTTAACTTTGCTTGGGCTAGGGCAGGTGGCAACCTAGCTATGCTACTGAGTTTTTTATAATATAATTTTATTGGCATTTCTTAATGAACCTTACAAACATATAATTACCTATTTTTGCACTTGTCCTGTGTTTTATGGACTTTCTTCGAGCAGCATGCCCTAAGATTTGTTTCTAATGTAAGCTGCATATTTTCATTATCGCTATTCCTTCAATTTTATCTCACATTTTAGTATATTAAAAATGTTTTAATATTAGTATTCTTTGTATGTGATGACATGCGTTAGCAAAATTTAAACGAAGAAGATAATATTATGAAAATGGAGTGTTCCACTGCTCCCGGAAGGAAAATATTTTCAAATTTGCTTTTAACGGACGATGGTCGCACTGAGCACCATAAAATAATGCGGAGATGATGCTCGGAATTTAGGGAAAATGCTCACTGAAAGTTAGAACTACGACTTTAAATTTTGTAATTTGTCAAAGAAACTGGAATTTCGTTTTTATAAAATGTGAAGCTTGATTTAGGATTCCTACCCCGTATGTTAACTTTGTGTTTGCCAAATAGTTACGTGTCACATCATTACTATCCTATCAATGTCACAAGTTCGAAAAAAGGTTAGGCAACAAATTGATATTTTTACGTTTCTGAATGCTAATGTATTCAGCGCCACTGTGTGTTTCTAAAGCATGTCTGTGAATCCATCATCGGAGGAGAGAATATTGTTTGGCACTGCAATGTGATAGCCTAGCCATATGAGCATGATATGTTGAGGGTGAGAGCAAAGGCGCGCAGCAAAAGAAGCGCACAGCCCAGCATGCTGACTGAAAACCTGAGCACGTGCCGACACGTCACGCAGTGAAATTTGGTCGCTCCACGTACAAAGCGGTTTCACTTTAAGGTGACATGGCGTTGACACAACACACCTCATCTACGCATGAAATGTGGCATATTTTTTGTCATTTTGAGGTAATAAAAACATATGTGAAATCATTACATTGGTTTTAATCAGTGGCACTTCGAGTTCATCATTTGCATTAGCACATTGGTGCAAAAGTGAGGGAGTTCAGGCCTACTTATAGTACTCACTGCAAATTCAATATGCCGGTGCGACTGGATATTGAAATGTTGCGCGTTTGGTGTTGATAAAGCTGTTGCTTTTCCTGCAGACATCCGCCTCTATTTATAGCACTATTCATGACCAATGGAGCTTTCATCGTGTGCTGCAGTTATAAAAAAATATGTGTTTGACAGTATCTGACTGTTCTTAGTATAGCTCCTGCTAGCTCCTCATGACAGCCTGGATTACTGACTTATGCACCCTAGCCATCCAAAATTTTCCATCGGGCATTCTGAGAAAAGGATGTGGTCATTCCCATGTTTTGCTAAATTGCACTGCTGCGTTCTACACTCTGTGTACAAGGGCACAACTGTCCACTACCAGACGAAACTGCTCTGACCCCTAAAACATGTAAAAAGTAGCTATATGTATATATATATATATATATATATATATATATATATATTTTTTTTTTTTAAGTTTTAAGTAAAAATAGGGGAAAAGCACTAATCACCATTGATAGTCTATGGAAGACCTGGATTTAGGATTGATTTTAGGGCAACCGTGATGGAGCCTGGGTCAGATACACCAAATGGATTGGTCCCCATGAAGGTCTGAAAGTCAAAAAATTGGAAAATGTTTCTAAGTCTCACTTCACAAATTGACTTTCTTTTATAGAATGGGACTTTGTCGCTTATTTGGGAGAAAAAATATCCTCACTAAGGGGGATTCTATTAAAACTGTAGCCACCGTGCCCTCAACCATAGCTGCCGTTCCACAGGCTGCTTCCTCAATACACCACACAACACAGAGGGAGCATTCTCCTGTGTTTTCTGCATGTTTTCATGTACCTACCCACCCCCAAAACACACCATAAGCACACCAACCACACCAATAGCACGAAACACCCCACTCTTTCACACAGTTCTGCAACCAGGAGCAGGAGTCCAAAGGAGCAGAGGTGTCTGTAAGGTTTGTGAAAGCAAAAGTGATTATGATCCCTGAAAGACTGGACCTGCTCTCTCTTATGTCCAGTAAGTGAAGTGGACTCCAAGGATCAGTTGACTGACCTCCTGTGTGGAGGGTCACAGAGAAGTAGCGGCGGGAGGGATTGACAAGGGTTCTTGGCACTGGGCATGGTCCCGGCACAGACGGGTGTGTACAGGATTGCTTCTAGCCATTTTTGTGCTCCTATTGCTGCTATTAAGTAGGTCCTTGGAGGGGGAAGAATGATTTCACTTCTTGTGCAGATAGATGATGGGAAATCCAGTGATGTCACTTCCTCTGCAGGTAGATGATGGGAAATCCAGTATTGTCACTTCCTGTGTAGATGGGCGATGCAAAATCAAGTGCTGCTACTTCATGTGCAGATGGATGATGTAAATGAGTCCTCTTGCTTGGCTTCCTCCTTTCAGGACAGTTTTGGTTAGAAACCAGAGATGTCACTGCCTTTCATGATGGAATCAAGTGATGTCACTTCCTGTGCAGATGGATGATGGGAAATCCAGTGATGTTACTTTCTGTACTGATGAATGATATGAACTTTCAGTGATGTCACTTCTTGTGTGTTCGTAGGGGATTTGACCCTGTGAAAAATGCTGACTACTGCTGAGATTTGATGATCCGTATTTGAAAGAAAACTGTTTTCAAATATGATTTTTTAATAGAGGTTATGAAAAGTGCTGCTGAAGCTAAATGAAAGTACATTTTCTATACATTCACACTGTCTTCCCTAGCCATGTGAGAACAAAGGGCCCAATTTGATTCTTGGTGGTTGGGCAGTTTTCCATCAGGGTAACAAAGTACAATATTCTGTTGCTCTGGCGGATGTCCCAACTGTCAAATTTAGAAATGTCCGTAAAAGTCGACGGGCATTTGTAGCATTCACAGGAATTACCATCAAGGCGGTTCCATTTAATGCATTGGAACTTTGCCCTATGGCAAACATGCCAGAGCCGTACAGCAACATTTCCAAAATATTTGTTTTTTCATATACAAAAACCCAAAATGGGATTTTGTGTTCGTACATAAAAAACAAGCAATGCAGTGAAAAACACCTACATGCCCACCCATCCTTATTGGGCGGACAGACATATAGCCAATTCTCTTAGGGCCCTTAAATTTGGTGGGTGGTTCATCATGTTGGAGATAAGCACACTCTGTCTCTGTGGCGATGGTGTATGCTTACTGCCAACATTTAAATCAGGTCTGATATTCTGAGTAAAAGATGTACTTCTAAGAGCAACAGCAGCCTGTCAGTTGATTTCCCTGTGTTCTATTGTAGTGCCCCACAGTGATGTAATGAGCAACTAGGGCACTGATGTGTAGTTCCTACAAACCTATATAGAATCTGCACATTTAGACAACATATACTGTAGGACTGGCGTCAGACTGATTCTAGACACCTCTACTGAATAGGTTAGCCTCTATACCACCTAGCTCACAGTGCCACTAGAAACCCCTCTTACCAAGGAGAGAATAATTATTGGCAACTATCGAACATGACAACTCTGTCCCATCAGAGATCGCGGAAACAGTGCTACTAGTCGCTCAGTCACTTGTGCTCACTTTGTCTCAGAGAGATACACAGAATAAACAGTGGGGACTTTTTTCAATAAGCATTTATTGAACCAGCATCATTCTAGTGTAAAAATAGATTTGCTGAAACAACCATTAAATGATTATAAGCACTAACAGAGTAAAAGGATGGTAGATTTCTATCATTGTGCTAAAACAATGAATACATGCAAGTATATAAAATTCATGACAGTCGGAAAATGCTTACTCCTACAATACATCTCTAACTAGATGTACCTAAGTGTACATAGCATATATGTGGTTGTAAAACCAAGAATCCCTCTAGGATAAAGTCAACCCCATTACCTGAAGTGAGAGACTGTGGTCTCAAGATGAACACCCCACAAGGGATGTCAGACCACTGCGAGCTGGAGTGTCTGAGTGCAGGAGCATCAGGGTCTCACGTCAGTGTGTCGGCATGGAAGTCCTCTTCTCCTCTGACTATCTCAGCAAGAGATGATGTATATATACCCAAAGTGGAAGCCCCTGGGGATATACCTTGCTGTGTCATGTCGAGATAGGATGACAGAGGAATGACTCTTGTACATAGATATTGTGCGGGAGATGGTAGGCCTGCTGTCCTGCTGTGATTCCAAAAATCCTCATGCATAATGAATGAGGCTAAAGCTTTTCGGAGAAAACCCCATGTCATCTTTGGACATTACCATAACTAGGTAAAAGATCAGTACTTTGGGTTCAAGGAATAGAATTTGCATTCCTGATTGTGATTTTTGTTATTATCGTTAATTAGGATGTTGGTTTAATTGTTTGAAAATAATGATTCCATAGATATTACTGTACTGCTGATAAATGTACGAGTAATTTGTTCTTACGAGTAATGAACCTGTGTATGCTCAATGGATGTGTCCTTAACAATATCAGTGATATTCTGACCATACTTTCTGTAAATGTACTTGTGAGTACTTATATTGATGTACTTGAACGCAGTATTTAATAAAAATAAGTTTAAAAAAAAGATCAGTACTAAGAACCATTATGCAGTGTAATGTTAGGGGAGAATACAGGTGAAAGGTTGGTGATTTCCTGAGCCTATATTGGGGTAACTATATGGAACATAATAGCGCTAACATTGTGCATTCATGATAAAAGTGTGACACATGAGGCCATCTTAATGGAGTTAAAGCTGTAAAACCCAAAGTATTGCCTTTAGAATTGAACAAAATAAGGGATTCCTTTTTGTCATAGAAATTAGGGTTAGGCTCTAGAAAGCTCAAATGATGACATTTTCTCTATGAGTTCTTAAATATCTTCCTCATCCATTTCATTAACATATTCAGACATGCAGAATGAATCATGTACTTGAAACACCAGCAGCAGTCTGTGTGTTAACCTCCTAGTAATCAAATGCAGCTTCCCACAATGTTATAATGAACAACTAGAGTACTAACATTCTGTATTGATGACAAAAGTGTGGCACACCTGAAACCCTCTTGATGGAATCAAAGCTGTCAAACGTAAAGCATTTCCTTTGGAAATTAACAAAATGAGTGGTTCTTTTTGTTATAGAAATTACAGTTAGTACTCTAGAAAAGAGTTCCCCAAATTGTGGGCGGGAACCCACTGGGTTGTCGCCAGCTGATTTCTGGTGTATAGTGAAAGAGTTATAGCTAAAGATGCCTTTACATTTTGTATTTATCCTGTCAAGATTGCTGTGCTTCATAGACAAAGGTCAAATGTCACACTATGTCTTCTGACAAATTGCTGTTTATTCTTTTAAAATGGTGATTGGTCTTTACTTTTCTTTCTCTAACTACAATGTGAGAGACGTTTTAGAGTAAATTATGTGTCAGTCTTACTGGGGGGCATGGAGTGAGAAAGGAAAGGCTGTAGGATGTCTTGTTATGTAACACACTACAAAATGTAAATACTTGTAAATGTCCTGTACGCATATTTCAGAATATATCAGCAGTAGGAAGAGCAGAAATGAAGAAAATCTTTAGTAATTCTGAAGTGTGATAAAAACAAAGATTTTAATAGGATCAAGACACTTCTAATTAGTTATGAGCAAATAATACACATTCACTGAAACCTGATTTCACACATTATCAGTTGTTTGCTATATAGTTTGCTATATAGTTTTATCAGTGAAATGTATATCTGTGGATATTTCCTTTGAAATGTGCTGTCTGTCAATAACAGTTCATTACAGCATGATACTTTGGTAATAGATTTGCAATAGGGTGCTCTACAATCCACCACCAGCTACATAATACACCCATATCACTGTCCTGCTGAATACACTTGCTACACATTGTGCGAAGGTAAGATTTTTCTCAATGCTGTAACATTGATGTTAGTCTCCCCACTCTGAAAATTGTTCCAGCACCACTGGTGGAAAGGTGCTGAACCCTGTCCCTAAGTCCAGGTTTTAAAAAAGTGTTGCAAGTATTCCCAAGCAAGACTCCGGATGAACCAGCCAGTATTGCCTGCAGCTGTTTTTTTACTTTACAAAGCAATTTCAACAGAGAATGTGATCACTATATTTAATCAGACAAAATCTTTCCACTTGTATATAACATTCACACATATACTGAGAAATATGGATGTGGCCTTATGGCTAGAGCTGGCAACTTTGGTTCTAGTGAACCAGGTTTAAGTCCCAGTGATGGCACTGGACGAATCACTTAAATTGCTGTGCATAAAATAAAATGAACGAGAACTTATGCAATGTAATCTGATGTTCATCTAAAGCACTTCAACGCCATTAGGCAGTGCTTGTCCTATATAAAACTGCAATATATACACTGGACCTCGTTTACACAATAATGGACATGAGGCCTTACTCCATACTCTGCTGAAGAACCTAACTCTCTCCATCACATCTTCCCAGCTCTTTACAGGCAGAGCCACCATTACTATCTACAATAACGGGATTGTCCTATTTCAATCCACAGATAGGAACCTGGAACTATTAGATAACCTGTTCCCCACTTTCAAAGAGCACCTCCCCAATCCGCGGACCTACACTCATATCACCTCCAGTCCTACCACCCCTGACCTCACAGCTCCCACCACCCATAACACCTCTAACCTATTTCAGCACCAGGTAGCTAATACACACTCCTCATTCAGAGACACACCTACCACCCCGGACTTCTCAGCTCCCTCCCACAACCCTTCTATCCCAGTTCAGCACCAGGTAGCTACCACACACGCCTCAAACACAGACACAGATCTCTCCCCCTCATACACCATTCGCTCCCCATTCCCCCCTACCAACCCTCGGACATCCTCGCACACCATTAACACTCCTCTCTCCCCTGTCATTGCAGCTCCCACCCACAACACATCTAACCTAGTTCAGCACCAGAACGACACGCACAACGACAAATCCCACCCTTTATCCCCCCCCCATTTTCAGTCCCCACTACCCTCTAACTAACTACGCAGAACACACCTCCTCTCTTAATTTAACTCCCCGTTCCCACAACAGGACCATCACCAATCCCACTTCCCCTCCCACTCTCAGCCCCCATTACCCTTCCTGCTCCCCCACCACCGCTAACATACACCCATCCCTCACCTTGATCTCTCCGCCTACCACCAATGCCCTCACTCATACCACCAACCTCCTCCCCACCTCATGCACACCCCTCCCGCCCAAACCCTCTCCCCTCCCTAACAGCATCCCGTACACCGACACAACTGAGCCCTGCGCGAACACCAGCCCACTCCCCGACATGCACGCTAATTCCCTCCAACACTTACCCCACGCTGGACAAGATTATGGCCACCCTCATCCAGATCAAAGAAGACATACACAACATCAAAGAATTACTCTCCGCACACACCATACACCCCTCACCCACCTCCACCTCCCCTCCCAACATGTCCTTCACCCTCCCGGTTGACTCTCTCACTCAACACTCCTTACACCGGACTTCAATCCCTGAACGCAATTGCAACAACCACCCTCGTTGCCCCTGCAACACCTCACGCACCTCCACCTCCCCTCCCAACATGTCCCCCACCCTTCCGGTTGACTCTCTCACTCAACACTTCCCACACTGGACTTCAATCCCTGCTCGCAATTGCAAAAACCGCCCTCATCGCCCCTGCAACCCTCTTTCGGACCTCGACACACTCACCCTCCTCCGCTCCTACGACCCAGCCCCCCCAAAATCACACATCCACCACACACCTCACCATTCCCACGATACACTCAAATCCCCTTAGACCCCCCACACTAAACAGCAGAATCTCCATCCCTAATAACCTTAGAAAAGTCCCTCTCACTCTAGAACCCTCTACCACCCTCAACACACCTCGTCTCAAATGCACGCTCCTCAACTGCAGATCGGCCTCGAAACACTCCGCTGCCATCGCTGATCTCCTCTTAACACTGGACCTTGACCTAATCATTCTGACTGAAACCTGGCTTACTGAATCGTCGTCACCTATAATGGATATTCTAGTCCCTCCCAACTACCACATCATTAGACTTGACAGGTCCGGCAAAATAGGTGGCGGAATCGCATGCATCTACAGGAACAACGTCTCTGTTCTGAAAGTCAACTCCACCTCCCTACCATCCCCAACATCCTGTGAATACGTCTGCCTTGACATTATTAGTGAGGGCAAACCGATATGCTCTCTTCACAGCATTTACCACCCACCCAGGGACAACCTTACCTTTTCCCAACAAATCATGGATATGATCTCAACAAATTCCGGACGGCAGCTCACCCAAATATACCTGGGCGACTTCAACCTCCACTGGAACGATCGCAATGACGCGGTGGTAAATAGTCTAAAAATGTCCTCGATGCCCTTGACCTCACCCAGATATGCAACAGCCCAACCCATGAGAAAGGCTCTATGATCGACCTTATCATCTCCAAAGAAGACTCTATCCAACGCGAGTCTATCCAACCCTGTGACTGGTCAGATCATCATATTGTCACATTCTTCATCAATGAAAAAGTTAAATTTAACCTGGTTCAATCCTCCAAGCCCAAAATCTGGAAAAGAGACCTGAAAAAACTCGACCCAAGATCTCTGCCTCCTAACAGCTGCAATCTCCTACTTCCACCTACCGGCGCTACGGACGTCCAATCCTTGACTGACCACTATCTCAACGCTATGACCTCAATAATTAACGAGGCTGCACCTATGCAGCTAAAAAGAGTCTCTACTAAAACCTCAAATCCATGGTACGATGGGAGGCTCAATGATGATAGACAAGACATGCGAATGGCAGAGCGCACCTGGAGATCAGCTCCCTCTGCACTGAACCTAAAAACTCTGAAGAAAAAGAGAAACGCCTATTTCAGGAAAATAAAACGCTCAAAATCAGATTTCTTCAGCCTCCAGCTCGACCAAGCAAAAAACCGTCCGAGAAAACTGTTTGAGATAATCAGAGCACAATCCAAGGAACAACCCCAACCACTCAGCACTATGCGCGAAGCACCCTCCTGTGAAGGCTTCTCCGCCTTCTTTATCCAAAAAACTGACAACATAAAGAGCGATCTCCTCATTGACGCAAGCCTCTACTCCAAACCCCACTGAACCTAAAAACAATGCTTCATGGTCATCCTCTGGCACCTACTCTGAAGAAGAAATTGGCAAACTGCTCAGCACCTTGAAACCATCCAATCACCTCACGGACCCCCTTCCTGCTAACGCTGTTAAAGACTTTATTCCTTTGCTTCTCCCACTCTGGACTAAAATTATCAACAGCTCACTGCAACAAGGAACCATACCTGACTCCCTCAAAGTTGGACAAGTCACACCTTTACTAAAGAAACCTACAGCAGACCCCTCTGATCTGAACAACTACCGTCCCATTACCAATATTCCCACTCTCGCCAAACTGCTGCAAAAATGCGCACAACTACAATTGACCAAACACATTGATCAGTTTGACCTCCTCAACCCTCATCAATCAGGATTTCGAGCAGGGCACAGTACAGAAACTGCTATGACTCACATAATTGACGACGCACTTCAAATGCTAGACCAAAACGACACCTGCCTCCTCATCCTTCTGGATCTCTCTTCAGCATTCGACATCGTTAAACATGAGAATTTACTCGAACTACTAAACACAAGAATGGGTATATCTGGAACTGTTCTCAAGTGGTTCACTTCCTTTCTACACAACAGGTCGCAGAAATTCAAGAGCAACAACCTGATGTCCTCGCCAATACCTGTATCGCTAGGTGTCCCACAAGGATCCTCCCTATACCCGACTCTGTTCAACCTAGTTATGGGACCTCTCACCACCTTGTTACAAGCATCCAATGTACACTTTCACATGTACGCCGATGACACCCAACTTTATCTCAAATTACAATCCCCCAAAGACATTTTGCTCCTGAACTCAACGATCAGAAGCACCCAATCCTGGCTTGCCGATAATCATCTCAAACTCAATGCTCTGAAAACAGAATTCCTTTTGATTTCACCTCCAGCGAAGATCTCCACCACTCAAATTTGGCTTAAACACCTAACCGCACTCAATGTCCAACCCACCATTGTGGACTCAGCAAAATCTTTAGGCATAACACTTGACACCAATCTCAACATGCAGCAACATATCAGCAAGGCAACTAAGGGATCGAACTTCCAAATAAATACTCTGAGGAAACTTAAACCCTTCCTCCCAGCCAAAGACTTCCAAACCGCAGTACAAGCACTAGTCATCCCCCGAATAGAATATGGCAGCATCGCCCTCTGCGGACTCCCCCTAACCACTACCGCACCCCTAAGAGCTTCTTTAAACGCTGCAGCGAGACTCATCACTGGGTCAAAAAAGCATTCTCATATCTCCCCTGACTTGAAATCCCTGAACAGGCTGCCTTTTGAAGCCAGAATACATCTGAAAATCGCCTGCTTGACACACAAGGCAGTACACCTGAACTCACCCGGCTACCTCACTCAGAAGCTGACAATCTCTGGCGGCTCTAGAATTACTAGAGGCACAAACAATCTTCTGCTGAAGCCTCGAAGATTCCGGAAGGAAAAAACATATAAACGCTCCTTCTCAGGAATGACACCTAGGATCTGGAACTCACTCCCACCCGAAACCAGGCTCATCTCCTCCACTACACTCTTTAAGAAAGAAGTAAAAGCTATCCTCATGGCTAAATACACCTGAACTATTATTTCGGACTCTTTAAAGATCTGTACTATTTGTTCGACCGCTTTGCTTATTTGTATGATTTGTATTATTGATCTGCATGATTGGCTTTGCCCCCACCTATTTGTACTGCTATATTTACTGTCTTACCTGTTTGACTATGCTCCCTCATCTACCCCTTCTTTGTAAAGCGCTCTGATATCTGCAAAGATCTTGTCCGCGCTATATAAGACCAACATTTTTCTGAAGCTTTGTAATTTTAGTGAATAGATGTCACTAGCCAGCACCACACAAAATGTATTCCAGCTCCAATGCAGTTCACCATCTGCCACTTTCATGAGCAGATCAATATTATGGCAATAGTCCATACATTGAAGAGCATGGTCAAGGCTGTATTATTTATAAACAATTTCTGTTAGAGAGGAACACAACAACATGTAAAGAGTATGTAGTGTTGGTAATTCACAGCATTTTGAAAGTATGTCTACTATTACATAAAACAACGCAACGCCTCCTCATGCCCGTGAAAGGTTGTCATTCTAAAAAAGAGGTTGCGGTTATAAAAGTTTTGGGAAACACTGCTCTAGAACGATAAAATGAGAACACATTTTATATGAGTTCTCAAATATCTTCCTTATTTATTTCAGTTAAACATTCTGACATGCAGATTGAAATGTACTTTCAACACAAGCAGCAGCCTGTCAGTTTACTTCATTGTCATCAACTTCAGCTTTACCACAAAGTTCCAATGAGCAACTAGAGTGCTAACATTCTTAACATATAACAAAATTGTGGCATACCTGAATGCTGCAGTAAATGAAAAAAATTAAGGGGTTCTTTTTGTCTAAGAAATTATTGGTATTGCTTTAGAAAGCTAAAATGAGGTCACAATTTTCATTAATTCTCAGATAATTTCCTTATCCATTTCTGTAAAATATTCTGACATGTGGAGTAAACATGCTTTCAACACCAGTAGCAGTCTGTCAGCGGACAGCCTAGTAATCAACTGCAGTATCTCTACAGAGTTCTAATGAACAACTAGAGTGGTAACATTTTGTATTCAAGACCAAAGTCTCACCATTTTGTTGTAGTTATGTTAAGGAACTGTTGAATTTAGGTCTTTCCTGAAAAACAGGCTGAAGTAAATCAACACTGTGATGATAATGCAGGCATGAAACCAGAAGGTTAAAAATGTGAGGTGAGGTTTATGTGGTCCACAAGGTTCCACATGTTTATGTGTGCCAGGTACGGCTTGGTGGGACACAGAATGTTATATTTTCCCAGATGTTAGACATAGGGGCCTGCTATGCTAGCAGCAAAGGTGCTTCCCTTGCTGGTCAAGTGTTTCTGTAAGTATAAAGTGTCTTTGTATTGTAAGACATTCTCAGTCAGTTCCCATTTAAAACACTCCATAACCACATTCCTAGGGGTTTGGTACTCCCAGTCTATTTCAAGTGACACATAAGTGTTATCTACATGATCAAATGCCTGTGCAAGCTCCATTATTTAGGGATGACAACACGCATGGTTAGGACCTGGATCTGTGAACACCAGTGTAACCTGAGATGTAGGCATGCAACCACAATATGGAAAAAAGACACACGGTGGGATATCTAAACTGGACCATTCTCGAACAAATCTACTTGGAATCCCAACTATTTGAAAAAGAACAATGTCGGGTGTTCAGATTGAGGACTCATATAGAGGGTTTAAATGAAAATATACTCTGAAGCCAGTTTATCAGATAATAGTACACATAGGGTGCTTTTTTAACCAGCATGTGACGCCTCCTGTCAACACTACCGTATTTTCAAATGACGGACCAGAGGAGATTTCTACACCAGTTCAAAACAATGTTCTCCAATAATGAATATCTTATTATTACACAAACGAATCCCACAAAGAATAAGATGGCAATGGAAAAGTATTTTTCACGATGATTATTTCTCAGTATAATTTTTTTAAATGTTTTCAACCAAAAAAAGTTTTGATAGCGTTTCGATGTACATTTTTTTTCCCGAGTTTATGAATCTTTTTATCAAGAAATATTTTTTATGAAAAATGTTTTTCTCACATTTTGAGTCTTCTTTAAGATCCTTTTAATTGTTTCTGCATCTTACAGATTGCACTGGCTCAACGCGATACCATTTCATATATTTGTAAGAGATGACATCCCTTTTCCCTAAACAAAGCCATGGAACCAGGAAGTGGCTCCAATACTGTGCGGACATGATGGCAAGTTTGTTCACTAGCCTATACCCCGCATGAGGACGCATTTGCTACACGCCCGTCTGCTGTCAAATAGGGAAACTCCAGCACAAGCCGACATCGTCGGTGCCATGGGCAGGCTATCTCCACAGGCATGGGAGTAGCTTTGAAGAAGTAAGTACGGCATAGAGACACTCTCTCCTCGTATTTGCAGTACCATCAAACACTTCCTAAAGCAGTACTTTAAAGTATTTTTCCATTTTTTCCTTTGACTATAAGTGTCCCTTCCCCATCTGAGCTCATGAGGCAAAAGATTAGCTAACACATGTATATCTTACCCCAATATTTACCTTTTCTGTTAGCCATGCCTCATTGTAACATTAATATTTTCATCCGATTACCATTGATAAGAAACTGTATGTATGTGTGCTGTTCCCTGTTGTCTGTGTTTTTAATTTTATGAGTCTCAACAAATGGGTATATCTTTGGTAGCTCTAAAATAAGGTTTCAATGCTAAGAAATATAGAAAAATATATAACGTGTTCCACAATGCTGATGTGTTCCGCAATGAGTATCAGTCATATTTGTGACAGACTAATCTTTTCTCTCGCATATTTTCCAGATCTAAGAGATCTTTACCAATTCGGTTTTTGTATGTTTTTGTTCATTGATAAAACTATTGCATACTCTAATTAGAGTGTATTCACAATAGGAGTGGTAGTAGGGATCATCCCTTGGTCCTGAAGAAAAGCCTTGAGGAAGGGCTTGACACATGTAGACCAATGAAATCCATGCACATAACCGCATGTTTTTCAGTTTCTTTCCCCAGTTTTTAATCATGCCTACTAGAGGTAAGAATACATGTTTTTCCTACTAAGCCTGGTATTTTGAACTTTTCCACTCTTACATCTCTCATTAAGTCATAGCAAATGATCAAAGTGCTCACACGTATCCATTGGTCGTAGCACCCACTGTTCCACAGTGGTCCCAGAAGAACCCATTGATAAAGCATGTCACAAGGGGATACTCTGGTGGGTGACGGTTATTTTAGGAAAACTGCCTGTTTTCTATGTTTTCTACTGAACATAAAGAATTGGAAAGATAGCCTAATCATAGGGACGGGCTCTCTTTGGATTCTGCAAATAATAATAAAATACGCCATAATTAAGAAACACATTCAGCCTCCTCGCTTCTTTTTCTGCCCATCCCTTCCACAGTTGGTGTCAGAAGTTGTAGTGTAGTTCCTATAGTCCCAATAGGCTCTGCGCATTGGAATAATATCTTCAGTAGTGTAGACGTAGGACTGAGGTTAACTAGGTCTCTACTGACTATATTAGACTTAAGTTTTTTGCCAGCTAGCTCAGAGTTCACTAGAAACTTTCTCGAATAAGCGAGGAGGAGTTTAACCTCCCTGGATAGACAAGAAGGGATTTAGTTTCTGACAACCATAAAACATGACAACTTTGCTCTCCCTGATTAAGAGTATATCTCTAGAGTCGTGTGAAAACAAAAGACAGCTATTTCACTCAGTCAAAGGTGCGTACTTAGTTTCACCAGATTGCAGAGAAAAAGAGAGACAGGCGTTTTCAATAAAAGGTGTTATTTATTGAGCAGTCTCTTTCCTCATACAAGAGAAATGAATTGCTACAATTGCAATACTTATAGTTAAGTAAAGTTCATACAGTAAAAGCAGGATTATGAAATAATACTGTAAAAGCATTGATATGGTTTCTTAGCCATATGATACTTTAAAATGGATAAAATAGATACATACATATATACATTGACTAATCGTACTCAACTGGTGCTTCTAACTACGCCTACCCCGGTGTACCTGACCTAAGCCTAATACGTGGGAAGGAGTAAGTAAGTAGCAGTTTAAGTTAAGTTTGTTTCGCCAAGAATCTGACTCAAGAATTCTCTGTAAGGGTTTAGTCAGTTCAGTACCTGGGTATTAGAAGGCAGGAGGGCTGGTATCTCTCTCTCAGGACTCGGTGTCCCAGTCACCCGCAAGGGTAAGCTGGAAACGCCGGAGGCTGGATTTCTCGGCAGGAGAAAAGACAGCGTCTTTCTCAGCGCGTCAAAAGGGAGGGGCAGCGTCCGTGGGCTCTCGCATCAGCTGGGCTCTTCGGAAGTAGATAGCTGCTCTGCTCCAGGATTACCACCCTGTGTTTGCTTAAGGCAACGTTGGTATATTTATACCTGAAAGGTGCCGGGTTTGACGTAAGGTTGGACATAAGACGTCAATAAAGATGTCACTAAGAACTGGTCGTTCTTACAGTGCTTTACAGGAGTTCTAGGATGAAATCAAAACAACGGCAAGGGGGATTTCCCAGGTTGCTGGAGGCTTGGTTTTGTTTAGAGAACTCAGTGTGCTTTCTAGGGGGCTGGAGGAATAGGCTTGCTTAATGTGACAGCATGCGCTATGACTGAATTATGAAAAGGGTTTCTATGCCGTTGTAAGGATATTATTGATTTATAACCACACAAGGGCAAATAATAGGAATATCGATTCAGGTACCTAGATAATAACACTACAAAGTGGGAATGGAGGAAATGGAGGTAATAGTGTCCAAAATGACAGAGAGTCAGGAGAAATTAGTGAAAGTAATGGAGCACAGCTAATGGGAAATTAGCTAAGGCTCTCAGCAAACAGAGGAGCCATGCGACTCTACCCTCAGTGGGCATGCAGAAGTATGTCACTGGGGTGGACCCCAATTCTTTCTTCTCGAATTTTGCAAGAACAGCAAGAGCCACAGCATGGCCCATGGACAGATACGGACAATACTTAGGTCCACTCCTTTCCAGGGACCTCCAGGACACATATTAAGCTACCAATCCTCTGGGAACCACCCTATACAAGGACATCAAGAACAGTGTTTTGGAAAGAATGGGGGAGGATGAGGAAACATATTGAATAAGGCTCCAACAAATTAAGGCGGGCCCTCAAGAAACTCCTAGAGCCCTATATTATAGAGTGAGAGAAATGACAGATCAGCTGCTAAAAACCCTCACATCTTATAAAGAAGATAAAATGCGGAAGATTTATTTAGAACAATACCTTACTGCCTTGATACCTTTACCAGTGATAGATGAACCCTTCTCTCAGGTAAGTATGGACATAATTGGACCCCTCCTACCTTTTTCTCATAGCGGGTGCCGCTATGTATTGTTCTTAGTAGGCTATGCCTTCCGGTTCCCCGAGGCAGTAGCATTAAGAAAGCTAATACCACTCAAGTAGCTAAAGTACTGATCAATATCTTTTCTAGAATTGGTTTTACTCGTGAAATCATAACTGATCAAGGAACTCCTTTCATTTCTAAACTTATGAAACAGGTCTGCCAATAGCTTAAGATTAAACAGAATCAAAAAGCTGCTTATAATCCCCAAACCTACTTTTTGGTGGTAAGGTACAACGCCACCTTAAAGACCACACTGAATTTTTTTTAGATTTAGAGACCAGAAAATGGGCAGATATGTTACCCTTGGCAGTGTTTGCCATACGATGCGAACAACAAAAAAGTATGGGTTATTCTCCATTTGAGCTGTTATATGACAGACAAGACTGCACATTATTAGGTATGGCAAAAGAAGAATGTAGAAAGAGAAGGATGAGGCCAAACCCGTATTGGACTATGTAACTAGTCTAAAATCACAATTGAATCAAGTTTGAACCCTTGTGAAAAATAATCTAAAACAGGCTCAAGCCTCTCAGAAAAACAATAAGACAATAAAGCCAAGTAAAAATAATTTGAGGTAGGAGATTTATGGTAGAGCTACGCTCTGTGGCCTCCCTAAATATACCTTGGCCCCTCTCAGGGCCTCCTTGAATGCCTCTGCCAGACTGATCACAGACACAAAGAGAAATGCTCACATTTCCCTAGCACTGAGATCTCTAAACTGGTTACCCTGTGAAGCAATAATACAGCTAAAGATTGCCTGTATGATGCACAAAGCCCTCCATTTCAAAACCCCTGTGTACTTGGCTCAAAAGCTAAAATTATCTGTAGGGGGCAGACCATCGAGAGGTGCAAATTCTCTCCTATTGAAACCTCAGACATTTTGCAAAAAGAGAACAAGGTCTAGAGCCTTCTCTGGTTCGGCACCGAAGATCTAGAACTCCCTCCCACCGGACGTCCGCAGAATCACATCCACAGCTGCCTTCAAACATGAAGTAAAAATGATCCTAATGAACAAGTTCTTGCTCTAATTGGTCATAGCTCATCTGCTTTCTCATTGACCCTCTGACCACATTCTTTCGGGTCTATCAACGGTAAAGCTCAGGGTTGTCTGTTATACCCTACTTAGTACTGTTTGCTTGCATCTTGTTACTCTATGGTATTAGCTAAATAAGTTATTCTCTGTTACCCCTTTTTCCATTTTTCCTGTATTATATTCTTTCCGTTCTGAAATGTGAAGCGCTCTGATACCCTTCAGGGTCATGTTCATGCTATACAAAACTTTATAAATAAATAAATAAAATAAATAAGTACTCCTGATGATGACTTCCTCTGATCGCAGGTTTTTCGGTCAATGGCAAGGACCCTTTAAAGTCATAGAGAAAGTAACCCTCATGAACTTTAATTTAAGAAAGGGATCCAGAAAGAAAGAATACCCAAATATTCCACATAAATATGCTGAAAAAATGGGAAGGCGCTAGAACGGCCATGTTGGGAAGAGTTGAGGTGTACCCACCCTTGTATGAACAGACTATAGAGACAGAATTTCGTTGCTCCCTAATAAGGAACTAGAAGTTTGTTTACAACATCTCCAGAATTTTTTTCATTAACACCTGGGTGAGCGACAGTAATAGAACACGTGATACACACTCTTCTGGGGCAAAAGATTTGTTTATGTCCTTACTGCAGTCCAGAATCCCGAATAGATTAAATCAAAAGAGAAGTACAACAAATGTTAAAAATGGGAGTATCAGAACCTTCAACTGGTGAATGGAATTCCCCCATTGTGATCGTTCCAAAGCCTGATGGACCCAACAGGTTTTGTATTGATTTTAGGGAGGTTAATAACATGTCCCAGTTTGATTCCTACCCCCTTCTGCGTGTAGATGAGATGATAGAAAGGCACAATATATTTGCACTCTGGATTTGAGCAAAGGTTACTGGCAAGTACACTTAAGATCTCAAGTTAAGGAAAATGCAGCTTTCTCAACACCAAGGGGTTTACATCATTTTGAAGTGCTCCCTTTTGGATTACATGGAGCGCCAGCCACATTTCAAAGACTCATGAGTTCTGTGCTTAAGCCATTTGTGTCATTTGCGGCAGCCTATATCGATGATATTATCATCCATAGTTCCTCCAGGGGCCAGCATTGAGACCACCTAACTAGAAAAGAAAATAACTCTGTGGGTCAGTGTGCCTGCTGCAGAGATGTGTATGTGACCTACAGTCACAACAAACAGGATCATGAATCCTGTTTGATTTCAGAGAATGCACTGCACATATGAAGCCATGTTAGCACCACATTCTCACTCAGGACCCAGGGGTATGTCTTGTGTGAATAGTTCTTTTCAGTTACTTAAATAGGGGCTTTACCCACTTTAAGTGCTTGAGCAGTACCAGCCTAACCTATTAAGGTCATTTTCAGAAAAATCTTTGGAGTGCACAGTTCCCACGTGAGAGTCATAAGTACAAATAATTTTCATCCAAACAGGTTTAACTTCATAGTAGCACGACCTTGGTTTTCTTACTTATGCCCTAATAGGTTTTCTACTATATGTGGTTATCTTTACACTACTTGCAGGTGTATGCTCGATGAGAATTTGGTGATTAAAAACTGACGTTTACAATGTCTAGAAACAACAAACCTGCTGTATGAAGTGCTATATACAAAAGCTATTGTTATGTTTTCATGCGCCCATTGAGTCAATAAAAACATAATATCAGATAATGTGTCTCAAATCAGAAAGATACCCAAGACCCCTAACTACCCAGTCTGTCATGTTTTCCCTTGGAGAGCGGGGGGTCCTCCAGGTGTGTACCAGCCACCTCTTCCGCACTCAACATCACATCCCTCCCCAGACCTCTCAGTGCCAGAAACTCAGATCTTTTTTAAACAGGAACTACTGTGTAACAAAAGTAAAATGAACTTTAGCATACCGGCAGACAGCAGGAGTCTGCTTGCCCATGTTTGTATAGGTTTGATTTTGCTTTTCATTGCCTGGACTAGACTCTCGATTACAGAACATGTCAGTGCACATAAATCCCTGCCACTTACAGCCAAAATGTGTGAACTTTTGGCACATGTCCCTGCTGTCCTGCATTGTTTGCTGCTTCCCTCGTCCCACATTGTTTCTTGTCAGCCCCTATCCAGCTTTGTTTGTTGCTTACTCCCCCTGCTCCATATTGTTGCTTGACCCACTCCGCCCTTTCATCCCGCTCTAGGTAACTGTTTCTTGGCTGCCTCCCACCCTCCAATCCCCCTCCTTCTTGTTGTACTTGACCCACTCCCACACTCCTGTCCTGCTCTGTGTAGGTGCTGCTTGACCCCCTTCCACTCTATCATCCCTGGTTGTTGCTTGACCCCCTCCCACCCTCCCATCCCTTTTTGTTCTTGCTTGACCTCCTTGCACCCTCCTGTTCCTCGTTGTTCTTGCTAGACCCCCGCCCCATCCCCACTTCCCCTGATGGTGTTGCTTGACCCCCTATCACCCTCCCATCTCATGTTGTTGTTTCTTAACCTCCTCCCATCCCTTGTTGTTGCTTGAACCCTTCCCACCCTTTGATACCAGGTTGCCTCCGTACCACTAGAGAAAAAAGAAGCTATGAAGAAGCCAGCGCTGCTCGTCACAGTGCTTTTATTTTTGACTTTCAGTCATGCTGTATAGACGTCTTGGTGCTTTATAACAAGGCTAACAGAAATTGACAATGACACTAGCTCTCGTAGGTGAGACTGTTGCCATACCCAATGCTTGTCAGTAGTATTAGATAATAGGTTTGGTTCAAGACCTGGCTATTTTGCTCTATGAGGCAGAGTGGTTCAGTTATTACTATCAAGCAGCAGTGGCCATTCCGGTGTGGATTAATATTAATTTATATTGTCAAAATTGAAATATCTGCCAAAGCATTGGTTCTCCAGTTACTGTGTTTGGCTTTTCCCTCTGGTTGTGGCTCCCAAATTCTTAATGTATATAATCCTCCTATAACTGCCAGCTAAGCATCTCCAACTCTTGCTTGAATTGACTCACCGCTGAACAGCTATAACAAATATATATAATACTTATTTCTGGTGATTTTACTACAACATGTGAACCATTTGCAATCATGGGCAGCCGCGGGCCGTAGAGGGAGTTACGGTGGGGCAGGGAGGCGGGGAGGGGGAGGGGAAGGGTGGAGGGAGCTAAAAACTGGCATATGGATATTTGCAGGTAAGTACACAATTTTATTAATAAAACGAAATTCACAGCGCGCACAGCATCGCATTTTGCGATGCAGTGCACGCTACGAAATTTGTTTTATTAATTAAATTGTGTACTTACCTGCAAATATCCATATGCCAGTTTTTAGCTCCCTCCACCCTGCCCCTCCCCCTCCCCGCCTCCCTGCCCCACCGTAACTCCCTCCACGGCCCGCGGCTGATCATGGGTAAGTCAAGGATCAAGAAGATGTGCTGTTTGGCTTCCCATAATTAGTATGCTCCCTGTCCGTTCTATGGCTGTGAATCATTAATTATTAACTGTTATCTTATGTCAGTTTGTGAGCATGAAAGGGTCGCACTACTTTGGATCTAATCCCTTTAGGACTTATAACTATAAGTGAGGTGTTTATTGTTACCATGGCGATTATATACGTATAAATCTTGAATGCTGACATTTGGTTATCACATAGTTGGATCCTTCACAATTACTTCTGTTGGTCTGAGTAATAAAAAAAAGAGGTTTGTGTTAGCTCATCTTGATTTACCTGTATTATTACCTCAGTTGTACAGAACAATCATCAGGACCGAACTGGGGAACAAAAACATCACTGGCAAAAATGCTCAAACCAATCCCACAACCATCACCTCAACGCGCTGCCTCTCTCTCAGCATCCATCCATACTCTATCTCTCTCCTTCTCTCTTTTCACCACCTCTCTTTCTCTCTGCCTTCCCCCTCCTTCCCTCTTTTATCTCTCTTTTGAAGTCTCCATGTGCTTGCTGAAATTAACCACTAGGAGCTAGGGGAATGACAGATTCACCAGGAGCAGCCCTGGGCTTCAAATCCAGCCTCCAGGGGCTTCATCCCACTAGAGAAATACCCACTGGAATAAAAGGCCTGTATGGCTCTCACAATCATATTCGGTATTAGAAATTGTTTTTGGAGCAAACAATACATGTGAGTTAGTTCATAGTTTTCTTACCAACAAGTGCACTAATGTGAGGCCATCATTCGCTTTGTTGCATATTGGCATAAAATTGAGAGTAAGCACCACAAACATGAACTTATTTTTGTGATTAGGAGAACAGATAAAATGAGGACTGCTATTTGTCAAAGAACTTATACATTCCTAATTAAAGCAAATAAGGTAGGTTGGTGTATATCAAATGGGTAGACCTAATGGACGCAACTCGATCCAAAGACCCTAGTACCCTATGGTGGATAAATTCAAGAGGCAACTCAAGCATTTCACTTCATTGTGAATCTGACACTTAAAGATATTACTGTTTTGTCAGATTTCCAATTGATATAGTGACACCACTGCAGCTTCCTCTGAGTCTTTTGATTTTAAGATTATGCCAGAACTCTCCGATGAGACCAAGGTGGAAAATAAAAATATTTCCCTGGTTATAAATTGGCTAGGCTCTGAAATGCCTGAAACACAGCGGCGGCCAACTCAGGTATGCGTGGTGACGCGGTGGGGTAGTGCAGGGCATGGCTGGGGGGGAAGCATAGAGACAACAGAATAGGTATTTAATCATACCTATCCGTAGTCTGTTGACTTAACCCCTCCCACCCCACCCCACCCTCGCCGTGGGTCCCTGCTGCTGTTGAAACATGAGGAAGCTTCTCGTTCGGACAAGATTCCTGTGGTTCTTTAAATCACAGAGCCTTTCTTTGATTTGGGGTCCATTTTTGTAATCATTGTGTGTCGGGTGCAAATCCTGCATTCATGGAAAGGCGCTAAGGTTATCCCTGCATATAACAATCATTGAAAAGCCCTTTAGGTCTGATTTTGGCACAATGGTGCGATTGTTAATTTCAATATATATATATTGGAAAAATAAAAAAAGGAAAAAGAGAAAATATGCCGCCATCACCACAAAAACATGGACACGAAATGCCTTCACTTAAATCCTTCAGTGATTTTGCTGTGTTACTCCAAACATTTTCTTTTTTGTGAAGGAGATATGAATAAATAGCAATCTAACCAAACCCTCAAATCACAGGGAACAACAATGTTATAATGTCATGTAAACCCTTAATAACAACAACTTTAAAAGCAGACAGAAAGTGAATGCCTAACAAACAGGGCAGCTGAAGTGCAGAGAAAATAAATACCCAGCAATAAAGTTCAAATATAAATTAAACAAAAAAGCACACTTTGATCAGCTTCGTCCCTAGAAAGAAAGGAACTAATTTTTGATGGGTGGGAATAATGCGCAAAAAAATTGTGCAGTCACTCAGAATAAAGGAAGTCAATAGGTAAAGTGGACTGACCATTGCCCCATGCTGTATGCTATGGTAGACAGAAGCAAAATGTGAATGACAGTTTCACTGACCAATAGATAAAGCCTTTTGACCAGAAGGCTCTCTAGGCATGTATAATATTTCTTTATTGCTTTGAACAAACAAAAGTCTAGCTAAAACTGTCTCGCAGGCAGACCTAAAAGGGTTCTAAGAATCACCTGGCTAATGGCCAGTATAATGAACACGGTCACTCACAGAAACATTTTGGCAAGGTGATATTAGGTCATTGAGAAGACTGCATGGAAAAGCGCAATATTATATCAAATCTAAAGGCTGGGTTTAAGAACAAGCTTTCGGTACTACATTATGGTTCTAAAATACATTTCCCTGTTAAGTTCTTTATCTTTGTATATGGTTTTCCTTGATCTACAATCAGCGTTGTACAATGGTCCGATTAATAAGCCGGTATTAAGAGTACCTGCCAATTCGAAATGGTCAAAACAACTTGACATGAGCTGGAGCCTGTTATAGCAACATACCGATACCACCCTTTGTCTCGATGTAACATTGTCCAGCAGAGCTTTTTCAACAGAGCTTGAGGTCTAGCGAGCAAAACCCAAACTGCTGCCATTTATGAGGTTGTAATATCCGGTTACAGCACAGTAGCTCATTTACAGATAGCTGAAAACTCTTTTCTGGAATTCCTCTTAAGACTACCTCGAAAATGCATACAGTTCCATTGCACCTTGAGCTTGGTTACAGAAATGTTGAATATGTTATGCTGCACAAGAACTGCTATCTATGCATAACACACAATGTGGAAGCATGATCAGACCTCATTGGTTTTATTAGGCTTTGATTAGAATTGGTGTAACTCTTCAGTCGAGACCACATGCAAATACTTAAAGATTCGATTTAGAGTTGTCTTGAATAAAGGTACTTAATTCATCTAACTTGGGCATCTTAACAGAAACTTCCTTGCTTTCGAAAAATGCTTTTGAATTTGCATTGGGTTTACCCTTCCAATACTAGTTCCTTACACTTGAAATGTAAATATTGGATTTTGCCACTTGCTGCTTTTACTTTTATGTCATTTTACTTTCATCAACTCTAAATATTGCTTTATGTGCTTAGGAGTTAAGGAATCTGAAGTCCTTTTTCTGCTGTACTGCCCCCTGCTTCTGAAAACAGTGGTTCGGGCCGCTGTTCAGAAATTATGATATTTTAAGGATGGATAGTTATATAGCACCTCTGTCAGCGTGCTATCGTTCTTTGCGGATATGTAGCACGCCACTCCATGGGAACCCACAACATTTTTGATATGCTCATGCATGGTCTGTAATAAGATTATACTTGACCTATTTCATGCAGTCCTGCTGTTTTTGAATGTTGCAAACACCAGTATCCACAGGGTGAAGTATGTACCATGTGTGGTAAATATTTCACAGTCCTGGTTTTCAACAGATAAACAGGGCATTACATGCAGAATTGGTGTTTGACACACCGAACTCTGCATGTTTTGCAGTTTTTCTGGGCTTTTCCCCTTGATAAATGTCGGCAACTATGGGCTGTCAAAATGCATAAGGGGAAAACTGCAAGGGTGTTATAATTATTGCACAAATTGTAATTATGATCTCTGTGTAAACACTTCTTTTGCACAGGGATAGGAATTTAGCCCTAAACTCGTAATGAGAGCCACAGCCTTCAAACAATGATGAAGCTCTAGGGAGGTCCCCTCAGCACAGTACTCTGGCCAGAGAGCTACCGTCTTTTCTGTCTTCAACTAAATTCTGGTACCATCTGTCAGATCAGTTCCATCGCTTAAAATGAAATTGGCATTGCCTCACTTTGCTCTTCATGAGTGGATTGAGAAATATGGTTCCCCATCACCCTGTCTATCATGTATGTTGGATAATAATTGGAGGGTAAAAGACAGTGCACTGCATCTTTTCACTAGTCCCTAAGTAGGACACTACGATTCCTATTCTTATAAAGTGGTAGCCAAGGGCGTTGCCAATCATCCGCTTCCCCAGCTGCAGCGGAGTTTGACTCTAAGTCCACTTAAATATTTCTTGTGGCTACTCTTGGCTTTCATCTTTGACTCTCTGTCTCACTAAGAAGTTTTTTTAACACTTAATTTATCATTTTATTTTGAGCATATTGAATTAGTATTGACACACAAACAGCATTTCACATCTATGTAATTCATACTGCAAGGCTGAGAAGTTGCCAGAAAAGTTAAGCACAGTGAAACTAGAATGAAAAATGATAAAACTGGGCAAGAAAAAAGTAAGAGAATCCTATATAGTTAGCGCATAAAAGGTAGATGGAAGGAAAGATGGAGGTTGTGGCCGCCACAAATCTCCAGTGGGGGGCGGGAGGTGGGGAAGGGTGGGGTAAGGGAGATATAATTTTATAAAATGTACCTGTCCTGCCGCTGATGCATTGGTGCTCCATCTCTCTTGATGGTGTCCCAGTTGACCCTGGGACACAGCACAGGCTCCCCATCCAATCCAGACACTGCTTTCAAAGCATGAGAGCATGGCCAGGATTTGAGTGATTGGCCTCGTTTGACGCTCAAAGAGTGCTTTGGTGCCTCTGGTTTTTCTCAAACCTCAGTGTGAATGTCTGTTTGGCCATGCTAAGACGGCCGGCCAAACCGACATGCGCACCTTACAGTGCACACTCCCCTGCCATGCCCGGCCTTGCCCTGTCCCACCCAAGACTCCCTACTGTTATATTATCATTTTATTTTCCGCTGACTGACTCAGTGGAGCGACGCTCCTCTGCCATTATGAGGAGCCGCCCCTAGTTGAAAGCAAGAACAAAGGGAAGGAAGGGTGGCAGAAGAGTTACAAGGAAAGAAGAAAGGGTAGAAAGGAGATGCAAGTAGTAATAGAAGGATGGGATAAATGATGGAAGTAAATGGGGAGGAACAGAATGAAAATAAAGAAAACCATGTAAGAAATTAGGTTGTTAGTTGAGAGGAGTGGAAGCCCCACTCAAATAATAAACACAATTCTAGTTGGGGTGAACCGCTAAAGTCACTAAATTAACCTATGCTTAACCCTCTGATAGCTTCGTACAAAGCAGTCCGGCTTCAGTTAAGGGCAATGCGTAAAGTATTAATGCAGCACTCAAACAGTAACAAAGTGAAACATCATAAGAAAAATCCCAAATCAATTAAAAAAATAGAGTACATTTTAATAAATAAAATTAATTCAGAACGACAATAATCCAATCAGAAGAACCAGAAATATGCAATTTCCAAGTTTTAAGTATATGTAGTGCCTAAAAGTACAAAGAGCCGTTCGTGGTCGTCTGGTCGTACTAGACCAGGTAAAAGTCACAGGTTCAGGCCAAATGCGTTGGAGTGTGGGCTGGATACAGGGACCAGGTTAGTCCTGCTGAAAAAGTTAGCTTCTCAAGTTCAGCACAAAGAGTCCAGTTCGTGTTGAAGGAGGCCATGACGAGCACATAGAGCATATCAGGTGATCCTTGCTGTAGCGCAAAGAGCTAGCCTGACATCGCAGACAATCATCGGTATAGCGTGAAGATCTGGTTGGGTGTTGCAGACTGTTGTTGCTGAAGCTTAGCCTTGGTGGTCCACCGCAAGCTGTCATTACTGTAGCACAAAGTGCAGAGCTCACATTCCCGGTCATTGCTGGTGGTCGCTGGAGTGCGAAGAGTCAGGCTCACCTGAGCTTTGATTGGCGATCGTCGTGGGTAGCAGAGTCGCAGCACGAACGGACCGATCCTCAGCTGTGAAGAGCCCAAACTTCAGGAGTTCACCTTTTGATATAGAGGAGTACAGTCTGATGCCAGCCAAGGGTCTAGGACCTGGAAAGGCACCTCTTTGGATCATGGACTCACTCTAGCAGGTCCATTTGCAGGTCTAGGCAGGTAGACAAATGCGGGACAGGTCTCTAGAACTTGTTATTTCCATATAGTTCACACAGGAGGCCAGACAGCTAGTCTTTGGAGTCACTCTGGTTGTCCTGGGTTTAAGGAGCAGGTCCAGGCTCCCTTCCACAGGCACCAGGGTTCCAGGACAGTCCTTCTAGCAGCAGGGCAACAGAACAGTTCTTACAACTGGGCAGCAGGGAAGTAATTCTTTAAGTCTTCCATGGATCCAGAAGTAATCTGTTCACTGGCTCAGGAGGTCAAATATTTATACCTGGTGGGAGTCTTTGAAGTGGGGTTGCCATCCTGGCTACCCCCACATCTGGTTCTGGAATGTTCTTGCCTTCCCCTGCATATGTTCCAAGTAATCTGGGGTGGCAAAAGACTGGTGTTATCCCTTTGTGTGTGAATTGAAATATAAGTGGGGCAGGGAAGAGCTCCACTGCACCCATCCTACCAAAACGTAGTCCCCTTTGTCTCACTGTCTGGGACGAATAAACAAAGAACAACTACCAAACTATACACAGTCATGTGACCCAGGGCACAGGTAGCAGGCACCAAATGGTTAGGATAAATGCCTATGCTCTAAAAGTTACATTTTCAGAGCTGTGACTTAAAATCCAACTTTACCATTCAAGAGGATTTTAAATTACAATTCATTTGAGTGTAAACAAAATTGACCTACTTGCTCCCAAACTTAAGTTATAACTTGAGTGTAATAAGGTAACCCAATGTTATCCTATAATGGAGATAGGTCTTGTAATAGTGAAAATCACATTTAGGAAGTTTTCACTACCATGACATAAACCTGCATGTCCTGCTTTTTAAACACAATGCACCCTGCCCTATGAGCCTGTAGTTCCTGCCTTAGGAGTGACTTACATGTATTAAAAAGGAAGGGTTAGGCTTGGCAAAAGGTTTAGTTTGCCAGATCGAAATGACAGTTCAAAACTGCACTACAGGTTGTAGTGGTGAGGTTCCTTGGTTTTCGGGACCAGACTCCATTTTGTTTGAGTTGTTCGTGATGCCATTTTGTGTTGCCCTCACGTAGGCCATGTAGGTAACCAAACAAACAAAGTTGCATGGGCTTCGTTGTTCATGTATGTATTAACTAGGTCTTTTCTGACTTGCGAGTGAACTGCAAGATGCTGACCCCGTCACCTGAAACTGACCCTTTTGCGAGGCCAATTTCTCTAGCTGATCGTCGTCTGAAATTGCCAATCAATGTTCAGGATATCGTTAACTTTTAGTTTCTTGCACATATCTTATCCTACTCAGCATCTGAAATGGTTTCTTTCCTTATGTCTTTTCATTACATGGGTAGTGCTTTCAATTATGGGTTTTTCCGGCTTGTGGTAATCGAATTTGGGACATTCCTAATAATTAACTTGTGGGTTGGTACAATGTAAAGTGAGCTTTGGGAATGTAATAATGTGTGGGAAAATGTATTTCATTCGTCAGAATTTGCCGCAGTGGCTGTGCATTTATAATGAAGCAAATTGGGGATAAAAAGAGATGTCTTGCTCTACGAAAATTGAGCAGTCTCCTGAGTTGTACACCGTGTTGTATTGCTTGGTTTACTGTTACTAGCTGCAGCTAATAAATTTGATCTCTGACGCCACCTAGAAGTATTCCGTGTCTCTGTATAACAAGACAGGTGAATCCGAAGACTTCGGGTGTGTCCCTGGCACCGCTGGGTTCTAAGAAAACCCAGTTCTTCAGTTGGCGCCCAGCGTGGGGCGACATCAAGCGGTACCGGTCCAAGCCCGAGGATCGTGAGGAGCCACGTGAGGAAATTCTGGAGGAAGGCCGCCACTTCATCGACCCCTGCATGTAGACGTAGACCGAAGGTGTTTTCTGCGAGGCTTCCCGCTTTCCGACGGCTACGAAGGATTGCTGCCCTGACTGTCACCCTGTCTTGGACCCTTGATTGATCCTTTGTAAAGCGAGACGATAAACGGTCTTCTGGTGGCGTGACAGATACTTTGGTTAAGTATAAGTGGGTCGCTCCCACGACTTTGTTTTGGTTCTTGATTTTGATTTGATTTTTGCAGAAATCGAAGCCGAGGGGCTCCTATATTTACAAGTGTATCAATAGTTGATAACCCCTTGAAGTTTGAAGCTAGATTAGTGAGCTATAAGATGCCTGGTCTCAGCAAAATTAGGAAATGGTTTAGTTGTGGTTGTAACAGGGATTCCCGATTGGAGGATTCGTGTCCGATACCTCCAGTTGGAACTCCAACTTATGAGCTCTATTCAAAACACGGAGTGGGTCCTATTACTTATAACGAAGTGTGGGTCCGCTATACGAAGACAGATGGTGTTTTACGATGGCCCCAACATGGTAGTTTCGAGTTAAATATTTTAGATAATCTGGAAGTTGCGCTATTTAGGAAGAAAGCCCGGCCGGCGATGTTTGACTCTTTCCGCCTTTGGCGAAAGGAAGCCAAACAGGGAGAAATTAAGCAAGCAAAGAGAGATAGGAAAGATAAGAATATGTCAGTACTACAAGCTGCTAGGCAGTTTAAGGAAGATGGAGAAGAGCGTGAGAGTGAAGTCTCAGATAGACAACGTTGTATGGCTATAGATAAATGTTATCCGGCCTTGCCGCCTTCTCCTCCAAAAGTGATTGAAGATCCTGAAAAAGATCCTTTGATCTCTCATTTACTGAGATTGCCACCCCCTTATGTGCAGGATGCTACTGCGCCTCCATTACCCCCGGTGGTTCCACCCTTTGTTGTTCAGCCTCCTGCTGTTGTTCAACCACCCGGTGCTCCACAGATGGTTCTCCCTCCTACTGCGCAACCCCCTCTCGGGTCGCCAGCTTTGCTACCAGCTTTGCCTCAAGCTCCTTTGCCTTTTTATTCCTGTGTCTCCGACTCCTGCTATTCTTGTCCCTACACCTCTTTTGCCTCAAAATACTTATTCTCCTGTTCTTATGTCTGCTTCTTCTCCTTCTGCACGAAAACGAATGACTGAGACTGTTGCTAATCTTTTGTCTCCATTGTTTGGGTCACTGAATATGACCCCAGTGTCGGAACGTAAGCAAAGTCGTAGTCAGCTTCCTAGTTCTGAGGAGCGGACAGTGTTGGATTTGCTGGCTCGTAGATGGATTTTAAATGCTTCTAGGTATGATTTGCCAGCGGTTATGGATGTTTTCTTTCAGTGGGATCCACCCAAACAAAGGTATGTTTTTGATGTAATGTGTACTTTCCTGCGTCAGGAATGGGAAGATAATGAGTTGGGTCCGATTCCGCAGGAAGTGCTTGATGTCCAGTCAGAATTTGCTAAAGGGACGATAGTGGAGTCTGATGTCGCAGATGCCGTAGAGACGATACTTGCTTTCAGATCTAGGCTTCCGCCTCAGACATTGCACGAACCTGATTCCTCTGTTAGGAGGAAAGTGAAGCAGTATCCTATGAGAGAGGTTCCTCTTGTATGGAGAGACGCAGTTCAGACTAATGTTAATTTGGGTATTGCGGCTGCAGAGGCCCATTTTCAGCGAGTGTGGGTACATGTTCCTTGGAAGAGAGCAGAGGTCTTGGCTCTTAAGCAGACCTTACCTGACCCCCGTAAGAATCCTGCTGGTTATTACAAGGAGTTGTCCCAGACAGTTGATGCATGTATTATGAATTTAGCTGACATAGATATGTTGATGGGTAATGTAGTTCCGCAACCTTTGTGGGCAAAGATCCATCATGAGGATCATGCGCCAGAATTGGGAGATACGTGGGCGAATATTACTTCTGCAGATGGTCAGCAGGTAGGAGGTGCTAAACCTGAACCCTTAGTTGCAGAATTGCCAGGTCGGATTAATAATCTGATGAAAACGATGATGCCTCCTTTACGAGTGAATTGGGATAAGTTAGCAGCATGCAAACAAAAGAAAGACGAAAGTGTGTCTGATTTCTTTACTAGGTTTGAGGAGACGTTTATCGATCATAGTGGTCAGGATATGAGTACGGAAGGTGGTCAAAGGTTGTTTGTGGACAAATTTGTCTTTAATTTGCTTCCTGAACTTTCTAATAAGTTAAAGGATTCTGAGAGTTCATGGGCTGTTTCTTCGTCGGCCCAGATATTGGCTACTGCACAATATTACGAGAAATGGTTCGTAGCAAATGTTTTTTAATATTACGTTGGCTTGTGTGGGTTGGATTGTCTATGTTACACAACAGACGCTTGCATGTACGTCCCAACCTACTCTTTCTTTTTCTACTGTTTCCCCACATGAGTTTCATACGTTGCCTGAACATGAACAGACACGAAGATCCGAATTTGTGAACAATTCGTTTATACAGATGTTGCATCAGCATCAGCTAGTACTAAATACTACGAATTGCTGGGTATGTGGTCTTATGCCGCATACGACAGATAAGGGAATGCCATATTTGGTTTTGCCTTTTTTGCCTAATGGGTCAGTGTGGGCACTCCAAGCGATGTTTATCTATGCGAATGAAGCATCTCCTGTACATTCCGTTAAAGATAATGCAAGAAATAATGCCTTGATACAGGGAATAGTAGTTATGATCAGAGATATTGATGCGTATAATGCTATCCCTAAGGATGAGGTACAAGCATATGTTGGTTGGAACAAGACTGAATATAGCATTAGTCTGACAGAAAAGGAGAGACAAAAAAGGTCTCCTCCTATTTGGATTGTACCCCACCGAGGTCATTTTTGTCTGCAAGGTAATGGTCAGAATCCGAGAGCTCAGCTTGGTAAGAGTGTGTGTGTTCACACATATGTCTATACATCCCAGAAATCTCCACCGTTCGTGCCAGCTAAAGGCACGTATTTTGTTTGTCACGACAGAGCATATACATGGTTGTCATCTGATTTCTCAGGTACATGTTATGTGGCATTTTTGCTTCCCCCTACATACACAGCTGCTTTCAATTACCATAAGACAAGATATGGTAGAGGTGTTATCGATGCGAAAGATACTGTCGCACAAGAAGTTGGAGACTTCTTTAAGGGTTTTGTGCCCTTTTGGGGTCCTATGGCTAATAGTAGGAATATTCGTCAGCTTACGAGAGTGGTTGAGGCCACTATAAATGAGACTGCAGGTGCCCTTAGTAATATTACGGCTGAGCTTCAAGCGGATCGTCTTATGACGTTACAGAACCGCATTGTTTTAGATATTATACTTGCAGATAGAGGTGGAGTATGTAAATTGATCGGGTCTAGTTGCTGTGTTTTCATACCAGATATCGCCCCGACAGTGTACCAAGCCATCTTGAGGTTACATAAGTCCGCTGAGTCTATACATGTAGACGAAGGGAACTGGTCATTGATGGGATGGATTTGGGGACTGTTGTCTAAATGGGGATGGAAGATTCTGATGTTCCTTGGTATGGCTTTAGCTATCCTTTTCTCGTGTTGTTTATGCATCCACTGTGGTCCGGCCATTTGTAGTCTTTGTGCTACAATCTGTGTGAGAAGTCCCGTCCCGAGAGAAGTGAAGGATAATAAGATGATGTTGCAGCAACACCTTGATGACCTGATGAGAATAGACATAGACCTGGATTCAGATATACGTGAGTTTAGGTCATTGCCTACGTAATGGCAAAAGGAGGGCCTGAGGTTCCGTGGTTTTCGGGACCAGACTCCAATTTGTTTGAGTTGTTTGTGTTGCCATTTTGTGTTGCTCTCACGTAGGCCGTGTAGGTAACCAAACAAACAAAGTTGCATGGGCTTCGTTGTTCATGTACGTATTAACTGGGTCTTTTCTGACTTGCGAGTGAACTGCAAGATGCTGACCCCGTCACCTGAAACTGACCCTTTTGCGAGGCCAATTTCTCTAGCTGATCGTTGTCTGAAATTGCCAATCAATGTTCAGGATATCGTTAACTTTTAGTTTCTTGCACATATCTTATCCTACTCAGCATCTGAAATGGTTTCTTTCCTTATGTCTTTTCATTACATGGGTAGTGCTTTCAATTATGGGTTTGTCCGGCTTGTGGTAATCGAATTTGGGACATTCCTAATAATTAACTGGTGGGTTGGTACAATGTAAAGTGAGCTTTTGGAATGTAATATTGTGTGGGAAAATGTATTTCATTCGTCAGAATTTGCCGCAGTGGTTGTGCATTTATAATTAGGCAATTGGGGATAAAAAGAGATGTCTTGCTCTACGAAAATTGAGCAGTCTCCTGAGTTGTACACCATGTTGTATTGCTTGGTTTACTGTTACTAGCTGCAGCTAATAAATTTGATCTCTGACGCCACCTAGAAGTATTCCCTGTCTCTGTATACCAGGACAGGTGAATCCGAAGACTTCGGGTGTGTCCCTGGCACCGCTGGGTTCTAAGAAAACCCGGTTCTTCAGTGGCAGGCCTTAGACAGGGTTTAATGTGCTGCTTTAGTGGGTGGCACCCTTAATATTTCAGGCCCACCAGTAGCTTTTAATTTGCAAGTCCTGGATACATGGAGTCCTATTTACTAGCAACTTACAAGAACATCAAATGTGAAAATTAGGTGTAGGCCAAATGCACTATGTTTTCTGACGAGAACACATGCACTTGAAAAATGGTTACCAGTGGAAAATTGTGCAGAGTCCTAAAGCCAAGAAAAGAGCATTCAGCAAAACAGGAGCTTGAAGGCAACACGCTTAAGAGACTACCACTCAAAGGTGCCAAGTATAATAAATCAATAAAGGGAAAGATGGAAAAATACATGATATCATGGAAGACAATTTAGAAGGAACGATGGAACCATAAAATGACTACAGGAAGAATGCCACAATGGAAAATGGATGGATAGAAAGATGGATGAAAATAGAAGAAAGTATTCAAGAATGAAAGGATTGAAAGGTATGATAATGGAAGGGAAGACAGAAGGACGGAAAAAAAGATGGATGAGTAGAAAGATGGGAGAATGGAAAGGAGGAAAGCAGGAGGGAGGAAAAGATGAGAGGATGGAAAGATGGAACAATGGATCAATGGGAGGTTGAAGTAGAGATGCAAGGAAGTATGTAAGGCAAACAAAAGGCTGTTAAATATAAAAGGCATCACCTGGCATTTTTTTCAAAGTTTCACCAGGGTGGCCACATATTTAGCTCACTTACTGCCATTCAGGAAATGATTCAAAGTTGGGGATATTGTATTTCTCTGGCTACTTCCTTGGTGGTAAAAGTGTAAAAATAAATCTGGTGGGTTCAGGTAGGAAAAAAGACAGATTTTTACCATTCTTCAGACTTTAAAGTGATTGTTAATGATTCTAATTTTTGCCAGAAGTAAGTTCCATTGTTCTGTGATTTACATCGAGAATGAAACACCACACTTCTTCTTGTAAGGTAGTATGTGGTTTCGAATTTAAGGGAGCGTTTGACTGACAAGACGGTGAAGATTACACAACCCTTAGAGTGAGGATACAGAACGCATAGGTGAAGAGACAGGGCAGACCACTTGTCTCATACACACTTGCACCTAGCAGATTTGGTCCTAGTGCAAACGATGCTAAAGTCTCAAACAAGACCACTAACCCGTCTGTGTAATCACTTCTGGCTTCGGAAATCAACTCTCAAGGCAATACAGGCAGCAGGAGTATTTGAGTCAGTTGCAAGCATGCAGTGGCTATTTGCCAACTTTCCATTGTGTGGCATGGCTTTCTGTTCCGGCTAGTCCAGAACCCTAATGTCGGTTTCCTCACCATTCTTGTTTTTTTATTTAGTTCCCTTGAGTTACATAGTGAGAATTTTTCTGGAACACTTCTTTTGACTTCATTGGCCTCCTATTAATATTATCACTGATCAAGGCTCTCAGTTTGTGGCTCATTGATGTAACAAATTAGTGCTATACATTATAAATCTACTATTTAGTATCCACAAACTGATAGAGAGATTAAATCAGAGCATCAAATGGTGCCTTAGATGTTTTTTAATGAACCATTTTACAGAATTAAACAAGTGGATCTCTTTGGAAGAATTTGCTACTTTAATTCTTTTGGCAAGGGCACTTCTGTGGCCAAATCTAACTGTGGGTTACATCCTTGTATGCTACCAGACAGTACTGCTCCTCCTCGTGTACCTTCAGTATATCATTGGTTATATAACATTTAAAACCATCAAACTATCACTGTACAAACATCTTTTGGCAGCCAAGTCAGCTTTTATGAAATCAGGAGATACACACATGCAACCAAATCCTCATTATAAGAAGTGGAACAGGGTTTGGCTCTTCTCAAATGTCCCCCTACATTTTCATGTCCCTTTCAGATTCTAGAACAAATAGGGGCAGTAGCAGTCAGATTAAGGTTACCTGACAAGTAGCAAAACGATCCAGTAGTACACGTCTCTTATGTGAAGCCCACTGAATCTGCTGGAAGAAATCCACATCTTCTCCCCATGGTAGGTGAGTCACCTAAGTATGAAAAAGAACCCCAGGTGAGCCTGCTTACTTCGCTCATGGAACTCGTTTCATTAAAAAATTGCACATCAGATACACAAATAAACCAGGATCCCCAATAGCATCTTGTGGGTGGGAAGAGTATTACGGGGGAGGGGGGATATAGGAGCGGTACTGTTAGGAATTCAAGGCAGCATCTGAATGACATTTTCGGAAGGGATTGCTTAGCCTAGGGAGGGAGGATACACATAGCACAATAGAGGAGACAGGACGACCACATGTCCCATACACACTTGCACATAACAGGAGAATTGGTCTTAGGGTACAGTGGAAATCCAGGCAATGGAAGCTAAGGCAATGAGCTACACCACTAACACATTTGTGTAAATGCTTCCTTATTAGGAACTCCATCACCCCAGGAATCCAGCCCGCACAAGTATTTGAGTCTGGTACAAGCATACAGTGGCTACCTGGTAACTTTCTGTTATATTTATAGGCTTTCTGCTCTGCTAGTTCAGGACTCAATTTCCCATACCCTCACCTTTCATGTTTTTCTCTTACTTAGGTCCCAGTATTAGATACATTTTAAGCAGGGTTTTCTTGTGTGGTACCTTATTTACACGGTCTTTCATTAACTCTTATCTATGGGTTTTGGCTGTCCTTGGAATCCTGTGGTTCCATGCCTCTGTCCTGGGCAGTGTGGGAACTCGTACCAGCACAATTAACCAAAGAGTTTGATAAGAATGATCAAAAACTGATAGGGTATGCATACAAAATATTGAAGTCAGAATATCGATGGTGCTTAACATCGAGGACAAAATATTAAAAAAACTCTCAACAAGTAAGTCTAGGTTTTCTATACCTAACTTCACATATATGTACTTACGCAGTACATATTTCTTCAAGGTACATAGATGTGGAGTTAAGAATAGTAAATCTATACTTTCCTATAGGCACTTACCTTTCAATATTTTGTCTCTCGATATTATGTCCTTGATATTCTTGAATGTTGACATTCTTCATGTCGATATTCAGTAAAACAAACTTATTATAGGGTCAGTAGAATAGAGTGCTGAATAATCCAGTGTCACAAGTGGAAAGTTGTTATGTGGAGTATTGTACAGTACAGTGGAGAAGAGTGTTGTAAAGTCTATTATCATAGACTGGAATATTGTAGATTGGAATAGAATGTAGAGTAGAGTGTAGTAGCATATTGTACAGTGCAGTAAAATGTTACATAGTCTACTGGCCTGGTTTCTTATATAGTGGAGTCAAATTACGTAGACTGGAGCAGCGAGTTGTACAGTCGAGTGGCGTCTCAAACAGTAGAGTGACATTTCATACAGAAAAGTTGAGTGGTGTATCTTTGAGTGCCAGACAGTGTAGCTCAGTAGTGTTGAGTGGATGGGCATAGAGTGGAGTAGTTTGTCATAGAGTGTAGTACAGTGTTGTAGTGTGGAGCTGCTTACAGTGGGAGTAGTGTCAGATAATGGAGCGGCGTAGAGCGGAGTATAGTATAATGGCGTAGAGTGGGATAAAGTGGAGTGGAGTATGGTGGGGAGGAGTACACTGGAGTTTGGTAGTGTAGAGTGGAGTAAAGTGTCATAGAGTGGAGTAAAGTTCCATTGACTATAGTGGCAAAGAATCTTGTTTTATGGCTTGACAACAAGCTATCACTGAACCATCAGATCACGAAGGTTGCCCCCATCTGTTATGGAATCTTAAGATGGCTAAGAAAAATCCTTAAATATCTTCCTGTCCAAAGAACAATGATTCAGGCCTTGTGGCATAGGTTGGCGTGGGGTAGAGTGTAATAGCATCCAGTGGAGTGGGGCCCAATCGAATAGGGTAGAATTATGTGCCGTAGAGTGGAATGCCATATACTGGGGTAGCAAAGAGTGGAGCAGCACACAGTGGAGAGGCATACAGTGGATTAGCATAGAGTGGAGTGGCATACAGTGGAATGGTGAAGAGTGAATTACCATATAATGGAGTAGCATATAGCGGAGTGGCATACAGTGGAGTAGCATACACCGAAGAGGCATACAGTGGAGTTGCAAACAGTGTAATAGTGTAGAGTGGACTGGCGTATATTGGAGCTGCATACAGTAGAGTGGCATATAATGGAGGGTGTAGACTGGAGTGGTGTACCTTCGCAAGGGGGGAGTGTAATAGCATACATTGGAGTGGTGTACATTGGAGTGGGGTCCAATTTAATAGCGTAGAATGAAGTGGCATAGAATGGAGGTCCATACACTGGAGTGGCATAGAGGGGAGTAGCACACAGTGGAGGGGCATACAGTGGAACAGACCACAGTGGAGTGGTGTAGGGTGGAGTGGCATACAGTGGAGTAGAGTAGAGTGGGCTGGCACAGAATGGCAGAGTGGAATAGCGTAGAGCGGAGTAGCATCCAATGAGGTGGAATACAGTGGAGTGACTTAGACTAGAGTGGCGTACAGGTAGTAGGGTCGAGTAGAGTGGTGTACAGTGGAGACTCGTACAGTGGACATGTGTAGAGTGAAGTGGTGTAGAATGGAATGGCATATAGTGGAGTGGCTACAGTGGCATGGAATACAGACGTATTTGAAATTTTACTGCAATGTAGATTATGGTTTGCAGAGTAATGCTAAACAGTGAATTGGGCTACCTTGTGTTAACCAATCAACACAGGACCATGCATGGTGGCCCGGAGTTCCTTAGAAAATCTGACTTAAGTATTGCATTGCCCATGCGGCACAATGAGTGATGCACGGGTAGTGCAATCCAGTAATACAGCTAGGCCTTAGTTCTAAATTGGGCCATGGTATACCGCAATAACTTTGCAGTATGGTATAGTACATGGCAATGACAAGCCAGTATGTAATTGGGTAATGGCTGGCCATACAGTAGATTGGCGTCCAATGGAATAGCATAGAATAGATTGGGGAAGAGCGGAGTGCTATACACTGTAGTGGCATAGGGTGGAGTAGCATACAGTTGAATTTCATAGAGTGGAGTGGCATACAGTGGAATGGCGTAGAGTGGGATAGCATATACTGGAGTAGCATACAGAGGAGTGCCATTCAGTGGGGTGGCATACACTGAAGAGACGTAAAGTGGAGTTGCATGCAGTGTAATAGCGTAGAGTGAACTGGAATACAGTGGAGTTGTGTACAGTGTAACAGCATAGAGTGGAGTGGCATAGAGCAGAATATTATACAGTGGAGTGGCATAGAGTGTATATTGGAGTAGTGAACAGTGGAGTGGCATAGAATGGATTGATGTATACACGAGTGGTGTGCAGTGGCATGGGGTAGAGGGTACTAGCATACAGTGGAGTGGTATACACTGGAGTGGGGTCCAATCAAGTAGCAAAGAATGAAGTGGAGTAAATTGGAGTGCCATACACTGGAGTGGGGTAGAATGGAGTAGCGTACAGTGCAGTGGTATACAGTGCAATAACGTACAGTGGAGTGGCATACAGTGGAGTGGCATACAGTGCAATAGACTAGAGAGGGGTGGCATACAGCAGAATGGCGCAGAGTGAAATAATGTATCGTGGAGTAGTGTCAAGTGGAGTGGCGTATAGTGGCATTGGGTACATTTTAATAGTATAAAGTGGAGTGGCGAATAGTGGAGTCTCGTACAGTGGAGAGGCATAGAGTGAAGTGACGTAGAAGGCAATAGTATATAGTGGAGTGGCTACAGTGACGTGGCCTACGGATGTATGTGAAATTTAGCAGCAATGCAGATTATGGTCTGCACAGTAACACAAAACAGTGAATTGCGCTGCCTTGCCTTTCTTCAGATTTGCCAATTAACGCAGGGCCACGCATATCTGACTTAAGTACTGCATTGCTCAATGTGACACCATGAGTGATGCAAGGGTACTGCAATCCAAATATACAGCTAGTTCTTAGTTGTATTTTTGACATGGTATACCAAGATAACTTTGCAGTATACCGTGGTACATGATGCAGACAAGCCAGTATATAATTGGGTAATGGCTGTTCTCAGAGAATAAAAAGGCAACCATATTGTTTTTACCACACTTTGGCTGTTTTCAGTGTTAGGGCCTTAGATATAGGTAAGTGTTGGACCTGGCATCCTTAGCGTGATTCCCATGACTTTTCGGCCTTCAGAATTCCTATTTTGCTGACTTTATGACTCAGGGAACTTTCTCACTGCTGACCAGTGCTAAAGTGCATGTGCTCTCTACTTGAAAAGTGGTAAAAGTGGGTTAGCCACAATTGGCATATTTAATTTACTTTTAAGTCCCTAGTAAAGTGTACTCCATGTGCCCAGGCCCTATTAATTAATTGCTATTAGAGGGCCTGCAGCACTGATTGTGCCACCCACTTAAGTAGCCCTTTAAATGTGTCTTAGGCATGCCATTGCAGAGCCTGTATGTGCAGTTTTGAACAGTCATGTCGACCTGACAAGTTAACCCTCTTGCCAGACCCAAACCTTCCTCTTCAATACATATAAGTCACCCATAAGGTAGGCCCTGGGCAGCCCTAGGGCAGGGTGCAATGTATTTAAAAAGTAGGACATATACTTTTAAGTTTTCCATGTCCTGGTAGTGAAAAACTCATTAAGCTGTTTTTTCACTACTGCAAGGCCTAGCTCTCCAATATGTTAAGATTGGGGTCACCTTATTACATCTTATAAATGTCATTTCCAATTGGGAAGAGATTGGGAATCCCAAGTTATGTGTCTCTGGAATCACAATTTAACATCCTAACATATGTGAAGTTAGATTTTAAATTGTAATTATAAAATTGCCACTTTTAGATAGTTGGATTTTCCCCCTTTGTTGCATTCCGACAGTCCCTGAATTCATGACGCATCACCTCCATTGCTCATAATCCTTGTGTTCAACCAGCGCTCCATTGCGTCCTGGTCACACCAGACTAGATAGCCCTACAATTGAAAGTAGAAATTATGGCTATACTATAATGCAAAATGTAAGAACAAGGGAAACCCTACTCACAAGGAACCAGGGCAGTACGTTTATATAGAAAAACAGTGGTTCCTATGGCATACGGTATAGTATAACTTAATACTTATAACATGCTCAATGGCAATGAAAACATTGGAGAAGCGGTGGCAGGAGAAAGAGAGACGCTCACTTGTACCATGAAGGATATTGCCATATATTTAAGAATTGATATTGAAAAGTACATATAAAATACTTGCGACATACAAATGTTGTACAAAGTGCAGTGTATCCCAAGTGAATATTAAAACAAACCAAAAAAGTGTATAACAAGGTGAACTATACAGGTTTCAACTGTGAATATTTACAGAGAACAGGAAACTAGACTCTAAACCAAATATATCAACAAATGATTAGCCAGCTGCTATAAAATTATAGAAACTGTGTTGGTCTGATTTGTTTCCTAGGGCGTCGACGGCGTTTCGACCATTAGAATAGAGGTCTCATCAGGACTGGGCAGTGAGGGACATCTATCACAATACAAAAATAAAAATAAAAATAATTTGTAACTATTAGCAGTCGCCATGAATAAAATAATATTCATGAATATAGTCAGGGAGGTTTGTATACCTTGCACCAGGGTGTAGATAGCCCAAGCGTGTGGAAGTAAACTGAATTTACTTACAGTGAACCCGGCCGGGCACTGTCAGAAACAGGAGGAAACACAGCGTCAGTGCAATATATCTGAAAAAATGACTAAGTCATCAAAAAGCGGAGGTGTTTTGTTATTGGTATTCTTTAAACATGCAATTGGTTGACTCGATGTTGTGACAGCATTTTTGTGTTCCTGTATGTCATGCAATTACCAAATACCAGCATTGTGCACTCAGTGTTTCTGTTAAGAAAAGAGTATTTTCATGCAAAAAGTGTTTTTTTAAAAATGTATATATGCGCTAATGTCTGTATATAATCTGAGATTTATTATGGTTTCATGAGGGTGGGTGCCCATGAAATTGTAGAGCTCCACTGTAATTGCCTCGGTACACAATGCAAACTGTCGTTATTTTTATTTTTAATCTGTTGGCTGCAAAATGCTCACTGTATGAATTGGTAGTCATGGGGGAATTGGATGCAGTCCGTAGATGTCGGCACAGTGGCCATTTGTAATAGTAAACACTGCATGGACGCGCAAGTCCTCTTTCGGTGTTGACTACGCCGTCTAGCATGTCATAACGGCGAATACGCCGCCTTCCGTGACACTCCCCTTACTAGTGGACTGATCGGAGCCAGCCATCGAGCAGCACGATTTGAAAACGCCAAGGTACGTGAAAAGCCTTTTATAATCCCGCGACCGATTAGCAAATAGAGCGGAATTATTTCGCTTTACAAAAGCGCTTGACACAGTTTTCACATTTATTATTTCTAGCATATCTGTGAAACTTGGCGGTGGAACGGCATTGACCGCAAATATCCAAGACCACCTAAATAAATAAAAGAAATACACGCTACCAACTGTGTCTACAGTGGTAAGTTGCTTTTATAACAAAACACCTCCGCTTTTTGATGACTTAGTCATTTTTTCAGATATATTGCACTGACGCTGTGTTTCCTCCTGTTTCTGACAGTGCCCGGCCGGGTTCACTGTAAGTAAATTCAGTTTACTTCCACACGCTTGGGCTATCTACACCCTGGTGCAAGGTATACAAACCTCCCTGACTATATTCATGAATATTATTTTATTCATGGCGACTGCTAATAGTTACAAATTATTTTTATTTTTATTTTTGTATTGTGATAGATGTCCCTCACTGCCCAGTCCTGATGAGACCTCTATTCTAATGGTCGAAACGCCGTCGACGCCCTAGGAAACAAATCAGACCAACACAGTTTCTATAATTTTATAGCAGCTGGCTAATCATTTGTTGATATATTTGGTTTAGAGTCTAGTTTCCTGTTCTCTGTAAATATTCACAGTTGAAACCTGTATAGTTCACCTTGTTATACACTTTTTTGGTTTGTTTTAATATTCACTTGGGATACACTGCACTTTGTACAACATTTGTATGTCGCAAGTATTTTATATGTACTTTTCAATATCAATTCTTAAATATATGGCAATATCCTTCATGGTACAAGTGTGCGTCTCTCTTTCTCCTGCCACCGCTTCTCCAATGTTTTCATTGCCATTGAGCATGTTATAAGTATTAAGTTATACTATACCGTATGCCATAGGAACCACTGTTTTTCTATATAAACGTACTGCCCTGGTTCCTTGTGAGTAGGGTTTCCCTTGTTCTTACATTTCGCATTTTTGTGCGGTGGCTGCACCGCAAGGGTCTCATCCACGTTGTTGGATTTCCCTTTCCCTATATAACTATAGGGTTATTTTTTGACTGGAGACTGGGATGGCAGAGAGGGAGGCACCATTGTACACAGAAGAATATATTACAAAATTGACAAGTGGACCGTCCTTGTTTTCTAATTTACCTGTAAATACTAGTAGCCCCAGGCAGGCACTGATTGAGAAATTAGAAAAAGCTAAGAAGAAACACGTGCGCACAGAGCTGCATGGCCGTATGTTATCAGATTATCTACGTGCCGGTATTATACCACAAGGGTTGCAAATAAGAAACGTACCGGGGATCTTTAAAGAAGACCCTATATTTAAGGGTAATTTCTGTGGAATTTCTGTCACGTGTTCTCGCCATTGGATGGTCCTTGGCGTTGAGACCGCCATAGAGCATTCCAAGGCTGAGATTAAGGAGATAGAGGAACTGGAGAAGGAACTCTTGGGTGGTGACGCAGTAGTGGAAGCCAAGTCACTACTTGAGAAACTTAATAAAACCATAGAAGAGTTTAATTCTTTTGAGCTAAAAAAGAAAGCAGACAAGGTCACAAAGGACATTAAGAACTACAGTAAAGAAAGAGCCTTCCCCTATTTGAAAGAAGATTATTTCACCACCTTTCCCACTCAGAACAGACAAAACACTTGGGGTAGATTTAGAAAGAACCAGCCGGTTACATTCTCGGAATCATCTGGAGGGTCTAGTGACTCTGACGGTCAGCCAGGCCCGAGCAACTTTAACCATCAAGGCCAACCTTTTTTAGACAGAGGGGGCAAAACCAAGAAAAGAGTCTGGCATCAATACTCAGGCGAACGCCAAACGAGAAACAAGCATTACCAGTGGGGACCCCAGCCATACTAAATTCCGTGGACAATATGGAAATAATACCAATTTTTAATTTGTCCAAACATGTGCTGTCATTACCTGAAATTTCCTTACTAAGTAGAGGACTGTCATTTGTGCTTACTGAAAAGCCTAACTATTTTAATTTAAAATCTGAGCTTTTTCAGTTCTTTAGAAAAATTCGTTTGAAACTGTTCTTCAAAGATCGTGAATTTAACATGAAAGAGTCAGTGACAGGGTTAAAATTACCATCAACGTTTTACCCTACTAACAACATGATGCCCCCAGAATTACTCACATTTGAGAAACTTGTTTTAGACGAAATAGATAAGCTGAGAACAAGCAAACAATTCATACCATACAACATTACTCTCGCAGAACGACAGGCACTTAACAGCTTAAAAAAGGATACCTCCATTATATTGAAACCCGCGGACAAGGGTGGGGGAATTGTAATTCAGGAAAGGACTGATTATGATGCAGAGATTAAAAAACAAATCTCAGAGGACAAGCATTATAAAAAACTGGCCCGCAATCCCCTGTGTGAAATCAGAAAGGAGATTGCTTCTATCACTAAGGAAGGACTAGATGAAGGGTTTCTCACAAAAAAAGAATTTGATTTCTTAAATTCATCTAACCCTAGAACCCCAGTTCTATATACCCTTCCCAAGGTCCATAAAAGTATAACACATCCCCCAGGTAGACCAATCTTGTCTGGCTGTGGCTCTATTTTAGAACCATTAGGTAAATATATTGATTTTTTTATAAGAGACTTCGTTCCCCTTCAACAGAGCTATGTGCGGGATACTATGCACATGATTAACCTAGTCGAAGGTGTATCATATAATGAGGACACTGATTGGTTGGCCACCTTGGACATATCGTCTCTATATACAAACATCCCACAGAGAGAAAGTATCCAATGTATAAGAGAGCTTCTTGACACCAGGCCTAGGCCCTGGAATGTGCCAACTTCATTTATAATTGCACTTTTGGAAGTGGCACTCCAGAGAAATTATTTTGTATCCAACGGACAATTCTATGAGCAATGCTGTGGTACCAGTATGGGCGCAATTTTTGCTCCAAATCTGGCGAATATTTATATGAACCATGTGGAAGGACTATATGTCCTGAACAACCATAATCCATACTATGCCAGCATTAATGGCTGGCATAGATATATTGATGATATTTTCCTCACTTGGAGGGGGAACGAAGAGGATTTTACTGGATTCATTCTTTATCTCAACACGGTGCAAACCCATCTTACTTTCACATCCACATTACATAAAGAAACTATTCCCTTTTTGGATCTCAATATCATGAATGTGGATGGGAAACTAATAACATCGCTTCATAGAAAGCCTACGGAGAAAAATACGCTATTATCGTATGAGAGCCAACATCCCAGGGCTCTAAGAGATGGATTGCCCTTTGGGCAATTCTTGAGGATCCGTCGTAATTGCGCACGACGTGAAGATTATATGAGAGAGTCAGAAGTCCTAAAAAGTAAATTACTAATGAGAGGCTATCCGAATAAATTGGTTAAAAAATCCCTAAAACGAGCCTGGTATTGTCCCCGAGATGAATTATTGGTTATTCGACCAAAAAAAGTAATGGATAAAATTGTTTGTGTTACGACATTTGGAGTCCATACTAACATGATTCGTAAAACCATCACGAAAAACTGGAACATCATTAGGAGTATTGACCCAGCGATCGAGATACCCCTCTTTGCTTATAAGAGAGCAAAAAACTTAAAAGATCATTTAGTTAGATCGTCCACTGAAACAGCTGTTCAGAAAAGTGGCACTCTAGAATCTAATTGGAATTTGCCTCCCATTTTGGGACACCACCCTTGTGGAAATTGTGTGATTTGCCCGTTTACATGCAAGACATTGAATTTTAAGCATGGCAATTTGGATCATAAACTTGATTTCTTTTCTAATTGTAACACACGTAATGTCGTGTATTGCATTTGGTGTCCCTGCGACTTACCCTATATTGGACAAACGCAACAACTAGTAAAGGCCAGAATAGGACAGCACCGCAGTCGCATAAGGAAATCTGTTTTGACTGCACCTCTTGTTGCCCATTTCAAAGAATTAAACCACTCTGCGGATGAAATGAGGTGGCAAGTGGTAGATATCGCAACATTACCAGAAAGAGGCGGCGACATTGCTCAAATACTGCAGCGTCGCGAGTGCCATTGGATTGACAAGATCAATTCCATAAATAAAGGTCTTAACACGGCTGATGAATGGAGAGGCTTTGTATCCAATATGACATAGACACTGGTTTGGTATTCTTTAAACATGCAATTGGTTGACTCGATGTTGTGACAGCATTTTTGTGTTCCTGTATGTCATGCAATTACCAAATACCAGCATTGTGCACTCAGTGTTTCTGTTAAGAAAAGAGTATTTTCATGCAAAAAGTGTTTTTTTAAAAATGTATATATGCGCTAATGTCTATATATAATCTGAGATTTATTATGGTTTCATGAGGGTGGGTGCCCATGAAATTGTAGAGCTCCACTGTAATTGCCTCGGTACACAATGCAAACTGTCGTTATTTTTATTTTTAATCTGTTGGCTGCAAAATGCTCACTGTATGAATTGGTAGTCATGGGGGAATTGGATGCAGTCCGTAGATGTCGGCACAGTGGCCATTTGTAATAGTAAACACTGCATGGACGCGCAAGTCCTCTTTCGGTGTTGACTACGCCGTCTAGCATGTCATAACGGCGAATACGCCGCCTTCCGTGACACTCCCCTTACTAGTGGACTGATCGGAGCCAGCCATCGAGCAGCACGATTTGAAAACGCCAAGGTACGTGAAAAGCCTTTTATAATCCCGCGACCGATTAGCAAATAGAGCGGAATTATTTCGCTTTACAAAAGCGCTTGACACAGTTTTCACATTTATTATTTCTAGCATATCTGTGAAACTTGGCGGTGGAACGGCATTGACCGCAAATATCCAAGACCACCTAAATAAATAAAAGAAATACACGCTACCAACTGTGTCTACAGTGGTAAGTTGCTTTTATAACAAAACACCTCCGCTTTTTGATGACTTAGTCATTTTTTCAGATATATTGCACTGACGCTGTGTTTCCTCCTGTTTCTGACAGTGCCCGGCCGGGTTCACTGTAAGTAAATTCAGTTTACTTCCACACGCTTGGGCTATCTACACCCTGGTGCAAGGTATACAAACCTCCCTGACTATATTCATGAATATTATTTTATTCATGGCGACTGCTAATAGTTACAAATTATTTTTATTTTTATTTTTGTATTGTGATAGATGTCCCTCACTGCCCAGTCCTGATGAGACCTCTATTCTAATGGTCGAAACGCCGTCGACGCCCTAGGAAACAAATCAGACCAACACAGTTTCTATAATTTTATAGCAGCTGGCTAATCATTTGTTGATATATTTGGTTTAGAGTCTAGTTTCCTGTTCTCTGTAAATATTCACAGTTGAAACCTGTATAGTTCACCTTGTTATACACTTTTTTGGTTTGTTTTAATATTCACTTGGGATACACTGCACTTTGTACAACATTTGTATGTCGCAAGTATTTTATATGTACTTTTCAATATCAATTCTTAAATATATGGCAATATCCTTCATGGTACAAGTGTGCGTCTCTCTTTCTCCTGCCACCGCTTCTCCAATGTTTTCATTGCCATTGAGCATGTTATAAGTATTAAGTTATACTATACCGTATACTATAATGCAAGCAGAAATTATCGCTATGCTATTAAGTTTGCAGAAATCAAAGTTGGCCAAAATGAGGGGATGTGGCATTCCGTTATTCCGAAGACTTTCCATGTATTGTTGCTCTCCTGGTACATTTACCCCTGCCTTCAAGGGTGAAGAGTCCATTCTGAAGCAAAGTCGCAGCACAGTGAACTTAGAGGAAATAATACCGAAGCACACAACAGAGTCCAAAAAAATATAGTAAACAGTAAGTCCAATGATGTGTCAGAAGTAGAAGTGAGTAGAGGTTTTTTATTCTTCAAGTTTCCTCCAAATCCTCCTTTATGTTACAACACATCAAAGAAACAGCAGCCGACACGTGTTTTGTCTAAAAGACTTTTTCAAGGCTGCAAATAATATGCACAAAAGGCTCACATTACTGCAAGTTTAGATGACAACTGAGAAGAAGTAAGACATCCTCTATAAAAGAGTAATACGTCGAAAAGCCGAAGGGATGTAGCTCACCCATGAAAGAAGACCAAAAATAAACATGTGTGTGGAACAGAAGTCCTCTCAAAGGCCTGTCCATGAAAACAAGCATGCTACCATAAGCTCTCTGTTCATATTGTGAGATATTAAGATTGCATCAAGGTGCAAGAATGTGCACAGTGCCTTTGATGCCACTCCGAGAAATTTGTGAGAGGAGCCCAAGAATCAAATGACCATGTATGATTATTGAAACAAAATCCTAGGTGTATCCCCGTGGTGCCCCAAACCACCCTATGTTATATGTGGAGCAAGAGAATACCTATAAATTGATGTAAAACAGTATTTAAGATACTAAGGTCTAAGTGAAAAGGAGACAAAGTCTGCGGAAAAACAACCAATACATCTGTCAAAGAAGGGAACATGTATGTTAGCTCACCGTTCGGCCAATTATAGTCACGAACCGTCTTGTGCTCAAACAAAAGTGGCCAAATTAGGCATGCTCAAGAGAGCATGACAAAGTAGGAGCACTAACAAGTGACCATTAAAGTATGTCCAAGATTACTGTGTCAGCAAAACATCGTTGAAAACAGACCCTCACCTGCAGTATTAAAAAATATTTAATTTGTGTTTCAGTCACAAGGACTCCGTCTGGTTTATACAAATTAAGATTGAGAATATTTCACTGCTACTCCAATATCTGGCAGATATGCGGAAGTTCCAGTTCCTGTCACTAGGAACATCCAAACGTGTTACATCTGGAATAAAGTAATGCAAGGTTCCATTGAGCATAGCACAAATATTATGTGACCACTACATTGCTTAGCAAATATAATGCTACATAAATGCCAAGGTGGTCCTACCTTCAGCGTGGTGACACTGAACACTTGAAAGTTTAGCATTCAACACAGGTGGCCGTGATAAGCCTACAAATAAAGTCAAAGGAAAAATTTAATCCGCCAGTTTTCCCTCTAAGTGCTACAGTCACCGTTTGCCATGGTGCCAATACCAAAACACGATTAACACCAGGGATGAATGGTTGAAATTCACCTACATAGCAGACAGACACCAACTTGACTTCCTTGATATTACCATCTATGTCGAGAACCAAACCTTGCAGACAAAAACCTACTATAAGCCAACATCAAAGAACAGCTTGCTCTCCTTCCAAAGTTTCCATCCTCGCCCACTTAGGGAGAATCTCCCTTACAGCCAATTCCTAAGACTACGCAGAAATTGCAGTAAGTCAACAGAATACAAAAAACAGGCAAACGAACTGTGTGGAAAACTCATGGAGAGAGATTACCCTCAAAGAGTTATCAACAAGTGTAAGAAGAGGGCTAGGAACCAGAATAGAGAGAGTCTTTTAGAACCTACACAAAGAATGGCTGAACCAGATCTGATGACATGTGTCACCACATACAGCCCAGCAAGCAACAATGTAAAAAAGATCATCAACCTAAATTGGGGAATCATCACGTCAGCAGATATCAACTGGCCAAAACCGAGGTTTGCTAATAAAAGGACTCGCAACCTTAAAGACATACTGGTCCACACCAGACCACCCCCAAAAAAACAACATCTCGAACAGGCCAACGATGGGACCTTGGTCCAGTCACTGGACATTTCCCATGTGGTTGATGTTCATGTTTAGTTTGTCCGCTGACAAAAACCACCAAGGAGATACAACTGTTACCCGACTTCAAATGGAAACTAATTAACCATACAAACTGTAACATCAGTCATGTGATCTATATGATCACATGCCCATGCAAGAAGCGCTACATAGGTATGACACGAAGAAAGGTTAAGCAGCGCATCTGCGAACATCGCAGCAATGTAAAGTGTAAGAGAAACACAACTAAAATGTTAAGCCATTATCTTGAGGCAGGACACACAACTGAGGACCTTAATTGGATCATTCTAGAAACTTTAAGTAACAAGGACCACAATGCCGAGAGAATCCTTTTTGAAAAGGAACAGAGGTGGGTGCACAGATTGCAGACCGACTCTGAAGGATTAAATGATAACATCCCATGGGGAAGTCTATACAAATAGTAAGAACCTACAAAGACATAGCCAAATCTTAATGATATCAGTTTTTCGCCTGCGGCAAATCAAGTGAAATACATACAGTGAGTTAATTTTCGATATGATGAATTCTGTTGAACTATAACTTACACGATTCCAAGTTATGTGTCTCTGGAATCACAATTTAACATCCTAACATATGTGAAGTTAGATTTTAAATTGTAATTATAAAATTGCCACTTTTAGATAGTTGGATTTTCCCCCTTTGTTGCATTCCGACAGTCCCTGAATTCATGACGCATCACCTCCATTGCTCATAATCCTTGTGTTCAACCAGCGCTCCATTGCGTCCTGGTCACACCAGACTAGATAGCCCTACAATTGAAAGTAGAAATTATGGCTATACTATAATGCAAGCAGAAATTATCGCTATGCTATTAAGTTTGCAGAAATCAAAGTTGGCCAAAATGAGGGGATGTGGCATTCCGTTATTCCGAAGACTTTCCATGTATTGTTGCTCTCCTGGTACATTTACCCCTGCCTTCAAGGGTGAAGAGTCCATTCTGAAGCAAAGTCGCAGCACAGTGAACTTAGAGGAAATAATACCGAAGCACACAACAGAGTCCAAAAAAATATAGTAAACAGTAAGTCCAATGATGTGTCAGAAGTAGAAGTGAGTAGAGGTTTTTTATTCTTCAAGTTTCCTCCAAATCCTCCTTTATGTTACAACACATCAAAGAAACAGCAGCCGACACGTGTTTTGTCTAAAAGACTTTTTCAAGGCTGCAAATAATATGCACAAAAGGCTCACATTACTGCAAGTTTAGATGACAACTGAGAAGAAGTAAGACATCCTCTATAAAAGAGTAATACGTCGAAAAGCCGAAGGGATGTAGCTCACCCATGAAAGAAGACCAAAAATAAACATGTGTGTGGAACAGAAGTCCTCTCAAAGGCCTGTCCATGAAAACAAGCATGCTACCATAAGCTCTCTGTTCATAATGTGAGATATTAAGATTGCATCAAGGTGCAAGAATGTGCACAGTGCCTTTGATGCAACTCCGAGAAATTTGTGAGAGGAGCCCAAGAATCAAATGACCATGTATGATTATTGAAACAAAATCCTAGGTGTATCCCCGTGGTGCCCCAAACCACCCTATGTTATATGTGGAGCAAAAGAATACCTATAAATTGATGTAAAACAGTATTTAAGATACTAAGGTCTAAGTGAAAAGGAGACAAAGTCTGCGGAAAAACAACCAATACATCTGTCAAAGAAGGGAACATGTATGTTAGCTCACCGTTCGGCCAATTATAGTCACGAACCGTCTTGTGCTCAAACAAAAGTGGCCAAATTAGGCATGCTCAAGAGAGCATGACAAAGTAGGAGCACTAACAAGTGACCATTAAAGTATGTCCAAGATTACTGTGTCAGCAAAACAACGTTGAAAACAGACCCTCACCTGCAGTATTAAAAAATATTTAATTTGTGTTTCAGTCACAAGGACTCCGTCTGGTTTATACAAATTAAGATTGAGAATATTTCACTGCCACTCCAATATCTGGCAGATATGCGGAAGTTCCAGTTCCTGTCACTAGGAACATCCAAACGTGTTACATCTGGAATAAAGTAATGCAAGGTTCCATTGAGCATAGCACAAATATTATGTGACCACTACATTGCTTAGCAAATATAATGCTACATAAATGCCAAGGTGGTCCTACCTTCAGCGTGGTGACACTGAACACTTGAAAGTTTAGCATTCAACACAGGTGGCCGTGATAAGCCTACAAATAAAGTCAAAGGAAAAATTTAATCCGCCAGTTTTCCCTCTAAGTGCTACAGTCACCGTTTGCCATGGTGCCAATACCAAAACACGATTAACACCAGGGATGAATGGTTGAAATTCACCTACATAGCAGACAGACACCAACTTGACTTCCTTGATATTACCATCTATGTCGAGAACCAAACCTTGCAGACAAAAACCTACTATAAGCCAACATCAAAGAACAGCTTGCTCTCCTTCCAAAGTTTCCATCCTCGCCCACTTAGGGAGAATCTCCCTTACAGCCAATTCCTAAGACTACGCAGAAATTGCAGTAAGTCAACAGAATACAAAAAACAGGCAAACGAACTGTGTGGAAAACTCATGGAGAGAGATTACCCTCAAAGAGTTATCAACAAGTGTAAGAAGAGGGCTAGGAACCAGAATAGAGAGAGTCTTTTAGAACCTACACAAAGAATGGCTGAACCAGATCTGATGACATGTGTCACCACATACAGCCCAGCAAGCAACAATGTAAAAAAGATCATCAACCTAAATTGGGGAATCATCACGTCAGCAGATATCAACTGGCCAAAACCGAGGTTTGCTAATAAAAGGACTCGCAACCTTAAAGACATACTGGTCCACACCAGACCACCCCCAAAAAAACAACATCTCGAACAGGCCAACGATGGGACCTTGGTCCAGTCACTGGACATTTCCCATGTGGTTGATGTTCATGTTTAGTTTGTCCGCTGACAAAAACCACCAAGGAGATACAACTGTTACCCGACTTCAAATGGAAACTAATTAACCATACAAACTGTAACATCAGTCATGTGATCTATATGATCACATGCCCATGCAAGAAGCGCTACATAGGTATGACACGAAGAAAGGTTAAGCAGCGCATCTGCGAACATCGCAGCAATGTAAAGTGTAAGAGAAACACAACTAAAATGTTAAGCCATTATCTTGAGGCAGGACACACAACTGAGGACCTTAATTGGATAATTCTAGAAACTTTAAGTAACAAGGACCACAATGCCGAGAGAATCCTTTTTGAAAAGGAACAGAGGTGGGTGCACAGATTGCAGACCGACTCTGAAGGATTAAATGATAACATCCCATGGGGAAGTCTATACAAATAGTAAGAACCTACAAAGACATTGCCAAATCTTAATGATATCAGTTTTTCGCCTGCGGCAAATCAAGTGAAATACATACAATGAGTTAATTTTCGATATGATGAATTCTGTTGAACTATAACTTACACGATTCCATCACGGGGTTAAAACTAAAGCCTGTAACAATCTGAACACCAAACAGTCCGTGAGACAAAACTGGACAATGATTTTTTGATTTTTAATCTAAAATCTTTTCCTCTCCATAAGTCTGTTCTAAATAAATTGACAATCTTATTTAGCGTTTAGTAAAAAATAATTAGGGGAAAACAGACTCGTATTTACATCGAGGAGCCTTTTTTCGATGGCCATGCTGCTGTCACCTTAAGTCCAGCCACCCGGAACCGCTCGCACTATCCCGGGCCCAGAGTGGCAGAGTCAGCACAAGTGGTGCGAACGAGACCGCAGGTAGCAGTTGGAGAAAAACGGACGCCGCAACAAAACCGTAATGTATTCCCTATAACCAGAATAGGTATTGAAACTATATTATTACTCCTAGTAGGCCTCTTTGACTCGCTGGGACCCCGATGTGGCACAATACCACACCAGGCAGGTACGTGTCAAATATCGTGTATTAATTTTCCTGGCGCATTTGAATAATGACTATTCCTATACCCGCAATTCTATGTCATAGTAGCGCATAATCCTAAGGATCTGGGGCATGAATTTTACTTACCTCACTGTACTGCAAGTAATGTGTAATAACTAACTGGACTGCCTATTCCAATGAGCTGCCCCTTACAGATTGCATGTTGTTTTTTGGAGAATGAGTGGGAAATTTTCGCCACACTATAATGAATGTCACAAATTTTGAGGGGTTTATAACTTAGCCATTAGTTTTTGTGTGTGAAGCTTTGCCATACTACATCAGGCGGGTACATGTTGACACCACGTATCTGATCTACAGCCACATTGGTTTGACTAACTAGCTTTATACTGGCAACTTTAATTTCACTGTAATGCATGATTAAAAGGATCTGGGCCATGAACACTGAGCTGCATAGCACGAAATAGCCAGCCACGAAATAGTCACCCCCCATTTATTCGGATGTATGTTGACATTCATAGAATGAGCAGGGAAATCTTGCCATACTGACAGTAATGTCCGATTCTAGGGAGAGTTGACCTTTGCCATTGGTATGTGAGTGGTATGAGTGAAGTATTGCCATTTTTTAGTTGCTTCGCTTCATTAGCGTTTTTTATGTTCCTGGTAAAAATGACCAGTACTCTAGTCCAATCTAAAAGTAATTCCCCCCCCACCCCCTAATTCCGTACTCTAGTATTTGGTTTCTCATTACAGGTACCTAGAGACCTACCAGGAGAAGGATTAACATATCATCTCCTCAATCCTCAGAATATAGGCAACCAATTAAAAGCCTATCTGCCCAACACTTACAGAGACACCCGAGGTCTCGACACACCCTGCACAATGGTCCTGATGAAAGCCCACCTGACCTAACCGGCAAAATAAGGGCTGAAACATGTCGACCTTTAATATTCACTTACAATAAGTGTGTGAAGAGCCCTAATTACTCTCCAACACACAACTTAATTTTATCATCTCGAATCCAGAACGATTAAAATTCACTACTCTGGCTGTACGAGATTTTAACCTTGAAAGTTCACTCCTTCACATCACAAGTCACTGATCACTACTGTTTTTTAACCAAGAGTAAAACTTCCGGGTGGAGGATGCATAACCACTAAACCCTATGATTATGCATACACGTGTCTAGAACAGCGGAGAATCAAGATATACCGCTTAAGTTACCACACTCTACACGTGCATGAGGGTTTTTTAAATTGGGACTAGCTGGAACGAAACCTGCATACCTTAGTTATACAGGACAAGTGATCCTTCTCCGTTGATTATTTGATCTTAAAGTTAAGGAAGCTGAATGGATCACGCCTTCCTCCTCCCTCTCCTCTGATTTATTGAATACCAAAACACGACCAGATAGCCCCGGTAGACGCTTTAAGCTTTTAAGCATTACATTGCAAGGTATCCTTTAAACATTCATAACTCTGGTTCTACTGATTGGATTCTAGTCGTTTTGGTCTTGATTGGTTCATTAAATTCTACTCTTTTCGTCTATCTAGGTGTGGTATATTTGTGTGTGGTGTTTTCACTTTTTCACTATTTGAAGTGTTGCACCAATACTTTCCAAATTGCCTCTTATGTTAAGCCTGCCTGCTCTGTGCTAAGGCAACCAGAGGGTGAGCACAAGTTAATTCAGGGTGTGTATCTGACCGTAATTAGTAGATCCGTACCTATTACGATGTTATTAAAGTAGTAATAGGTGGTGAAATGTATTTATTCGTTTAATATATTTTTAAATAAGTTTATGGCGATGTATCGTGGTCGTTTCACAACAGTTTGTGAAATTCCGTGATAGTACCGAAGTGACTGATATCTCTAAGTTTAAATGCATTGTAACTTAAAAAATACTTACCCTACTTAACTCCAGTACCTAACAAGCATAATATGTGTACCATTATGTATAGTCCTGCCAAATGTAATATAAATCCATTCATCCATTTTCGTGCTACCTCAAGTGCAAAAGGGAATGGCAATTGCATTGGTGGGAAAACACATTTTGGGACCCCCTTTTATCTTTGCCCCCGTTTAATGATTCACCACAAACATTCATATCATCTCAAAATGTAGAAAATGCTATAGGTCTGTAAAGTTTTGTGGTGATTTTTCAAATGGGTGCAAAGTTATTAGGGAGCTAATATTTAAATAATTCCTATCTTTTGAACTACTAACTATAACTACAAAGTGGAAATCAGATTTAATGTGAATTCTTTCTTTGTATCTAACGTATTTGTTATGTATTTGTTTATTGGTTTACATAATCATTTGACCATAAATGTGTCCTTTAGTTCTTCATGTAGTAATTCTGAAACTTTACATATGCAGTCTAGTTATTTTTGTGCTTCCTTGCTTTCAGTAGTATTGTGCTACACATGAAGCACAAAACCAATCATTTTCCTAATGGCTAATTATCATGTGCTCCATATAGTTGTTTGTGTAGCTCGCTGCTAGGGCAATTTTTCATTTTGTTGCACATGGGTGCATTATAAAGATGTTTTTGTTTGGCTTGTTGGGCCACTTTTATTTTATGAGCCAGAGAGCATGCAACGAAGACTTTGGGAGATTAAGATGTATTCTATTTGTTGTGTATTTGTTTATAGGTTTCCACTAGCATGTGACCTTAAATGGGTCTTTCAGGTGTTCATGTAGTGAATCTGAAACTTTACATATGCAGTCTAGTATATATTGTGGGCTAACCTACAGTATCCAAAAGAATCCTCTGCGCATCCTAATATCTAATGCTGGCAAATATTTGCAAAATACAACTGCCTGTTTTCGTGCTAAGTGAAATACAAAAGGAATTGTATTTCAAGCCAGTTGTGGGAACCCCCTGTTTTCTTTGCTCCCCCTTGACCAAACCCCCCAAAATTTCAGTACTCCAACAATGAAATGGGAGCAGCAGGTCTGCAAAGTTTCATAGACATTCATCAAGTGGTTGCATAGTTATTAAGGGGCAAAAATCCCCAAAATGACTATTTCTGGCACCCTGCTGCTCAGATATATATATATATATATATATATATATATATATATATATATATATATATATATATATATATATATATATATATATATATATATATATATATATATATATATATATATATATATATATATATATATATATCTTCGCTCCAAAACACCAGCCTGCCGCACTCCAGAGCGGGTGCACACGTAACGGGGGTGTACCCGTTAAATATATATTGCTCCCAACATCCTCAGGCACTCTACCTGACAAGGAACGTAGCACTCGCAGGGGTGGTTTCCACTTCGATTTTATTGGGAAACACTCAGCACATCAAGACGCGTTTCAGCATGGGCTTTCGTCAGTTGATCTACAGAAGCGTGCGGCGGCCATTAGTGTTTTATGCACATGGGACAATTATCGTGCATCCACAAACAAAATATCGCGCCATATTGGAACATGCATTCTAGATGAAGGACAACTTTATAAGTCAATTCAACAGCCTATGCATGTATATCATAAATGCATGGAAGGCAATCGAATCCCAATAAATACGTATCTTAAATGATCACGCCCTGAATGGGCTGTTGCTCTGCACCCCGTCCCAGATGAAGCCCCAATGTCACATTCCCGCCCTCAATGGGCTAAATCCATTTAGTCTACAAAATCATTGTCAATCCAATGTCCGATGTCACATACAATATGCTGGTCAATCTAAATAAGGCCAATTCATTTGCCATTAATATATATACATTTTGAACCAGTGGTACATGAATATCACACAAAATATGGAGGATATCATAAACGAACAAATCCTATCCCAGATGCACAGCAAGTTCTTCATGCATATTCAGACCATTCGGAGTCTTACTCTGCAAATCTATAATTGACCGCGATTCCAGTCGCCTCAATTTCTGCAACCGATCACCCCCTCTTATACTTGCTGGGACACTGTCTAAACAAAAATATGATAACAGATCCCTGTTACGATTATGTTCTTTAGCAAAGTGTCTAGCAATGGGGTAGGCCTCATCCAGATTGTTTATAGCTCTCATATGTTCCAATATGCGTATCTTTGCCTGATGTGTGGTGCTCCCAATGTATCTAAGCCCACAAGGACAAGTCAAGCAATATATCACATATGGAGTCGAGCATGTCAGAAATTTACATATCCGCCTAGGTGTCCCCAAACCTGGTACTTTGTACGTAAGTGTACGTTTGCTGAATTTGCAAGCCTTGCACCTGCCACAATGATACAATCCATTCATTTGAGGCAGAGAAGGTTTCTTAGAATATCCCTCATAATGGCTTCTCACAAGGTGGTCCTTCAGTGCCCTCGCTTTCCTAAAAGTCACTAAGGGATTCTTGGGTAGATCCTGCTTAATTACTGTGTCGGTTAAGAGGATATTCCAGTTCTTACGCAATATCCTGTTCAGCTGACCTGCATTCTCAGAAAATGTCGTAATCATACGAAAAGTTTCATTTAGCTTTTTGTCTTCCTTACTTTTCGTAATGAGGACATCCTCTCTTCTGATATTATTCACTTTAGTCAACGCTTTCATGAGAATGCCCTCCCTGTATCCTCTTGTCTTAAACCGTTGCATGCTCAGAGTGGCTGCCTTTTGAAACTCCCTCTCATTGGTAATTATTCCTTTTTAGTCATAAGAATTCCCCATAGGGGATGCTGTCGACTAGTTTTTTGGGGTGGCTACTTGTCGCGTACAGGGTAGAGTTGCCTGCTGTAGATCTACGAAAGAGTTTTGTTTGTATTTTACCTCCTTCAATGTATACTGTGAGATCTAAGTAGTTCACTTCAGTCTGACTGATCTCCCCAGAAAATCTCAGATTGATGTCATTCCTGTTCAACACATCTATATATTTAGCGGCCGAATCAATAGGGCTATCCAAGATGATGAAAAGATCGTCTATGTAACGATACCACCCTATGATCTTGTCATTCCACTCCTTATTGTTCTCACTCCAGGCCAACTGCTCCTCCCACCATCCCACGAAAAGATTCGCTAGGCTGGGGGCGGAGCAGTTGCCCATGGCCACACCTGACATCTGTTTAAATAGCTGTTTGCCAAACAGGAACATGTTATTATTCAAACAGAACATGATGAACTCAGACAGCATCTTATTATGTTCGTGATACTTAGCAGGTCGCTTACTCCAAAAACTCTGTACTGCCTTCAGGCCGTCACTATGTGCAATGCACGTGTACAAGCTCGTTATATCTAGGACCATCATGCAATAGCCATCATGCCATTCAATGTCATTGATACAGTTCAAAAAATGTTTTGTATCTCTGAGATAAGATTTTAACGTAGCAACATGAGGGAACAAGAAAAAATCAATATACATGGACAGATGTTCAGTAAGACTCCCTTGTGATGCAACAATTGGCCTCCCTGGTGGGTTATTCCTGTCTTTATGTACCTTCGGGAGGTAGTAGAAGGTTGGTGTGATGGGACATAAACACCTTAGAAACAAAAACTCTTCCGAGTTTAACATATCAGCATTGTACCATTTCAAAATCATGACTTGATAGTCATCAATACTCTGATTATAAACGGTATCTGTGATCTTTTGATACGTATTAGTATCCCCCAATTGGCGCAATGCTTCTGTTTCATATTGTACATGTGTAAGCAACACAATGTTCCCCCCTTTATCTGCCGGTTTGCACACCAAGGAGGAATCATCACACAATTTCTGTAATGCTTCTTTTTGTTTTATCGTGAAATTATGCTTTGTGTTAGTATACTTATTCACATTTCTAAGACGTGACAAATCCCTTATTACAGCATCCGAAAACATGTCTATAGCATCCACGCCCATCAGTGGCATGAAACTGGAGGCAGGTTTAAAAGTACTCGCTCCTCCCTTTTGTTGTATAGTCATGTCTCTCAGTAATTGGGTATTACTTATGTCACCATCAGAAATTGAGGCGACAGGAATCGCGGTACATTATAGATTTGCAGAGTAAGACTCCGAATGGTCTGAATATGCATGAAGAACTTGCTGTGCATCTGGGATAGGATTTGTTCGTTTATGATATCCTCCATATTTTGTGTGATATTCATGTACCACTGGTTCAAAATGTATATATATTAATGGCAAATGAATTGGCCTTATTTAGATTGACCAGCATATTGTATGTGACATCGGACATTGGATTGACAATGATTTTGTAGACTAAATGGATTTAGCCCATTGAGGGCGGGAATGTGACATTGGGGCTTCATCTGGGACGGGGTGCAGAGCAACAGCCCATTCAGGGCGTGATCATTTAAGATACGTATTTATTGGGATATGTTATCTTAGAATGCGTTCCAGGCATTTTTGATATGCATGCATATGCTGTTGAATTGACTTATAAAGTTGTCCTTCATCTAGAATGCATTTTCCAATATGGCGCGATATTTTGTTTGTGGATGCACGATAGTCCTATGTTGTTGTTTATGAATTGTCCCATGTGCATAAAACACTAATGGCCGCTGCGCGCTTCTGTAGATCAACTGACGAAAGCCCATGCTGAAACGCGTCTTGATGTGCTGAGTGTTTCCCAATAAAATCGAAGTGGAAACCACCCCTGCGAGTGCTACGTTCCTTGTCAGGTAGAGTGCCTGAGGATGTTGGGAGCAATATATATATATATATATATATATATCCTCTACCAAAAGAATATGCTTGCACTCGCTCAGTACGGTAATTCAGGTTTTATTTTCTTAAGAGGCTCTTGCCAGCACTCCCACACCTACACGTTTCGACCAGCAGGTCTTGGTCACAGTGTCAACAATTGTTCATCTTCTGTTTCTGTCATTTATACCAGTTCACCTTCCTAGCACTATATGATGCATTAAAGGCCATCAGTTTTGTTTTATACACATTGACCACCAATCCCCGTCGAGTACAAAACTCTCTGAAGATTGATAGGGCTTTCTGGAGCCCGCTCAGTGTTTTAGATAGGATCAATGTGTCATCCGCAAACATTAATATTGGGGCTTTTCCACCTGCCAGTGACGGTGCTTCAGTGGTGGTTAGTCTCATACAGTTAACTATCCCATTTATTTATAGCGAAAATAGAGTCGGGCTAGTACGCATCCCTGTTTACCCCATCAAATCGTAGCCTTGTTGTTCTCGTGCATTCTGATGAGAAATGTCAGCAATTCAGTTGGTAACCCCATGTCTTGTAATATCTGCCAGAGTCTACCACGTGGCACAAGATCAAATGCTGACCTAAAGTCAACAAAGACGGCATACAAACTGCCCTTTCCCAGGATTACTGTCTTCCAGTGTAAAAGAGTGGACCTAAACACTTGGTCTATTGTGCTTGTAAAAGCACGAAACCTGCTTGGAGGGGCGATAAGATACCGAATTCATCATTCCAATCTTGCACTCGATTAAGCACCAACCTGCCCATTACCTTTTGCAAGTCAATAAGACTAATGGGCCTGTAATTCCCTGGGCACAATTTATCTCCTATTTTAGAAACAGGAACAATCTCTGCTCCTTTCCAGGAATCTGGAATCGGCACACCCTGGGCTATTACATTTGACAGTAAAAGGATATATGAACTCCATTTCGCTTTGTTGGAGAGGAATATATCCCCTGGTATTCCATCTAAGCCCGGAGCTTTTTCTGCCGTAATTGATTTCAAGGCCACCTCAACATCTGCCTTGGTAAAAACTGGCCCCTTAAAAAACTGTTTAGCAATGCAGGCCTCTATTTCATGCTCACTTGCAACATATTGCGGTTTGAAGTGGTTTACCCACTCAAATTGTGAGACGTGATTATGGGGGGCCTGCCCTCCTCTATCCCATTTATGAACATTCCAGAATTGTTTTGGGTTCCTATTAACACAGGAATCCTTCAGTTCATCCCACCTTTTACTGTCCCATTCCTTGTTCGCCTTTTTTTCCCCCTGGTATATGGCCCTTGCTATTCGCACCGATGCGGGGTCCCCATGTTTTACAGCATCCACTAATACTACACAAGACCTTTTGCATTCAATACTATACCATTCCTGTGCTTTGGGTATGGGTAACTTTTAGGTTTACTCTTTGTACCAAAATGCATATGAAGTAGTCCAAAAAATGTGTTATGTAGTTCTTTTATTTTAGTCCAATTTTATCACCTTAGGTCATTTGATGGGACAATGTCAGAAGTTATATAATTAGCTAGTGTTTCATGTCCACACATAAAGGATTATGATCGCTTTCCAGTCTTTCTTGAATCTTCATATGCTTCGCTCTAGAGCTATGGCCGTTATTGAATGTATCGGCCCCCATTTTGTCAGACATTGTACGGCCATTAGGTGCCTGTAAGCCCTTTCCCATACGTATAGCGTTAATTTGGATCACCACATCAGACCATCTTTTTATTGGGTCGATCTCCGGCTTTGGGACACCCCACTTTTGGTCTTCCTCATCAAACGAGTTGCCCTTCTAATTCAAAAGTGGCGCAAACATCGCATTAAAATCCCCTGCGATGATCAAGGGTGTTCCTGACTGGCTACTCTTAAGAAGGGCATCAAGAGCCACCAAAACTCCTGACTTTTTCCCCCTTGAGCCTCGCACATATATATTATATATTACTACAATCTCATTAATACCCCTTGATAATCTAACGGCCTGAATATCCTGCCTATGGGTTTGGTTAGCTTGAGTATCTAGAAAGATTCAATAGAAGAGGGTATGACACACAGGTAATTCACAAAGCAAGAAAGAGAGCACAAGTCATTATAAGGGGAGAACCTCTTAAAGACAAAATCAAAAATAAAACAACTGAGAACAGAACCCTGAGATTCATGTCCACATACAGTGAGGTTCATATTTTTTTTTACAGTAGTCTAAACAAGCACTGGGGTATTCCAAGTCTTGACACAGACATGAAAGTAGTTTTACCTCAAGAGCCAGTAGGTGCTCACACTCAGAACTCTTCTGAGTACTAGTGACATTGCACCGTATGATGATACCAGGAAAGGAGACAAAGTGGAACTAATATGGCTATAAACGCTTCTTAAAGGCTCACATAGCAATTGCATCTGCTGCAAAAATGTAACAGATCATACTAGAACATTTTGAGATAGGAAAGGGTGACTACAGTTTGACATCACCTCATTCATTACTGTAATATATGTAGTTGCATATATGCAATGATTTGCAAATGTGGTAAAATGTATATTGGTTCCCAGGTGAGCAAACTAAAGACTAGATAGATGGAATACATAAGAGCAATTACGAACTGCGATATCAAGTATCCCATGGATATACATTTTCAAGGCACACACAAAATATCAGAAATTGATGTAATGAAATTTTTTTTTAGGAAGAGAACATGTCACATTAGATAGGAGAGGAGGTGACCTAGAAAAAAAAATAAGAGCAAGAGAAACATTTTGGATAAATAAATTGCAGACAGTAAAGAATGGAAATAATATAGACAGAGAACTTTACACATTGTTATAACTAAGATGAAATCTAGGATATGATATACAACTATAAATAAAATAGAAGTAAATTGTTAATGAAGATCCTACTCAAACCCATTTTTCTTACATCAGATCATATACATTGGAGTAGCAATGTAGATATACATTACAACTATATCACCTAGGGTTGATAATTTTAACCACCACAAAAAAAATCAAATGATTGAACTATATTTACATGTACTTGACAGTACAATAGTCATTATTATAAATGCAACACTTACCATGCTAGTGCAATAGCTATAAAATGAATGCAACATTAAGGGAGAACTGACAAGATATTTTGAATAAACCTCCTAGAGCTATACTCACACAAGTCGAACAAGCACAATTATAATCTATAGTTTGCCTGTCCCCCCTGAACTTGGAATATTGAGAATAGTACAGGTTCATAAATAGCAATATATTAAATAAAATTGCACTAATAAGACAGCACAGGGGCCCCATAGATGGGTTACAACACTAACTAGGGTTCTATACTCCTATATTATTCAATAAAATAGTATTTTTGAAAAATTAAGGATCCTCGAATAAGAACAATATGAACTACAACCCCCTTGATGTTAGGGTAGTAGAACCTAAAGTTGAACTGGGAACAAGGAGACAAAAACAGTGTTGCGGGATTTAGCAATGAACCTGTGAACAATTTCCAAGGGGACCTAAACATGTAGGGTTAATTTGTCGCAATTCTTTGTTTTGACATGCAATAAACACTGCAGAAGAATCTCCACCAGTGATTGCGATTCATAAATATATATAATTTTATATATTTAGACATCAATGTTCTTTTCCACATCATTTTTATAGTTTTCATACAAAATATGTAAACCACATATTTTTGTAGATTACATTTTTGATACAATGTTTGTCTTTCGATATTGTCTTTATAAATATTTCACACAACCAGTTGATTGTTACCCTCTATTTTATTCAGGGCCTACAGTCACTCTATTAGAATCCATATCCAATAGCCCAGCCCAACTCCGACTGAAAATAAAGTCCATCCAAGGAGAAACATTTCTGGGGAAAATTGAAGTAAATGAATGTATGAAGAAGTACAATGGAAGCCACAGCCACTGCGGTTCTGGTGTGATTTGTTAGAAGTGGAATTGAGAACTCTTAAAGGTAGAGAACCTGCTACAACAGTTGGTGGAAAGGCAGCAACACCTGGTTCAGGCATTACCATTTCAGCAACATCTGATCCAATCTGACATGAATATGTTCCAGTAGGCCATTCAAACATATGCGGCTCAACAAGCAGCTGCTTAAGATGCAACTTCAAGAAGCCATTACTCAGCCCTATCACAACTGACTGAGGTTTTTTGGGCTACTCAAGAACACCCCAACAATCCATCAATAGTCTTGCAAAAATAAACTCAGTCATAAATATTGGATAATAGGATACTGAATTGAGGCCAATGGCACCAACTCCCCTTATGACTAACAACTTTTTTAATCTCCAAGACCATCAAGGAAACCCATAGCTACCAGGAAAAGGGTGTGTTGAAGACTGAGCGATATTCATGCCAGCAGGCTGGTTGGTGGAAGACCTGAAATGGGCTCTCAAGTAACAGGCAGCACATCATTCACAGCATGATGGTAGTAGGAACACAGAGAAACAGGAATAAGGTAAGTTTAGCAACAGATGCAAAATCAGTCAACATAGACTCTGGGAAGACAGAAAATAAATGCTTACCAAGTGAGCAGAGGAATTTCATTGTAATCAGCCCTGAGGAAACTTGCATGAGAACCAAAAATTATCAAACTCAGCCATTTCGGAGATATGTCAAACAGAGCTGCAAGGGATGATTAACGGTAACGAATAAATCAAAGCAGGACTGAAGGAAAGAACCATCAGAGTCAGGGGGCAGGTTGGACTTTGGGGTAGGAACCAAGGGGAATTGAGAAGGAGAAAAACAGTAGAGATTAGGGAACACGAATGGATGAAACTGACAGTAAAAAGAGAGAGAGAGATGCAACAACCATTGATCCCAGACTCCTCTGCTCTGGTCTTATGAGTCTTTGAAGACATCTAACTGTTCTGACCTGGGCATGTCAGCATGACCTACTGGCACCATAGTGGCTGGACAAGTGTGCATTTAGCAAAATCCTAGAAGTGCCTATCCTGCTTGAGTGCAGTTTCCACTGCCCAGTGCTCCATCTTCTCTGTATATTAAGTTTACAGGGACTTTTCTGATTAATTATTTTCGGTGATTTGACACACTCCAAGAGTGGATCAAGTGTATTCCTTTCCAGTGGTCTGCAAAGCCTCAACGACACAGAAATATCAAGTCAAGATGTAACCCCACAGCCATCAGGCGACATGCAAGCTGCATGTCAGATTTTCGATACAAGCAGAAGGTATACAGGATGAAGTTTCGATCCATCAAGTTGCATTCCTCAAAAACAACCACGTCAATAATTGTATAGAATTGAAGAATGGCAGACAAATGGCTAAATACTAAAGACTCAACTAAAGAAGGGATGAGAGATAAGATTGTACTGGAATGATGTATCAAAACACTCCCTCCTCACATTGTACGATGGGTAAAGCAACATTCAAATCTCATCCTATGAAGCAGTGAATCTGGCCTCTTTTTATCATAGTGATCTTTGCAATGCCTTTTGGATCAGCTAGAATGGCCACTAACCCAAAAAGCATTCCAATTGGAGACCTTGTATGTCAAATCCCAACTGAAAGGAAAAGATGCTTCTGAGGTGAGAAGCCCAGGAACAGTGATAGTGACAAATATTGCGAGAACAAAATGGCAAGGTATCCTGCCAGTATTAGGTCCCCAATGTTATGAATGTGGGGAGTCGAGGCACACTATCAGAGTATGCCCCATAAGAATCCTATAGAACCAATGGATATCAGACTAGATGCAGTGTACTATGGAGACAATATATCCAAGGAGCATCTGTATACACAAAAAGTGTGTATAAATGGGAAAACTACCTGACCCTTAGTGAATAGAAGTTGTTTCAAATGATATTTAGCCCTTCTTTGGACTGAGGATGGCCAGGTGACAAAGTTTTAGTATTACTACTAACTGCATACTCTTTTTTTATTGTGCATTTCCAGAAAATACAAATACAGCAAATACCACTCAATGATCAGATCTAAAAGGAAAAACAGTTAATACAGTACAAAAGAGTAGTCATAAAAAACAGGTAATACAGTAAAAGCAGATTTGAAAAGCACTACATTCATATAGAGCTCAGCCTGGTCCATCATGAAACAGTTAATCCAAAACTATACATTTGGGAATATCTAAAAGGCAAAGCAATTCATTACAGCCTAACCCTATTTAATATTTTTTTTAAAGAAAAAAAACAACAACCCCCACCCCCTTGGGACCCGAGGAGCTCTTGGCAACCCCAATTAGCTTTCTCCTAAGCCGCCTTAGCATCTCTACTCCATTTGGCGATATGTGCCCAAATCTTCTTCCCCCGAATTCTGTCCTGTCTGCCCCTACAGGCAGGCATTGATGGCCATCTCTTGATTATAAATTCAGAGAAGCCTAGCAAGCCACATATGAAAAGTTGGTGGTTCTGGACCTTTCCATCTAGCGGCTAGAAATATCCTAAATACCGCTGTCCCCATAAAGAGACAATATTTCTGTTCGGTGTTAAGACCCATGGAGCTATCATACCCCAGGATTAAATAGTTCCTCCAAGAAACCTAGCAGCCCTTCTTTTAATAAATCCAGCATGTCGCAATTATACAGCAAATTAATCAGGGTGGCTGGTCCTAACTCATATCTGGGGCATTTATCATCTATCTGTCCTTTTCCCATGTATATACAGTTTGGAAGGTGTAAAATAAAGGTTAAATATAGTTTTGTACAATTGAGCTTTTAAGCTTGAAGATAAAAGTATCTTGTCAGTTAAAGAAAGGATCATATAGATATCGACATCTGGATTGCCCAATTTCAATGCCCAGGTTGTTTCAGTTTTATCCAGGTCATCTGGGACTTTGTCAAGAAGTAAACTGTAAAAATTCCTAATTCTGCTAAATTTCCTAGTTATAGTTTCCAAGAGTTGTATCTTGTCAAGCTTCATTTTAGGACTACATAGGGTGAGGATGCTCCTAATCTGAACAAATCTAAAGTACTGGTTATCCGATATACCAAAGACCCACTTTAGTCTAGAAAATTGAAAATCTTGCTCTCCCCCGCAGAAGTCTCCAATTGTTCCTACCCCATACCTTTCTCACTTCTTACCCATAGCATCATTAACCTGGGATGGAAATAATGATGAGCGCCACAGGGGGGTATATCTACATATTTTCGGAATTGCCATAAATTTAGAGACCTGCTTCCATATTTTCCATGAGCTATAGATTACTTTAAACCATACCTTCTTGTAATAGCTTGGTTCCAGTTGTCTCAGTAGCAACATTAAAGCTTCATTTCCAATAGAGAGTTTGTAAATTGTGGGTATTCTAGGGCATCGCTCTAATTCATTAGTATTATCCACTACAAATGGGGTAACCATTTGATGGAGAAGAGCCGCACAGTAATATAAGGTGATATTAGGGGTAGCAAGACCACCCCTGTCTTGCGGTAGGGACAGATATTACACAGCCATACTGACCTTCCCATATTGCCATATAAAGTTAGAAAAGGTTGACTTCAGCGCCCTTATTATACTATCTTCCATAGCCAGCTGTATTGCGCGAAACAAATACAGTATTTTCTGTAGCATGGTCATTTAAAAATAAATCCCACTCCCTATGATAGACAGATGTAGCTGTTAACTCTCCTTAAGTCATTCCCTATAGATTTCATCAGAGTTTCGAAGTTGCAGTTAATAATTTCATCCACCTTAGCACTTATTCAGGCCCCAAGATACACCGCTGTATCTGCTTTCCTAGGGTCATTGAAATCTATATTATCTGTGCATGACACAATCGTTTTCCCCTTGTTCAATGCGTATCCAAAGAGGAGTCCATAACTCTCAGCAATCTTATTTATTTCTTCAATTGCCTCAGCTTGATTCGTAGTTAACACCGCAACATCATCGGCATAAGCCAATACTTTAGTCTCATACCCACCAGTTATTATTGGTTTAATCTTCCGGGTCTGTAGGAGCTTAACCACTAGGGGATTAATATATAAAGCAAATAAAATTGGAGAGCAAGTGCATCCCTGCCTGGTCCCCCTTGTTATATTAATTTTGTTAGATTCCTTCCCCATAAAATGCAGTCGGGCACTTGGTTGACAGTACATTATTTATTTATTTTATTTTAAGAGTTTTATATAGCGCTGGCTAGACCCGGAGGTATCGGAGCGCTTTACATGAGGTTCCACAAAATTACAAGATTACATCAGTTCCAATTTACATCAGTTGCTAGACAAACAATTACAAGAGCATAGAAAACAAGATAAGTGAAGTGTAGAGGGGGAGGGGGTAAGGATAAAGGGTTGGGAGGGAGATACGCAGAAAGACGAAGGAAAGTCTGCCCAAAGTCCAGCTGGGTAGGTGACGGTCGAGGGGGAAGTCCCAAAACCCATCTCCTCTATGGCTATCAGGTAGCTCCACCGGGCTTTGGCCAAATAGCTAGGTCTCAATGGGAAAACATTTAAAGAACATGGAGGGCAAAATAAATGGAGCGTAGAGGGGAGGGGACAGGGAAGGTGAGAAAGGGAGGATAGGGGAATAGACAACAAGGAGAGACGAAATTAAGTCTGTCCAAAGGCCTACTGGGTAGGTGATGACCAAGGAGGGAGTTCATGGCCCTTCCCCCTATAGCTAAACCAGGTAGCTCCATCGGGCATCAGACAAAATAGTTCAGTCTCAATACATTGAGAGAGGAGAGAAGAAGAGACATAATAGAGGGAGGATGCGGGAAGAGACGACAGGAGAGACGAAAGGAAGTCTGGCTAAAGACCGACTGGGTAGGTGACGTCCAAGGAGGGAATCCGCGACTTGTCTCCCCTATAGCTAAACCAGGTAGCTCCATCGGGCATCAGACAAAATAGCTAGATCTCAAATGATGAGGGAAAATTCACAGGTAAACAGGGTAGGGACTAAGGGCCAGGTCAGGTGAGGGCAGAGGTCAGTAGCAGGAAAGTGGAGAGTAGAGCGGGGAGGGGTAGGGGTAGGTAGTTCGGTAAAAGTTCCTATGAATCTGCTTTGAGTCATTCAAAAAGCAGGTCCGTTCCTTCTCAGGCGCCATCTTGAGGTTAAAACGCCGGGTGAGATTTTCGCCAGTATCCTTGTGTTGCTACGACCGGTTGGAATGGCGGCCACAGTGTCAGAGGCTCTCGACCATCCGATGTCCGGAGATGGTTGAAACAAGCGCCTCGGGACCACAGTCTATATGGCAGGTGCTAGGAGGCCTCAAATGCACACCTAATATATCAGTGGGGAGTGGGAGGCTGCATCGGGATTGCCTTTATAAACTGTGATCAAAAACCGTTGAGCTCAAATATCCCCCATAAAAACTTCCAAGACACCAGATCAAAGGCCTTTTCGGCGTCGAGGAGGATCATAGCCATCTGGCCCCCCGTCCCGGTTATAATGTCAAAAATAGAAATAACTCTGCGGGTGTGATCAGTTGTTCCTTTACCAGGGATAAAATTGTGTTGCCAGGGGGAGACCAGATGTTCTATAACCCTCCCTAGCCGATTGGCAAGGATTTTAGGATAGATTTCTGTGTCTGAGTTGACCAGGGAGATCGGCCGATAAGAAGATGGCTTATCTACCGGTTTTCCTTTTTTAGGAAAGATTATGATATCTGTCTCTTTCCAAGATTCAGGGGGGTTCCATTATACTGTACACCCCTAAACATGTCAATAAGAAGAGGCGTTATAGCTGTTCTTAGGATCTTATAGACCTCCAGCGGAATCCTGTCAGGACTAGCAGCCTTCCCCAATGCCATTCCTAACAGCACTAGATGAACTTCCTCTAGAGTGATTTCTTCTTCTAGGTCTTCTCTAGTTGGCCTATCCATACACCCCCCGGGTTCGGTGACAACTACCAACCCTGCTATGCCCTGTACAACTTCTGTGCGGCCTTTTTTAATATCATCCTGGTACAGAATTTGATAATAGTTTTGAAACCCTTTGATGATGTCTTCTGAATCGGTATATACTTCTCCGTCTATTTTAATAGAAGGTATTGAGTTTAAAGATATCCTCTGCCTGGTATGAAGAGCTAACCTCCTACTGACTTGCTCACCGTGTTCATAGGTGCTATTCCGATGCGATTGATATTCCTCTGCTGATCTCTGTGTTAACCAGTTATTTAGTTCTGCTTTTAAAGCCATTATTTGATACTGGATTTGATCCCCCTCTTGTCCCAGTATTATTGTCGAAACATGCTCTTCCTCAGCCCTGGCCAAATCCCACGATAATTGTTGATTCTTAATCTCCCTCTGCGTCTTATCCCTGGCAACAAAGCTAATAGTTTCGCCTCTAAGAGCAGCCTTAAAAGAGTCCCACACAACCCCCCTACTAGCGCTAAATCTGTTAATATTAAAAAATTCTTGCAGCCACTTTTTAATAAACTCAATATATTCACTGTTTACTAGTTCGCTCTAGTAAACCCCTTGTACCATAGAAGTAATCAATCCTGACTGGGGTTAGTTGGGTTTTTTGTAGCCCAGATGTCAACCTGGCCATGGCTATTCTTAAGGGAGTTTAATGCCCTATAAACTCAAGTATCCAGAGAGATGTTAAAATCTCCGCAAACAATTACAGGGTTCGGCCATGTAGCAAGTTCTACTTCCAAATCTTCAAATATCTGGGGCTCATCTTGGTTTGATCCATAGGTCAAGCATACCGCACCTCCCACTGCAAGTTCTACTATAGCCCACCTCTTCAGAGCATCGACGGTCTTACGTTTGGCCAAACCTAAAGATGTCTTTGCTAAAATGACCACTCCTCTGATATTCGAGGTCTGAGTTGTACATGCCAATATTATACCTGCCAACCCTCAGTACTTCTATTTTTCCCCAGGGAATGTGTGTCTCCTGTAAACATACTACATCCATGGAATTCAACCTCATGAGTTCAGCACATCTCATCCTCTTTGCCCTATCATTCAATCCTGCTACATTCCATGAGCAGATTATTATCCTCCCCATCTTAGTTTAGTTTCCGATTCCCAAATTCCTCCTATTGATAATCTCTTGCTCTTTTCCTCCTCCACCTTTCATCTCTCATTCTGCCTCCTATGTTTCTCTTTTGGCTGTTTCTTTGTTTCGTTATTATTTCTGGATATGCTTTCTTTTACCCCACATTTTACCCACCACCCTTCCATTTCCCCCTCCTCCCTTCCGTCTCCCCATCTCCCCACCCACCTTCCCAGCACCCCCACCTCCCCACACGAGGCGCCCAGACTCAATCTTGAGTCTGTTTGTGATGAGTGTGCTACACAGATCGAGAGCCCTGATACTACGAACTTCCTATGCTATTTAGCTGCATTCCAAAATCCCAAGCTCCTAGGTTCAGCTATTCCTTAAACAAACATTTTATTCATTGTTATTCAATTTATTATATACATTTTTCTCCCTTTTTTCGCCCACTAATTTCCCCCTTGTGAGTAATCATGGTCTGTTTAGTACGGTGAGTACTGATCCGCATCTAGCTAGACAAGCCATCAAGGTATTCTTTAGCTTTTATTTCCGACAAAAAGAATTTTGTTTGCCCCCCCAGATCACCTTTAATCAGGCTGGATGGTTTAAGAAGGCTTGCGCTTTTTTGTCCTGGAATGGCTTAATGAGCTGTCGCAACCTCCACCGCCTTTCGACGGTGGAGTGGCAGAAATCAGGACAGACAAAATAAGAGATCTCATTCCTGGTTCTTTTTGCTTCTGGCCTTGCTTTCTCAAACACAGAGTGACGTAACAAGAAATTGCCAAATTACTCCAGGGTGGCACGGGGGAGAGCCCCTGCCCTAGCTGGCTGTTTCTGAACAAAGGGGACACAATGGGCACGTTGCACCTCTAGAGCCCAGTTCCAATCGGTAAGTTCCGGAAGTGAATCTCATAGCAAGTCCACCACAAAAGAGCGAACATCAACCCCCTCACAAATCCCAAGCACCCGCAGTTTGTTCCTCCGCTGGCAGTTCTCAAACTCCTCCAGCTTCCACTTGACGTCAGCTAGCTGTGCCTCATGAGAATCTACTAATGTTTGATTTGTGGCAAGGTCTGATTCGGTAGAGACTATCCTAGACTCGAGGTCAGTCAGCCGTTCCCTGAATACACTGCAAGTCTTGGTCAATTTTCGCGCCACCCCTTGCATCTTATGCATGGCAACTTGGGCCTTGTGTCCATCTTGGCGTGTTTCTTCACGGTGCATTGATATAGCCTGGAAGATAGCCTTTAATGTTGGAGCAGTTGGCCCGGATGGATTGGAATCAGGTTGGACAATAGGCATACGATTGGTAAGTTGATTTGTGGGGGTATAGTCCCAGGTCAGATCCTTCCCTCCCTGTCTCCTTTTTTTTCTCAGAACAGTTTTAGATTTACAACCATCAGCCTCCTCCAAATCACTATTGCTCAAATCTGTGGTGCCCAATGAAGAGTCCTCTGGCCATGCGCCACCATCCAATACGGAAAAGAAAAAGTTGCTAGGTTCCTCATCCAGTTCCACATGGCCAATATTGTCTTGACTAGCCTTAGATGCTTCTTGAGGCTGACTTATAAAAACAGTGTTGAAGTCATTGCTAGTTGGTTGCTCTTGGGGTAGTGTGGTTGAAGTGTCCTGCATGTAAGCTTGCTCCCCCTCAGCCCCCCAGTCACATCAACATTTCCTGAGTCATCTGTGTTAGGGTCTTTCCCAGCCTTCTCAGCCATTGGCATATTGGTCGGTAAATTCGGCATAGTACACTCTACACCCCTAGTATTAGTCAGAGTCAGAGGCTGAGGGGGGTGCCCCTGGGCCTACTTTCGGTGTTAGCCAGCCCCTGGTCCTGATCATCTGTCTCCATAGTGAGGAGATTCTCTTCCTCACTCCACTCATCTTGCTCGTCTCGCTCGGCACCTCCCCAGCGTTCACTGCATTCACAGTCGCTTCGGTGCAGACCTTGCCCTGGATCCTTTCCTCGTGAGCCAGAGCTGTTTTCCCGGCCGGCCCTCTCAGCAGATCAACAACAGTAGGGCCGACCGGATGTCCTTTGTGTCAGACTCTGAGAAAACTCCTCTGGTATCTGCACAGGAACAGAGATGCTAGATCCCGAATCCCACTAGACAACAATCCAGAGCTCGATTGCACGAGTCTCTAAATTGTTACCATTTGGGGAAGGGGGAATTGGATAAAATAACAAACAAAGAAGAGACTGTCTTGGCTGGTTCCTCTCGTCTAGCCCGACCCGCAGACCGCTACTGAATTTGAACCTGAAGGGGAAGAAATAAAATTAATTCCTGTTTTTTCCCTACTCTAACTCCTTTCTACTTCTATTCTTTTATTCTCACCTACCATTAACTTCCAAGAGTTAGACCCCTCTTTTGTATCTTTTTCCTTAGCACTGGTTTATGGCTGTCGGTGTTCCAATTAGTCCTTTCCTGCAATTCACAATAATCTTTTAATTAACTCTCTTGTAAATGCTTCCTCAACCACTCTCTTTTTTAAGTACTCCTCTTATTATCTATCTTACTCACTTATTTCTGGACTCTATCTTCTTGGGCCTCTTTTATTCTAAGTGCCTTTTTCCTGTAGCCAAACGCTTCCTGTTTACAATGACACAAATGACAGTTTATTACTTATTCTTCCTCTATCTATCAGCTAAATTCTATTGCATTTACTCTTGACTTACTTGCTGGCTAAGCTGGTTTGTCTTTAACTCTTCCTTATTCTCTTTTGGTGTTTTCTAATTTCTGCTTCTTCTCTTTTTCTTTTCTTTTAGGTACTCTCAACTTAATTTATACTATGCAGTTGTCGTAAAGATTCTCAAATACACGTTTTCTCCATGGTAAGTATGTGCTCAGATCGTTCTCTTAACATATATTGCAATAAACGTTATTTATCAATATAGCTTCTAGAGTTTTCCTTATCACTTATCTCTGTAAATCTGTTTCTTCTCGTTTCAGATTCTCCTCTCGTCGCTCAAAAATTCGAAGCATGACTCTTCTAGACGCTCCTCAAGATAAGCCTCTTGTCGGCTACTGCTCTGTTTGCCCCCTCATTTATCTCCTGAACAAAATACTCAGAACTTGAGAACCGAACGTTCTCCCTATAGCGCTACCTGTTTTAGTATTTGCGCCACTCTAGAACACTCTAAATATATAACTTTCTCCTCAAAATAACACTATGACTCACGAAACGCCTCCTCACTCGGTCAAATCCTTTGTGAAGTGCGCAGATCCTATCAAGCGTGCGCCTCAACAGGATTCGACTGCGACAGAGTCTAAACACTAGACCGCTAACCCCTACTTGAGATCAGCGGTCATTTTGGTGTTCCGATTTCGCACCATTTCCGACCAGGAAGCCTTAGCTGATCGTAATCTTCTGCGAAGGCGCCCTTTGTGCAAGACTATTGCTATTTGAGGTTTTGAAGTCCTGACACTTTGAGAGCCGCCCGGCTTCTTCCTCTTTTTTCCAGGTTTGGGTGAGCTACTGTCCCCCGATGCCCCTGTCTCGGAGTCTGTGCGGGCGACCCCCCTGCCACCAAAACTGCAGTCTCCATGCTTTCATCACCAGTCTCTGACATTCCCCTCAGAGCCAGCTTGGGACCCAACTCGGCAGTTCCAGCAGTCTCACAAACCCAACTTCAGCTCCGGACGCCGCAGCCAGATAGGATCCTTTATGGTGGATTGTGGCAACCTCAGAAGTTATTCGGCAAAAATGCAGTAGCACCAAAGGCCAATTGCGATACCCAGTAGATGTAGGTAGCTCCTGCTGGACCTTTGGGAATATTGCAGCTCCGTGCAATAGATTGCTGGATTCATCCCTCCGAGTTTCTTAGTGCAGCATTATAGATTTCTCTGACTCTCTGTGCTCTGTGTGCACCTACAGTCTCAAGCGACCGCCATCTTGCCTCTTCTCACTACTAACTGCATACAACAGTCATTTGGCTCAATGGCATGGTGTATACAACATGTTGCAAGCTGCAGGACCAGTAAAATACAAAATTGTTCAAACTGAACAGAAGCATCACCCAGAAAAATTGGAAGATCAGGAGACATCCAGTTTAGTGTGCGTAGATCAATCACCATCCTGCACCACTGAATAAATGTCCCCCGTTTAGACTAGTGTCTGAAAAGAGGTCGTAACTATTCACCTTTGACGTCAGAAGGGAATAAGGGTCTGACTCAGCTGATGAACCAAAGGGGGCCAAATCTTCCCCACTCTTCCCGGAAGAACCCAGGAGTTAAAGCATAAAATCAAAATACCTCCTCATGTGAAGATACATACTCATCCATACTGTTTCCTGAAATCAGACTGATTTCTTATTGTCATCCTCTCTTTTCATCAGGCTCTAAAGACTGTATGAAGATTCATTTTTAATCCCCCAGGCCCACTGGACTATGAATAAAACCTGTCCAAAGACTGCATTTTCTTGGAAACTTTTGAAACAAGTTGAAACGTAATGAAATAACTTTATAAAAAATATTAAAAAGTTGTTTTGGGATTATTGAACTTGTGAATAAAAGCACAATACTATACTGAAAAGTTATTTTCAGTATAGTTATTTATTATGGGTATTCTTTTTTATCTATCAAAAACATATAGTTACAATTTCAATTCTTATGGTATTTTGTTGTGGTTATATTGACTCCATGTATCCTGTTGTTTAACCTAAAACTTTATTAATAATTGTCAATCGTGGGGGGTCGTGGCTAGCCAGCCACGATGGCGTACGGTTGCCGTTAGAGCTCCGGGTCCACCTGGGGGAAAAACGCTGTAGAGACGGAGCAGCGGGGGCCCCACTGAATACATAGGAGTCGAGAGGCGAGGGTGACTCACTGTGACGATCCGTAGCCTGGTAGGTGAGGCTGAAGACCCGTTAAGAACGTCTGCTGAGGAACGGGCCTGCTGGGATGTAGGGCCTACGACGCCGGGAGCTTGGGTAGAGGCGAAGCCCGCTGAGACGGGAGCGAGACTCGCCGGACAGGCTCGGGACGACCCCCGCAGGCGCTGTTGACGGCACCCTCCCTGCTCGAGAGAGAACCCTGTGGCGACGACCTTTCCCTACGGGCCCTGAGCCGAGGTGAGGAGCGAGGGCAGTGGAGGCTGGGGGCGGTGGTGGTGCGGCGGCCGACCTGGCCTCGGATCGGCAGGGTCCGACCTGCATCGGAGCGCTTCTCCCCGAGGCGACTGACAGAGGAGGCGAGGTGAATACCCCCCCGGGGGGGGAGTGCTGCGATATCCCCGGGGTGGAGAGAACACCACACACCTCCCTCTTCCCCCCCCTTGGCCTGCACTGTGGTGGAAGGGAAGCCTGGCCCTTCATTGTGTATGCGACTAGCTGCTCCGCCTGTGAGGCACTGGCGGCATTGATAGCGGGGCCGGACGTGAGATGAGGGGTGCTGCCTGAAACAAATGAGGGGCCAGTGCAATCGACCTGGAAGGGGACCCCCACCACCACAAGACATATACCAGCAGTACAGCGGGAGAGTGCTGATACTGCGAGCTGGGCATTGATGATCATAACCAATTCGACGGGGGGTCGGGTGGCCCTGGGCTTCGGCCATCGCTGCTGAGGTCCCGGAGTATCGCCCGCCGGTTTGGGTCCGAGGGAGCGACCTGGCATTGATCGACTTTCCGGCCTAGGGCTGTGGTCTGACGCTGCGGCCAGAAGGGGCTGGCCTCGGGAACCATCACAGAGTGGACATAATACCCCCTGCCTTGCCTGCCAGGCGACACACTGTCCCTCCCTCTCTGGACAGCGAGACTAGGAGCGCCTTGGAGTGCCATCCGCCGGTAACGTACTAGAGGGAGCACCCCCTGTACCGGGAGGAGCCCGACGCCACCGTAACGTACTGGGGAGAGGGTGATACCACGCTAAGGACACCATGGTGCGGAAAGGCAGGAAAGCTACGGAGGGCCAGGGAGAGACAAATGGATCCCACCCTGTGGTGGGGGCTAGGGATGATGAAGTCCGGACGGGAGCTGCAGGAACTGCCCTGACAGGTGCGCAACAAGAGGACAAACTGGACCTTATCCTGAGGGAGATCAGAGAATCCAGATCGGTGGTGGAACAGCAATTGGGGGCTCTTACCACAAACTTCTCTCTACTAAAGGCTGACCACGCTAAGCTGGCGGACAGGGTGAAGGATCAGGGACTCGTAATTGCCGACCTTACATCAACGGTAGCTGACCATTCCACCTCTATCCAAGAATTGCAGAAGCAGGTCACTTCCCTCAAGGACCGTGTGGAGGAGGCAGAAGGGCGCAACCGCCGCAATAACATTCGAGTCATAAAGATGCGAGGGGACACGGGTCACGGACTTTATGGAACAATGGTTCCGTGACCAGATCGCGCCGGAAGGTCTGTCTCTACACTTCTGCGTAGAACGTGCGCACAGGATCCCGACTGGCCGGCCTAGGCCGGGCCGCCCGCCCCGCCCTTTAGCACGGATTCTAAACTACGGGGACAGGGATGTCCTGCTGCAGCGGGCCCGGGAGAAATCCCTTATCCAATACGAGAATCACCGAGTGTCTCAGTCCCCGGACTATACGAACATGGTGCAAAAACAGCGAGCATCATACATGGAGGTGAAGAAAAAACTTCAGAAGGCTAAACTGAAATACGCACTTCTCTTCCCTGCCCGCTTAAAGATCATGCACGAACGGAAGACACATTTCTTTGAGAGTCTCTCAGACGTCGAAGACTGGCTGGAGGTAATGGGTATCGACGGAAGCCAAGAAGTCACTCAAGAGACGACCGCCAGTGGTTCTAGAGACGGACCAGAGCGAGACGACAGACGATCACCGGACTCAGGTACCAGGAAGAACCGGCAGGGCCCGTCGCGGGAGCAGCAGAAGATGGACCAACTGGGAGCACTGGCACTGATTGGTACATTCCGATAGGATGCGGGGAAAATTGCAACTGACTCGGATGACAGCACACTACACTCTGACTCAGAACACAGTGTGGTACTGTTCCCCACAGTCACTCCCGGTGCTGCAGATGAACTGATGGACAACTGACATGGCATGTACATGTACCTCACCATATCCTTTATAATGTACCAAATTTTGTTGATTCCTACCACATGGTGCTATTTGTGTGTGTGTGTGTGAGGTGGGGGGCCTCCTTGTAGCATACTTATTTGACTTCCCCAGGGACCATACCTGCCCATGGCGCCTGGATAAAGTGGGGATTCCCTTGATGGACAGTAGCGGGGAGAGTATGACGCCTCTCCAGCAGTGAAGTCCTTCATTAACAAAGTTGAATATATCCCTGAGTAGTACCCCAGGGTTGGACTACCGTAGAGCCGACAGCACCCGATGAGATCAACAAACTGGCCGTAAGAATGCTTAGCCACCCCCCCATTGGCGTATGCACCAGACTTTTGACCTATTTGTTAATTGTTTTAATGTTGGGCTCAGCTTTGTTGCTTAGCTGCGCCGTGTTAGTTATGTTTCAATGAGGGGTTTTGGGGTTTGTACTCTCCTGGTCGCTAGCTCTATGGGACTTTTGGGTACGAATACTGGCGCTATTAGAGCTGACTGAGAATGATTATGGGTGAGTTTACAGAGACATATAAATTTATTTCTTGGAATGTGCGTGGTCTTGGGGCAATACAGAAAAGGCACAGAATCCATTCCTTCCTACTCAGACACCAGGTACAAGTAGCATTCATACAGGAATCACACCTCACAGCATCAGAGGCGCAGAAGTTGAGGAAGAAATGGAGGAGCACTATTTATTCTACAACGTACTCAGCCTTTTCGAGGGGGGCGACTATTTGGGTCCGTCACGGGACACCATTTATGGAACTAGAGAGGAAGGTGGATGACCAGGGCAGGTATATCCTTATAAAGGGCACCCTAGATGGTACACTGATAGTCTTGGGCAGTATATACGCCCCGAACTTTGAACAGGACAGGTTTCTGCGCACAGTGGGGGTGGCGCTCTCGGACTGGGTCGGACTTCCCTGGGCGCTCGGGGGAGACTGGAATGCTGTTCTGGACCTGGGCCTGGATAGATCACACCCTCCCCTACAGGCGACAGGAGCTGCAAAGCTGACGGATTTCTTCGCGGCATGGGCGGACGGGTGGGGACTGATGGACGCTTGGCGTATGATACACCCTGCATTCAAAGAATATTCCTTTTACTCCCCGGTACACAATCTGCATACCCGAATAGATCGTTTCCTATGCTCCCGTACTTTGGTCACGAAGATTGGGGTATCGGAATATTTGGCGAAAACGTTCTTGGACCACCGACCCTTGACAATTACTCTTCTCTAGGGTAGGGTGCCGACTCCGGTGCCTACATGGAGGCTTAACCACTTCGATGCTAAGGCCACCTCTGGCTCTTCAATGTAATTTCCATTGAAGTCAATGGAAACTCCATGACGAGCTGAGCTCGTCATGAGCGTCCAAGGGGTTAACCCACTCCTACTGGAGGACGGCCCCTTTAGGATGTCCTTGTCAGACACCCTAACAAATTATTTTGCTGACAACTGGGATTCCGCCTCCTCCGATTTGGTGGTGTGGGATGCCATGAAGGTGGTGGTACGGGGAGCGGCGATAGGACAGCTGGTGGGAGCTAGACATGAGATACACCAAAAACTCTGCGAGGTGGAGGACCGCCTGAGGGTGCTTGAGCAGGAGGCGAGCGTAGACTCTGAGAAAAAGGGAGAACTACAGGAAGGATACATTGACCACACGGAGGTCTTAGAGACACTGCGAAACATAGACTATAGCGCGTACCTGCGCCGGCAGCACGCTGAGGCGGACCGATCCGGCACCCTGTTGGCCCGTTTGGTGCGAGACCGACCGGACCCGCCGGCTATCACCCAAATACACAACACGGCGGGCGTCCTCGTACACACACATTCAGAGATTAATCTACATTCTACGACCACCTGAAGGCATTATATGCTCCCACCGGTCTGTAAGACCGGATACAGGTGCTTGAGTTCCTGCGCGACCTTCCTTTCCCGACTTTAACGGCCGACACACAAAAGGCGATTGCGGGGCCTATTACACAGCATGAGATATGAGCGGCCATTACACACCTCAATTGTAACAAGACGCCGGGTATGGATGGGCTCCCCGTAGAGTTTTATTTGACCTATGCAGAGATCATGGTGCCTGTCCTATAAAGAATCTATAAGACGGCGTTCGAAGAAGGACATTTACCAGCTTCAACTATGCAGGCCCTGGTGATATTGATACCTAAACCGGGCCGAGACACGCTAGAGCTAGCAAATTATAGACCTCTGTCCATGCTTTCCACGGAATACAAAATCCTGAGCAAAGCTATAGCCCTGCGCATACAGTCCCACCTTCCAGCCCTCATACATCAGGACCAATGTGGCTTCCTTCCGGGGCGCAATACGTCTCTGAATATGAGGCGGTTACACGCATTAATGACAGCTTCACCGCGGGGACTGACTCGAGTGGGGTGCATTGCGTTAGATTTGAAGCAGGCGTTTGACTCTCTATCTTGGACCTTCATGTTTGAAGCCCTGAAACGCTTTGGGTTCCCTGAGCCTTTGCTGAGGTGGACCCGTTTACTATACACTGACCCCATGGCTCGCGCACGTACGGGACGGTACGTCTCGGCATGTTATCCAGTGCGCAGGGGTACCCGTCAGGGCTGCCCCCTGTCCCTGATCTTTTTTGTCCTGGCACTGGAACCCCTGGCGATTGCCCTTCGCACTCACCTGGATCGGGAGGGCATCCCCATAGACCGGACGCACCACCTGATATCCATATATGCGGACGATATTTTGTTATATCTCCGAGACCTGGAAGCGGACCACATGACGCTTTACGATATCTTCTGTCGGTTTGGGGAGGTGTCAGGTCTCGCCATAAACCCTGATAAGTCAATTGGTTTTTATTTCTGGGAGGCACCTCACCCTCCTTCAATATTTTTTGGGGCGCACCAGATCCCGGTGGCGCAGACTACCTTTAAATATCTAGGGATCCAGGTGTATAGGAAGCCAGAGGACCAAATAGATGGTAACATAACAAGGGCTATCACTGGCCTCCGCGGCAGCATTGGATTCTGGACTTCTCTGCCTCTGTCTGTCATGGGTCGCATTGCGATCTCTAAGATGGTTATGCTCCCCCGCCTACTATATTTTTTTGTAAATTTGCCGGTGCTACTCCCACAGCATGTTTTTGACACACTAAACACCATGTTGATTAGCCTCATATGGGGAACCGGTAGGAGACGCATCAGTCTCCGTAAACTCCAGCTGGGAACCAGAGCCGGAGGCCTAGGAGTCCCGGACTTCCGTGGATACTATTACGCCAGCCAGCTACAATGGCTGTCCTACTGGGTGGCGGGCAGAAATTTGCACGAGATCAGTTTCACAATACATCGGCTGGACCGGGGAGAACTCCATACCCTGTTGTTACCGGGGGTCGGCTCCCTCGGGACTGCCACTCTTTCTTGCACACGGCACTGATCTGCTGGAGGAGAGCTCTGTCATATACCGCATCGGCGATGCCTTATGCAGGGAATATTCCTCTATTGGGCATCCCAACACCACAGGGTAGGCTCACACGACTGACACTGAGCCGTTGGGCAGAGACCGGAGTGGAGGAGATAGGGACCTTCTTTGGGGATGCAGCCCTGCTAGATCACCAAGCCTTTGTACAGACCACTGGGACCCCTCCCGCACTGTATTTACTGCACGCTACAGTGACCCACTATATCCGAACCACCTGGGCACCATTACGACTCAAACCTACACAACACGAAATGGTGCATCTGATGTACCTCATGGGGACAGGGGGTCACTTGGTGCGATGGCTGTACACAGGGATCAGGGAACACGCAGAAATTTCACTTGCCACACTGAGGGACAACTGGGCATAGGATGCAGGGGTGGAGCTGACTGACAAAGCATGGCAGATGATACTAGAACACCCCAAAAGGGTCTCACGTAATGTTAAGTTCAAATTTATTTAGGCTATGGTGCTCCATAGAGCATATTTAACCGCAGAGAAAATACACCGAATGTTTCCGGACTCCCCCCACTGTTGCCCGCGCTGTAAAGGAGACGAAGCAGGATTCATCCACATGCTGTGGGCTTGCCCACAGCCGCGGGGATATTGGGCGGAGATATGCAAGACACTACATACGATTACACACATACAGATACAGGAAGAAGCTCTATATTGTTTAGTAGGACTCTGCAAACGCTCTAAAATAATGAAGGCTAAACTGAGGTTTGTTGATCTGGCCCTCCTCCTAGCAGTCAGGGTGATAACAGTGAGATGGAAATCCCCCCGGGCCCCTAGCATACGGGTGCGTCAGAGAGATGTAGTAAAATGGGGCAGGGTACTGCCCTTAAAAGGGAAGAGGAGAGAGGGCACCGGAAACACCCCATGGCACTGGACTGGGAGGTTCTATTATCGGAACTAGAAGGGCTGGATCTGTTGCCATCCTAGGACGTTGGACCACAGGGACCACACTGAGTATGAACCTTGGGAAGTGGAGAATACAAGGGAAAGAATTGGTGTCCGCGATCTGTCTTCAACCCCGTAGTATTGAAGTATATACTGAGGGCCAGGAGAAATGTATAGCTGAGTAACCACAGCGACCAGGAGAAGGGAGGGTGGGGGGCGGGAAGGTTGGGGTAGGGGTGGGGGAGGAAGTTTTGTTACAGTTTTTTGCAGAGACAATGGAGTTTAAGGCATTCTCGCTGAGGGCGGTTGCGACACTATGTACAGCAGGGAGTACGAGTTGATTATATTGGAAAGGCCGCCTGCTGTAGCAATGATGGGACGATATTGTCACTGACAATTTTGGGGTGGAAAGAGAAAAATCGTGATTGTTAAATGTAAGAGATGTATTATTAATGTCATGATATATATGTACAGTCACGAATAAAGAGTTTGAAGAAAGAAAAATGTCAATCGTAAATGAAGAATAGATCAAGGGATGCAATCAAGCAATGAATGTTATCGTTCAAATTGTGGACGGGAATGACATTGTCTATGTAGATGTTCTTTTCTTTTGCATGTTTTAGTGCATTGCAATATAACAACACATGTATTTAATTAATTTTCAATGTTGTTAGGCTTTTAGTACACAAATATTACCAAGTAAAATGTGCAGTCCTAACAGTTTTTTCCAAGTATACTTTTTGTGTATTAGCTTTATGATTAAAAGTTGGAAAATTATTTAAAACTTTCATTCGCCATACCTTTTTTCCCTAAATTTGCCAGTAAAGGACTGTTAAAAGTTATCTTATATCACATGCTCAGCATGCTCTCTGTTTGTTTCTAGCCATATGTTAGAACTGCATGGGGTCTTTCATACCTCTTGTAAAGTGGAGTGCATAACGTCTGTAGCAGAGACATTCATTTGGTCTGGCTTGAGGTAGCGGTACTGCTGTTGCACACCCTCTAGACTTTTGCAAATCCAATAGCTTTACATCTGTTGTTAATAAGCATGGTGTCCCCTCACATTTTATAAAGGCCCAGTATTTGGATCAATAACCCTCCGTTGATCCAAGCAGCGTTAATAAACGCCAGATCTCTTCCGAAACACAAATTAGAAATCGCCGATCTCATCGACGCACACAAACTGGATCTCCTGTTCATAACCGAGACTTGGGGCGACGATGCCTCAGGTCCCGATTTCAGAGAAGCCACCCCCACCAATTACAATGTATGTAGACTAGACAGGCCTTTAAAAAGAGGCGGCGGCATCGCCATAATTTACAAAGACCGCTTTAAACTCACGACGAAACCATTTACCTGCCCAGAATACGAGTCTCTTATCTTTACACTATGTCTCTCAGCCAAATCATCCTTCAAGGGCATGCTGATGTATCGCCCTCCAGGGTCAAGAGCAAAGTTTTTAGCTAATATAGGCAGCGTAATCGAAGCTGCTGCGGACGCCCCTCACTTTACGCTACTAGGTGACTTCAATTTTCACCTTGAGACTCTGAACAACAACGACACTACGCAGCTTCTCACAGACCTTTCAGCTGCAGGCCTAATGCAACTAATAACCTCCCCTACGCACCAGGCAGGCCACACATTAGACGGCATCTTTACCAACAGCCCTCGGGTAAATATCACCCAAATAATTCCACTCATTTGGACAGACCATTCAGCCATTTGCTTTACAGTCCAAACAAACCCCATCAACCCTAGCTTTAATGCAACAGCTCCTTCATCTTACAGAGATTGGAAAAACATAAACCTAACTCAACTAGCACAGATGATACAAGATAACCATATTCCCAACGAGCATGACCCTACTAAAGCATCCTCCAACTACCTGACAAACCTAAACATGGCCTGCAACAAACTGGCACCGACAAAAACCTCCCACCGGAACAGGAAAATACCCTCAGCCCCATGGTTCACAGAAGCCCTGCGCATGCAAAAACAATACTGCAGGAACCTTGAAAGACAGTGGCGTCGCAATTACAGCCCTGCAGACAAAATCAACTATAAAAATGCCCTTTCCATCTATAAAAGATTGATAACCACTGAGAAAAGCCAATACTTCACCACTCAAATCAATCATGCAAAGAACTCGGCAGGAGAACTATTTCGGGTAGTCAATTCTCTATCCGACCCCCCTACTCCACGCATAGAAGGCTCCCAGGCACTGGCAGACTCCTTGGCCAGTTTCTTCGAGGAAAAAGTCAGCTCTATTTTCCAAACTTTCTCTCACTCAGCCCCCCGTTCCTCACCGGCGACACTCCCGATGGACACTCAGCCCACCTTAACAACCTTTACCCCTGTTGATCAGGACCACATTCAACGCCTGATAACCAGCATCAAATCTGGATCCCCCCTCGATCCCTGCCCCCCTTCTATTTTGAACCGCATCCCTGAAGCAATCTCCCCCGCACTGTCTACTATCTGCAACGCCATGTTCTTAACAGGCATTTACCCCACAGTCTGGAAGGAGGCTATCATTAAGCCACTGCTGAAAAAACCTACTCTGGATCCTCTCATCCCCGCAAGCTATAGGCCTATCGCTTGTCTCCCATTCCCAGCAAAGATCTTCGAAAAGTCCATGAACATCCAACTTTCGAAATTCATCAATGACAACAACTTGCTTGATGATACCCAGTTCGGGTTTAGACAAGGGCACGGGACGGAAACAGCACTCCTGAAAGCCGCAGACGAAATTAGAACAACCATGGATAAAGGCGGAGCGGCTATCCTGATACTCCTAGATCTCTCCGCTGCATTTGACACGGTCGATCATGTCACTCTGATCGACCGTGTCTCAGCCATGGGAATAGGAGGTACAGCTAAAGATCTGATTGTATCATTTCTCGCCAACCGCCCCCAGACTATCAAGATGGGCAATTTCACTTCCCAGACCTTTTCACTTCCCTGCGGCGTCCCTCAGGGTTCCTCGCTAAGTCCGACGCTTTTCAATATCTATGTTTCGGACTTAGCGAGGGTGATAAAATCTTATGGAATTGCCCTTACCACATACGCCGATGACACACAACTAGTACTATCGGTGTACAACAACGGAGCCAGTGTTGCAGCCAACTTTCAGGAGGGAATGAGGGCGATAAGCTCCTGGATGTCATCAAACTGCCTCAAACTCAACTCCGACAAAACGGAGGTGATGACGTTCGGGAGCTTACAGCCATCATGGTCCCCGCAGTGGTGGCCAGTTGAGTTGGGCTCCCCCCCCCAACCAGTGGTAAAGGTCCGCAACTTAGGAGTCACCTTTGACAATAAGTTGACCTTCCACCACCACGCCAATGCCATCGTATCATCCGCTTTTTACACCCTCAAAAAAATCAAGAAACTGCTCCCTTACTTACCACAGTCAGCCGGCAAAACTCTTATCAGTACTTTAGTCTTTTCAAGAACAGACTACTGTAACTCACTTCTTTTGAATGCCCAGGAAGGAGTTCTTAACAAACTACAGACCGTGCAAAACGCGGCAGCCAGAACCTTACTGTCCATTCCTAAATTCACATCCATCTCCCACCACATCAAAAAACTCCATTGGCTCCCAATCAGGAGTCGAATCAAATTTAAGGCTCTGTGTATAGCCTATAAGACCTTGAATAACCCTGGACCACGGTTTCTAAAAGAAGCACTCCGCCCTGCGGAGCAACGCAGAACTTTACGATCCTCGGCAGCCTTCTTGCTGAACGTCCCTCGGACAAGAAAGGCCACCTGGGGAGACAGATGCTTCACGACAGCCACAGCCAAACTGTGGAACACCCTCCCACTCCATATCAAATCCGCACCCACGCTTCTTACATTTCGGAAAAACCTTAAAACATGGCTCTTCTCCTCCTCCTAACTCCCCCGTCATACTTTAGTGAGCTCTGAGATCACCAGCGCCGAGACACCCGTATGGGTATTTGTGCGCTTTAAAAATTGCAAAAATAAATAAATAAATAAATAAATAAATAAATCAAAATGTACATGAGATGTAATTTTCTATGCCAGGTCAAAGGGCATGTGATGTGAATTTTCTATCACCCCTACAAATTTGTTTAAACGTCACCACAGATTTTTTGTGGGGTTACAGGACTATACTAATGCCTACAACTCATAGGATTCTGTATGCAAATTGATGTGGATGAAGTTCGTTCAATCATTTAAAAAACATAGTTGAAAATTATTTCACAAAAAAAATTAAAAACACTGATCATATATTACGGTAAGAACAAAGTGGAAAAGAGTGCTTTGGCTAGATAACATCAAAATGTAGGCAATTAGGGAGCCAGAATCATGACAAAGATAACATTGCTTCTAAATACATCTCTTATTTTTCCTAGCTACAGTCAATTTGGCAATAAACTCAATTACAAACAGGCAATTAAAAAAGTATAATAAAATGAAACTGTAGAGATTAAACCAAGGGCTAGGAATCTGAAAAACTGTTTCCTGCCTCTGTGACATCAGGCGAATCTAGCACCAGGCAAGGATACAAGAGCATGGCTACTCGTAATTTTGATATTATGGAGTATTATAAGCATGGGTCTCCTAAAAAGCCATACCCAAACAGTAAAGAAGATACATAATTGCTAATAAATGAAATTATTGATGACATGGGTGGTACAGTTTTCTACTTGATGAGATCAAATCTGTACCTCAACAAACAAGGTACAGGATATATGGCTACATGATATAGAGATTGCATTCTCTATAATAGATCATTTATGTAAATATTATGACATAACAAAAATTGCGCTCAAATTACCCTTCTTCATTGGTATAGCTTGGGAGAATCAGAACACATTCAAGAACAGGCATGCTAGAATATCAATACATGATGAACACAAAAAGTGAAAGAGACAAGGGAACATAGGAAAATCATTTAAAGAAATAAGCAAATGTCAATATGACTCCTGGAGCACTGATGCTTACCTTTCCTAGTTGAATCCAGCTGCCATTAGTGATGTAGTATCAGATAATTAAGACATATGAAAAAAAACAGTTCTCACTGACAGTTACACTCTATCAATTTTAACACTTTCTGATTGGTAACCAGGTAAAGACCACACTCTGGGCGCTCAACTGAAGTAAAATGCAATATAACAAGCTAACTGTATATATCTAAGAAAGGTGCTCAAAGGGGAAGAGTGGTTGGTTACCAATGCTACCATATGACACCCTTCAAAAAAGAAGGGATACAATATAACACAATGGGTGTTCTCCCCGAGCACACTAAATCACTTTTTTACAGTCCAAAGTATAGAGACAAGTGCTGTAAATTGTTCCAAATTTTCAATTTCTTTATTCCATTAGGTTGTTTTTCCAAAATATAAGCTTGATACAAGAGTAGATTCAAAGATATCCACAGTTTTCTAAGATACAGCTTGATGACAAATTCACAAATAGGCGTTTTCCAAAATACAGCTTTTGGACAAATTCACAAATAGCCAATGTATGTGTTTAGTCTTGTGCTGTAGCACAACAAGACTTGTTCAGGGCTGATAGGGTCTCAGTAAGATGCTAGTGATCCCCTCACTTGCAAGGATCATATGAGCAAGTTTGAAGGGGTGATATTGAGATACTACTTTAAGAAGATATCAAAACTAAGGAGCTTGATCTATTAGTGAAAGATACTGAGACCCCATCAGTCCTGCAGAAGTTGTACATCTGGCCCTAATTTACATAACTGCCATAAAGGACAATCAGCTAATCAGTAACATATTCTAGAAGTGAGAGACGGCGGGCAGAAAAAAGTGTATTGAGGGCAGGAGTCCCAAAAACATTTATTAATATAACTGTGTCCCTACCCAGTGTCTCCCACCTTTTGCATATAGGTGTGATGTCACAGGACGACCGGAATGTCACAATGCTGTCATCGGACCTACCTGAGGGACCCTGGCCTGGATCAGCTGACTATCAGGAGGTCCCCCTAGTGGACTCGGATGGTGTGAAAAAGGTGGGAAACAAAACCAGATGATCCTAATGTGAGCCACCTTAGTAGGGAGTGTAGGATCCATGTGAAAGTCAAGGTCTGTAGGCATGGAACTCAGGATGTTAAAATACAAGCCATCATGGTTATAAGGTGTCCATCACCCCGTAAATGGCTTTTCATTCTAATAATCCAGTGTTGTTTCCTTTGGAACAACACTGTCGCTAAACTGCCTATATGTGTAGTGTAGTGGGGTTTGTCTGGAATATACCACCTGATGTTTTCATCTGTGTGTCTGGACTATAGAAAGTGACTAGTCAACTTTGTATTGGAGTTCTTACATCTCACCAAACTTCGATGTTCGACTAATCTTCTTTTGGCTTTGCGAGTGGTCATGCCCTCATAAGTAAGTTTACATGGGCAGGTGATGAGATAGATAACCCTGAGGTGTTACAGTTGGTGTGGTTGTGTAGTTCCCATGGTGCCCTCAAGCCAAGATCGATCTGAGTGGTAGGCTGTGTTAAATGGCACACAGTACAAGAATCATAGGAAAAATGTCCTTTGACCAGAGGCAATGACCATAGCATGTTTGAAATTTCTCTCTGGGGACTAGCTCATGGTAATGTGTGAAACACAGTGTCTTCAATATTTCTGTTGTGTTTAAGAGCAAACAGAGATGTTGAGAATATGCCAGTTTTTGTTGATAACTTTTGTGACTGTGTCTGTCAGGTGACTATATGTGCTAACAAATACCAGTCTTTTTGAGCTTGGTTTGGGATATGATTCCGAGAGAGCCTCCCTGTTGTTATTCTTGGCTCTTTTAGCCACCCTGTGAATCAGGTCCCATGGGTACTGCCTCTGTGAAAGGTTATCATTCACTTTAGCCGCATGTCTTTTGAATTTTTCAAGTTCAGTGCCGTTCCTCCTGAGTCTGATGAACTTTCCTACTGGAAGGTTGTCACACAGTGCACAAGGGTGGAAGCTGTTATAGCACAATAAATAATTCCGAGTCATTGACTTCTTATGAAGTGCTGAAAAGATACCACCATCTTTAGGGTATAGTAGCAAGTCAAGAAATGGGAGTGCAGTCTTACTGTACTCGCAGGTGAATTTAAGATTGTTCAAATCTTAATTGTTCAGCACCCCATAATTGCCAAAACACAAACCTTAATTTAAGTAGAAGTTCAGCACAATTCTCATAATATTCCTCACACACCATGCTTATACTTAACAATACATAATTCACAATATCCTTTATCTATTTTTTTATTAACTTTATTCGCTCTAAATAAATTAGACCATAAAAATGTTCATAACTTTGGGCTCTATTAGGATGGCGGGCGGGCTTTAGTCCGCCCACCACCCTAGCGGTGCTGGGACTGCCAGCCAGTGGTGCGGCAGCCCCGCACCGGCAATTAGGATGCCACTGCCACGGTGGCATCCCCCAGCCACAACACCGCCCGCCACAATGCTGTGAATGCACCTTGTGCATTGGCATGCACAAGGTGACAGGCACCGCCCCCTGCCTTCCACCTTGTCCATGCCAATGTAGGGGGTACCATAGGTACCCCCCATGTGCACCCCCCAACACTCTGGTGGTTAGCCAATATCTCAAGTACTCATTCTCGACTGCTTGCAGTGCTGCACATTTTCTATACCACCATACCCCTGCCCCATATAGTGCTACACTAATGCATTTGGCCTTATAAATCTTGATCATCTCCAAAGGGGGATTTGTACCTAATCTACCGGCAAAGTTTAATAGGGCCATGATAGCATTCTTAAATAATAGGACCCTCAAAGATGTGACACTATTCCATGTACCTTCCTTGTCGAATAGGCCACCTAGATATGAACAACTATTTGTTAACGCAATCTTGGTATCCTTCATTTTTATGTCTCGGCAGCTGGTAGTTCTTCTGCCACATTTCATTATAAATGTTTTTGCTTGATTAACTATCAAATTAAGATCTTGCATAAATTGATGCAATAAAAAGGTGTGAAGTAAAGACTACAATGCAAGAAGAGTGTGGGCCATGAGGACAGCATCGTCTACTTAAAGAAGGGCTGGGACTAGACGATTCCCCACTTGTGGGAGGTCTTTAGCTTGTGAGACCAAAGCTGAACCTACATTATTTATGTATAAAGAAAAAAGAAACGGTGCTAAAATGCAACCCTCTCTGACACCTCTCTCTACACCAAAAAACTTGGTGCATTCTCCACTGTTCCCATTGTTGACCCCGGCTTTAGCTCCTGTATAAAGGTCTCCTAAAAAATGAATAATCGATGTTTACACTCCCATGTCAGTCATATTTATCAATAACTTAGAATGACTAACACAGTTGAATGCAGAGGAGAGATCAACAAATCCCAGGAATAGACTCCCATCCTCGATCTTAATACATTTTTCTTTTAACATACTTAAATTAAGACCCTGCTCTATTGTCCTTAGCCCACTGTGAAACCCATATTGAAGGTCTGATGAGATTTCCCTTGTTTCCACCCAATCCTGTAGCCTGTTCAAGATATTATGTCCCGCTGTCTTCACTAGAGAGTCGAGCAAAGAAATCGGCCTATAACATGCTGGATCTTGTCGACCCTTTTTATAAATGGGTACAATTATTGATTCTGACAATGTCGAGAGAAAACCTGTATTACAAAAAGCCCTTAATAAAGCAGTCAATAATGGTCCCCATAAAGTAATGTTAGCTTTATATAAGTCCATAGGGACAGCATCAGGGCCGAGTGCTTTCTCACCTTTGCTAGCAGTTTTTGCCTTATTAACTTCCTCCACACTGGAAGGGGAAATTGCGGAAGTCTGAATTAAAGGTAAAGTATCATTATGTATATGGGTCTGATCATATTCCGGTATAGAGGTTATAGAAGAGTAAATATCAGAAAAGTATTTTACGCAATCATCATCTGGTATTAAGACCACAATCCCAGGTCCCTCATCTACTCTCAGTGGTGCTGAGTTGACTACCCTCCAGAATGCATTGTTATCATTAATAGTGCTTGCTTGATGTAATGATTACCATGCTTCTTCTCTCAACCGTACTTTCCTTTATCTCACTGCCTGTTTATACGCTAGTCTACAGGCCTGAACCTCGAATCTGCATCTAGGAATTTTGTGTAGTGCATCCTTCAGGCTTTGATTTGCCTTAGTACATGCTGAGTTGAACCATCCTTTACTCTCTTTTTTTTGTTTACTGGTAACTAAAAGACTCTCCTTCACCCCCTTTGTTATTGTTATAAAGGCATTCATAATATTTGGGGTGGGAATCTCCGTCCAGACAAGTCTCAAAGGCTTACCCCTGTTTACAGATTAGCTGTTAAAAAAAATCCTTGGGTATAATGTGATACACAACATGGAGTAGCAGTTGAGAGATGCTAGCTCTAGCGCTCCTATCTGAGCCATGGAGTAACCATTTGCTTTTTAGATAATAACGAGTATTGAATTTGAAGAGAGTGTGGAAAGTGGAAACTTAATGAGATGGAATGGGTTTTAAAATTAGAAGCATAGGTTGCACAGTTGTTGGATATTATAATGTAATCAATAATACTATCAATATCTCTCCCATTAAAAGTACAACTAAAAGAAACATATGGGGATGACATTTTGTTTGAGACTGCTAGGCCAAATTTAGACAACAATTCATTTAGCCTGTCCCCATATAAATTATGAATAAAATGTGTTAGATCTACATCCTCAGAATTTGTCAGGCGGCATATTTTTAAGAAGGTAGGCTGCATAGTTTGATGTTAAAGTTGCCCCCTCATAGGGCTAGCAAATTCTTGCTACTACAATTGCCTAGTCGCTCCAAATCTTCCTCCAGTATTCTCAAGCTTACTACTATGTCACCTAGAGCTGCATTATTATAATATTTAATCAGCACTAGCTGTACGGGACAAGTGCCATCACAAACAACCTGATAGTGGAGATTAGCTACTTCTTTTGTTATTTTAATAGATTGTAGTTAGTTTGAAATAAAGATACATAGACCACATTTTGATCTTATACGTGGTGAAGGGGAGGCAGGTACATAAAAAGTCCTATACACATTTATATGTATTGGTTCCAAGAGCCACGTCTCTTGATGGCAAATATAATCGAAATCCTCAATAAATTCTTGCCATTCCAGATTTTTAATCTTGCTCCGGAGACCTGCAACATTCCAACACAAGAATCCTATTGTTTCAGGGCACATTTTAGCACTGGTTTTAGGAGCGCTCACTGCACTATTAGTTAATGGAGATGCTAAAACACAATCCGTTGTTAGAAGCATGATAAGCTCAGATTGAAAGGTGCTTACCCCCCCCCCCCCCCAAGTTCTTCGGTTGAACTCCTAATTACTGAATTGTGCAGCGTGGGACTAGTATCTCCTGCAAAACTCCCCGTATATTCTTCACCAAGTCAATCTAGCCCATCAAGATTAGATAGATTCTGATACCAATTGTGTGTTGGAATATTGTAAATTGGATGGGTCGATTGAGTCAAAACAGATTTATTCAACGTTCAGTTGATATCCAGTGCCATGCTAGGTTCATCAAAATAGCCAATAGGGAGAGAGTAAACAGAAGTTGCTGATATATACATAGTTGTACTACTCACACCTGTCTCCGCCAATCTTGGTGTTTTAAAAGAGAGAACAACATAGCCTCCATGCAAAGTTTTCTTTGACCTGCCCATCCACTTAACACACCTCACCATTTTTATATCCTCAGATAACTGATTAGTTAATCCTGTTCTGACCCATAGCCAATTTAAGGCCTTGCTTCTAAGGGAGATCCAAGGTATAGTACTATGCAGGTGTAGAATGGTAAATCTAAAAAATCAGTAGACTGAACCAAAACAGAATGTGGGTGTCCAACATTAACCAGTGATGCGGGGGCGTTACCTGTATCCCTCCTTCCACTGCGTATCATGTCTGTCACCTCCTCGCTACTCTGATGACATATCTGCTTTAATCAACTCTGTGTACTACTTATGTGTGTAACAGCATTAGATGCCGTAACTTGTGGTGCTTTACTGTTCAATAAATCCAGTACATTAGTATACTTTGTTTCTAAATTTCTTAGATGAATATTTATGGAGTCTATAGAATCTTTTATAAATTATTCAAGAGCTTTAACTACCAAGCATAATGAGTCTATACTTTGGGTCTTTAAAACTTTGGTCTCCTGGTTAATTTTAACGCTTGTTACAGGTGGCCTATTTAATGATTTATATTGTGATTTGGATTGTTTACTTTGGGTTATCTCCTTACATGAATCATTAATGGTAGAACGCTGTTGAGACTTTTTTATACACTTTGGAGGGGGTAGAGAATCAGAGATAGATGAGTTAATAGTATCAGGTATATGCTGTATATACCTGTTACTACCTTTATTATTCTTTGGAGATCTACCTTTGTCAGTTGTTTTACCAATGGCTCTGCGTTTTCCATAATTTTCAATCGGTGAATCAGAAGGCACTGTGGGGGTCTTTATTTGATACCCACAGACTAATAATGTTTGTTCTACGGGGGATATTTGTTTCTCAATGGCCCCATAGCGCCAGAAATGTATTTCTGTAGTGAAGTTTGATTTTTTTCCGGTGTATGGGGCCTTCCACTTTCCTCTGCTTTTTGCTTTTGCTCATACCTGGTTTTCAAGAATTATTACAAAAATTAATAATAAACAAAAATGTGCATAAAAAGCCACGTAAATCAGTTAATCCATTCACACCTATATCCACTTTAGAACACAATACAAGTCCAACCAAATTTAAACTCGTATTTCTTATTTCATTATACAATGTTGGTCCTCCCCTTACCTTAAATGGCAGAGTTCATGTAAGAGTTCCCAGACACAGTTCTTTCTATAGTATTGTAGTGTGCTTAAGCAGCTATTTTTACATGGTTCCCCCCTTGCTTTTTCTTTTTCAAAATCAGGTTAACAGTTACAAGAAAAAGGAAGAGACATATACCTGCACTCCAGCCCCCAGAACCTTGAATTATCAAATATTCAATGAATGGTACCAGCAACAGCTGTAACTGTGGGGATTTTGCCCTCCAACCTTTTAAGCACTGCTTCCACACTACTACCAGGTGTAACCAGTTGTCAGCGACAATATCTTGACCTATTTGTTCCTGTGATGCATAATCCTTTGTGCAATCCCAACGCCTGGCCTTAGATCAAATGGCCACAAGGGGGGCCCAGTCCGGCCTCTGACGGACGTGGACGGCTACACCCTTGGCCCCGGCTTCGCCTGAGAGCAGCCTGGATGCATCCCGCGCAACAGGAGACAATGACACGCTTTGTAGCGCTCTGAAGTGCTGGACCAGCCCCCTGCTAACACACCTCCTGGTGTGTTGTTTCCTGGGGCTTAGAGTACCCGGTCTCGGCTGCGGCTGCTCTCGGCGTCCTGCGCAGCGGGAGACGGTGACACGCTTTGTAGCGCTCTGAAGTGCTGGACTATCCCCCTGCCAACACACCTCCTGGAGTGTTGTTGCCTGGGGCTTCCTGGGGCTTAGGGTCCCCGGTCTCGGCTGCAGCTGTTTGTGTTTCATCCTTTAGATGTATTTAGAGGAACGTTCTTTATTTATTTTCTTCTTTTGACAATCGCCTGAAAACAGTGGCCTGTTTGGCTGTCTATCGCTGGACCGCAAGTGAATTACAAGCAATGTCGTGGCAAGATCATATTGAAAATAAACTAAATCTGACTTCCTCATACAAATGCTGAGTTTGAATTGGATACCACGCCTTGTAGGACCTGTGTCAGTCCTGGTTGCTAGTGAAAATAACTGAATCAGGCAAGTGATGCCCATATCACTAGCCTTGTGAGAAATAGACATCAGTTCCATGTCCTGAGGCGAACCCTGCAAAAGAGACTTCAGAGGGTTCTAAACGCGTTGACCATCACATATGTACCTACAGTGTATTCATTTTTGTGTGATTTAAAGAGTACAATCACAATCCAGGGTATCATTAATTGTTAATGTTTTTTTTTTTTAAATCACAACCTTGGTGTGAAAAGTACACTCTTCCAGAGGTGTCTTGTCCAATCATATGAGAACAGTTGAATTTATTGTCAAATTTCATTTAAAAATAAAAAAATTGAGAATTTTCAAGCTCTCATTTGGATTTGGAAATAATGTGGGCTGTAAATTTGTTTTTTCTTTTATGTTGTAATATTTGATGTTGTTCAAATTGTGTTTATATTTGCTGTTTTGTTGAGATTTATGTGGTTGGGAGGGATGAACACATGTGAATATATTTTGTATTTGGTCTTCTGTGTGATAATAACTCTTTTGTATGATGTTTATATACAAAACTGAAAAAAATGGTGACCGCTGTTATTGATTAAAGCGGCCACAAATGGATCTAAATTGAAAAGGAACAGTCAATTTGACATTATTTGTTTGGTAAACCTTTTTCAGTGGCTCAGCTTTACTGACTTTCTGAGCCCAACCCCTTTGTTTGGTTTAACACTTTCTGAAAGTTGGCATTTTCTTACTTAAACCATTTGGTGCCTTCTGCCTGTCTATAAATACATGACTGGAGGTTTTTATATATATAAAATAAATTTATAAATATTAAATATATTAAAGAATAAAATGAAATAAAAAATAGATTTAATGTACATTTTAACAACTATAACAAATAAACTTAATTTAAAAAAGTTAAACACACATATATATAATAATTAGTATATATATTTACTTTAAATCTATTATTAAACTAATAATTGTAATGTATTTTATAATTATAAAATTCAATACAAATTTAACAAATTATATATATATATATAAATGTAGATATAACGATAACATAAAGTCTATTAAAAATAGCATTCTATCATAAAAAACATTAAACTATTAAAAAATCTTTAAACTTACATTTCCCACTCCACTCAGTGCATTAGTAGGGAAAGTGTTGGATAGCAAAGGCGTAATATCTGCTATTCCAACTCCAATCAGTGCAACAATAGGGAGAGTGTTGGACAGAGGAGGCGTGAAAATTACTATTCCCACTCCAGTGAGTGCAACAGTAGGGAAAGTTTTGGATAGCGGAGGGAAAAAATTACTATTCACAGTCCAGTGAGTGCAACAGTAGGGAAAGCGTTGGATTGCGGAGGGGTAAAAATTACTATTCCCACTCCTATGAGTGCAACAGTAGGGAAAGTGTTGGATAGCGCCTGATATGCTAGGCGCTGCAGCAGCGATTGTGCAGTTTGACTTCTGTTTTTAAAGTCACGCTATTGTAGTCTGTTTTTAAATTGTATTTTCTATGCAACCTACCTCGTTCTTCACTCGGTCGCCGCCCGTTCCACCACGGCTTGTGCTGCTTGTGTGGAGGGCGTTCCTGACCTTTGGCCCGGCCCCTGAGGGCGTCACACTTCCGCCAGAGGCAGAACCGGTGCCTTCTTAGGCAGCACCACCTTCTCCCGCGCAGCGGACGCCCCTGATATGCTAGGCACAGCAGCAGCGATTGTGCAGTTTGACTTCTGTTTTTAAAGTCACGCTATTGTAGTCTGTTTTTAAATTGTATTTTCTGTGCAACCTACCTCGTTCTTCACTCGGTCGCCGCCCCGTTCCACCACGGCTTGTGCCGCTTGTGTGGAGGGCGTTCCTGACCTTTGGCCTGGCCCCTGAGGGCGTCACACTTCCGCCAGAGGCGGGACCGGTGCCTTCTTAGGCAGCACCACCTTCTCCCGCGCAGCGGACGCGCGCGGCGGACCGCCGGCGGGTCGCCAAAGGCGAGCCCGTCTGCGCCCGTCCGCGCTGGTCCGTCGCCAGGCGCCTGGACCCTTGGTTGATAGGCAATCGAATGGCCCCCTACGCTCGAGAGGAGCTGCTTGCCGTCAGGAGTCAGGCAGACTGTACGGCACATTTGTGGTACCCCAGTTCCCCCTGTGCACTAAGGCCACAGAGGTCTGTCTGACGCCATTATCTGCAGCCTCAATGGCAAAGATTCCCACAAAATTAAGTATACTGAGCCTTAACTGTAGGTCCCTAGTGAAACACCATGAAGACGTTCATTTGCTCCTTATAGATCGTTCCCCCGACCTCCTATTTTTGATATTTTATATGTGCTCAGAATAGACCCATGGGAAGAGGGGGTGGTTTAGCGGTGATTTTCAAAAGCAATTATTCCTGTACCCTCAACCCCACTAGCATAGTCAGCTGCGAAAGTGCGATATTTAAGATAAGAGTCTCCGATACTTTTACCCTTACGGGGCTCCTGATATATCGCCCCCCTGGGTCAGCTAGCGCCTTCCAGGAGTCACTGGTATCGACCATCTCGGCGCTAGCTTTACAATCAGCAAACTTTAGTGTATTGGGGGACCTCAACCTCCATCTTGAGCGTCGTGATTCACCCACCATACTAAAGTTTCTGGGCGACCTGGAGGCCTGCCAGCTTAACCAGCTAGTCAATGGGCCATCGCATCAGGCAGGTCACCTATTAGATCCGGTGTTCACGAACATCCAGGAAGTCACTATCACTACACCTAGTCCCCTCAGTTGGACCGATCACTTCCCGGTCCTCATCTCGATCAAGATTCCAGCTAGCTGTAGGGAAAAGCTCCCTCTCCTTCTGTGGAGGCGCCCCTGGAACAAACTGGATAATGTCATGTTTGAAGCCAGACTGAAAACTTCCCACCCAATCTGGCCCAGCAATATGGAGGAGGCCGACACAGCTTACAGGGAGTGGATAAATGAGTCACTCGATCACTTCATCCCTATGAAACGGTCAAGGCCTAAGCGTGTGCAGTCCCATCCGTGGTACTCTGAGGCACTCGCAACTAAAAAAAAGCAATGTAAGCTACTGGAGTGCATCTGGAGGCGATCATATGATCACCTGGCCAAAATTAACTTCAGATCTGCCACTAAAGCATATCACAAACTTATAAAGACGTCCAAAGCCAGTTACTACACTGACTTGATCAACTCCAGCACCAACCGCTCCAAAACTATTTTTGCTCTGGTGAAGGACTTGACCAAGGCTCTGGAGGGAACAGGTAACTTGATAGTGTCTGACGCACAGTGCGAAGAGCTATCATGCTTCTTTATTGACAAAGTCAAAGGGATTTACAACTCTCTACATCCGGATGGACACACTATGACCCCCAGCACCACCATAGGCCCAACTGACCTCCCATATTCACTACAAATCCTTCCTCCCATTGAGCAGACTGAGATGGAATTCCTGGCCAAAAAAGTAAAGTCCGGCTCCCCGGAAGATCCCGTCAAACCTGAACTGTTTAGATCATTCCAGGACTCCATTCTGCGGGAGGGGCAGGCGCTGATCAACAACTCACTTCAGTCAGCCGCCATCCCTAAATTTTGGAAACATGCTAAGGTAGTCCCCCTTCTAAAAAAACCCTCGCTAGACCCCGCCAGACCGGATAGCTTTAGACCTATCTCTCTCCTCCCGTACCTTGCCAAGGTGGCGGAAGCTCATGTGAATTCCATCTTGACCACCTACCTGGAGTCCAACGGAATTCTGGACGAGTCCCAAAACGGATTCCGTGCCAAATACAGCATGGAGTCTGCTTTATTGGCCGTCACGGAACACCTAAGGGAGGCGCAGGACCAGGGCGAGACTTCGACTCTGATTCTGCTGGATTTGAGCGCGGCCTTCGACACGGTCTCCCACAGGATCCTGCTTGAGAGACTGTCGGAGATCGGAGTCAGGGAGATTGCCTTGGACTGGTTTGTGTCATTTCTATCCGACCGTTCCTTCCAGGTGCATGCCCCGCCGTACTCGTCCAGCAGGCACCCCCTGGAATGTGGGGTCCTGCAGAGCTCTGCGCTCAGCCCCACATTGTTCAACTTGTATGTCCGCCCCCTGGCCATGTTGGCCCGGGAACGTAAGATCAAATTAATATCGTACGCGGACGATACACAACTCATTTTCACCTTCCAAAAACACTGTGGTGGACCAAATCAAATTCCAGGAAAATATTCTGGTCATATCAAACTGGTTGTCTCAGAACTGTCTCCAGTTAAATTCATCTAAAACGGAGATACTTCTCATAGGCAACGAAACCTAGAAATGGGACAAACACTGGTGGCCCCCCGCATTAGGACCTCCCCCCACTCCTAAGGAGGTAGTTAAAAATTTGGGCGTGATGCTGGATAACTCACTTTCTCTAGAGACCCACGCCAAAAGAGTGGCAGGTACCTGTTATGGTCGCCTACGCTCCCTCAAACCCATTCTCGGCTTCTTTGAGCCTCCCACCCGTCAGATCATAGTCCAGGCCTTAGTCTTATCCCATCTAGACTACTGCAATGCTCTTATGCTTGGCTCTAACCTGACAGTGATAAATAGGCTACAAAGAGCTCAGAATGCTGCCGCCCGTATTTTGTTTGCACTACCAAAAACCTGCCATACCTCTCCGATTCTTCGACGCCTGCATTGGTTGCCGATCAAACAATGCATTCAATTTAAAACTCTATGCCTAACCCATGGAATCCTGTATGGCGCTGGCCCCCAAACTTTGCAGGGACTTTGTTCCCTATATGCCCCCATGCGTGCCCTTCGCTCGGCGGATCTATCTCTTGCCAGCACAATTAAGATCCGGAGGAGTAGAGCCGGTGGCCGCTCCTTCAGGTACCTGGCCCTGAAGCTCTGGAACTCGATCCCCCTAAGGGCACGGGCCACCACTAACCTCATGCTATTTCGAAAACAGATTAAAACTTGGTTGTTCTCTTCCATTTAATATACTCTCACTGGCTGCGTTGTCTTGCCTTCTGGTGTGTCCACAAGCGCTGGGACGCCCCATTGCTGGGGTAGCCATGCGCTATATAAACAGAATTAACATAACATAACATAGCAGAGGGGTTATACTTACCATTCCCACTCCAGTGAGTGCAGCAGTAGGGAAAGTGTTGGCTAGTGGAGGGATAAAATGTATTATTCCCAATCCAGTCAGTGCAACAGTAGGGTAAGTGTTGGATAGCGGAAGAATAAAATTACTATTCCTACTCCAATGAGTGCAACAGTAGGGAAAGTGTTGAATAGCGGAGGGATAAACTTTACTATTCCTGCCCCAGTGTGTGCATCAGTAGGGAACGTGTTGGATTGCGGAGGGGTATGATGCACTATTCTCACTCCAGTCAGTTCAAAATTAAAAACAAACAAAATATCATCAACAAAATAAAAAAAACATTTTTTAAGTAAATACAAAAAATATAAATATGATAAAAGCATAAATATATTTTATATTAAAAATGAAACATATTATCATGCTAAATACATATCACAAATACCTACAAATATTACATTAAATCAAATAAAAAAAATATTTTCGAACAAATATTTTTATTTAGGAAATATTTATTAACAAAAACATTAATTATTACATAAAGTCAGTCTATTTATTTCCTACCCTATAACACCAGACAACTCACAACTCACATCGAAAATAAAAAACAATGTATTTGCATAATTAATGTTTTCAATTAAACAAATATTATTAATTAAAAAACAAACTAAAACACATAAAATGTAATTAACTTCCCAGCCTTAACACATATAACCCTCACAACCCACACCTACAATTAAACTGCAAAAAAGTCATTACACAATTTTAAAAAATTCAATCAAATAACTAATAGTATTTAACAACTAATTATAAAGTAAGAGAAATTAATTTACTCCCCACCCTTCACCTCTATAAACCCAAAAAACACACACAAATAATAATTAAACAATTAGCCTCATCAATTAATTAACATTAGCTAATTATTTATTAATTTAAAATTAAAGTACTTCCCCCCTATAAACCCCACAGCCAGCACCGAAAATGTACCGCAAAAAATGAAAAGACAATTAACACTATAAAATCTCAATTAAATAAATATTACTAAAAAAAAAAAATTCATTCATAATAATTAAATTAGTTCCCACCCTATTCCCCTATAAAGCAACCTGCTGCGGAACTAAAAAACACAACATTTAAATAAAAATGTAATTAATAACTACTAAAAATGTAACACATATATTAAAAAACATAAACAATACTTATACAAATACATCACATGCATTTAAAATATATACTAAAATACATAACATTAATTAAAACATTGATATTCCCTCCCTTAAATGTGATATTCTTCGCCATGATATTCTTGCTGTCGATATTTCTGTGTCACGATTTTTGAAACTCGATATTAGTTTAAGTCGACATTTCTTTTTTTTTTTTTTTTTTTTTCTCCAAAAACCTTTATTGCACCATTAAATTACACAGCGGAACGCCTACAACCCTTCGGGCTGGCCGCTATAGCAATTGGTCAAGTAATTAGCAGCATCGCAAAATCTTGAGGTGAACAATCATTGTAATATAGAAGTAAGGTGCTGTAGCAAAATCAGAGGTGCAACATACGTCTCAATGTCTCAAATCGTAATTGGTTTTTGATTTTACATTTTGTAAACAAAACAACAACAACAAAGTAACGTAAACTGTAGGAACAGTATTGTGGTCTTGTGTTGGGCAGTACAATTCGAATGTCTAGTAGTCTACGAGAGCGTTCCACGGTGTTCCCTCACCCACTGATGCTAAGGGGCTCTGGGGAGCATGGGTGGACATGAAAATCTATTCCTCGCAACTGGTGTATCACGCCAACCCCCCTCTGATACCCCCCACTTGTATCAGGGTAAAGAGTCATGCAACTTGCCCCTGGCTATCCCACCCCCCCAACTCACCGACATTAGTGTCCGGCCTCTTCTACGTCCTCATCCGACTCATCGTGGTCGTCCTCCGGTAGGGGATCACAGATCTCCCCCCTATACACATTCCATTTGTTCCAGATCTTATTCCATTTCCCCGGGCAGGCACGGTTAGAATAGACCGCGCGTTCTGTTATCATTACTTTATCCATATTTAAACACCATTGCGACTTAGTTGGCGTATCTGCCACTCCCCAGTGCTGTGCAATATCCCGCTTGGCCACCATCAGACCCACCGTGGCCCAGAGTTGCCCCTGTCTAGAGAGGTCAGTAGATTCCCACACATTCAAGAGGCATCTTTTCGGTTCAGGTAACAGCGACTGTTCTAATGTTTGTGAGATTGTTCGTAGTATTTGTTTCCAATATTCCTGAATCCGGGGGCAGTCCCATATTGTGTGGAAGAATGTGCCCTCCTCCCCGCACCCTCGAAGGCAATAAGGATGTTGTACCCTGTTGATGCGATGTAGCATAGTCCTAGTGTAGTACACCCTGTGTAGTATTTTCAGTTGTACTAGCCTTAAACGAGCAGAGATGCCCACTTCCTTAGGCGACCCGAGTGCTTCATTCCACTCATGTTCATCCATTTCACTAGTGTCCCCCTCCCATTTTGCTTTTAATGACAGTGTTGGATCCGCTAAGTTGTTGAGTAACTTGCGATATGTTAGTGATGTTGCGCGCTCAATCATGAAATCGGTGAGGAGGCGGTCTTCCAGCGGGAGGATTCGGGCAAGACTGTGTCGGAGGGGAGTGCCGAGAGCAAAGCGTGTTGTATCTGGATGTACCTATATAGCTCTCTCTCACTAAGGTCATACAGGTCTCTCAGGCGATCGAAGGGAATCACCCCGTTCCTTTCCCAGAGGTCACCCACCGTGGAGATCCCTATCGTGTCCCATTGTGAGAAGCCCTTACTATTCCTCAGGTTGCCGAGAATTCGAGAGTCCCACAGCGGGGTCATTTTGGTGATCTTCCCCTTCCAACCCAGGGCTGCCGTCGCTGTATGCCAAAGCTGCACCGTGAGCTTGGTGGGCCCAATTAAGGTGCGTAGTTTGCGTTGATCGTATAATGGGCGCAGTAGGCTGTCAGTGCCTAGTTGCGCCCTGTCGGCTAGAAAAGCTGGCTCGGTCTGTGAGGCATGTATCCACTGATTGATGGGTTTAAGGTGTGCCGCCCAGTAGTACAGTTTTAAGTTAGGTAGGGCGATCCCACCATCGTACCACCCTCTGTGCAATTTGGATTGTGCTATGCGCGCCGGGAGGTTCCCCCACATGAGGTGAGAGATCAAGGCTGCGACTTTTTGAAAAAACCAAGGGGCTACTGGATAAGGTGTGTTTTCAAGGACATACAGAAAATGAGGCAGTGCCATCATTTTGTAAAGTGCAGCTCTCCCCAGGAGCGTAAGTGGAAGTTCCGACCAGAATGCAATATTTTGTTTGAGTCTGTCCAGGTGGGGCTTCAGATTCTTGTCAATAAACTCTGTGGGGTCCCTTGTAACTTGAATGCCCAAGTATTTAAATGACGAACCCGCTAATCTCAAAGGACACCCCGCGTCGAGGGTCGGGACCTGTCCCGTCAGAACATACAGTTCTGATTTACTCCAGTTCAATGTATACCCGGACAGCCTGCCGTGCGTATCACAGAGGTGCAATAGGGCCGGTATTCCGCTTTCCGGGTTCGTTAAATAGATCAGCATGTCATCTGCATACAGAGACAGTCTGTCCTCCCATCCATCCCTCCAGCATATGCCCCTGAGTAGGGGCGAGGTCCTTATAAGAGTGGCAAGGGGTTCCAGGGAAATCGCGAACAATAAGGGCGATAGAGGGCATCCCTGCCTCGTACCCCTCCCCAGTGGGAACACTCTCGAAATATGCCCGTTAGCCACCACCTGAGCCACTGGGTCCGCGTATAACAGTTTGACCCAGGCAATAAAGCGGGGCCCGAACCCCAGGTGCGACAGTGCCTCAAATAGATATGCCCATTCCACTAAATCGAATGCCATCTTAGCATCCAGGGCCAAGATCACTGCCTGTGTGTCGATCGAGTCTGCTCTGGCCAGCACTCCGTGTAACCGGCGCAGGTTCAGTGCAGTGTTTCTGTGGGGCATAAATCTGGACTGGTCCGGGTGTATGATCGACGATAGATGAGGCAGGATTCTCATTGCAAGGAGTTTGGCCAGAATTTTGGCCTCTGCGTTAAGCAAAGATATGGGTCGATAAGACGAGCATTCCTCAGGCGGTTTGCCTGGCTTAGATATGGGTACTATAGTCGCCGCTCTCTGGTCTGGTGGAAGTGCGCCCTTTTCCAGACATTCCTTAAACATCCCCAACAGATGTTTACTGAGGGTCTCAGGCACTGTCTGATACCATTCTATAGGTATGCCATTGGGTCCCATCGCTTTACCCGGGTTTAAGGCCCGAATAGCCAGTTGAATTTCATCCGCGGTGATATCCGCTTCCAACTCATTCGACACCTCCGGGGACAGTGTTTGGGACTCGATCGGTGCTATGATTTCTCTCGCCATCTCGGGTGTAATCACTCGCTCAGGGGTATACACCCGTTCAAAGTGGTTTGCGAGCAGTTCAGAGATACGACCCGGATTCGTTTGTACGTTCCCGTGCTCGTCCTTTAGACGTAGGATTCCCTTAGGGTTCCCCTCTTTTCTATCGAGCCATGCCAGCATTCTTCCGGCCTTGTCTCCCACCTCGTAGATCCTATTGTAGGTGTCGGCGATGCGCCCTTTTACTTGGATACGCAAGTGATCGTTATACAGTTGTTGCTGAAGAGCAAGTGCGTGTCGGGTGGTCGGAGTGGGATGTTGTTCGTGTGCAAGTGTCAGGTCATGCAAAGCCAATTCTAAATTGACTAGTTCCTGAGTTTGTTCCCTTTTATGTCCGGTGATGGAGTGTATGGCTTGCCCTCTCAAAACCGTTTTATAAGCCTCCCAGAGTGTCTCGGAGGATCGCACTGAGTGGACATTTTCGTTAAAATACTGTGTCGTCGCTTTCCTAAGGGCCTTGCGAACCTGGGGGACCTTGAGATAAGCGGCGTGTATGGGGTATATGCGTTTACGTGCTCGTTCCTGGGAGGAAAGCGTCAAGGTAAGCAGGGAGTGGTCCGAAATCCCTCGGGGATGAATTGAAATCTTGTCTACATATCGGAGGCCGTCCCCTAGGGTCAAGAAGTGGTCGATTCTAGATAAACTGCCGTGTACTGTAGAGTGAAACGTGTATTGCTTCACCCCGGGGTTAACGTGTCTCCAAACATCGGTCAATCCCATGGCCGTTAGGAACCGTTGGAGGTGGGGGACCCCACCCGTGGGATTCGGTGCGGGAAATCTGTCGAGTTGTGTATCTAGAATAGCATTGAAGTCCCCCCCAAGGATGACCTCCCCCTCCGGGAGAGCCAAAATAAAGTCTCCTAGTTTCGGGAGGTGGACCGGGTGTAATGCCGGTGGGATGTACACTGAAACCAGGTTGAGCAGCCTTCCCTCCCACTGTCCCTGTAGTGCCGCAAAGCAGCCTTGGTCATCGGTCTTAGTCTGTAGAGGGATAAACCGCGTGTTTTTTTGTATCAGGATGCCCGTCCCCCTGGAGCCGGACGTGAACTCAGAGTGGACAACCATTTTATAGCCTCGTCTGTCCAAAGCCTTGGTGGCCCCCCCTGTCAGGTGCGTCTTCTGCAGCAGTGCTATGGTGGGTTTCTGCCTCTTAAGTGCAGTGAGTACCAGACCCCGTTTGACCTTGTCCCCCAAGCCTCTCACGTTCCAAGTCAGTAGGCGCAAGGAGGGGCACTGTGTTACAGCGTCCGTTTCACCTCCTTCAGGAACCGGGACGTTAGCCATTAGGTATTATGGGGATCACAATAGAGCAGCTGGCATGCGCGCCAGGTGAGTAGTAGTGTAACAAAATGCGGAGGGTCCCCGCGGGGGCTCTCAGCCCACTTCCTCTCTGCCCTTCCTTTATTGACTCATGTGAAGACCTAGTGTGTGTCCTCGACCATATATACATATTCCTAACAATAACAGTGTAACCCTTCCCCCAACCCCCCCTCCCTGCTACCCTGCCTAACGGACCTTCAACCGTCCGCCCCCCCAACTGAGCAGAGCGCTTCACCCATCCCAGAACCAGAGTACTTGCGTGTAAGGGGGGAGAGTGTCTCCCCGAGCAGGCGGCATCCCTGCATGCATCCAGGGGTCCATGCCAGTGTCCACATGCAGCTGCTAAACTATGTAAGAGCGGTCAGCGATCGCTTCGACCGTAGAGTCCAGTGTGTGGGGTGGGGGGGTTCATTTATCTCCGCCCGCCTCTGCATGTCCACAGGTCGGAGAGCCCTCCGCCCCTCCCCGGCCGGACGTCTGTGAGCCAGTTCTGCTGTCCCCTCCGCGGTCATGATTAGATCTGTGCGTTCTCCGCTGTCGGTCTACGGTGTGCCATCCGTCCAGCCAGTCCCGGGCGGCGTCCGGGGAATCGAAAAACCACACCTTCTTATCTGCCACAACTCGCAGCCGCGCCGGGAAGATCATCGAGTACGGCAGTTCCTTCTCCCTTAAAGTCTTTTTTACCTCCAGAAATGTCTTCCTCCTCCTGGAGACCTCGGCCGTGTAGTCCGGGAAGAAGGCTATTCTCGAGGTCTGAATTTGGATGGCCGGTGCTACTCTTGCGGCCTGTAGAATGGCGTCGCGGTCCCTGAAATTGAACAGCCTTGCCAAGATTGGCCTAGGCGGTCCGCCTGCCTTCGGTTTGCCCCCTGGCACTCTGTGGGCCCGCTCTACCGAAAAGAAGTTCGAAAGGCCCTTGGGCTGGAGTCTGGTTTTAATGAGACGCTCCACATAGGTGTCCATTGCTCCTGTGTCTTCCGATTCCGGCACCCCTAAAATTCGTACGTTGTTGAGCCGGGAGCGTCCTTCTTGATCGTCCAGCTTTTCTCTGAGCAGTTTGTTGTCAGTTTGCAGTCGCTCCATCGCTGTCTGTAACTCGGACACATCTTCGACCAAGGATTTAGTGACAACTTCAACTTGCTTGACTCTTTCGTTCATTTTCTGGAGGTCCGCCCGGATCAGGGTGACCTCCGCGGCCGTAGCCCCCACCGTCTCTTGCACCTGGGCCAGCGCTGCCAGGACATCTTCAAGTGTGGCCTTCTTCGCCCCCTCAGGCTCTGTCGTTTTCCCGGCGGTCTTGCGTTGCTCTGGCGGAGGAGTATGCCTCTCATAGGCAAACTTATCTAGTTTAGCCTGGGTAGTGTTATGTTTGGGGCATCTGTTGGACATGATTACGACCTTATAGGCGTCACAGTCCGGTGTTGAGGGACACTGTCCGAGCCCAGGATTACCCCTCGTCCTTCTGCGTCCGCCCGCGAGGTTATTGCGCAGTTAGTTATTCACGGCGTATGAGTCGTGTCCTCTCGCAGGCCTTTAGGTGCAGGGGCTCTGCTCAATGGAAACGCAAGGTCCAGCAGGTCACTCCCTGTATTCTAGGCACAGGATGTGGTAACCCCCCCACTGGCGGCGCCGCTTAATTATTCGACCCACTTAGTCCATATGTCCGCAGGGTGACCATTAGTAGGGAAGGTTGTGAACTGGGCGTTGCCGCAGGTGCTATGTCGCTTCTCCGCGTCCTGCAGTGGTAGTGTGCCCCCTCAGGAGGTGTGCCAGTACCGTCCCCTGCGCGTAAGTCTGATGTATGTCCCCCGGGGAGAGGGGGGGGGGTCCAACTCACTGCCTCTGTCGCCAAGGATAGTCTGTCCCGCAGGCGCAGCACATCAAGGGCAGCGGGTCTCAATATTACTGCCCCGGAGAGCAGCCTGTCTCAGCGGGAGCTCTGGGCGCGATGCGCATCCGGCGCCCAAGACGGCGGCTCCGGTCCCCGAACCGCCGGCGCCGTCCGCGACCCCTCTGGATGTGGTCCCACAATCGCGTCTGTTGCGGCTGGATGCCGCCGGGTTCCGCCCGCTTCACCGGGCCACCAGAGGATGTTTTGAGGCCGTTTGGGCAGTGCGACCCAGAGACCGGCACTTCCGGTCCTCCACAGCCGCCAAGAGTGTGTTTCCGGCCGGATTCAAGCAGCCCGCAACTCCGCTGCCTCCCGGAGGGCGGCAGGCCCCTCCCCACTCCGCTCCGAGCCACAGGATTTTGGGTTGCGCCGAGGTCGTCGCTGCTTTGAGGCTGTTTCGTCGGGTGCTGCAGGGACTCTGGGTCCGGCCCCCCCGTCAGACACCTTCCAGTGCAGGATATTTGGGTCGAATATTAGTGGGAGGCCGCCTCTTCACGGGAGCCTCTCTACGCTGCGGCCGCCATCGTTGGCTGCTAGCCACGCCCTCCAAGTCGACATTTCTAACTCAATATTTTGACTGAATACCTTGCACAAATACTTTATACATTGCCTCTTAAGTTAAGCCGTACTGCTCTGTGCCAAGCTCCCAGAGGGTGAGCACAGGTTAATTTAGGATGTGTATCTGAATTACCTTGACTAGGATTGTGGGTCTTGCTTGGACAGGGTGCATACCTCTGCCAACCAGAAACCAAATTTCTAACACATATGATTTAATTTGTGACTTTTGGTATTATTCCAGGGGACTTGAGTTTATAGTTAGTGTAATCTCTGAACTAAAATCACTCTCAGACAGAAACTAAATGGCACATGTGTCTCTAAGTGAGAGAGCAAACAACTCAGTAGGACAATATCAAACTGAAATGTCCCATTCTGTATGACTAAATAAAGTTTTGCTAATTAACTTAAGTTGATTTTTTTTACCTATGATTCTGATTAAATAGATATAGTCTTCTACGTGACAATAAGCACTGTCAAAACTCACTGAATATCAAAAGGTACATATTATTTTTAGATAACCATAAGGAAATTACAGAGTTTATAACTGTTTAGGCCAATACAAGGTGAACCAAGATTCAGACACGGTGACCCAAAAGCAGGACCTGCTGTGGCTATTGTGGTGTGAAAGACTGGGTGTAGAAAAGGTCTGTTAAGTTTGCTTGCTGATTGCCCAAGGAAATCTATAGCGCCATCTTGCACATGAAGGGTGCCAAGTGTTTCCTTAAGAGTGTCACAGTTAGGAAGAAAAAACAAGGGTAAAAAATCCTGGCAATCGTATTGTTATAACTGAAGAAGAAAAATGCAGAAGTAGATTAGCTAATTACCCAGTGCTCCCTGACTTCAGGGAAGAGGAAACAGTCAAGGAAGAAACCCAGAAGAAAACTCAAAGGGAAATCCACTTGCAAAGAGCAACATTCAGGTACAAAAATAGTAGCAAGTGGGTGGTGAACAGTATGAAAATTGAGGGAACAAATGTGTTGCAATGCATCATTCACTTGCTAATGTCTCCTTTATATATGATTCAAACAGGAACTGACCTCACAGAAAAAGTCTGATCTTTTCTCAACCATCTTGGAAAGGGCAGTTCATAACTCTTGACCACACATCTTTCTACAAACTCATGGCTTCAGCTCAGTACGCAAAAAAGAAGGCAAAGTTTGACATCTTTTGCCAGATGCAGAATTCCACTGTCTGACAGTGCTCTTCTTGCCCGATGTTCCCTGCCAGTTGCTAAGGACCCTTCTCGAAGATCACATTCACAGAAAAACCAGTGCAGTCCATGCCACAAAGTCCCCCAGCCATATGCGGAGCAGGGCATCCTGGCCCATGATTCCTGACAGTACAGTAAGCTCAGTGAAGTTCTCTGATCCCTCATTTTCCTTGGTAAACTCACACTGAGGGTGTGATAGCCCCCTACTGAATCTCTAAGTTATGAGTATGCTAATGAAACACATGAAAAACTAACAGTGGAGCGTAAGCAGAATAAGCATCTTCCCAAGAATCTCCCTAGATGGGTACGTTTTCCAGAGGATAAAGAACTGAAGATGACCTCAAAATAGCCAACAGTCACAGATGTCTTCAACCTCATATTCTGGTTGTCCTTATACCATGATTGTTGGAGGTGCCAATGTAAGCCAATCATAAGAACCGAGAATGAATGCCTTAATTTGAGAAGAATATAAGACAGGATGAATGTGAGGCAACTTCAACCAAAAAAACATAGGATTAATCTGATCAGACCAAATAATTGTGGTCAAAATCTAACTGGAAGTGTATGAAATGCATTACTAGGAGCTCACCATTACTCTGTGGCTGCTGGTGCACTAGCTACACTTGGCACTCCCCTCCATCCAAACAAGATCATGCTGATTTCCTCCAGACATTTTGGGTCTAATCTGAACTAAATACAAGCCAAGAAGCTGCATTCAACACATCTTCAGGCCCAAGTTGACAGAAAATTTCATACAAACATATATTGTAAACATACATATACTGATGGAAAGAGGGGCTATACAGACTACAGCTGAGCACTGCTTAGGAGAAGCTCTCCCTGCACATAACATGCCATACATTAGGCTGCAGCAAGCAGATTTTGATGTCATCTTCACAAAGCTATTGTTAGAAGGTTGTTCTGAACATCTGAGCCGCCTGGATTTTTCGCTTTTTGAACACCTAATTGTTGAGCTTTTGCTGTGGGAGAGCCTCATAAGTTGGAACTCACCCTCAGTGAACTCATGATGAAAGGAACTGCATGTGTATTTTACCGGTGTTCCCCTGGCTTGAGTAGGCTGCTGCGCTGCTGCCAGAGTAAGGGGCACCGGGCTGGTTACATGCAGACACATGTGTACGTGCGTGTGCACAAGTGTAAGGGCTGCGCAGGGAAGATTCCTGGCGTGCACAGCCCAGGAGCAGCTACAAATAAAATGGTGTGGCATGACTTATGCAGAACTGGGTGGTGACATGGACTAGTCATTCTACAATGGGAAGACACATTTGAGGGAAAGTCAGTGTCCTTTACTGTTTTTATTCCATTATTCTCCTATGAGGATGGAGAACACATGGGCTAGTTTTACTTTCCTAGGTCTACAAATTCCAGACACGCACTAAAGTCCATTGTAACTTATGTTAGAAGAAGTATTCTGCAAAGTCATAGTTTCACTGCTTTTGGGTCATCCAGAAATGTCATATTTCTCTGAGTCAGCTCATAACCAGGGCTTGCCTGGGGCTGACCCTGACAGGTTGAATTAATGACCTTCTTCCCCAAGCTGTAGCATCTGAGCCCCAGCCCTGCACAAAAAGCCTTCCAAGGCTGAATGCCTCCACTGCAAGAAGAGAAGATGGGTGGAGCTACAGGTTCATCCATCACCAAGCTGCTCTGGGGGGAAGGCAGCAAGAGAGGAAAGGGCTCTCAGAGATCATATGGAATGACACCTCCGGACGACGCAATTTTGAACAAACCCAGAGGCCTGGGCAGGAAGGAGGGAGCAGGGTCAGAGAGGTGATGTGTCGCTGTGTGATAGGGCAAACAGAGACTTCCTGCCATCCCCCTCCCCATTCTTTAAAAAGAGTCTGCACAGGAAGAGGAGCTCTCTGGGTGGAGGTCTGCTGAGGACGACTGGTGCTGGAGCCTGGCACCTTGGGCAGCTGGAAGGAAGAACCTCCAGACTGGCCCAGCACCCTGACTTGCGCCACAAGGGGAGACCAGGACCAGTGAGCAGAATCCTGGGCCTCTGACAAGGAGAAGAGAGGCCCAGGAGAAGAGCCGGGTGAAAGGCTGGCGCAGAGAGCCAGTGAAGAACACTCCCTGCCAAATTCACCCTCCTGGAGACCAAGAGGGTGAAAGGAAGTGCTCCCAGTGGCCGGGGCCAAAATGACAGAAACCGTCTGCATAGGGGCCAAGATACGCCCCCAGAAAGTAGGTGACCTTTGACCTCTGAGAAGACCAATGACAAAGCACGTGGGACTCCGCCGCCGGTCTCGAAAGAGCCCCCGGGGTGGGTCAGGTCCCAGGGGTTGCCCCCAAAAGTCAAGCCGGGGAGTGCGACAGCGCCCCCGTGCATATGCCCAAAATGGGTGCCAGGAGCCCACCCTGGTCCCCGGCGATGGCGCTGATGAGGAGGGGGGAACGCTGTTGCGCATCCCCCTCGGGGGTGAAGCCAAGTAGGGGAGCGCCATCGCGCTCCCTGTGAAGATTACCTGGGGCCCGGGATCCCAAATCCGGGCCCGACGCACCAAAGCCAAGCTGAGTAGTACCGTTGCGCTCCCCTTGTAGGTGACCATGTGGGGGCCCGGGACCCCATCCTCAGGCCCCCGAAGTGAAGGAGATGTGGGTAGTACCTTTGTACTACCCTGCAGTAGATGGAAGGTGGTGGGAGTGCCGTCGCACTCCCCCGAAGACCCGCTGGAGCGGGCAAGCAACCTCGCGTTTGCCCGCCTGAGAGGGCAGACCAGAACAGGAGTACCGGCTCCCGTGGCAGCACGCAAAAGTGCTGGCCAGTCGGGGAGCCTGCGGGAGCCGCCGGGAGTAGGGTCCCTGAGCGGCTCTCCCACCCAGAAGACCAGACGGGGTGCCCGGGGGGACCGGGCCCCAAAAGAGGAAAGAGGTGCCAGAGGCCAAGGTGGGACCGGGCCCCCCAAAAAAAAGAGGAGCAACCGGTGGTGGGCTTCCCTGGCTGCATAGCTCACCTGCAGGCAGGGGGTCCGGGTGGGACCGGACCCCCACGATGGGCAGATGTGACTTGAGACCGCCAGCATGGTCAGCACGGCTCTCCCCGAGCAGCGGGGGAGCCGCTACTACGATGTCCACGGTGCCGTAGCACCTCGCCCCATAATGCTTTGCAGGCCCAGGATGGCCTGCTGGGAAACACCTTTTTTTCTGCGTGTGGTGGCCCCAGGAGGACAGGGTCAACACGACATGTGTGTCAAAGTGCAGGGGGAGCGGCAGGAACAACTCAGTCTCATCCAGCACGGAAATGGAAGGTCCCTCCCTAAGTCTTTGGGGACTAACCCCTCAAGGGCTCAGCCAGCAATCCAAGCATTCAGATGCTGGAACTTTTATTCTGCAGCTTGGGGTGCGTTATGGGCTGCACCAAGGTATGAAGGTCTGAGTTGTGGATGTCTGGAAAAGGGCATCCCCGGGAGGTGAAGAGGTGTAATTGCACCAGAAATGCATTTACTAATGTTATTTCAAGGACTGAAAGTCAGATGTGTTATGTAAAGTACCTGTGTAAGGTGGAGTCATAAGCAAAGTGGGGTTATGTTGCCAGACATTCCTGCTATGGCGTCTGGCTGTAAATGCTTAATCTTGTGATTTTACCTGTGATGCCTTTTAGAGGCTGTGATTGCAATGCATTCCAACTGTTATCAGCTATGACAAGTACCTCATTTAAAGTGATGCCCATACATGTATTCTTGCTACTGCATTAGGGGAAGGACAACCCAGACTGTTAGCCACTAAAATGTAGGAGTGTCAGTACGAGATGCTCAGTCAGGGCAATGTGTCCCCAGAGCAGGTGTAGCTATTTTTAATGCTTGTTGAGATAACGGGGGGGTCGCCACTGGGATGGTGCCAGTTGGCAAGACCCTTGCTCCAGGTTGTGTCAGCCCACTTCATTAGGGGGCAAGATGATGTGCATACGTAGGAGTGGTAGTACTAGACCCCACGCCCCCTGTGGGAAGGGTGGAGATGTTATGCAGTGTGACAAAGTAGTTCCAACAGCTTGTGTATATTTGTATATTGGTGCATAGCATTAAGTAGTGTGTGTGTTTAATAAATGTACTCTTACTTTTATAAAGCAAAGTACAGACAGGACAATCAATTATTGAGTGATATTTCTGCACACCTGCAATGGCGATTACTAGCCCACACCACCTCCCTTGAGTAAGCCTTAGACTGCTCGGCAATGCTACCCTCTGAGAGTCAGGCACTACACTAGGGTGTTTGGTTCCCAGTGAAGGACAAATGTGACATGTTATTTGTGCAGGCCTCACAGATACTGCCTCGTTTCCAACAGCTATTTCAATATAAGCTACAGTCGACTGACCACAAAAATGAACAGAAAACACTGAGAGGCAGCCCACAGCGAGGGAAGGTCAGTCTCTACAGAAAAGAATTAAGCAGGGAGGTATACAGTATTCTTTGTTGGCAGATGGCTTTGCGGCATTTCAAGCTCTTCCTGGTTGCTAAATATAGCAATCTAGGTTCAAGTGGCAGTCTTCTGAAGGAGGGCAGGCATCTTCTGCCAGGGGCGAGTTTAAGCATACAGTGCATCGATGGCTCGATGATGCATACGTTCTCTCTCTGCTCCCCAACCTTGGCATAAGAGTCATTTCTGGTCAACCAATTCAGGATCACCATGTCCATGCCAGACCCTCGCCGTTTCCCCTAAACTGAGATCACCTGCTCTGGATCTCCCAACTGATGTGACAGAAGAGAGGGATAAAAGATGGGCGGAACACTTCGGAATCTTGCTGAGGTGACAGAAGAGAGGGATAAAAGATGGGCGGAACACTTCGGAATCTTGCTGAGGTTTTATGTAACTCCGCGAAATTCCGTGGAGTAAAACTCCGTAAGTTCAGCCCACACCTACTCTAAATTATGCTATATGAGGTGTAAAGGATATTGATGGTAATTTGATTTAAACTGCTGCAATCAACATCAGGGTCAAGATTTTGATCTTTCTTGGATTCAAAAAGCAATGTGTTCCAACTGGTGATAAAGATGCTACAAACCCAATTCACAAAATCTCCTGCACTTTTTGCAATTTTCAATAATGAATCAATACCTTAAAATGAACGATAGTGCCAATTTAAGTTGGTAGGGCACATTCATACTCCCTATAAGGGGAAGTGAGCAGAACATGGTTTTGAATAAAACTGGAGAAAGAGCAAGGCACTAAAGTATCACCAAAGAAAAATCAACCAAAATTCTATTTGATGTGGAATCCTTCTTTTCACCAATGAGTAACCACTAACCTTCGGAAGCATAACAATGACCATGAACAAATTGAAATTACAGAGATATTGTTCCATTATACCAATTAACATACAAACCATGCCTCTTTAACCAAGGAAATCCAAAAAATATTTAATTTTTGGTTAAAAGATATCACTTCAGTAATATTTCCAAAAGAGCCCTGAAAGGGTAGACACCTCCTGAATCAGACCAGAAATTAATTTCAAATCATCAACAGTTACAATCAATTCAGGAGTCTTAGGAAAATGAACATTTCACAGGTGCCACTTTCCAACATTCCAGAAGAATTAATAGTTTTAGTTTCATTCTTAATATAAACAGCAAAAGGAAGAAATTATTATTAGTGTTATTCATATTAGTGTTATTCTCAGATAATCCAATATAAGGAAGGCAAGGAACTCCTTTGTTTTTCTCATTCTACCGAACCGGTTTCTTACTCCATTTTTCAGTGGTCAAATTCCGAATCTGAAACTTAAGTTCAGAGTCACAGTAGGAATCAGATGTTCCGCCTTATCACATAATGGGCACAACACAAACTTTCACAATTCTTCCTTTTATTTCTCTGTCAAAGGACAGGTATTTGCCACTACTGGGATATATTCTTCTTGACTATAATCATAATTAGAAAACATTACCCCACGTAGGCTCAGATCAGTATTTTTCATCTAACTTGAAAACAACGCATGGACATTCTTCTTTCTCCAGCCTTATTTATAACATGTAGTATAAACCCCTACATAAATGTTCACCTAGAATAGGTATTTTAAATATAATGAGACATGGTTATTAATAAATAAAACTAAATGCATTTGTATCCATCACCGAAGTGCCACTTTAGTACTGATGTGATAAATTTATATGTAAACAATCATTCAAAATTGAAAAATGTATTAGTGTGGAAGGATCAATTGGTGATACATTTCCCAGTCCCTACAACACTGTTTCGGTCACACAACAAAGTCTCTTGGGCCATGTTAGGGGTATGGATTGCCTGCCTGTTCACAGAACAAATTGGTTTTCGATGAAGGTCTTTTAATCATTCAAAGTATTTTCATTCACTCTCTAATTATTTCCCAACAAAGTTTTAATTGTGTTTTTTGATTTGCAACAGAACATATTGCCAGAGTAGTAAATCTTTGTAGCTCTTTTTCATAAAAGTGTATTAGTATGCATTGCACAGTGAAATCAGCTTATTACAACCTGATCGAGATTCAAGAGACAAATTCGTCATATACAATATTATATATTGCAACAATACACATTGTATTGAGAAACAAGCCATGGTTATATTTGATTGCAAATAAAAACTGGGTGTGAACCAAGGAACAGTAGGGTTAAACTGAGAGGGAGGGACCCGGGGAAACAGGAAGGAGATCAAGGAAGCCCACCTGAGGAGAGGAGCTAATGGGTGAGTAGACATAGAAGAACAGTTTACATGAAACAGTTCAGGATTGTGAGTGAGTTGACAGGAGAAGCTGTTAATAGAATTGAGGCACCCTGGGATTGAGAAGCACTGCTGTCACCCTGAGGTTTGAGCTGTTAGAGGAGGGAGGAGGAATCTGATCTTTAAAGGCTGTCTGTAAGCGTTCTGCGAGAGTAGCCCACTGAGTTACCACGGGCATTCAGCCTCCTCTCTGCACAATGCTCAGCTCTCTGTCACAGCACACTTTGAAAGGGCTTTTGCCAGTCAGTTATCAAAGGCAGAAATGTTGACTTGCTGTGAGAGGTAATTGTGCATTTTGCCAGAAGAAGGTCCAAGCTGACCAATTGTGAGGCTGCACGGCCTTTTTCAGAGTGCTTACATATCCCTAATGCAATAAAATTCCAGTCCAGAGAAATAGGTTTGACAGTGACCAAAGACAGAAGATTATTAATTGAAGTCCAGAACAGAAATAGGAGCAGGCAGGCACAGAGCATACAAGTGAAATCGCCTTTTGGGTCAAGGGAATGAGAGCAGGAAGTTGTAATGTGCGGAAGAATTTATTAACAGTCGCAGAGGTAGATAGGCCCTTTGTAATATAAAGTATTGTATCAACTTAAATTTTGCAGTATGCGATATTTTCATTCACTATCCAATACTCTTTTGATGTTGCAGTTTCACGTCTTTTATGGTGCATTTTACTCACTGAGGTACTCATCAAGAAAGCATCCTTCTTTCAAGGTCCTATATATTACAATGGAAGTTATCTTAGTTGTTGCATCCAAACCATGCATTCAGTATGTACCCACAGTGATGAAGGGATCATACCGTAAATTGTTCATTCTTTAAGAGAAGGGGAATCCTTCCCTGCAGAAGATATATAAAAAAGTAATCTCTGAATTTTTTAGGACATATCAATGCTCCTGTGCAAGAAATCCAGTCACGCTAGTGCATACTTCGCCTTTTTACCAGTCTTTCTAATTTATTTTATTGTTCACTATAGGACTCATAATTCATTAGGAACCTGGCTCCAAACTAAATTGACCGACTGCAGAGGAGAACTTCAAAAATGTTACTAAGCACAAAAAAGCCGAACAGAAGGCAAATGCTGTACTATATAAAAATATGTAACATATCTTTACTCTGCTGAGAGGTAATAAGCCCTGGACAAAGTCAGATAGAGATGAATTCTGAAGGCAAAAGTAAACAAATTGTGGCACAAATCAACGAAAAATAAAAGAGCATTCACTCACTTTTACACAAAGAAATAATCCCTAACTAGTGCTTCAAGTTTTACCAACCTTTTCACACTTACTTCATCAAGGCAAGTAACCTCACTGCCGTGTGGCTTCCATTTACCACCCGCTATTCAATATCCCCAGTCAATTCTGGACAACAAATAACAATACCTACGGGTTTGGTAAAATACATAAAATCAATAATATATACAAAGTACTACTAACTACCTATTTGAACTAAAACCTAACCGTCACTCTGCTACCAAGAACTTACTGATGGCATGAGATTACCAGCTTCGTTCAGTCATATCACAACATCCTCACCTGGGCCCATAAACATTCACACAATAAGCCGGTGATCTATTTCCGCCGCTGCCGATCAGGAATTATTTTCCGTATATCAACTTACACCTGTACATCATAACTTACCAATTCCTTGTCACTGCAATTTTAAGTTAAGTAGGGGAATGGATCAGGAAGTTAGAATAATAGGTATAACTAAGACAATTTACTTTTATGTTCATGGAATGACCATAGACTCTGGAAAGTTTAAAAACTTTTACCTATGCAATATTTTGTGAGTCAAATACCAATACATACTAATCAACAGTTTCTCAAAAATAAAAATAATGATCAAAGCAAAAATCTTTAGAGACTTAGTTAAATTTCTAGACATTGGTACCTGGGACGGGTGAAAAAGGGAAGACAGTACGAGGACATACCACACAGATTTATATTTACCTAGAATGGTGCGAGAACCAACCCCGGCCAAGGGCTGAAAAAAAAGGGTTCCCGACTAGACAGGAGCTAATAGGTCAGGACAGGTGCAGGACAGGACAGGTAACCTCTTCTAAATGCAACACCAGCGTTACACCCCTCTCTGATGCTACTCTCAGACCCCACTGGGTGGATCGATTCTTCTCCTTCAGCAAATTTCCGATTCTTCTGTCAGAGTGCTCCACCAGCCCTCTGCTCTCGATTCTCCTTCAGCATACATTGGGTCAGTGACAGGTCTGTGACAAGTCGGACAAACTAACTGGCTGAGTCTACTTAAGTTATACCAATTTCCAGGGTATGGACCTTCCCCAATGTTTCAATATTCGTGTATTCCCTTCATTTGGTTGGACAGTGCGACGGAGAGAGGTCATCACACCATACTAGTAATGAAGTCATTTTCGTTTGACTTAATTGTTCTATGTTCCCTCCACTTACTTGTTTCCCATGCTTTAATATTCCCACCCGCATTTCATTGAATCATAAACAAATATTCAAAATTGACACTTCTTCTTTCCTTCTTCGGGTCAAAAGGTACAGTTCTCAAGTGCATCTCTGGTTAGACAGTCTTTTGGCTGCAGTTCAATGTCATCTCCACGAAGTTCAGAGTGTTCAATGCGCCTACATCCCCCATGACAAAATGGCGCTTTCAGTCCCCCTCCAGGCCCAAATATGAACTAATAATAAAGGAAAGGAAGAACATGTTAGAATACAAAAATAAATGAATGCACTGTATACCACTTATTCCTACTCTATTCCCATTACTTTATTTTATCTATTGCATTAGCAGTTAAGCAAAACACACAAGGTTTAGTTAGGCAGAAGCATATGCATTAGCATGTGAAATTTGAAGTGGCCATTTTAAGCACTATTGCGCAGCTGCGAAGAATTCCCACCAAAAGCAAAAGATGCATTCAGCCTCCTCCCTGCACAATGCTCAGCTCTCTGTCACAGCACACTTTGAAAGGGCTTTATGCCAGTCAGTTATCAAAGGCAGAAATGTTGACTTGCTGTGAGAGGTAATTGTGCGTTTTGCCAGAAGAAGGTCCAAACTGACCAATTGTGAGGCTGCACGGCCTTTTTCAGGTTGCTTACATATCCCTAATGCAATAAAATTCCAGTCCAGAGAAATAGGTTTGACAGTGACCGAAGACAGAAGATTATTAATTGAAGTCCAGAACGGCAATAGGAGCAGGCAGGCACAGAGCATACAAGTGAAATCGCCTTTTAGGTCAAGGGAACAAGAGCAGGAAGTTGTAATGTGCAGAAGAATTTATTAACAGTCGCAGGGGTAGAAAGGCCCTTTGTAATATAAAGTATTGTATCAACTTAAATTTTGCAGTATGCGATATTTTCATTCACTATCCAATACTCTTTTGATGTTGCAGTTTCACGTCTTTTATGGTGCATTTTACTCACTGAGGTACTCATCAAGAAAGCATCCTTCTTTCAAGGTCCTATATATTACAATGGAAGTTGTCCTAGTTGTTGCACCCAAACCATGCATTCAGTATGTACCCACAGTGATGAAGGGATCATACCGTAAATTGCTCATTCTTTAAGAGAAGGGGAATCCTTCCCTGCAGAAGATATATAAAAAAGTAATCTCTGAATTTTTTAGGACATATCAATGCTCCTGTGCAAGAAATCCAGTCACGCTAGTGCATACTTCGCCTTTTTACCAGTCTTTCTAATTTATTTTATTGTTCACTGTAGGACTCATAATTCCTTAGGAACCTGGCTTCAAACTAATTTGACCGACTGCAGAGGAGAACTTCAAAAATGTTACTAAAGCACAAAAAAGCCGAACAGAAGGCAAATGCTGTACTATATAAAACTATGTAATATATCTTTACTCTGCTGAGAGGTAATAAGCCCTGGACAAAGTCAGATAGAGAGGAATTCTGAAGGCAAAAGTAAACAAATTGTGCCACAAATCAACGAAAAATAAAAGAGCATTCACTCACTTTTACACAAAGAAATAATCCCTAACTAGTGCTTCAAGTTTTACCAAACTTTTCACACTTACTTCATCAAGGCAAGTAACCTCACTGCAGTGTGGCTTCCATTTACCAACCGCTATTCAATATCCCCGGGACTATTCTGGACAACAAATAACAATACCTACCGGTTTGGTTAATTACATAAAATCAATAATATATACAAATTACTACTAACTACCTATTTGAACTAAAACCTAACCGTCACTCTGCTACCAAGAACTTACTGATGGCACGAGATTACCAGCTTGGTTCACTCATATCACAACATTCTCACCTGGGCCCATAAACATACCAATTCCTTGTCACTGCAATTTTAAGTTAAGTAGGGGAATGGATCAGGAAGTTAGAATAATAGGTATAACTTAAACAATTTACTTTTATGTTCATTGAATGACCATAGACTCTGGAAACTTTAAAAACTTTTACATATGCAATATTTTGTGAGTAAAATACCAATACATACTAATCAACAATTTCTCAAAAATAAAAATAATGTTCAAAGCAAAAATCTTTAGAGACTTAGTTAAATTTCTAGACATTGGCACCTGGGATGGGTGAAAAAGGGAAGACAGTACGAGAACATACCACACAGATTTATATTTACCTAGAATGGTGCGAGAACCAACCCCGGCCAAGGGCTGGAAAGAAAAGGGTTCCCGACTAGACAGGAGCTAATAGGTCAGGATAGGTGCAGGACAGGACAGGTAACCTCTTTTAAGTGCAACACCAGCGTTACACCCCTCACTGATGCTACTCTCAGACCCCACTGGGTGGATCGATTCTTCTCCTTCAGTAAATTCCCGATTCTTCTGTCAGAGTGCTCAACCAGCCCTCTGCTCTCGATTCTCCTTCAGCATACATTGGGTCAGTGACAGGTCTGTGACAAGTCGGACAAACTAACTGGCTGAGTCTACTTCAGTTATACCAATTTCCAGGATATGGACCATCCCCAATGTTTCAATATTCGTGTATTCCCTTCATTTGGTTGGACAGTGAGAAGGGGAGAGGTCATCACACCATACTAGTAATGAAGTCATTTTCGTTTGACTTAATTGTTCTATGTTCCCTCCACTTACTTGTTTCCCATGCTTTGATATTCCCACCCGCATTTCATTGAATCATAAACAAATATTCAAAATTGACACTTCTTATTTCCTTCTTCGGGTCAAAAGGTACAGTTCTCAAGTGCATCTCTGGTTAGACAGTCTTTTGGCTGCAGTTCAATGTCATCTCCACGAAGTTCAGAGTGTTCAATGCGCCTACATCCCCCATGACAAAATGGCACTTTCAGTCCCCCTCCAGGCCCAAATATGAACTAATAATAAAGGAAAGGAAGAACATGTTAGAATACAAAAATAAATGAATGCACTGTATACCACTTATTCCTACTGTATTCCCATTACTTTATTTTATCTATTGCATTAGCAGTTAAGCAAAACACACAAGGTTTAGTTAGGCAGAAGCATATTGTTAGAACCGGGAGTCTCTAGTTGGTAGAGGTAAGTACCTTAGACCAAGTAGGGACCCCTGCTTCCAGTCAGGGTGAAGGAATAACCCTCTGAGATAACCCCTGCTCACTCTCTAGGTAGCATGGCGCGAGCAGTCTAGGCTAAACAGAGGCAATGTGGATAACATTTGCACTTAACACAACAATAATCCCCAATCCACCACAAACTGAGACCACACAGGTAAGTATATTTTATAAAAATATATAACTTTATCTAGTTTCAGCAAGGTAAATAAGGCAGTTGTACGATAATCATTTCTTTAGACAGATGTTGTACTTAATCTTAATGGTTGCACTTATCTTTATGGTGGTACTTAATTTCAGGAAGTTCCTATGTAAAAAGATAGTCTCAAGTCTCTTTAAAGATCAGGGTTCAGAATAAGCAGTCCTGACTTATTTCAGAGAAAGGTGCTCTAAAAAGAAAAATAAACGAGCACCTAACCACTGCCCACGTGTACTCTGATTGGTGGGCTTCAAGCGCTTCAAATGCGCTCCTTCGCGAGGCCCAGGGACTGTTTCTCTCCCCAGGTGCAGCCTCGTGCCTTCTTGGGCCTCAGGCGCCCCAGGCCGTGCAGATCGCACGCGTCCCCGCCCCGGCCGGTCCCCTGTCCTCTCCCGCCCGCTCTCGACAATCCAACGAGCGGCGGGGGAGGCGGTGCTGCTCACCTTGTGGGGGACGGCTGGCCAGGGGTGCGGGACGCCTCAGATTCCCTCGGCGGGGTCGGGTCAGTCTTCCCCGGTCCCGGCGGTGATCGCGGCGATTCCTCGGCTCCTCCAGCTGCCTCAGCTAAGGCAGCCAATCCCGTCGCGGCTCTTCAGACGAGCCCCTCTGAACGCGAGGCCGCCAACCAGTGGTAGCGCGGCCTCGCTGATGACGCTCCGCTTCCTCGCCCAATCCCTGCTCAGCCACGGCAATGACGCTGCGCCGCACGGGCCAATCCCGTCGCGGCGTTAGTGAGGGGGCTTGGCTCCTTCGTCCAATGGGAGCGCGGCGGCTTCGATCTTCGGCCCCGCAGCTCCTGAACACCGAAGCAAGTTGCAGGGGGTGTTCCTGGCCCCGGGCCGCGATGGTGATTTGGCGGCAAAGGGTTTTTGAGGGCGCAGGTCCTGAATAGACCCCCCTCTCGGCCGCACAACCACTCTGGAGCGAATTTCACGAGGGGAGGCACCACAAGCCTCCGACCCTCGCTGGGAATCTGCCGATGAGCCCACCGATCCCTTCCTCACGGTCCGCAGTCGAGGACCACACGTCCCAGGTCACCACAGCACGATCTTGCAGCTGCTTTTGGCAAAGTTGTAGGAACCTTTAACCCTGTGTTCCCAACAGGAGGCCAGCTCTTCTCAGGCCCTTGGAGATTCAAGTTGCAGACACAGCACACAGCAAAGTCTGGGCAGTTTCAAGCAGGTAGGGTCACAGCACACAGCAAAGTCCCTTTCTCCTCCTCAGCTTTCAGTTGCACAGCAGAACAGGTCAGCCCTTAGAGCACACAGCAAGGCAATCTTCCTTTAGTTCTCCAGCCGTCCTTCTTCCAGCGGAGGTTCCTTCTTGATGGTAGGATCTTAGAATCTGATCTTCTGTAGTCAGGGGTCCTTTCCTTATACCCCTCAAAGTCTTTGAAGTCCTTTGAAGTCTTTGTGCAAGCGGCCCTGAGTCCAGTCTAAACCAGTTCTGGGGGTGGCCGAAACACTGAGGTGTTTCTGGTTTTCTTCTTCCTGTCAGCTTCAGGGTCAGAGGTGTCAGTTGGCCGGCAGGAGAGGGAGCCTGCATGGGGGGTAGGCAGGCACAGCCCAGCACTATCAGGCGCTTCTTCCTCCCACCTCCCTAGCAGCAGATGCGGCCTTTCACCCATGGCTAACTCCGACCCCCTCCTCCGGGGGCCCTGCAGCCCTCTGTCACACCCAGACCAGACAGGCATTCCACAAAGCCAGGCACACAGAAAGGTTTAGACAAGAGAACAGCCACTTTCTAAAAGTGCTATTCTCCATTACAGGATTTAAAAACACCCTTCACTAAAAGATGTGTTATTAAATTCTGAGTTCAGGGATATCTTTCACTTATGTCCCATCTTGTTCCTATGGGAAGATAGGCTGGTATCCCATGGGACCAGCCTCCTCCATGTTACTCTATGGAGCAAGATAGCCTTACAGCAGTGAGCACATAAAATGGCTGCAGCTCACTACCAGAGCATGTGACCTGCACTAGTACATGCTCTACCTTATCCATAGACTGCACCCTGCCCAGGGGGGTACCTAGAGCCTTCCATAGGGGTGACTGAGGTGCACAGACAGGGAAGGGTCAGGCCCAGCCAGTGGAGATACTGGCCAGGGGGACAGGCAGTCACTGACTGCACACAGGCCCTGCGCTGGCAGGCCTGAGTCACCTTTTTAGGGCTACTCATGTGGGTGGTGCAATCTGCGCTGCAGGCCCACTAGTAGCATCTGTCATCACCAGCCCTGGCACACACAGTGCACTTTACTAGGGACTTCATGGTGATGCAAATATGCCAATCAGGTATATGTAATCACTATGGCAATTTACAGAGGGAGCACTTACACTCTGGCACTGATCAGCAGTGGCAGAGTGTCCAAAGCATCTAAACCAGCAAAAACGAAATCCAGCACAGCATCAAAAATACATGCGTCAGAGGCAAAAAGATGGGGAAGAACCACGCCAAAAGGTGTCAGGTCTAACACGTGTCCCCTCCAGCTGAAAGTGGGGAGAACTACCCAACCTCTTGGGAGTCCTCATCACTAAGGCGGAAGAATCTGGACAGACCGTCAGCATTGGCGTGTTCTGTACCAGGGCGGTGCTCCACCGTAAAGTCCATCCCCTGTAGGGAAATGGACCACCTCAACAATTTTGGATTCTCACCCCTCATCTGCATTAACCATCTGAGGGGCCTGTGGTCGGTCTGAACACGGAAGTGAGTCCCAAACAGGTAGGGCCTCAGCTTCTTCAGAGCCCAGACCACAGCGAAAGCTTCTCTTTCAATGGCACTCCATTTCTGTTCCCTGGGGATTAGCCTCCGGCTAATGAAAGCCACTGGTTGGTCTCCGCCCTCATCATTGATCTGTGAGAGTACTGCTTCCACGCCTTGCTCTGAAGAGTCAGTTTGCACAATGAACTCACTGGAAAAGTCCGGTGCCTTAAGCACCGGTGCTGTGCACATGGCAGTTTTGAGGGTGTCAAAAGCAGTTTGACAGGCCTCGGTCCAATTCACTTTCCTGGGCTGATTTCTAGATGTCAGCTCTATCAAGGGGGCCACAATGGTGCCATAACCTTTGACAAACCATCTGTAATACCCGGTGAGACCTAAAAAGGCTCTCACCTCAGTCTGGGTCTTGGGGGGCTCCCAAGCCAGAATGGTATCAATCTTTGCCTGTAGGGGCGCCACCTAGCCGCTCACCACCTAGTGTCCCAAGTACACCACCGATCCCTGCCCTATCTGGCATTTACTGGCCTTGATAGTGAGGCCTGCCTTCTGCAGAGCCTTCAACACTTCAGTGAGGTGTTGCAGGTGTTCCTTCCAAGTGGAGCTGAACACAGCAATGTCATCCAGGTAGGCTGCGCTGAATTGCTCCAGCCCCGCCAGCACCTGGTTGACCAATCTCTGAAATGTGGCGGGAGCATTTTTCAACCCAAAGGGCATGACACGGAACTGGAAGTGCCCCTCTGGCGTGGAAAATGCTGACCTCTCCTTGGCCCCCTCAGTTAAGGCAATCTGCCAGTACCCTGAAGTCAAATCAAAAGTGCTCATGTACTGGGCAGCTCCCAACCGATCCACCAGCTCATCAGCTCTGGGGATGGGGTGCGCGTCCGTCTTGGTGACCGCATTGAGCCCACGGTAGTCCACGCAGAACCGGAGTTCTGGGGTGCCACCGGGGGTAGCAGCTTTCTTAGTCACTAAGACCACTGGGCTAGCCCAGGGGCTGCTGGAGGGCTCAATAACCCCTAGCGCCAACATCTTGGAAACTTCTTCCTTGATGCTGGCTCTGACCTTGTCAGCCACTCTGTAAAACGTCTGTTTCACAGGCAGACTGTCTCCAGTGTCCACATCGTGGATGCACCACTTGGTGACACCTGGGGTCAGGGAGAACAGGGGGGCGAACTGACCCAAGACTTGGCGACAGTCCTCCTACTGCTCTGGGGTCAGGGTGGGGGAGAGAACCACACCATCCACTGACCCATCTTGCTCCTTGACTGCCAGGAGGTCAGGGAGAGGATCACTATCCTCCTCCCCTCCAGCATCTGTAGCCATGAGCATAGTCACTTCAGTCCTCTCAAAGTGGGGTTTGAGGCGGTTCACATGTAGCACTCTCAGGGGCTGCCTGGGAGTCTTCAGGTTAACCAAATAGGTAACCTCGCTCTTGCGCTCCACCACCTCATATGGCCCAGACCACTTGTCACGGAGCGCACAAGGCTCCACTGGCGCCATCACCCACACTTTCTGATCAGGGTGGAACTCAACCAGAGAAGTGTTCTGGTCATACCACCTCTTCATTTACTCCTGGCTAGCCTCCAGGTTCTCTTGAGCGAGCTTCCTGAAGCGCTTGGTCTGGTTGCGAATGGCCAGCACATAGCTGAACACATCCTGAGGGGTTTTCCCACGGGATTTCTCCCACCCCTCCTTCACCAGAGTAAGAGGCCCTCTGACAGGGTGGCCATACAGCAACTCAAAGGGACTGAACCCTAAGGATTTTTGAGGCACCTCCCTGTAGGCAAACAACAGGCATGGTAACAAGACGTCCCATTTCCGCCTCATGGGCTCTTCCAGGCCCATAATCATGCCCTTCAATGTGCGGTTGAATCTCTCAACCAACCAATTTCCTTGAGGGTGGTAAGGTGTGGTGAATTTGTAGGTCACCCCACACTCACTCCACAGGGACTTCATATACCTAGAAATGAAGTTTGTCCCTCTGTCTGAGACCACCTCCCTGGGAAATCCCACCCGGGAAAAGATTCCCATCAAGGCACGGCCCACCACTGGGGCTGTGACTGTCCTGAGCGGGATGGCTTCCGGGTACCGAGTGGCATGGTCCACCAAGACCAGGATAAACCTGTTGCCTAGGGCTGTCTTGGGATCCAGGGGCCCCACGATGTCAATGCCCACCCGCTCAAAAGGGGTGCTCACCACAGGAAAAGGTTGGAGGGGTGCCACGCACTTCCCTCCGCTCTTGCCACTGGCATGACAAGTCTGGCAAGATTTATAAAAGGCAGCGACGTGCTTCTTCATCTGGGGCCAGTAGAAATGGGTGACAAGCCTGTGATAGGTCTTGTCTTGCCCCAGATGTCCTGCGAGAGGCACTTCATGAGCCAGACCCAGTAGGAAGTTCCTGAAGCGCTCAGGTACTACCAGCACACGGGCTGCACCGGGCTCAGCGAACTTAGGCTCACTATAAAGTAAGTCGTCCTCCCAGTAGATCAAGTGCTCCTTGGACCCCAGGCCTGCGGCCTGGTCGGCAGCCTGCTGCCGCACACCAATGAGAGAAGGGCACTCCTTCTGAGCCTGGCAGAATTCCTCCCTGGAGGGACCACCCTCTTGCTGCCACTGGGACAGCTCAGGCAATTCCCCTAGTTCGGCCACCTGCTCCCCTGTAGGTTCCAGGGCATCCCCCTCTGGGTCTGCTTCCTCCTGGGCCGTGGGAACAGTGGGGGCCGGTTTCCCGCGCCCTCTACCCCTTCCTCTCTTGGCAGGTCCCTGGGCCATTGTTCCAGGCTCCAGCTCTGCTAGACCGCCCTCTCTGGCTGTCATTGCACGGTTGGACACACAGATCCACGCAGGCAAACCCAGCATCTCCAAGTGAGTCCTGTGCTCCACCTCTTTCCATGGGGAGCTCTCCAGGTCATTACCTAATAGACAATCTACAGGCAAGGCATCACTTACAACAATCTCCAAAATACCGGAGACTCCTCCCCATTCAAATGGAACCTTGGCCAACTTGCAGTAGCGCACTGAACTGTCAGCTGCCACCACAGGTCGGAGTACCTTGGGAACAATTTGCTCTTCAAACACCCACCGACACCTGACAGATGTCACGCTGGCCCCTGTGTCTCTGAGAGCCTCCTGTCCATTGATGGTCACCTTCTGCCCGTATTTCTTAGTGTTTTGGGGCAGCAAGGTTTCCGGGGCCATCTCTTGGTCTCCTAGAGAGACAAGGGTCATCAATGCTAACCCCTTCTCCCCACTAGAAATCAAATCCCCTCCCAAAGCTACACTGGCTAACGCCGGAGCTGGAGCTGGAGCACCAGTGGGTGCTGATTTCTTCTTTGGACATTTGGGGGCAATGTGCCCCACCTCCCTACATGAATAGCAAGTAAGTGGGGCCCTTCTGTCCTGCGTGCCCTTAGGGGGCCAGGACTTCTTAGGCTGGGGGGGTTGAGACACCTTCTCCTGGGAACCATTTTGGGGCCCTTTAGAAGACTCCTTTTGATTACCCATGTCCCCCCCACTCTTCTGCTGGGGACCCTGTCCACCTTTGGCTGGGGTACTTACCACCCCCTTGTGGACCCTGGTGCTAGTCCAGCGGTCCGCCTCTTTAGCAAGCTCACTGGGGTCAGTTAACTTGCTATCCAAAAGATGCTGGCGCAGCTCTGGAACACATAAACTACTTAAGTGCTCCCAACTAATCAAGTGACACAACCCCACATAATCAGTAACTTTGCTGCCCTTTATCCAACCTTCTAGTGCACGCGTGTACATACTCACACACTCCACCCGAGTACTTGAATCAAGCTTCTTGAAGTTCCTAAACTTCTGGCGGTACTGTTCTGCAGTGAGCCCATACCTGAGGCACAAAGCCTCCTTCATAGCGGGGTAGGCTAAAGCACCTGCGGCTTCTAAGGGTGCCAAAACATCCCTCCCAGAGGCCTCAAAATGCTTCCACAATCCTGCCCCCCAATTCTTCTCAGGCACTTCATTCATCCTTAAGGCAAGTTCATACACTCTGAACCACGCATAAATATCCTCACCCCTCTGATAATTCTGTACCAGATCCTTTGGTATGTATACCTTACCCGCCTGTACCGGTTGTGCGCTGCCACCATTAGAACTGGACTCCTCCTTTCTGAATCTAATGTCCAGCTCCTTCATGCTCAACTCATGAGCCAATTGGAGTTTCTTCTCCTCCAAAGCAAGAGTATGTCTTCTCTCCTGCGCCTCTCTCTCCTGCGCCTCTTTCTCAGCTTTGAGCTTAAAAAGCTCAATCTCATGGGCCCTAGCTCTCTGATTCTCCTCCACCTCCTCTGGAGAAATAATCCTACCGGAGTGGTTGCTGCCGGTCCTAGACCCTGGCTTCCTCACTGGCAATTCACTGGGCAAAAACCCATTCTCCTGTGTGCCTCCCTCTCCAATAGTAGCTTCTGGAACACCATGCTTGGCCTCCCACCAGGCCCTCAGAGCTTTCCTTAGCTCTTCCTTGTTTGTGCTGCCCCTCACTGGGCATTCAAGCCGTTTGCAGAATTTTCTCAGTTGCTCCTTGCTATAGATGAACAACTCCTGGATTTCAAATTCCACTTCCACTTCTCCATTCACGCTTGGCGCGTTCTGAGACATGATGCTTCCTAACCTTTTCAACTAAAAAAGGTTTCACCAAAAAAAGAAAAAAAATATTGCGCAACCTGTTCTGCTAAACTAGACTAGTGATGTACAAGAAATCACTGCAGGTCAAGTGCAATTATTAGTTCAAAATCCCACCGCTGCCACCAATGTTAGAACCGGGAGTCTCTAGTTGGTAGAGGTAAGTACCTTAGACCAAGTAGGGACCCCTGCTTCCAGTCAGGGTGAAGGAATAACCCTCTGAGATAACCCCTGCTCACCCTCTAGGTAGCATGGCGCGAGCAGTCTAGGCTAAACAGAGGCAATGTGGATAACATTTGCACTTAACACAACAATAATCCCCAATCCACCACAAACTGAGACCACACAGGTAAGTATATTTTATAAAAATATATAACTTTATCTAGTTTCAGCAAGGTAAATAAGGCAGTTGTACGATAATCATTTCTTTAGACAGATGTTGTACTTAATCTTAATGGTTGCACTTATCTTTAAGGTGGTACTTAATTTCAGGAAGTTCTTATGTAAAAAGATAGTCTCAAGTCTCTTTAAAGATCAGGGTTCAGAATAAGCAGTCCTGACTTATTTCAGAGAAAGGTGCTCTAAAAAGAAAAATAAACGAGCACCTAACCACTGCCCACGTGTACTCTGATTTGTGGGCTTCAAGCGCTTCAAATGCGCTCCTTCGCGAGGCCCAGGGACTCTTTCTCTCCCCAGGTGCAGCCTCGCGCCTTCTTGGGCCTCAGGCGCCCCAGGCCGTGCAGATCGCACGCGTCCCCGCCCCGGCCGGTCCCCTGTCCTCTCCCGCCCGCTCTCGACAATCCAACGAGCGGCGGGGGAGGCGGTGCTGCTCACCTTGTGGGGGACGGCTGGCCAGGGGTGCGGGACGCCTCAGATTCCCTCGGCGGGGTCGGGTCAGTCTTCCCCGGTCCCGGCGGTGATCGCGGCGATTCCTCGGCTCCTCCAGCCGCCTCAGCTAAGGCAGCCAATCCCGTCGCGGCTCTTCAGACGAGCCCCTCTGAACGCGAGGCCGCCAACCAATGGCAGCACGAATACTAGCTCTCTATTGTCATTCAAACACGGACCTACTTCTAACTATTTTTTCACATTTGGTGTCTTTCATGCTCTCTCTGGGGTCAACTGCTCTTAGATCACATAAACTAAACACTCTCTTTTATCCTCTTTTAACAGCCTTGAGAAAGCCCCGGCGCAATTCGCCAAGAGGGGGCGAAACACGTGTCGGCTGTCCTTTGCTCTAAAGAAAAAATAGAAAAAAATAAAAGAAACCTCACTGCAAACAAAAACGTCTCTGTCCTTCATATCATGATTTGAAAAAAATTGATATTAATCTCGAAAATTGATGCAATCTTATGTGGAGAACACACTTATCACTTCTCAAACCAATGGCAGCGCGGCCTCGCTGATGACACTCCGCTCCCTCGCCCAATCCCTGCTCAGCCACGGCAATGACGCTGCACCGCACGGGCCAATCCCGTCGCGGCGTTAGTGAGGGGGCTTGGCTCCTTCGCCCAATGGGAGCGCGGCGGCTTCGATCTTCGGCCCTGCAGCTCCTGAACACCGAAGCAAGTTGCAGGGGGTGTTCCTGGCCCCGGGCCGCGATGGTGATTTGGCGGCAAAGGGTTTTTGAGGGCGCAGGTCCCGAATAGACCCCCCTCTCGGCCGCACAACCACTCTGGAGCGAATTTCACGAGGGGAGACACCACAAGCCTCCGACCCTCGCTGGGAATGTGCCGATGAGCCCACCGATCCCTTCCTCACGGTCCGCAGTCGAGGACCACACGTTCCAGGTCACCACAGCACGATCTTGCAGCTGCTTTTGGCAAAGTTGTAGGAACCTTTAACCCTGTGTTCCCAACAGGAGGCCAGCTCTTCTCAGGCCTTTGGAGATTCAAGTTGCAGACACAGCACACAGCAAAGTCTGGGCAGTTTCAAGCAGGTAGGGTCACAGCACACAGCAAAGTCCCTTTCTCCTCCTCAGCTTTCAGTTGCACAGCAGAACAGGTCAGCCCTTAGAGCACACAGCAAGGCAATCTTCCTTTATTTCTCCAGCCGTCCTTCTTCCAGCGGAGGTTCCTTCTTGATGGTAGGATCTTAGAATCTGATCTTCTGTAGTCAGGGGTCCTTTCCTTATACCCCTCAAAGTCTTTGAAGTCCTTTGAAGGCTTTGTGCAAGCGGCCCTGAGTCCAGTCTAAACCAGTTCTGGGGTGGCCGAAACACTGAGGTGTTTCTGGTTTTCTTCTTCCTGTCATCTTCAGGGTCAGAGGTGTCAGTTGGCCGGCAGGAGAGGGAGCCAGCATGGGGGGTAGGCAGGCACAGCCCAGCACTATCAGGCGCTTCTTCCTCCCACCTCCCTAGCAGCAGATGCGGCCTTTTACCCATGGCTAACTCCGACCCCCTCCTCCGGGGGCCCTGCAGCCCTCTGTCACACCCAGACCAGACAGGCATTCCACAAACCCAGGCACACAGAAAGGTTTAGACAAGAGAACAGCCACTTTCTAAAAGTGCTATTCTCCATTACAGGATTTAAAAACACCCTTCACTAAAAGATGTGTTATTAAATTCTGAGTTCAGGGATATCTTTCACTTATGTCCCATCTTGTTCCTATGGGAAGATAGGCTGGTATCCCATGGGACCAGCCTCCTCCATGTTACTCTATGGAGCAAGATAGCCTTACAGCAGTGAGCACATAAAATGGCTGCAGCCCACTACCAGAGCATGTGACCTGCACTAGTACATGCTCTACCTTATCCATACACTGCACCCTGCCCAGGGGGGTACCTAGAGCCTTCCATAGGGGTGACTGAGGTGCACAGACAGGGAAGGGTCAGGCCCAGCCAGTGGAGATACTGGCCAGGGGGACAGGCAGTCACTGACTGCACACAGGCCCTGCGCTGGCAGGCCTGAGTCACCTTTTTAGGGCTACTCATGTGGGTGGCGCAATCTGCGCTGCAGGCCCACTAGTAGCATCTGTCATCACCAGCCCTGGCACACACAGTGCACTTTACTAGGGACTTCATGGTGATGCAAATATGCCAATCAGGTATATGTAATCACTATGGCAATTTACAGAGGGAGCATGTAGAAATCAATAAAGTCTTAATATAAGCCCTTAATATAAGCCCCACCAGGAGCAGCCTCCTGGCTGCTCAGCCCATCTACTCCAACAGCACCACCTTCAAGTACAAACATCCATAACATACCAAATGACATCATATAGCTAGAGCATCAGGCAGAGAACCAGGGCCAGGGAGATGCATTACATAAGAAGCAGATTACTACACATCTTCCCCTTTATAATATTTAACAAAATGAAATAGTATACACATATATAAACATAGGAAGAGAAGATAAACATTCCAGAAGTGTAGTAATCTGCTTCTTATGTAATGCATCTCCCTGGCCCTGGTTCTCTGCCTGATGCTCTAGCTATATGATGTCATTTGGTATGTTATGGATGTTGGTACTTGAAGGTGGAGCTGTTGGAGAAGATGGGCTGAACAGCCAGGAGGCTGCTCCTGGTGGGGCTTATATTAAGACTTTATTGATTTCTACATTGGCGACGATTTAAAAAGGAGAAGAACTTACACATGGAAAAAAGAAGAATATTTGGCAGCTACTGGAACTTGAGCTGAAGGTACTAATATTACTAAAGACATTGAACTATTCAAGCTATCTGGTACCTGCCCCACCAGTGACCCAGACAACGGTCGCCCTAAATAATTTTAGGTGCCAGATCCACCTGTGTATGAAACTGTAAAGTGTATCTGCAGTCCTGTTTTAAAACTGTGAAGCCCAACGAAGAGGTATGTGCTAAATCAACCTCAACGTGTTGAAATAGACTGTGATGTAGTGATGTCGGGGGCACACATCGAGCCCCGGTAGGGGCGAAGGTCATGCCCCGGTGTCGAATGCTGACAAGGCTCCGGTGTGTCCTGATGAGAAGTGGCTGCACATGGTAGAAAATAATTGGGGGCAGATTTTGATCATATGCTTTTAAAGAATCATCAAGCCCCGCTGTAAAAAATGTGACAGAGAACAAATGTGGAGAAAACTGCAGTCAACAAGAATTTACAGTTTCAACTGTGAGCAATGATTGCATATTTTGATCACATGCCTTTAAAGAATCATCAAGCCCTGCTGTTAAAAATGTGACAGAGAACAAATGTAGAGAAAACTTTGGATTGAAGTCTACAGGCCTTTGCACAGTCTGTTGTAACTGTGCAGTGTTTGCCAACCACGACTGGCGTCTCCATGGTTTGTTGTTGTGTCTCTGTGCTCTGTAGCTGACCTGGATTGCCATTAGAGTTAATTATGTGAGTCAAGTACTGGTGATAAATATGATTTTAATGTGAGGGTTGCCATGAGCATTGCTGCCTGAAGATCATCACAGGTACTGTCATTTACACTAATTGAAAACTACATATCACTGAGAATGTCTCTTTGAAAAACCTAGAACTAGTGCAACAGCGCCATCTTCTGGCTATGGAGCACAATGGCTCCAAGAAAAGGAATTAACTGGTACACTCTCAGAGAAAGGAGGATTCAAAACTGGCACAGTAATGAAATATTCCTATAAGGAGTTAGAGTGTGGGTCAAAGGAAATAGGAAACCCAGAACTGTACTGTGTGAAATGATTGTTAAGTATTAAGTCGCTCACTCGTTTGTTGTGGTGCATGTGATGACGGCTAAGTCACTTAGTGACACTACATTGAATTTGGTGATATATGCCAATGTAATGTACATCTGCTTTTGATTTGCAACGTGTCATATTCTAAATTGATACTCAATGTGTATTTTCATTTTACAGGATTATTATAGGGAGGTGGAATTCCCCCTTTATAATTATTTGGGAGGTTACTGCAAGTGTGTGGTTTATAGGGAGGTAGATTCTCCCTTTACAATTATTTGGGAGGTTACTGCGAATGTGTGGTTCATAGGGAGGTGGATTCCCCCTATACAACTATTTGGGAGGTTACTGCAAGTGTGTAGGTTATAGGGAAGTGAATTCCCCCTTGGGTTACTGTGTGTGGTGGTTTATAGGGAGGTGGATTCCCCCTTGGGTTACTGTGTGTGGTGGTTTATAGGGAGGTGGATTCCCCCTTGGAAGGTTACTGTGTGTGGTGGTTTATAGGGAGGTGGATTCCCCCTTGGGAGGTTACTGTGTGTGGTGGTTTATAGGGAGGTGGATTCCCCCTTGGAAGGTTACAGTGTGTGATGGTTTATAGGGAGGTGGATTCCCCCTTGGGTTACTGTGTGTGGTGGTTTATAGGGAGGTGGATTCCCCCTTGGGTTACTGTATGTGGTGGTTTATAGGGAGGTGGATTCCCCCTTGGGTTACTGTGTGTGATGGTTTATAGGGAGGTGGATTCTCCCTTTACACGGAGGTGTGTTCTCTTATTGGGAGGCTACTGTGTATTAATGCGTGTGTGGTCCTGCAATAGTAAACAGACGGAACATTATAGTATGTACATTAGAGGATATGTAAATTTCCCTGGTCCTGCAATAGTATGCAGTAGAGGGTGTTCCTGGTAAGTGGACGGTATATTATAGTGTGTGAGTAGAGGGCGTATGGTATTCCCTGGTCCTGCCATTTGTTTAAGTTTATGACTTCTATATTACTACTTTATTACTTATATTACTACAGAGCACTTACACTCTGGCACTGATCAGCAGTGGCAGAGTGTCCAAAGCATCTAAACCAGCAAAAACGAAATCCAGCACAGCATCAAAAATACATGAGTCAGAGGCAAAAAGATGGGGAAGAACCATGCCAAAAGGTGTCAGGTCTAACACATATGCATTAGCATGTGAAATTTGAAGTGGCCATTTTAAGCACTATTGCGCAGCTGCGAAGAATTCCCACCAAAAGCAAAAGATGCATTCAGCCTCCTCTCTGCACAATGCTCAGCTCTCTGTCACAGCACACTTTGAAAGGGATTTTGCCAGTCAGTTATCAAAGGCAGAAATGTTGACTTGTTGTGAGAGGTAATTGTGCGTTTTGCCAGAAGAAGGTCCAAACTGACCAATTGTGAGGCTGCACTGCCTTTTTCAGGTTGCTTACATATCCCTAATGCAATAAAATTCCAGTCCAGAGAAATAGGTTTGACAGTGACCGAAGACGGAAGATTATTAATTGAAGTCCAGAACGGCAATAGGAGCAGGCAGGCACAGAGCATACAAGTGAAATCGCCTTTTGGGTCAAGGGAACGAGAGCAGGAAGTTGTAATGTGCAGAAGAATTTATTAACAGTCGCAGGGGTAGATAGGCCCTTTGTAATATAAAGTAGTGTATCAACTTAAATTTTGCAGTATGCGATATTTTCATTCACTATCCAATACTCTTTTGATGTTGCAGTTTCACGTCTTTTATGGTGCATTTTACTCACTGAGGTACTCATCAAGAAAGCATCCTTCTTTCAAGGTCCTATATATTACAATGAAAGTTGTCCTAGTTGTTGCATCCAAACCATGCATTCAGTATGCACCCACAGTGATGAAGGGATCATACCGTAAATTGTTCATTCTTTAAGAGAAGGGGAATCCTTCCCTGCAGAAGATATATAAAAAAGTAATCTCTGAATTTTTTAGGACATATCAATGCTCCTGTGCAAGAAATCCAGTCACGCTAGTGCATACTTCGCCTTTTTACCAGTCTTTCTAATTTATTTTATTGTTCACTGTAGAACTCATAATTCCTTAGGAACCTGGCTTCAAACTAATTTGACCGACTGCAGAGGAGAACTTCAAAAATGTTACTAAAGCACAAAAAAGCCGAACAGAAGGCAAATGCTGTACTATAATAAAATATGTAATATATCTTTACTCTGCTGAGAGGTAATAAGCCCTGGACAAAGTCAGATAGAGAGGAATTCTGAAGGCAAAAGTAAACAAATTGTGCCACAAATCAACGAAAAATAAAAGAGCATTCACTCACTTTTACACAAAGAAATAATCCCTAACTAGTGCTTCAAATTTTACCAAACTTTTCACACTTACTTCATCAAGACAAGTAACCTCACTGCAGTGTGGCTTCATTTACCAACCGCTATTCAATATCCCCGGACTATTCTGGACAACAAATAACAATACCTACCGGTTTGGTTAAATACATAAAATCAATAATATATACAAATTACTACTAACTACCTATTTGAACTAAAACCTAACCGTCACTCTGCTACCAAGAACTTAATGATGGCACAAGATTACCAGCTTGGTTCACTCATATCACAACATTCTCACCTGGGCCCATAAACATACACACAATAAGCCGGTGATCTATTTCCGCCGCTGCCGATCAGGAATTATTTTCCGTATATCAACGTATACCTGTACATCATAACTTACCAATTCCTCGTCACTGCAATTTTAAGTTAAGTAGGGGAATGGATCAGGAAGTTAGAATAATAGGTATAACTTAAACAATTTACTTTTATGTTCATGGAATGACCATAGACTCTGGAAAGTTTAAAAACTTTTACCTATGCAATATTTTGTGAGTCAAATACCAATACATACTAATCAACAGTTTCTCAAAAATAAAAATAATGATCAAAGCAAACATCTTTAGAGACTTAGTTAAATTTCTAGACATTGGTACCTGGGACGGGTAAAAAAGGGAAGGGCTGGAAAGAAAAGGGTTCCCGACTAGACAGGAGCTAATAGGTCAGGACAGGTGCAGGACAGGACAGGTAACCTCTTCTAAGTGCAACACCAGCGTTACACCCCTCACTGATGCTACTCTCAGACCCCACTGGGTGGATCGATTCTTCTCCTTCAGCAAATTCTTGATTCTTCTGTCAGAGTGCTCGACCAGCCCTCTGCTCTCGATTCTCCTTCAGCATACATTGGGTCAGTGACAGGTCTGTGACAAGTCGAACAAACTAACTGGCTGAGTCTACTTCAGTTATACCAATTTCCAGGGTATGGACCATCCCCAATGTTTCAATATTCGTGTATTCCCTTCATTTGATTGGACAGTGAGACGGGGAGAGGTCATCATACCATACTAGTAATGAAGTCTTTTTCGTTTGACTTAATTGTTCTATGTTCCCTCCACTTACTTGTTTCCCATGCTTTAATATTCCCACCCGCATTTCATTGAATCAAAAACAAATATTCAAAATTGACACTTCTTCTTTCCTTCTTCGGGTCAAAAGGTACAGTTCTCAAGTGCATCTCTGGTTAGACAGTCTTTTGGCTGCAGTTCAATGTCATCTCCACGAAGTTCAGAGTGTTCAATGCGCCTACATCCCCCATGACAAAGTGGCGCTTTCAGTCCCCCTCCAGGCCCAAATATGAACTAATAATAAAGTATAGGAAAAACATGTTAGAATACAAAAATAAATGAATGCACTGTATACCACTTATTCCTACTCTATTCCCATACTTTATTTTATCTATTGCATTAGCAGTTAAGCAAAACACACGAGGTTTAGTTAGGCAGAAGCATATGCATTAGCATGTGAGATTTGAAGTGGCCATTTTAGGCACTATTGCGCAGCTGCAAAGAATTCCCACCAAAAGCAAAAGACGTCATACTACGTAGATGCAATTGACGCATGCGCATAAGGGTTCCTGCATTTTCAGCAGCCATTTTAATAAATACAAATTATTTGTTAGTAAACCACATTTAAAACCTTTCCCTAGATACAGAAATGTTGTGTTGTGCATTGTTAATACTCACAAAACATGTTGGTTAACTTATTGCATGTTATTTCGAGAGGTTTGAGTCCAAGCAAGTTTCTTTACGCATGAAACCTTGCTCCATCACCTGGCTACAAACTAAATTGACCGACTGCAGAGGAGAACTTAAAAAATGTTACTAATGCACTAAAAAGCCAAATAGAAGGCAAATGCTGTACTATATAAAAATATGTAACATATCTTCAATCTGCTGAGTTAACAGTATTTCAGAAAGAGTACATACACTATTGTAATTTGCATGGTGTTATTTCAAATTGTGTAACATTGAACATTGAACGTCTAAGCAATCTTATAATACAATTTGAATTTAAATAATATACAATGCAACATACAGTATATATTTTGTTTAAAAAAAGGGGGAATCCTTTCAGCTAGTTCACTCTTAGATAAATATACTTTAATGGTATTTGCCATGTCACGTCCTTTCCATCAAAATCTGGAAGAATATTCTGCATCTAATGGCTGGTGACCACTTATCACCCAAGTACTATCTAAGCTCAGCAAGTAGTCTGACCCTGCCTTTACTCTCTAATGATGCGTTATGTGAAACCATTTACTAGTGTATATTACTGTAGAAACAGCAGCCTTTAAAATCATTATGTGTTTGATAATAGTCACAAATGCTAGTGCATCCTGTATTTGTATTTATTTACAAAACTCTATAGTGACCAGAAGAGAATCTAAGGGTTCATGTGCTATTAATATGGTCACAAAATGTGGTTGCAATTTGTGCACCGACTATTTGCCACCTCAAAATTATTTTGTAAACTGACCTGTGTATGAATAGGAGAGGGTCAAAACTGAACTACCTGATGAATATTATTGAGGAAGGTTGCAAATTGCATCTCATTCAGATAGGAGGCCTTCACTGGGGTGCTGACCTGCTCGGCTTAGCAAATCACATGTCTGTTTTCACTTTAAAATAAAGAAGACATTTTTTAAATGTGGCCCTATTTCCTTAAAGGAAATGGGGTTGTGTTCAAAAATAAATGTTTCCTTCTCTTTTCTTTAACTGAAATAAATTGGATTATTACCTTAAAGAATGATTACAATCCTTGTTAGGGTGAGTAGTTAAAGTCACTAAATTAAACTGAGCTCACCCCTTGGTAGCTATGGCAAAGAGCAGACAGGCTTAACTTAGGGCAATATGTAAAATACTTATGCAGTACCAATACAGTAATAAAGTCAAAATGCAAAACCATAAAAATCCCAAGCCAAATTAGACAAATAGAGTAAAATTAAATTTGGAGGGTAATAAGAGATATGAATATTGGAGGTTATAAGAAGAAACAGAGTCAAACAGCACAAAGTGCCAATGGTAGCCAATGCTTGCGGTAGACCAGGCCCTAGGCGCAATTTGAGGCTGACCGCAATGGAGCAGAGATCCAATACACTAACAAGGTTCATTCTGATAAAAGATTTTACCTTCTTACTTGCTCTTTTAAGTCCTGATCCACCACAGGAGTGCACTTCTAAAGCCCCGAGGACCTCAAGGAGGAACTTAGAGGCTGGCTCACTGGGTGTCAGGAAGAGGCAGACAGCAAGGTTCAGCCGAGGGCCAGCTGCCATTGGTCAGCTAGGTACTTCCAGGAAAGGGCCTCTAGAAACATGTTCTTTCCCCATACCCACACAGGAGGAGAGCGAACTGACCATTGCAGTCCACATCTTTGTCCTGGGTAAAAGAGGGAGCAGGTCCAGTTCATCAGGGCACTTCACAGGTCACAGACCGCAGGTTCAGTACTTTTCTGACCTTCCACTGGTCCAGAAAGTGTTCCGAAGTGGGTGCCTGGAGCTGTCACATTTATGCTTGGCAGCAGCTATTGGGTGGGAATAACTACTGGTGATGCCCTAAACAATGGTGCAAACGTTTTCAGGGTTCAACACTACCCACTTTTCACATTTTTAATCAAGCAAAAGTCTTCGGCCCCACTGAACCTGAGCTCTAATATCTGCAGGTATGTTTTCAGGGAGTGAACTACTCTAATTCTAGTGTTGTCCCATATTTAACATAAAATCTAGTTTGAGGCAACCATTGTACCCATAACAAAGACAGAGACAGAGGGCTGGTAGGACAAAAGCAGAGTCCAGCCATTAACCAGACAGTAGATCTAAAAGAATTGTCTTGGCATTCTATTCTCTTCCTTTAAAGTGTGCCCCCTGTGTTATATGTAAACCCAGCAGAATATTAGGCCCAAGAAGGATTTGACACTGTAGTGTAAAAAAGGTGCCTACAGAACCTACTCTCTATGTTTTGTGGAGTTCAGAGGTTTGCTCCTGGGAGGCTCCTATTCAAGGCTAATCACTGGATGGGAGAAGCTGGAGAGCCAATGCGACGTGTTTCGGAGGATTTACACAGGTCCACAGGTACACAGGTCCAACCTCCTTCTTCAGGCTTGCTACTAATCTGTTCCGACACTGTTATCTACATGCAAGTATATATAAAAAAACAATTCAATCAAGCCATATTGTTATTTGTTATTTTGTTCTACATTTAAAACAATTATATAAAATGTATTTACATTAGTATTTAGTATAAACATACTTTTAATATTTATTTTCGAGTTCAGGGACACACCGGGTATTGAAGTGCCCAACCAGCAAGGAGCAAGCCCAATGACGAAGCATGCCACCAGGGTGGGTGAGGGTTATTGCATCTCAAGAATAGGATCTTTCATGACCACTTGGTGATACTGACTCCATCCACCATTTCGATTCAGAATATTGTGGAGTGGTGGAACAGCACCCTACACTTATTTATGAATTTGTCTCCAGGCAGACTATGTGCTTGACCACATTAAAGCTTTCCTCCCCATCCTGTCTTTGGTTATATAGTCAGAACAAGAGAAAGCCTGATCTGCAACTTGGGGATTCTTGACAATAGGCAGTTGAGGTATAAAAAATAAGTTTGTTGATTAACTTTGTGGATGTAGCAATTGGTGTAGAGTTCCAATATTTTTTCATGGGCACAGGCATTAGGCAGGTTACCATCCCATGAAGTGACAAAAATTCAACTCCTGTTGGACAGAATCAGGATGTGTTCTTCAAAGCTTAGTATACCCATTAGAATGTTGAAAAGATTATTATTAGAAGGGTATGCCAAAACTCATTCTATACATGTGGTTGGGTTTAATATACGTTCTATCAGCATGAGATTAAAAGAATCAAAAGTTGAAAACCTGGTTGTAGCAAGTTCATTGCAGGTTGTGACATCATGATTCTCCAAAAGAGATAGTCCTAGGGTGACTTTAAACAAAGTTTATAAAAACTGCTCTGGAGAGCTGCTGGGTTGACATCTGCTTGTAAATTAAAAACAATTAAATACAAATGAAGAGTCGTGGTCAGAGCGAGAATGGTGCTCTGAGATGGCTTCCCCGGAATAACTCCTGTTATGGCCTCCAGCATCATTCTCAAGCACAGACCTTGGAGAGTACAGTGAACAAACAATGGGGAAGACTATTTTTCTCTGGGAGAGCAAAAGGGTTATCAGAGGTACTGTGGATCAGACACTTACCACTGCAGTGAATCACAGGATCACATTGGCCATCTCATGCCTGCAAGATGATGGAGATGAGATAGCATCCACAGCCTTGGGTGGATGGTTTGCCCATGGTAGGGAAGTACTCCAGTGTGGTCCTACGGGACCAGACCGAGGCAGCCAAATTTGAAAACTTTGCAACTCAACTTCAGACAATAAAATAAAAATTGATGACATCCATCACTGACTTTGCGAGGGGCACACAGGTTATTGGGGGCTGAGTTAACACTACTGAAGAGAAAAAACAACTTTGGGCACTGCTTTGTAGGACAGAGCATGATGTGATAACAGACTGAGAAATATAAGGGAATAAAATGAAAGGGAGAAATTGAAGCTTTATTTTGCCATGTGCATTTAGTCTTAAAGTATTAATCAAAGTAGATAAATGACATAATAAACAATAAACATCATAAACATAATCATTATATTGTTTTACCTGGATTGTATGATAGAGGCACGCATGGCTAAACCACATGTGCCTCTACCATGCAGCCCAAACCACATGCATGCCTTTACCATGCAATAAAGTTGAAAAGGCATGTATGTGTGGTTAACTGCGCCACTACTCTGACCCACTCCCTGCCACCTCCCCCTCCCGGCCTGAGGCCCAAAACCTGCCCTGAAAACTACCCTTTTCCCTCTTCCTGCCTTGAGGCATAAAACCCTGGCCCTTAACATACACTACCGAGACTCGTTGCGCTGTCCCTAAAACTACACCAACACCTTCCACTGCCCTGAGGTCTAAAGCCCTGCCCCAATAAAAAATATCCTGATCCCCCACCCTGAGACCTAAATCCACCCAATTCCTAAAAAACTCCCCTCAAACCCAACCCCTAAAACTACCCCAACCCCCTCCCCCTGGGCCCTAAAAACTTGCCCTTTTTCAAAAGTACCCCAACCACCCATCCCCAAAACCAACACCCCTGCCCCACTTACCTGTCCCCATCCGGAGCTTCCTGTCCTGACGCTTCTCCCGAAGTCCCCACTCATCCTGAACAGTAGAGCGCTATCTGTTTTAACCACGCATATGCATATGCGTGGTTAAGGCAGATGCGTTGTTCGCGCAAGCGTAGTTACACTTGCAGTGTTCTGGGACGTGCGCCTCTGGCTATGTAGTTCCAGACATTTCCCATTTTACCTGCCTTAATACCCACACCAGATACATCCTCCTCAAGTCCTTGTTCATATAAAATATTATATGTGGCAATGCCTAATACCTGTCACACCAATTTGAGCTGGCCCTTCCCGATCAACGCGCTGCTGGAGGGGGCCCTAAGAGGCAGATGGAAATTAGAGCCTGGAACAAAATTGAGGGCACAGACTTAGAAGAAATGCTTACCACAACTGCTGGCCGAATGCCCTCAGGCGGCTACCACCCGATATGACTGGGTGGAGTCAGTCTGTAAAAAACTAACCCCAGTAAAAATCCTGTTTCCTAAAAGATCACAACCCTCCACCCCATGATACACGGAGGAACTTAGGGATCGAAAACTCATATGCAAAAGTTTTGAGCCGAATTGGAGGAAAGAATGCAAGGAAACAGAGAAAAAGATATACAAACAGAGCCTCGTGATTTATAAACAACTCTTATTCAATGCAAAGAAATTGTTCTTTGCTAATCGAATTAACTTAGCAAGCAATTATGCTAAAGAGCTCTACAAAACTGTATCTGGCTTGGCATCCCCCTGCCCAGCTAAAATTCTGATGATCCAGGATCTATACGATGACATAGCCCGGTTTTTCTTTAAAAAATTGGAAGTCATCTTCTCTGCGTTTAACGGTCAAGGTGCAGTGAGGACAGTCGTTCTAACTGAGGGACACTAGCCAGCATCAGACCTCCTCCCCACTTTTGACAAGTTTGCGCCGTTTTCTACATTTGACACTTAAAGGCTCCTCATGGCAGCAAGATCAGGCTCTCCTTACGATCCCGGTCCAGTCTCTGTGATCAAACTTGCCCCGAGACCTGTTCCCCTTTCCCTCATCTCCCTGTTCAATGCAATGTTTGAAGCAGGGCACTTCCCCAGACTCTGGAAGGTAGCCTCAATACCGCCACTGCTAAAGAAGCCCAGTTTGGACCCCAAGGATCCTAACAATTTTTGACCAATCTCACGCCTCCCGCTCCCAGCAAAACTGGTCAAGAAAACAATTAATGTGCAACTCAGTGCCTTTCTACGTGAAACTCAAGCTTTGGACCCCACTTAATATGATTACAGAAAAGGACATAGTGCAGAGTATGCCCTCATAAAATCCACCGATTAGGGAAGCCTTGGATCGGGGAGGCAAGGCCGCTCTAATTATGCTGGATCTATCCGCTGCCTTTGATACGGTCCATTATGAACTGTTGATGAATTGTTTGATGGCATGCGGGTCCAGGGATAAGCGTGTCCTTCCTAACTGACAGATCACAAATCATGTAATTGGGCAAATTCTACTCCAAACCTTTCTCCCTGCCTTGTGGAGTTCCGCAGGGGTTGCCTCTAAGCCCCACACTTTTTAATACATGTGTCTTGTCTTTGGCCTCCCTGATCAGCTCCTTTGGCTCTTGCCTAACCTCGTATGCAGATGACACACAAATTGTCATGTCTCTGCTGCCAGGACAGGAAGTGGGAATAGGCAAACGGTTCCATGACTGTATGGAAGCGGTCGGGAGGTGGATTTCACAAAATTGCTTGAAGCCTAATTCGGGCAAAACAGAGGTCATACTTTTTGGAAACAATGCCAACTTCTGGACCCCAAATTGGTGGCCAGATACACTGGGCACTCTTCCTACTCCTACCAGGAAAATAAAACATTTAGGGATCATAGTGGATGATAAGCTCAACTTTGGTGACCAAGTTAATGCAGTGGCATCTGCCACCTCGTACTCCCTCAGAACGATCAAGAAAATACGGCGGACAGTCGTTACAGCACTTATCCTGTAAGGTTGGAATACTGTAACAGTCTTTACATGAATATTCAAGAAAGTTTTCTGAACAAACTTCAAATGTTGCAAAACGCGGCCGCTAGACTACTTACCGGCACATCTAAATTTGCATCAATTTCCACGGAAATCAAAAGACTGCACTGGTTACCTGTGCGTTTTAAATGTCTCTGCACCATTTACAAGGCCCTAAAAGGAACAGGACCTGCCCATTTGAAGCAACAGTTTCAGTGGTACATGCCCAAATGAACTCTTCACTCTCTCGGAGTCAAATTGGTGACTACAACCCACTAAAAAAGTAATGTGGGTAGAGAGAAGCTTTGCTGTATGCACTGCAAAGGCCAGGAATGAACTTCCTTTCCATCTAAAGAATGCCACCGACCTTCTAGATTAAAACCCTGGGTCTTTGCAATGTAAACTTGTCTACAGCGCTCACTACTCAGAAGACAGTAGCTAGCTCCAGGACACCTTCGGGTAACCACTGAGCTTTAGAAATCTCTATAACATAACATGACATAATATAAGCTCATCAACGGAAAACAGTCATTGCACAAACCTTCTAGCCCTGTAATTTATGTTCAGCACAATTTTAATGACCTATCTAGTGGCTTCATTTGCTGCAGGTTCAGAACAGTTTCTGAACCCCTATCAGTCTATAGAGTAGGTAAGTAGAAGGAACAATTATATCTTCAGGTCATGATCCCCCAGTTATGGTTGTGGTAGGACCCACACAATCATATTTCCAACATCATCTCTGTCTACCACTTTGCTGTAAGTGTGGGTGAGTCTGCTTGTGTCTGTTTGTGTGTGTATGTGTGTTTGCATGCGCGAGCATGCATTTTAACTTTGTTGGTACTTGTAGCCTCAATCCTAGTTTTCAGGCCTTTTTCTTTTTTCTTTCAATTGCATGGTTTAGCCTTTCTAACAGGTTGAATTATTTTCTCAATAACGTTTATAACTCTGTTTGTGAGCCTGTCAGATTGATGTTTTATTTTCTGTTTTGACAATCCTAAAGCTTAGATCAGAGAGCATATCTAACATGTTCCATGATATTGTAGGCAGAGATGTAAATGCCATACTGGGGAATAACACCACCCTACAAGACCCATTTGCGGAGTGGACAGGTTTTTGTATACCCAGGTGGTTGATAATAGAGGACTGAAACTTTTAGAGGCCCTTTTAAATTCTGGTTTGCTAATCGAAAAGGCTTGGGATTTATTTAGACAGGCACCCACCTTTGTAGATCGGGTCAGGGTACCATTATTAATTATATTTTTATTACCAGGGAATTTAGCCACTGTGCAACTGCCGGAGGGCTCAAGGATCATGAGCAGCACAGTGGCCATAACCAGATGGAATTGTCTCTTGAGGTCCCGGCTGTAGGCGTCCACTCAAACCTTTGAGGCCGACAATTTGGGGTGAATTTAGCAGGAGCATGTGGAAAGAAGGATATCAAGAAATTTTGGGATATTGTAAATAAAGGGAACCTTAGTAATGCAATTAAACAGGGATAGGTTTCAATATTACCCCAGAATGCTGGCTAGAATCCTCAGGAAGATTTATTCTTATAGGGATAATTTGGGGAATGAAGAAATGGCGGTAGCTCCCCACTTTCCTCTGTAAATTAGATTTCATCTTGAAGAAGTGGAAATGGCCATCTAGGACAGTCCATATAATAAGACACTGGGTCCTGATGGGGTACAGATGGACCATTATAATGAAAATAGTCCCCTGTAGGCACCCAGTATTGCTAATGTTCTCTATGGCACGGTCTCCCAGGAAATATCTGTTTCCTGGCAATCACCACCCATAGTGACTGTTTTCAAGGAAGGCAACAGGATGGATCCCCGATGTTAGAAACCAATTTCTTTTTTTTAAAATATATGTTTTATTGGGACATCATACAATAGAACATTGCAGATTATACAATACCAGAAATAATTGAGGCTGCATTTATGAATTATAACAATCCCACCCTCCACCCGCATGGATCCCATAATACAAAAAAAAGAGAGCCAGAAAAGAAAAAGGAGTAATTGCACAAATGATTACATACTTCTTAGCCCATGATTAGCCTAGTGTTACCACAAGATTGTGTACCTAACTGGTTTAAGTTGAGGTCCGATAGATTTCATCAGTGTTTATCCATCTTGTTAAAGGTTCCCAAATCTTTAGCCCCCTTTCCCTTGCCCTGATTCCCCTTCTTTTAAATACAGAAATCTCCCATTTATAGAATGAGAGTAATTTCCCAAACCATACATGTACTGAGGGGGAGGTTCTGGTCAAGTCAATGTATCCCTGATGTCCCGCCCCATCTATAGATTCGGGCTGGAGTGATATAAAGATTGCACCATGTCCTAAAACATTGTGCTTGCAGGCTTGCTGAAATATTAGCTGTCTGACTTAGCTGGGGAGAATCTTCACACTCTCCCGGCCCTGCTTGTAATGTCTCTTGCCACCTATCCTTGTATTTGGGCATATCGTCCCCCATCTCTTTATTGATCAGTTTTTATAGCGTAGACATTGACGGTCGGGCCCCCCAAATTGAATCCAGTAGAGGAATTTTATTGTGACAAGTTAGCTTTTTAGAAAAGAAAATCCTGGATCCGTAAATATTTTTTTAAAAATGATTGTTACCTATCCCAAACTTTTCCTTAATGAAATCAAATGTAGATATTTCTATATCAGATATTAAATCTTCTATAAGTGAAACCCCTTTCTTGCTCCAAATTTTAAAGTATTCATTTTGAAATATTTCAGGGAGCAGGTTATTATTATCCAGAGGTGAATATCTATGGATCCGCCCAATCGAGAACTTTTTCCTAAATGCGGTCCAGACCCGAAACACACCCAGCAAAACCTTACATTTTACCCTCTTGAAGTAAGATTAATCTATATGACGCATGAGGAGTCTTTTGGCTTCTGCCCCGTAGATTAAACCATAAATAGATATTTCACTGGGTCTTACAGTTTCCCCTTTCAACAGATGAGTCATTTGTTTCAAAGCTGATGCCCAATAGTAAATTTGAAAATTCGGGACAGCCCATCCCCCACGATCTCTAGTTAGGGTCATATATTTAAGAGCTCTGCAAGGACGCTGTCCAGCCCATAAGAACCACAAAATCAGTTGATTCACTGAGATAGTATAGAACTTTGGGTAGGAATAACATTTTGATTACATTACTCCTCCCGACTAATGTAAGATGTAAATTATTTATGTTGTGAGAATCTACCTTCATTTTCTGGATCAGTGGTTTCAAATTGATTTCAACAATATCTTCTATTTTAGAGCTGATCTCTAGGCCCAGATATCTGGCACTCTGACCAAATTGATTTTATTGTTTATTACTATTAGAGTTCTGTTCTCATTAAGATGATAACCTTCGATTTTACCTAATTGACTGGTTAGACTATTTAACTCCAAGAGGGCAGAGTGAGGGGTGGGTGTAATTGTAGCTAAGTCATCTGCGCATGCAAAAGTTTTTGTTTCCCCTCCTTTTGGATAAACAGATTGAATTCTTTGATTTTCCGCTATTATCCTTATTAGTGGGTCGATATAGATGGCAAATAATAAAGGGGAGCACGTACATCCTTGTCTTGTGCCCCATGAAATCTTTAGTAACCCCAAGGAGGCACCCATCATGGCTATCCTTGCAGTTTGTTCTTTATACATGCTTTTGATAGCCTTGATAAATCCTTCTCCTAGACCATTTTTTTGCCATGATTGCCCACAGAAAGGACCAGGAGACCCTATTGAATGCATTTTCTTCAGAATTAAAGCCATGGGGTCTCCTGTTACCTTGGTGTAATCAAAAAGGGCAATAGTACGGCCAATGTGATCAATAGTTTCCCTGCCAGGAACAAAGCCATGCTGTTGTGGGGAAACCAGCTTCTTGATCACTGTAGCCAATCTATTTGCAAAAATGTTTTAATATATTTTCGTATCACTATTGATCAGTGCTATAGGTCTATATGAACTGGGTTCAATTGCTGGTTTACCTTTTTTTTAAAAACAACAATCATGGCAGTCTTCCAGGAATCAGGGGGTGTTTCGCCAGCTTGCACTATGTCAAAAATATCTGACAGCAAAGCAGTTAGTTGCCCCCAGAATTTTTATAAAATTTGCCTAGTAAAGAGTTGGTTCCAGCTTCTTTACCAGATGGGAGAGACTCAATGGCCATTTGAATTTCTTCTGGTCTAATTGATGCATCTAGCATCTTTTTCTGCTAGGGGGTGAGCTGCTCTAATTTTATCTCATCAACATATTTCTCGATCTCATCTTGAGCCCCCAAATTATCTTCTATATCCTCTGTATATAGTTTTTGATAGAATTTTTGAAATGGCAATAATATGGCTGTTGTGTCATGGACTGTGTCAATATCAGTATCTAAGATTTCTGTGATGTGTGTTTGAATCTCCTTTTCTCTGGAACAAACTGCCAACATATGACCTACCTTTTCGTTACTGTCATAGAGCTTACTCCGCCAGGCCAGAAATCTACCCGCTGATTTATTGAGTGAGATTTCGGTAATTGCAGATTTAGCAATTGTGATCCTTGCTTGAGCATTACCTGAGTCACCCCCTTCAGAAAGAACCTTTAACAAATGGGTTTCAGCCTTTCCCTGTGCCTCGTATAGTACATTTAGTCTATTCCTTTCCTTCTTTTGTGCCTCCCAACCAAACTTAGACATCTCGCTCCTGATCCCCGCTTTTAAGGTGTCCCTAACAATTTGTATACTAGTGCTCCCCAGATTTTCCTCAATAAACCTAGGGATCCACCTCTCCATATGTTGTATATAGCCACTGTCATTTAACAGAGCCCTGTTAAATGTTTAGCGCGTTCCTTGTGGTTTCCTCTGAATATTGACTTCCAGCACCAGAGAGTTGTGGTCAGGCATAACTCTTGGAAATTTGGTAATTTTACTGCCCTGCACCATACACTGAGAAACAAAGAAGTAATCCAATCTTACGTGAGTTTTATGAGGGGCAGAAAAATATGTGTATCCGGGGTCAGTTCCCTCTTGTTTTGCCCATATATCCGATAGCCCATGAAACACTTTTAACTGGGACAAGGATTTGTAGACTTTGGGCTTCCGCCCTTGATACGCTATCTCAGGGTGGTTGGAAATGGAGCAGCTCTTATTTATAATAAAGTCCCCACATAAAATAATTGGGAAGGGCCACCCCACTAGTTCAATATTCGGCCAGTCAAACATTGATAGGTCATCTAATACAGATCCATAGACCGAACAGAGTGTAAACAGATTATCATCTATTGTACATTGTAAAATTACCCTTCTTCCAAATTTATCCGTAAGAGAACATGAAAAATTTGCAAGACCCCGCCGGGTGAATATTGCCACACCTCTAGTCCTAGCTTCCTGCGTGGTCCAAGAGATCAGTTGATACCCATCAAATTCCATAACCTTACTTCTATCAGTTTCGATATGGGTCTCTTGGAGGCATATAATATCTGCCCTCAGGAATCGAAGATCCTGGTTGACCCTTTGTCTTTTAACAGGATCATTTAACCCACAAATAATAATAGAAGGAATTCAAAGTTTCCCCATCAAAGGTATAATAGAGTCCCAATATCCTGAGGCCCATATCTGACACGTCTAGAAAATCCAACAAAAAAGAAAAAAAAGGGCAAAAAAGAGAAAAGAAACCATGCAAACTCCACTTGTATCATTTTGGATCCATCCCCACCCCATCCTTTTCCCCCTTACTAAGGCAAAAAAGGTCCAAAGACCCTTGTGATACCTCCTACATTCCGCTGTGCTCCCAGGTCACTCCCTGACCAATACAGAAAAAAACCTATGTAGAAGAACCCTATAGACTATAAGTAATTATTGTCTTTTAGCAGAAATGTCACCCAACACAGTATATACAGAGTCAACTATCAACTTACTGGCTAGGATAAATTCCTTCAGCCTCCTGTAAGTTCCTGTAGATAGTTCTGAGCCTGGATCTCTGAAGTAAATACTCTAGTGTTTCCCTGAAAAATAACCTTTAGGCGTGCCGGGTTCATTAGATAAACCTCACAGCCTTTTTTTTTTTTAAAAGGGCGGATTATTTGGCGAAGCCTCCACCTTCTGTCCACTGTTGTGTGGCAGAAATTTGGGCGTACTAAGAAAGAGTGTCCCTCGGCTGATCTTTTTGCATCCGATCTAGCTTTTTCAAATATTGCTTGTCGCAACAAAAAAATTCCCAAAGATAATTAGGATGGCTTGAGGTTTCGTGTTTTGACTAGCATTACTTTTTTTAACATCAATGGAAACCTATGTATCCGCTGCAGTGCGGCTTGCCAATTCCAATGTGATAGTTCAGGGAAAGCCACTTTGAAAAGTTTCAGCACGAACCCACGGATATCATTCCCTTCCGCATTTTCTTCTATACCCAACAGTCTTAGATTATTTCTTCATTGTCTGTTTTCAGATTCCTCCAACTTCCAGAGAACATCACTCATTCTAGCTTCATTTGCTTTTGTTTTTTGGTCAGTGCTCTCTAGTCCGGCTTCAAGTCCCACCACATGCTCCTCCAAGGCAGTGGCTCATGCCACAATTCCTAATCAGGCTTTTTTCGTCTTGCAAATAGCGCCCTGGAGTTTTTTATTTGCAAACTGTGCCCTTTTGTGCTCCTGATGGCCTTCTACCTGCATTGACTTGAGTGTTGCATATAATAATCCCATAGAAGGGGCAGGGTCTGTCTTACTCCCAGTAGCCTTTAGATCTTTAAACAAGCACCCATTCATGTTTCCTTCCGCAGTACCTGTTTCCAACTGAGTGGCAGAGTAGTCCCATTGAAGATTCCCAGCCTGGCTGGTATCAGAATGAGAACCTCTATTATCCAGACCGGTGAAGCTCCTTTTCTTTGTGCGAGTTTGAGCCCTCCTCAAAGTATCTGTTGTTGTAGGGGGCTATCACTGTCCTCCCCTGTAGCGTCGGGTTCAGTATTATCAGGATCACTAACATTAGTATGATCCGAGTCGTCCGTTAAGGAGAAAACATTTTTGCCATCAGGAGTACCTAACATTTTGTACCCAGCCCTGGTAAAGTCGGTAGTATAGTCCTTCGGCTCTGAGCATTCCGCCAGTTCCATAGTGCCAGATTGAGCCTTATCGATATGTTCCATAGCCTCCTGCCTGCATCCTTCTTTATGTCCTATAATAGATTTATTGGAATCACCAAGTATTACAATGGGGGCTTAAAGTATTACAGTCTCGAGAGACGTTTTAAGCAAATCTTTATCTGCAGTACCGGTGTCTAAATCTCCATCGCCAGACAATTTGTTGACAGTCTAATCCCAAGGTAGGGGTTTTACCTGTTTGCCGCTCACCCCTCCTTCAGAGAACATCCCGGGCACCGTCTGAATCTTGGGTTTGACTGCAGGATCGCCGCAGTGGTGCTGCTCACTGTTGGGTACTCTGCCATTACTCTCCGCCCCCTCTTGGCTGAGCGTGCGAACAGCATCTAACCCCAGCTAGTTTTCTGGGAGCGTGGATAGGCTTAGCTCCGGGCGCTGCTTTTTTTGGCAGGGGTTTTGCCCGAGGAGGCATCCTGCGCGCACCTGGTCCTCTCAAACGCCTCCCAGCACCAGACAAAGCCAGCAGAGCCTTTACTGGCCACAGATACGTTCCGGCTCCGAATCTTCCCACACCGCCGAAAAACACCTTCGCTGTTCTTCGGAACAGTCCGGTAAGCATTGGTGAGCACTCATCCAGGCTCTTCGAAATTTATCTTAGCCAGCACTGTTATTAAACTACTTTCATTTACCCCTCCGTGATTATTCTGCCATAAACAGAGGGGTTCGTTAGAGATATATTACAGGGCGGTCAGGGAGTGACTCTCGCAGCAATCAAGCAGCCGCCATCTTGCCCTCCGTGCACATCTCCGCGGATTAGACCAATTTCATTGTTGGATTTAATGATCAAGATTGTGGTGCATGGTATTCTACAAAAAATTGAGCACTGGGCCCACTGAATAAAATATTCTTAGTTTTGTGCAGTGTGGGTTCTGGGCAGGGCTGGGTACACAAAAGCAGTGTTTAAATACACAACTTTTAATAAGGAAATGCATAATTTCTACAAAAGGGCTAATTGTATTAAGCTTTTATGGACCTCAACAGTGCCTTTGATCTGGTAAATTGTTCCAAACTCTGGGGTATTTTACATAAATTGGATTTTGCCCCACCCAATAGTTGCCTTTTTTACAGGTGGTGCATGAGGGCATTACGGCATCAGTTAGATATGGTAAAGAGGGGGAGTGCAATGAATCTTTCAATCTGCTTAGGGGGAGTTAAACAGGGATGTGTTTTAGCTCCTATTATATTTCTTTTGTACATTAAAGGGTTGGGTCCTTTTCTGGTCTCACAAGGGAAGGATCTCCCGAAAGTGAAAGCTGAACATGTGCCGGCTCTGCTATATGCGGTACGCAGCCCTTCTTTCTTGACCACCTAATGGACTGCATGCCCTTCGAGATGCTTTTGTTAAGTATATGGATGATCTGGATCTTGAAGTTAACATCTCTTAAATCATAAGGTGTGCGGGAAAGCACAGCGGAGAACTGGGCCCATTAAGATAGAGAGGCAAACTATCAGTCGAGTAAATAAGTTCTCCTATTTAGGGTTAACCTTTGATTCTCGGAGTAGTTGGCTACAGTGTCTGGCGAAGCGCTGTTCTAGCTTTAATACCGCTGTGGGGGCTGTACATAGGCCTGCATCCAGATTAGGTAACAAACCCAGCCTGCCGTATCAGAGGTGTACAAACTTAAGTGCTTACTGTTTATAACATTCAGGGCCTCAATATGAGGGTACTAGGACTACCACAGCTTACAACAAGAAGAGAATCGGTTTTGCAGACAATTGCTTCGGGTTGGCCTTAGTAGCCACCATTTTTTTCTACATGAGGAATTGGGCATGGGTTTTGTGAAAGAACAAATTAAATATGCACCATTTCTCCTCTGTAGGGGGTAACGAGCACACCGAATGTAATAAGGAGATTATCTCTGATTATTTGGCCTGTGACCTGGGGTTCAACATCCTGTGGTTAATGTATATTAGGACCACTGCCAAAAGCTTAGGAAGGCCAGGGCTGTTTTTATTTCCTCACTCATTGAGTGAAAGGGAGGCACGCCCAGTTAAGAAGGAGAGCCTGAGACTTGATGCTTCTATAGAGGCGAGGGAACTAGAGAAACCCTCAATGAGAGTTTACATTATGTTTAGGGCTCCTTGTATTATGGTATTTATTTTTTGGGCATTGTCATCTGTATTTATCCATATACATTTTTTTGCTCAATTCACCTGTATTTATCCATATTTATTTTGAGCTTACGGTAAAAAAATGAAGGCGCAGTGGGTATATTTCTACATTTATTGAACCCACAAATGTTTACTCATATTTGAATGCTAAATGGGTTTTCACTATTTACCGTACACAACCGTAATCTAAAATAATTCGCATTGAAGAACAGCTTAACCAGCTCTAGTGCTGCAGGTATTTAAGCATCATTAGGAAATCTTTTTTCTTTTTGTTTAACTCTGCTACATGTTAATCTGCACAGTATTAAGTTAGCAAACATGTTTCGCGGTAGTAAAAATTGTCCAAAAGAAAACATATGTTCTGTATTTTTCGATATTAAAAAAAAATACAGATAGGAAAATAGATTATTTTCTGTCTGTATTTACCTGTTGTTGGACTTGGCCCTTTTTGCAGGGTTATCCTTGAAATGTTTGCCTTCCTCCTGTATTTTTTGTGACCTGATGTTGGCTGTTTTATGACTCTGGGCACTTTACCACTGCTGAGCAGTGCTAAGATGCATATGCTCTCCCTATGGTAAATTGATGTATGGATTAGTGACTCCATGATTGGTTTATGTGGTTTACTTGTCAGACCCTAGTACAGTGCACTGGGTGTGCCCAGGGCTTGTAAATCATATGCTGCTGGTGGGCTTGCAGCACTGATTGTGCTACCCACCACAGCTGCTTGTAAAGTGTGTCTCAGGTCTACCATTGCAGAGCCTGTGGGCAGTCTGGTACTGCCATGTTGACTGGGCAAGTGCACCCACCTGCCACTCCCTGAACCTCCCCTTTTATAAATATTAATCACCCCTAAGGTAGGTACAAGGGCAGGGTGCATTGTAGGTAAAAGGTAGGACATGCCCTGATGTGTGTGGCATGTCCTAATAGTGAATTACAGCCATTTTCTTTTTCACTACTGCAAGGCTACCTGTTCCCCATATGCCAGAATGAGCAGTTTGATTATAACATCCTATAATCCTAACTGACTCAGGGAACTAGGTAGAAATTCGAGTTTAGCCTGAACTCAGAATGATAAAATACATCTTTTAGTGAAGTTGGTTTTAACATTCTGTGTTTGAAAATACCACTTTTAGAAAGTAGGTATTTTCTTGCCTAACTATCCAAGCCTGCCTCTGCTCGGTTGTGTATTCCTTGTCCAGTTTGAGTGACAGGGGCTGGGGGATTCCAGGAGACAGGGTGAGTCAGCACAGGGCTGAATAGTGAGATCTGAATGCAGATGGGAGGGAAGAGTTGCACCTGGGACCTGAATAGGGCTGTGCCTGCCTTCCACAATGCTGGCTCCACCTCCTGTGGTGCGTTTGATATCCCTGGCCCACCCTGCCAAAGGAAAGAAGGAGTCTTGTCAACAAAGTCCTCCAGGACTGACCAGAGCTGGTTTGGACTAGGCAAAAGCCTCTCTGTCTTCAGAGACAAAGGATTTTTGTGTATAAAAGAGGGGACCCATACCCCAGAACTTTAGATCACTTCTGGGAATCAAGACGAACCTTTGCTGAAGAGAAGAACCAGGAAGCTGAAGGAAGAGACTACCCCTGTGCTGTGTGTTTGGGGGTTGGCCTGCAGTGGTTGCTTCATTGCCAAAGAAAAAAGAAAAGGACTGAGTGTGCTTTTTATCAACTTGCGGAAGAATCTCCAAGGGTTTGAACTAGAGCTTGCCTCCTGCCTGAAGTCTCAGGGATACAAGACTTCACCAACCAGCTCCCCTCTGATTCTATTGCTAGGAATTGAAGTGCCTGCTGTTGTGCTGGGCCTTCTGAGAGACTGCGTTTCGCTGGGAGCTGGAAGCGCGACACAACGTCGAGAAGCGTGTCGCCGCCGTAGCAGCTGTCGTTGCATCGCCAAAGCGAGCCGCCGATGCCGCTGTCATCATCGTATCGCCGAAGCGCGGCACATAACTGGAGAAGCGTACAGCCACCACATAGGTCGCCATCGCATCACCGGAAAAGCGTGTCACAGGGCCTGTCGCTGCACCAAAGTTCATCGAGTTGCTGTCGGGTGTGCAGGCATCGCACCAACGTTGTTGCATCGTAACCAAGACGCCATTTTGTCGCATCGCACCGGAGAAGAGTATCGCATCGAGGTGCCATCTTGTCGCATTGTGCCGGAGAGCAGTAAGAAACCGACTCATCATCTCTCCACACAGTAAGGAAGCGAACATCAACTCCCCTGCACAGCAGTAAGGAACTGATGCATCCACTCCCCTGAGTGTAAGGAACGAACGCACCACCTTCCTTGCGAGCTTTTGTTTTCTTTGCGTTACCCATTCAAGGTACATTGAGAGAAAAGTGTTGCATTTATAACTGGAGAGAACTGAGCTATTTAATAACATTTTAAAGTCTATTGTTGAGTACAGTATTGTGGATTTGTGTCATTTGGTCTTGTGTTAAGACTATATAAAAATACTTATTTTTATAATACAACCTGTGTGGTGTCCATCTGTAGTATTGTCACTGCATTACTGTATGTGTTCACAAATGCTTAACACACTGCCTCTGAGATAAGCCTGCCTGCTCGTGCCAAGCTACCAAGGGTGTGAGCAATGGTTACTTTAGGAGTGTACCGCCTTACCCTGACTAGACGCAAGGTTCCCTATTTGCTCAAAGGTACCTACTTCTGCCAACTAGAGACACCCAAATCTAACACCTGCAAAAATCAGTTAAAATGGAAAACTGGAAGCCTTAATTATGTTTAAGACATGCCAGGGTATTGAACCCTATCTTACCCAGGTTAGTAAAGTTTGGGGAAAAACGCTTTTGTCTAGGTTTCAGCTTTGTTATATCAGATGCAATCTCTGTTTCCCCCTGGGCCAGTTTGATACAAAAACCATCCTTATCTGCCCCACGATAATACCTCACCTCAGATAGTTATGCACTTTATCCTCTTTTGTAAGTATTATGAGACTTTCAGGCGCACATTTGTATTACCTATTTTAAGAGCCTAGGGCTTTCGACAGCGTAGGCCGCCATTTTATTATCTTTGTATGCTATATGATGTTGAGTTGTGTCAGTCTGTGGGGGCCTTTTAGAAAAATGCATTATGTAGGCGTAATTTGGTGACGTTAAAAAACAAAATCAAATAAAGATGAAATTGAATTGAATATCAAAAAAATTGTAAACTTACACAAAAGTGTACGTTTACATTTGTGAATCAGGCACTGTTTATTGATAAGTTCACAGGCCTTCAAAGTGACTTGCAATATATTTTTACCTTATAGAGGGTGCATTTTATATTGCGCAAGGTACTCCCTACTATACAAAGATATTGTCTGGAGTCACCTGAGAATAAGCTTCAAAGTTTATGTATCAGAATCCAGAGGGTTGGAGCTTCGCAGGTAATCAGAGGTACATCGCGGAATGGAAAGGTAACATGAGGTCTATGGCATCCTGGGAGAAGGATATTGGGGAACTGTGCATCAAGTACAGATGCCTCAATCCCTCTAACATTGTTAGGGTTTCACTGTGTAGAGAAAAAGGGTCACACCTGTCCAAGACGGCGACAAGGTTCCTCATCCGGGTCACAGTAAGTGGAACAGTATAAGAAGGCTGCACTTACCTGGTGGATTTCCTCACTCTTTGTTCTAGTTTGCTACCCTTTCACCTTTTTTTTATTTTCTTGCATTCCTCCAAGCAGAGCACCTGTTGCTGATTCTTCCTGATTTTCCTCACTCCTCTCCTTTGATCCTGGAGCCCTCCTTGGATTCACCTTTTGGCCAAAGCTGCATCAGAAACTCTTCCAGGTGTGCACTTCTGTCACAGAAAATGCGCCATGTGAACGCACCCACACTTACCCCCGTTATGTGAACATGCAAATTCATCCACGTGAGCACAACCACACGTGATCCCCCTTCATGGCCTCCTTTCAAGCACAAATCTGTTTTATATTACGTAATGGCCTCTTCCTATTGCCCCGCACTTGTTTAGTATTTAAGCCACCTTGTGGATGGTGACTTTTGGAATGTAGCAGTAAATGAACTCGAAATGTTGTAAAATTTTGCGTTCATCACCTGATAGTTGCCAGCCAACCTTGAAGGCGGGTGCATAAATACTTGCGACTTCTAGAAGCCGCTGCCTGTTTCCTGCTCTTGGAAGGAAAGTCTATTTGCCTTAGAATCCGCGCATCGCAGTGAGTGGGTCCTTGGCTCCAGTCCCCTCATCAGACTCGTCATCTCGTCCATCAAGCGTTCCTGAATTTCACTCGAAACATCGAGGATCCGAGAAACTTCTAGAAAGAAGGGCGGCGTCCACAGCACTGCATAAAACTAGGAAAAATAGTAAAACAAAACTTCTCTGTTATCTCCTTGGCAAAAACATATCAGGAAAGTTCATCTTGAAAGGTCAGTGCACTAATGAACTTTGCAAGAAAGAATATTGCGCAAATTAAAAGTAAAATGCCTGCTGTTCTTCAATAAGGAAGTGACCATAAACATAGATCCCAAATCTCGAAATATTTACTTAAAAAACGAAATGCCTGAAGTACAACGTTTTAAAGAATAGATCATTGTTTTTAATTGGGTGCAATCAACCCATGGAATAAATGTCTATTGTGAGACTTTAAAGACTTTATGAAAATCATCTCTTGAAAAGAATAAAGTGATTCTTACGTTGGGAAAGGATTATTCCTACAGCTGAATACCAAGGTGAGAATAGCCACGATCATAACAGGCTTTGTGAATTGTATGATTGTGAATTTGATAGAAAAATCTTGAAGAAATGAATGAGAAACTGTTGTTTATGTTTCAAAAAGTTAGTATACCACTACGCGACCAGCCCTTGCACGAATTAGTCCAATCAAAATCCAAATACTGCTCAAAGGGAGTGGTCTCAACAACATCCCAGCAAACAGAAGGTCATTCTATCTCTTCTCCATCCCAAACCCCATCCCTAGTGAAGCAGATGTCGTTGTGTATTATTAAAAGTGCACTGAGGACTACTACCTAAGGGCTTCAGTGGACTTACATCACTCCTGCAGGACTCCTGGCTTTCAGGTGAGTGAGTTTTCACAAGCTGTCCCACAGCATCCAGGTGGTGAGTTGATTTATACATGTTGTATGTCTAACTTTGAAAATATTGCTGTATTGCTCATACCGATAGACCATTTTTTAATATGATTGTGTGATGCCCTTCAAGTGTTTGCCCCTTGCCATTCACTTCTCTCCAGTTTCATCCCTGATTCCACGTGCTTTTATGGCTAATATAAGTACCCAGAAACCTAGGATTCAAGGAGGCATGGGCCAATCTGCTTGGATTTTAATCCTACTTAAGGTTGTGACAGTTTGCCAAGCCAAAAGGTGGATCTAAATAGGTAGTTCTGAGCCCATAGAAAATAAGCAGAGAACTGAGAGCTGATAAAACCATACGATTAGACTGGATAAATCAGTCACAAAGTACGATCCCCTTGTTCCCTCCATCAATAAATAGTCATTAATCCACTTGGTACAGTAAATGCCTCTCCTCCTCTGGGTAAAAATACTTTTATTTCTTGTATTCCTTCTTCAGTACTAAAAACCACCGGGTTGCATATGGCATCTCCTGAGAAAAATAAAGGTTATCCGAAACAGATTTTGTCCTTTCTTGCGCTATGTCAATTGCAATTTATGCAGACTCCTGCAGTTTTCAACAGGTGTAGCGAAGGTCTTTTTTATGCTATCTTATTTACCCAAGGATGCCTTAAACAGGGCTACACCATTGAACGTAAAAGAAGATGTTTGCTTAGCCACTTTTGAGAATGTTCTAACTTGATTTTGAGGGGGTTCATGGATGGATCAAATATGTTGTGTCTGCAGTAGGTAACACACCCAATAGGGCGGCTGCTCTCATTGATCTGTTCCTGCAGATGGACCACCAATCAGCTAGTCATTGAAACAAAAGAGAAAACAAACTCAGCTCAACGTGATCTTTCATTAATCACCATTTGCAATTAGTCCGTCATTTCTCATCCATTCGGGCTCTGCAGAAGCACCAGTTCAGAGTGATACTGACATAAGGTGGATTATTTCGGAGGAAAAGGAAAACCGAAGGAAAAATCACTTTGTCAATTTTTCTGTCAATCAGTGCATTTTGTCCGGTGCTACTATCAGTGGCCAGAAAACTAAAACACTTTCAGACTAGGACCAAGTGACTTACAATACTAACCTGCTGAAAACAGATCATTTTTATACAGAGATGATTCTCTCTATGCCCCTGAGACCATTGTCTACATTCGTCAGTTCTGGATAATTTTTTGAATTGCTCACTCACACAACGGCACAGTATTAAGTTACTTCAGAAACCACAAGCTAAAACAAGATGAGCAAATAATGGAACACCCTTGACGTCAGTAGACGTGACTCAATAAAATATTTGCTAGAGTAACATCTGTAGTTTCTCATTAGACCTTCTATACATTTGCTCTCATAAGTGGTTGTTGCTTGCTGCCCTTCTCTTAACATTGAGTTCATGAGGTGCTCTGAGATAGTAGTTTTACAGTGATGGCTTCTGCGATTTCACTTTAATCAGTCTGCAACTTTTGCTTTGGCAAATATTTATCTCTTTCGGTCCAGTTCTTTGACAAAAAAAAGACCCGTCGGTCTTTTTGCTGACTTTGAGATGTAATACAGTGAGTAAAATACTATTTTTATGTGATTCCATGTGTTTTTGGCTAATATGCCTGCTGTGTCGAGGTCACCTAAGGCATTTAGGGGCCATATGTATCAAAAAGTCATTTTGCGATTCTCATATAGCGATTTTATGCGAATCGCTATTTGAGAATCGCAAAATGCTATGTATGTAGAATTTGCAATAAATTTTGCGAATCCTACATATTCCTTAATTGCGAATCTCAAATTGCGATTCACAATTAAGGAATACCTCCCCATTCATTCCTGTGGGAAGACATTCTCAATTTGCAATTAGCAATTTGCGAATCGCAAATTGAGAATGCAATTTCAAGGGTGCAGGGGTGTCCAAAGGATACCCTGTTGCACTCCTGAAATAAGCATGGGTGCACATGTGGCGCACATACATGCCCTAAGGGCATGTATGTGCTCCACATAGCACTTTGAAAAATGCAAAAAAGTGAATTTTTCAAAGAAATCGCAAATTACCACCAACTTGCAGTTGGTGGTAATTTGCGATTCCTTAAGGCGAAATTGCACTTTTTTGGTGCTTCTTACATTGCATTTAAGGAATTGCAAAATTTGCGATTCCTTAAATGCAATTGCAAAATAAGGAATCGTATATTTTGCGATTCCTTATTTTGCACGCACATTTGCTACATACATACCATTTAGCACAAATGCGTTCGCAAACGCCGAAATTCTGCGAATTTCGGCGTTTGCGAACACATTTGTGCTTGATACATATGGCCCTTAGTTTTCACTGTTGCTAGAGGTTGTCAAATTATTTTTTTTACAACATGTTTGCCCTTAAAGTGGAGTATCTCTCAAGTCTTGCTTTAGAATGCGTGTTTTAAGACCAAACATTGATGCTTCCTTTTTCCAAGTCAATGTATACTTCCATTCAGGGGATTATGATGAAAGGTTCCCTCTAGGTTGTGTTGCTCATCTGTTTTCTGGCAGACTTCCAGCATTTCAGTCCATATTTTATCAGTGATAGTCTGCATCTATCTTGGATGGAGTTGTAGCCAATATCTAGTTCCATGGCGGGGTAGCCTGGAAGGAAGATTAGCAGTGTCTTCCAGAAATTCCGGTAGTTAGATCCAATTTTGGTGACACTTTTGGCTAAGCCCCATAGTCCAGCTCCCACTTTATTTGTAAGGAGAGCTGGTTTATATGCAACTAGATAAACAGGAAAATGGCATTCGGTGAAGACTTTGATTTCCTGATGGCAATTTAACATAGGCACCCCATTTCATATCAAGAGTTAGAGTTACATTGAGGTAGGTGAATGTGTTGACCTCCACTTTTTCCTGACTATCATTGTTGTCTTCTGTGTATTTATTTTCAGTCCATTTGTTGTGCTGTATTTTTTCGTGGCTGCCAGTTGTACTTGTAACCCTTTTGGTGTGAGGATTATGAGAATAGAGTCATGTGCATCAATCAATCAATCAGGAATTTGTAGAGCGCACTACTTACCCGTGAGGGTCTCAAGACACTGGGGGAAAAAAGGGGGGGGCGCTACTGGTCAAACAGCCAGGTCTTTAGTAGCCTCCTGAAGGTCAGCAGGTCTTGGGTCTGTCGTAGGCTCAGTGGGAGGGTGTTCCAGGTCTTGGCGGCGAGGTGGGAGAAGGATCTGTCGCCGGTGGTTGTTCTTCGGATGCGAGGGACGGTGGCGAGGGCAAGGTCGGCGGAACAGAGCTGGCGGTTGGGGATGTAGAAGAAGGGTCGTCTGTTGAGGTAGGCTGGGCTGGTCTTGTGGAGTGCCTTGTGTGCGTGGATGAGGAGCTTGAAGGAAATCTTGTTGAAGGGGGGCCAGAGCAGTTTTCTCAGGTGGGGGGTGATGTGGCTGTGGTGTGGTACGTCGAGGATCAGGCATGCAGAGGTGTTTTGAATACGCTGCAGTCGTTTGATGAGCTTGACCGGGGCTCCCACGTAGAGGGCGTTTCCATAGTCGAGTCTGCTACTGACGAGGGCCTGGGTGACTGTTCTTCTTGTGTCTGTCGGGATCCCCCTGTAGATCTTGCGGAGCATGCGGAGGGTGTTGAAGCAGGAGGAGGAGACTGCATTGACTTGCTTGGTCATGGAGAGTGTTGAGTCGAGGATGACTCCCAGGTTGCATGCATGCGTGGTCGGTGGGTTTTGGGGATGCTCCCAGTGCCGTAGGCCACCAGGAGTCATCCCAGGCTGAAGGGTTGGAGCCGAGGATGAGGACCTCCGTCTTGCTCGAGTTCAGCTTAAGTCGGCTGATCTTCATCCAGTCGGCGACAGCCTTAATTCTTTCGTGGAGGTTGGAATTGGCGGTGTGGGGGTCCTTAGTGAGGGAGAGGATCAGTTGAGTGTCATCGGCGTAGGAGATTATGTTGAGGTCATGATGTCGGGCGACTTGTGCGAGCGGGGCCATGTAGATGTTGAACAGTGTCAGGCTGAGGGATGATACCTGGGGAACGCCGCAGATGATCTTGGAGGCTTCGGATCGGAATGGGGGGAGGCGGACGCTCTAGGTTCTGCCGGAGAGGAAGGAGGCGGTCCATTCCAGGGCCTTGTATAAAGTAGAGCTGGCACCTGGAATCCCTCAATGGCAAGCACATCCTGGGTAGTGGAAGAAACTTTTTCTAGCTGTAACTTGTGTACAGTGAAAACAGAAGTGGTGCAAGCAGAGAGCCTTATTATTCTCCACCAGATGTAGGGAAGTGCCTGTAAAGCTTTCCCTTTTTCCCCTTACTTGGGAGGGTAGAGCTTTCCTTTTTTCCTCTAACTTGGGAGCTTGTTCAGTATTTGTACCAGGGAGAGGAGAGTGGGCCATGTTTGCCAGTTTACTTCATAATGTGTTCCTTGGTACCTTGTGGAAGTCTGATGAAAAGTCCAAAAATGTCACAAACAGTAACATTTTATTTTGCTGTGCTATATCTCTAGACAATGTGGTAGAAAATGAAAACCTATTCTAAGGTGGAGAGCCATTATCTGAATCTGCTTTGGATTGGATTGAGAATGTTATTTCCAGCTCCCATTCTTCCACTGCAAGTAGGATTAATTTGGATAAGATCATGCAGTTAATGTCAATCAAGGTGACTGGTCTGTAAGATTGTAAGTCAGTCTCATATTCTATTTCCGTTGTTGTGGTATTATATAGTTTAGTCACGAAGAAGAGCAAGTAAGAAGTGTTGAAATCTTGGTAAAGACAGGTGCTAGGATTTAGGACCACCATTCTTGTTTGTGTTTGTGAACTTCAAGGGATCTTGTTCATACCTGGGAATTTTCGCTAATTGTGTGTTTCCTGTTTTATACTGAGAACATTTCTTCATATTGTCTTCTCCTTTCTTTGCTACTGAGCAGCCTGGCAAGAATCAAGGGCGTCCATACCCCCCCCCCCACTATAGCCGTCCAGTAGATCACGTTCTGGCCCCATTCCCTCCCGGCGATAATAAATGTGAATAAGTCTCCACAGATCGACGCATGGCAATACATCCAACGGTACCAGCCGGGGTACCGGAGGTCAGTGCGATATAGAGGTCTGAGTGACGCAGTGGACCACACATCTACTCCTGAGAGTTATGTGAACTACGGACTTAGGCACTCATTCATACCTGATGGAGAGGCCAGTATTGGGTATCACACAGCTCAGTAGTGTCCTAGTGACGTCAATTGACAGTGTGGTGGAGATCTGTACGGAGAAACCATTTTCCCACTCTTAATAAGCCCAAAGGCTAACACAATGGAGTCTGGAAGAACAAAGAGAGAGGGTTCAATAAATGGCATGCTCACCCACCCCCCTAAAGGGGATAGTAAAGGACCTACAAGCCAAACCACAACTCCAACAAGGGAGGATATCGAGGCTCCGGTCACATGCCCTTACCTAGAAGCCCTTTTCTCCACCCTGAGAGATGACCTCATGTCAGTTAAGAAAGCCCTCACATCCGAGCTCCAATCAGTCCCTAAAGAAGTAACAGACATTGGGGACAGAGTTGATGAACTGGAATGCTGAGATTCTTCATGGGATGAGCAAATAGAACCGATGCGACAAGAGATTATCCGCCTTTCCGTGCAGCACCTAGATCTGCAGGCTCACGAGGAAGCCCTTGAAAATCGCTCTAGGTGTAACAACATTAGAATTCAGCGGGCCCCCTAGGACGCAGGGGGAGAAGACATTGAGGCTTATGTCAAGGAACTTTTTGCACAAATACTAGAGGACAACCCGCTGGTGGATATTCGCTTGGAGCGCACACACAGGGATGGCAGTTGAAACTTAGGAGCTTCTCGCTCAATAGACATTTTGGCCTGTCTCCACAGTTTCCCTCTCAAGTAAAAGATTCTCAGGGCAGTTCATTCCTCTGCTTCCTGGTGCACACACCTCACCTGTACCAGGACCTGGCAGTCTCTACCCTACAGAAACGGCTGGAATACCGCCCAGTCACGAACCATCTGAGAGACAAGAAAATCACCTACTCATGGGGCCACACCTTCAGGCTAATCCTCCACTGGCAAGACCACCTCTGCCAAATGAGCCAGCTAAAAGAAGCATACAAACTACTACAAATTGACCCACAGGATGTGGACACGTCATTGTCACAGTCCCACACTCACAAAGCGGAGAACCGACCACGTTGGCGACACATCCTGACGGGACGCAGGCACTCCGGCCCGGATCCGGCCACAATGGCATCAGAGAGGAAGGCACCCCTGGACAAGCTGGTGGAGGGCACCGAATCTAATGAGCCGGCCTCAGAGATAACGGATTTGTTATGGGTTTGTGGGAGGGCTGGGGGGGGAGAGTGATTTCTCAAGGTTCTCCACTACCCTAGTCAAAGACTGAACCACTGGTAAGGCATTGTACTTTTGTCTATTTCCCACTCCAGGGACTTTTTGATATTATTTCATTATTTTTTGAGGTTTGTTACGGGGTGCCACCAATTTCAGCAACATCCATGACTACATACAAATAGTGCCCAGATTTATAGACCTAATGCTCACTACCATGCTTTGGGGGCAGGCGATGCAGGGCTTAGCAGGAGGGGTGAGGGTGAGTGGGCATGGCATCCAGAATGATGCCCCTGAAAGTGATAACTCTTAACGTGAAGGGTTTGAATAATCCCATAAAGAGGAAGACAATCTTGTTATACTTAGAACATTCTCAGGCCGATATATGCTTGTTGCAAGAGACACATTTACTTCATAAGGACTGGCCCAGATTGCACTCATGAGCCAATCAACAGCAGTTCTTTTCATCGCCTTCACATAAATCAGCAGGGTGGCACTTTGTTCTCACTCACATTTCCAGGGAAAGTAGGGGCCAAGGTAGCTGTGATCAAGGGTCGCCTCTCAGGTTACTGTTTTTAAATTGGTTTGTAGGAAGGTGGAATCCAGCTGCATGGTTACCCCCACTTTTTGCCTGGTGTTTTGATGGTTTTTGACTTAATTTGGCTGGGATCCTGCTATCCAGGGTCCCAGCCTATCTGTTTTCCTCTCTAAACTGATTGCATATACATTAGTTACACTCCAGATTGGTTACTGGGTTACCCTTGTGAGTCCCTAGTATATGGTCCCTTAGGTACCAAGGGCATAGGTACCCCAGAGATCTACCAGGGGCTGAAGCATGTATTATGCCACCCCTAGGAAGCCTGCCCAAAATGGCACCACAGGTCTGCTCTTCCAGCCTGGGTAAGGTGGTGTAAGCACCCCTTACTGAGATATAGTATACCTATATCTACCTTTTAAAACAGACACGTATAAACCTATAAGTCACTCCTATGGCAGGCCTTGACAATCCTGGAGGCTTGGTTTTGTGTGAGAGGGTGCCCAAGCATGAGCTGAGCCCCCCTGCAGCTTTCGGAATCCCTTCCTTATAGCTGTTCTGTGATACAGCCATATCATATACTCTTAAGTGCATTATAACCTCACGGTTAATGCCAACCTTGGAATGGCTGCATCAAAACATGTCGTGTTGGGTGTCAAACACTTTGGAATATTACCCCCCCCCCGCCAGTTCTGGCGGCAGGGGTAGCCACAGACACAAGTCTGACCTCCTGCTGCTGGACGAAACTCTGGCAGTTCCATAGGTTTCCTGTCCAGGGAGGTGTAACCACCTCCCCAGACAGACTTTAGTGTATTGGGGCAGGGTGGGTGCATTCAGTGAATGCTTTTCAGATAGTGCCTGGGGCAAACAAGAAGTCACTGTGCATTTCCAAGTTCAAACCGGTTGCTGGGGCACTCAGCCCCATCTCTAGCGTGAAACTGGACAAAGGGGAAGGGGTGTAACCACCCCCTCCCCAGGTCCTCCCATAGGTGTGTCGTTAGAGTTAATCCATCTCCTAAACTTAGTATAAGTATAGGAACGCAGTCCCTAGGACTTTATATTACCCTGGCCGAAACTCTGCAATATATATTTTGGACCTTCGACATTCTATTTCGACTAGAAGACTGAAAAAATCTCCCTCGGGGTCAAGGAGTGACTCCCCTGTTCAAACAGGCACCAAAGAATCATCTTGCTGGTCTGCATTTTTGAGGCTCCCGCCGGATTCCGAAGAATCTGCGACACAGGACATGGACTTCCAGACATCTCCGAGGCCGACACGAGTCCCCAGCAAAGCTGAGCCCGGTAGCCATCACAAGAGCCATGGGACCGAAACTCCTGGACATCCAGCACATTTGCTAGTGCATCGACTTGTCGAGCTTTGCCGAAGTTGTGCATTGGGCTACTTGTAGTCCAAGCCCTGAGCACCTTTTGCACCGAAGCTTGTGGGCCTACACTCCACGAGTGTTCCGTGGGCCCGTTTCCTGCATGTATGCTCGAGTCTCCTTCGCGATCCCTGGTCCATTGACTGGTGGGTCCCCACAAAGGCAACTCTTTTATTCCTTGGGCTTTCCTTGTTGCTCCAGACGTGCCCTGACTCCCCTCCAAAGGGTGAGTCCCTCAGACCTTGCTGGTCTGTACCGAAGCCAATCTTTGCATTCTGCGTGGGTTGCTCTTGCCATGGCTTGTTGGGTCCAATCCCGATACCGATGCTGCAGCACTCGACATCAGACGTGGGACAGTTCGAATCCAGCTCCTGGTCCTCGTGGCTGAAGAGTCAAGCTTCACCTACATCACCTGAAATCACCCGACATCGGCTGGCATCTTCTTGTCGCCTTCCTGGTCACTGGCTAGTGACCCAGACTCTGTACCCTCTGCTTTCAGGTTCTTCAGATCTTCGATCCACCCTTGGATCCATCCGGACACTTTTCATCTGGTCGCCTGCAGCACTTCTTTGCAGCTCTCCATAGGAAACGATGACGAAACCGGACACGAAAACACACCTATGCACCCGGCTTCCCTGGGTGAGCTAACAAGAGTACTTTGGTGTTCTCGTGGGTCTTGACTCTCAAAATGTCCAGTACTGAAGGGGTTTGTTCCTAGACCACTCCTAAGTGTCCTTATTCTTTAAAAATCTAATCGCGACTTTCTACATAGAAGTCAATGGTGATTCGCAGCTGTGTTTAGACACTACACACATCCCCCGTGGGTCTCCTGCGTCCCTACCTTGGGTGGTTCCTGGTTGCCCCCGCGGTTCTACAGGCCCTAGGCCTTGTCTCTATGTTCACAGCGGTACTTATACCACTTTCTTAGTATATGGTTTATGAGGCCCCTAGTGCAAAGCGTATACTGTGCTAATTTACTGTGTGCTAATTAAGTAATTGTATTGTACTTTTGCCTCTAGCCTTATAAAGGGACTAGAGGGGTGTGTTTAGAATAAATACATATATTTTATATATATATATACCTGGTGTGGTTGTCCTTTCATTTGATCATTCATGAGATTATAGACTGGTAAAACAAGCTGCTTTACATTCCTTCAAGACTTAGCCTGAAGGCTGCTCTCCACAGCTACCACTAGGATAGCTTTCTATATAGGTTGTCTTTGAACCTACCATCAATAAGGGTTGTTTGGACTGGTGCAAGGTGCCCACTAGAATAGTGGACAGCATATGCCAGGCCAACTTGTCACAGGTCCCCTCTCTATCATCGTAGGGTCAGTTTATGCACCTAATGATGTTCAGAAACAATTCCTAAAGGGTGCAGTGCGGATGTCATGTCCACTCAAGATCGGTGGGTGCTCTTGGGGGAGATCTCAACTTAGTATTTCACAACAAACTAGATAGGTCGGTGCATAGATATGGGATAACGGGACCACTTGGGCCAGTTGGTATTCAATGGTTACAGGAACTGGGTCTAAAGGATACATGGCGCGCCTCTCATCCTACAGCCAGAGGGTACACCTTCTATTCTCACCCCCTTAAGTCCTATGCGAGGCATGATTACTTTCTAGGTTCTCGGGAAGTCAAAGCTCCTGCCAAGTCCATAAAGATAGACCCTCATTCTCTTTCAGATCACTTGGCGGTCCTCTTGGACCTTGGTATTCCATTGTGGGCCCATGTCTCCCCCGATCGTGGCAGCTGATAGAGACTTTGCTTTGTCGGCCAGCAGTTGTCTTGCAGATAGACAAGGCAATTAGAAAATATCTGGAAGCTAATAATAACACTGAGATACAGATCTCTGTGATCTGGTATGCCCTGAAGAGTGTGATAAGGGGGAGTGTTTGGCATACTCAGCGTCAGACAATAGAGTGAGACGGGAGAAACGCTCCCAACTCCAGCAACAAGTTCGGGAACTCAAACAAATACATCACAGGGGCCCCCAGAGTCTGACGGCAATTGGAAACTGCTAGAAAAGAGTTAGCCGGGCAGGATTTGGACAATGCGGAGTACTCAACACTCTAACTTAAGCACACCTTCTATGTTGTTTTCAATAAATGTGGGAGGATGCTTGCAAACAAACTCAAATCTCAATGCGACGCTAACATGATAGAGACTCTCTTATCTGATAAAGGAGCCTTAATTTAGGGGGACAAAGCTATAGCATCTCGCTTCGCAGCGCTTTATGGTGAGCTTTACTCCGCCCAAGATCTCCCTCCCAGGGAATTAAGTTGTATCTGCAAGGAGCAAGGGCCACTCGACTTACAGAGGACCAAGCAACAAATTTAGAGGCATTCATTAGGATAGATGAGGTCATCTCTGCGATAGCCAGACTGAAGTCCTACAAATCCCTGGGCCTGACAGATTCACAGCGTCTTTTTATCAAACTTTTTGCACCGCGCTAGCGCCATTGCTCACACGATTGTTTAATTCAATCTCTAATCCATCACTATTTCCCCATCCATGACGGAGGCATCAGTCGTGGTTATAACCAAGCCGGGAAAAGATAAGAGGCAGTGTGGGTCTTATCGACCTATATCGCTTTTAAACAGTGACGCCAAGCTCTTTACTGCGATCCTCGCAGTATGACTAGCCCCCCACATGCCTACCTTTAGTGGACCCAGATCAATTGAGCTTTTTCTCTAATAGACAGTGTCCAGATACCACCAAAAGGATATTGCATCTCGTGGACAAGGCTGTTCGCTCCTCGCGAGCTATTCTCCATAGACGCAGAGAAGGCATTTGATTGCGTCCACTACCCCTACTTGGCTGCTGTTCTCAAACACTTTGGCTTAGGAGAGCGGTTTTGTTCTTGGGTCAAAAGTAGCTATGGCAGATCATGTGCTTCGGTTCATGTCAATGGCAGAACATCTCCCCGTTTTTTCATCAGATGCGGCACTCGACATGGATGCCCTTTGTCGCCCTTGTTGTTTGCGCTCTATATGGAGCCATTTGCTCAAAGGATTCGGGATAACCCCGAGATTAAGGGGATTCAATTTGGGGGTGAAGAACATCTAATAACGCTATACACAGCCAATGTTATTGCTTCTCTCGATAACCCCAGAGAGAATCTCTCCAGGTTCTTAGCGGAAGTGGGGCTCTTTGGGACTGTATCAGGATTTCAGATTAATCACAGGCCTTAAGCCTATCTGTTTCCCAGGACACCCAAGATCATCTAACCCACCTTCTTTCCATCCGATGGGCTAGAGATACTGTCTCTTACCTGGGTATTCAATTGGCATCGACCATAGAAGATGTGATCTCACTCAATTACCGGAGTCTTGTCGCATGTGTGAAATCAGACCTATCGCGCTGGCAGCAATACCCACTCTCGTGGATGAGCCGAATAGCTGCCCCTAAGATGACAATACTCCTCCGTATACTGTATACCTTCCAGCCATTACCCTAGCCTCCACCGGGGACACTGGAGACTCTTCGGGGCTTATTCCAGACCTCTGTCTGGGCAGGAAGGTGCCATAGAAGCTGGTGATTGCCATTGGATGGTGGCCTAGGCGTCCTAAGCATCCTTCTTTACTTTCAGGCTGCCCAACTCCGATACGCTTTGGAGTGGTGCCGACCCGAGTCCGAAAAGGGATAGCTATTCGTGGATAGGGCCATAGCCAAAATGTCCTTATCGAAGATTCCTTTCCTGGATAAGCCACAGTACCCGGTTAACCAGTATCTATCTGCGGTTTCTTCGCCCACCCTGAGGGTTTGGGATACAGTGGTGCTTCGTAAAGGTTTTTCTACTTTCACTTCGCCTCTCACCACGGTAGTAGAGAATCGAGATTTTACACCAGGACTGGATATCGCTGCTTATAAAGTCTGGCAAAGAGAAAGACTAAGGTCAATAGGCCACTTCTTTGACGAGGATGGCCTTTTCTCATTTGATACTCTTCACTCCGAGAACAGGATTCCAGAGACAGAGCAATTTAGGTATACGCAGAAATGACATTGGGTGATGCAACCCACAATGAGGGAGGCGGCACGACATCTCACCAAGTTTGAGAGATGGCTTCTGGCCAAAGAAACCGGCAGACACATTGTCTCAGAGCTCTACATGATGCATTTAGAAGCCCTGCCAGACCTTGACAACCCAGGGCAAAAGAGATGGGAGATAGAGATAGGTACGCATTTCACTCCCAAGGAGTGGGAAGATACTTACTACCGAGCCAGGCGCGCAGCATCTAATGTGGCCAGTATGGAAACGGCAACCAAAATTGCCACATATTGGTACTTAACGCCTGTGCGCCTCCACAGAGTGTACCCTGAGAAAGGAGATAGCTGTTGAAGTAGCTGTAACAACCCTGAGACTTTGCTTCACATTTTCTGGGAATGTCCTAGGCTGGCACAATGTTGGTCAGACATCCTGACAGACATAGACACACATTTTGATACCCAACTTCCCAGGCTCCCTGCATGTGTTGTGTTGGGCCTTCCTAATCCAGTAACGTTCTGCATAAATCTAGAAAAGGCCAACTCATAGCATTGGCGTTAGGGGCAGCACACCAATCCATACTGGCACTCTGGCGTACGGACAGGGTCTCTACAAGATTTAGCTGGTTACATCGTTTAAGGCATTTCTTGGTGATGGAAAGGCTATCTCTCACTCTTACACAGCAAGGCGATTCTTATAGCAAAATCTGGAAGCGATTCATTGCACTACTATCATAGGAGTTCAGAGAACTAACTTATCCAAGATACCTAAGGCTTTTAAGATTAACCACGCCGGCCCAGCCCAACTCTGCCTCCAAACACATGTGAGATACAAAAGATTGGACCTAGCTGGATCATTTTTTACTGTTAGCTCTGGCACCCCCGGGAAGAGTTTGGTGGGATGGGAGGAGTTTTTTCTATCTCTAGTTAATATTTTGATTTTCATTTCCTTTCTTGTGATTATAAAATGTTGGGCTGATAGGGGCCGAATGTTGACGGTCCAACGGTGACTTTTATACCCGCCCTTAATCCTGACAACAATAAAACACATTTAAACATAACATATTTTGATCTAGAGCATGGATACTTTCAAAGATTTTACCGGGGATCAAAATATTTGGTCAGTGATGTAACCAAGGGCTGCATTGATGCCAAGTAGGGTGGGTATCGGGGGTATATGGGAGGGGGTTAACTGCCTTCATTCATTATAAGCTGGAGCGAACTGGGAAGGTGGTTTCAAGCTTTTGATGCTAAGACCATGAATGCTTTACCTCTTACGGATGCAAACCTAAAAGTAGGAGGTTTTTACATGTTGGTGTTAGAAGTCATGAGTATCCTCCCAGTCTAATAATGACAAAACCGGTCAGATAGATATATGGTACAAAATGTCCTAAAAACCAATACCAGAATTTTAAATACAACCCCCTTATGGATAGGTAGCTGATACAATTCTGTGAGTGCTATGCCTGGGACGTTTAAGCACAAGTCTGGAAGCAGACTTTTGAACCACCTGGAGCAAATGCAGATATTTAAGGATGGACTAAGCAATGCGCCCTGCGGTATGCCATATGTACTAAAGCTTGTTCTTCCAACAAGTACTGTCCAATAGAGACCAATTGTCTCCTCTTTGCCAGTAAAGGTTTGAACCACGACCATACCTTGCTTGTGATAACAATATCTGGAAGCCGTTGAAAAAGTATTGAGTGAGAGATCGTATCAAACACTGTCATCATAGGCCCAGCAGGATCAGGACAGCATTATTGCCATTGTCTAGCGTCATCTTTATTGTCTCTCAGACCTCTAGCAAAGCAGACTCTGTAGAATGTCTGGGCTAAAGCTAGATTGACAAGAATTTAGGCCCTTAGAAGTTTCCAGGAAAATGGTCAATTGATCATTTACAATCTTTTCCAGGATTTTGACTAATACAGGGAGTAACGAAATAGACCTGAAGTTGACCAAAATGAAGGGATCCACCAATGGTTTCTTAAGGAAGAGATGCTGAAACTTCAGCCAAAGAAAGTGCAGTATGTAAGATGTAGTTTAGTATTGGGTTCACTATTTCAGTGGCCCGGTGGAGAATAGTGGTGGACATGGACTGAAAGTAGAAACAGATTTACAGGAGAGGATTGCTTACTGCAATTGCAGCAGTGAAATTGGCTGGAAAGTAGGGAGGAGTAGTTATACTGAATGGTATGTTCCTCTCCTTGTGACTGACTCAGTTCAGGTTGCATATCCTGAAAGTCCTTTTGAATAATTTAAAAAAAATCTTCAAAAATATTTTACAGTCTGTCCCAGAGAGATTGCAAAGGCAAAATATTTCTGAACAGGGTTTTGAGTTTTAGGGACTTAGGGCCAGATGTAGGTGGCCAATTATCGGTCGGTAACGGCCGAATTCGGCCGTTACCGACCGGTAATTGGAATTTGAGATGTAGGGCACTCTATTTTACAGAATCGGTAAATTTACCGATCGGTAAATTTACCGATTCTGTAAAATACCGAATCGGTATATTTACCGATTCAGTAAATTTGATATGTAGGTGGGACTCTTCTGAGTCCCACAAGCCTTACAGAATCGGTATTTTACCATCAAATCCATTTGATGGTAAAATACCGATTCCGGTGTGCATGCACATGTGTGCATGCACACCTATGCCATATGACAGGCAGACCTGCCCTTAGGGCATGTATGACTGCCACATGGCACCCGAGCCTCTTTTGGGGGTGCCAGAGGGTGTCAAAGTGACACCCCCTGCACCCTTGTGAAAGTCGGTATTTACCGATTCGGTAAATACCGAAGCGGTAATGCCCATTCATTCCTATGGGCTTCAAAGCCCATAGGAATGAATGGGCATTACCGGTCGGTATTTACCGAATCGATAAATACCGAATTTTTCCGATTCGGAAAAAAAACATCTGGATTGTCCTACATGTCCCCCCTTCATATTTACCGACTCTTAAATACCGAATCGGTAAAATTCGGTATTTAAGAGTCGGTAAATATGATTTACCTACATCAGGGCCCTAGAGATTTGAAAAATGTTCTTAGGGTTGAAATTGCCAAGTTCCACTAGGGTAGTGAAATAAGACCTTTTTTGCCTCCCTGATTCATTTTTTATATGATTTCAGGGCCTATCTAAAATTACTTAAGTCCTCACATTTATATGCCAAACGCCATTTACATTCTTGTTGACTACAATGAAGCTTTTCTTTCACTAAAAAAACATTAACCAGGGTGCAGAGGGAGTAGAACAGTATCTACCAGGGTGTAATAAGGTAGCTAGGTCAGCTACAGCGTCCAGGATCCACTGAGTAAAAGAATCAAAGTCATTGGGAAATGCTCTCAAATGGGCAAGGGGAGCCATAGCCAGCTGGCTTACCAGTTTGGAGCCCATGATTTTTCCCCCACTTACAAGAACTCAAGAAGCCATATCTGTTTGACAGTTAACCGTAAACCAGGGATCTACTGTTAGATTAAAGGGATAGGCCAGTGGTCTGACCACTCTGAGCGGTGGCGAGATGATACTAATTCAATCCAGATGTGGCTGTCTAAATGAGTAGAACCACTTCTAGCTGAGAGAGACCCAAAACCATTAGACTATCACCAAGATATTGTGAAATTAGAGTGCTTGATTAATAAAGGTGAAAGTGCATCTCCCAAGGAACCTAAGAAGCTGGAGTAAGGTCCAGGTGGGCGATAAATACAATTTAAAAAAAAGACAATGACTGATCAATTTAGAAGCAAAAACCCAGACTCTCTGTCCCTATTAATTTTCCTGCCTCAAATGATTTGAATTAAAGGTGTTGTGGAAAATGATAGCTAACCCACCGTCGCAGTTCTCAGATCAATCACATTTAAGGATGGAATAGTCCAGAGCTAATGCAGCAAAAATGTCTGGGTTAGACCAAGGCTTAAGCCAAGACTCAGTGATAAACAAAAAATCTAGATGGTGTTCATTTACAAGGTCAAACACATCCTGGGAGTGTTTTGGGAGGGAGCGTGCATTGATGCACCCACTACTGGGAGTCGCTCACTCTAAGAACCTCCTTACAGCACACACAAGAAACAGGAGCCTTTGTACTTGACAAATCAATAGCATTACCACAGTGGGGAAGCATACATAAAAGTTTTTTATAAGAATATACCGGTTGTGAAAATCTGTATTAAAACCGGCAGGGGTCTGGCGCTGGATGCGGACGGGTGCCGATGGGCTTGCCTCTGGCGAGCCTTTGGCGTGCCAGCGGCACATCAGAACTGCGAGCCTACTCATAGCGTTTTTCTCCCCTTTGAGCCCTACTTCCCAAAACTAAACAAGACCTCTAACCTAGTAGTAAAAATGTTGTCTCCAAACCGGAAGGGGGCAGGGTTCCCAACTATAAAGATTGAAATGCCCCCCCCCCCCCCAAAAAAAAACTCTGGAGTCGCTAGAAGCAGAGAAATACAATTATGATGCCCCCAAAAAATACAAGTCAAATTCAACCAATATACTAAAATATTTTAAAAATGCTAAAAATATAAAATGCAGCGTACTTCTAATTTTCAGGAATGTGGTAGAGCAGTTGTATTCGTGTTGAAAACCTGCTCATATCCTTCTGCTCCCCTTTGAGCCCCGCCTCCCAACGCTCAAGTAGACCGCTAACCAGTGGTAAAAGGTGACTCCAAAACGGAGGGGAGCAAGGTAGCCAGCTATAAAGATTTAAATGCCCCTCAATAAAAAACCTGTGGCGTTGCTAGAATTAGAGTAGGAAAATGATATTGCCCTAAAAAAACACAAGTCAAAATCAATCAAGACACTAAAATATGGTAAAAATATTAAAAATATAAAGTGCAGCGTACTTCTAATTTTCAGGAACGTGTTAGAGTAGACACACCCGCCCGCAAGCCTACTCATATCCTCCTTCTCCCCTTTGAGCATTACCTCCCAGTGCTCTACTAGACCACTAATCTAGCGGTCAAAATGGAGGCTCTAAAACGCTTAACTAAATTGTGTGATCCTAGGCAATAGTTTTTTTGACTTCCCCTCTTTTTTCTTTATTATTACGTATAAGACAACGTTACTTCAGTATTTGTGCTGCACAAAACCTTCTCCTGTGATTGATTCAGTAAGCTATAATGTTGTTCATATATAAAAGGAACCCATGTACAATAGGATTCGGGCCACCCAAAGAGTGCATATAACAACTGACTTGCTTCTTGGTTCACTATTGGCATTGCTGTCAGGGTTGGGGGGAAGAATGAATGTTTCTAAATTCATGTTTGAAAAATATCATTTTTAAAAAAAACTTCTTTAAAGCACTGATATAACTGGATGTACTAAGGTGAAGCGGTCCTGCATTTTAATGAAATACACTTATTTTAACTCTGTAAAGACTTCATTATATGTTTACACTTTTGCTGCAAGATGTCTTTAAAGATGAAAGCATTCCTAAAGATAAGTTGTGCTAGACACCCTAGTTACTTCCTTTCTTTAGCTTCAATTACCCTTTAATTGGATGCATGACACCCTAATTACTTCCTTTCTTTAATTTCAATTACACTTTGAATACATGCTTGCCTGTTTACTTAACATCTCCTTGATGTTATTGCTGAGTCGAGTAAAAAGTAGCCCAGTGTTGCTGTTGAGAAGGGGGTCACATGTAAAGGACAGGAGGGCCCCATATGGCCCCCAGCGTACTTTGAATATCACTGATCTAGCGCAAGAATGACAATAACACAGAGGGTGGAAAGTAGGAGGATTTGAAAAATAGAAAAAAAAAGAGTGCCAAAGGGAGAAAGCCGGCCTGAAAAAAAAACTTGGAAGAGTAAGAAAAGGGGCAACGAAGATCGAACAGTTGATTAAAAATGCAAAAGTTAGAATGAAGACTGTGTAGCCTTGGTATCTGGTACATCGACCTTCAATAGTGAGGGCAGAGGGATTCTAAGGAAACATGAGGGTTCCCGGGCTTATTCATTTGACAACGAGTCCCCTCCCCCATTTGGTTCCAAAGCCTTAGACAGTGGATACACATTTCCTATCTGGAAAATAAGTATACAAATGGGAACATAATCACCCCACTTTGTTCCAGTTCCGAGTTCTTCTTTACCAAGGAAGAGAAAGTTCTGCAGTGTACTCGATGGGCAGCTGTGTGGCCAGAGTCGGTGTCTGTATGACAGCAAGTCACCCCATGGTGAGGGAATCTGCACTTCTTTCTGGAGAAGCAAAGGATCTGCCTAGCACCCCTGCCTGCTGACTTTAGGAATGAGAGTGCCTTGTCCTGCAAGAGGACAGTCTGTCCAAGAGGAGAAGCCTAGCAAGTTCTTGGCATGAGGAACACCCAGAAGAAGCTAACTGCCAGAGGTAGGGAAGCCAGGAGAGACCAGTGTTTGTGTTGGGTCTTTTGGCCTCCCTAAACTGCCCCAAGCCATTCAAGTGAATCAATCAGTCAATCAGGGAATTGTAAGCGCGCTACTCACCCATGAGGGTCTCAAGGTGCTGAGGCTGTAGGGGGGGGCGGGACCGCAGATCTGTTTAGCCGAAGAGCCAGGTCTTGAGGGTCTTCCTGAAGGTGTAAGAAGTAACATTTTGTCGTTCAGCACCCTGCTCTGTGCCCGAAATACTGGTGGTGCCACTGCTAAATGCCGGTACTGTCCCATGAAGAACTGCCAACATCGTTGATGTGGACATCCTAAGCCCCCAAAGTGTGGAACGGCATCCTACTCTGCATCAGAGCCCTCTCCTCTCTTCTTTAACTCCACAAGAAGCTGAACACCTGGCTTTTCAATTAACCAACTGACAATTGGCAGGGCTAGGCACACACACCTGATCCGTGCCATGATACCCTTTTGGGTGAAATTGAACTTTACAAATACACATCACATAATATAACATATAAACTGCCTGAAGGCCTCACTTGCTGAACATTCGGCCAGTAGGCTGCAACTGCTGTGGATAAGCAGCTATCTAGAGCTGGCCTGGAAGGCTGCCACTGTGTAAAATGCCCACCAGCTAATCACAACCTAAAGAATGCATCTGCAGAAGTGGAGCACTCCAGTGAAGACCTACAGTGCAGGTTCCTGCCAGCAATTTGAGACCCAAATGAGACTGCCACCTCAGCTGCATGTCACAGAAGCCACTGCTACAGTAAATGGTTCAGAGAGTAGGGAAACAGTGTGTTTCATACCCAAAATCTTCTGTATAAAACTGCTGGGCGTTCAGTGCTGGCAAGCAGCAATAACACTTTTAGGGTTAGGGCCATTAGCCTGAATAGGCATTCACATTGTGCAACTGGATCACTGTTGTAAGCAGAAGATAAATAACTACCTTCATGTTGTTGGCAGTTTAGGGGAAAAAACTTAAATGGATCACTTCAGCCGTAATACACTCAGTAAGGGTACACCCCCTAAGTGCTAACTTACTCACCATGATCGCCTGCTAAGTGATTTATTCTCATTCTTAATTCTGCGCACAGCAGACAAAAAATGTCCTCTCAAACATTCTTTTGCTGCACACAGAGGGAAAAATAACGAGAGGAAACATGAGCAGCCACCCTTTACGCCAGTCAGACGATATCTTTTACTACAAATGTGTTAAAGATTTCCACATTAATCCCATATTCATTTCTCAGTAACTTCGTAGTGACCCAATAGCAGGCAGAAATGTATTTGCTAGGTTCCATGGTTCGGCTACTTGATTAAATAGATTCAGCCATGCTTTCAGGCATCTTCTGGACTTGTGGGTCTCCAGGCAAGATATATTTTGAGGTCCCCTGTCTGGAACAACTTTTAATTTATTACATCTTTTCGGCTTATTCATGCCCTTGTGATGCTAAAGAATATTAAAGTATATGTTAATCCTTCAGACACTGGAGCATGCTAAAACAACCGAACGCTCAAGCTTCCTAGTGTTTGCCAGAAAAATTGTACCAAAAAAAAGCTTGAACAATCATTGTTAAAGCCATTTCTTTCTGAGTTTGGGACTAGATTTGTTTTGTAGTTGTAGCATCAATGCTTTATGGAGAATTCAGTTTCTAACCCGCTTATTGCTCCCATTGTAGAAAAACATGCAAAGAGTCACATGTAAGATGTTTAGTGAACTAGTGCACATTTGAAATGAGACTTATGGATATAGCTCTTGAAGTTGGACCTTTAGTTGCCAATTAATTGTAATCACAAATAAACCCCCTTCGCTACTGCCATTGTTGCTGTAACAACGAAAATCAAAACACTACCCTGAGGAATATCACAATTTAATGGGTTAAAAACGAATTATTTTCTTCTAATTTAATTTCCACTGCTCTGTCCATCTTCTCTTTTTATGTGTGCACATTTCTGGATAACCAAGTTTCGAATTCCTTGTTCCTCCTCTTCTCTTTTTATGTGTGCACGTCTCTGGCTAGCCAGTCACCTGTGACCCTTCTGAGTAAAAAAAGATGAACAAGAGAGGATACAGGAGATAGACAGAGACATAATAACAACAGCATGGCCGGAGATCTGAAGTAGAGGGAGAAAGGGGCAAAGATAGAGATAAAGTATAACAACATCTGAGACAGGGAGAGAAGTCAGGTAAATAGACAACTGTGGGATAGTCAGAAGGAAATATAAAAAGAGATAGAGAGAGAGAGATGTAAGTAGAGAAAAAGTGAGGACTTGTAGAGCGTTAGAGAGAGAGGGAGAAGGAAATTTAGAGATAGATAGACGTATACAGTACTCCACTGCATAAGGTAGCAAGAGAGCGGTAATAAAGAAAAAGATGTAGGCTTCTTCCAGCGACGAGTCCTGCAGGTTTCAATCTTTCCTTGTGAAGGGTGGTAAGTCTCCACTGGCCGCAACTCTTGTTAGGACGGTCGGTAGAAGTTCAAGTGAAAGACCGGTTCTCAGAAATACATTGGTGTTAACTATAATCACCAAAGGTTAGGAGGGCAGATGCACTCTCTGTTACTTCTTAGGTCAGAAAAAAAGAACCTGCATACTTGAGGGAAGGATGACTCTTTGAAATACAAAAACGATCAGTAAAGTTGATTGTTTCAGATCTGAACTATTCTGTTATGTATGGCAATGAAAGACTTTATAAAGCAATTAAGGAAGAGGAAATTCAGCTATTACTTATAAATGTGACAACTCTATTGAACTCAGATGCAACAAGGTAAACTACAACTGAGTGAATGTTTTATACAGCATCTGAAGCACCTGCAATGTTAGAGTTGACAAGATGCCTATGAAAGTGGATTTCAAAAGGTTGATTGTTTTCTTTAATAAACTGTATTGGTGTTGAGAATACTAGTTAGGTAGTCATTTAGGGGCCCATTAGGATGTCGGGCGGATTGCCCCCGCCAGGCTGGCGGTAGCCACCGCCAGCCTGGCGAGGGCAATCCGCCCGACATCCTTCCCTGAATTCCCCCCCGCCATATTAGTATGGTGGGGGGGACCGCGGCGGAAGAAAACACCGCCCGCCACTTTTCCGCCCGGTCGCCTTGCGGCCAGGGCGGAAAATGTTGAATATGGTGGCGGTGTCTATGAGACACCACCAACCATATTACAATGGCAAGAGTGCAATGCCTTTCCGCGGCGGCAATGCCGCCACGGAAAGGCAGGCAGTCTTCACTCTGGGGGCCCCCTGCGGGCCCCCAGAGTGAAGGTGAGTGGGGGGGTGCACACAGGGGGGTACCTGTGGTACCCCCCTTCATTTTCATTTCCAAAGCGGCAGGCACCACGCGGTGCCTGCCGCTTTGGAAATGAAAATGCTGTGATATATTGTCAGCATTGTGGCGGGCGGTGCAGAGAGCACCGCCTGCCACAATGCTGAGAATACAGGATGTGCCCGCCACTGTGGCGGGCACATCCTAATGGCACCCCCGGGACCCCCACCCTTAAGGCGGGCGGTCCCGTTGCCATCCTAATGAGGCCCTTAGTGTTTTGTTTTCACTCTCCCTTTTTGTCATTACAAAGCCAGTACACTCGAAATTCCTAGAAGGTGAAAGCTGATTCCCAGTCAGCAGCTATCACAATAGGCAAGCCCGTCTGCTCCCGTTTACGTCTAGACCGCGCCCAGCGCCAGGCCCCTGCGAACACCACGACGCCCGACACTGCTACAATGCCAGCACCCTCCACGCACTCAACACCGGACGATCACACACCTGCTTCCTGGCCGCCACGAAGCTCATCCAAGGACCCTTCTACTGCCGGAACTGCAGCTTCACCAGCACGCAACCCGCCCACCGGGAAAGAACCCAACCACCTCAGATGCCTTCTTCTCAATATCCGCTCCGCACGCAAATACGCCGTTGAACTCTGGGACCTACTCAACTCAACCTCCCCAGGCGTCGCCTTCCTGACAGAGACCTGGCTGAACCCCTCATCGGCACCCAACATCGCCATAGCCATCCCGGAAGGCTACAAGATCACCCGCAGGGACTGCACCAACGGATTAGGAGGAGGAATCGTCATCGTCCACAGGAACACTCTCAGAGTCTCGACCAACACCGATGACACCCTCAGCACCGCCGAACACCTGCATTTCCAGATCCACACCGACCCCAACACCACCCTCAAAGGAACCCTCGTTTACAGACCCCCGGACCCCGACCACAGTTCAGCGACTCCATTGCCGACCTCGTCAGCACACACAACCTCGCCTCCATGGACTATATCCTCCTTGGGGACCTGAACTTACAACAATGACGCGTACAACAATGACACCAACTCCACCACCCTGATCGACAACCTTGCCAACCTCGGACTCAGACAACTCGTCACAACACCCTCTCCACCAGCCACACGCTTGACCCCATCTTCTCTGCAAGCCCCTACGTCTCCTTCAACCACATCACCGAACTCCACTGGACCAACCATCGTTGCATTCACTTCACCTTCCGGAAACCCACCAAGCACCACTGCACCCAATAGATGCCTCCCCGCTCCTGGAGCAAAGTCATCGAAGACCAGCTAACCACCACCCTCGCCCGGAACCCACCGGCTGACCCCACCGACCCCGACACCCCCGACCGCAACCTCAGACAGTGGATCGACGACTGCACCAACACCCTCGCTCCACTCAAGCAACCCTCCAACAGCCACACCAACAAGAAAGCCAGCTGGTTCACTGAAGACCTCCAGGCCTTCAAGCAAAGCTGCCAAAAGCTAGAGAAGAACTGGCACCGTGAACAAACACCGGACAGCTACGCAGCCCACAAGACACCATCACCTCATCAGATCCGCCAAAAGGCCCTCCTTCAAAGATTGCCTAGACAACAATGAACACAACAGCAAAGAGCTCTTCAACATCGTGAAGGAACACTCCAACCCCAGCTCTAACACCAAGGACATCCCACCTTCGCAAGACCTGTGCGACTCGCTGGCCACCTTCTTCCATCGCTAGATCGTAGGCATCCACGACAGCTTCAACGCCACGACTACCCCGACAACCACTGGGACCCCCACCCCCAAGACCACCATCCGCACCAACCGCCTGCTCTCCTGGACCAACATAAACGACAACGACACCATCAAGATCATGAAAGCCATCCACTCCGGATCTCCGTCGGACCCATGCCCACACCACATCTTCAACAAAGCCAGCACCACCATCGCACCCCATCTCTGAAAAGCCATTAACATCTCCTTCGAGACAGCAACCTTCCCGGAGAGCTGGAAGCACGCCGAGATCAACGCCCTACTCAAGAAACCCATGGCGGACCCCAAGGACCTCAAGAACTTCCAGCCCATCTCCCTGCTCCCGTTCCCGGCGAAGGTCATCGAGAAGACCGTCAACAAATAACTGACCCGCTACCACGAGGAGAACAGCATCCTGGACCTGTCCCAATCCGGGTTCCGCAGCAACCACAGCACCAAACTGCCCTCATCACCGCCACCAATTACATAAGGACTCTGCTACACAACGGAGAAACCACGGCCCTCATCCCCCTGGACCTGTCAGCCGCCATCGACACGGTCTGCCACCGCACTCTACGCACACGGCTCCACGGCTCCGGGATCCAAGACAAGGCCCTGGACTGAACCACCTCCTTCCTCTCCGGCAGAACACAGAGCGTCCGCCTCCCCCCTTCCACTCCGAAGCCACTGAGATCATCAGCAGCGTACCCCAGGGCTCTACCTCAGCCCAATGCTGTTTAACATCTACATGGCACCGCTCGCTCACGTCGCACAACTGCATGACCTCAACATCATCTCTTACAGCGATGAAACCCAGCTGATCCTCTCCCTCACCAAGGACCCCCACACCGCCAAAACCAACCTCCACGAAGGAATGAAGGCCGTCGCTGAATGGATGAGGAATAGCCGACTGAAGCTGAACTCGAACAAGGCGGAGGTCTCATCCTCGGATACACCCCCGCGGCCTGGGACGACTCCTGGTGTCCGACCACACTGGGAACAGCCCCAACACCCACCGACCACTCACGCAACCTAGGGGTCAGCCTCTCCTTGACAGAGAAGGTCAACACCGTCTCTTCCTCCTGCTTCAACACCCTCCACATGCTCCACAAGATCTACAAGTGGATCCCCACTGCAACGAGAAGAACGGTCACCCAGGCCCTCGTCAGCAGCAGGCTGGACTACGGAAATGCCCTCTACGCAGGAACATCGGCCAAACTCCTGGAACCGCTTTAACGCATCCAGAATGCCTCGGCACACCTAATCCTCGACATCCCTCACCGCAGCCACATCACACCCCACCTGAGAGACCTGCACTGGCTCCCCGTCAACAAGAGGATAACCTTCAAACTCCTCTTCCATGCACACAAGGCACTCCACAACACCGGAGCAGCGTAGCTCAACAGACGACTCAGCTTTTACACCCCCACCCACCAGCTCCGCTCTGCCGACCTCACCCTCGCCACAGTCCCTCGCATCCGAAGAGCGACCTCTGGCGGCAGATCGTTCTCCCACCTTGCCGCCAAGACCTGGAACACCCTCCCTATCCAACTACAGCAGACCCAAGACCTGCTGACCTTCAGAAGACTCCTCAAGACCTGGCTCTTAGAGCAGTAGCAGCATTCCCCCCTCCCACAGCACCTTGAGACCCTCACGGGTAAGTAGTGCGCTTTACAAATGCTATGATTGATTGATTGATTGATTGAAAGTGTACAAGTTGGAGGGGTGTAGAAGGAGTAGAATTTGGGTGAATGAAATAGAAAGGGGAAAGAACATAAAGACCCCCACTAGCTGTTCTTTTAGTTGTCATTACAAATCTCCCTTCCAGCTGTTCATTTCCCCAAATACAACTGCCCATCATCTGGCCTCTCCAATGCCCTAGTATCCTCACAGAACTAATCAGGGAATTGATACGACCTGGAGATTGGACCCTATGGAGAATTGCGTTAACTCTGAGAATTATCTCACCACATCTTGATGGAATCCTGACAGGTATAAAGAGTAGTAAAGGTCAGAATGAAAATGTGACGAAGAGCATAAAGAGGAAATTCAGAGAAAAACGTGAAATAGAGAAATAGAGGTGAGGTTTATAGAGCAGTTGATAGTTGTGAAATAGAAAAGGGGAAGAGACAGTGTGGTACAGAGATCTATAAAGAAAGAGGTTAAGAAAGATAATTGAGTTGGAGTGGGTGAGTTGAAATGAAGGAGGTCCAGAGACCTGTGTGAGAGAGCAAGTGAGGGAGGAATTGATGATAGGGAAAAGGCAAAAGCAGGTAGATAGCCAGAATGGAGTAACATATTTAAAGGGGTGAAACAAAGGGAACAGACATAGGAAGAGAGAAGTAGGGTTGAAGATATGAGGTAGTGAGGTAAATTGAGAGGTTAGTAGTGAGAGAGAGGGGGTGGAGAAATGAGAGGTAGTGAGGGAGATGTGAGGTAGAGAGGGAGATGTGAGGTAGATAGAGAGAAATGAGATAGAGATGCAAAATGCAAAGGGGAGTGGTGAAATAGAGAAAGTGCTGAAAGAGCTAAGTTCGTTTTTTTTGGGTTGTTTTTTTTTATTGCCACGAACATCAAATACACAGCTCCAGGCCTACAACCTCGGGGGCCGGCCGCGTGATACACATGTCAGATAAACAATAAGCACTTACGTACACGGCCCATCAGCCGACAACCCGGGGGTCCGGCGGCGTGTTCCTCATAGGAGCTGACAAATACATAGTTATCCCCGTCTCAAGGGCTGGGTGCCGTAGTCGTGCGCATTTTCATCTTTTTATCCAACCATTCATCCCCCCGACCTCCCTTCCCATGTCTCCGCAGCCAGTGTTCCAGTCAAGTACGTTTGTGTCATAACTATACTAAAACTAACTCCCAACTAGGCCATTGGCCCTGTCCCTCCCCTCCCTGCAACCTCCACGGGTACCTATGGTATGTTCGTCCATGTGACATCTAGATCTGTCTTCCAGCTACGCCTGTGCCCAGGTTTGTCCTTGAGCAATGTCTACGCCCCATCTGAGTCTTCCTATTTGGGATGCCTGTCCCTATTGCAATGTCCCAGCTAGGTCGGGTGTAGGCTGTGCGATCTCTATCCCACCCTGCCCGTCTAACCAATGTCCATCTCGCTCCACTCCTCCATCGCACTCAATGACACACTCTCTGGATCAGGTGCACAGCCTTCCTCTCTCACTAACCGAGGTTCAACTTCCGATTCACTGTTTGCATCTCTATCTGGAGTCTCCCTCCCTCCCCCCCCCCCGGGCTTACAAATTCCTCTCGCTCCCTCCCTGTGAGGTAAATTTGATACAGTGCCCAAAAATTCTTAGGGCGGCTTTTTGGGGGCAGTAGTTCGCTATAGTGTTCCGCTTGCGAGCTACAATACAACATGTCTCGTGCCCATTAAGAACTAAGTTAGTTATGACGTGGAGAGAGAGAGATACAAAGAGGTGAGGTTAAGATAAGCATGAGGTAGTTTGAGAAGTGCAATCGATGAAAGAGAGGTAAAGGGAGGTCAGATGGAGAAAGATCGTGAGGTAAAGAGAGGGAGGATGAGATATAGAGATAACTGAAGTAGAGAGAATGGATATAAATGTAGGCACAGACAGTGATAGAGAGGAGCACAGGCATGAAAGAGAGGTAGAGAGAGATATGAAGTTGAGTGGGGTATATATGGGTATATCAAGAGAGGTGAGGTAGACAAAAGTGAGGAAGTGAAAGCTGAGCTATATAGAAACAGTCAAGGTACATAAAGAAGTAGGGTTAGAGGTAGAGGTTATGAGAATTTGAGTTGAAGTAAAGTGAGAGAAATGACATAGAAAATGCATTTTTCTACTTAATTGCCGCAAACTGCCTGAGAGTGTGGGGGTATATGGCTAGCCAGGTCAAGCATGCATGCTAACAACCAACTTACACCCTTAGCACAAAGAACTATTTACGATGAGAAAATGGAAGAATTCCAGCACAAAATAGCTTTTGTGCTAGAAAGTAAATACCCTTGCAATGGTGTGTGCTGGTTTGCATTGCTTTACTGGACTTTACCCCAGTGCAAACAATGAGTTATTCTGGCCCTAAGTTTCTGTTAAGCACGCTTGGCTGTCAAACAAGAAAAAGAAGCTGTTTTTTATGAACATTATTATGGCAGGAATTTTGTCTGTCCAAGTCACTTAGCGGGGGGGATCCTTGATAGGTGGAGACCCTGGCAGTTGGCCACTTTGCAGATGCCTTAAAACGTGAACGTCGTACCCATCTAAAGCCACTTCTGCGCAGTGATAAAGGGCTTTGTTCTTTAAAGCAAATAAGTAATTGTCAACCTGCCCTCTGGTCTCTACTAGTGCTCTGAAATCTCTCTAGTGCGCTGCATGGGGGCCTGAGTAATGGAGCACTTTAAAGCTTCCTTTTCTATTCATAGACATCCACTTTATTGCACTTGAAGCATTTCTTAAGAGCAGTCCAGCTAAGGTGTTTTGAAAATCTGTACCAACAAGCATTGGCATAGCCAATAGGTCTCGCTTGTGGGACCTTATAAGTATTTAGTTTTGCAGCACAATATACGAGTTGCATAATCGGATATTGTGCTGCAAAACTAAATACTTATAAGGTCCTACAAGCGAGACCTATTGGCAATGCCAATGCTTGTTAGATACATGAAGCCAAAATTACAAGTGAGCATGTTACAAAAGCAAACGTTACGTTACATGAGACAATAGTGACAGTTGTGCAAGTATCAAGAGCAACAAAATACAAGAGGTAGCAAACGATATGTTCTTAGAGGAAACAAGCTTCTCGGCATTGCTGGTTGGGGGAGTGGGGGGGGTGGGCGGGGGAGCAGCAGGCAGATGCGAGTGGAGCGCGCGCTGGAGAGGGAGGGGGTGGGAGGACTAGGCAGCGGGAGAGAGGGAGAAAGGAGCGCGAGGGAGGCGTTTTTAGATACATGAAGTCAAAATTACAAGTGAGCATGTTACAAAAGCAAACGTTACGTTACATGAGACAATAGTGACAGTTGTGCAAGTATCAAGAGCAACAAAATACAAGAGGTAGCAAACGATATGCAATAGCATATCTGAGGGAACACGGCCTGGGGGAAGCTGGCTGGGGAGGGGAGGAGAAATGAAAGGAAGGCTGTGTTTGCGGGGAGAGAGAGAGGGGAGGTGCTGGTGTGGGAGGGGGGAGGTGCTGGTGTGGGAGGAGTGCTGCTACGGCAAGGCTGTGCTTGCGGGGAGAGAGAGGGGAGGTGCTGGTGTGGGAGGGGGGAGTTGCTGGTGTAGGAGGAGTGCTGCTAGGGGAGGAGAAGCCCTGGCCGTGAATGCTCGTGCATGTTCACGTGAACTGCAAGAAAACGCCGGGCTGAAACCCCTTAGTTTGAAGAGGATTTTGCCGACATGAATTCGATCCTATCCATTCCTGCGGAATGAGACAGGCTCGACCTAAAAAGCAGGTAGGAACACAAATTGATGAGTCATAAGTCGGATACAATGTGTTCACCATTTGGTATTTCAAGGGAACAATTAATCAAAAAATTGAGTGGACACAACATATGATACAAATTTATACATATAATCATAGCAAGCATTTATAAACAAGGGCTGATATGTCGTGGCTGGGTGATCAAAGTTCTCAACGCATGTTTCGGCACTGGACATGCCTTCATCAGGAGGGCCACAAATGTTTTTCCTACAGAGTAATCCGAAGATACATGTCTTAAACATGAAATACAGTAAAATCAATGGACATACACGGAGTTAAAAAAAAATCTAGGGGGTTAAGCTTTTTACTCAAAAGTTGCCAATAGGTTGCAAAAAATCTGGAATTCACACAGAATTGCGATAACTCAAGATTACCAATCACCAATGTTGGTTAAAAAGGAGTTAATATAGATCACCCATAGTGTGATTACAGACAGTGAGTGTCAAGAATGAAACTCAGATCAACCAAAAAGAGCCAAGAGAGAACCGGTAATGGAAGAAGGAGGAAATGCAGATAAGAATTGCTAGAACTCACAATGAATAGATGATGTCTAAAGCAAGCGTGCTTCAATGTATAGGCTTTGACGATGTCCAAGGCACAAACCTGTGTATCAAAATCTGTCATTATTTATCTTAGTTGAGGGATGACGGAGAATTCACAAACATTTCCGTAGAGAAGCTAGATAGTCCAAATTACACTGATGCTATTGCTAACTGTAGCGTTTATGTAACTCAGGATGCAATCATAAGAAAATATCACTTATTATGTAATAAGAGTTCTGCAGCTTGTTTATTCAAGGGATGGTAGTTATGGATATTTATATAGTACCTATTCAGCTCAGCAGCTACACTGTCTGGCAACATTATTATAAATATTTTAATATAGACACCAAGCAAGGCTACCTCTTTCAGGAGTATATGGCTCGCTACTTGCGTGTTTAAAGAATGTGATAAATCTAGGACCACTGGAGAGTACTAAGCTTCTTGGGTTATTGCACCTCAAATTAGTGTTTACTCTTTGCAAGGTAAAAAGCGGTGCCAAAAACGTAACACTTAACAAAGTAAAGCTGCAGAGTATTACCTGGAAATTTTACTGTAGTGAGTTTTAGATTCTGAACACGGTATAAGAGGCACTCGAGGCAGTAGTTTCTAGAAGGCCATTAAGTGGGCACAAAAAGGATCGATAGGCAACAGGAAACAGTCATAAGACATAGCTTGCTCCGCTCTACTATAACTGAACAGATAAATTAAAGTTGAGAATGGAACAAACTTCAAACCAGATGTATGTATCTTAATCTTACTAATTATACATTGTTACCTCAGTGCTTACGGGGAAAGTGCTCGATAGGTGAAACGGAGGTCCTGCTGTGAGATACTGTCCGTGTAGTTTGCACACTACAGGAAGCCAGGATAACCATAAAATGAGCTACATGTGGTACACACCACGGGGAAAGATACGAAAATTAAAATCTCTGACCCCCGTGAGAGCTCGATTAAAAGTGGCGAGTATTACATGGGTCAGTTGTTAATCAGTATGGGCAAATTAATGTACTCCACCGATGCACTTACCTATACATAAATAAATCCGGCGGCGAACAGATTCGCCATGGTGGAGCTCTTTCAGTTGTAAAATATTGATTTTTTTTTTTCCCCTGGTCGACGTGCTTGCGGCCCAGGACCCAGGCGGGCTGCTGACGGGCTCATGCTGCAAGTACAACAAAAGGAGATGAGAGTAAACCGGAGTTAGCCGTATGATTCTATGGTTCCTGTTAGGGCTCGGAGATTTAACTGTTAAGGACTGACGGATTTTATTTTTGTGGGTACGGGCCTTTTTTGGGTACTGCGCCAGATAGTTCGTACCTGTTTCTTGGCAAGAATGTTCGCCATGATAGAAAGTCGGCGTTTGTGCCGAGTGGGAGTCTTGAGTCCTCCTGTCCGATCACGTGATAACCTACGAGACTCTCTCATGAATGGATAACGTAGACAGACTACACAGTCTGGCTATTCACGTATGATGACTGCAGAAAATAAACTGACGGACGGACCAAGCGCCATGGAGCCGCCGCTGCTGCTCGCCGCCTGCCTCCTGCTGCTCGGTGGGGCCCGCGCCGACCTCTCAGGTGAGTGCGAGGAAAGAGGGGGGGGACATCTCACCCTTGGGGGGTGGAGGCGGCGGGGGGGGGGAGTTGGTGTCTGTATGTGTGCATGTGTGTGTGTGTGTATGTGCGCTCGTGTGCCCGTGTGTGTGTCTGTGTGTGTGCTTGTGCGAAAAGCAGGGGCTGTGTGTGTGTATGCATGAGGCGTCCAAGGAGAGAAAGAAGAGACAGGAGAGGGTGAGCGCGCGACCTGATCCCATTGCGGCCGGCTGCGTGCGCGTAACAGCCTCTTGTCCGCTCTGCCTAGTCCTTGAAAGTAAAACGCGTGAAACGATTACAAAAGACTCGCTCTGCGACTGCAGGCCTTTGGCCTGCAATCGCAGGGCGAGACCTAAAAAGGAAGAGACATTTGTTACTTAATGAATCCTGGCCATTTACCAAAGTGGTTTTGTTTAAACTAATGATTACTACAGTTGAGGCTCATCCGCTATGGCAGTCCCCCCCCCCAAGCAGCTTCCAAATTTCACAAAAAAAAGATAATTAAACAGGTTTACTATCCTTTTATTTTTCTTTCCTGGTCCGAGTCTTTGGAGCGGGGTATAATAGGTGACAGGCTGCTGGAGGCGTGGTATGCAATGCCGTCAGTGCGCATGTCAGTGTGGCCAGCCATCTTAAGGTGACGAACCCAACATGGGCCCTGAGATGTCTCCAACCCGAAGCTGAATTGCCAGGTTGGAGACAGCAGGCTCAGGCTCCCAGACTCTCTGGGAGCGCAAATCCAGGGTGCTCAGGCAAATCCTGGCACTGCTTTCATACATGAGAGCAGCATCTGGATTGGGCGCAGGCGAGACTGGGAGACTGCGCCTGGAGTGGACAGGAGCCGAGAGGAGCACAAAGGTGGCGATGCGGCAGGCGGGAGGTAAGTTCTTTTTCTTTAGTTTTTTTTGTTTGTATTTTTCCCTATCTTCCCTCCACCCCACCCCTCTCTACCCCTTACCCCCAGGCCCGCCACTATGCCAAGCACCAGCTGCTACGAGATTACAGATTAGAACCATATTCACAGGTGAGCTCACTTTAAATAAACCAAAAGAATTGTTGTCAGAGATCTCTGAATCACAAACTTCTGTGCATAAACAAAGTCGAAAGTTGCAGCACTGAAGCTCATCATATTAGAGAAACGTTGCACAGGTACCAAAAACTAAAAACATTTATACCATTTTTGCTGCCTGTGTAATAAATAAGGAATCAAAGAAAATGTATTTACACCACAGTAAATACATCAGCAAATGTTTTCATACATACCAAAATGCCTTTTTGCAGTTGTTTTCTATAAAGCGGCCCGTGTGTGAATACAAAAAAGCTTAGTACATCTGGTCCTAAGCTTCAAACAAAATGAGTTTGTTCCATTTCTGAATGAAGTAGCAAAATAGTGCAAATTCATGTTCCTCTTTGTTATTTGCAAATGGCGATTCAAGGGGTAGGATATTTTATTCTGCACTCTTCATCATTCACTGCATGTGTTCACAATCTGCTTCCACCACTTTTGCCTTGGTGCTGCAATCTTTCTGTATTATGGACTGGAATAAAATCTGTTTGCAAAAATGCTTCTAATTAATTTGTTCTGCTTTTTGCATCAGTGCAAAGGTTCTGCAGTAAGCCACAAGCAAAACATTTGACTAAATAATTAACAATTTTACTATGACAGCAAGGCATAAACTCATAATTATATATAGCATTTACATTCAAATGAACAAGCACTATCTGAAATGCATTACTGTCAAAATATGGAAAAGAAAAAGGAAAAGAAACTCTCACAAAATCATACAAGAGAATATAAACACATTAAAAAATTAGTCATGAAAATAATATATTTTAAGATTTGTTACATGTATAATTCAATAGAATAGTCAATTACCACACTATGCAAATCCTGATCGCATACGTTCTCTTTTGCTGATTAAATGAGTCTGGCATTCATGCCTAAATAGGTGCAAAGTTAGATTCGCAAATGTCAAAATGTGTTTACTTGCTCACGTTAAGGCAAGAAGAATCCATCTGCTTGAATATGAAGATAATCTGTCGTACTGAATGGCTTTGAAAGATCAGACGTTTGGGGTTACATTGCATACTTTGCCTCTTTAAAGAAAGCCTCATAATGTATCACTGAAGATAAAAGTGGGTGAAAATGTTTTACTAAATTGCTTCTGCTTAGCATAAGTAGGTGAAAGATTTGACAAAGACAAACACTACACAAGGACACCATGTTTATAGATGCCGTAAAGCAGATGTTTTCACATCAATGAGAGATAGCTGTAAAATGTTCCTTAGTTTTGTACTGATTCCACTTAATGTTACTGCTATTTGGAGACCTACCACATCTGCGGTAGGTCTGTAAAACAGACGTGGTTGGTTTTGGCTTGAACTGCTGAGCTTCATTCTCAACAGAGGTACCCCTACTGGGTGCCTGCAAAATACAGTCTTAGGCTTTCATATTTCTGCTGCCGGAGGCACAACTCCCTAACATACTCCCACTTCTAAAAAACGATCTTTTGTTTCTAATGATAGAAAGGTTCCCAACAATTTCATCTTCCTTACATGTTAGTATACAACATTTCTGAAACTACGTTGACTGGTAGCATCGGTCAAAACTTTATAGGATGTAGAGACCACTTGCTGAGTTGCAATTTCACCCCACAATTAATTTTAGGAAACATTGGTAATTTTAAATCACAACCAAATCAAATACCAAAATTCAAATGTTTTTAAAAAAGCATGGTTTAATTTGGAATACTGTAGTTTCGATGGTCAGGTCTGTTGAGATAGCTTCTCCTTCATGCCTTGAGATTAATAAGTGTAATAACCAGGTTTAGATCTGGGACTGGCCAGTTGTAGTGCTTTCAGATATTTTTGGATTATTTCATCCTGTAGAGACATTAGATCCGGAAGGGACTAATGTTAGTGATGATGTTGGAGGTTGTTTGGTCAAATAGATAATTGGTCTAAATTCAAAGAGCTCTCTCTGTTGCTCTTCTGCATTACTGTTGTCACCAGACAAAGCAGCTTCATTGCTCGAGATAGCTGTTAATGAGTTAAACATCTGATAATGAATGAAACATGTCCTAAGTATTCTGTGTAGACAAGACTTGTCCACAGGACTCATATGAGGGCTTACTTTAATGCAAATTAGAGCCAATGTGCTGTCCTTTGTTGTTATTTATTCACTTGGTCATCCAGATATTGTGAGGCAGTTTGGAGGTTTCAGCTAAATTTTAACTACTTTGGGTACATGAAGGGACTTTTAAAACAGGGTCAAGCTTCACTGGTCATTTGTCCCAGCTTATCCTTGCAATTAACATCAGATCCCCCAGCTTCAGAGGGTTTGATAGCTGGCAATACCCGTTGAGCAGAATTAAGCTAATTAATACTCCCCAGGTTGGGCCCTAAATGGAGTGCCTTAAGCAATTTTTTCCAAGACACCTCAACTGTATACCTGCATAAACCACTTTCGAGTATCTACTTTGTCTAATATCAGATATAAGCAGGTATTACTCCAGCTGTCAATTTCAATCATTCTATAATCATATTACATGAGACAGTGTTCAACCTAACCCTTTAATATAGACCATTTGACCTTCTCACACCAGACTGCGAATTGCAGTGATTTTATTGTATTTCTGCAATCCAAAGGTTTTGCACAGTCATGTCCTGAAAGATTAATACATTTCATCAACGGCAGGAGTTTAGTTTACATCAACAGTTGCAGAAACTGGAACATATTCATGCTGAGAGGGTACATAATTAGGCCAATAATAAACTTACCAAACTGGTTAAGATTTATGATGAGTATTCTCCAAGGTTTGGCAGAACTTTATACTGATTTGTATACTCCAGAAAAAGACTAGAGTATTGATTTGGCTGAGGCCTCTTGCGCATACTTGGAGACATTATCAGTTCCAATGCTAGACCCAGAACCAAGTTTCAATCTAGGATAATGTATTACCAATCAAGAGATTTTACCAGCAATAATGGCCCAGGCCCAGGCCTAATGGAAAGCAACTGGTCTCCATGCATTGATGGCTGAGATCTAAAAGCTATTAGCAGTGATTATCAAAGTTACTGCTTCAGGGAACCTTGCCTCATCAGGGTTGCACGTCACAACTGTGGCTTGATTTAAGATATATAAATACCTTCTGGACAGTAAAATATTTGTCCTGTCAACATAGACTTAAAAATATTTAACACAGACTTATAAATCTTTAGGGACATATCACCTCAGCTGAATAACATAGATTTATGTCCTGGCAGAGACACTACATCCTATACCAATTGTGCTAGAAGTCTTATTGATTGAGCCATTATGTCTCAGGAGCCTATGGCCATGATTTTACTCAACAGTGAAAAAGTAATTGATAGGGTCTGATAGCACCTCTTATAGTGGGAGATGTCGCACATGGGCATTCATCCACAGTTTATTATTCCTTTATTCAGCTGTTATGTGCAATCCAGCCCTGAGCTCTTGACATGAATTAAGAGCGGCATGGTAGCTAATTTTTTTCAGAGAACACAGCAGGGATGTCCCAACCTTCAAGATCGTATACTGGGCATTCATTGTGCCAATAACCTATTTTTAAGGTTGATAACAATACTATTATTATTTTGTCCAGACTGAAGATTCTGATACAGACTCTTGGTTGTCTTTCTAGTCTGCACTGTGCTTCTTTTACTCATACGATCTGAAACATTTTTTTCAAAGATGCCACTGCCTCGCCACATTCTAATGGTTGGTTTCTATTTTTTTGCCAGTTTTTTCTTTCACCATATCCATCATATCCACTACAATTTTTCTTCATTGGTTTGGGCGGTGACCAAGCACACATTGAAATAATCTAAACCAAGTGAAAAATGCGAGAGTACTCCACATGGTGAATAGCAATGTAGATATCACCTTTTCCTAATTGTTTGCTTGAGATCTTAAGGATTGCCAAAATACCTGTATTCTTGGTATACCACTCAAGCAAATAGTTGCTTTGCAGATAGTACAGCAATGTGTTAATAGGGTGTATCAATAGTGTCTAGGAAACTAGCTTAATGGGTTCATAAACATATTAATACTCTGGTCAGTCGAAGGTTCCTGTGGAAAAACTATACAGGATTACTTATTCACATAGAAAAGCTGTCAATAAAGTTCTAAGTAGGCCTCTCCCAGCATGTACACGATGTGCCTCCGCCCCAGCCGATTTTTATCACATGGTATGGTGCTGTACGGCTTTGGCGCCGTTTTGGGGGGGGTGGAGCGTGAACTCACGCAGGCCCTGGGATGGGAGGTTACCCATGATCCGATGCATATGTTGTTGGGGGTGTTTGACGGCTTGAATGGCTCTAGGGCGGACAAGCGCCTGTTGGGGGCAGCTGTGGCGGTGGCCAAGAGAGACATATCGGCGCACTGGTCCCAGGCTAAGGCGCCTACTATACAAGGTTGGAGGAGAGGAGTGGACTGGTGTGGGATCCAGGAGGAAGCCCTATTGGAAGCTTGGGGGTGCCCGGATGTATTCAGTAAAGTGTGGGGTAAATGGTTTAGTATGCTACCACCTTGATGATCTGCCTTTATTTTATTTCATGTACAATTGTACTTAATGTATGGACTGCTGTACTACACCCTGATGGACCGTCCCTTTCCCTGTTAACTGTGTGCATTGTCATGCTTATCCCGATGATTATTGATCTGCAACCAATGAATTTATATGTTGTTATAAATCCAATAAAATTGATTATCAAAAAAAAAAGTTCTAAGTAGGGTGACTTTGCAATTCTGGAGGCTTAATCTACTAACATAAATACATAGTAATAAAAATAAGAATGTTGGAAGAGCTTAGAAGATTCATTGTTTATCTAACTTTTACTTCCTAAACACATCAAGCCAAAGCTACAACTATCTTTAAACATGAGTCAATTTGAAAGCTTTTGAAACACAATGAAAATAAATCTAATTTTCAAGCAAAAGCATAAACATAAGCAAACGCACATTTCATGGCATCCATGTTTCCTCAGAGGCTATAAAGAAAATGATAAATAGGAACTAGTTAGAAAAATACATATTTTTGCTAACAAATCATCAACTGGCCTTCTTCTACCTTTTACATTAAATATTGCGCCAAGACCAGAGAATGACCTCAGGGTTAGGTCTACTTTGATCTTTATCTTCCCTTTACCTGTTTTATTTCATTCTGTGTCTATAATGACGTTAACAAATCAGTCTTTGGTAAATCTATCATCGCTATCAATTAGTGTCTTGAAGCATAACTTGAATGACCATTAAAAGATGGATATGTGTGAACAAACCCATTGTACCCAACAAAAACAGAGGACCCTTAATCTATACATTCCAGCTGCTTTAATATTTAAGCACCTTCTAACTGAGGAATCCTGCATTCTAAATGCTTCAGATTTTTTTGGGGCAGCAGAACTGCCATCCATTCCACCAGTATCCCTCTTTTCCAACTACCATTTTCTTTAGTTAATCAGGATTTTAGAATGCTCTGGGGCTCATGTATGGGCTACTTATAAATTTCTTTGTCCAGTCAAATCCTAGCAAATCTTGGTTGGCATGCCCTCTTGCTTCATATCTTTTCTCATCTCTTATCTAGATTATCATACTCCAAATCAACATTTTTAACCTCATCTTGCCTTCCCAACTGCTGCCCTCCCCAACTCAGAAGGGCATCTGTGTGAAGTTAATATTCTCATGTCCTCCAAGCCTCTGTGTCTGAAATATTGAGATTCCTCCAAAGCTCCTCTCCATCAACAATAATTTCCATTGACAACATGTGCAAATATGGTGTACCTGTTCCCATCAACAATGTCTAATTACTTTAATCAAGGAGGACAATAGTCTCACAACAGCTTTAAAATGTACCACCCCACACCTATCGAAGCAATTTAATGACCACACACAAATCTCACCACAGACTTCTTATATGGTTGCCCTGCATGGCAAATGCCCTTGAAATGCTAGTTACGGCGTGGCTCTCCTTTGAATTGTACCAAAACTATTTTTAGGTGATACCCAGGCATGATTTCCTCCCTGTCGTGGGATGGAAGTGTTAGCGCCTAATAAGATTGACCAAATGGTATTTTAAGAGTAAACACCCTGAATTACAGATTTACCTATTTGGAATTCCAGATGACGCTTGACAGGTCGTATGGACTTTTGCCACCATTTTGTGAATGGAGCTGGAACAAAATACAAGTCATGCATAAATCATCAACTACCAGATCCTTAATATTCAGTTAACAATGAAAGGTTGAAGAAGTTTTCAAAAGCTTTATTTATCTTAACAGATTGGTATCGTTTTGGCATCTTTATTCAGGTAATCCAGTTTACAGAATTCTTTTATAAAAGGGTTGATTAGTGACAGTATAATCCATACAGCATGTTCCATAGAGGAAATCTTCACTAAACTAGCTAAAGGACTTAACCTACACTAACAGAGAAACCCATGAAGAGTTCCTTCCAGAAAAGAGCAAGATTTCAGAGCATAGTTAGAGAATAGAACTTCCCATAAAGAGCCATTCTGGAAACTCAGCCGAGTTCCCCAGAGCTGCAGTAGGAACCATTAGAATATCAGTGATAGAAGAATGATCATTGCAGTAGCATTGATCAAAGAAATCAGAATAAAGTCACCTTTAGCGATAGCTGTCAGCAACAAAGGGGTCGGAAAGCAGGAATCTTGACTGGAACAGGACAGATCCTGGAACTGGTCTGCAGTAACTGCATTGGACTGGACTAACCCATTAGGAACACGTACTATATATAATATATGAAATCACCACATTAATGTATAGAAAACTAGTAGGTGTTCGATTCTCTTCTCCAATGGAAATCGCTCATCCGATGGTGTCAGCAACATCCTTTGCTTCTCCTTCCAATTCCCATGTTAAACATTCAAGCCGGTACATAATTAAACACTGTAACCATTGGTGGAAAAATGGAGACAAGTTCTCATGAGAACCTTCTTACCTAAGCTAAAGCTGCGTTCGGTGCCTATTGTGAATACATGGCTAGTCAGTTGCGCTGAAACAGCTACATCAATGATGTTCTAGTTGAGCATCAATATTATTGTTCATTCTAACAGTCTATTCATTATGAATTCACAGCAAGGTTCCTTTTGTGTAGAAATGATCTAATATGGCATGATGAAGTAAAGGAATCAATCTTGAAGTCAGCACATTCTTTGACAATATGCTGGTTCTAGGAAAAATGTCCTAATGAATGTCTATTTAGCTTTGAGCAAGAGTCCAAAGAAAAGGCTTAGGCCTAAAAGTAAAGGGGCCCATTTAAGTATGATAGCCTGTCACAAAAAAATGTCTTCATGTTATTCTCATAAACATTTAAGCAAACACATTTTCTCTACATGTGATTTACTGAGTATTCCTTAAGCAAAATATAAATGCAATCCAATGTATTCCTACACGTTATAAAGCACGCACATTTTACTTATGTGTTATGTGTTATTTTTCTATGTGAAAACATTTCTGCACGGTTTAAACGCATTCTAAAGTGCAATTTTAACATGGCCAGTAAGTAGAAATTTGGGGCTAGATGTACGACGGATTTTTGCATGGGCAAATGGGTTTTAGACCCTTTACACATGTAAAAAAACAGTGGGCCTTGTACTAACCATATTTTGCGAGTTGCTAATTAAATAGCGACTCGCTATTAGAAAAGGGCGTTCTGAGGGCATCCCTTCCTAATAGCAAATCTGAACCCTATGTAAAAATATTTTCTGACCGCAATTGCATTTGCGAAACACTCACAGTTTACCACCTTCTTGAAGAGGGTGGTACATTTTCACAAATGGGAAGGGGTACGCAAGGGACCACTTCCTTTTTGTGAATGGGTGCTCAAACAATTTTTCATAGCAGGCAGTGGTCCCAGGACCACTACCTGTCCTTAAAAAAATAAACAAAAAGGCTTCATTTTTTTTTTTACATTCATCCCATTTTCCTACAAGGAAAACGGGCTGTATTTCCCAAAAAACTGTTTTATTTAAAAGCTGTCCCAAACATGGAGGTCTGCTGACCCCAGCAGACCACCATCCCTAGGTGTGCCAGCCATTCTCAATGGGGTCGCAAATTGTGACAGCCTGATTATTATGCATGAGGCACGCAATTTGCGATGCCCTTGGGAATCGCAAACAGTGTGTCAGACACTGTTGTATGTTGGCAATTGCGACTCGCAAGTTGCGTCTCGCAATTTGCAAGTCGCAATTGCCAATGGTCGTACATCTAGCCCTTGGTTTTTAAAATGAATTCCTTACAGAATCTACCCTCCTGAACATGTGTGATGAGCTGCACATAAGCAAGAACCAAAGCTTAGATGGCCCAATAATCCTGCTAGGCTTCTCCAATACTTTGGAACTCATCAATCAAAACATCCTTTCACATCACACGGAAACAGAAAAAGTTGCTGGTCGTAGTGTGCTACAGTATTGTATGTCTTTCCTTTAGGACCGCTCTTTCTCTCACGCACACACACGTAAACAAACTCTCCTTCACTTCAGAAGTTACAAACGTAATTTCGAGACAGCCATAATGAATTAAACCTACAATACGTATGTAGATGACACCTAGATCTACCTCAGACTGGAAATGGGGCTAAGACATGATTAGCTGATAAATAATTCATTAACACTTGATCAGAGCTTGAAGGGCCACAACAGGCTCTCACTATATTCAGGCAAATCAGAGTACTGCTCATTAGCCAAGGAAATTCCTCAACCATTACTTTTAGCTTGCTACTCAAATTTCAAATTTAGAAAAGCTTTATTCAACAGGATGTCATAAAAGTAATAGACAATACATCACAATACAATACACCATAAATAACACTTAACAATACAGGTGATTAAAAAGTTATTAAATTCGATTATTCCTGTTGTTACTATACATGTTTAGCAAAATTCATAAGTAATCAATTAAAAATTACTACACAAATAAAACCAATTTTAAAAACATCCGGTAATTTACAAGCTAACATCATGTGGTTAAAAAAGTGCGGGAGTGTATAATCCAGGCCCATATTAGGAATTTAGCTACAGCTACCGCTATACAGGGTGTACAATCTGACTCTAATATCCTTAACACTTCTATGTGCCTTCTGGTACCCAGGTTTAAACAAATTGGTTTTAACCATTTACGGCGCGGGGCATCATAAAGGGGACATACAAAAAATAAATGTGCTATGGTCTCGACCAAACTGTTACAATTATTACATTTATCATCTTTTGTTAGAGTCCATTTACAAGTAAAAACTTTTACAGGGAGTGACCCTACCCTGAACTGAAAATATAATTTACGATCTAAGGGACGCTCTATGATGTCGCAATATTGCTCATAAAGGGGACGCGATTTATAGTCTAGGAAACGGCCAGTTAGTTTGCTGTTATTTTGACCTCTTTGAATTTTTACCCAGACCATTTCCCCAGTATTTACCTTTCAATTGAGCTTTTGATGGAAAAGGTAATAAGACAGGATCTTCCGATAGATGGCTAAGTTCCAGCTCTTTTAAGAGTGACCTTAGTTCTTTAAGCCACTGGATTGTATGGTAACGATCAGCCTTGATCACGTCCCTCAGCGCAGTGGCTTAATGAATCAATTCTGGGGTGGTACAAATACGTCTCCAATACAATAGTGGACGTAACCTCGCTATGTCCACCACGTTTTTCCTACCCAAATCAAAAAATAGCGGAGCTATGGGTGTGCTTTGTGGTACGCCAGCCAAACTATGTAAAAATGTCCTCTCTGCTAATGCCAGTTGGCTCAGGTTTGAAAATCCCCAAAGCTCAGATCCGTACAAAGTAGCATTTAATACTTTTGTGTTATAAATCTCCAAAGCGGGTGAGATTAGCTTAGCAAGAGAAGATTTATATTTGGAGGATAGGGCCCCTGTAAGTTGGTGAAATTTTAAAATGGCCATATCTGTATGACCTTTCCAGCCCATATTACCCTGAAGTACGATACCTAAATAGGTAAAAGCCTCTACTTCCTCAAGGGGGATGTCGTTCAGAATGATTTTGCCTTTGTAGGATTTCCGCTCGTTCAGGGACATATACTTAGTTTTTGAGGTGTTTATCTCAAGACCACGCAGTTGGCAAAATTCCCCGAATGCATTGACGGCCTTTTGCAGCCCACTCGGGGTCCGCGAGACAATCAGCGTATCGTCCGCGAACATGAGGACAGGCACCCTGACCCCCGCCAGCACCGGAGCGTCTGTTGGGGAACTGCATAGATGGTCTACTAAACCATTGATGTATAGTGAAAACAGTGTGGGTGCCAGGACGCATCCCTGCCGTAACACCTCGCTCAACAGGGAATGCATCGGTAACCTCACCCTGGGCTCCCCATCTTATTCTAGCGAAGTTGTTCTCGTGTAGGCGAACGATAAAGGTCAATAACTCGGGGGACATCCCCAACTCAGTCAAAACCTTCCACAGTTTAAAACGTGGAACTAAATCGAAGGCCGAATTCAGGTCTACAAAAACTGCATAAAGTGACCCTTTTGTTAGAACGACATTCCTCCAATAAAGTGAGATAAAATAAAAGACTTGATCAATGGAACTGGTACAGGGGCGAAAACCGGCTTGAAATGGGGATAGAATATTATGTTCCTCTACCCAAGTTTGTATTTTATTTTGAGCTAATCGACCAATACGTTTTTGGGCTGAGTCTATAAGACTAATAGGTCTATAGTTACCTGGTGGGGATTTGTCACCCTTTTTAAAAAACGGAATTATTTCAGCTCCTTTCCACGATGAGGGGATCGGAGCACCCCTTGCCACAGCGTTAGCTAGATGGGAAAAATACTGGCACCAGGATGATCTATCACTTAAAAAGACATCAGCAGGGATGCCGTCCATGCCTGGGGCTCTGCCGTTGCTCACACAATCTAATGCTGCGTTCACATCTTTCTTAGTAAAAAGCTTGCTTTGGTAAAAGACGTTCGGTGGTGTCGGGAGCTCCAACTCTGCTGAGCAGCAAGCATACTGTGGTTTGAAAAAGTCCAAGCACTGGGATTTTGCAACGTTGTTTTGTGGGGGTTCCGCTACTCCTCCCCTATCCCATTTCATAATATTCCAAAATTGCCTGGAATCTTTTGCTGCACAGGCTGACTTCAAATCCCGCCACCTATCCTCGTCCCACTGTTTTTTGGCATCTCTCTGGGCACGTCTATATAGATCCCTTGCCTCTCTCACTTTAATGGGATTCTTTATCCTTAGTTTCAGCGCTCAGAGTTTGGCGCGCCAGTTTACACGCATCATTATACCATCTAGCGATATGCACTTTTTTTCCTCCCTTCTCCGATTTTATAGCCTTGGTGAAGAAGGATTTAAGTCTGGAGAATAAATTAGTGTGAGCCTCTAGCATTATTTTGGGAAAATTCGGGTTGCAGGATTGTGGGTTCAAAAGGGCCAATTCGTTGGTAACCTCAGTTTTAAGCATCTCCATTTTCCCAGGGTTCTCGATGAATTTGGCCCACTTAATGTGGCGCATATTATTTGTGGCAACAATATCTAATGTGTCCATCCCTCCCCTTGGTGTACCCTCTCTAACCCCCAAGTGTGCTTGAAATGTTGAACAAAGGGGATTATGGTCACTTTCCAGCCTAGGTGTAACAATCATGTCAACCAAATAGTGCCATGATCTTATATCCACCAACAAGTAGTCTATTTGGCTGCTGTATCTTCCATTATCAAAGGTGTTTGCTCTCTGTTTATCGGAGGGGGTTCTTCCATTGGCTGCTCTAGGCCCTCTTTCTGGGCACATAGCCTTTAATTGTATAGCCGCAGCTGACCAACTCTTTACAGTGGGTACATCTAGTTGCGGAATTCCCCATCTGCTATCCTCATCTGCAGTGAGAATCTGGTCCTCTTGCCCAAGTGGTTCAAAGGTAATATTAAAATCACCGCCCACAATGGGGATTAGCTGCTCTGGTAGTGCCTCAAGCTGGGATCAAGAGCAGATATTACCTCCGATATATGTCCCCTTGCTGTCCCCCTAGCATAGACATTAAAAATAGCCACCCTCATGCCATTTGACCATTCAAGTTTAACTGACATAATGTCATGCAGTGGGGACTTAATTTGTTGCACCGTACATCGTAGGGACTGGCGAACCCATATTATGAGGCCTCCAACTGGTCGACCTTTTGGTTTTTTAATAGCAGGGACATAAAAGTTAAGAAACCCCTGACGAAAAACCGGAGCTATTGATCAGGTCTCCTGAAAAACATTGATATCATGCTGGTCTATAAACCTGCACCATTCAGGAGATAATATCTTATTGCCAATACCCGCAATGTTCCATGTGACCAGGGGCAATCTTTCCTCACTTTGGGGCCCGGGAGATACATTTGGTAGATACTCAATTCCTAGACTGGCACCCTCTGTCTCTGTTGGATTCTCTATGTGCTTTGGGGGGTTAACCTCTGGCGGATCGCTATCTGTTGTACAAGGATCACGCTCCCTGGAGGGGTGTGAGCCATTCACAAGCAAGGGGTCGCTGATGCAGGTAGAAACAACATTCGCTTGGAGTGATTCCAATGGATTTAACGATGGTTGCAAATCTTTACTAGTAGTAACTACATTGTCCTGATCCAAGGGTTTGTACACTCTACTGAGCAATGATTTCACTCCCTGGGAATAATTTTGGACACCATGCAGTCAGTCACATTCCTCCATGTCAGTCAGAACCCCAAACCGATTTCTCAGACTAATTCCCCCCATCATCAAGGGGGTAGCTCTTCCAAATGATCTAAATGGATACATAGGCCATGCCCTGAGTCGGCAACGATTTGTTTCACACCAGCTCCTGTTATAAAAGAATTCTAGAGTTAGGGGGATTATTGATGAATTCCTTTATTGTGGGGGAAGTAAATTAGCCAGGACATCAATAAACACCTGGGGGCTCGAAAAATGTATAGCTATGCAATCTCCCCCAAATTTTTTATCATGATCGCCTAGCCATGACACCCTTCTAGCCATGATGATATCCCAAGCAAGTTGCTGTATACCCCTAGGAGATATCCTCATATTATTGGTCAGCCAATGCGTGGTTTTATCAATCAAAGAGGCTGCTGTTTCCACTTGCCCAGATCCCAAAGGGGGGCATTAGCCAAGACCAATACTAGGGGTAGGGCCTCAGGAATAAATTGGAATGGCTCTCTTGCTCGAGGGGATTCAGTGCATGTGTCTAAAGAGGCACCTACACCAGTGGCTACAGTAATAGTGGGCGTGAGTCCTCTCTCCTGGTTTATTGGAGCAGCGGTGGTGAGGAGGTCCTGATTCTTCGATGCTAGCCCCACCCTGGCCGATGTACCCTGGGATGAAGGGATAGTTGAACCGACCCATTTATGGTACTTGCCTGGCCATCCGGTACCTGAGATGGTACTAGACTTACACTGGGGGCGCTAGGCTGTGGTTTCATGCCACCATTTTGCTCTAGAACAGACATCCTATCTTCGATGGTAGATAGCCTGGCTAAAATGGGGATCAAAGTATGGTCTAGTTTATCTTTAAGTATAACCCAAATTGTGATTGATAAATCCTCCAATGAAGGTTGGGGAGTCGGAGGTAACTGTTTAGATGATTTTGGCCTTGGTTTTGGATTTCTTACCCCCTTTTGTTTTGCCTTTCCTAGAGGTGCCAACCCACCAGCCCTCGTACATCGTCTTAATACAGGAGCAGGTGACATGGAGATACACGATGACATATCTTTGGTAATATTTTTTGTGCAAGGTATATACCCAGGCAGACTCACAAGAAAGGGTCTGGCTTTTCTTTAGACCATATTATGCATTATACAAAGTTCACAAACAAAAACATAAAAATGGAGCAAAGAATTGTAATGATATCAAGATTAATCTTTAATTTTGATTAAAAAATGAATAAATATATATAGATAAATAAATGTACATGGTATACCCAATAAATGTTAAAAAATTATTGATATAATCCTTTTTTTGGGAATCACAAGATTTCATCAACAATTGTCAGTAAAAAATTACATATTCCTGATTCAGGCGAGCTTGGCTGTATACAGCCATTTATTTATCTATATATATTTATTCATTTTTTTATCAAAATTAAAGATTAATCTTGATATCATTACAATTCTTTGCTCCATTTTTATGTTTTTGTTTGTGAACTTTGTATAATGCATAATATGGTCTAAAGAAAAGCCAGACCCTTTCTTGTGAGTCTGCCTGGGCATATACCTTGCACAAAATTGTTTCCCTGACCCAGGAGTCATATCCCAACCAGGGGGTCCTTGATACACTACATAATATCTTTGGTAATATTCAGAGGGGATGCATTTGTAGACAGGACATGGCTACTCAATAACGTAGAAGATGGATCAACCGAGTCTATTAGGTCTCGAGGTACCCCTGGAGATTCAGTCTGTGTTACTGGGATGTCATGTACCATAGCAGTAATAGTGCGACCTGGATCCAACGAGAGCCTTCTTTCTGTTCTTTGAATTTCCTCATTTAACATACTTGATACTTTTACCAGGTATGAGTCCAGTGTCGCTCCACCCCCACCATTAGGTTTACAGGTATCTATTCTTTTTTTCCCCATGATGGTTCAGCACAGTGGATAGTTTAGTACAGTACCTGAGCGTAAGGTAGATGTTAGGGAGGTAGCCCGGCCCGGCCCCCTCCGGCCCCGGACGGCAACAGACGGTCCCGTCCTTGTCCCGGGCTTTTCCCGGCGCTACCCACACGTGTCCCACGGGGGGGAGGCGTTCCTTGCTTTTAATGCGCCTCCGGGCACGTCGGGAGCGTCACTACAGCTGCGCCGGACCCCGGAGCAGCTGGGAATTGTGGTTTTTCCTGCTGCTGGCAGGACCGGTGTGGTGACCCGGCAGCCGTTTCCCTCACGGCGCAAAGAAGGGTGAAAATGCCGTTGCCCTCACGGCGGGAAGCAGGTAAGTTGAGCCGTTGCCCTCACGGCTTAGAATGAATCTCCTTCTGTGTCCCCCGGGCGCTTTCGGCGCTCCTTGCTTTTAATGCACCTCCGGGCGCGTCGGGAGCGTCACTACAGCTGCGCCGGACCCCGGGGCAGCTGGGAATTGTGCTTTTTCCCGCAGCTGGCCCGACCGGTGTGGTGACCCTGCAGCTGTTTCCCTCACGGCACGAAGATGGGTGAAAATGCCGTTGCCCTCACGGCGGGAAGCAGGTAAGTTGAGCCGTTGCCCTCACGGCTTGGAATGAATCTCCTTCTGTGTCCGCCGGGCGCTTTCGGCGCTCCTTGCTTTAATGCGCCTCCGGGCGCATCGGGAGCATCACTACAGCTGCGCCGGACCCCGGGGCAGCTGGGAATTGTGGTTTTTCCCGCTGCTGGCGGGACCGGTGTGGTGACCCTGCAGCCGATTCCCTCACGGCGCGAAGAAGGGTGAAAATGCCGTTGCCCTCACGGCGGGAAGCAGGTAAGTTGAGCCGTTGCCCTCACGGCTTGGAATGAATCTCCTTCTGTGTCCGCCGGGCGCTTTCGGAACTCCTTGCTTTTAATGCGCCTCCGGGCGTGTCGGGAGCGTCACTACAGCTGCGCCGGACCCCGGGGCAGCTGGGAAATGTGGTTTTTCCTGCTGCTGGCGGGACCGGTGTGGTAACCCTGCAGCCGTTTCCCTCACGGCGCAAAGAAGGGCGAAAATGCCGTTGCCCTCACGGCGGGAAGCAGGTAAGTTGAGCCGTTGCCCTCACGGCTTAGAATGAATTTCCTTCTGTGTCCCCTGGATGCTTTCGGCGCTCCTTGCTTTTAATGCACCTCCGGGCGCGTCGGGAGCGTCACTACAGCTGCGCCGGACCCCGGGGCAGCTGGGAATTGTGCTTTTTCCCGCAGCTGGCCCGACCAGTGTGGTGACCCTGCAGCTGTTTCCCTCATGGCACGAAGAAGGGTGAAAATGCCGTTGCCCTCACGGCGGGAATCAGGTAAGTTAAGCCGTTGCCCTCACGGCTTGGAATGAATCTCCTTCTGTGTCCGCCGGGCGCTTTCGGCGCTCCTTGCTTTTAATGCGCCTCCGGGCGCGTCGGGAGCGTCACTACAGCTGCGCCGGACCCCGGGGCAGCTGGGATTGTGGTTTTTCCCGCTGCTGGCGGGACCGGTGTGGTGACCCTGCAGCCGATTCCCTCACGGCGCGAAGAAGGGTGAAAATGCCGTTGCCCTCACGGCGGGAAGCAGGTAAGTTGAGCCGTTGCCCTCACGGCATGGAATGAATCTCCTTCTGTGTCCCCCGGGCGCTTTCGGAACTCCTTGCTTTTAATGCGCCTCCGGGCGCGTCGGGAGCATCACTACAGCTGCGCCGGACCCCGGGGCAGCGGGGAATTGTGGTTTTTCCCGCTGCTGGCGGGACCGGTGTGGTGACCCTGCAGCCGTTTCCCTCACGGCATGAAGAAGGGTGAAAATGCCGTTGCCCCACGGCTGGAAGCAGGTAAGTTGAGGCGTTGCCCTCACGGCTTGGATTGAATCTCCTTCTGTGTCCCCCGGGCACTTTCGGCGCTTCTTGCTTTTAATGCGCCTCGGGCGCATCGGGAGCATCACTACAGCTGCGCCGGACCCCGAGGAAGCTGGGAATTGTGGTTTTTCCCACTGCTGGCGGGATCGGTGTGGTGACCCTGCAGCCGATTCCCTCACGGCGCGAAGAAGGGTGAAAATGCCATTGCCCTAATGGCGGGAAGCAGGTAAGTTGAGCCGTTGCCCTCACGGCTTGGAATGAATCTCCTTCTGTTACTTCTACTTGCTACTCATCAGGCAGGCTGCAGCCTGGTAGAATCTCCAGACAGTTTATGTTTGAACCCAGAAGCCCTATTGTGTCTCTGAATACCAAGGTAAGGGTTGGTGTGTTTTCTGGCCACAGAGCTTGGTTAAACTAAAGGCTACAGACCCAGTTGTGTTGATTAGTTTCTACTAATCCTTTGGACCTGTGCATTGTTTGGGCAACATAAACTAGGGGCATTGTGTCAAGACTGACTACGGACATCCCCACATGATATGTTGGCCTATAGATCAGCTAGCTCACTGTGCCCCTGTAAGCCCCCTAACCTACCAGGGAGCAAATGATTTCTGACAACCCTGACCCCTCATGGATCGTGGAAACAGTACAGAACTTTTCGCTCAGTCACTCGTGCTCACTTATTCTCGGCAAAATATATAGAGAATACACAGTGGGACATTTTCAATAATATTTATTGAACCAATGTTATTCTTGCATAAAAAACATGTGCTGCAATGATTAGTAGACAGAGGCAGATGAACGTGATTACAAGCACCAAAAGCGTAAAAAGTAGATACAGTTCTACCATGGTGCTGAAACAATGCACATGTTCAGGCATATGAAAAAAGGCAGTAATCGAGTGTACTCCTATGCAAACTCTACTCTAAGTGTACCTAGAGTGTTAGTAGGGGTAAAGCCAAGAATCCTCCAATGGATAAACCAACTTCATTACCTGATGGGATAGAGTGAAGGACACCGTCTTGGGCACAAACTGGACACCACTCACAAGATGTCAGACTGTTGCTTGATAATTTCTCAGCATGCACGGACCCTCTGTCCCAGCTGGAGTACCTTCTCTGCTAATCTTTCGGGATGCTCATCTTTTATAATAGGAAGCAGCCTTGCAATGTGCATATAGATTGGTGATGTTATGGATATGTAGATAGCCCTGTCACCCAGTGGATGAAGACAGTGATGACATTTATACGTATTGCGAAACAAGACCTTGTACATTATGTTCAGGGCGTTGTAATAATGTTGTGTGAAGATAGATATGAAAACAAGTTTAGTTTCAAAGAAACTAATCCAACATTGTCGAGCATGCAAATATGTGCAAACGGTCAGCGCTGTAATTGTTATTCTTGAGAATAATGTAAGAAATAAGCTGCTTTGCTACATGGGCCTAACTCGGGAATATAACAGTTGTACTTCCGTAGGAACCTATGCAAAACGTTTGCACAATATCTCACATATGGAGGAATGCAGTAGCCAATATGAAGTATGTACCCTTATAAAAGCTACTGCCTCCCATTAATTTTCTACGCTTTGTCTTGTGACAAGGGATGAGGAGATGATTAGAAAAGAATGGCAAAGAAAGAGAAATGGTCCACAATTTGCAGGCTTGCAATGCTTCTAATCTGTAAAAGGGCAGTGACTGTTGGACTTCAATTTCATAGGAGTAAGAGATATAATTATGCAGGACCAAAGACTTGAGTACATCAGGAGGCAGAGTGAATGAAGTTAATCCAGGTTGGTGCACTGGCAGTGCACTTTTACGTTTATGCAGAATTAACATAACTTAGCAGCAGTTCAGCTTACAGCAAAGGGATCAAAGCTGCAGGGCACACTATAAACTATCTAAAGGTCCAACAGGATCTGGAAACCATTTTTCCCCATGAACTTACACGCCATTGACACCTCTGACCACATGGCGTCTACCACCCACCCTCAGGTTGAACATTCAGAACTTGGGTGTTCTATTCAATGTATTGACTTCATTTTTCTTAATCCTATTGTGGGTTTGGCTGGATACAAAGCGAGTGCACCACAATAATAAATCCTTCCCATAGAGATGTTATACTTTTTGGGGTAGGTAGCTGGTCTGGCAACACTATAATGAGGTCAAAGGAGTAGTAAGAAAGCATCAAAGGAGTAGGAAAAAACAATCTCACTCTGAGCTGTCCTCCTAACTGCCACAGTTGGTGTCCCATTACTACGTCCATATTCAAGGGATCTGTATGCTGAATCACTTCTTCTAATGTTTCCAATCTCAACAACAACGACCGCAACACCACCACCCTGCTGGACAACCTCGCCAACCTCGGACTCAAACAACGGGTGACCACCCCCACCCACTACGCCGGCCACACCTTGACCCCGTCTTCTCCTCCAGCAACGACATCTCCTCATCCCTAAGCCAGAACCCTCCCGCCAGCTCAACGAACCCCAACCAATCCGTCGACAACCTAACAAGATGGATCACCAGCTGCGCAGACGACCTCGCCCCACTGAAGACCCCCCCCCCCGTGAGACCCGGCTGTAAGAAAGCATCCTGGTTCACCGACGAACTCAAGAGCTCCAAGAAGAACTGCCGAGCCCTCGAGAAAGTCTGGCGCAGGGACCCGACTACAGACAACATGACCACCCTCAAGCACGCCACCCAAAAACACCACCAACTGATCTGCACCACCAAGAAAACCGCATTCAAGGAACGACTGGACAACAACGCCCACAACAGCAAGGAACTCTTCAACATCGTCAAAGAGCTCTCGAACCCAAGTGCCGGAAACAACAACATCACTCCCTCGCAAGACCTCTGCAACTCGCTCGCCTCGTTCTTCCACAGCAAGATCGCAGACATACACAACAGCTTCAGCACACAACCAACGTACCCTACGACCGCACCAACGCCACCCACCAGCACCCTCCGCACCTGGACCCCGGTCAACACGGAAGACACCATCCGCACGATGAACTCCATCCACTCCGGATCACCAACCGACCCCTGCCCTCACCACGTCTTCAACAAAGCCGACTCAGTCATCGCAACCCATCTCTGGGACATCATCAACGCCTCCTTCGACACCGCCACCTTCCCAGAGAGCTGGAAGCACGCCGAGCTCAGCGCCCTGCTGAAGAAACCATCAGCGGACCCCACCGACCTCAAAAACTACCGCCCCATCTCGCTTCTTCCTTTTCCCGCCAAAGTCATCGAGAAGACCGTCAACAGACAGCTGGCCGCCTTCCTCGTGACGAATGGATCCCTCGACCACTCACAATCCGGCTTCCGGGCCAACCACAGCACCGAGACCGCCCTCATCGCAGCCACAGACAACATCCGGGCCCTGCTCGACAACGGAGAAACAGCGGCCCTCATCCTCCTAGACCTCTCCGCAGCGTTCGACACTGTCTGCCACCGCACCCTAGTGTAGCGCCTGAACAACATCGGAATCCAGGAGAAGGCACTGGAGTGGATCACCTCCTTCCTCACCGGAAGAACACAGAGAGTCCGCCTCCCCCCATTCAGATCCGAGGCCACCGAAGTCATCTGCGGCATACCGCAAGGTTCATCACTGAGCCCCACGCTGTTCAACGTCTACATGAGCCCCCTCGCGGCCATCGCATGCCAACACAACCTCAACATCTTCTCCTACCCCGACTACACCCAGCTGATCCTCTCCCTCACCAACGACCCCGCAACCGCCAGAACCAACCTACATGAAGGGATGAAAGACGTAGCCGAGTGGATGATGAACAGCCGCCTGAAACTGAACTCAGACAAGACGGAAGTCCTCATCCTGGGATCATCACCCTGCGCCTGGGACGACTCCTGGTGGCCCACCGCCCTGGGCAGCGAACCCAAACCAACGGACCACGCACGCAAGCTGGGCTTCATCCTGGACTCCTCCCTCTCGATGACCAGACAAGTCAACGCCGTGTCCTCGTCATGCTTCAACATCCTTCACCTGCTACGCAAGATCTTCCGGTGGATCCCCACCGAAACCAGGAAGACGGTCATCCAGGCCCTCGTCACCAGCCGTCTGGACTACGGCAACTCCCTCTACGCCGGAACCACAGCCAAACTCCAGAATAGGCTCCAGCGCATCCAGAACGCCTCAGGACGACTCATCATGGACATCCCCCGACGCAGCCACATCACCGGACACCTGAGAGACCTGCACTGGCTCCCCGTCAACAAGAGAATCACGTTCCGACTCCTCACCCACGCACACAAAGCTCTCCACAACCAAGGACCCAGATACCTCAACGACCGCCTGACCTTCTACACCCCCACCCGACAACTACGATCGACCAGCCACACCCTCGCCGTCGTTCCCCGCATCCGAAGAGCCTCAACGGGAGGAAGATCCTTCTCCTACCTGGCTGCCAAGACATGGAACTCCCTCCCCATCCACCTCCGCCTGACCCAAGACCACCTCTCCTTCAGGAAGCAACGCAAGACCTGGCTGTTCGAACAGTAGAGGACCCCCCCCCCCAAGCGCCTTGAGACCCTCCGGGTGAGTAGCGCGCTATACAAATGTCTGATTGATTGATTGATTGATTTCTCTACCTACCCCTTCCTTAAACCACCACCAATGCGCCTTCAAGGGTTTTAAAATAAAGAAAAGGAAACAGTGCTTTTAGGTCCCTAGACCCTTGTTCTTTTCCTCCAAACATCCCGTTGCCTACCCCCTTCCCCTGCCTCTAATCACTCACCTAAAGACCACTAACATTCTGGCTCGCAGCAGGGATGGTAAGCCTCCATGAAAGGGCCGAGACTGTCCTGTCGAAAACAGGGTTGTTCCCTCCAAGTGATCATATTTCCCACTGTGCTCCTGTAGTGTCCTACTGCTATATCTGTGAAGAGCCTTCTCCTTCCAGAATGCTGTGTCTGGTGTGTGCCCAGTCTGCTTCCTTCATTGCGTTCTCTGGCACGTCCTCGTTACAGCAAGGTACGGTTTCCTCTGTCTTGGCATCTTTCTGGTTCTGAACAAGCAAACAATTCAGTCTTTTAGTCTTTATTTATATTAGCTTTTCTCTCCCCTTTCAGCTTGTCCTATTCTCTTTGCATCCCCTTCCGCCTGATCTTCACATCATTTCCTGTTTTCTGGTTCTGTGTGTTTTATTTTCTCTCATAAGCCACTTGACCTCTGGACGTGACATGTGGAGACTTAACCAACGCTGTCCTTCGGTAAGAATTCTGCCTACTCTCCACAACAGATCCTTGCGTTCAGCAAGATTACTCACAGGGAAGCATGAAAGAAAATCTGTATGATTGAAGTGAAAGAAATCGTCTCAATGATTGTGGTTCATTCACTTTGTTTGATCACAAACATGCTAAGTGGGCATGGTGCGTGAACATGGTAAACTGTCTACCCTCCAGATAGTAATTGAGTTATCTTCTGTCTATTTTATGGACTGCATATTTCTGCTGCTCTCATTGAAACAACTTTCTACTGATGAACAAGATTGCCCTTTGCACCAGCCTCATCCACTTGTGATAACACTGCCCCAAGACCCCCATTAGAGGCATCCGTTTGGAATATGAAAGGATGGTCACATTTAAGGGACTGTAGAAACAGTTTTGAAGCAATGGTGGCTTTTAAAGTTTAAAGCGCTTATAATGCTTGGCCACTAGGGTGCTTTGTTTATTTGGGGCAGTTGTTTTTAAGTAATTCTGTAAGGCTACTGAAGAGTAATCTGGAATAAACCTCCTTTAATAGCCCAATTACCCATAAAAAGGTCCTCAGATCCTAAAGAAGACATGCACAGCAGAATCTGACAAAGATTAACATTTTAGTAGAAGTAAAACAACCGCAAAGGTGCACCACAAGAAACAAGAAATAGGTGCAAATGATATTAACACAAAAAAGAATTTTTTTAAAGAGATGTTGATATTCTTCTAGTAATCTTTATTTTCAATTTTCAGAACAACGTACAGCCGACGCGTTTCGTCCCAAGCGGGGACTTCTTCAGGGCTGTCGGTAAAAACATACATACAATCAATTTATAAGATATATACATAAGTTTACAAACATTAAATCATCATAGAAAATTACAAACAGTTTAAAAAGCTACAAGATAGACATTGAGCTTGTGCATCAATAATTAAAAGTATAAGCCCTAAAGATGGTCAAGGGCCTATATGTACATGAAAAGATATATACAAACATATTTTCATTATTTACACTGACAAGGAAATGTTCCCTAGGCGGTGGCTAAACGTTTATAAAAAGCAAGTAGATATTGAATATAACACTGGAAATCCAGTGACAGTGCGCTACCATAACCCAAGGTATATCTACTGAACCAATTTTTATGTAAAGGGATTCTCAAAGCAAAGAGAACGAGAAGAAAAAAAAGTAGAAAGACATAAAGAGACAGACCAGAAATGAAACACAGGTGATGTGAACGGGTTGTCTTATGGTGTGTGCAAAGTTTATTAATCATAAGGTCTAACCAGAAGTTTAGCTCGACTGACTGAAGGGAGAGAGAATAGGGAACAATGGATCCGGCTACGCTAAGGGATAGGGGGAAAACAGTCTTAGAATCCCATTATTCCATAAAGGACCAAATATTCAGTTACCTTTTTTAATCGTGGTTCGTCACTTTCAGAGCAAGTGTACATATAAAAAGTCCGGATAACGTCTTCCCAGACTCAGTATCCCAATGTGCAAGATGGTATATATATTTTCATCTACATTGGAACAATCAAGATTGAACCTCCAGGAATAAAGGGAAAGGAGAGACAAAATCAGCTTGTGTAACTAGCAAGATGACGGAGAGGCTGGGATGCTTTTCTGGATTGAAATAGAATACTAAGATGGGGATACCCTAACGCTGAGACGCAAGACCAGAAAAATATATCAACTTACTGTGGAGTTTTAATTAATGAGGACAAGGATTTGCAGGATTCCTAAATAATAGACAGGGTTGGTCTCACAACCTTAATAAGTATATAACTCTTTTCATGTTCTGAAAGACATAACAAAAAAGAAAAAAACCATTTTCATTAGAGGATATGCAGTTTCCATGGGTTTCCATACCCAACGGACATATGAATTGCAAGATATGTCCAGGTAGGATAGTTTAGACTAAAAGAGGAAAAGGGGAGTGTAGTATTTACAACAGATTGTTTACCTGTAATATTTTACGGAATTCCAAAGGACAAGTGGTCCTGTATGTCCCTGGGAAGAGGATGTGGGCACTGAGTTCCAGTAGGCCTGCCAAGTGAAAAGCAAAGAGATAGGGTGCTGGCTGTTAGAACGACGTGAGCTGAAGGGATCATGGATCTTTATTGAATGCCCATGAATCTGTCTAAACCCATACTTTGCTTGACCATACCTTACTGAGCTAGGCAGGTAATATATTTCCTATAGGGAAAATTAAAACCCTTGTCTGTAAGTGAGTATTGAAAGAACGCTCTACCTATTTGTAAGAGTGTAGAGCAACATTTATGATGGCTTCCCCATCGTGTGTCCAAGGGGGAGCTATACGTATATTAGTATTTCGAGCGCTTGATAACTGGTATCTGTTAAGTATAAAGACATTCAGAACCATTGACAGCTTCGGATCATGAATGTAAAGTAAACCCACAAAATGTATAAACTTTGAAATTGAGGAAAATGACCCTGGAGGTATAATTCCCCACCTCATCATCTATGTGCTGGGGAGATTCCACTCGTCCCTACTTCCTTCCCCAAGCTAATCCTAACATGCGTTGTGCACGCTAGTGAAGTACTGAATAATGTATTGAGCCTCAAAATCTAATCCAAATTTAAAACCCTGGCAATAAGGTCTATGTCCTATGGGCTATGCTCACATATGTATCTGTAAATAATGGAAATAAATGCAGTGCAAAGAGAGGATCCAACCCAAAGGCACTTCGAATTTAGTGAATGTTCCCTTGGCCTTACAAATTGAATTACCTTATATTAGTCTGGTCTAGAGGGGAATGGGCCTAGGACCGCTATTAAAGCAAATCCTAACAAATTCAGCAAACAAGAAACGGAACCACCACGAGTACAGATTCTTGCAGACAGTCTTACCGTTCGTGTTAAAACAGCCGGCGCCCATCCACAAAGCCTTCGTCCCGCCGAAACACCCGCAACGTCAATGTGTTCGAGCATTGTGAACATTGCCTATCCTTATATACAATTGTTAATTGGGTATAGACAGCTACACCTGTGATTCTCGCGCCAAAACTCAAAAATGATGAAAACAGGCGTTGCGCTATTAATTCACAAGAAAAAGCGGCGGCCATCTTGTAGTTTGTTTATAGACCCTAGCTCCCATGCACATCCTATTCCCATAGCCCACGGGGTGGGAATACCACGGCTCCTAGCGTCCTTTAATCATTTATTACAACGACTCACATGCCCTACAAATTATAAATGGCAGATTGAGATAAAACGACATCTATCGCATGTCGTGGAGGTTATGTGATATAATTAACATCCTAGTGGAGAAAACCTATTGCTAATGAAAAGTATCTCCATTTATGTATTGTATTGAGAAGAGGAGCGTGAAGTAATCGCGGGTGGAATTTGTTGGTTGGAAATCCATATCGAGGCAAAGTGAGGTCTGCAGCGTGTAGTTAATGGCAAACAGAAGAGAAAGCGGCGGCCATCTTAGCCTATGTCCCTGTGCCCAAGGCTTGGTAAGAAACCTGTTTAGAGGGCCATGTATCAGGATTTATATGGTTTCCAATTGGGTTAAACATGTTGTGTAAAACCCTTCTATTAATTGTTGGAATGGCCGATGAATATAGAAAAGACAGGGGGGAATTTGATAAAGAAAAACGAATCGTCAAACGAACATACTTGAAGGTTGGAGAAGTGAGTTCCTATCCAAGTGCATATCTTCAATAAGGAATAGTGAGAGCGTCAGACTAGTTGCCTACGTCAGAATGTTTGGATTTAAGAGCCCAATGGGGGTAACTTCATAATCAGAGAGAGGCAGTCGTAAAGCTAAAGAGCGGTTTGCCAAAGACCCTATGTGTCCCTTGAGAACAACTCCAAACAGGGATATGAGGTAAAATCCTGACGAGGTTGTCCACATTATTTCAAAGGCAGATGCCAACATGAACATTCCTATTTATTAGAATTCTACTTGGCCGCTTAATGCCTATATCAAGTAAAGTAAAGTAAAGAGGAAAGGAAAGAGAGAGCAAGGTACGAAAGAGTAATCAACATGAAATTAGAACGGGCTAGAAAACAGCCCTAAGGGACTAAGGTTATTTGCTAGCTTATGAAATACCAATCATTATGGTCATGAGAGGGAACAGAAATGGAGTGAACTCCAAGGGGAGAAGATTATTTACAAGATTGCAATGTCCATGTCATCATGGCCTGGAGATTTTAATTTTTGTACATAGACAAATGTCAATAACAGCTTCTTGTGCATATGTAAAAACAGTATGGCGTGAATATGCCATTGTTGAATTATGCTTAACACAGGTTTTCTAAGAAAGGTGTTATCTGCTTATACCCTTATTGTAGTGTGTCCATGAGACTTTGTAGGGTTACCTCCCTACTGAATGATCCTAGATTGTTTTACACAAAAATAGAGCATCAAGGTGCCCAATAAACAATTTAAGGGATTTAATGATTCTAAAAATGAGGGTCTGACTCGGTGGGGGCCGGGCTAGTCAAGGAAGTAATGTAACTCATCCTCAGTGTTGTGACCGAGTTCTATGCATCGAAGTCTACATATCCAACCCGCCTCTCGTTGTCTCAGTGCAAGTTCCCTATCTCCTCCTCTTGGGTGGATGGGTTGATGGTCAATGCCTATAAACCACATGTTGTCTGTGTCTTTATGGCATTCCTGCATGTGGAAGGTCATAGGGTGTCTCATGTCCCCATTCCGTCTTGCACGGACGTGTTCCTGGATACGGATCTTAAGGGCTCTCTTGGTGCTGCCAACATAAATTTTATTGCAGTCACACCCCAAAATGTAAATAACATATTTGGTGTTACAATTAATCAAGTGATCTATTGTATAGGTTTTCTTGGTGTTGAAGCAGAATTCTTTAGTTTTATTTCTCCCTAGTGCACACATATTACAGTCACTGCATGTGTAGAATCCTTTGGTGGTGGGCATGAGCCAGTTTGTCCGTCTATTGGATTCTATATAGCTTGGGCAGAGTATGTTACGAAGGTTTTTACCTCTCCTGTAACATATTTTAGGTGTCCTGGTAACCGAATCCTGTAGGCTCGGTATGTCTGCAATATAGTGCCAATGTTTCCTTAGGATGTTAAAAATCTTGCTGCTTTGATCAGAGTACTGTGTGCTAAATGCAAGGGGTCTGCTGATATCTATTTGTGTAGTTTTTGGCACTAGGGTACTTTGTCTTGTTATGTGTTGGACTTTTTTGTTGGCCTTCTTAAGAGTGTTCTTGGGATAGCCCCTATCCAGGAACCGTTTTTCCGTTTCTTGAATATTATGGAGGAAAGTATCCTCCGTACTGCAGTTGCGGCGCATCCGGATCATTTCCCCATATGGGATGTTCTCGATTACATGTCGGGGATGGGCACTCTCGTAGTGTAAGATACTATTGCAGGCAGTCGCCTTGCGATGAGTACAGCTGTGGATCTTGTTACCCTCTATAAAGAGTTTGACATCAAGAAAGTCAATAGCACCCTGATTGTGTGTCATCCTAAAGCGGACATTGAATGGATTATCATTAAGATAACTAAAATAATCCAACAAATCCGGGGTAGGTCCATCCCAGATCACTATCACATCATCGATGTACCTACCCCAGAAGATTATGTTGTTCATCCATTTGGCTGCGTGACAGCCCCATGCATGCTCCCGCTCAAACCAGCCCATAAAAAGGCCGGCGTAAGCGGGAGCAAATTTGGAACCCATCGCTGTACCTTGCGTTTGATGGTACCATTTCGAGTCGTGCAAGAAGAAATTTTTTGACAGTATGATTTCCGTCATTTCAAGAAGGACACCATTATGTAACAAATGGTCTGCTGTTCTTTTCTCCAAGAAAGTTTCCAGGGCCCTTAACCCAAACTCCTTCTTTATGCAGGTGTAAAGCCCAACTACATCGAGGGTAACAAAATGAAGAGTGTCTGTCCAGGTGAAACCCTCCAATTTACCAAGTATGTCCTTGGTGTCCCTCAAATAGGCCGGGAGATTCTGTACCATGGGTTGGATGAAAGTATCCACATACTCTGACAGTTTTTCCGTGGGCGAATTAACCCCAGAAATAATAGGGCGGCCTGGTGGGAAAGGGCCTCCCTTATGAATTTTAGGGAGTATGTAAATACAGGGAAAAGATGGGGCAGTTACTGTAAGATATTTACATTCTTCAACACTAAGCAAGCCTGTCTCTCGCCATTCTACTAGTCTCATATTTATATGAGATGTAAGGGCCTCTATGGGGTTGTGACTTAGTCTGGTATAACAGGTGGAATCAGATAACTGACGGGCAATTTCGTTCATATAATCATCTTTAGTCATAATAATCACATTTCCACCCTTGTCTGCCTCTCGGATGACGATATTGGTATCCGACTGGAGTCTTTTTAGGGCTTCAGACTCGGTGCGTGTGAGATTGTATTTGGGGGGAGAAGTGTGTTTGGGATTCTCAAGAATTTGGTAGAATGATTGGCTAACTTTTTCACGAAAGATATCAATATTTGGATGAGTGCCTGTTGGGATAAATTTGGATCTGGGTTTGAGTCCACTTTCAATTAGTACATCTTCAACAATATTCAGTTCATCTCTTACATTTTCAATGTCAATGGATGTATCGAGTTCCACAGTCATCATTGCTTGAATGGTGATTATTTCATTTACAGTATAATGCGTGACATAATTGACATTATTCAAATTTTCATGACGGGTTGGATTACGTGAAAAATGATCTTTCAATTTTACCAGTCTAACAAATTTCATTAAATCAACAAATAAATCCACATCCCCTCCTGTTTGATTAGGGCAAAAGCCTAGACCCTTACTGAGGACTGGAATTTCATCTTGCTTTAGTTCTCTCTTGGACAAATTTACAACAATAGATCTTACTGGGGTGTCATTTTCTGTTCTGACTATTGTTGCAGGTTCCCCCTCTTTTTGGATCTTGTTAATCTCTCCATTGGTTCCAGATTTGATTTTTTCAAGTTTCTGTTTAAGTTTCTGCCAGCTCCTCCCTCCCCTTCTTGTCTTAGAGGTTCTTTGTGCACGGGTCGTGCCCCGAGCCTCAACCTCTCCATCTCTAATAAAAAATTATTGGGCCTTATGTCGGTTGCATTAGTACTTAAAGGTTCAGTTGAGGAGACAGAGCTTGCGGCTGAGAAGAGTGATGTGATGCTACTCGCAGAACTCAATTCGGGAGTCTCTACTCTCTGTCTTTTGCCTTCTCCAGGGACTTTCACCTTATCGTACTTGTGGGAAAAGGTATAAACCCTCCCGTCACTATAGTCCTTATCGTCCCTTCTAATTTTCTTCAGTTTCTTATCTCTCAAATAGATCTGATGTTTTTCTAGCACCCCGTCTAGTATGGCATAGTTTTTCTTTACCACATCTTTCAGTTCTGATAGGGCTATCTCCTTTTCCAGCTCTTCTATTTCCTCCTGAGCTTTTACTCCCTTCTTTTCAGCATTTTTTATAAGGATACGCATCATTGTAAAAGATGCGTTCCGTAAGTTGTTTTCCCAGTCTTCCAATTGCTCTGTATCTAGGTCTTCAAACGTGGGGAAGATGAGTATCCTCAACCCACGTGGGATTTTCTCGTTCTCTATGTATTTGCCCAAGGTGGTGCCATCCCACCAGCGGGACATCTCGTTCTTCTTTAATTTTTCTAATTTCACGAATTTGGCTTTTAGGCCATCTTCTTTGGGGATTGTTGTGCCAGTTGGTTTGACCCCAGGTGTAAATAGATCCTGGGCAAGCTCTTGACGTCTATCTTTAAAGCTAAGCATACTTGAGGAAACCTTATTTTAAGGATCTCACTAGAACATTCGTATGATCTGGATATGGGGTGTATCAGTGCTAATGAGGGTGAACTGAAGTAAAAAACAGAGGTATGGCGATGGACCCTTCCTGATGACAGCACCTGACTACCTTTCTCCCCGAAATATTAAATTGCCCTTAAATCACAAAAGGGAGTTGTGTGCACACTGGCTGGCACCCATCGTTACTGTGCCTATTCCCTAGGGAATCCAAGTACAAGTAAAACAACCGCAAAGGTGCACCACAAGAAACAAGAAATAGGTGCAAATGATATTAACACAAAAAAGAATTTTTTTAAAGAGATGTTGATATTCTTCTAGTAATCTTTATTTTCAATTTTCAGAACAACGTACAGCCGACGCGTTTCGTCCCAAGCGGGGACTTCTTCAGGGCTGTCGGTAAAAACATACATACAATCAATTTATAAGATATATACATAAGTTTACAAACATTAAATCATCATAGAAAATTACAAACAGTTTAAAAAGCTACAAGATAGACATTGAGCTTGTGCATCAATAATTAAAAGTATAAGCCCTAAAGATGGTCAAGGGCCTATATGTACATGAAAAGATATATACAAACATATTTTCATTATTTACACTGACAAGGAAATGTTTCCTGGGCGGTGGCTAAACGTTTATAAAAAGCAAGTAGATATTGAATATAACACTGGAAATCCAGTGACAGTGCGCTACCATAACCCAAGGTATATCTACTGAACCAATTTTTATGTAAAGGGATTCTCAAGGCAAAGAGAACGAGAAGAAAAAAAGTAGAAAGACAGAAAGAGACAGACCAGAAATGAAACACAGGTGATGTGAACCGGTTGTCTTATGGTGTGTGCAAAGTTTATTAATCATAAGGTCTAACCAGAAGTTTAGCTCGACTGACTGAAGGGAGAGAGAATAGGGAACAATGGATCCGGCTACGCTAAGGGATAGGGGGGAAAACAGTCTTAGAATCCCATTATTCCATAAAGGACCAAATATTCAGTTACCTTTTTTAATTTCAAAGTATGTTTATTGAATTTTTCAGAACAGAAAAAGAAGGCATGGCATAGCTAAGCACAATCAACAGGCAGGTTAAGCGAGCGAGACAGACAGACACGTCTTCTCTTAATAAGCGTTAGATGAGCAGGGTGAGCATGCTCAGATGTAAAGGTAGTGCCCGGAGGTCGAAAGACGCCCCTAGACGGGGCAACAAGTAAACAAGCCAGCCTTAAGAACCCGCCCCCCCCCTAACACCCCAAAGCAACACCCCCCCCACCCCACCAGTACGCCAGTCTTCCATAGTAGTCTTGTGAGGTATTGCAAGACTAAATGTATCAGGGTGCCTCTGTTTGCGTTCGGTCTATCATGCAGTCCGTAAGTCGTAGGATACGAAGGTACTTCGGGCAGGTGATTTCGTGGAATTCCCTGGAGAGCAACGCTAGGAGTGGCTGCCAAGTGGTGCGGAATGCGTCAGTGGTATGTGTTAGTGTGGCCTGAATCCGTTCCATGCCCAAGGTGAACCACAGTTTGTGTAACCAGCCAGTGTGGGTGGGTGGGGTAGTAGAGCCCCATAGCGACAAGATGTGTTGCGACGCTGCCTGCATGGCGATGCCCATCTGTTTGCCGCGAGCTGATCGTAGGGGGAATGTAAGTGCGTTTGGAAGTCCTAGGAGTGTGTATGCTGGGAAACGTGGGATCTCAGTATCGAATGTGGAGTCAATATCGTCCAGGACGACCTTCCAGTACTCCTGCAAGGCGGGACAGTCCCATAGGAGGTGAGTCAGTGTACCCCGGCTGCCACATCCTCTCCAACACAGCGCGCTACGGGTCGGGTTGCTTTGGTTGAGTCTCGCTGGGGTAAGGTGCCAATATATAGCCAATTTTATCGCCGATTCCCTGGCTTTGGTGTTGCGGGTAGTGTGGGCGGCCCTGTAATATATGTGGTTCCATTCGATCGTGGAAAGAGGTCTTCCAAATTCTGCTTCCCGTCGCCGCTGCCCAGCGGTTTTAGCAGGGTCGGCAGTAGGGGAGAGCATCCGATAGAGATCTGAGATAAGATGTTTATCTGAGTCTTTGGACACAAGCCAGCGTTCGAACGGTGTCATCTGCCGGCCCACCAGAGGGGCAACGTCCGGGCTCAAGAGCCAGTGGCGGATCTGGAAATATTGATACATGTGAGGGTTGTCCACTCCATAGTCTCGCGAGAGCTCGGCGAGAGGAAGGAACCCCTCCGTGTCAAAGAGGTGCCCGGCCGATCGGCACGGCGTATCACGCCATTGCAGGAAAGCTCGAGTGTCCGTGCCGGGTGGGAATGCAGGGTTGTCAAAGAGTGGAGTAAGTGGGGACGGGAAGGTCGTGAGGCCCCGTTTGACTGCCACCATGTCCCAGGTTGCCATAGTGGTCCGAGTAATAGGGGAACGGAGGAGATAACGCGGCCTATGCCGGCGAGCAAGAAATGGTATCTTCCACAGGGAGGTCTGTGCCATGGCCCTGTCCTGAAAGAGCCATCTTTTCTCCGATTCGGGCCGGTACCATTCCACCAGATACCGAATTTGCGAGGCCTGGAAATACTGCAGCAAGTTTGGGATCCCGAGGCCGCCCTCGTCCACAGTCCTGTGCGCCACTTGACGATGTAGTCTGGCGCGTTTCCCCTCCCACACAAATTGGTGAAGAGCATGTTGGAGGTCAGCTAGCGTCCCCATTGGCGGTGACACCGGGAGGGTCTGAAAGATGTATAGTATTTTGGGTAGGACCGACATCTTTACCGCCGCGATCCTCCCGAGTAAGGAGAGGGGTTGCTTCGACCAACGCGCGAGGTCAGCCCGGATTTGGGATGATAAGGTAGAGTAGTTGTGAGTAACCGTCGAGACCGTGGAGGAGGTCAGAGTAATCCCCAGGTATGGCAGACGGGTGGTGGACCGCAGTTGGCAACCGAAGGTGGCCGGTGGGCTGTTGGAAAGAGCATGGCTGCCAAGGGGTAGTATCAGGGATTTCCCCTGGTTGACCTTGAAACCCGACACCCTGCCGAATTGGTCCAGCTCCGTCAAAAGCGCTGGTATGGAGCTAGAGGGACGGTCCAACGCGGCGATTATGTCGTCCGCGTACAATCCCACCACGTGGGGTTCGTTGCCGAAAGACATTCCTAAAATGTGGGGATTATCGCGGATCTTCTGCGCCAAGGGCTCTATGTATAGGGCAAATAGGAGTGGTGAGAGGGGACAGCCCTGGCGAGTTCCCCTCTGTATCTCGAAGGGGTCGGATTTGAGGCCGCCCAGCCGGACACGGGCCAAGGGACGATAGTAGCAGCTCGCGATCCAGGCCTGGAACCGGTCGCCCAGGCGGTAGCGTTGCAGCACAGCCTGCAGGTAAGTCCAATCGACACGGTCGAAAGCCTTCTCCGCATCGATGGCTACTAGGGCAGAGTCGGAAACCTGAAAATGAGCTTTGTCCACGAGGTGCAGGAGTCTTTTGGTATTGTCACTGCACTGGCGGTTCAGGACAAAGCCCGATTGGTCCGGTTCGAGGATGCCCGGGAGGCAGGGGCCTAGGCGAGCCGCCAGTACCCCCGTGAACAGCTTCAGATCCAGATTGAGTAAGGAGATGGGGCGGAATGCGGAGCAGTGCGTTGGGGGCTTGCCCGGTTTAGGCAGGACCACAATGTCGGCTGCAAGCATATCGGGCGGGATGGAGCTTGGCCCTTCAAAGGAATTAAAGAGCCTGGCGAGGATAGGCGCTAAGACATGGCCGAAGGACTTATAAAAGCCCGACGAGAAGCCGTCAGGGCCCGGTGATTTAAGCGGACGGAGGCGTGCAATGGCAGCGAGGATCTCGTCGGGGCGAATGGGGGCATCAAGGGTTTCCACGCTCGTTGAACATAACGGCGTAATGTTGGCCGATTGCAAGTAAGCGTCAATGGCTGTCGGCGACGCCGTATCTGTGCTATACAGAGAGGCGTAGTAGGAGCGAAAGGCCGAGGCAATCTGTGCGTCCTCGGTAACTGCCTCGCCGGCATCGTCTAGCAGCGTCGTGATTTTGGAGCGTTGGAGTTTGGCCTTCAAGGCACTGGCCAGGAGCCGGCCGGTGCGGTTGCCCCCCACGTAGTACGTGTGGCGGAGGCGAAGAGCAGCAAATTCTGCTCTGTCGGTATCGAGGCTAGCCAACTGAGCCCGGGCGGCCTTAAGTTGGCGCCAAATTCTCGGGGCTCCGGTGCGGCTGTGACCTCTCTCCAACTCCGCAACTTTGTCGGAGAGGTCGCTCCTCTTTTCTTTGCGAAGTGCGGTGTCTGCAGCTGATATCGCTATCAGCTCCCCTCTAACGACAGCTTTCAAAGCTCCCCATAAGGACGACATCGACACCTCAGGGGTATCATTGGTGGCCAGGTAGTCCGAGATGCATTTATGAAGTTGGCGGGCGACCGCCGGCTTTTGTAAGAGGGTTTCGTTAAGTCTCCACGACCCCGGAGTGCGTGGCGTGCAGGGTACTTGAAGTGTCAGTTCCATTGCTTGATGGTCGGAGAGGGCAGCCGGGACAATCGCCACTGTGGTGATGTGGGGAATGAGGGTCGATGAGCCCATGAAGTGGTCTATGCGGGCGTAGGTGTGGTGTACGTGTGAGTAGAATGTGTACTGCGTTGCAAGCGGGTGTGCGTGCCTCCAAAGGTCCGAGATGTCCCTATCATGCAGCCAAGTAGTGCCTTTCTGCGAAATCGCCCCTGTGTCCCCGTAACGGTGCCCCGATCTATCCTTGACCGTGTCCATGACGAGGTTAAGGTCCCCCCCTAGGAGCATGTAGGTGTGAGGTGTCTGAAGCGTTTCCGAGATTGCGGAAAGCAAGAAGGGTTCCTGACCGGTATTGGGGGAGTAGATGGAGCCTATTGCGTAGGTGGTGTTGCCAATCTGGAAAGCGTGGGCTAGAAGGCGTCCCTTGATTTCCCCTATTTTAGCCCCTACCTTGCCTTTGAAGCGCCGTGATATGAGCAGAGCCACCCCACCTTTCTTTGATGTGAGAGAGGAGAATAGTTGCTGTGGGAAAGCGCGGGAGCGCAGCCGGTGCCAATCCTTAGCCAAGAGGTGGGTTTCTTGCAGCAGGCAGATGTCGGCTGCCGAGTTCTCTAGGTAGGAGAGGACAGCCCTGCGCTTAATCGGGTTATTGAGTCCCTTGACATTAAGGGACAGGATTTTGAGCGTGTCAGCCATCACCGGGGTACGTAGGGGTGAACGGGCTCAATTCCGCAAAACGCTGCGCAGCAGTGGAGAATGTGGGCAAACCCTGGTGTATGTAAAGATCCCCTGGCGTACTGGTCCCCACCCCCCATGGCGTACTGGTCCCCCCCAACAGCTCCCCCCCCTCGTGGCCACCCTAACCCCAACAGAGTGGACCCCCCCAACTCCCTGCAAGTGCCGAACCCCCCATCCCCAACTTCCCCATCCCCTCCCAGAACCTCCCCCCCAACAGAAACCAGTAAAAGTCTCGGGCCTAGTCGTGCAGGGCACAGGTCCGTAGAAAGTCAAAGAAAGGGGTACCGTGGTTGCAGCCCAATCGGCGGCTCCCCGGCCCAGACCCCCGTCAAGCTACGTTCAAATGAGAGAACACCCCCAAGCTGGTCAAGATCCATAAGGGCAATATTCTACAGGTCGGGTGCCGTGTTGTCCGCCACTTCCTGTATTGCAGCTTCTCGTTCCTGAGCGGCCGTGATAGGGTCTGGCTTTGGGACGGTTCTCGGCGCTCTCCTCCTGCGGACCGTCTGCCAGCCGTCAGTCGCAGGGCGAGGTGGGTCTCCCTGCGACCGGGACGGAGAGGCGTCTCTGGAGGTGGGACCGTCCGGTATGTCGATCCCAAGCAGGGAGCAGGTGTCGCGGAGCGATCTAAGCTGGTGAAGGGATCCGTTCCACTTGAAGGTCAGACGGAACGGGTGGCCCCAGGAGTAGGGTACCCCGGCCTCCCTCAGGAAGTTCGTCGCAGGTCTGAAGGATTTGCGTTTCAGCAGGGTGATATTAGAGAGATCCTGAAAAAGGGCCACCGGGTCATCGCGAAATTTGATGGGTTGTGCTTTCCTGGCCTCTCTAAGGATGCGTTCCTTCAGGGGGAAGTCCGGTAGGAACGCTAGGATGTCCGGAGGCGGTGCTGGTGCCCTGCGTGCCATGCCCACCCTGTGCGCTCTGTCGATGCGGATTTTGAAGTCGCTCGCCTCCCCCAGAATGTGTCTGAATAGGTCCTGTAGGTAGTTGGCCACACTGTCCTTTTCAGCTTTCAACGGGACCCCCCTGACCCTTATGTTATTCCGCCTGGAGCGGTTCTCCAAGTCCTCAGAGTGCGACTGTAAGTCCACCTGTTGATCCTGAAGTCGTAGGATTTCCTGCTGAAGTCGCTCCACCTCCTCACTGCGGGACCGATCAGCCTCTTCCAGCGAGGCAACACGCTCACCCAGGCCGTCGATGTCGTGACGGAGTTCGCGGTGTTCCCCGGCCATGTCCTGTTTCAGAGTCTGGAAGTCTTCACGCAGTGTGTTGAAGAGGGAGGCCAGGAAGGCTTTTGTTATCGGAGCGGAGTCTTCATCCTGTGGCTGAGGGCTCGCGGGGGGCCTCGGGGACGACTGTGGTTGGGTCTTGTCACCTTTCGACGTCGCTTTATGCATGAGTTCCACCACGTTCCGGGTCCCCTTGCGATTAGAGTGCGCCATTGTGTCCGGTGCAGGGTGGCAGGCCAACCGGCAGGCGTCGTCGGACGCCGATGAGTAGTCACCCAACAAAGAGACTAACTGTGATGAGTGGTGAACGAACCAGAGCTGTCCCGTGAAATGGCGAGGAGCGGCGACCCAAGAAGAGGCGTCTTGGGGGTGGCCGGAGGAAGAGTCTCTCGTGTGGCGCCGCAGGGGTGGCGCTCAGGATGCGATGTGGCCGGTGAGGCGATGGGGGTAGAGGCGACCAGGCCAGCCGGGCTGGGGACCCTGCGCCTCGTTGAGCAAGGGTATGCCTGAGTGAGGAAGAGCAACGCTGGTCTATGAAGAGTGCTGTGGCACCAGGCTGAAGAGCAGCGCCCCAGACGCAGTCGAAGGCTGCGAAGATGTCCACAGACGGGCTGATCGACCAAGCGGGGGAGCCGGTGGGTAGCAGATAGCAGGCAGTTGGGAGGAGGCTTGGAATGACGGTTCCGGCGAGCGGAGGCTCAGGACAATGTCCAGCAGGGTAGTGACACCGACCCCAGCAGGCGAGGGACACCCAGCAGAGAGTGCAGGGACCCAGGGGAGGGGAAGCAAGCGGTAGTCCAGGACGCAGGGCGCCTCTCACCTTATCCCCCACGTCCTAGGGGTCGTTTCCAATGCGGGGGTGCACTGCTGTGTGGTTCCTCACGTCGGTGGCGGACCCCTCCTCCGGGAAGTCAGGGGGACGGGAGGTTCCGGGTCCCCTCCAGTAGCGGGCCGGCGCCGCCAGTGAGATGCCCGCTGTGGGTGGAGTGGCGGTTGGAGATCCTTCCGACCCCCGGGCAGGCCCACGCCGGGGTCTAAAGTAGCAGGAGGCGTCCGGCGGGGTTTGCTGTGCCCGGAGGGGCCGTAGAAGCAGGCCTCAGTTCAGGTGGCAGTTCTCCGCCGATGATCGGGGATGCGGGGGAGACTCCGGCGAGGTGTGGGGGCGAGTGAGCCCGGTGCAGGGCGCCGTCGAGCCAGGCCGCGCCGTCACCCGATAAGCCCACGCGTGGTCCCAGAGTATCCAGAGGGCCCTCTCCAGGGCGGATAAGGCACCCGCGGAGCAAGGCCACCGATCTCAGCGCGCCCCCCCCAGGGGCCACTGATGAAGTGGGGGATGGCCGGCGAGAGGGCGCAGGGCCGGAGGACGGCGCCTCTCACGGTGCAAGGAACTGTAGGCCCGCCAGGTGAGGGCGCGGGAATGCGCCCAGAGGCCCATGCCGGGACCCGAAGTCAGTGGTAGGCTGCTTATGAGGCTGAGAACACCGGCTCCCAGGTACGCCGCCGTGCAGTGGGCCGGGTGTCCGTGCTCGGGCGGCCGACCGCTGGGCCGGCAGGCCCGTCTACGTCGGGATGTAGGCGCACGGCGGAAGGGCTCTAACCTTCTTCGCCGGCGCACCGGTCACAGCCACAGCAGAGGTCGCGGGTCGTCGGTCTCCGTAGGCGTCCAAAGCTCAGGTCGGCGGTCCCTCGGCGGAGCAGGGTGGATGTGCGCAGGATGTGGGCGCCGCGGGGCCGCCGGAGACGGACCAGTCCAGCTCTCTGGCAGGCCCACGCCGGGGCCTAGATTTGCCAGGGGTCCTCCTGCGTGGCGCACTATGTCCGGGGGGTGCGGGACGCGGGTCCCCCGCAGCCGCTGGGCGCACGTCACTGCCGTCCGGTGTGCCAATCCACGGCTCTCCGGCGGGATGTATGCTGCCCCCGCAGTGCAGCCGCGCTGCGGATGGTCTCAGATTCGCGCCGCCATTACGCCGTCCTCCCCGGCGATTGCGAAAGCGGGGCCACCGGCAGTCACACGGCCAGAGGAGTCCGAACGATAGCTCCCCAGGACAGCAGAGAGGGTCGAGCTTGGATTTGGGCTGAAGCACGGGGGGTGATAGCTTGAAATTACGTGGCAATGGGGCTTAGGGCCGGGGAGCCTCTCGAGACACATCTACTCAGGCCGCCATCTTGGCCACGCCCCCCCAGTTACCTTTTTTAATCGTGGTTCGTCACTTTCAGAGCAAGTGTACATATAAAAAGTCCGGAGAACGTCTTCCCAGACTCAGTATCCCAATGTGCAAGATGGTATATATATTTTCATCTAGATTGGAACAATCAAGATTGAACCTCCAGGAATAAAGGGAAAGGAGAGACAAAATCAGCTTGTGTAACTAGCAAGATGACGGAGAGGCTGGGATGCTTTTCTGGATTGAAATAGAATACTAAGATGGGGATACCCTAACGCTGAGACGCAAGACCAGAAAAATATATCAACTTACTGTGGAGTTTTAATTAATGAGGACAAGGATTTGCAGGATTCCTAAATAATAGACAGGGTTGGTCTCACAACCTTAATAAGTATATAACTCTTTTCATGTTCTGAAAGACATAACAAAAAAGAAAAAAAACATTTTCATTAGAGGATATGCAGTTTCCATGGGTTTCCATACCCAACGGACATATGAATTGCAAGATATGTCCAGGTAGGATAGTTTAGACTAAAAGAGGAAAAGGGGAGTGTAGTATTTACAACAGATTGTTTACCTGTAATATTTTAGTAGAGTAAAAGTTCCTACCGACGGAAGGAGATGTATTCAAGTCAAGGAGCAGCATCCAACTGAGAAAAGGTAAGTGAATAAAAACAATTTTAGAATATAGGCTTGTGAGGAAACTCAATGCAACAGGTAATGCATATTCTAAGAGATCTAGCAGAGGTTGCAGATTCTATAAACAAAGAGAAATGTACAATACAACATACCTCCTTCCATTAAACAACAACAACGAGAAGGAGAACAAGTTAAAATAATTAATTTCAAAGTCACCACATTTTTAAGTACAACCAGCCGCGGCTCGTGGAAGGAGTTGTGGTGGGGCAGAAAGGCGGGGCGGGGTGGGGCAGGGTGGTGGGTGTGCTAAAAACCGGAATATGGATAATTGGAGGTAAGTAAACAATTTAATAAACAAAAAGAATTTCATAGCGCGCCCTGCATCGCAAAATGCGATGCAGCCCGCGCTACGAAATTTGTTGTACGTCTGACGCGCGTCAGGTGTACAACATAGTTTTTTTATCCCAATCCATAAGGGGACGCGAGGACCGAGAAGCAGGCCGGAGAGCGCCCAGGCAGGGGAGGTGGCAGGCAACACATAAGTGGCTTCTTTATTACATTTTTAAAGACTTCTGGAGGCGGGAGGAAGCGTAGCATTTTTCTAAAACGCTTAGAGGCAAAACGCCCGCTACGCCCAGGGTTAATCCAGTCCTGCTTTTAGTTTTAGCTCTGCCTTTGTTTTTATCCCAGTGCTTTTTAGAAGACTTAGGTGCCTGCTTGGTAATCTCAGCATCAGATTTGCTTTGGAGTTGTGGCTTATTAGGGCTAGTTTCCAAACCACCTCAACCTATAGAGGTAAAGGTTTCAGAAACTATTGTAGGACACTGTGGCAAAGTTGTGACAAGAGTTTCATCCCCAAGTCCAGGGTTCCATGTTCTGCCTGAATCTGCTTAAGGACTTCAGGCAAAACTGCAACTGAAGAAGTACCATGAGTAATGGTGTAAATAGCAGAAAATACAATCTCCACATATTACACTCCTCAATTGGGTGAACCATAGCAAGTGGAAGACACACAGTGAGAATTCTAAAGTTATCCTGGGGTGCCATATGGGGAAAACTGCCTCAAGCCGATTTGTTTTTGTGCTAACAAAAATGGAATTTCATCACATTTGACTGGGATCTTACCCATAATAGTATTAATGAAATCTGGAATAATTTCGGGCGTAGCTATCTGACCCTGTACAACTTGAGGAGTCCTTGCTGGAGCAGTATTTAAGGTATGCATTATGAACTGCACCAGATGTCGATACAGTCTAACTAAGTGACTCAAGAGAGCAAGCGTGTCTTGTTGTGGTAAGCTATGTGCATCCAGAAAGGGCAAATAGCCTGCCATGACCGGCCAGGTTGCCCCATCATTACCAAGAGGGTCCAGTCTTACATTCTGATGGGTATATTTATTAAACAGAATTTAATTGAAAGGAAGCATTATAATGGACTATCCTTTTAAAAGATAAAGTTTTGTCCCTGTATAAAGGTAAAAGTAGCTTTGGGCATGCTAAAAACCTACTCCGGAAACTCATTAAATAGGTACCAAACATACACACCATGTTATACAGTTCCTACAAATTTAGTAGGACTATGTATCAGAACAACATAACTTCCGAATACAGAGGCCGAGTCTTCTTATATAATTAGTAAATATGGGTTCGGGTCGCTCACAGTACTGCATCTAAACCCCTAAAACTCCAAAGTTGTAGATGTTGTTGTAACCTCAAACATGACCACTCAGATTACTAAGGACTTCGTGGGAACAGATCTGACCCATTTGTTTGTCACTTTTGCATACCCAAGGGACCACAAAAAAAAGAAACAATAATACATTTTCAAATGTTTATTGAAAAGATCTAATCCTTGAGAATAAAACATGAGCTGCAATTATTAGATGAGACACATTGTTATAAGAATTATTAGAAGGGAGAAAACCATAAACAATTCAACCATGTTAATTGCTCTTAATGTTAATCTTATCTATCACTAATACCTCTACACTAGCATGAGCATGTCAGGAGTACTCTTCTACCAGACCTGGTGAAATGAGCTAACCCCATACCTTGGTATAATGCCTCAGGAAGCCAACTTCACTGTATTAACAAATGCACCCCGTCTGAGTGTGCAGGCTAGAACTTTTCTGCTTATGCGGATATCTTCCTTCTCAGGTTGAAGGCCAGGCCTGTAGAGTTGCATCTCAATCACACCTCACAGCAGCTTCAGTGTGAAGTGCTCTCACTGAAATAAAACACAGACTCTGTTCAATTAGTAAAGCACCAGCCTTTTCGTACTGTGCCAAAGGCACAGAACAACATCTTTAGTTAGTCTGGAGGGAAAGAGTAGTCTCCTAAGAGCACAAAATAAAACAAGGACATCGGGTTTTAATATGTGTGACCATGGAACTATAACACAACAATGTCTTACAAGGAATAAATGAGTGTGTGATACTTTCACGTCTTAAAAAGATGCTAAGTTAAAAAGGAAAACTAAAATGGAGACTAAAGGTAATCCCTACAACACCACAGCATCTTTGTTGATGTGGTTGCAGCCCTTCAGATCTTATCTCTAGATCCGTCAGCTCCACAGATTCTCAGCAGCATGAAATATACATACATTTTAAACCATAATTTCACAAAGACATCTGAATGAATTTACCACAAATCACAGACAGCCCACTTTCTGGATCAAGATCTAGCTTTCTGCAAAATTTGGTATCATTCCCTTCAGCCATTTTGACTGTAGCTGTTTCTAAATTTCCTATGGAAAACTGCACAGGGAAATGTGGTTTGCTCCCCCCCCCATCTTTCTTGGCTGCCACGTGATAGATAACCTCAAAACTTTGCAAGAAGGAACTGAAGGAAATGAGACTTATTTGGGGGAAGTTTTGTGAAGATTCTTTAAAAAAAGCGCCAAATTTACTAACAAACCAAACCAAATGCATTTCCTATGGAATTGTGGTCCTAACTATAATTATCCAGTGGCAACCCCACCTAGGTATTATATATACCAACACCTTCCCCAATTGTTCCTGACATGCAACATCTGAGGATATTTTTCATTATAACTGGACTATGGCATGCGATCTTGCATCCAAAATGTTTATTTTCTTTTTACAGATCAAGCTTTATTTAACCACGCCATCCCAGCTAGTTCCAGATGTTACACCTCCAACACCTCTACTGAAGATGGGACCCAGCCTGGCAGACAGTTGAAATACCAACACTCCTCCACCTAAGTCACAATTTTACCTTTGGCCAGTGGCCCTGGAGAATCCACCAGCTTAAACATTACCTGGTTCCAGTTAACCTGTAAATGGCTATCTTTAGTTCTACTTGAACACTCTGTTTGATGAGACAAATATTGGCAACCAGCCTGGCTGCCAATATTTGTCTTAATTTGCATATAGCGCTGCTGGCACACCTGCAGAAGAGCTGGCTAAGGACTTATTTAATTCCAATAGCATAGTCCACAGTACTTTACCGTTTAACTGCACTAGTAAAGAGGGCCTTAAAGCTAAATTCATTAGAATTGAAAAACCCAGGAAAAATTAACTCTCTAAATGGTGAGACGGGTGACGTTGAAAAGGGACCTCGAGAATAAGAAAGTCCCACAAGGGCCTAAAATTCTTACAATCCTAAATTTTGATGACTTACATCCTGATTTATTACAAGAATGGGAAGAGAATCATCACAACTCCTCCTTCACCATGATGAAAATACTTATCCAACATGCTGAGAAGAAGTCTCTGAAACTGAGAGAGGAAATCAAAGTTTATTATGTTTTACTTAACATATGTACCTTGATGATAACCAGATCTTCAGGGTGTGTAGTTAGGTAGTTAATAATAATACATCTATACTTTTCATACTTTTCCATACATATGAATCTTCATGAGATAGTGAAAGTCAATATTTGGCCATTGTAATCTGGCAGGTCAATAAGTTTGTCCTTAAAATTGAGCAAACCATTGGATTCCTGTGTTTTATAACATATGATTTTATGTATTAGAAAATATATTTTATTGTTTAATATCAAATTTGTCTAATTCGTTTTTAGAATAACACAATAATTCATGCCGGTTTTCCTCCCTCTGTTCCCCTCGCTGTCCCCGTGTCTCTCAGCCCGGTTTTCCTTCTCTTCCCCTCGCTGCCCCCGTGTCTCTCAGCCCGGTTTTCCCTTCTGTGCCACTCGTTTTTTTCCCTATATTTCTGTGCCCTCTTGCCTTCTATGACACTCGGTTTTTCTGTATTTCTGTGCCCTTTTTGCCTTCTGTGCCACTCATTTTTCCCTGTATTTCTGTGCCCTCTTGCCTTCTGTGACACTCGTTTTCCCTCGTTTTTGTGCCCTTTTGCCCTCTGTTCCCTTCATTGTCCTTCACCGCCCCCGCCGCTGCGTCCCCTGTGGCCCTGCCCCCTGACTGCCCACTCGCTGCCCCCGCCTCCCGCCTCCCGCCTCCCAGCTGCTCCTCCCTCCCACCTCCCCATATATGCCGGCCTCTGCACGGCGGGTGTGCCGCTGGTGTGCTGAAGGCACACCTAAGGCAAGCCCGTCTGCGGCCGTCTGCGCCTGGACCGCACCCAGCACCAGAACTCCTGGCCCCCGCACCCACTCTGACGCCCACCCCAGCACTCTGCACGCTCTCAACTACAGACTGACCCACACCTGCTTCAAGGCCGCCCCGAAACGCACACACGGTCCCTTCACCTGCCGGAACTGCAGCTACACCAGCCTCAGAGCTGACAAACAAGAAAGACATCAACCACCTCCGATGCATACTACTGAACACCCGCTCCGCACTCAAACACGTTATTGAGCTCTGGGACCTACTCAACACAACAGCCCCAGACATCACCTTCCTGACAGAGACCTGGTTGAATGACTCCTCTGCACCCGACATCGCCATAGCCATCCCAGACAGCTACACGATCACCGTAGAGACCGCACCAACGGAGTCGGAGGAGGAATCACCATTGTCAACAAGAACAGCACCGAGACTGCCCTCATCGCCGCCACCAACGACATCAGCACCCTGCTGGACAATGGTGGGACCGCAGCACTCATCCTCTCCGCCACCTTTGACACCGTCGGCCACGGCACTCTACGCGCACGCCTCCACACCGCAGGGATCCAAGACAAGACTCTGGAATGGACCACCTCCTTCCTCTCCGGCAGAACCCAGAGCGTCTGCCTCATCCCATTCTGTTCCAAAGCCTCCGAGATCATCTGCGGCATACTCCAGAGATCCTCCCTCAGCCCGACACTGTTCAACATTTACATGGCCCCGCTCACACACCTCGCCCGACTGCACGACCTCAACATAATCTCCTACGCCAACAACACTCAACTCATCCTCTCTCATCACTGCCAAAGCCAACCTTCACGAAGGAATGAAGGCCTTCGCCGACTGGATGAAGATCAGCCGTCTGAAGCTGAACTCAGACAAGACGGAGGTCCTCATCCTCGGCTCAAACTCTTCAGTCTGGGACGACTCCTGGTGGCCGACGGCACTGGGGGCAGCCCCGACACCCATCGACCACGCACGCAACCTGGGAATCATCCTCGACTCAACACTCTCAATGACCAAGCAAGTCAACGCCGTCTCCTTCTCCTGCTTCAACAGATTCATCCCGACAGATACAAGAAAGACAGTCACCCATGCCCTCGTCAGCAGCAGACTCGACTACGGAGAACGCCCTCTACGCGGGAGCCCCGACCAAGCTCATCAAATGACTACAACACATCCAAATGCCTCTGCACGACTGATCCTCGACGTACCACAACATGGCCACATCACCCCCCACTTGAGAAACCTGCACTGGCTCCCCGTCAACAAGAGGATATCCTGCAAGCTCCTCATCCACGCACACACAGCACTCCACAAGACCGGCCCAGCCTACCTCAACAGACGGCTCTCCTTCTACATCCCCAACCGCCAGCTACACTCCTCCGACCTCTCATTCACCACCATCCCGCACATCCAAGGAACAACCACTGGCAGGAGATCCTTCTCCCACCTCTCCGCCAAGACATGGAACACCCTCCCACTAAGCCTAAGGCAGACCCAAGATCTGCTGACCTTCAGGAGAATACTCAAGACCTGGCTGATCGATCAGTAGCGGCCCCCCCTCCCCAGCGCCCTGAGACCCTCGCGGGTATGTAGTGCGCTTTACAAATGATTGATTGATTGAGTGATAGACTCGTCTACAACCTGTGGCTGTCGAGAACACAAAACCTTCACCCATTGGGTGTCAACCAAAACTCCTTGCATTTCCACATCCCAATAGTCAACCAGCCACCCTCTGAATCACCCGCCTATATAATAGTTCTGATCTACCATATATTAGGCCTCCAGTCAACTGCAGCAGCCCAAGCTTGCTGCCTGTTGAGTCACCTGGTCTACGCCAAACCTGTTCAGCAGTTGAGGATATCTACAGCATTTTGACTGCAGAACAATAGGAACGATTATACATTAACTACCCCTAGTAGCTCATAGGATTGAAACCTAGGAACTGCCACTCCAAACATATTGCCCATCATATCTTAAATACCTAACCAGTATAGACGCAACTTAGAAAATTGCCAGAGTAAATGTGTTAGGGTGCCCATCCCTCCATGGCTTATCAAGCATGCATTAGATCTAGAGTGCTCCAGTGCATGTTGTGTAGCAGGAGTGTTGTACTAATATGCATTGTTTGTATTTTCACCGCCCTCACAGTTATGCATTATTGAGGTTGTATTTGCTCTATACTGAATCCCTTCCCACTCCTTCTCTAATGGTAGTTTGCCTAGCTCTCGTCCCACCTCTTCTGAACCAGTGTCTTCTTTTCTTGACATCTCTTGTGTTTCAAACATCTATATATATATTCACTGAAAAAACCATAGGTTATAGACCATATATAGTTAGGAATTAGCATTTACAAAACCTTGAAAATTCACTGAAAAAACCATAGGTTATAGACCATATATAGTTAGGAATTAGCATTTAAAAAACCTTATTTTACTCACACAAAACCATTGAAATTCCATATATAGTTAGTTGCACTAACTATATATTGCGCACCCGCAATCCACTGCTGATGATGTCACATATTACATCATTCATGACATGGTCAGTGACATCACTGATGACATCACTGATGACATCTCAAATGACATCACTGATGACATCACTGATGACAACATCCAGTGACTATGTTTCTGTAAAGTTAAAATATGTCTTACATATTGAAGAATGAGTGGATGTATAAGTGTCTGGACGAAGGATTTAGTAGGTGCATGACTGAATGTATGAGTGAGTGATTAAATGTGTCTCACTGAGTGCATGGGTTAGTGACTAAACTGTCTTAATTTGTGCATCATTATGTCTGTTGTTCTGTAAACTGCTGCATGTGTTGATCAGTAGCTATATGAGTAACTATATGGGTTATTGATTGATTGCCCAAGTATTTGCATGGGAGACTGAGTGTGTGTGTGGCTGGATGGGAGGTGTGTGACTCTGTACAGATCAATGTGTACTTGTATCAATGATTGTATAAGAGAGTAAGTATGTGTTAGTATATGGTTGAAAACGTAAGGTGCTCTATGTTTAACTGTATAGAGTAGAAAATGGAAGTGTGATTGATTCTTTACAGGACTGACTAGGTGTGTGAGTAACTCCATGGATGAGTGGCAGAGTGTGAGTGTCTGTATAGGTGTATGAGTGCATATGATTGTGTTGTAAACATGAGTGATTGTATGTATGAATGATTGTATGGGTGAATGAGTGAATGTGTGTGTAGACGTAGGAATCAGTGAGTACGTATGTAGTAACTAGTATTGGTGTGTCAATGGTTTCAAAAATTATACTCTGTTTTTAACACTGGGTGAAACAGAGGTTATATTAAAATGTGAGGAGATGCATTGTATTGTCACATGAATGATATCATCAGTGATGTGATCATTGATGTCAAGTGAGATGTCATCAGTGATGTCATTTGAGATGTCATCAGTGATGTCATCAGTGATGTCACTGACCATGTCATGAATGATGTAATATGTGACATCATCAGCAGTGGATTGCGGGTGCGCAATATATAGTTAGTGCAACTAACTATATATGGAATTTCAATGGTTTTGTGTGAGTAAAATAAGGTTTTTTAAATGCTAATTCCTAACTATATATGGTCTATAACCTATGGTTTTTTCAGTGAATTTTCAAGGTTTTGTAAATGCTAATTCCTAACTATATATGGTCTATAACCTATGGTTTTTTCAGTGAATTTCAATGGTTTTTTAATAGCAAATATCATAAGCTGTCGAATGTCAAGTACGTGGTAAGAATTTTTTTTTTCGTGTTTATGCACACTGATCTGCTTTGATTGCTGCCCCCCACCCCTCATTTCTATTAGGAGTACTCTCTCTTTGCAGATAGTGAAGGGTAGTTAACGCAGCCCTTTCCCCCTTTGTAATCCGTCGTGCCTGCTTCTCTCTCCATTTGATTGATTGTTCTCTTTGGTTCATTCTCTATTTACAAACAAGCACAGAGTCGCAATACTCTGTTTAGTCTTTGCAGATAGCGAAAAATCGTGTAAAAAAACAAAAGGAATCGAGCAAAATCAGTAGGCCACTAATGGGATCTCTTTTGACCTCGCTAAAATAGAAACATTAGGAACAACCTGTTGAAAATAGCAATGCGTATGTATATAAGCGGCATTCATTTGTGTTCACAGTACCCCTTGTTGATTGTTTCAATCGAGCATTGAATTGTTCGAAGTTAATTCTCTTAACGATCTTCTCTACCTGCAAACGAGGAAGAATAGGAATATTCTATCTCCCTTTGCAGATAGTGAAGGGTAGGTAACGCAAGCCTTTAACACGTCGTACCTATTTCATTCCTCATTGATTGATTGATTGTCCGAACATTGACTGTTTGGGAATTAGTTCTTTTTGGAGGTATTCCCTGTTTGCAAATAAACGTAGGAAAATCTTTGCAAGTAGTGAAAGGGTACGTAATGCGGACCGTTCTCCCCCGTTGTAATCTGTCATGCCTATCTACTCCCCACTGATTGATGCACCTTTTTCACCCGGACCATTTACTAGAGATACGTCATCTGGCCCGACCAGAGAGCACCCCTAGTGAAAAGGACATATGCAATAATAACGAAGTGATCACTGTATCCTGTTAACAGAAACTTTACCATGAAACAACCTGGAAAGAAAAAAATAGGAAAACGAAAATCAGTAGGCCACTGATGAACATGAACTTTTATTAAACAACGAACAAAGAAACGATAACATAACGTAATGATAAAACCTATTAATGTCCTAGAAACAAGAAAACGTTAAAATATGCCAGTGGTGAGAGACCAGAAAAACAGTAAGAGAAACCAAATCACCCCTCGCTGTCCCACCGCCTGCCACGCCAAAAAAATCGATAGACTAGGGAAAATGCAAGTCAGTAGAACATCCACCCCCACTCTGGAAACTTCCAAGGTGGGGCAGGGTTCCGGCTACGCCCAGCCGGGAGCAGCCCATATAAGGCAGGTCCTGCTGCCACGCCTCGGCCAGGAGATCCTAACGTAGGGTGTAGCCGGAGGAGAGGCCGAGACCAGCGGGACCCGGCCAGGGGATTGCCTTTACAACGCTGAACAGTTGCAGGGGGGGGGAATGTCTCCTCGACCCTCCCCTCTCTCTCCCAGTCCGGCCGCGGTGGCCCTTGAGAGTTGCAGGTAGTCCCGCCACATGCTCTTCCGGTCCGACCACCAACGGTCGGGGGGCCGAGGCCGACGGGATCCGGCTGCAGCCGATAAACCAAGAAACCCGTTCATGGGGCCAGAGCCAGGGGCGTCCGGCCGACATCCACCGGAAGCCCGGCCCGAAGACGGACGGGACACTTCTTTCTTTTATAATGGCTGCGACAACACTGGAGGGGGATGTCTTGCACATGCCTCCGACCCCCCCCTCGTCCTCATCGCCTGGTCCGGCCATAACAAATCTCAAGCGAGACGCCGTGGGGTGCACTGGGAGGGAGAGACGGTGCGAACAGGCCTCTCCCGCCTCCCCAGGTGGAGGCTTCCCAGCTGCACCCTCAGCGCTCCAGGCGGTGGCATCCTAACAACTACAGTGCTGCACAGTTTCGGAACGACCTAGATAACGGTTCTTCCACTGTGGCCATGCTGCAACGTCTCGCCCGGCAGGGTGGAGCCCGTCCGCTCATGTGACCCCGCGATCGCCAGTAGCTGCCGAACTCTCAAAATGGCGGTCGACCTGGCAAGAGCGGGCCCAACATAAAGAAATGGCCCGGTCACTGGTTGACTCCACCACCGTAGTCCTCCACGACCTTGAAGATTCTAGAGGAGCCGCGGGAGTCTCCGACCCCCGATGGGGAATGACTGCCATGATCGCCCGTGGAGTGACGAAACTGTATCCGCGGGACGTCGGCGCTCCCATGCTGGCGCCAGCCTCACTTTGAATTACTACAATCCTGCAGACCTTACTTCCGGTGAAAGCACAGTGTGACCCGGTAGGAAAAATTATTGCACCCCCTCCCCTTTTTGACTGATAGTTCAAACCACCGATCCTTTCCTTTGCCCTTTTAACGGAACTTTGGACTGCCTCCCCCTCTTTTACATTTTCTAGAGAAAACAAAACATTAACCACTACATTAGCATAGCAGTTGACACCAGAACTGTTTTCAAATTGAAAACCAACAACATCTTCAACAGAATCCTTTTTGTTTCTGCTGTGACCCTGCTACAGCACAGGCATTGTCCCCAGCAGTAATTCTGCAATGCCGGTAAGAATAGCTGTGGTGCCTACTGGACTCACTCACCCCCGCGGCGCCCCACGCCGTTTTTTGCTGGGCGGCAACTTACTAGACATCACTTTCGTGCCATCTAGATTTCAGCGCGTTCTGCTGCCTTGGAACTATTCGCACAACAGACCGCTACTGACAAGAATATTTCATTATTGGTGCTGTCAATTTCAATAAATCTATTGGATAATTAAAAAGAAATTGCCACGGTCTCTTCGTTGTTTAAATGTTTTTACTGTTTTTGTTTTGTTGTATATATTTATATGTTATTAAAGTTTTATATTCCTACTACTTTGTTGGAGTGCTATATATTTTTAATGTGACACATAATTGTAAAAACTTTGATGTACAAAGAGTCATTCCTGGAATCTTCCGCTTCAGGCTCGGTCCCCTCCCCAATCACAATACAGGATGGTTTTCAGATAGTAGGAACGCGTGTGCTGTGACGGATCACATCGGGTGTGGGCCTTGATCTACTATAACTCCTTTGAAGAGGGGTGATTCTTTACAGCTGGGGCCATAAACTACATCTGCAGGGCTAGCTGATAGCCTAGGACCGGCCTGGACATTCGGACACAGAGGAAGAGGAGTGTCAGAGGGTGCGGTAGTGAATAGGGCGAAAGGGAGGTGTCGGGCGGGCACAGAGTGTGATTCTCAGGGAAGAGCAGCGCAGATGGGGGAAGGTTTATTGCCCATGCATAAGACAGAGAGCGGTGGTGACCAGTGCCTGGGGGAGATGCTTACGAGGGTGAGGAGCCATGCTACGAATCGACAGCGTGCAGAGAGTGGGTCTGGTCAAGACATCTAAAATGGCTGCCGTGCACGACAAAAGTGTGGCATTTCAAAAAAGGCAAGATGGCGCAGACAATGTTTTTCAACACTTCCTCATTTCCTTCGAATCGAACGTTAACAGACGTTGGGGCATATTACCAAAGTTAAGCGATATTTATCGCTAACGATGCTTACCAACCAATTTTTTACCACTAAGCATCGTCAGAAATTATCGAAGATAAACCTTACTATTATCAAGGTTTATCGCAAATGCGATAATAAACGGCCGCAATGCATGAATATCGCTAAAAACTCAGCGATATTCATGCATTACCGAGCTAATACTCTTAGCCATGTTATCCACCTCCCATTGGATAACATGGCTAAGAACTGCTCAGGGCAGGTGTTACTTTTTGGAGATATTCGCGCTTAGCGCGAATATCTCCAAAAGTTGGTAATAGGAGATAGATATCTTGCATGTTGTAATGCAAGTTATTGTGGTATATGGAACTCATACCATAATCTCTCAGGAAAGCAGAAACTGATCCTTTTGGGACCGCCTAAAAAGGCCTAGGGGGTGAGGAGTACTCTACTTTGCCCCCTTTTCACGTTCCGAACTATTTTATTTTACTCTCTTCTGTAATTACACAAAATACCAGCGATAAGATGCATCGGAGACACACAGTGAGAGAAAGGAGGCCGGAGATGAAGAAGACATGTCAAATACACATTGGAGATAATATAGTGGCAGAAGGGAAGTAAATATGAGTAAACTTACCATGTAACATAAAAATGTTGCACTCTATACTATAAGTCTCATTTTATACTACAATCACTTCGCTACAACCTCATAAATTAAAAATAAAAATAAATAATGTCTCAAACAATTTTTGATTTCTAAATATAAATTTATTCTTCAGAATTTTCTAAATTTGAAACAACTAGTAACATGTCCTCATCAGTAATTTCCTCTTCAATCATCTCATCTGGAATCTCCTCATTAAAAGTCTGCAATGATGATTCTTGTAACTCTATGGTCTCCAAACACTCGATAAATTCGCCATCAAGAGATTGATCAAAAAAATCATTCAAGTCATCTCCTCCTTCTGACAATATTTCATTATTGGTGCTGTCCATTTCAATCAATGTAGTGGAATCATTCAAGTCATCTCCTCGTGACAATATTTCATTATTGGTGCTCTCAATTTCAATCAATGTAGTGGAATCATTCAAGTCATCTCCTCCTTGTGACAATATTTCATTATTGGTGCTGTCCATTTCAATCAATCTAATGGAATCATACAAGCCATCTCCTCCTTGTGACAATATTTCATTATTGGTGCTCTCAATTTCAATCAATGTAGTGGAATCATTCAAGTCATCTCCTTGTGACAATATTTCATTCTTGGTGCTGTCCATTTCAATCAATCTAATGGAATCATACAAGTCATGTCCTCCTTGTGACAATATTTCATTATTGGTGCTCTCAATTTCAATCAATGTAGTGGACAATTCAAAAGAAATTGCCACGGTCTCTTCATTGTGAGCCATTTTATTTTGAAATTGCTTGCTGTAAATTGCAGAAAAAAATAATCACTTTCATTTATCGTTTTTAGTAATACATAATATAAAACTAACTTCATCAAGTATTTAGTATAACAGAAGGACTGCAAATAAATAACAGAAAACATTTTTCAAATTATCTTCAAGTGTACAACATAGTTCCCCTTACAAATTAACAACTCACCTTTTTAAAAGTAGCAGAAGTGTTAGTACTGTGTAAATCAAACACCAGAAATTCACCACCAAAAATTCCTCACAAATGTACCTCAGACAGTAGTATCACAAAATGGCTGTGGTTTCCTCTCATTTGACATATATACATAACCAATTAACTTTCATCACACACAAATACAAAACCAAAGTAACATTTTAATTGGTTCTAAATTTCAACACTTTCAAATGTGTTTTCCCCATGCAATTTTCCATAGGACATTTACATACGTCTACAGCCTGAATGGCTGAACGGAATTACACCAAACTTGGCAAAATGGTACATCAAACCTAAGAGGTCAGGAAGGATCTACTATGCCCCCTTATGGTCATTTCCCCCTTCGCTTTGGCCTCCTCTTGTCTCTCAATCCTACCGAGGGACAAGATGGCGGCCGCTACGGACTGTTTGGAATGTTGACAGACGCCGGAGAACCAATCAGCTTCGCAAAGCTCCGTAACGCGAAAAGTACGCGAAGCGGAGCGCTGTTACAGATATATATCTTTTTTTCAACGTTAATTTCTCAAAATCCACTGGAGCACATATATTGAGACCTAGCAAAGGCACATCGGGCTACCAGTCCCTAATATTTTGCCAAGTTTCGTGCAAATCCATTCAGCCGTTCGATTATTATTATTTTGTTTTTTTTTTGCCCCGCGGGGCCCTTTTAAAACCTCCACATCAAACCTAGGGGGTCAGCGAGGATCTACTATGCCCCCTTATAGTTATTTCCCCCTTTGTTTTGACCTCCTCTTGTCTCTCGATCCTACCGAGAGACAAGATGGCGGCCGCTACGGACTGTTTGGAATGTTGACAGACGCCGGAGAACCAATCAGCTTCGCTTCACAAAGCTCCGTTGCGCGAAAAGTCCGCGAACCAGAGCGCTAACCGGTCCGCTGTTACAGATATATATCTTTTTTTAAACGTTAATTTCTCAAAATCCACTGGAGCACATATATTGAGACCTACAAAAGGCACATCGGGCTACCAGTCCCTACAATTTTGCCAAGTTTCGTGCAAATCCATTCAGCCGTTCGGGCTAAAAGTGAGGCCAACCGCCCTATGGAAAACTCAATGTTAAAAACACGTTTTGGGACCCCCCTTTTTTCTCGGCCCCCACTGGACGAACCCCCCCAAATTTTCAAGGGCTGCTCAGAAACAAAATGTGCCATTTTCCTGAAAATTTCAGCCGATTCCGTCCACAAACGCCAAAGTTATTAGACATAGAATTTTCAAAAAACCCATAGAGAAAAAATCCTAACTATATATACCTACTGGCGACCGCCAGTAGGTAATATATATATATATATTTGAAGTGATCTGTTCATGCCCTTCCTTAATGATAACCCCCATCTTACAAAGGAAGTCAGAACCCAGCTTAAATATGGCTTAATAGTTGTATTCAGAACCCAATGGTGAACCTGGTAGTAGTGGTATTGTTCTGTGTTGTGGACCAGAAGACATGCTTAAGATATTCAAATCGCCTCACCCTGGTTTCATGTTTCTTTCTGTTGGACTTGGCCCTTTCTACAGGCTCATCCACAGGCCTTTTGCCTTCATGTCTCCTTTTTCTTTGCTGAATTAATTTGTGTTGGCCTTAAGACTATGTGCACATACCGCTGCTAACCAGTGCTAAGGTTCTTGTACTGACTCCTTAAAACATGGAATGATTGGCTTATACCCAAGTGACATATTTACTTTACCTGTAAGTCCTTAATAAAGTGGCACTGCACGTACTCAGGGCCACTAAATTAAATGCTACTAATGGGTTTGCAGCACTGATTGTACCACCCGCTTATAAGTATACCTTTAAACATATCTCAGGCCTGCCATTGCAGATCCAAACCTTCCTTTTTAATACATATATGTCACCCTTTGGGTAGGCCGTGAACAGCCCAAAGGGAAGTGTGCAATGTATTTAAATAGTAGGACATGTCCTTTTAAGTTTTACATGTCCTGGTAGTGAATTAGTCTTCTACTACTGCAATGCCTATCACTCCCATAGATAACATTGGGGTTGCCTTATTACATTTTATACGTGTAATTTCCAAATGGGAAGGGATAACCAGTTCATGGTTGGGGGCTCTGGAATCACGATTTAAAATCCAAAATTTTGGTGAAGTCAGATTTTAAATTGAAATTCTGAAAATGTCATTTTCTTGCCTTAGCCATTTAGTGCCTGTAGCCTGTCTCTGGTCACATGACTTGGTGTAGCTGACACTTGCGCTTTTTGTTTATTCTTCCTAGACAGCCACACACAATAGAGAGCATAAGTGTGCCTGGATGGGTCATCACTGGCAGGATGGGAAGGAGGAGCTAGCCACAGCCCCATTTATACCTGAATAGGCTGTGTCCTGCCTCCACACAAAGTGCTGCATACCACCTGTAGTTAGTCTGGAGCCAGGGCAGGGAAGGCCAAATGCATGGGGACTTCAAATGGAAATCTCTAGATTATTTCCCCTAACTCCAAAGGCACAACTGGATAAAAATACTGGACCTAAGACACCAACTCTTTAGTACACTGCCGGACTTGTGGATAGTCTGTGTGGAAGAAGGACTGCTGAACCACTGAAGGACTGCCACTCTGCTGGATTCCTGCTGTGCTGTGCTGATCTGCTGCCTGCTGCCCTCTTGCCTGGGTGAGAAGGACTGGACCTGCATCGCTTGAATCCAGAACCCAGAGGGAATCCAAGGGCTAGTAGACTGGCCTCCTGATCAGAAGCCTCAGGGTCATAACAGGTTGCCCACAACCTTGCATCTGCACTAGGCCCAGCATAACTGGCGCATCCCCTCTGCTGCGTGATGCAAGCCCAAGCAGAACCAACGCATCTCCATTGCTCCATTTCTTTGTGGATTTGGCCTGTCGCAAAGACCCACATTGCCACCGCAACCCGCAATGCCTTCGTAACTGCCACTGCGTGACATATCCTCACTGTACACCCTCTTCAGTGGCAGCCTCGACGACGACAATGATATACTCTGCATCACAGCCTGGCAGCTCTTTGGAACCAACGCATCGCCCGACTGTGACCTGCATCCTCGATGCCGGACTTTGCATCGCAAGCTCTGCTGCCAAGCTTCTCAACAACACAGGCCCTCACACTGCAGCTTTGCCACATCTTGGAACCGATGCATCACTTCAGCTGACAACTCATGTTCTTGGTTGGTTAATGCAACACTCTGCAATCCAGGATTTAAAGTACTCTGTTCAGGGTCCCTGTAGCAAAGTTGCACTTTGTCGCAGTAAGCCTGAACTTGTCACTTTGTACTGGTCCGGTGCAACCAGGTATACACAGTTGGTGCTTTACGCCTTTTGGTGCTATTTCCTCTAAAAACGTTCATTATCTTTCTACTAATTGTATTTTTATTGTTTTGGTCTTTTTTTATTTATTAAATTACGCAGCATTTTTATAACCTGGTGTGGGATCTTTTTGAGTGGTGTTTTCACTGTCTTATGGATTGAAGTGTCGCACAAATACTTTACATATGGCCACTAAGTTTAGCCTGACTCCCCTGTGCAAAGCTAACAGGGGGCTGAGCATAGGTTAATGTGGGGTTCACATCACCCTGACTAGGACTGTGGTTTCTTCTTGACTAGGGCCAAAACCCCAATCAACCAGGAACCAACATTTCTTACACTTTCTCTCTGGCACATTTTCCTTTTCGATAATTCAAAGACACCTGTTTCCATCGCTGGAGTAAAGTCCAGGTTATTCAGCATTGGAGTGAACTGTGAAGGAAGCAGTGGAAGTCTGGTCAGACCGCTACTCTGTTCCACTCTGCCAGGCTTCCCATTGTCTCCAGTAAGGTATACACCATGCATTGTTTTTTTCTAAGCCAGTGGACTCTCCAAATGCTTGCACTTGACACCATTTGATCCATGAAGCTGACTTCTCTTGTCCCTATTCCACTTAAAATGTAAGTTGGGCCGCCTGATAGTGATGCACTGTGTTGAAGTGACCTTAGCCTCCAGTTTTGGGTGGTATGACCATTATATGATTGGCAACCCTGAGTGTTTTCCCTGCCCATACAAATTTGTCCATCACGCTCTGGAGTTTTTTTCAGAATAGTATAGGGTACCGGCAGAGGATGTTCTGGAAAGAATATAGGTTCCAAGGCAATGTGATCATATAGTCCAACATGATTCGACAACACTAGAAGAGGTTTGGAGGTTGCAAAGTCTGTAGGTTGGCTCCGATTGCCTGAAGACGAGTGTAGTTGATCTGCAATATGTGATCAGTGAATTGCACAAAACCGGATAGGCCACTGATTTTGTAGCCTACTGGTAGGTAATCTTCTCTCTTTGAGCCATGTCGGGCAGAGACATTTATGGTGTTGGTGGGATTAGGCAAATTGGTCTTGAACTCTGAGACCTCTTCATATATCTTCATCTCCTATATCAGGGTTTACATGGGCAAGGATGGATTGGACAAAGTACATTCTAAAGTTGTTGTTTCTCTTAGCCACCTAGATTCTTCCACGCTCTAGCTGCTGTGGTTTTCATGGCAGGACAAACACGAGAACAGAAAGGGGGCAGCCTTGTCTGGTTTCCCCACTGAGTCATGAATGGTGAGGATGGCCTACATTAATCCTTCCTCAGCAGTTGGGTATTTATAACTGCAAGAGGCCCAGCTTCAGAATCGGCCCCCAGTCCTGAACGCATTTAGCAATCGCATTTTCTGTTTTCAGACAACAGCAAGGTGTTATCTAGATTCCTATTGTGTTTACTCTTTAGATGAAAGTCACAGGCAATACTCTTCAAAAAGGGATATACTATAAGTCCTGATATTGGCATATTGAATGAATTATGAGACGCTAATAAAGGAATTGATTTTAAAAAAGTAATGAAGGATATTGAAGAAAGAGTATTGTCTTTTATTTGACGTTAATCAAAGAGCAATAAACGGAAACTATTCCATACCATATGCACTATTAATTTGGGTGAAGGCCCTGAAAAAAATGTATTTTCCAAAGCAGTTATTAAATAGGGAGGATCACCGGATAAACAGAGGAAAAACGTTTGGAAACGGTCAATAGTGGTGGAGGACAATATAATTGTTTGCCAGGTTTCTTTTCTTATTACCAACTTTATTGATTTTTCATATAACAAAATTGCAGTATAAAAAGACAGTTATGTAGTAAGACAAATATCCACAATGTATATCACCTCCAACCAATGTAACCATCCAAAGACTCCCATATTATTTGGTATTTGCTGGGCACCCTCTGAATCAATAGATTTTCTTTTTTTTTATTTGGGCACAGTAATACAGTCTTTAAATCTTGAATCTTGAATCCTCCTCAATCCTGCACAGAAGCCTTAGCTAAGGAGTAACATCAATGGGGTGGAACACAAACAGGGACAAAGTGAATGCAATTTTAGACCGTTGTTCTTGGAGTACTGGGCAAATTCATTTGATGTGATAGAAATCCCCTATTTTTGACTTCTGTGAATTATCGTGCACTCTTTGTCAATCTTGATATGCTAAAGTGCGTGCTTCTGTGGGTGTGTTTGTTGTCCATCCTACACATGCTTTACTGTTAATACAGCCAAAGATGTTGATTCTTTGGACCCCACAAGCACCACGAAAGAATATATCACAAAATAATTACAAAATGTTATTCTCCTTTTTCTTTTATGGTTCTTTTTTCAAAATGTCTAATCATGAGACCAGTAATATTTTCTTCTCTAGTACAAAGACCACTCCTACAGTCTACAGCTTTTGCCTCTAATAGTATCTTATTTCTAGATACATCATATTACTTCATACAATATATCATATATTGTTGTAATTACAATCGTTACAAAATTGAATTGCCCGTTGTAGAGGATCTTTTATTCAGCTGTAGAGGCTCTTGTATCCCGAGTCACCCCAGTTATTACCGAACCTCATGGAACCACAGAAGGGAAGACCAGTTTATTTAAAATAACATCTTGAAATGTGGCAGGCTTTACCAGTAAATTGGGTAACGAGCATTGGCGAAAACTCTGGCAGGATAATGATATCTCCTGTTTTCAGGAGACATGGGCTGTGGAATCTATCTTCATCAACAGTTTCCTTCCAGACAAATGCAATCCCGTCAGCTGCAGCGAGAGCCAAGGGAGGTCTCCTAACGCTAATTCCGAACACACTGAAATTGAAAGTGAGAATGTTTGTTGGCAGGAGCCCCTTTTTTCATTTCCTTATTCTTAAGTACCCAAACGAAGGTACTTGGGTTCTAATAATTTTCTATAATAGTCATTTCAGACCCAATATGTATAAGGACATAGATGAGATACATTTAGCGATTGACAAGGCACTAGTTTTTGATCAGAAAGATGAGGTACAACCATAATTTGGATGGGAGATTTGAATATTCACCCATGTAAATATGACCGTAATACTGTCTGAGGCGTGGCTGTTCTGATGGGAAACCCCGTCCTACATTTCCACCACAGTAATGATGGAAATAGTCTGAATAAGACTATGTCCACCAGGAATAGGGCCATAGTTAGCATCTGGAACAACTTAGAGGACTCCCCTATGAAAATTTTCCGCCGAGAAGCGCAGAATCAACAACTGATTTTATAATGGTTTCTAACCCTTTTGATGATAACTTCAGAAACACAGATGCCCAATTCACGGGTTTTAGCGACCATGCAATTTTAACTTGTGAATTAACCCTTGTTAGGTTTGAAAACCCCATTCTCATTATATACTTGTTTCGTGGCATAGTAGGTTAGCAGCGTCCTGCTAAATTAGACCTCATTTGTATTCACGTTATACAACCCACTGAGTTATCCCTGTAATGTGCGAGCTTCAGTTAGTGATTGTGACTCCATTTTGTACTTCGCAATCCCCATTAGGCTGTGTCTGAACTAGGCCCTGTTATTTGTCTTGCTTGCCTCAACTGAACACTGTTTTTAGTTATTATTTTCTTCTCTGTTCAAGGTTGCATTCTGACTTATTAGACTTACTAATGAATGGGCCATTCTGCCTTTGCATACCTATCCATGTGTGTAGCTCTGCTGCCACATTAGGAGACGCTGAGACCCGGCACAACAACCTTGAGACTGTGATAATGTGTACCCATCTAGCCGGTGATAGCCCATCCTTCTGTGCCTCCTTTATTCACGTTTGGCCTAAGCCGGTAACTTTCCACTGTGGGCGTGGTTGGAGGTTCTTGGGAGGAATGGTTATGGCAGTCCCTCGGCAGACATCTTAGGGTGCAGGTCAGATTGGACTCCTCTTCTGAGTATTGCTAATAAACAGCTGTTTTGTATTCTCTACTGTCTGGCCGACTCTTCATTTGGTAGAAGGCGAGTAGGAGGTTATAGATAACTCGGGTGCCCTCAAGAGCCACTTCCTTCACCCTGACTAGTGGGACAAAGAGTAGACTCCAGACTATAGACCTACTTTTACTGGCTAGGAAAAATGGCTATCAACTCAAATGGGTTCAAATAGACAAGCTCAAGTTGGTCCCGGAAATAATAACATCTGCTCAGACTAGCATCAGCACATGCTTAGACGTTGGAACCATCCCAATTGCTCTGGTCTCTTCTTTTATGGACTTATTAGATCATATTAAGATGGCATTGACTCACCAGAGAACACATAAAAAACTAAAGTCAAAGGTTGGTGTGATTCCACCTGTTCAAGGACCAGAAAGGCCCTTAATGTTGCCATTAAAACACAACTGAGTAACCAAAGCCAGATAGCATTACTCCGTATTCAATACAAACTGGCTAGAAGGGATAAGGAGAGGTCATTGAGGGAGGAGATTTGGGAAAAGCCTAGTCATGCAACTTCCTCAGGTAACAGTCAAGAGTTCTGGGGTATAATTAACTCACCGTATTTCAAAACCCAGAAGGACCCCAAGTTAGACACCAATGTTGGAGAAGAGGAATGGGTAGAACATTTTGTCAATATTTTTTCGCCCACCACCTCTACTGCCTATCCACCAATCTTAGCTCCCCCAAGCATGCAGGATACCTTATCATTCTCACTTATTGAAGTAAGAAATGGGCTACTGGCATGAAGTTCAGGGAGGGCTGGTGTACCTGATGGGGTCCAGATAGATTTTTTTCAACACAATCATGATGATTTGTGGATCCCTTTACTGACCAATGTTTTAATAGTATAGCTGTAGCAGGACCCGTTGTTGTTCGTCTCCAATCAATTGAGAATACATTTTTAAATCACTGATGTCTCTTCCACAATCTTCCACAGATTATATATTACATATGGAGTTGGGTTTATCTTACATCACGGACGTAATTAGACTAGCCACGATCTTGTTGTGGCATTACATCTGGCATAGGGACACAGTGTCCTTAACCCAAAATATAATAAGGGACTGTCTTAGATTAGAAAATTATAAAAGAATCAGATGGTTAAAGTACTATGTTTAACTAGAAGTAAACGCGATGGGGATGAAAGATCTATTTAAGGACCCGGCGGCCTTTAGATAGAAGTCACGACAAAGGTTAGTGGATACATTCATATTGAAGGCACAATATAACTATAGGAAGAAGAATCATAGTAAAAAGTCAGTCTTCAACTATCAATTAGTTCCATCTATCTTAGAGGTAGGATACTTCTACCTAGAGGATGTTCCACTATCGCAACATAAATTCATATTATTGCGATTTCGGGTTCCGGTGAAAAGGTTTAACCACTCAGAGCTATCTGTTTGTCTCAGTGATATGAACGCTCCTCAAACCGACCTCCACCTAATATTATTTTGTGGATTTTACCAGAGGGAAAGGAAAAAGTACATCATACCAATTCTAAAGCCCCACAATGTTAAACAATGTAGGGTGGCATTGTACTTTTTAAAATCACTTCCTGACCCCTTGGTTTGTTTTGCAGTTGCATCATTTTTATGGGCCTGTGTGAAAACAAGAAAGCCTCTGGGATTTTAACTGGCCTTGGTGTCTACTGTTTTAGATTCCCTCTACTTTTTGAGTATAATTTATTTTAATTTACATTTTATTGGGCTTCCGTGTATGTACATAATGAACTTTTGAATGAATTTATTATCTTTCTAATAATTATTGTATTCCTGGAATTTTTGAAATGTTACAGTATGCTGGTCATGGGTGTTTTTTGTACTTTTATGATCTTATTTGATAATGATTGAATAAAGTATTTTGATTGGTGTATTGAATTGCCTAGTGCATTTCAGGATGCACTCCCTTCTTCAAGGGTCGATGATTGTAACTAAAATAAAACAAACATAAAATAGCAAGTAGGTCTACTGCCTACGCAACAAACAGCTGCTGGGCGTTTTAGTTGTTTGAATACATAAATGTTATATATCAAAATCGGAAAAAAAAGAGAGTGAGATTTCCTGAAACATTCAATAAATTGTTGGAATCCATGTTAACAATATGGCAAATCCCACTGTGCTCATGCATCTTTGAGGAAAACCAGAATCCTTTTTACATGTCGCTCAACTGTCCTCTATACGGCAAGTGTGAAGCACAGAAAAAGAAAGTTAAAGTTACATAACAAACACTGGCCTGCAAGCATGTCCTGTTCACACCCTGTGATTCGTGATAACCACACAATGTTGTAGATTTCCGCTCACCAATTACTTAAATCCTGCGAGCACTTAATACTGTCTGTGCCTGCACGAAACAAAGACCCAGCGACAACCATTAAAATGTCTCACCATGATAATGTTGTTGCTAATGTCTAGCATTGCTAATATAATATAGCCTACCCATTTGAGTGTAGACTTGAAATCCACTGGTTCCTGGGACCTGTTCACTGATTAATGTTCTCAGTGCTCGTCATGAAATACGCTCACCCTAATATTCAACAAAAGAATACTGCATAAGCAACATGACTACTTTCATGAATATAGTCACAAATTGCTAAGTTGAACGATAAGACGCCCATTACATAAATACCTCTGCTCTCATGGACTCCATCCAAAAACCAAAAACTCTTCTGTGTCAGAGAATCTTACCGCGTTGTGACGCACCTCAATTTAAACCACCTTAACATGAACATGAAAATAGGACTCGAGCTGACCTAATACAAGATTGATCTTTAGCTTGTATGACCACCATATTGAAATGGGCAATAGTTCCAATATGCTGATCATTAATGAAACAGACCGTATTTCGAATTTAACAAACCTATACAATTTCCTGTTCACTCTGTCGCTGCCATGATCCCTGTATGACTATAATATTTCCTCTAGGTTGTGACCATTACTTTCTGTTGAATACCACTATAAGTAACCCTGGGCGGAGGTACACGGAGTTGGGAACAAACTCTGCTCCGCCACCACCTTCTCGTAGGAAATGTGTATGCGCGCATGTGCAATTTTTGTAAGGATCACCCAGAGACTGCGAGGAAGAGGAGGAGGGCAGCCCGGGGACGCCGCAGTACAGGTAAGTGTATTTTGTTTTGGTTTTCATTAATATCTAATTAATGTTAATAGGGGGGATGGAGGCAGGGGCTGGCCAACTCTGCACTGCTGCAGAGTATGCGGGGACTTGCCTATTCCCCAGTCTCCGCGGAACACAGAGTAGGCAAATCTCCTCACACTCCACGGGTGGAGCAGAGTTCTCTGTCCGCGCCTAATTATGTGACAGCGTTAACTGTTATGAGTAGATGCATTATGCTGACTTTCCACTTGTTACCATACACTAATGAAAAATGCCCATGTGATAACATCAGTTAGTATTTGTGAAATTACTGTTAGGGTCCTTTGTGCTGGCTATCTGATGGATGCTTTCCAAAACAAATTGCACAAATGGACTAGCAAAATAACAGTCCCATTTCATATGATTATATCACTGCAAAATGAGAAAACACTATGCTGCAACCTATTCTTATGCTGTTAGATATTGTTGCTTAATGGCTTAGTTGAGTATACCAGTCTATAATAAAATAATGTAAAGTGAACAGATGATTGCCCTATTAGTGAAAGAATAAAGAATGGAGAACATTTTGCATAAGTTGCTATGCTCACCACAACGTATTTTACTCACCCCAAAGTATTTTACTTTTATAGAAAGCAACTCATATCGATCTTATCATTAAGGCCTTTAGGTAGCATTATATTAAGGCGTTTTATCCAATAGATTTCTCGTTAAGCTAACACCTGGGAATTGTTACAACCAGTGTATAACTCTAAAGCTTCAATGATTTGGAACCTCAATTGAGAGATTGTATGTATGAAGTCCAACCAATGGGCTACTAGATTGGAGTTAACATTATGGTTACATATCATGCTCTGACATTTTCTGAGGGATTGTATTCTCAAACCTAAAAATAACAAACTAGGGTTCAAACATGGTGAGACATTAATCACTGGGAGGGATTCGGAAAACTAACAAGCTCAAGACAAATAGGAAGGGAACCCTCAAGCAGTTGTTTTATCCCCTCTTTGGATACTGTGGACACTACAAAAAAAAGTTTTTCTTTTAAATTTCTATCAAGATTAGAGTACAAGAAACATGGCAAGAAACACAAGCATGTTTGGATTCTGGGGCCACAGGTACATTTATGGATGATGCAGTAGCCAGGAAATTAGGAGCAAAACTACTATAGAAGCAGAATCCTGAAACGGTTATTGCTGTTGATGGAACAGTTTGGTCTCAGAACCTGTCTGGTATATAACAGACTATTTGGAGGTTTTATATGAACCCACTCAGATGGAAAGATTATTGTTCAACATCATTAAGGCACCTCAATGTGGTATTATCCTAGGGTTACCGTGGCTGCAAAACACCCCCCAAGTATTAACTGGACAGACAGAACATTGATAATGGAGTCAGACTATTGTCGAGAAAATTGCATTCCACAGCTCAGTCTGTCAAACCCAAGCTCTGTCCTTACGGCATTGAATAGCCACAGCGGCATATAAGGATATGGTGTGCCAGAATAGTATTGGGAATACGAGGATGTTTTGAATGAGGTTCAAACAGAGGTTTTTGCCTCTGCATCAACAATACGATTATCAAATTTATCTTATCCCTGGAGCTGTGGTTCCTTGCGGTAGAATCTATGCTCTAACTGTAATAAAGAATTAGCTTCTTCGACTTTACCATTAAAATGATCTCGCTTTGGGATTTATACGTCCTTCCAAGTCACCCGCGGCCTCCCCTTTGTTTTTCATTCCAAAGGCAAATGGAGAGATACGCCCTTGTATAGACTTCAGAGCATTAAACAACATTACCATAAAGAACAGATATCCCTTACCGTTAATTCCGGTTCTATAAGAACAATGAAAAAAGGCTGTAATCTTTACCAAACTGGATTTGGAGAGAGCTTACCATTTGGTACGTATGAGAACTGGGGACGAATGTAAAACTACTTTTAAGACACACTATGGTTTATATGCATATCTAGTGATGCCTTTTGGGCTGTATAATGCCCCTGCAGCGTTCCAATACTTTCTCAATGAGGTATTGAGGGATTTTTTAGATCAGTACGCAGTAGTATATATCAATGACGTACTGATCTATCCGTCTGATGAAATACATCATGTACAACTTGTCAGTTCAGTTTTGCAAGCTCTGAGAAAAAAGAATATGTTTTGCAAACTGAGTAAGTGTGAGTTCCATGTAACAACAGTAGAATTTCTAGGAGTGATGCTCACACCAGCAGTACGGTAGATGGCGGTCAAGGAATGCCCAGAACCCCAAAACATCAGAGATATACAATGCTTTTTTGGGTTTGCGAATTTGTACAGTCAGTTTATAAATCAATTCTCCAGAATAGTGGTTTCCATAACGAAGTTGTTAGAAAAGAAGGCTAGATTCCAGTGGACGGAAGAGGCACAGTTAGCTTTTGATGATTTGAAACAAGCCTTTATCACAGCACCGATACTAGCACACCCAGATCCAGACAGACCTTATATTGTGGAAGCTGATGCATCAGAAGTGGCCAGAGGAGCTGTGTTGTCTCAACGTCATTTATGAACTGGGAAAATGTATCCGATAGCGTATATGTCACAAAAGCTAGATGAAGCCGACAGAAATGATACGATTGCTGAAAAAGAACTGTTGGCCATCAGGACTGCATTCTCGGAATGGAGACATTTTTTATTGGGAGCCAAACAGGTTGTTACTTTTTACACAGACCATCAGAATCTTCAATTTATGAAATCTGCCAGAGATTTGACGATGAAATAGTTGCGATGGATGTTGCTCTTCAAGGAATATACTTTCACTGTTGCTTTCAGACCTAGAAAAGAGAAGAAGAAGGCAGATGCCTTGAGGTATCAAGAGTCTGATAGAGAAGAACAAAAACCAGAACATGCAATAATTGATCCACAGAGGGTGATTTGTGTGATACAAACAAATACCTTTTTATGATACGTTGCACGTGGAGTACAGGCATTCAAATGGAGATTCTGGTTGAAGAGACATTTCAAGTGGTTCATTAAACAAGGCATTCCTGTGAAAGGAAAACAGATGGTAGTACCTACTAAGAAGTTAAGAAGACAATGGTGTCATGAGGTCCCTAGTGCTGGACACAACGGAACAGAGAAAACCTTGGATAGAGTCTTTGAACAATTCTGGTGGCCAACGATGCATAGAGACATTGTGTTATGAATAAAGGAATGCCAAATCTGAATGAAAATTAAAACAGATGACATCAAACAACAAGGGTTATTACAACCTCTGCCTGCCCCTGAAGCACCATTGGAAAATATATCTATAGATTTCATAGTGGGTCTACCTAAAGTCAAAGGATGCCCTGCAGTATTAGTAGTAGTTGATTATCTGACAAAATTGGGACATTTCATTGCATGTAAGCAAATCCCCACAGCACGGCAGTTAGCAAAACTACTACTAACCCATATAGTTCGTTTACATGGGCTTCCAAAAGAAAATCATGTTGGACAGAGGCTCACAATTGACAGCACGATTCTGGAAAGTGTGGTGTTCGGCGTTACATATCACTGTTGCCTCTCCGCTAGTTTCCATCCACAAACTTATGGGCAGACTGAAAGGCTTAACCAGACTTTAAAGCAATATTTACGCTGTTATGTGCATAATAACACAGATACATGGGTAGAGTATTTGTGGTTGACAGAAATTGTGTATAACAGCTCTAAACACAGTCTACTCAGATAACACCTTATTATAGCACATATGGTTTCCATCCAGGATTTCTTCAGTTCTTACACTCTTGTCACACATTCTCCCTTCCAGAAGTACAAAACAGAGTGGCACATATTCAATAAACAATAAAAGACACCCAAAGAAACTTACAAGAAGCAAAAGGTAAATACAAAATAGTAGCAGAGTAACATCGCAGACCCAGTCCTTTATATAAAAAAGGGGATGTGGTATGGTTGTCCACAAGAAATATTAATTTCAAGAAACATAGAGTGTTCAATCCCAAATATATAGACCCCTATAAGATACTCAAATGCATAAGCCCTGTGGTGCTTAAACTGACGTGCCTACCAATCTACAAATACATTCTGCATTTCATGTATCATTACTCAAACCTTCTCATACTCCAGTGAAGAATAGACCTGTTCCTATCTGGGTGAACAATGAGAGGGAATATAAAGTCATAAAGATTCTGGATGCCAAGTTGAGAGGATGACAGATATGGTATCTCATTGCATGGAAAGGGTATTCGCCGGAGAAGAATTCCTAGGAACCTGCACAGGGTTACATGCTCCCCGACTTACTGCTGCTTTTCATAAAAAGTATCAACTAAAACCATGACCCTGTCAGTATTCTCGTTGAGAGGGATGTACCCTCACAACCCTAACATTCCCTCCTCCTTTTCTTGAACACTGCCAGGTTTGCGATAGAAAGAGTTACTGAATGAGACCAACAGAAATGGTATAAACTATACGTCCCATGATTCTTGGCAATCATCATATGCAGGAGAGCGGAACATAGGATAAATACGGGAAACAACCTTTCCAATGCAGTCATTACATCGCACTACCTTCACATAGCAGTCATTACATCGCAAAATCCTTTACATAGCATGTCATTAAAATGCAACCATAGTAATTCTTACCCCTATACTATACAACACTTACCTTAAATGCGATGTAATGGTATGCATTGTAATGGTATGCGTTGTAAAGGTATAATGCGATGTAATTAGAATGCGTTGTAAAGGTAGTTTCTGAAAATGCGATGTAATGGCATGCAATGTAAAAGAATGTGTTGTAAAGGATGTTGCGATGTAAAAACTGTGTTGTTAAGGCATGCATTGTAACTGTATGCGTTGTCACGCCATACATTTAAAAAATACACTTCCACTCCCCTAGATGTGCCACTGCCCGGTTGTTTTATTTTTCCACGAGATACAGAAATGCAGCTGTCAGCGCTGGTCTTGGTCCGGTATGAGCGTGGTTGCACCAATGGTTTCAACCACGCATTCTTCCTTTGCTCACCACACATCTAATAATATTTAAACTTTCCCCTTCTTTATATATACTCTCCTTATTCCTACCTTTCCTCCATTTCCCTATGCTACCATTTTCTGATAAACCCACTTTTGTGAATAATCTCATCAGTGAGGTCATAACAGTTAATAATTTCTCTTTCCCTCTCCTCATAATGAGCCCTTTGGCTCTTGACTTTCATGAATTAATTTTCCACGTGATCTTAGAAGTGGACACTGTCAATCGCATCAACTTAAAATTACGAATACCTGGTAAATTAGGATATTGGTGCATTTTCAAATTAGGCAACTAAGAATGAATTATATTGTAAACAGTCTAAAACCCTGACTGTTTACAATGGCGGGGGTAACTTTAGACACGGTATGTAACAGCGTTTATCCCCTTCCGGTTGGCCAAGCATGCCATTTCCGGTGTGGGGTGAGCGTTCTAGCTCTTATTGTTACTAAAGGAAGCGTGGAGTCCACTTCCGCACTCACACGCGAGGACGCTACCGGCAGCGGTACTGGAGCTGCGGCATCCGTTTTCTGAACTAGACCTTGCACACACACAAGGTAAGGAGAATTCCTAACGCGGGGATACGATGGACCGTGAATAAGAATAGCTTATGGTCGGCGTGTGTTTATAACGCTTTTAAATTCGTTTTTTATTTATTGGGGAGAACTTTTCTAAATTCGGGTATAGCGATAATATATAATAAGCTTGTTTGAAATAAGACTGATCTAGCAATCAGGAATTACTGACTGCGAACGTAAGGTCTAAGTCATGCTCTAAATCGTGATACCTTGATATGATAGTAACGAAGGTTACGTATTTATGCTCATCTGCTTATTTTACCATGAGTAATACATTGAGGCATTAAATAAAGCTCAGCTAATGTACTAACTTGAAGCATAATTCTACTCATAGGCTTAACAAGCCACGAAATTTCTATTGAGTTATTTAATTTAACCCTGTGGTATTCATATGACTCTAACGAATACAATATACCTAGGTATAATCTTAAGGGAATAGCAGTAATAACAATAGCGAAATCCTTCTCCCCTTTTAGTGCTTTACAACGATGAAATATCAATACTGATTTTAGCCAGCTGGATATTAAGCGGTGTTAATCTTTTTATTTGTCTGAACCTGGCAGCCGTGACGGAAGTACAACCGGCGGAGAGGTGAGACTCTTCTTTTAGATAATGAGGAAAATCTTTAGATTATGCTCATACGTGTATTGTATAAACGGTATACTTACGTGGGCATTATATTGTTGATACCCCCTACAGCAAACAAACTTGTTGCAACAGTCATTGAAATATCGCTGCCCATTTGGGTAAGAGCACATTTGTGCTGGACTTATTAGCATGTGGCTTTTATTCTTTCTCTCTGATGCTCAACTCTAAGTGTGGATTTTCTTCTTGGGTGTCCACGGGGTCACGGACAAATTCAGGTGGACTATGTTCAATGTACATCAATTAGTTTGATTACAGCAACCACCATCGTGCATGTTAACTACATTAATAAACTGTTAATGTAGTTCACCATGGGTGGGATATAATGGCACTTCTATAGGCCAGGTCTGAAGAACCTGTCATAAACACCCGACTCCATGTTGCACTACTTCTTGACAAAAATCATCACATATTTTACGTAGATAAATGAATGTATAATTTATGTAGTGTTGGTACATGTATGTAACATGTAGCCATTGTACATTTTAGAGCCCTGACGAAGTCGAGGGTATACCACCCTGACGAAACACGTGTTGGCTGGGCGTTGCAAATTAAAATTGAAGATCACAGCAATCAAGACTAAATCAACATTCTTTGTCTCTGAATTGTTTTGCTTGTAACTTAACTGTCGATATTGTACAGTTTAATAATTGACGTGTGCACAGATCCCATGTTTTGTTGTATTTAGGACCAAGGTCCAACTTGGGGGTTTCAGGCTATTCCTCCTTTCTGGGGCACCCTCGCAGATAAATTACGGAAATCATAATACGTGACACACAGCAGGCGCCACTACTGGTCGTACTTTTCAATTAGCCTTGTCTGTTTTGTCATAACTGTGGTTGCACCAATTGTTTTCCTTCCCATCTACGATTATGGTTGCTGATAGTCTGCAGTGCTCATATCTGCTTTCTTGTTGGAGTGGAGAACCACAAAATAATGATCTTGACAGTTTCCTTCTGGGTGGCGACTCTCCTTAACTATAACCCATGTTCTTTCCATTGGGGAGACACACGTGTTGTACTCATGCAGGAAGAAACAACCTTTGCACTACATTCCTTTTCTTTTCTCTTCTCCTGTTGGAGAGTCTATGTACTCATGCGGGAGGAGAAAGTAGGTGCATTATGATTTGATGATTGGTGAATAATTCATGAGTACATTCTCAGGTTGACAATCCAAGATTCCAGAAGGCTTTCATTTTGATATAACGTCATTTCATACTTTGTTTTTTATGCCGAAGTACTATTGAGGATTGTGGAGTACACATGCTACAGATATATCCCTCAGGATCCTATTTAAGTAACAGATGTTTGTTACTCCATATTTTGTGGGAATGTTTTGATGTGAATAACACCGGTCTACAAATTGCTTTTGGTATAATTGTGGCTGTTTTTAGCTTCTTTTCTAACAGGGGGTTTGTGGTAGGGCAGTCGAGTCAGTTTCTTACATCCCCTGTGAAGCTAGACACAAGTGATCACTGGTAGGTGGTCTCACTGTCTAAGATGCATACTGTATATAGTCTATAGTCCGAGAAAACAAGATATATATATAAGTATCAGACACACAGTTGATGGACGGAATGCAGAACAGATCAAACATTCAGCCCAGTCAAGAGATCATTCTTTTGCTCACCATGACGCCCCAGTTTAGCATGTATATATAAGTATCTCCTTCTCTTTTCTGTTCGTTCTTTTTAGCACTTCCATTATTAGGTGGTATTTAGGGGCAAAAGATTTTCTGGAAACCCTTGATTCAGATTAACCTAATGTGCTTCTGGTTTACATGTCTATTATTATCTTTACTGGTAGTTATTATACCAATTACCCATACTAGTAAGGGAAGTAGATGAGGTTAGTCATTGTTTTCTTACAGTAATCTATTTGGGGCACATGCATCAAGGTATGATTTTGTCAGTCCTTAATTGTGATTATTAAGGAATCGCAATTAAGGACTCGCAAAAGCCTATGCATGTAGGAATCGCTATAAAAATAGAAATTCCTAAACATTCCTCAAATGCAACTCGCAAAGTGTGACTCGCAATTAAGTAATGGCTCACCATTCATTCCTATGGGCCTACAGGCCCATAGGAATGAATGTGAAATAGCATGCGCAATTTGCGAGTACCAATAGGTACTCGCAAATTGAGCATACAATTTCAATGGTGCAAGGGTGTGAAAAGGACACCCTGTTGCACCCCTGGAATTGTGATGTGCACCCATGTTGCGCACACACATGCCCCAAGGGCATGTGTGTGTGCAACATGAAACTTTGAAAAGTGCACTTTAGTGCATTTTTCAAAGTGTTTGCAAATTACCGACCAGTTCAATTGCTCAGTAATTTGCAGGCCCAAATAGCGAAATCTCTATTTAAAAGTGGTTATTGCATTGCATTTAAGGAATCACAAATTGTGATTTCTTAAATGCAATCGCATTTAACAAATAGCAATAAATTGTGATTTCTTAAATTGCGAGTGTCTTATACTTTGATGCATCGCGAAAGGCCTTTTTGCGGGTGCAAACGGCCAATTTTTGCGAATCGCAAAGTTTGCGCTCGAAAAAAGGTTGATGCATGTGCCTGTTTGTGAATGCAATTTGGACTAATGGTATGCATCAAGCAAATCTGCTTGAAAAATAAGGAATCGGAAAATTTCCGATTCCTTATCTTGCGATTGCATTTAAGGAATCGCAAATTTTGCGATTCCTTAAATGCAATGTAAGAAGCCACAAAAAATAGCAAATTGGCCTTAAGGAATTGCAAATTACCACCAACTTCTAGTTGGTGGTAAGTTGCGAATTCCTTTTAAAATGCATATTTTTTCATTTTTCATAGTGCCATGTGACGCACATACATGCCCTTAGGGCATGTATGTGCGCCACATGTGAACCCATGCAGATTTCAGGGGTGCAACAGCACCCTTGAAAATATTCTCAATTTGCGATTAGCAAATTGCGAATCGCAAATTTCCCCTTCATTCCTATGGGCCTCCTAGCCCATAGTAATGAATGGGAAATTATTCCTTAATTGCGATTAGAAATATGCTAATCGCAATTAAGGAATTTTAAGAAATCGCTAAAAAGAAGCGATATTCTACATACATACCATTTTGTGATTTCTAAATAGCGATTCCTTAAAAATCGCTATTTAGGAATCGCAAAACGGAATGTTGATACATATGGCCGTTGGTTGCTTCTATGCTCTGTGCTATCATAGCAATCCGACTTGATGCTATCAAGAGGTGGACCATTTTTTACCATTATTCTGACCCCGAGAAGTTGGTGAATCTGACACCTATCTTGTACTGGCATTTTTGACAAGTTGGGGCGCCCATTCCCCTCAGCTGGTGGGGACTACACTACACCCTATGGAAGTACTTGAAAAAGATGGCTGGCAGAGAATACCAACTCGCTTGAAGGCATCTTAGGTTATCCCCACTCCTCATCCTGTAATAGGCCCAGATACACCTCTCATCAGAACCACAAATCCAACAAGGGATCTCAAGAGTTAATCACCAAGGATCAATATCTGAGATGCCATGCTTCCCAATATTTCCAGCACTATTCTAACTTCAAGGAGTTTGAACTCAGGCACAGTAGTCATAGTTGTACAGTGTTATTCCAGGGAAAGTCTTAATTAGAGATATTCATAAATTTGGGATTCGTGCAGATGAATTCCTTCATCAGGTTTTCAGAGAATTTTGTATGTCCTATCTGTCACACTAACCCTAATTTCAAGATCCTAATAACATTCCGGTATTGAAAATTGAATATTGAGAATCTGTCAGTCAGATTCCGTGCCACAAGGCTGCCTCTCATGTAATTTTGCCGTCTCATTTCATCCATTCGAGCACCTTACATCAACACACAAGAGCTACCTGAGCCAGCAGAGGAAATAAGGGAAGCACATGAGAGCCATACATTAGATCAGGAAGAAAATATCCTTCAAAGGGACTCAGTTCCATATGCAAGGCAGGTTCATTGCAGGGCCCGAAAAGCCAGTCTTTAATGATGGTCTAGTAGTAAAAGTGCATGTCAATAATATTCAGTCCACCATCTGGGCCAGCTTGATATACTTGTCCAATTTAATGCTGGGCTCAGTTTGGGTCCACCCACAGAAAAGTCTGTGAGAGTGACTGGATTGTAACAAAGAATTGGCCAGGAATATTACTGGGATAGATCTGTGGAGCACAGGGGAGTCTTTTTTTATTTTTAAACAGTATTACTCTGCCCATGATAGAGAGGGGATGATCATTCCAACCCTGGAAGTCTCTCTCTAGGCCCTCTGTACTGGAACCACAATAAGTTGTCATCGTAGTTGAAATCCTACAGAGCATGCATCCCTAGGTATTCTGGGTTTGAACATACAGGTTTGAACTGCTATTGAGCTGCCAGCTCTCCTTCCTGTACTGGAATGATAACAGACTTTTCCCAACTGGCTGCTAGGCCCGATGACTCCTCATAGAGGTCCAGCATCATAAACAACCTCAGGCCAGTCTAACACTGATAAGGCAGGTACAATCTCTTGTTAGTCCAAAGCAGATAATGGAGGAATAACAGCATGTCATCAGTATATAACAACATCTGTTTCTCAGTAACCCCCACTCATTCAAAGCCCTTGACAATGGCATCTCCTCTTATCAAAACAGTGAGTGTTTATAATGTGAGGGCAAAGAGTAAGGGGCAATGTGTTCATCCCTGTCTAGTGCCCCGTTCGATTGAGAAAGAGTCAGAAAGCACTCTAGTAACCCATACACAAGCCTATGTCACTCTGTATAGAGTTTCCACCCATGTCTAAAATCCTGGGTCAAAATTAATCTTTTCAAGAACCTGTGGGAGCCTAACTAAACTGTGTTCACCATGTTGTTTCCAGTGCTTAAGTTGGGCCGGCATTCATTTGGGGACCAGAGATTTACAGAGAGAAATTCATATAAAACAAAAAGATAGAGGAGGAGAAAGATGTAAAGACTGACATAAAGGGAGACTGCAGGAACCTGCAAGGGTGAGGCATGAGGTGCATTTAAGATTACAAGGCCTTGTGCCCAACATGTAATAGCACCAGCCACAGGTTTCTGAGCAGAGCTTTGGGCATCGCCATCATTCTTTTCCAAATTAAGCACTGGTTGGTTCTTTTGGCCTTGAACCCTTTTAACTAATCTTGACCAAAAATGTAACTTAAGTAGGGATACTGGGTCCCCTAGACAAATATACAGAGGCCAAAACACCACATAAGGCAGTTAGACTCACATTAGTGCTAGCATACACTGTATCAGGAGGATATAGTATCTGACCTACAAGATAGGTCAAACCGAGAGCCGTGGCCAACAGCCCATCATGGAGGTCGCGCTCTAGAGAAGCTCCTGCATCCTCGCCATCTCACCCGCAGTCCACCCTGCATCTGCTGTTGCCCCTGTCACTGTGGCCACCCAGAGATGTGGAGAGAGACGTGCTGCCCAGAGATGCGCCTCCCCCCTAAGGTGCATAGACTGAAGACACCTTTGGTACAAGCCCTCTCAGATCTGGGCCACGGCGCTGGCGTGCTAGCTCATGGCATGAACCCTATAGGTCAGGGGCGTGGAGGGAGAGGGCCCAATCGGAGCGGGGCAGATTCAGGACGTCTGGACTGTCACCTGGGCCCTGAGGGGCAGGATTATGGTACCGGCCTTCTTGGCATCTGGAGGCCCAGCTGAAAGTTCCCCATGGGGCCAGCAGCAGTGGTGACCATCTTGTCACCGACGGCCACAGCTGACTTAATCGGATGCAGTGATGCTGGTCTTGCCACCACCCCACCACCCCCTATGGCAAGCCTTGAAAGGGCCTGGATGCCTGGGCAGACTGCTGGGAAATCCTCCTTTTCTGGATAAGGCCTAGGCTTGCTAATCCCCTTGTGGGGTGATGGAGGAGAAGAGCAGGAGTACACAGAGACTGTAGTCGGTGACTGGGGGCATGATGGGTGCTCCCCTTCTGTTGCCAGTGAAAACACAGGAGATTTCATTGCAGGGCTGCAGTCACAAGGCAAGGAACTGGCTCAATAGAACGGTACAGAGGCGAGTCGATCCTCCTCGCTTGGGGGTTCAGTACCCCTCTGGGTGTCAACTACCCTAAAAGCACTCAGATTAGCAGGCGGCGGAAACATGCACACCAAAAGACCATAAGGCTGGGGGCAGCTGTGAGGGGAGCCTCTCTTTCCCCCTCCTAGGCAGCGGTGGTTGATGCTCTGTTGCACAATTCACCAAGGGGGCTCATGGAGGCACGAACATACACGCGAGGAACTAAATCACCATGTTAGGCGTCGGAAGGGGTAAATTTACACAGCACAACAAGATGGACAAATACAGTGTCCTCACAGGCACACATCATGATAGCGAGACTCTGCCCCTGGACACCTTGTCGAGCCCTACTGAGGTGACACTAGAGCCAACTGTCAAAGTAATTATGGCCACCATCCAAGGTATAAAGGTGACACTGGAGCCCAAATTTGACTCCTTTTTGGTTGAAATGTCTCTGTTGAGGGCTGACATCAACAAAACAAGCAATTGTTCGAAAGATACCGAAAGGAAAGTGAAAGACATCTCTGACTCCACCAGCACTACGCAAGAGCAAATGGTCCACCTGCAAAAGGACAATGCCTTCTTGCAAGCTAGATTAGGGGACATGGAGGATGGGTCCAGGTGCAACAATCTCTGCCTGGTGGTGGTGCCTGAGTGCACTGAGGGACCAAGTGAAGAACTCTTTGTGAAAAATGTCACTCTCAACATCTTCCAGCTCTGGAGACTCTCAATGGTTTTCTTTGTTGAGCGTGCCCGCAGGGTGCCTTTGCTTGTGCCTAGACTGGAAACGCTTCTGGATAATAATAATACTATCCAGAATCTTCAACCACAGAGACCAAGATGTCTACTCCAGGCTACATTGCATAAACCAGACCTAAAGTCTGAAAACCCTTTGATCAGTCTGCATCCAGACTTTACTTTTAAAGTCAAACAGCAGTGGCCAGCTTCACCGTCAAGTTAAAAAGACCTCTGTGCAAAAGAATTCAAGTATATTATGATTTTTCATGGAAAGCTATGCCCAATCGTAAAAGGAAAAACATGCAATTTTGAGTCCCATGAGGAGGTTTGGGTGAGGTTGGATGGCTGGCACCCTGCCCCCAGCCGTGGATAATGTGGCGGCCCCTGCCAGGTCGAGTGGGACATCAGAAGTGAAATCTGTAGATGTGGGCCTAAATCATCCAAGGGAGGGACCATGGAAAAACAAAAAAAGCATGCTAGAAAGGACTTTGAGACTATTTATGTTTGATTTTCCCTTTTTCAGAATTGACACTGGGCAATGAACTATACTATCAGAGAGAGGAGTTGGTCACAGGCCAATGAAGTTATGCTAAATGTGATACAGCACGTCCTGCGCGTGGAAACCAAATACAAGAATCCAGAATGGATGAGTTAACGTATAGCAGGGCCTTATTGGTGAGACTCACCCCCCACCAAAGGTTTGCTAACATGTTCGGAGGGGAAACAACACTCTGCAAGTTGGGGGATGGTGGCCAGTTTTGGGCTCAATAAGCAGGGTGGCAAGGAAGTGGGTGCTCATGGGGGGAAGAAGTTCATGTTAACGTTACTAGGCAGGGATAACTCCTATCGAAGGCACACCACACGAGACACCAGATCTATTACATGGGGCACGCTACAGAAACCAACATACAGGAAGCCATCATGACATACAGCCCTCATATATCCTTTCATGAAATATGAACAGATTGGGGGGCAGCTAAAATGGGGAATAATAATGCAATAACTCAAATGGCAAAACCCTGACATTATGTTGCAGGAGATCCACCTCTTGGGTAACTGTTGCAAAGCTATGTTTAGATGTGGGTACAAGATTACCAAACATGCAGGTTTTATAACCAATTGCACGGGGGTAGGAATTCTGCTCAAAAACGTTTCATTAACTCCACACAAAACCTGAACCGGCCCCCAGGGGTTGTATGTGACTCAATCGTGTTCATGGAAGGGTTTCCCTATCAATTCATGCTCGGTATATATTCCATCATAACACCAGAAGATCACACTCCTGGGGTTGAGTAGCCTCATACTGCAAATGCCAGAAAGCTTCTTACTTATGGGTGGGGATTTCAATGCGGTCATGGCCAAGGACATGGATAGACATTGGTAGGGGCAATCAACTGATTGGACCTTCCTTTAGCATCCTTTGCGGCACCGTTGGGACTAGTAGACACCTAGCACCTTTGTCACCCGGAGGAACACCAATACACTTTTCTGTAGGGAACTCAGCACATGTCTCACAGCTAGACTCCATATTTATACAGCAAACCAACATGGACAAGGTCGCTGGGGTTTGACACTTAGCCAGGGGGATCTCAGAACACTCACCAGTATGGCTAGAGGTTTGTGGAAACTCAAGGAGGGCAAGCGTGCCCAGAGCCATCAGTGCCTGACACCTAACCCTTAAGAAACTGATGGCAGAGCTTGACCAGGCGCCTTTTCATATTTTAAAACTAATGAGGGAACTCTCCACTCACAGCTGATATTCGGGGAGGCATATACAATGGTGAATAGGGGCCAGGCATATTTCCTAATTTGCCAGAGGGAAAAAAAGAGAAGAGGGAGAAGCTCAATGCCCTAGAGGCAGAGATTGAAGACCTAGAAGCACAAGTGCCAGAGAGTGAGGCTGAAGGGGGCACACATGCCCTAAGGCTTAAACAGAAAGAATACAGGGATCTGTAAAGACAACGTACTGGCATGCTCCATACTGGCCCAGAGAAGGACATATAAAGTGGGCAAAAAGGCAGGCAAGCTGCTAGCATGGCTGGAAAAGTGTGACCAGGCCGACAGCTGAGTCCTGCGCATTACCACCGATGGGGGAGAGACGAGGTCGGACCCAGATGGCATACCAGAGGGATTCACAGATTATTGCAAAAGCCTCTACTGCACTAAGACATACTGTGCAACATCTGACATTAAAGCCTTCCCAGCTGACATTAAAGTTCCTCAGCTCACAGTGGAACATAGGTAGATGTTAAATAACGACATACAACCTAGCTAAATAGATCAGGCCTTACGCTCCCTCGGCTCTGGGAGTGGGAACTAATGGCCTCCCAACTGAGCTCTACAATAGGCTAGCAAGTAAACTAGAACACCATGTACTAAAGATGTGACAGAAAGCTAAATCCATGGGTCCGCACCCAGAGGTAGGCCACAATAGTAGTGATAGATGAAGAAGGGAAGCCCCCTGATAAATGTAGCTCTCACATGCCAATATCCCTCCTCAATGCGGAGATAAGAATTCTAACCAAACTATTAACTAACAGACTCCATCAGGTAATTACCACCCTTGTACATCCAGACCAGTCAGGTTTCATGCCAGATAGGGAGATGAGGCTCAACATCAGATGGCTCTTTGGAGTGCTGGCCTGGTCGAAGGATGCCAGGATTTCTACCATGGTGTTGAAGATGGACGCCAAAATGGCATTTGACACTTTTGAGTGGAATAAGAGGTGGAGAGGCTGGGATTTGGGCCCAAGCCCAATGAGATGGATATATCTTCTCTATCAAGACCCTATACCCAAGTCAGAGTAAATGGAGTGGTATCCCTAGATTTGCTCTACATAGGGGGACAAGAGAAGGCTGTCCAATATCCCACTGATTTCTGCACTGGTGCTGGAGCTACTGCCAGCCTGGGTTAGACAGGGCACACTGGTGTGAGGTATACACTGGTGAGAAACCTGGGAAGAGAGTATTTCCATATACGCTGAAGATATTTTATTTTATGTCACAGCCCCCCCGACAATATCCACACTGATTCAGATCCTTCAAATCTTTGGGAAATACTTGGGGTAATTGGAGTAAGTCCTTTATGCACCTGTATACATTCTCCACACCTGCCTTGTACAGGGACATCCTCATGCCAATGTCCAAAAATGGGTTTAGGTATTTGGAGATCTATGTCACCACTGATCCACAGCTCTTACTGCAAAAACTGGCCCCTGTATTGGTCCGCGTTGCTGCAGACGTGCAGCATTGGAAGACATTGCCACTCTCCCTATTAGGTAGGGCATTGATGTTCAAAATGATGACACTACCCAGAATTATTAACGCTCTCCAAAACACTCCATACCGAGTGCCTGAGGAGTTCTTCAGTACGATGGAGGCCTTGCTCAGACTACTGCAATGGGACACTGACCCACCCTCTATAGCTCTTCAAAAGTTAATGCACGAGGGGTTGTTGTGTATTTCTTAAGAATCCCCAGGACCTGCGTGTTTTGGATGACCTTAACTGGGGGCTTGGTATCCAAACCGCTTCCCGACACCCCCAAAGGATATATCAGCTGTTAAACCATCTAGATCTACAGTGCCACTACCGCTCCCTGTATCATACATTGGTGTAGGTAATTTCTGGCATCAACCGAACATGACAACCGTGATTCCTCAGGGATCGTGGAAAACAGTACAATACTTTTTGCTCAGTCACTCGTGCTCACTTATTCTCAGAAAATACACAGGATGGCGATTAGGACTTTTCAATAATTATTTGTTGGTCCAGCGATAGTCTTTTGTAAAAAATAATTGCTGCAACAATCAGGAGACAGAAGCAAATGAAAGAGATTGTACAGTACCTTTATTGATACCAATATAGTAAATAGTAGATGCATTTCTACCATAGTGCTAATAAGATGAACATAAACAGTTCAGATAAAAACAGTAGCACTTGCATATTCCTAAAATGCGCGCCCTAAGCAATTTGCCTAAATATACCTAGCCTGGATCTGTATGTGTATCTTGTATATGTGTATATGTAGCCAAGAATCCCCTATAGAAGAACCATCCCCCTCCTCTGATGGTAGAGAACAAAGGACCTTGTTTCTGCTTCGAGGATGACACCCCACAAGGGAAGTCAGAACGCTGCGTGTTGAAGACTCAGCATGCAGGACCCCATGTCAGCTTGGAAGGAATTTTCTAATTTGCAAGGAGGAATAAGGGTCTTATATACTTGAGTGGTCACTCTAGGGTTTCTTCTAGAATTGGTATGTTTTGAAAACAATCATAAATATTTTTCCAAACAATCACGAACATGCACAGCGGGCTGTTGGCTAAAGATTAATAAAGTGGTGACCCTTATACAGAATAATTATGCAGTGCCCGAAGACATGTTAATGATAGAATACTAAGACCCTGGTGTCGAAGAGACAGGAACAAGCTACTAGGTAAAAGGTCACCTGTTCAAAACTGTTTTTGTCACGGGGATGGAACAATGTATGTAAATAGGGGTATGCATGACAGGACTAGCCAAAAGAAAATTACACCCACTCCTCATCAAAATGTCAACAGGGTCAGCTAGATAATGATAAAGCTAAGGCTATTAAAAGCATAAAAAATCATTAACAAAAAAAATTACAATCACTTTAAAAAGCATGAAAAAATGTCCATAAAAGAAATATCATTTTTTCCTTAAAAGTGTTCAAAAGCTCCTCTAAACTTGTATAGGTGAATATTATTAAATTGAACACATTGAAAGCCATTACGCTCAGTTAGAGCAGCGCAGGAGAAAAATAAAACAAAGTTAGTTATGACCTTCAATTTTGTAAATGTTTAAAAAATGCTAAATAGTTCCCAGCACTGGAAAGGCCAGATTGTTTACGAATCCTGTGCCGAAGACTAAGCATCACTGAACATTGCATCCGCAGGTGGCAATCCCTCCAGTACTTTCAATATAATGTCAAGTAAGCAAAGATGGTCTTCTCTGGTTCCCACAGCAGCCTCAGGGGAAGAATAAAATGCCTGCACGCCTGGAACCGATGCCTGTACCTCTGGAGCAGAGCAGAAATAAGCTGTGGACAACTGTACAGGTGGGCCTGCAAGGGCTCCAGGAGCACGTCTATGTTCGTGGCGCAAGCAATGAAGTGTGAGACACAGATCCAACACACATCCCAATCTGCAGAAGAGGCTGCGTAACACAGGAAGGGCACAGTCGAGCCAGACTTGTCCATAAAGACCGGAACCAATGCTCACGCACCTCTCAAAGCCGAGGCGTAGTCAGGTAGAACACCATACTCTCACAACAATGTAGTTCTAGCAGTGTTCTCTCTATGTCTTGAGGGATTGAGATGTCCACTGTGAACCAATAGGATTAAAATCAGGATGCCCGCCAATGATAGCAGGACCAAAGGAAGCCCTCCGAAAACACTTCCACATCCAGAGTGTATGAAAGCTGGAATTACTCCGAAGATGGTCTGAAAGGTGGTTAAGAGACCTGATCCAAGACTCCTAAATAAGTGTATGATCCCAGCCGTATCAGACATGTTAGAGATACAATGAACTATTTATCAGAAATGGATCGGGAAGTTCGGACAGACCAGCGCCTGTATCACTGCTGAAGACCTTGCAACCTGGAGATCAAAGTCTCTCGGGCTGAAGTTAAGGCCCCGTTTTGTTGAAACAACATGGCTTTCAGTCTGGTCAGCGAATCAAACCTTATACTGGGAACATTCAACAAAGGCCACAGCGGTGCCTCCCTAACTAGGCGAGCTGGGGAAAACAATACTTGCTTACAACAAATAACCCTGAAGTTTAATGTGACAAGATACCCAATGCCTAACACGATCCCGCAACAGCCTTTATCATTCAGCATTAAATAACTCCCATTTGAGTGTAACTCAAAAACTGGATGAACCACTGCAGCTGGGAGCCTTTCAAGTAGCAAGATAAGTTTGCTATTGAAGCATTAAATGCTCTGCGAAGTGAGACCTCCTTAAACACTGAAGGCCACTTAAAGCCTTCTCACAGTCTGTACCGCTTAAGAAAATTTCAGTGTCCTTATTTCTATACCTATATCTGTATGGTAACTCCCAGGTTTCCTGTATGTATCCATCAACCAAAACTTCATACCTGCCTACCCGGAGGTATTTCAGGCAGTATTGGAACTGGAATGTAGTGATTTGCAGTGTGATATAGCCATGAATTAACCATTCCGTAGATGGTGATCCTGCTACTGTAAAAGGTAACTTCTCTAAGGTTTCAATGAGCAGCATGGTGTACTTTGCATCTCTGCATGGCATGGCCATGTGTCATTTAATATACCTTCAATTGGTGTGGGCTAGGAGATGTGTGGTGTTTTCAGGTCTTTTTTTTCAAACCTGTAGCAGGTAGTCTGTTGCACTGTTCTGTTCAGGAAAATTTTCTGTAATGGTATGAGGCAAGCTCTAAATAAATCCTCTGTTCCCTGAACCTGCCAATCTTTCGTCCCCAGATGTGTCCCTCCAATAGTTGAAACCTTGTATAGACAGTTGGGAGATAAAAGGTGCTGAATGTATAAGTTTGGTGTTTGTCAGCATAATTTTCTTTGCAATTGCATTCATTTGCGCAAGCTTATAATAGTATGACTTTGGGTCTGATGTATTGAACCCTGAGAATTATGAAAATGTCTGAGCGAATGTGGCATAACTACCTTTCGCTGGTGTTGGGCATTGTTCCCATTGATGGTAAGTGTTAATAGTGTGTGGGACACTTCTTTATACAAAAAGTGATGACCCTAATGGTGGTAGCAATACATACTGTCAAAGTCTGGTGTATCTTCATACAATTCCCTAAAAAAAATGCAGCAAATTGTTCTAGATCTGAGAGCATAATGTTTACAGTTTCAATGTCAATCATCAGAGAGTGTACTCGGGATGATGAAATCATTCAATGAAATTTTAAATACATTTGAATTTATAAATGTTCAGTAGGACCATATACATCATATGAAACCCTATCCCAAATTTACCATCAGGTACTGGAACTGCTGTAATGTTCAATAGGGACAGGTCTTTCTGTTCACAGTGTGATGACGTTTCATGACCAAGTTCACAGATTATACTGCAGAGCATTGTGAGAGGTAATGTCCATTCAGTAGTAGGAAAAAGACAGTTACTATACCAATCTAAATTAACAGGAACAGAATCCCTAATGCAAACCAAAGATGCATCCAAGGGGACACAAAGTAAGTCTTTTTTCAGTCAGAGATAGAATTGTCTGAATATTTCTTTTGTTGAAATGGGTAGCGTTTGCTCAGGTTCACTTGGATCTGAAGAAAACTCATCGAAGTTGATGAAGTAGCCAGACGCAGTTCAATCTATCTTTGGTAGCTCAACAGTGTTTGTAGAACTGGCAGGTGCTTCTTGTGAAGGCTCATTGATGTAAATGGCATTATTGGGCCGAATTGCAATAGATGTTTCATATGTTTTTGGATGTTGTTCAGTTTCAACTGGTGTAATTCGTACTCCGTTATTTGCTAATCTGGCATCTTGCGCAGAGGAGTCTTGAAACAGTGTTAGTCTGTCGTCTGAACTTCCTGTATAGTAGCGAAAGGAGATCTGAAGCTACTCAGGACTCCACGCGGCCTACTGTTTAGAATTGGCCACATAGTGCGGTTTGATCTGATCAATGGAGACAAATTTTCTTTTCTTTTTTTTGCCGGCAAGAGGTGGAAGAAGTACTGTTCTTGTTCCTTGAACCGCCAGGACAGGTACAGGTGTTCTGTAGGATGGGCAGAAGTCCTCCTTGTCCACGATCTTTTCTCTGACCAGGTACCTAATCTTCGAGACCCAGACTGGTCTTGTTTCACTTCCCTAGTGGCGGTGTGTTTTACTTGGACATTCCTTTGTAATGCCTGGAATTATTGAGTTCTGTAAAACAGCCAAACAATCATTGAATTCAAATGGTTTTACATCCACCACTGTGCTGGCACAATCGAGATCAGGTACCCACATTCTTGCCCCAAACATGATCTAATAGGGGGTATATCCTCCTAAGGATTTTCTAGGCATATTGTTTAGTGCCCTCTGGCCCCAATATAGATGATTGACCAAACTAACACCACCTAATTCCCTTGCTGCTAAGGATTGCTTAAGGTCCCGGTTTTCCTCTCCACCACAGAATTTCCCTCAGGATGGTAGGGGGAGGTGTACCGCAAGACCACGCCCATACTTTCCACGGCTTCCTTGTAAGCCCATGAGCTAAACGCAGGGCCACAGTAGGAATGTAACGTGCCAATTGCGTATGTCCCAATGAAGACTCACAAATCCTTAATAACAGTTCAAGGGTCAGAAGAGCACTGAGGCCAAACCCATAGAAATATAGAGCATGAATACACTGCCACCAAGATATACTTATAAGCCCCATCTGAATTTAAGGAGCCACAGTGGTCCAAATAGATACATGCGAGAGGTCTGTCTTAAATAAGTAATGGTGTTTGTGGTGGCTGTGCTATGGTGGAATACTTCATCTACTGGCAGATGTCACACTTTAATACATAAGCCTTTGTTTGTTTAGACAAACCTGGCCACCAGAATTGCAGTTTAAGTTATGAAATTGTAGCAATGACTCCTGCGTGTGCTGAGCCCAGACCCTCATGTGCAGCTATAATTAAACCTAACCTGCGATCCATGTTTGGTAGAACTCTATCCCCCACTCCTGGAATTTCAATCAATCAATCAATCAGGTCATTTATAGAGCGCACTACTCACCCGTAGGGTCTCAAGGCGCTGGGTGGGGGGGGGGTGCCGTTACTGCTCGAACAGCCAGGTCTTGAGCTTCTTCCTGAAGGAGAGGTGGTCTTGGGTCAGGCGCAGGTTGGTCGGGAGTGAGTTCCAGGTCTTGGCGGCCAGGTAGGAGAAGGACCTTCCTCCTGTTGTCGCTCTTCGGATGCGGGGGACGGCGGCGAGGGCGTGGTTGGTTGATCTGAGGAGGCGCTTGGGAGTGTAGAAGTTGATCCGGTTGTTGAGGTAGCTCGGGCCTTGGTCATGTAGGGCTTTGTGCGCGTGGGTGAGGAGACGGAAGGTGATTCTCTTGTTGATCGGGAGCCAGTGCAGATCTCTCAGGTGTCCGGAGATGTGGCTGCGTCGGGGGATGTCGAGGATGAGTCTGGCCGAGGCATTCTGGATCCGCTGGAGTCTCTTCTGGAGCTTGGCGGTGGTTCCGGCGTAGAGGGCGTTGCCGTAGTCCAGTCGGCTGGTGACGAGGGCCTGGGTGACCGTCTGCCTCGTCTCGGTGGGGATCCACCGGAAGATGTTACGTAGCATGCGCAGGATGTTGAAGCAAGACGAGGAGACGGCGTTTACTTGTCTGGTCATGGAGAGGGAGGAGTCCAGGATGAAGCACAGGTTGCGTGCGTGGTCCGTCTGTTTGGGTGCGGTGCCCAGGGCGGGGGGCCACCAGGAGTCGTCCCAGGCGGAGGGCGAGGAGCCCAGGATGAGGACCTCCGTCTTGTCCGAGTTCAGTTTCAGGCGGCTGGTCGTCATCCATTCGGCTACATCTCTCATCCCTTCGTGCAGGTTGGCTCTGGCGGTGGCGGGGTCGTTGGTCAGGGAGAGGATCAGCTGGGTGTCGTCGGCGTAGGAGATTATGTTGAGGTTGTGTTGGCGTGCGATGGCCGCGAGGGGGCTCATGTAGACGTTGAAGAGGGTGGGGCTCAGTGAGGATCCTTGAGGGACGCCGCAGATGACTTTGGTGGCCTCTGACTTGTACGGTGGTAGGCGGACTCTCTGTGTTCTTCCGTCGAGGAAGGAGGTGATCCATTCCAGTGCCTTGTCCTGGATTCCGATGTTGCCGAGGAGCTGTACTAGGGTGCGGTGGCAGACAGTGTCGAAAGCCGCGGAGAGGTCCAGGAGGATGAGGGCCGCTGTTTCTCCGTTGTCCATCAGAGCTCGAATGTCATCGGTGGCAGCGATGAGGGCGGTCTCGGTGCTGTGGTTCGCTCGGAAGCCCGACTGTGAGGGGTCGAGGGATCCATTCGTCTCGAGTAAGGCGGCCAGCTGTTTGTTGACGGTCTTCTCGATGACTTTGGCCGGGAACGGGAGGAGCGAGATGGGACGGTAGTTCTTGAGGTCGGTGGGGTCTGCTGTGGGTTTCTTGAGAAGAGCGCTGAGTTCGGCGTGCTTCCAGCTCTCAGGGAAGGTGGCGGTGTCGAGGGAGGTGTTGATGATGTCCCGCAGGTGGGGTGCGATGACAGCGTCGGCCTTGTTGAAGACGTGGTGAGGGCAGGGGTCAGTCGGAGATCCGGAATGGATGGAGTTCATTGTGCGGATGGTGTCTTCGGTGCTGATCGGAGTCCAGGTGCGGAGGGTGGTGGTGGGTGGCGTTGTTGCGGTTGTGGCTTGCGTTGGTTGGTTGCTGAAGCTGTTGTGTATGTCCGTGATCTTGTTGTGGAAGTAGGACGCGAGGGAGTTGCAGAGGTCTTGCGACGGGGTGATGTCATTGTTTCCGGCGTTGGGGTTGGAGAGCTCTTTCACGATGTTGAAGAGTTCCTTGCAGTTGTGTGCGTTGTTGTCCAGTCGGTCCTTGTATGTATTTTTCTTGGTGGCGCGGATCAGTTGGTGGTGTTTCCGGGTGGCGAGCTTGAGGGTGGTCATGTTGTCCGTAGTTGGTTCCCTTCTCCAGACTTTCTCGAGGGCTCGACAGTTCTTCTTGGAGCTCTTGAGTTCGTCGGTGAACCATGGTGTTTTTCTGCTGCAGGGTCTGCTGGGTGGGGTTCTCAGAGGGGCGAGTTCATCCGCGCAGTTGTTGATCCACTTCGTGAGGTTGTCGGCGGCCTGGCTGGGGTTCGCTGAGCTGGCGGGAGGGTGCTGGCTCAGGGAAGCGGTGAGCTGGTCGGCTGTGATCTTGTTCCAGCTTCTTCGGGCAACCTGTTGCTGGTGGTGGTGGATCGTCGTTCTTCTGATGGTGAAGTGGACGCAATTTGAGCATATGGTGTATTTTGCACATCTAATTTATAGGAATATTTGATTGGAAAACCCTTCGGTGTGGCAGTGCCGTTCTTTGAGGCATTGACAGCTATCAGTATGTCTCCATCTATCCTTGTACTAGAATGAGCAATTGCAGCAACGCAGCAGTTCGCACTGTCGCCTTGGCAGCTTCATCAGCCAGTGAATTCCCTTCAACTTGTATGCCAACACGCTAATGAATCAAGGTATGAATAACTTGAGCCCGTGGCAGGCCTGATTTCAGCTTTGCCACTTATTCCCATAACAATGTATGCCTAATTGTGCAACCCTTGGAATCTCTAAACCCATTTTGGCCCCAGTAATTAAGATATTCATTGTAGGACTGCACACAATAAAAGAATTGCGCACTATTAGTGTGGGGAATTCCCGATCCTTATATTGTAGTGCTTGTATGAGGTCTTTCAGCTCTACCAGCTGTGCCATACCATCTCCTAGAGATTGTGTCGTTGTTTTGCTGGGATGGAACTTACCATCCCGCATACGTCCCTTCACTATAGCACATGCTGCGCTATACTGTTGTTTACTTCCACTGGCAGGCTGAGCAGCACCATCAGTATAAACAATATATTCATATTTTTCTAGAGGCAAGATTTCATTCAGGAGAGGGTATTCATGTTTGTATTGCAGGAACACTTGTGTTTTCTGTGTAGGATCATATTTGTAATCTACGTCTGTTGCAGTGAGAGAATTAGCCTATTGTATCCATCGCGGATAAGGTACTTTTGCATTTGGAATGCTCTCTTTGGTGACAACTTCTGGAGTTGGTTCCGGGGAAACAACAATTATGTGTTTCCCCTGTGCTAGTGCTCTTTCTGTCACTACAGCAGTCTGTACTAGTGTCAGTATTTTTTCTATGGCCACAAATCACATTTCAGCATTTGTGAATAATTGTGATTTATATGCAATCGAGATGTCTCACCTTCATTGAAAGTGATGTTTGTATATCCTATAAACCCGGGACTAACCGGATCACCAAGTTGGTAGAATTCACATGTGTGTGCAAGTGTTTTAAAACTATCATGCCAGCCTGAAGTGAATGTAGTATATCTGTATGTTCTTGTGTTCACTGATGTGCTGTGAAATCAGGTCTGATTAAGTCATAGAAAGCTTTTACTCTTTCTGCATAATCTAGAATGTATGTTCTGCCAAAATTTATAAATCCTAATATGGATAGTAAACCCTTCAGAGTCTTTTGAGGTTGGAGCAGCACACTAAAAAGTTGGCTGCCAAGCTCTTACCTTCACTTGATAGCTCATATCCCAAAAATAGGACATTGAAATGGGCAATGTTTGATTTCTTGAAATTAAATGTGTAGCCCAAGTTGGCAAAACCCACAATTATGTTGGTCACCCTGTTCAAATGTCCAAGCAGTTCATCGTCCGTCAGATAGATGTCATCTACATAGGACACTGCCTCATTGCATGTTTGTAATAATTCTGACACTCTTGCCAAGAATATCCCCGGACTATTCTTAAACCCTTGGGGCAAATTACTAAAATTTCACTGCGTGCCTGGGCAGAGAATGTTGTAAAATTTCTACTTTCTGGATCTATATTTCGGCAGAAGTATTCATTCGAGATATCTAATGTTGTTTTGTATTTCTTCCACACAATGTTATTCATTAATGCGGCACAATGTGCATTTTCAACTGCAAATTTCATATATATGTGTTTAAATGTCAGTAATACAAAATTTGACAATATGAGTTCTCAGGTTTCTTAAGGGAAATAAAGGATTGTTCATTCAATCACACCTTGGTATTCAAGTTGGTCTAAGATTTCTTTGACCTGTCTTTTTGCATCAGTTTTAATAGGGTACTGTCTCTGTGGATTTGGAGTAGATTTTAATGGAATTTCGTGTTGAGTAGACTCCACGTCACACCCTACATGGTTGCTGTATAATGCCGGAGCTAGCGCTAGGCCCAATCCTACATGTATGAATATTTTAAAGATTCTGGAACGAGGTTGGAGAAGGCAGGCAAAATGATGCTTTCCCCTTTTGGGCAATCCATCACAAATTCTGGTGGCCAATGTTTTTCTGCTAGCAGAATGTCCTATCCATATGTTAAGTTCTCCCAAAAGAGACTTTTATCTTTTCCTGAGATGTCCCCCTCTATATGGATTGTAGTTTTGTGTAATCAATGTGGGACACTAACTCTTGACAAAAATGGGGTGTCATTACACCCCAACCAATTACACTGGTAAATTACGCCGCTTTGGTGATACTATTCCTTCTTAGTAATCCATATATTCCTCATATTTCATCATATTTATCAAATCCTCATGGTCCCAACACAGACGTCGAAACGCGTTGGCACCCCCTCACTGAGGCCATGGGTCTCCCTGTTTGGAACCACATAGATCTTGAAAGGCATCTAGTCTAGGCTGGATTTAGACAGCTCAGACACAGACTTTGACAGGTTCTCTCTGACCTCATCACTTTGGACCTAGGAATGATCACAGTATCAAGGATATATAATCTAACAAAACCCGATACCCTGTAAATACAGTAGGACTTTCAAAATTAATCAGATGAAGTTTTATGCAATTCATGTAATGTATATCATGTTTTGATGTCATTGTATATAGAGTCTTATGTAAATCATGTGGAAAAAGTCTTCAATATGTTTGTATAGCTGATTTTTGTCACGAAAAAGAAAACCAACAAAAACAAAAAGCAAAAAAATATATTGCTTTTGATGAAATTAACCCTGTGTTTTGGTTTCCTAAAACCAGTGTATGTATGATGGCTCTAATCTTTGTGCACTAAACTAAAATGTATTAAATGAAGTTCATTAACTGAAACTTAGCTGCAGGTGAGAATAGATCCCCTGAGGTATTAAAATAATTAGAGCATTGATGGTAAAAGAGGCCAATGTTCATTGTTTTGAATAAGATGAACATGAGCAGTTCAGATAAAAAAGTTGCACTTGCTTATTCCTAAAATGCGCTCCCTAAGTAATTTGCCTAAATATACCTAGCCTAGATCTGTATGTGTAGCATGTATATGTGTATACATAGCAAATAATCCCCTAGGGAAGAAACATCCTCCTCACCTGTTGGTAGAGAACGAAGGACCCATATCTGCTTCAAAGATGACACCCCGCAAGGGATGTCAGACCACTGCGTGTCGAAGATTCAGCATGCAGGACCCCGTGTCAGCTTGGAAGGAATTCTCCTCTAACTTGCATGGGGAGAACAAGGCTCTTATATACTAGAGTGGTCACTCCAGGGTTTCTTCTAGAATCGGTATGTTTTGAAAAAACAATCCTAAATGTTTTTCCAAACAAATACGATCATGCACAGTGGGCTGTTGGCCAAGGATGAAAAAAGTGGTGACCCTTATACAGAAGCACCAGGAGGCCCGGTCCTGAGTGCAGCTGCAAGGGGCTGCGGCCAGCCATGTGCTGAAAATCGCTCCTTGCTATCTCATAGTGCCGAACGCACTCATGTAAAGCCCAGGCCAAGAGCGAGCCTATCTTGGGCCCATCATTGCCAAGAAGACACTGGCCTGGACCACCCCTCTTGAGTCCTGCTGCTTTTATCATCATTGTTCCACCATGGTCTAATCGTGTTGCATTAAGGGACTGTGTTTCTCCTGTTCGCCGATTGTTCATCCCTAAGAGACGTGCTTTTTAGTACATTCTAGGACAGTGGGCAAGCGAAAAGCTCCGCCAGTAGCTTCAGGGTACCCTCAGGCACATATTCAAACCACCATTGACAGTTTTCTGGTTTGGGCGGTAGATGTTATCGCTAAGGAAATTCAATTGGCTGAAAGAAGATGTCCACCCTATTCAATCTAATGTTTCTATTGCAGGCAACCAGGACACTATGGGCGGGGAGGATAAGACAAGTGGAAAAAAACCCTAAACCAGTGCTATCCTGGTCAACCCTTCCTTGAATCTGGTCCCGTGGTCGAACATAGGAAGGGGGCCTATAAACTAAAGGCAGGAACTATTACTTCTGGTGTTGCAAGTGTGAATCTGCAGTCTGGGGAATCTAGCCCCTTGAGGTCTGATAGAATTGCTTGGAACATCATTAGATGGCCGCAAACCAAGTTACTTGATTGTAAACTTCACCCCTTGTATGACTGTCTCACTGTTATCGAGGATGTTTTGGGCAAAATCATTAAGCGTGGGGAGGTTGAAGTTATTAGTGGCACTGGCCCCAGCAAAACTTGTGCTAGGGAATTAAATAAAGTTTTGAGTGTGCCCACTGCTGCTGTTGCCCCTTCTGTGCCGGAATGTGTTGCCCGACCCAACCACAAGAGCACGAGAAAACCCAGTAAATCTCTTGCTGTGGCCAGGAACCAAACTTGTGAAGAATCTCTTCCTGTGATTAACCTACCTCCTGCTTCCTGCCCATATGTGGCTATTTTAGTTAGTGGCTCTTGTAAGGCCCCAGGTACCACTGAGTCTACCCTCAATTTAAAGAACAAGGTGATACACTGCATTTATAGTAAAGTGGGAAGCAGCCGTAACATTTATAAAGAAATTATCTTTGTACCGAGAGTTGGGGAAATAGGGTCCCCACCCAGCCAAGCACAAAGGAATTGCATTATAACACATTTGTGGAGGCCCTTAGTAGCAGGAGAAGTCCTATGTCAAGCAAACACTGAGATACTTCAGCCAGGGCTCATAATTGTTGTGCCATTGGGCTACATTCACAAACACTTAGCCCCATAATTAAGAGACGCAATCAAATCCAATCACATAGTCGCTCCCATCACATGGATCAGCCATTGTATGGGAACAGGTTGCAGGTCCTCTTTGGCCTAGAGAACAATGTGGATAGCAGGCGAATTGCAGGTTCACTTAATATTCTACCCAGTACTACTCCTATCCTGTGTGCCCCAGCACGTAGTAACAGCACAGGGTTACCAAATAGAATACTGAATTCTTCCCTCATGTTTGACCTGTTTGGTGTTCCTCTAGCTTCCAGAATGAAGGACAACTACACATGAATCTTGGGTCCCTCCTCACTCATGCATTCTGGGTTGCATGGTTTGTCATTTCTCCATGCCTTGACAATATCTACTCCAACCTGGCTAGTGAGAACACCCTCGATCTATCCAGGCTATTACAAATGGTAATTTAGGCCCACCTGGATTTTGTGTTGCGGTAATGACACTCCAGTACCTACATTTTGAAGTAGTGCATACGTGGATCATTTCCTATCTGCCTGAGTGCTCCCCTAAAATTCATTTTACACCCTTGACCTCTGTGGTTTCTTGGAACTTGGCTGGTCTTAGGGTCAAGCTGATGCAGACACCATGTTGTGAATTCATTGATAATAACGATATAGGCCTATTCCAAGAAACCTGGTCCACTGAACCTTTATTTAAAGTGGGATATGCATCATATCATATTCCAGCTAAGCAGAGTACGTTTGGGAGGTCGATGGGTGGCCTAACATTATGGGTGAAGTCCTCCCTAAATTGTCAGATTTGTGCACCAGCAGTTGATTGTCCTGATATATTAGGCATTAAAGTATATAGAGGGAGGGCCTACAGGGTGATGTTTTTTTAACATATATGCATGTGGGTTTAAGGGTGGATGCCCTTCTGGGACTATACAAATGCTAGAAGCATATTTAAACAAGCTTTGGTCATGCTGATCCTTGCTGGGTACTTCAACACTATGTTCGAGCACCTAGATAAGGACGACATTGAAATTACTGTTGAGAAGGAGGAAATGTGGACTATCCCCCAATTGGAACTTGCCCCTATAAAATGATTGACCCAAGCCGCCCTCCAGTTGAAAGCATTCTCCATTGAATTGGAGCCCTTGGAGAAATATTCTGCAGGATGATGAAAGTTCCTTAAAAGTTCCTTCTCCTTTCCTTGGCAATAAAGAAACCACTGCAGGCCAACCCAGCAAAACAGCACACTGGCAGAGGGGCAGTCCAAACTCCTGCAGCTTCCATGGGTCTTCTCCTTGGCAAAGGTTTGTCTTGTTTTCCCAGAAGTGATCTAAAGTCTTGGGGTCTGGGCCCCCATATTTATACTACTATTCTCTTTGTTCTCTGAAGGCAGAGTGTCCTGTACCTAGCTCACACCAGTTCTGGGTGCATTCTGCCAGTGCACACCTTCTTCCTTTGTCAGTGTGGGCCAGGGTCATCAGATGCACCACAGGAGGTGGAGCCAGCATTGTGGAAGGCAGGCACAGCCCTATTCAGGCCCGGTGTTACTCCTCCCACCACTCCCAATGCAGATAGGTCTATTCAGCCTTGTGCTGATTCACCCTGTCTCCTGGAGCCTCCCAGCCCCTGTCACTCGCAAATCCAGACATACAATACACAAGCTAGCAGAGGCAGGCTGGATGGTTAGGCAAGAAAATACCTACTTTCTAAAAATGGTATTTTGAAACACAGAATGTTAAAACCAACTTTACTAAAAGATGTATTTTATCATTCTGAGTTCAGGCATACTAAACTTGCATTTCTACCATGTTCGCTGGGTCAGTGTCCAGGACTAGGTAACTTAATAACCACACGGGAGCAGAATGATGCCTTTTCTCAATGCCCCTCTCAGTACGTCTCTGCTAGGTATTAGATAATCCTCCGCAGGTTGGTACCATGGGGGGAAATGGGAATGGGATAGAGAAGAGACTGCCGTGTTCTTCTTTGGTTCTCTGCCTCTTCTTCTTCTTCCTTCTTGTGAAGCTATGAACGAATGTATGCAATTTACAACTCTATTCTTACACTGTACCTTTGATATTTAAATAATTAAATTACAACTTGTCTTACCAGAAACTTTCTATGGGCTTGCCTCGCTTCTATAATTCGACAAGTGATTACTTCTTGTTTCTTTATATTATTATTGACGTGGTTCTTTCTTTCATTCGCAGGTGAAACTTGTATTACTTCTTTGAAAGAAAGAATATCAGGTAAGTGTATACTCGCTTAAGTATTACCTTCAGTTGTTATGGTTTTCCTTGACTTACTTGAATTATCACTTGCTACTTCTGTAAATCTTCTTCTTTCTGCATTTAATGTTGTGTAAAGAAGCAAAGGTATAACGACTAAGTTGGTTCTTAACTGTGGACTTAACTACCAGGCCAACTTCTTCCTCAAACCTTTAAGAGAAGCTAAACTTGTTTTACACCACCTTCTCTGCTCAGAATAACTGTTATTCTAATATTCTTTTAGAAACAACAACCTGTAGCCTATCACGTGATAATTCTCACGTGTCTAATGCGTTTACAACCAAGAAGTCATAAAACAAGCCTTAAATAATTTGAGGTATATTCTAGAAACATAACTAAATTCCTGAAACCACTCAGCTGTTTACTCTTTCTAATTTTGTACGAACACTGTCCTAAGCCTTTTCAACTGCCTGGAAAAGAGACACTGCTTGTTTTGACCTGCGTACTAATAACTATATTTCTGTCATGCGCATGGAGTACACTAACCTGAGGTTTATTTCTCAACAGGGGAACCCGACGTCAAGAACCGACGCCACTCTGCGAATCCTGACTAACTTCTCTGCGACGCTCTGAAGGTAGGTCTACACCCGGGGAAAGATTTGGTGAAGTGCGCCATAGAACGTTGGCGCGCACCTCACCTGAGCTTCAGGAACAGGAAGGGTAAACACTAGAACGCTAAATGGCAAGGGTGCTGGTGGCCATCTTAGATGTCCATCGCCGCCAGCACAATCGCCAGCTCCAAACACAGCGAGCCTTAACTTTGAAATGCTGTGCAAGGGGAGCAGATATCAGAGCCACCACGGGGCTATGGGGAGGAAACCTCCTGTGAGCCCTGACAGTTAGTTAGGATTATAAGAAGTTATATTCAAACTGCCCATTCTGGCCTATGGGGACAGGTAGCCTTGCAATAGTGAATAACAAAATAGGCTGTAATTCACTATCAGGTCATGACACACATCAGGGCATGACCTACCTTTTACATACAATGCACCCTGCCCTAGGGCCTACCTTAGGGGTGTCTGATATGTAGAAAAGGGAAGGTCTAGGGACTGGCAAGTGGGTGCACTTGCCAAGTGTGACAAGTCACAGACTGCACACAGGCTCTGCACTGGCAGGCCTGAGACACACTTTATAAGCTGCTTCTGTGGGTGGCACAACCAGTGCTGCAAGCCCACCAGCAACATTTGATTTAAAGGGCTCTGGGTACCCATGGGGCACTGTACTAGGGTCTGACAAGTAAATCAAAGAAGCCAATCATAGAGTCACTAATCAATACATGGATTTACAATAGGGAGCACTGTGGCAGTGAATAGCAGTGGCACAGTGCCCAAAGCATCTAAACCAGCAAAATATATCAAAAGCAGAAGAGGCAATCAGTGAAAAATGGAAGGGAGACTCACACCAATGGTACCAGGTCTAACAGACCCCAAGGGGGCATGTACATTTAATAATCATATATCCAAAAGCTGAATCGATTATATATTTGTCAAAATAAGAATGTGGTCTCAAGTAGACAATATGGTTGTACGGGAAAGAGTGGAGAGTGACTACAACCCTCTGTGCCTTACCTTGCTTGCATTATTTGATACAGTAGATCCTGCTATGTTAACTAACCCTTATGAGTTGGTCCATACATCTGTTCGATGTCACCTTAAATGGCGCCAGGTAAGCACAAAGCCAGAAGTCCTGTCAAACTTTAATAAGGATGTACAGGGGGCATTGAGCACTATTGCGAATAGTATGGAAAAGGACGGTGACCCCAAAGATTTGAGTGAGTGGCATAAAGTGTTTATCTAAGAGATAGAGCATTTTTTTAACTTCCACTACCTCCTCAAAGAGGTCACCTAACAAAAAAAGTGAACATGTGGCTCTATAGGGAGTGTACGCACTTCAGACGCATGCAGGCCGGGGCAATTAAGATGAAATACCCATCTATGATCTCAGCTATCAGAAAGGAATATAAACATAGCTTGCTGAATACAAAGAAGGAGTTGGGCAATGGTAGATGGTGGGAGAGAGCAGATGTGTGTTCATCTAAGGATTATTTGCACTTTGGGAAGTTGGTTGCCAGTGGTCCAAACTCCCAAGGGTTTGATCCGCAAAACCATTTTCCACCTTCTGAATGGTTTTCTCCTTTTTCGGCTCTGTACCTTAAGAAGGTAGTTTCTTCTACCAAGGGTGCCTTGATGTACAGTAGCCTTCCGAATTTTAATAACTTGCCATTTACTAAAGAGGAAGTAATCAACTCTTTGTCCACATTCATGAGAGGTAGGCCTCCAGGCACAGGTGGTCTACCTATAGATGTCTTTGTGCAGGACATTGACGCCTGGGCCGATTATAGAATAGCTCTATCTAATGCGATGGGTGCTTCGTGGCAGGGAGCTGAGGTGAAACCAGTTTACAAAAAGGGCGACAAGCCTTTACCAGTAAGCTACAGGCCCATCATCCTCATTGACTGCATACAAAAGGATTTCTGGTGTATGGTTCTGGTAAAAAGTCAAGTTTGGCTATCTGAAAGGGACATTATAAGTCCACTTCAAGTGGGATTCAGTGCTAAAACATTTACGATAGACCAGGTCCTTAGGTTTGTCCAAACATTTTGGAAGACTGCTTGGATCGGCAGGGGCAACTTGTTTGTTGCCTTTGTCGATCTAACGTTTGCTTTTGACCTGGTCCCGCATTTGAGGATGTGGCAGGGTTTGAAGGCGATGGGCATGCCTCATGATATCTTGTCCGTAATGATTAGGCTTCCTGAGGATAACTTTTCCTGGGTCAGATGGGGTCACAGAGACAACTGACCGACAAGATTCCAGTTTTGAAAGGCGTATGGTAGGGTGTGTACTGGCCCCCACCCTTGTTATCCTTATATTTAAATGGTTTGGTTGACTATCTTTCTGAGTGCCGAGTGGATGTCCCCACTATAGCTAACACCAAGACCCCTAAATTGTTATTTGCAGATGACACTCTTAATTTAAAAAACTCTGAGTGGTCAGCAAACACTTCTCAATAAATCTGGAGCCTTTTGTCAGTATTGTGGCCTAGAAATCAACGTAGCTAAAACAAAATGTATGGTATTTAGCAACCACAAAATGGTCAAGGTTAAGCTGAAGCTGGGGACAAGACCCTAGAGAGGGTAAATTCGTTTGATTACTTAGGCATTAAACTTTCATCTTATATGTCAGGGTCCCCACACATTAATAAGGCATGTTTGAAACATAGGCATACTATTGGCGCAATCTTAGAAGAACATTGAGCATCCTTTACCAAGCCAAGAGCGCCAGCTCCACAGGTGTGCGAGACCAAGGCCTTGGTTCTGCGCTACATGGCTCTGAGTTGTGGGGCTTTGGCGACGTGTCCACTCTGGAGCAATCAGAGAATATTTTTTTAAGATCATTGTTCTACCTCCCACCTAGGACTACGTTGTATCCTTTATTCCTTGACCTTGGTCTCAAAACGGTAGTCCATTAGGCACCCTTACGTCCCTTTTTTGTTCAGGCTAAGATTATGGACTACCCCAGAGCTGACCCACTATGCTGCTGCCCTACCAGTTATTATCAAGGTAGATAGATTCCTCAAAATTCCCTGGTTTAGCTCGATTAAAAAAACTGCTGATTTCTTAAGGCCTTGGTGATTTTTTGTACCATCTCACTGCATCCTTATTCCTCTGTAAGGGGGCACTGATGAAACAGTACTGGGATTCATATTACAGAGAGAGGAGCAAAAGGTTACAGGCGCTTCACTGAAGGGGGACTTTTTTACTTTTTAATCAGTTTATGGTTTGGAGAAGTACTGGGACCTGAACATCGTTCCGTTAGGCAGGAAGCTATATTCAGAGTAGGGACGCCCCCCTTGAAGTTATTCACTACAAAATAGTCGGGAACTGACTCTGTAAGCTGTCCTTTTTGTACTGATTAAATCGAGTCTGTGCTGCTTGTGTTGGGTGCATGCCTGGTTTACACCCAGTTTCTCTCTGCTTGGTTGGCATCTATTTGCAGACAACTGGGCACTTCTAGTCATTGTTTCGCTCTGAGGCTATTAAGAAGGGATTCTTCATCATTGCCTGCCTGTGCAGTAGCAAACTACTTGGGACTCTGGTGGGCGAAAAAAAGAACTACCACCAAATGACCACAACTAGCCATGGATTTTAACTATTGTGATATTTTGGTACTTTGTTTTATCAATTTTTGAAATTGGTGCCATTTTTTGTAAGTATGGGAGTAACTTTTCCATAGTTCAAGTTTTTAAATTATCTTAGCCTGCTACTTGTGACACTTCCTCACTAATAATGAATTGTATTTTGATATCTTTTCATTATTGTGTTACTTTTATGGCCTTGCCGAAATATAGTTATATTTGAATTTGATTTGAGTTAACTACTGTGCCTCTCAAACAGCAGGAGTTAACAACTGGGTGTTCGCCGTGTGAGAGGACCCGGCGTTTAGGCTGGAGAGACTGCGTTGGGGACCGGAGGGGTACATAGAGGTGCTATACAGATCAGCCACCTCGGAAAGCTGACCCACACCAGAACAGTGGCACAAAGCTGGAGGGAGGTGACAGTCTTTTTAGGATGGAAGGGGAAACCAATTGAAGCCGAACAAGCCCTACATAGATGTCCCAACCACAACCTTCCAGTAACCACTTATGCTAACAATATGCAAAGATCTTCTTGTCTGCCTTGACTTGTTTGGTTAAACGGTTTATTTTGATAACCATATATGCATATTTGTATTACCTTTAGTTGCACTTCAAAAATATATATTGTTGTAACACACGTACATTATATGCACATGGCGATGTAACCTGTTCTTGGGAAATGCTAATAAAAACAATTACATGTAGGGAAGGCGACCTTACAGTCTAAATCCATGCTTAATCCACCTCTACCTCCAGATAATAACAATGACCTTTTCACTTGGCTGTAACCAGAGAAATAGAAAAATGTGACGATAGCCAGATTGACACAGGAGGCCTTGACATGAGATTTTGACCAGGGGTAAGCGTTTATTACCACATTAAATAAAAGCAGATAGCGTGATGGAAATACAAGGAGGCAGATAAAGGTAACACATTTGTGGTGAAGAGCAAATTTGACTATGACAGAGAATTTCTTAGGCAGTTAAATGAATAGAGATGTTATAACAATGGTTAATGTTATCAGACCAATTCAGCAGAAGCTTAAACTATGGCATTACAAGTGCATGAAATGCCAAGACCAAATAAAACAAGCAATGACAAAGCGAGTAGGTCTGACCTTGGCACACACATGCTAAAAAATAAAAATAAAAAAAGCACGTCGCCACCCAAACATAGAAGCCACATGCTTTAATTTTTTTTAATTTACAAATAAATTAACAGTCACATACTTTTAATAACACAATACTGGGGATTTCAAAGTCAAAGTCAAATAGTGCTTTATTCGAGTAATTACTCATAAAAGCAGAATATACACAGAATATTAAAATTGAATTAAATTTTCAGTCAATCACAATGACACTGCACTATTGAATTCATAAAGTACACAATTATAAAATTTCCCTCAATTAAATAATTTAAAAAGAGTTTAGTACATTTTAAAAAACATAGAAGGTTATAAAAACATTGACAATCTAAGGAGCAGTGATGGCAAATTCATGGAGACAAATAATACAGACAGAGAATAGTTAAACAACTAGCAGTCTCTATCTGAATACCAAAACATTCATAGTTTCATGGAAAGTTATAAAAACATTGACAATCTAAGGAGCAGTGATGGCAAATTCATGGAGACAAATAATACAGACAGAGAATAGTTAAACAACTAGCAGTCTCTATCTGAATACCAAAACATTCGTAGTTTAGAAAGCAATGGTAACAAAATCCTAAAGACAAATTTTGCAGACAGAGAATAGTTAATCAACTAGCAGTTTCTGTCTGATCGCCCATGCCCAACCAATATATTTAGCTGTGGCTATTGTTATCCATGTAAGTGAGCTTGAACATATAATACGAAGGGCAACAGAACTACAGGACGTCCCAAGGTTCCTGCACATAGGTGCTAACCAGACACGCCTTGGAGCACAGTAAGCTTTACAGGAAAACAAGAAGTGACCAAGTGTTTCCTTCCCCGTACCGCAAGCTGGGCAGGTGTCACTCCCCCCTGTACCCCATAAAGCAGTCAATGATCTTATTGGTAGGGCTCCAGCTCTCAGTTGGAATAAAAGCTTTCTGTCACCTGGCTTTGAGATAATATCCCAATACAACTCCAAAGCGGGATACAGTTTAACCTCAAGAAAACCCACAGACATAGATCCATTGCTAGATCTACTCAGGCTCCTGTTAGCAACATTTTCCCAAAATATATTTTTTAGGGCAGACTTGGTGGGAAATAATGCACCTGCTGGATCTAGCCATATAGAACTCAACCCAAGCTCAAACAGTGTGGCTTTCAGTGACTTGAGACAACTAATTTTATGGAAGGTATCCGCCTTTATGACATCAATGAAACCTTCAACATAATGCGAGAGCTCGGGAGTGGTCCAAAGCCTTCGCCAGTACAAGATTGGTCGTAAGCTTGCAAAGGTCCTTAATTTGTTTCCTACCAAGATCGTATCTTAAAGGCAACAGCGGAGTGCTTTTTGGTGTGCCAGTGAGTAACCGTAAAAATTTGTTCTCTGAGGTTTGCAAGGGATTCAAATTTTCAAAGCCCCACATCTCCGCACCATAAAGTGCGGAACCAATTGCCTTTGCTTCGTAAACCAACAAAGCTGGCTTAACAGGTTTAGTCAAAGACTTCCTGTGTTCTGAGTTAATGGCACCCGCTAGTTGTTTGTGTCTCAGAATGGCAATGTTTATATGCAGACTCCACCTGTTATTGTCTGCAATGTGGATACCCAGATATGTAAACGAGTTTACTACTTCAAGAGGCCGACCGCTCATAACAATTTTGGACTTAAAATTGCGGTGCGGATTAAAGATCATAAGTTTAGTTTTAGTTGCGTTCACCTCTAATCCATGTTCCCCACAGAAATTTTCAAAAATTAACAGAGCACGCTGCAAGCCACTAGGGGTTTTAGATAGAATAAGCGCGTCATCCGCAAACATTAATATGGGGATTTTTAGACCTGAAAGAGAGGGAGCATCTACTGAAGCTGGTACCATACGGGAGACAACACCATTTATGAACAAGGTAAACAAAGTTGGAGCCATTGAGCACCCTTGTCGAACCCCTCGCTCAACTGGAAAGTCAGATGTGACCATCCCATAGCCGCCCCACTGAATTTTAGCAAAAGTGAGCTCATGGAGGCGCATTATCAAGGTCAATAATTCCATAGGAACCCCCAGACTCTGTAAAACTTGCCACAATTTGGCCCGTGGCACCAGGTCAAAAGCAGCCCTTAGATCGACAAAAGCCGCATATAGGCTGCCTCCCCCCAGCACCACGGTATTCCACTGTAGCAATTGAAAGCGGAACACTTGGTCCACCGTGCTTGTTGCCCTTCTGAATCCCGCTTGGTAGGGTGATAAGATATTATTGTCCTCGGCCCAATCAAGTAGCTTATTTACAACCACACGTCCAACTATTTTCTGCGCAGTGTCTATAAGGCTTATTGGCCTATAATTACCTGGCTGTGCGCGGTCACCCTTTTTAAACACGGGGATGATCACAGCTCCTCTCCATGAGGCCGGGACCTCTGCTCCCTTAGCGATGAAATTAGTAAGTAAATGAATATATTTACACCATCGCTCTTTATCATTTAAAAAGATATCGGCAGGGACGCCATCCAACCCGGGAGCACGCCCTCTATTCACTGCATTAATGGCAGACATAACCTCCTTGTAGATAAAAAGATTACCTTGGGAAAAGGTCATAATGAACCTGTCCTCACCTGTAATCTGAATATTAAGAGCATATTGTGAACTAAAAAATTCAACCCAATCCTCTTGTGACACATTATTATTAGGGAATTCCTCTACTCTATCACTACCCCATTTGACGATGTTCCAGAACACTCTGGAGTCCTTCCTATCACTAGCTTTTTTCAATTTACACCAATGTTGCTCATCCCAATCTCTCTTGGCTTTCGCTATGCAGGCTTTGTAACCCTTTCTGGCTAAGCAGATGGTCGCGGGCTCCCTCCTCTTGATGGCATGACCCAGAGCAAGTCGTGCCGCCCTACATTCGGCGTTGTACCATCTTGCATCTTTATAAGCTATTGCTCCATTTCGCTTAGCAGGTTTTAAAAAATGTTCTTTGATCTTGCCAAAGAGGGTATCATGGATGTTGACCACATCCCCCAAGCCAGAGGAGCAAACACAAATTGATTCCATAGCTAATATAGCTTGGTCAGTTTCATAATTAATAGTATCAATGGCCTGCGGATTGGTCACTACACTAGCCCACTTGAGCCTGCGCATATTATTTGCTGGGATTATCAAAGGCGGAACAAGAGCATCCGAGCAGATGGAGTTAGACCTAGCGGGCCACCATTTGTGCTCCACGCATAGGGGGTTGTGGTCGCTCTCGGGTCTCACGACAACCTCCATGTCACAGACAGATGGCCACAGAGTCATGCTACAGATTACATAGTCTATTCGACTTTTATGTCTCCCATTATCAAAAGTCATAGAGCCATTTTTATCCCGTGCTGTTCTTCCATTCAGAGCTCTCAGACCTTTTTCGAGACACATGGCATTCAGAGCTATTATGTCCTCAGTCCAATGTGTGACTGGCTTCACTTGTATCTCAGGGATACCCCAATGGGAGTCCACTTCTGCTCCACAGTCGAACTCACCCGCGACCAAAGGCTCGAACGTCCTATTAAGGTCGCCTGCAATAACAATATTATTGTCATAGGAATATATATCAAGAAAGTTATCTAAGGCAATTAATACTTCGGATCGGCCTCCCTTAGCACTTCTAACATATATATTATAAATGTCAAGTGACCCTAGAATATCATTAGTTATCCTGATCAACTGGATGTCATTGTGACTAGTCCCTATACTTTTGGTTGTGAATTTAAGGGACTGTCGGACCCAAATTGTGAGACCCCCCATTGGTCTCCCTTTTGGACCCTTTATCGCTGGTACAGAACAATTTAGATATCCTAACACGAAAACAGGTTCGCAAGCCCAAGTCTCCTGGAATATGCACACATCGAATAAGCTTACAAAGCCAAGCCAGTCCCCACAATCTAGTTCAGAGGACAGCCCAGCCAAGTTCCAAGAGATTAGATTCGCCCCCCCAGAGAAACGGCCAACTAACACTTCAGGAATAACATGCGGGATTCTAGGCTCACCTGCTACTAACACTACTGGACTTAACTGGGCTATATTGCTTGTAGTAGCACTGATACCTGCCCCCTGGGAACCAACTACAAGATTGCAGTGAACACTAGATGGGACCGTAACTGTTTGAGGATCCCTCTTGCCAGACACGGCCCCCGGTTTAGTCTTCATCCCATTTCTACAACAATTGACTTTTTGGACGGGCAAGCTGCATAAGCTCTGATTGGTTGTAGTGGATACTGCTAAACTTTTGCCCGCAGGAAGTCAATCGCAATCGTTCAGATTGGAAAGAGCTGAATACCTATTCTCCAGATTTAATCCCCACTCAGTGGGTTGGGTAGCCCTCCTCCCCTTGGTTGAAACCACATTCCATATTGTCCTTAACGTACACCGGTTAGGAACCCTCCCACTCTGATAGTAAAAGAAGTCTAAAGTGAGTGGAATAATCTCAGTAGATCTACGCTGTGGCGGTAGAATATTGGGCAATATGTTGGTCAAAACATCTGGGTCTGAGAAATTCAAAATGACACAATCACCCCTGAATCTTTTTGGACTGTTTCCGATCCACTTCACCCTCCTGGCCATAACTAGTTCTTCTGCCAGCAGTTGCTTGCCCCAGGGAGTTATCTTCATGTTATCTCTCAGCCAGTGTAGGGCTTTGGACAACAAGGATGAAGTAGTTTCATCCTGTCCAGGAGCCAATGTGGGAACGTTAGCTAGGACCAGGACTAGAGGAGAAGCCTCAACTATAAGCTCAACCGAACCTTTCATAGGTTCCGGGGCAGTAGGTACGACTGGAGAGACAACTTCCCCCCGCTCACCATCTAATGTAGCTACCTGAGGAGCCACCGGTTGGTTGAGCAAAGGGAAGGCACCGCCATCGCCTACATGTGTAGTGGTGCCTAGCACTAGCCCAGCCCTATTAGCGACTTCATCTGGCAGCTTTTCTACTTCAGCTAATGCTTTATTCAATAGATCCCCTAATCGGTTCACCTCGCTAGTGAGCTTCTCTATCATGCCTACCAATGGCTTTACAATAACCTTAACCTTTGAGTCTATCATGCCCGACAGTTTTTTGAATTGCTCGTTTGTTAAGGACATGGAATTATCATCAATTGATCCATCTTCCTCCACCACTATATTACTAGAGGGGTTTTTCCGGCTTGATCGAAGCCCTCCACGTTTGGGCTGATTCTTTCTGTCACCTCTAGTACTACGCGGTGCAGGCACTGGTGTAGGGGCTTTTTTCTCAGTTAGATGTACTTCAGCCACCTCCTCATTGTCACTCTCTTCTACTAAACAGCTTATCTGAGCCGAAAACACATTGTCAACATGGTCAAATATTGCAGCAGTGCTACTACTGTTAGCTAACTCAGGAGATTGGGCCAGGTCTGGTGCCAATAAGGTGGGTGTAGATGATTTAGAAGATACACCCAACCCAAGTGAAGATCTCCTTTCGCTATTGATTTTAGCAACTACCTGGACTAAGAAGTTCTCCATAGTATTTCTAGCCGGAGATAGCTTTTTACTAGACATAGTGCACCAGTGTACAGTAATCTTTCCAAGAATCCTATGTGTATGTGTTGACAACGTTTTATCCCAAACCCCCAGAGCAGCGTAACCGCAATTCAACAATGTCTGTAAACAATAGAGACCGAGTAGGACCACGAGCAATGGAAAAGTCTCCCCTTGAGGGTAACGAACAGAGTGACTGGCCCAGCCCAGTCTCTGCCAGTCTCGGACTGTCTTAGACTGTCCGCCCTTAGTCCGGGCTTCGTCCGGCGCGTCCCGCGCGCGTCCTCGCGGGACGAGGGACCTGCCGGTGCTTTATGCGCCACCTGGCGCACTGTTAGCTGGCGTCGTCGCCTCCCCTGGAGGCTGCTGGGAGATGGAGTTCGACCGGCGGAGCCAAGCCCGGCCGGTCGATGACGAAGACGGTGTGGCGGAGCCAAGCCCGGCCGCTGCACAAGTAGGTGAAGAGACTCGGAATATCAGGCTGCCAAAGCAGAAAGAGAAGAACGGGGTACTCGGCCCCCGCCGGTGCTTTATGCGCCACCTGGCGCGCTGTTAGCTGGCGTCGTCGCCTCCCCTGGAGGCTGCTGGGAGATGGAGTTCGACCGGCGGAGCCAAGCCCGGCCGGTCGATGACGAAGACGGTGTGGCGGAGCCAAGCCCGGCCGCTGCACAAGTAGGTGAAGAGTCTCGGAATATCAGGCTGCCAGAGCAGAAAGAGAAGAACGGGGAACTCGGCCCCCGCCGGTACTTTATGCGCCACCTGGCGCGCTGTTAGCTGGCGTCGTCGCCTCCCCTGGAGGCTGCTGGGAGATGGAGTTCGACCGGCAGAGCCAAGCCCGGCCGGTCGATGACGAAGACGGTGTGGCGGAGCCAAGTCCGGCCGCTGCACAAGTAGGTGAAGAGCCTCGGGATATCAGGCTGCCAGAGCAGAAAGAGAAGAACGGGGAACTCGGCCCCCGACGGTGCTTTATGCGCCACCTGGCGCGCTGTTAGCTGGCGTCGTCGCCTCCTTCGGTATAGAAAGGGTTATAATCTTGCCTGCAGAGTTCTCAGCGGGAGTCGTTATTCTACCCGCATTATTTCCACACCCCGTAGACTCTTCATATGTCTATCCGAGTGTTTCCAGAAACTGTCACTCTATGCGTAGCGGTATCTGTTGTTCCCTTTTTGGGGATTTCATTCAAGTAGGTGTACACAGAGCAGATATAAAAACCCTTTAGAGTTTTAATGCATATCACAGGAACATATGACATTTTTTTACCTCAAAGCAAAAGCGCTATTGGCTTTGAATTACTGCAAACTGAACAATTAGCATAGACACACAAAAAGAGCAGAAAAATAGAAAAATGATAATAAAGGATAATAAAATAACATTTTTAATGTTAAGTATTGTCACACCAGCCGAGGGCGTGGCTTAAGCGCCGACCGGGATGGCTGCGTGAGCGAGTTGCTCCGCGCCAAGTCCCGTACTTTCTCCTGCAACCCGAGCCCCAGGTAGCCTGGCGGCGGACACTGGGGTCCTGGAGGGTCACTGACCGAGTGGGCTGCGTCCGGACCCCGACTGGCCACTGATCGCCGACTGTGGGCTGCCCTGGCGACTGGCCCGGTCTGGCCGGATCGAGGAGGCAAGATGGCGGCGCCTCATAACTGAAAGCGCTGAGGGCTGCGCTGTGTGGAGGCACGAGACAGAGGGAAGACGCCTGGAGGGCTGCGCCGAGGCGGTGAGCCGGGAGGCGGACTGCGGGTGCGGACCAAGGCGGCAGCGGAGACCGGCGCGGCGAACGGAGGTGGGTGGCGCCCCCTCCCCCACTTGATTTCCCGGCCGGCTGGAGAGCTGGGCCCCGGCTTGCACTGGGCGGGCGAAGGCGCGGCTGGAGCGAGGGGCCGCCGGGCAGATACGACCGCCGCAGTGGAGACCACAGAGGCGCAGAGGGACACAAAGGGCTGCCGGAGCGCTGGAAATGGGAGCCGCTCGCAGCGCCAGGGCGTCCCGAGGGGCGGATTGGCCGAGCGGCGAACTGGCGGACTGATCGCAGGGGCAGGGCCCGCCTGGTGACCGGCAGGGGTGTGCTGGGCCTGCGCACTAGTATTTCGGCCCCAACGAGCGCTGGAGCAGCGGTGGCCCGCATTCTACAGCCCAGTTCAAGACATTGTGAACTGCCCCGGTTGGAATTGTGCATTGCGCCTGGGGGTGAGCGCGCTTCCTGGCGGGATATAGCAGGACCTGCGGTGGGGTCCGGTGCGTGCTCCCTCTAACGGCCCAGTGTTTGCCGGAGGATTTTCTTGCTCTCCTGCGCCGACGGCTGCCGGGCCCTGCGTGAAGACTCTGGGTGGCACCTCCCGCTGATCGCGGCCGACCCTCTCCTGGAGCGGGAAGTGGGCTTGCATTCGCAGGCTCTGTAAGGACAGTGGGTTTCGGACGGAGCCCATTCTGGTGCGGCTGGCTGGACCTGCCCGGGGACACGAGCTTCCGGCTGCCTGCTGTTGCGAGAGGTCAAGTGCTCCCTGGACTTGAGGGGCGGTGGAGGCGCACTGTTATTGTTGAGGGGACTGCACGGAGTGCATCTCTGGGCTGCAGGCTACCAGCTGAGTGTGGAGGAGGGATAGTTGGCCCGGCGTGGTCGTGTTTGGCCCGGACATTGGAGAGTGACGCTCCTTTGGATGTACTATTGGTCATCGCGGGGCGAGCCTAAGACCGAACCGCCTGGAGGGACCGCCACTATAGGCTGGCTTCGGTGGGAGTTGCTTGCTTGTTTCCCGCTTTCAAGATGGCCGAGCAGGGGGATGGCGTTGTGGCGCCGCCTGGGCGTGGACGCAGGGGATCTGGAGACGTGGAGGGCGATATCGCAGCGGGGCCATCACCGCAGGAACAACGCCTGGGTCTCCGCCTTGATGCTATCTTGGCCGCGATAACTGCCACGAAGGATGAGCTCCACCAGGACATAGCACAGGTGGCGACGGGGCTTGGCCTACTGAGAGCGGACCACGCCAAGCTCTCGGACAGAGTGAAAATCAATGAACAACTGCTCCAGGAGCTGAAACCGGCAGTGGTCACCGCGGAACATAAAATTGAGGACGTTCTCCATAGACTGGCGATCCTGGAGCGACGAGCTGAGGACGCGGAAGGACGCAATCGACGGAACAACGTGCGGGTGGTGGGGCTTCCGGAGAAGATTGAGAAAGGCGACGCAGTGTCCTACATGGAGGATTGGTTTCGAACAGTGGTGGCGCCGGAAGGCCTGTCCCCCTTCTTCTCGCTGGAAAGGGCACACAGGGTGCCCGCCAAACCACCCCTGGAAGGCAGACCACCTCGACCGATGGTGGTCAAACTGCTGCACTACAAAGATCGGGATCTACTGATCCAGCGGGCGAGGTCCCTGGGGCCCTTCCAGGTGGATAACAATAAGGTGACGATTTTTCCGGATTACACGCAGGAAGTGCAGAGGGGCAGAGCTTCCTTCCTGTCGGTGAAGAAGGAACTAAGGGAAGAAGGACTCCAGTACTCCTTGCTTTTTCCGGCCAAGCTGCGGGTCATAGTTGATGACAGAACTCATTTTTTCCAAACGCCCGATGAAGCGTGGTCCTGGCTGGAACTGTATCGTGCAGGGACTGATCGTACTCACAGGCCTGCCAGGGATCGCCAGCAGCCGGTCAGGGTCAGGAAGTCCCAACGTATCCGCTCCAGGAATAGGCGCCAGCGAGCCGAACGGGAGGCACAAATGCTGGCCGATAGACAGAGTGCGTTGGAGGCCACGGCTAGCATCACGGGGTCGCAGCAGGAGGACGCTTCCAGAGGCTCGGCATCGGGAGGAGAAGGAGAGAAATCCGGTGACGAGGATTCAGAAGCGGGTGGAGGACTGGGACCGGAGGTCACCCCACAGACATCGGATGGTATCTTTAATGGATGATACTAATGGCTGCTGAACATTTCTAGGTGGCCTGAAGGGGCGAATGATCCTGAACTTTGTTTGACTACCAGGTATGGGGCTGCAATGGCAGTGTGGGGCTGTGGGCGCGGGGTGGTTGCTCTGTCGTCCTGGTTAGGGGCTCCATAGCCCTCATTAGACCCTTAAGGTCTTCTGTGGTGACGACCACAGGTTAGTGTGATGTGTTGGGTGTTTGCAGTTTGGAACGGGGCTGAAGCTGGGTTACTAGGCCCTGTCCTGGGGAGGGGGTTAGGGGGAGTTGGGGTACATGTTTTGAAGGGGATTCACCAATGCTGCGATGCGGGTCTTACATATTGGCGTGTGCCACTGTTCGGATTGATGCTCTATGGGGACGTTACCTAACCTGAAATGTATAACATGGAATGTCCGGGGTATTCGAACTATGGTGAAGCGCCACAAGGTACACGCCTACCTGGTGCGGCGGGGCGTTCAAATAGCGATGCTTCAGGAGACACATTTGACACAGCAGGAATGTGGGGCGTTGCAGAAGAGGTGGAGGGGTCAGGTGTTTGGCACGACTTATTCGGCATTCGCCAGAGGGGTGTTGATATGGGTTAGGGCGGGCACGCCTTTCCAGGTCACGAGTCAGAAGATTGATCCAGAGGGTCGCTATGTGGTAGTGGAGGGGCGGCTACATGGGAGGGAGGTGGTGCTGTGTAACGTCTATGCCCCCAACACTGATCAGGCTAGTTTCTTCGAGGGTTTATCGCGATCACTGGCATATTATTTGGCAGGCCCCGTACTGTTGGCAGGGGATTTTAACTCCATTACTGATGTGCTGATGGACAGATCACACCCGCCCTTGGTTGACTCCCCAGTGCGCCGACTGGCGACCCATAGGCGGGATTGGCAGGAGAGATGGGGTCTGGTGGATGTGTGGAGGGCCCAACACCCTGAAACTCGGGATTACTCCAATTTCTCTACGCTGCATGACCTGCATGTCAGACTGGATTCAGTGCTGTGTAGCGATTCATTGGCGAGGGTGGTAACTGGCTCTGAGTATTTGTCCAGGACCATCTCGGACCATAACCCCCTGTTGCTCTCTATGCAATGGCAGCTGGCGAGATCGGCAGTTCCTACGTGGCGGCTGCGTCCGGAGACGCTGGAGGACCCGGTGTTTTGCGACACAGTGCGCCAGGGCATAGACGGCTATTTCGAGGAAAATGCTGGGTCGACAGCGACTAGAGCGATTGAATGGGATGCAATGAAAGTGGTGGTGAGAGGGGTGTGTATGGGGCGGTTTCTGACTGTGAGGGGGGCAGTGCTGAATGACCTTGCGAAAGCGGAAGAAGTGTTGAGAGGGGTGGAACAGCAGAGGCCCGAGCGGCCGGAGGTTCAAGACCGATTGTTGCAGGCTAAGGAGACTGTGGCGACTGAGACAGAGAGATTGCGGTGCTATGATTACAAATTGTATGCTGTGCATGAGGAGCGAGATAAGGTGGGCACGCTCCTGGCGAGGCTGGCTGATCCGAACCCTAGGGGGTGCCCGGTCCTGAGTGTGCGACGGGAGGACGGGGAGGTGGTCTATTCGCAATCGGCGGTCCTGGGGCGCTTCCAATCTTACTATACAGGACTATATGCCAGCCACCTTGAGGCGACGGCCACGGAAATAGGGGATTACCTGGATCGAACTCCTTTACCGTTACTGGATGGGGAGGACGCCCGAGATCTAGGGGGGCCTGTCACCCTGGCAGAAATCAGAGGGGCGATAGGTCATATGGCAAGGAACAAAACCCCTGGGGTTGATGGACTGCCGGTCGAGTTCTACGTTAAATTTATGGAGGTATTGGCACCCAGGCTGCAGATTGTGTTTGAGGAAGCGAGACTGTTGGGGCGGTTGCCCGACTCGATGAGGGAGGCGCTGGTGGTGCCGCTGCTGAAGCCGGGCAGGGATGCATTGGAAGTCTCTTCTTATCGTCCATTGTCTATGTTGACTGTAGATTACAAGATCTTGAGTCGTATCCTAGCTACCAGGCTCCTACTGCTGATGACCTCCCTGGTGCATGGGGACCAGGCGGGCTTCATCCCGTCTAGGAGCACTTCGATGAATGTTCGTCGGTTGATCGGGGTTATAGATAGTGCGGCTGAAGCGGAACAGGGCCCAGTGGTGCTGACGGTTGATATCGAGAAGGCGTTTGACAGCTTAGAATGGGACTTTCTAGATGGCGTACTGTTGAAGTTCGGAGTTGGGGAGGGGTTCCGGCGTTGGACGAGAGTACTTTACTCCTCGGCTAAGGCGAGGGTGCGGTTGGGGACCTTGGTTTCTCCGGTTTATCCGGTCGGTAGGGGCACGAGGCAGGGTTGCTCGCTTTCCCCGCTGCTCTTTGCCCTGGCTATGGAGCCGCTAGCGGCGCAGGCTAGGTCAGGCATTCATTACGAGGGAATAGCACAGGGTCCTGACTCGCACTATATCTCGTTGTATGCCGATGACCTGTTACTGTACTTAGCGGACTCCGGAAGGGCGTTGGAAGGCGCAGTGGATATGTTGGGCGGGTTCGGGAGGCTCTCAGGCCTCAGGGTGAACTGGACTAAGACCTGTGTGTTTCCATTGCGGAAGACCGCGCTCAGCCCACTGCTCACGAGACCGGTAGTGTGGGAACCTTCTTGCTTTGTTTATCTGGGAGTGCGTATCTACCATGACGCAGTAGACCTCCTTGAGGGGAATGTGGGGCGCTGCATCCGGGCGCTGAGGGGTAGTATGGACTTCTGGGCGTCCCTCCCGCTGTCGGTGCTGGGTCGTGTTGCGCTGCTGAAAATGGTGGCTCTCCCGCGGTTGCTCTATTACTTTAGAACATTGCCGATATGGATTCCGCAGAGGATCTTTCGGGAACTCAGGACGTTGGTGACTGGCTTTCTGTGGGGCCAGGGTCGCCGGAGGGTGGCGTTGGCCACCTTGATGAGACCCAAATGTGAAGGAGGGATGGCAGTCCCCGACTTTGAGTTATACTATTTGGCGGCGCAGCTGCAGATCCTGACTCAAAATGTGGCTAGGGAATTTAGGGGGCCTGATAGCGGCCGGGGGGTCGGCGTTCAGAGGCATGTCTTGTCGGCTATCGTGATGCAACAGAGACTGGCGGATAGGGATCTTACGGTGGAGGAAAGGACGCTTAGATTGTGTTGGAATAGGCATCTGAAGAGGGCGGGGAAGCGCCGGCCGTACGCTCCGGAGATTCCGCTGGGGATGCTGACTGCCCTGCCGCATGGCGGTGATTGGTCCCATCTGTTGGCGTGGGAAGACCTGGGCTTGCAGATGGTGGGAGACCTCTATGTGGACGGCACGCTGGCCCCATTCCAGACTTTACAAGAGCAATTCGGCCTGCCGAATGGTACCTTCCTATTGCATGCGGCGGTTGCCGCGGCGATACAGCGGCATTGGGGAACTGGATTGGTAGAACCGGAGGTGACGTTGGCGTGCCAATACGTGGTGATGGCCGCGGGCACCGTCAAGGCAGTGACCTGCCTCCACAACAGACTGTTAAACGAGGGTCTGGTGCCTTTGGTTGAGTTGAAATCACGATGGGAGGCCAGCATAGGCAAACAAATCCCGGACGCAGTGTGGGCTCAGGTGCTGCACAGGACCTGGAAGGGTACGAGGAATGCGAGATTTCAGCAGGTGCATTTTTTCGTTATTCATCGCGCGTATTTGACCCCGGAGAGGTTGCGTCGACACTTTCAGGTGCTTGACGCCATATGCCCCAGATGTCTAGTACCTGCGGTTGACCTGGACCACATGCTGTGGGGATGCCCGAGATTAGGGAATTACTGGGCTGAAGTAGGGGAACTCCTGAATGCGGTTACGGATCGGGAGGTGGACTTTGATATGGCTGCATGCCTGCTTCTTTGGTTCCCGCACACCAAAAAGACCAAGGTGACGAGCAAATTCATTGGGCTGGGTTTAATACTGGCACAGCGGGAAATCACTTGGCACTGGAAGTCTAAAGAGGGGCCATCTGTGCGGCGATGGAGGAATGAGTTGCTGAAATGGTCGGGCTGTGAGAGTGTGCTAAGGATGCGTCAGGCGACTAGAACTGGTAATGAGAAATGTTTGGAACTGGCACGATCCTGGGAGCTGGTGGTGCAGGCTTTACGGGATTACTTAACGGAAGGCGAGGAACCCGACTAGGTATTAGACGGGATTCCATGGAATTGTTTGATTGTCAGAACTTCCTGGTAGTTGGCTCCCTGGAGCAGGAGAGGACTATTGGTGCCCGCATTAGCAGCAGTATGTGGGGAGGGGGGGATTTTGGGTAGGGATCATGGGAGGGGAGATTACCCGGCCCGCAGCGGCCTCCTGGAATTGGGGGGCCCTGGGAAATAGTCATGATGATTAGGAGGAATACTGGAGGAGTGACCCAAGGCGGGCTGGACTGGGGTGTTTGGGGTGTTATGGGGTAAAAGCAGATGCGATATGTTGTATCCGGCCTAAGGCCCGACCAGGGCGCACACTGAGGTGCCTCCAGCATACTGATTAATTGATACGCCGCCCTGCCTCCGGGATATGGGCTAATCGGCTGTGTATTATGTTACTATCAATCTGAATGTTGCGGGCCATCAGTGTATAGGCTGGCCAGTTGATTTTGGTTATTCCTAATTCTGCAATAAAAATATATTTAAAAAAAAAAAGTATTGTCACACCAGCCCTGATTCTAAAATGCACTTCTTTTTAGGTGGATAAGCACATGTGACCCGGTAAAATGACGATCCTCACTGTGCAATAGACCCAAGGACTGAAGTGGGCTGTGCCACTGCCCCATGCTGAGCAGAATCAAAATGTGAATGACCGCTGAACAGACCAGTCTCTGAAGGGGGCTGACTCAAAACACATGGATGTATTTTTATTACATAAAGTAACAATACAAATTAGGGTGCCTCTAGGCCAGAACCAAAAATGTGTCATACGAAAAACAAGGTATTAACATCTTGACACTGAGAGACTTTCTGACTTTGTTGATTCTTTTCTGAGGTAATAAGCTGAGAACGCACTTTCCTATCTGAGGTACACGTAGGATAGTATAAGCACACTTTACAACATAACCTGGGAAGATTGCTTTCCTTCTGTGATCTTAGATGTGACTAACTTGTATACATCAGTTCAAATGATGTGGAGTTTATCCAAGTCATGTCCTAAATACAGACTCAGCAAGCTACTATTGACAAAGCTATATGTGATGGAGATGTCAGTTTATTTAATGCGATTTTATATAGCGCGAACATTACCCGAAGGTGTCAGAGCGCTTTACAAAAGAACCAGTTGCGTTACATAAGGACTTTGGATTACATGAGATACATAAGAGATGCAAACAGAAAAAAATTGCAAATGTACAAAGTGTAAAGTCACTCAAGGAAGAGATAAAACAGAAAAAAATGCACATGTACAAGTTGAAAGTCACTCATTTTAATTAACAACGTCTTCCTACATGGGAGGAATTGGTAGACAGAAACTAGCTACTGCCAGGGCTCCATGTATCTTGCATCATAAGTCAATGTTTTTGATTGGTTCGAGGGGGAGCATGGCGCGTGTTCTAGAGGTAGGACAGCTGACCCAGAGAAACCAGTATTGGAACAGATATATATATAGTGGCAATATTTTGATGATATAAACAGGCTGTATGGTTGAACTTAATCAGGTTTATTAACATCTGAACCATAACGACTTTACAGAAGTTTCACCACAGAACACACTAAGCAATGAATCACATATCTTGACGTGGAATTAGTTACCCTGGTGGAGGCCTGACTGTCCCGCAAGGAAGTGGCATGCAAATCAAACCTATAAATATGTTGTGCACATCTTGTCTCGCAAAAGGACGCAATACCTTTTGGAAATGAGGATGCATAGGAGCTGCAGTACTGACAGACTGATGGCTATCGCGTCCTAACCATGGGCACACCTTCTGAGATGTGGGCTATAGCAATGATGTCCTCAAAAGGGTTATGTGAAGAATAGCCACTATAAATGGAAACTCATTATTAATAAAGAAAGAGGCGGTGGAAACCAACAAGTAGCTTTGATTACCCCTTTGAATACCAGTAGCACTGATAAGAAGAGGACGCAACAAATTATAAATTGGCAATTTATGTGTTACAGGGATTTGGCTCCCTTTACATGGCCTTAAGGGAATGGTACATTATCACAGGGTTCACAGTAAGGTGAGCAGCAAACATTTTCCAGCACATCAGTGCAATGCAAAGTTATAGCCGTTGTAAATGCTGCAAACTTCACAGCAAATAGGAGGCTTGTTGGTGAATGTATATGTGAATGCATAGGCACTAAAGATGATTTAAAGCCATGCACCATCTCCACCTTCTACAAGGGATCCCTAACTAAATATAATTCCAAGTTTGGCAGGTTAGCCAGTGCCATGGTAGACTGATAAATGAAGTGCCAAACACTGGACACTACTAAAGTGTATCAAGTTTCCTTCTCAATTGCACATGATGTGAAACTCATCTCTGTAACGACGGTGCCCCTCCCCGGCGCAATCCTGCCCTTAACAGTAAAAGCGAAAGGTGTCAAGTGTCTCCTTCAAAGAATCCCAGTTAGGAGGAAAAAGCCACAAAGGTAAACATCTCCTTGGCAATCACAGCTCTTCATTGATAAGCAAGACACTAAACTCTCCTAGACATTACGGCTGGCCATTCACTCTTCCAAGAGTCAAAGGAAATTCTGACTGCAGGGAGCAATAATCAGGGAGAAATATGGTACCAAGTGAGTTATGAACATGACTAATAAGCCAAGTAATGTGTTGCAACCAATCCAGCACTTCTAAATGTCTCATTTATCTGTGGTTCAAATCGGAACTGACATCACAGAAAAAAATTCAACTTTATGTTGCATTGGGCAGCTGACACAGTAATCCGTGGATAGACCACCATTTTGGAAAGAGCGTTTCATAAGGTTTCGTCATGCTTCTTTCTTCTACATAGAATACTAAGTAGAACATCGCAAAGTGACCACCGTCTGTCCAAGCTGTCAGGCCGCTAGCCATTTGCCGTTTTGGCACGGGAACGCCTACTCTGCATCTCATTAGCGATATTTGCGGGGGTCCTCTGTGGTGATCTTTTTTGCGACTGCTATCGCGGGTAAACTGGTGCTGTGGGCTGCTAGCACCAGCTTGTGAATGGTGGGGTAAATGTATCACGACTTTGGCTGCGATAAAGTGCTGTTAAGTTGGCGATAGCTCCTTGTGAATATGCCCCTAGGTTTTACGAAAGCATGTCCGCAAGCGTATTAAAAAAGGTGCCCAACAAGAAAACTAGTATCCAGTGGAACACACGTCACTGCCCTGATAGTCACCTGAGTAAGTAAAAGGTTTATTGTATAAAAATATTTAAAATATTCTTTGCAATAAAAGAGCTTATACATAAAATAAATAGGTGTTAAATCCTTCTCCGCAATGCATTTTATAAGATCATCACTGGATCACATTTCATATAAAACGAAAATATGGCAAATGTAAAAAAAAATCTATTTCCCAATCAATTGGGCCCTTGTGGCAGAGAAACAGTAAACAATAGCAGTACGGATAGTTCTACAATTGGAAATAATAAATACAGGCTCAAATATTTCCTTCTTAAATCAAGTAGAACTGAACATAAACAAATAATGTGTTCTATTGTTTCTTCCTTATAACCACATAAAACAGTCCTTTGATGACAGACACTTTGGATTCCAAGAGCCTCCAAACTGACAAAGTGGCATGAGCATATGATGGAATCTTAGATACTTTAGTCTGCAGCTGGGCAACAAATTATAAGTAAGATTTTTTTTATATTAATATACTCAATCGTATATTTAGCATGTTACATTGTTATGTTGCTGTAGACAGATCGAAAGGTCTTATTTTACTCTGTGGAATTGAGGAGTGTAAATTTAGCAGAAATGTAATCTCTTTTATATATGTACTATTTAAAAATGTCTAGAAAGCTATGGATCCAAACAGTAAGGAAGGTACTAATTTCACATCTATTATCTTTAATGCATGAATTATTCCGTACCCCCCATATTTATTCGAGAATCTTTTGATTGCCTGCGCGGTTTCATGGACCTTGGATTTCAGATGTGAGTCATCCAATTGAACTTGTTGGTCACCATTAAACCCAGATTATTGTATGTGATAACTTCCTTAAGAACTTGGCCATCAATTTTACCCTTAGTTGATACCTAGATTTGCTGAATACCATTAGTTTTGTTTTTCCTAAATTGACTTTTAGATCATTTGCTGAATTTCATTTCTGGAATCTTGATAACTGTGTTTGTAAGCCTGCTGGCATCAAAGAGAATATGATTATGTTATCTGAGTAGGTCAAGTAGCTGCTGGCTCTTACTCCCAAACTAGGGAACAGAGCCTCGCTAAGGTTTAAGCATGAGGACCGACCAGCTATATATAAGGAAAAAAACAGTAGAGCCAGCGTGCAACCCTGTTTTTTTCTATAATATTTTTATTAAGTTTTCCAAAGTAGGCAACATATAATATCAAACAGAACTTCACAGACTGTGAGTACTTAGGAGTGCAAGTAGGGTCAGTCAGGCATTCAGCAACATCGCAAGTTAACATCACCAGCATATACAGCATTTAGAAAGGGATGTCAATCAATCCTGTACCATCTCTTGTCTGGTAGAGGGTTTTCATCTAAGGGGCTTAGCCAGTAATTGCTCCCAGCTCTATACCATAATAGTTTAACCAGGGGCCCCAGACCTTGTTAAATTGTTTTAGGCAGCCTCTTGCTTTATAGGTAAATCTTTTAGCCACCATGTAAAGGTCAGTTATCCATTCCCTAAGGGTAGGGGGTTCTGGGGCGCCCCAGTGTTTGGCTACGTGTCTTTTGGCAACCACAAGGCCCAAGATACAAAAAAAAAGAGTTTGGCTCAAGGGTTATTTACCTCTGATGGTATTCCCAATAGAAAAACTTGGGGTCTATTGGTATGTCTTCCCCCAGTATTTTGTACAATTCTTCTATGATGGTAGACCAGTAGGGGTATAAAGCAGGGCAGTCCCATAGGGTATGTATGTATGTACCCCTATCTGCTTTGCAGAGCAAGCAAGAGTAGGAGTCTGCCCTGCCAAATTTGTGTAGTCGAGCCCTATCATAATATATCCTTTGTAGGATCTTAAATTGTACTCTGTATGCAGGATTTGGATCTTGCATATACGATGGGGGTCTATGTCTGTTCCCAGGTGTCTCTCTAAATCTATCAATTTCTCTTCAATTGTCTCTATTTCAATGACCTCTCTCTTCTTTTTGTGGGCTATGGCATTTTGGGCTCTGTCTCTGAGTGCAGTCTTGTATGCCTCCCATAGTGCAACAGTCGAGGCTACAGAGTCTTTGTTTTAGGAAAAGTAGAGCTCAGCTTCTACCTTCAGCTCGTGTATAATTGTTTCATCCCTCAACTCCCATGCATTAAGTCTCCAACTCCCAGGAGGTTTGCAGGGTCAAGCCCCAACAGTGACCCATAAGGGTGAGTGATCTGAGACACCCCTTGGCAGATAGTCCACCCTCTCAATGTCCCCTATCTCGCCCGCGGGCGCCAGAATGTAGTCTAATCTGGATAATATTGTGTGGGTGGCCAAAAAGTAAGAGGATGTATGGTCGGTTGGGTGATAGCGACGCCACAGGTCCGTCAACCCTAATGTGGTCAATAAATCTGCCAGTGGAGTCACACCTCTGCGCCCCTGACGTTGGCTCATGCGGTTTAAGTATGGATCCACTACGTCATTAAAGTCTCCCCCTACAACATGCAGTGCAGAACCGGCCTTGAGAAGAATCTCTGCAACCTTGTTAATTGTCTCTCATTGCAGGCGGAACGGCATGGACACTTAAGGTGGTGATGTCCCTACATCCCCACATACCTTGTACCGCAACGTACGTCCCATTGGGATCGGTCCAGGTATTATTAATGGTGAAGGGGGGGAGTTTTTAATTAAAAAGCCTACTCCCCTGGAACTCAAGGTAAAGCCCACCTGCGCTAATGTTCTATGTGTCCCTCTACCTACAAATCTACAGTGGGAGCCTCGTAGGTGTGTCTACTGTAATAAAACTACATCTAGTTTCATTCTCCTAAGGTATGTGGCAACTAAGCCCCTTTTATTTCCCAGACAGTTTACGTTCCACTTTATCAACGAGAATCCTCATTCCATCTGTGTGTTATCCCTGCTCATCTACGGTAAGGGAAATACGTGATTGCCAAATGCCTCCCGTCCCGTTCTTATGCCAATGACCATCACCACTCCCTGTAGCTTAGAAACAAATCAACACCCCTTCACCCAACCCCTTCCCTGAAAATTGCCAACATTGTCCAAATGAAATGAGGACGGATATTCCCTGTTCGGCATCCCAATCCGCCCTCCCCCTCTGCCTCCCCTCTGACACTCACCTGCTACCCGCATACTTACCCCTACAGGTCAACATTTCAACTGTGTTGCATGTCGCACTAGAGAGGTTTGTAGCCCTCCCGACCCTGCTAAACCCCAGCCTCTCCCAAGAACTTACAAACTGGCATCCCCAAAAGAAAGTGGGTGCATAATGAATTGGTGGTCTCCTACTTCTGACAGGGCGTGCAATCCTGTTTAAGCCAGTTAGCTGAAGGACTTTTTGCTGTTAGAGATCTGTTTGTTAACTTGACCCGCAGCCAGGTGTTATTATGAAGTGCTATTAAAAGATTTAATAAAGTCCAGTTAATTCCCCACTTTTTTAACTTCTCCCATAGTTTGCCCCAATCTACTTAATCAAATGCAGAAGTATAATCTACATAGCAAACGTACAAGCCAGGATTCTTTCTTTGAGTGTTATTTATTAATAATTTATGAAAAATGATGTTATCTACGGTTGAGCATCCTGATCTGAAGCCAGATTGAATAAAAGGTACTAAAATTTGATTTGTCACATATGTGTACAATTCTACCACACTGAGCTGGTATGAAGAGTTTTCCCATCTGTGTCCAGAAGAGCAATAAGCTGGTAATTATTCTGAATCTTCATTGAGCCTTTCTTATGTTGAGTGTGAATAACAGCTCCTTTCTAGGAAGGCCGAATGATGCCTTTATCCAAAACCTGTGCAAATAGGGCTTCCAGCATCTCACTCTACAGAGGAACATCTGCTTTAATTACATTTGTTGGAAAACCATTTGGGCCTGGGGTTATAGAAGAGTGCAACATTTTAGCTAAAGCCACTATTTCTTCTCTACTGATCCGTAGATCAGAGTTTTAGAATTGGGTGAATTCAGTAGACCGAGTATTACTGCCAGCATAAAGGCTGTCAATATGTGCTTTTCATGCCTCTGATGGAGCAAGGATTCACACGTAAAGCAACTTGCTTGTATTCAAGAACCTCGAATAACAGTATTAATAAGTAATCAACATGTTTGTCATACTAATTTTAAATTTTTCCCATACATACTGGGTGTCCGAGAGAAGCTTGCCTATGTGTCTACTAATACTAATATGCTTGCAATCTAAAATTGCCGCTGCTACGCAGGAATTTAGACTGCGCATGCGTCGGTCATACCCATGTGACGTGACGTATGCGTTGTCTTGGTGATAAACTGTTCGCATTTGCGCACTAGAGCTAAGATGGCTGCTCTGTGTTCTCACATGCGAGAAGCTTGCACTGCTGCTTTTGCTAAGCTGTTCGTTCTGCTTAATCCTAATGCTATAGTTTATTATAAAGTAATGGGTATAGTGTAGAGATTCATGGTATACAGTGTATTCATTCATTCCATGTTCTAAAACTATTTCTTTTCCATTTCATGTTACACTTCGAAACTTGGCCTGTCGTGTTATGCTGTACTCCATCTTGATTGAAACTGCGTCTGCGCGAGATCCACGAGTCTCCAGAGCAGTGACCTTTGAATTCCAGCCAAGGAGCTGACTGACTGAGAAGATGCTCCTGGGAACCTCACCTAGTGAACTTTGGGAAAATACATTGTAATTGTGAATAGAACATCCATTGTTTGCAAGTGGAAGACGTTATGTGAAACTGAAATTGATGGGCGGGAACGTAAATTTGAATAAGAGATGGCAAAATGCCAAAATATGGGATGGTGTGATGACCTCTCCTCCTCTATTGTCCAATCGAAATTGGGGATCCTTATACTTGCAACATTGGGGGGTGGTACACTGACCTGAAAAATAGTATAACTAGCCTAGGTTTAGCTAGAGAAATTGTCCGACTTGTCCGAATAGCTGACCTGTCACTGACCCAACGCACTCAATAGCTGATCGAGAACAGAGGTGCTGCGAAGCATTCTGTCAGAAGACTCACTGACCCAATCGGGGTTCTGGGACCTTAAGTGCTGGCGAAGCACTTTGCTGGGTTATTTGATAACCCAATCGGGGTTTTGACTGATAGCTGCAGAGAGGGAGTAGCGCAGGCGTTGCAACTGAACTGCGGGTGCTGGTCTCAACGTTCGGTGGTCCGGTTCTGATCCAAATCTGGCTTTCCTGTCCTGATTCTGACCTGCACTTGCTGGCCTACTGGCGTTTGCAACTTTTGGGGTTTCTGTCCTTAACTGACACGTGGCCAGGGTTGGTCTTCACACCGTTCTAGGTAAATATAAATCTGTGTGGGTAACAAATAGTGTATTTGCGTCCTTTCTCTTACCCTCCCCTTAATCTTGCTGAAGTTATGATTGCAGATGTTCCTTTTCTTTTCCTTTCCTTTATGATAAATAATAAATCGTAAATCTTGCCGTTATTAGCATGTTCCATTGTTTCCCCTACCTTATAGTTGGATGTTAAGTACTGTTCATGAATAAATAGATGATCTTTTTCTTTACCCTCCCTTTAAGGAAAGCTGAAATATTAGCGTGTTCCATTTTCTTACCTTCCCTATAGTTACATAGTAAATTCAGTTTCGTCATAACAGTTGGTGTTCCCTCTTCTTCCCCACCCTCTTGAAAACAATTAAACTGTGACTCCTAGTATGTCCCTTATTTTTCCCCTCCTTTAGAAAATATCATTTCAAACCTGATTTTCTATAAGTTCATTTCAGTATGTTCCTTGTTCTACTTTCCCTTTAGAATACTAAATGGTTGGCTTAATATATCTTTTGCATAGTTATACGCTGTTTGTGATTCTGATTATTGATAGTTTGCTTGCGGTTAATCTCTGGCTTATGACTTTTGATGAAGATTAGATAAAGGTTTTCAAAACTTCTTGAGTCTGTGGTTATTATATGAGTGCACATTGTCGTATTGCTACCATATCTATTATGCTATGCTCCCTGATCCCATAGGTTCACAGATACTGATGACCAGGAGAGTAAGTCAAAGGGTATAGGACCCAGGAAGTACAAATAACTGATAGTTGGTGCCCAGGTTACCTGTTCTAAGAAATTGTGATTAAATGGTATATGGGCCTAGGTGAGTATTTTAGACGGGTGACCTGCGCACTCTATCAGTATAATTTCTTGGTAGCAGAGGGATAGTTAGGGATTAGTTAAGATAGGAAGGTAGGAAATTTGCTGCTAAAAAGAAAAATTAAATTTGCTGCTAAATGAAAGTATTGATCGATCAAATGTAAAATGTTTATTCCAATATGAAATGTTCTGAAATGTTTTGAAATTTTACTGATATTATGCTGTGTTGATTTATGTATTAACCAAACCCGTTTGTGACTGTTATATGTTTGTCTAGAATCCCCGGGGGCAGAATAGCGGGTGGTAAAGGGAAGCCACATCGTAGTGAGGTCAGTGGCTCGAGGAAATTAGTGCAGGGTTAGGCAGAACCGGAAGCACTATTTAGGGTTTTCTGTATGAATGGATGAATAAACGATAGCAAAGAGTTCGCTGGCAAAACTTCTATTGTGATATCACCTAGTTAGGGTCACACGGAAGGAGTAGCAGGTTCGTCTGAACTTGATTGATAGCAAAGGGGTTCACGGGTGAAACTTTGGCCTTAGTATATATCCCCGAGTGGATGAGTCCAAAGGAGTAGCAGGTTCTCTAATGCTCGTGTGAAGGATAGACAGAAGAGATCTATCCGCAGTATATGAAAAGTAAACGGAAGGGATTTACTTGCAGTGAAATAAATCTTTCCTTTCTAGTCACTCGAGTACAGTGGCGAATGTTACATGTTGTAAATTCAACAAAGCACTTGCACTTTAAATTAAAGTTTGAGTTTATCATTACCTTGTGAAGGCGGGAGTCAGTTGCGGAGCTGCGCTGATGTCACTCAGAGCCGCGCTGGTATTGGCCGAGACAGCGGGCGTGTAGTGGAGATAGCATTGTAAAGGAGGGGTGAGCACAGTAGCGTGGGAACTCGTCTCACGAGAAAGGCCGCGCGCTCATTGGTTGAAATTATTTGAAACCGCAGTGTTGGTTGGTTGCAGAGAAATAAAAGACGCGTTACTATTGGAGGTATTTGGTAAACAGAAATTAGTATTTCCGCATAATTTAAAACTGTGAAAAGTATATGTGGTATCCAAGTCATCCAGAGATTCGACCTGATCCAAGATACCAGGGGTTTGCTGGAGATCAGGCGATAAGAGGCAGACCTGGCATTATGTACAGAAGTAAGAGAAAAATGTCGATAGTAGACAGGGTAAAGAATTATTTCAAAAAAGACAAGCCCATCAAAACTAGAGAAGGAGTCATCATTCCACCACCAAACACTCCCGCATCATTTAAGATGTTTGATAGAGGCTACCACTCTTGTGTATGGTTAGAGAACTGGGTGGAATATACTAAAGATGATGGAATTTTAGCATTTCCCTTAGAAGGTACATTTAATGGAAGAATTTTGTTCAACTTGAGGACCCGAATGAATGACTTACATCCCAGACCTAGACTAACGCAATATGAGGCATTGGAGGAATGGGAAATAGAAGCTTTTGAGCGAGACAGGCCCAGAATTGACAAAGGGTTAGGTAAATTCTATCCAAAGGTACAGAAAGAATCCCAAGATAAAAAAATGAAGCAGTGGAGACAGAACATGTTAGTAGAAGGGCTATACCCTGTACTAACATTAGGAGAGCCCATGGGAGGTAAGTGGACTGAAAAAAAAAAACATTTAATGACCAGTGGTGATTCAGACGATGATTATTTGGAGGATTTATTAATGAAGAATCCACCACCTTATAATGAGGAACCCAGAACAGTAAATCCAAGAAACCCATTTTTAAAACTTACGTATTCTGAAGTACCAAGTATGGTAAATCCAAGTGCCCTGGGTGTAAACCCACCCTTGATTCCGCAGATAATACACGAAACCTCCATTGAAAAGGTACTGCAGGACAGAGAACGAGAGGCTTTAATCAAACAAAGAAGTGAGCTGATTCAGAAAATTTCCCAATTAAACACAAGTCCTGAAGCTTTGGCAATCCCAGTAACTATTGGCCCAGTTGTTCCTTTGTACGGGGATAAGCAAGCTAGTCCAAAAGCTCCAGTTATAACTACATCAGTAGTGCAGCCAAGAAAAGAGCCCTTGGTAATAGACGACCAGGCAAGCGAATGTGAGTCTGTAATTTCCTTAATGGACTTACCAATAAGGGAATCAGAAGGCAGTTCAATGAGAAAGAACACTCCTTTAAATTCAAGAGAAGTCCAGATAGAGACATCTTCTGGTACGAGAAGTGCCACAGTAGTGACTCCTGAAGAAATAGACAGATGGACCCAAGAAATAGAGAGACCTAAACCCCGCCCAGGCCATTAGATATATATAAGCTAAGAATCGAATTGGAGGAATTGATGGCTGGGAATGTGGGATTGGACAGACTGAACACTCTTAGTGAAGATGAATTATTATTCATTTGCGAAAGTATTACCCGGAACACCAGGGAGCACCATGAAAAATTAATGGGCACCTCAGCTAGCATGGGGATAGACATTGGTAAATCTAAAGTGTTGCAAAAGCCCTACCGAGCAGAATTCTCTGACAAAGATTTAGAAAACATGAACGTGTCAGGAAGAAAGGTACAGATAAGAGAATTACTAAACCTGTTACAAAAATGGGGACACTTAGAAAAATGGAAAGCCAGGTGGGCAAAGAAAAAAGAAGAGGTTTGCTCGAAACAAATGACTTCTGAATATGTTTTAAAAGAAGCAGAAAAAGTGGAAAAATTATATCCTATGCGAGAAGTACCAGGTGGAGGTTATGTACATGTGCCATGGTCCCGACAGGATATTGTATCCTTTACGAATGACTTCCCAAAATTGCGCGAAAAACCTGTAGAATGGTACAGGCAGGTCAAAAGATTCGTGAAAGTTTCAAAATGTCTTCTGAAAGATCTACATGGATTGTTTGACATTGTAGTTCCCGTAGATTTGTGGACAGAATGTAAAATTGCTGTTGATTGGCCTACTGAGGAATACCCCAGAGACCCAAAGACAGGGGCACCTTCCGAGGATGCGATGAAAACATATAATCAGGTGATGCTGTACCTGAAAGGAAAGGTGCCTGCAAAGGAGACTGACCGGACTAAGATTGATAGAACCACTCAGAACCGAGATGAAACTGTACATTTATACTATGAACGTCTGTTACAAGTGTTCAAGACGTACAGTGGGCTGGACAATATCGAAATGAAAGACATGACCCATTTCATTTATCGATTTGTGTTAGGGTTAAGGCCTGAGATCTCGCAGTGGATCAAAGACAATAAAATCTGTTGGCAGGCTAAGCCAATTGATGAGGTTCTTAAATATGCTAAGTACTGTGAAGATGAGCTGGAAAATAAACGAAAAGAGTTGAAAGAAAAGGTCGTGTGGGCACAAGTAAAATTAGCAGAGCACCAAGAACAGCAGTTAAACAAAATGACTAGTAACCAGAATCAGGGAACCGGAAATGGGGGAAAGCCGAGGGGGAAAATGAGTAGAGAGGAGGCAAAGAAGAAGTTATCATGCAGGGACGCTGATGCCGCTACCGGATTTTGATCATCTACAAAGATAAACAGCACTCACGAACCGATATTGTTGCCACATTACATTCTATCCTTCAGTAGACTAGGATTTTTCTTAAGAAGATTCCAACCTACAATATCAGTAAAGCACTTCACGGAGTGATACGCCCTACTTGACAGTTGATGTGGAAATTATTAGCACGTCTCGTTGTTAATCTGCATATGGCATTTTGGATTGAAACCCTACCTGTATGATCTTCTATGCACTGGTTCCCTATGGGCCGTGTTTGAATATTTGAATATATGCCCTGACGAAGTTACATACTGTAACGAAACGCGTTGGCTGTTTTATCTAGTATAATTACCGAAATAAAGAAGAGAACTTTTGGAACAATAACATTGCCTCCTTGATCCTTTTGAGTGCGCCTCCTACCCTTTGTTTATTGTCTAGTATTCGGATTTGTGCCTTAGGACAACAGGCACTTGGAGTGTGCAGCACCACAATTATATTTTTGATAAACACTATTGTTTTGGTTGTGCTTAACCTTGGTCAGGTTGTCCTGTTCTTTATTTTTAGGCAAAGAAGAAGTTCCCCTGCCACGGGTGCGGAAAGGTTGGACACTGGAAGGACGAGTGTAAGGCTGTGCAGAGTGGTAATGTGCAAATTAATGATTTAAATCCACAGACGCAGAATGAGGTGCCACGGAAGACCCAGCAGCAGGTAAAGCAAAATCAGTTGCCTCATGCACCTATGCCAAATTATAGGAACAAAGCACAACAGAGTGTAGATACCACAAATTGGGAAGGAAGGGAGATAAGAGATACAGCAACTTCACAATTTCTGTTAAACAACACATTCCTCTGTGACGAACCTTACTGACGGTGCCTGAGGGGGGAGGACGAGGAGTGCGTTCTTGGCGTCTCCTTGCTGGTGGACCAGTCAGGACCATACATTGAAGGAAAGGTAGAAGGAAATTATGTCACCTTTCTGTTGGACACTGGTGCTACCCGATCTACTGTGAGAACAGTGGATGTTCCAAACCTACCCCTCTCGGGAGAAGCAATCCAAGTAGTGGTTGTTTCTAATAAACAGATTAGTACCCCAGTTACAGAACCCATGGAAGTCAGAATAGGTAATTTTAAGGAAATGCATAGATTTGTCGTCTGTGATTCAAGTCCTGTGAACTTGTTAGAACGAGATTTGTTGTGCAAAATGAATTGTACCATCTTTTGCACTCCAAATGGCGTTGAAATTCAAACTCCAGATGAAGACGGAATTTACAAATTAATGCTAGCAAGACCAGAGACAGAAATTAAAAGATTGACAATACAAGATTTACCAGAAGAGGAGTTATGGGATTTTACTGGAAAAGACGTAGGATTGATGGTAAATGTTGCCCCAATTAAAATAGCCATAAAAGAAGATGCAGTCTACCCGAATATCCGACAGTATAAAATGAGTGCAGAAGTGAAAGCAGGGGTTGCTATCGAAATAAAACGTTTGCTGGAAGCAGGCATTTTGCAGGAAGAGTTGAGCAGTCCTTGTAACTCTCCCATAATTGGCATAAAGAAACCGAGTGGTAAATACAGGATCGTACAAGACCTGCGCAAGGTTAATAAAATTGTTGCTCCTTGCTGCCCAGTTGTGCCAAATCCTGCAGTGATTTTATATCAAATACCGTGGAATTATGGATGGTTTACTGTCATTGACCTGTGTCATGCATTCTTTTCGATTCCATTACATCCAGACAGCAAATTTCTTTTCTCATTTGAATTCGACAGTCATGTCTACGTCTGGAATCGTGTTCCTCAGGGGTACACAGAGAGTCCCTCGATTTTTAATCAAATTCTGAAAAAATGCCTTGAATCTTTGATATTGCCCAGAAAGTCAGTCCTGGTGCAACACATAGACGACCACTTGGTGGCATCTAAAAGCCGGAAAGACTGTGTTGTTGACACCATTGCATTACTGAACCATTTAGGTGAAGGAGGACATAAGGTGTCACCAGAGAAATTACAGTTCTGTACCTCATCAGTAAAATATCTGGGGCACCAGATAGAGAGAGGTGTCAGGAAATTTACCACAGAAAGAATTAGAATAATTCGGAACATGGAGCTACCCAACACCCAGAAAGAAATCAGAATGTTTCTTGGAGTTGTAGGATACTGCAGGCAGTGGATTGTGGGATTTGCAGTCCTAGCAAGACCATTGATAAAGATGACAAAGAAAGGAGCTAAGGACCCAGTGGAGTGGGATGACGAAAGCATGACTGCTTTTGTAAAATTACGAGAATGTTTGTGTACAGCTCCTGCATTAGGAATGCCTGACTACTCAAAAGGGTTTGCACTGTTTTTTGACACACGAGACAATTGTGCACTTTCAGTCCTGACCCAAATTCATGGCTTAGCACGACGTCCAGTGGCATATTTTTCTTCCACATTGGACCCAGTGGCAGCTGCATTACCTGGATGCCTGAAAGCAGTAGCTGCAACATGCATGAGTCTTGAGCAGAGTGAATCCATTATTATGGGACATCCTGTGACTGAGTATGTTCAACATGCAGTTGTAATTTTGCTGACAAGAACGAAAACTCAGTATCTCACACCTAGTCGGCTGACTAAGTACGAGAGAATCCTTGTAGGTGCAGGAAACGTAACCATTGCCAAATGTAATATCTTGAATCCAGCCACACTACTACCAAATTCACTCTCAGCAGAAGTAAAGGGAGAAGTTGAACATGACTGCATTTATTTGACCGAATATAGTACAAAACCACGCCTAGACATAAAAGAAGAGCTCTTAACTAATGCAGAATATGAGCTGTTTGTAGATGGCTCTTGCATGAGACATGAGGAAGGAGGCCTAAGCGCTGCTTACTCGGTGTGTACTTTGGGAGGTCCAGTTGAAGCATCCTATTTACCTGGAGTCAAGTCTGAACAGGTAGCTGAATTGGTTGCATTGGCAAGAGCCTGTAAATTTGGAAAGAACTGGAAAGTAACCATATATACTGACAGCCAATATGGTTACGGAGTTGTGCATGACTTTGGCCAATTGTGGATGCAAAGGGAGTTTCTTACTTCTTCGGGTACTCCCATCAGGAACGGAAATTATGTACAAGATTTACTGGAAGCAATCCAGTTACCAAAAGAATTGGCTGTGGTCAAGTGCGCTGCTCACAAATCTGGCAATGACAAAGTGACAGCCGGTAATCGATATGATGACCAGTTAGCCCAACATTGTGCAAGATATAAAATGGCTGTTAATAAAAAGGTTGGGGTGAACGGAAACAGCTGCCAACTTATGATGCTAGAAGGAATAAACACATGGGAAGAAGTGAGAGATTTACAGGACACAGCAGAGCCAAAAGAGAAGGAAAATTGGAGGAAATTTGGTTGTCAGAGAAGGGTTGAAGATGGTGACATTGTTTACCTTGATGGTATGCCTGTGTTACCAGACTGTCTGCTTGCTCCTATGGCTAGGTTGATACATGGAGACACAGATTTGGGAAGAGATGCTATGATACGCATATTTAGACAAGCATGGTTCAATTTGAAATTCAGAAACATAGCAGAGGCACTCTGCCAGAGGTGTCTGGTTTGTCAACAATTTAACCCAGGAAAGAAAACAATAGTGTTGCCAGGAAAAATTGGAAAGGCAGAGGGCCCTTTTATACGATTACAGCTTGATTTAATTCAGTTACCCCCTTGTCGAGGCATGAAGTACATACTTGTCATCGTCTGCCTGTTTTCAAAATGGGTGGAAGCCTACCCCACACGCAGGAATGATAGCATCACTGTAGCTAAATTGTTACTTAGAGAACTTATACCTCGGTACGGTTTTCCAGTTACAATTGAATCAGACAGAGGAAAACATTTCCATAGTGAAATAATAAATCAAATTTGCGAAGCATTCAAAATTACGCAAAAGCTGCACTGTGCATATCGCCCAGAGGCTTCTGGAGTGGTGGAACAATTGAATGGCACTATCAAATCAAGATTGGGAAAAATGTGTGAATCAACTCAAATGGAATGGCCAGATGCTTTGCCCCTTGTTCTGATGGGACTTAGAAGTATTCCAGACCGGAACACAGGCTTGAGTCCCCATGAGATACTGATGGGAAGAGCAATGCGGCAAGCATGGGTGCCAGGATACAAACTGATAAGCATATCTGATGATTTGGTACTATCTCTCACCAGGTTGGGGAAGACGCTGTCGCCAGACCAGCAACTCCAGCACATGACCTGAACCCAGGTGATAGGGTAGTGATAAAGAAACATACTCGGAAAACTTGCCTTGCACCAAGGTGGGGAAAACCACAACAAGTAATCCTGGTTACCACCACAGCTGTGAAATATGCAGGAGTACCACACTGGATCCATGCCAGTCATACGAAGAAAGCGACTGAACCTGAGGAAACTGAGGCTGAAGGTTGTACAGCTGAAGGGTCTCGAGAACTTGATCCAGAAGTAGCTGAAGAGGAACAACCGAGCTCCAGTCAAGATGATTGGGTCCCAGTAATCGACCTGACTGTAGATCCTGTGAAAACAAGAAGACAAACCTATTTAGATAGAAAGTGGGAGAGTGAGGACGAGACAGGTGTAGAGGGAGATACTCAGATCATCGAAATCCAAATCAAATCTGATACTGAGGAGGACCAGATAGGGAAAGATCAAGTAATCGACACTCCACCGAGAACTCCTGAGCCAGAGGAGGGACAGATAAAAATTAGGGCAGAGGTTCAAGCGGAAGAAAATCAAAGGTTCGAAGAGCTTGAACAGGTCCAGACAGGAATAGACAATTGCGTTCAGGAAGAAGAAGACGAAACAAAACAAAGTCAAATCCAGCACATACCTGAACAAGGCCAGTTTGGTGACCAGGCAGAAGAAACTGAAATAAGACCTGGACCTAGTCAGATAGGGAGAAAAACAGAAGACGATCTTGAAACAAATGTGCCACAACTAAAGGAAAATAAAAGAGCATTTGAAGAGGGCCAAGACACAGTACCAGTTAAAAGACTCAGAAAAGGAGACAAATTGCCTAGATTTGTTAAAAGACTGAAACTGCTACTGAAAACAATTAATGAAGAACCTGAGCAGGTGAATGAAGTCTCAAGTCAAGCTGACCCTGCTGTGAGATCAACCAGAAGAAGAAGCCCCCGAATAAAAAGACTGAATAATAAATATCGAAGCCCTGAATTGACTTATCTTGTATTGGAAGACTTTAAAAACCTGGAACTAAGTGACGAAAGTGATGAAGAATTGATTACTGACCAGACTGACGAAGAAGTAAGACCGACCTGAAATTCACACAGGGTAAAAAGGCTGTGTAAAGTTACAAAGAGCGGTTGAATCTCCTTTGAATCGAAAATGGCTGATTCTTCTGTTAATGGAAGACCGAAACGAGGTTGTTTAAAAACATGTTATAGAATATGTTTATGTAGTATAGCAATAGTACTTATACTTTGGATAGGACTAACAATAGCTATTCATTACATGATGAGTAAAGACACAAACCTGTACCCTACTAATCAATCACCAAAAGACACTGAAGAGTTACAAACTAGAAATACACCACAAAGAGTAGATACCCCAGAGAGAGCACTTAGCCTTAGACAAACCACAATGGATTTAGGAGCACCAGATGAGGAAGGATTTCACTATAATAGAATTAAAAACAGAACTCATTTGAATGTATTTGCAAACCTGTTAGTACATTATGTAGAAGCAATGGAAATAGAAGACTGCTATGTCTGCATGAAGCTGCCTACCTCGGTAGCTGAGGGTGTGACTTACCACCATTTGCCACTAACCTATGGAATTTCCTGTAGTATTTTAACTAGTTTATTTTACAGAAGAGGACCTTTACGGTATTATTATTCTAACCTAGATGTGATATTTTCTGAACTTCCTGTACGAAGAAACCTAAACCCTGTACATACAACTAGAGATGTAGCACGTTACATGAGCGAATATTTTCTAACTGTAGGTAAAATAAACATAGATGACGCACACAAGAATAACCTGACATGTTTATTACAAGAAAAAGAAAACATATTTCTGAATATGGTAGCGAAAAGAAGAGAAAGTTTCCAAAAGAAAGCAAATGACAAGAATAAGAAAATTCCTATATGGGCTGAAAGCATAGGGAGCACCTCAAATGGTGGGGCTAATGCTGCTATCTTGCTGGATTTTGAAAAGAAGGGGGAACTTTGTCTTCAAAGAGAAAGAACCAGTTATTATAACAATATATTCATTGGTTCCAGTGAATGCGAACACAATTACAAGGTAATTGGGGGTTGGGGTTTTAAAGATGGGTCAGAACCTGTGTTTCCTGGAATTTATTATATATGTGGGAACAAGGCTTATTTCAAATTGCCCGACCATTGGTACGGGAGCTGTTACTTTGGTATTGTCTTCCCAAAGATATACCATGTGGGAAAAATCACTGGAAGCAATGAAAGAACTAATGAATTAATACGTAGTAAAAGAGAAAGTGTTGGTGAAATAGTAGGTGATATTTTTAGTGCATTGATCCCAACAGTGGGAGTGGCTCTGAATACACATAAAATCTGCAAATTGTCAACAGTAGTGGATCGGTTATCAACTGACACTGCTGGAGGTTTCCTGATGGTCAATACCGAATTATTTGCGATCAGATCAATGGTTTTACAAAATTGACTTGCTCTTGACACATTATTGGCAAAAGAGGGCGGAGTCTGCAGAATGTTGAAAGCGCAACATTGTTGCACTTACATACCAGACTAAAGTGTTGAAATTAAAGGGTATGTGAGAAATATTACAAATTTGGAAAAAGAGCTTAAACCACTGGAGGTTGACAGTGTGTGGAAGAGGCTTACTGATGGTCTCTCTGCTGTAGGTAGTTGGTTTTTTAATTTAGGTAAAAGTCTTGTGAGCAAAATACTGATCATTATACAAAAAAGAAATGACCGGTCCACTGTGTGTTGCTGTACTAGTAACTTAGAAAACAGGACTCATGCAAAAAGTGAATGAGTTACAACTGGCTGAGATATTCCCATCAGCCCACCCTTCTGGCGGATTCTCATCATGTGGGATTTGATAATCCATCCAAATGGCCGCCCAAACCATCAAGTGACGGTGCGGCTATGGATGTAAAGTAGAAACTCTAGCCAGAATGTCACTCAGAGAGTAGTGCTAAAGGTGTGTAGTGCAGTGCTGTAGTGAAGTGAAATTAAAATTAACGACTTAGACAAAAAATATGTTTAATGAGGATTGTCTAAGTGTCAAGGTTAAAACCACGCCAGGTAGTCTGAATATATAACTACACTGGTAAACAGTCATAATATCGATTCCAAAATATAGAATGGACATAATATCGAAGTAAAAATATAGAATGGACAAAATATCGAATGGACACAATATAGTGGTTATAAATATCGAATTTAAGGTAAGTAATATCGATTTTCAAAATATAGAAGTCAAAATATCGAAGTATACAATATAGGCATTAAATATATCGATTTTTTAATAATATCAATTTTGTTTTGTATGTTAGTATATGTGTGAAAAGTGTATATTAATTTTTGTAATGTATGTTTAATGTATTTTAAGTAATGAATTTTATGTTATTTAATTTTTGTGTAATTTAATTCTGTAACGGGTTGTTGGTTTATAGGGGAATAGGGTGGGAAGTAATTTAATTATATTAAATTAAATATTAATTTTTAGCAATTATTAATAATTTTTAATTACATTTTGCTTTCTAGTTCTGTAGTGGGTTGTTGGTTTATAGGGGAATAGGGTGGGAAGTAATTTAATTGTAATTAATTAAATATTTGTATTTATTTATTGGTATTCATTTTGAATTTATTGTTATTTTTTAATTGGTAATTAATTTTTATTAATTGCCAATTAATTTGTATTAATTGATTAATTGTTAATTATGTTAATTTTCTAAATTTATTTTCTGTAGTGGGTTGTGGGTTTATAGGGGAATAGGGTGGGAAGTAATTTAATTGTAATTAAGTAAATACTTTTTTTCATTTATTGGTATTGATTTTAAATGTATTGTTAATTAATTTTTAATTGGTAATTAATTTCTATTAATTGGCAATTAATTTTTATTAATTGGTAATTATTTTGTATTAATTAAATATTTGATAATTATGATAATTGTATTAATGTATTTTCTGTAGTGGGATGTGGGTTTATAGGGGAATAGGGTGGGAAGTAATGTAATTGTAATTAATTACATATTAAAAATACTTTTTGTGTATTGATAATTAATTTACTGTTAATTTTTAATTGGTATTAATTTTTATTATTAATTAGTTTTTGTTATTGAAAGTTAATTAGTTGTTAAATAATTGTGAATAGGTTATTAATTTTTAATAACTAATATGTAGTTGTATTTCTAATTAATTATTACATAATATTAAATTGGTTATTAATTTCAATTAATGTTTTATTGGTATTGATATTTAATTTATTTTTAATAATATATTAAATCATTACTTTCCCTACTGTTAAACTCACTGGAGTGGGAATAGTAATTTTCACCCTCCCGCTATCCAACGCTTTCCCTACTGTTGCACTCTCTGGAGTGGGAATAGTATTTTTTACCCCTATGCTATCCAACGCTTTCCCTACTGTTGCACTCTCTGGAGTGGGAATAGTAATTTTTACCCCTACGCTATCCAAAGCTTTCCCTACTGTTGCACTATCTGGAGTGGGAATAGTAATTTTCACACTCCCGCTATCCAACGCTTTCCCTACTGTTGCACTCTCTGGAGTGGGAATAGTATTTTTTACCCCTACGCTATCCAACGCTTTCCCTACTGTTGCACTCTCTGGAGTGGGAATAGTAATGTTTACCCCTACGCTATCCAATGCTTTCCCTACTGTTGTACTCTCTGGAGTGGAAATAGTAATTTTTACCCTCCCGCTATCCAACGCTTTCCCTACTGTTGCACTCTCTGGAGTGGGAATAGTAATTTTTACCCTTATGCTATTCAACGCTTTCCCTACTGTTGCACTCACTGGAGTGGGAATAGTATTTTTTACCCCTACGCTATCCAACACTTTCCCTACTGTTGCACTCTCTGGAGTGGGAATAGTGATTTTTACCCCTACGCTATCCAACGCTTTCCCTACTGTTGCACTCTCTGGAGTGGAAATAGTATTTTTTACTGCTACGCTATCCAACGCTTTCCCTACTGTTGCACTCACTGGAGTGGGAATAGTATTTTTTACCCTCCCGCTATCCAACGCTTTCCCTACTGTTGCACTCTCTGGAGTGGGAATAGTAATTTTTACCCTTACGCTATCCAACGCTTTCCCTACTATTGCACTCACTGGAGTGGGAATAGTAATTTTTACCCCTACGCTATCCAACGCTTTCCCTACTGTTGCACTCTCTGGAGTGGGAATAGTAATTTTTACCCCTATGCTATCCAAAGCTTTCCCTACTGTTGCACTCTCTGGAGTGGGAATAATATTTTTTACCCCTACGCTATCCAACGCTTTCCCTACTGTTGCACTCACTGGAGTGGGAATAGTAATTTTTACCCCTACGCTATCCAAAGCTTTCCCTACTGTTGCACTCTCTGGAGTGGGAATAGTATTTTTTACCCCTACGCTATCCAACGCTTTCCCTACTGTTGCACTCACTGGAGTGGGAATAGTATTTTTTACCCCTACGCTATCCAACGCTTTCCCTACTGTTGCACTCACTGGAGTGGTAATATTAAATGTTACCCTCCTGCTATCCTACTGTAAAATATTGTACATTTTTTATTAATAACTTAAATTAATTATATCTTAATTTTAAGGTTATTTGAGTATTTTTAAGTATGTTTTAGTTAATTATATTTATTATTTCATTAATTTTAAATTACTTTTAAGACATTTAAAAAAATTCGATAATTTGACTGACTATATTTTTTACAGACTATATTTTGGATTCGATATTTTTGTACTTACCTGTTTGTAGATAGGAATTAGATATTTTGGCATTCTATATTTTGGTGACTATATTTTGGTGAGTCTATATTTTGTCATTCTATATTATGTCAGTGATCCAACTACACTGTGGCGCTGTGCAGGACGGTCAACATGTTTCAGCCTAGTTGGAAATCTATCCGGCTTTCGTCAGGACCTAGATGATAACAAGCTACTGCAACATAAAAAACGTGAAATGTGCAAAATAGTAACAACATAGGTGTTAAAACTATATATAATTGTTTATATCTACCAGGAACTTGGAGCCCCAATGTGCACTGGAAGAATTAAATTATGTCTTAATCCCCGCTTTGCGTGGGAGACGACCTCACCTCACCCGGCAACCGCTCGGGAATATGAGGCCCCGCTCTGTCCTTTGGTACCTCTCTCTGTCATCCGAGAGGAAGTGGAGGTGGCAAAATATTGATGCCAATAGCGGGAATAAGTTTATTGGTATTCGGAATAATAATTTGCTGCAAATGTCGAAAACATAAAAAGAAATATTCTGTGAATATGCGAGGAGTGAAAAGGAATATTGAAGAGCTCGAATTAGAAGAATTGAATAACCAGATTTATAAAAAGATGAAAAATTCTCATCCTGATGAAAATGCTGAGAAAAAGCAAAATAGAAAGTTTGAAGAGATTGAAATGGGTGAAATGTGAGAAGTTGGCATCTGGCTCCAATAATTGTGATGATATAAAATATCATAAAAGAGGGGATTGATGGAGCAAGGATTCACACGTAAAGCGACTTGCTTGTATTCAAGAACCTCGAATAACAGTATTAATAAGTAATCAACATGTTTGTCATACTAATTTTACATTTTTCTCGTACATACTGGGTGTCCGAGAGAAGCTTGCCTATGTGTCTACTAATACTAATATGCTTTCAATCTAAAATGGCCGCTGTTACGCGGGAATTTAGACTGCGCATGAGTCCGTCATATCCATGTGACGTGACGTATTCGTTGTCTTGGTGGGAAACTGTTCGCATTTGCGCACTAGAGCTAAGATGGCTGCTCTGTGTTCTCACATGCGAGAAGCTTGCACTGCTGCTTTTGCTAAGCTGTTCGTTCTGCTTAATCCTAATGCTATAGTTTATTATAAAGTAATGGGTATAGTGTAGAGATTTATGGTATACAGTGTATTCATTCATTCCATGTTCTAAAACTATTTCTTTTCCATTTCATGTTACACTTTGAAACTTGGCCTGTCATGTTATGCTGTACTCCATCTTGATTGAAACTGCGTCTGCGCGAGATCCACGAGTCTCCAGAGCAGTGACCTTTGAATTCAAGCCAAGGAGCTGACTGACTGGGAAGATGGTCCTGGGAACCTCACCTAGTGAACTTTGGGAAAATCCATTGTATTTGTGAATAGAACATCCATTGTTTGCAAGTGGAAGACGTTATGTGAAACTGAAATTGAGGGGCGCGAACGTACATTTGAATAGGAGATGGCAAAATGCCAAAATCTGGGATGGTGTGATGACCTCTCCTCCTCTATTGTACAATCGAAATTGGGGATCCTTATACTTGCAACATTGGGAGTGGTACACTGACCTGGAAAATAGTATAACTAGCCTATGTTTAGCTAGAGAAATTGTCCGACTTGTCCGAATAGCTGACCTGTCACTGACCCAACGCACTCAATAGCTGATCGAGAACAGAGGTGCTGCGAAGCATTCTGTCAGAAGACTCGCTGCCCCAATCGGGGTTCTGGGACCTTAAGCGCTGGCGAAGCATTTTGCTGGGGAATTCGATAACCCAATCGGGGTTTTGACTGATAGCTGCAGAGAGGGAGTAGCGCAGACGTTGCAACTGAACTGCGGGTGCTGGTCTCAACTTTCGGTGGTCCGGTTCTGATCCAAATCTGGCTTTCCTGTCCTGATTCTGCCCTGAACTTGCTGGCCTACTGGCGTTTGGAACTTTCGGGGTTTCTGTCCCTAACTGACCCGTGGCCAGGGTTGGTCTTCACACCGTTCTAGGTAAATATAAATCTGTGTGGATAACAAATAGTGTATTTGCGTTCTTTCTCTTACCCTCCCCTTAATCTTGCTGAAGTTATGATTGCAGATGTTCCTTTTCTTTTCCTTTCCTTTATGATAAATAATTAATCGTAAATCTTGCCGTTATTAGCATGTTCCATTGTTTCCCCTACCTTATAGTTGGATGTTAAGTACTGTTCATGAATAGATAGATGATCCTTTTCTTTACCCTCCCTTTAAGGAAAGCTGAAGTGATTACACTGAAATATTAGCGTGTTCCATTTTCTTACCTTCCCTATAGTTACATAGTAAATTCAGTTTCGTCATAACAGTTGGTGTTCCCTCTTCTTCCCCACCCTCTTGAAAACAATTAAACTGTGACTCCTAGTATGTCCCTTATTTTTCCCCTCCTTTAGAAAATATAATTTCAAACATGGTTTTCTATAAGTTCATTTCAGTATGTTCCTTGTTCTACTTTCCCGTTAGAATAATAAATGGTTGGCATAATATATCTTTTGCATAGTTATACGCTGTTTGTGATTCTGATTATTGATAGTTTGCTTGCGGTTAATCTCTGGCTTATGACTTTTGATGAAGATTAGATAAAGGTTTTCAAAACTTCTCGAGTCTGTGGTTATTATATGAGTGCACATTGTCGTATTGCTACCATATGTATTATGCTATTCTCCCTGATCCCATAGGTTCACAGATACTGATGACTAGGAGAGTAAGTCAAAGGGTATAGGACCTAGGAAGTACAAATAACTGATAGTTGGTGCCCAGGTTACCTGTTCGAAGAAATTGTGATTAATTGGTATATGGGCCTAGGTGAGTATTTTAGACATGCACGCTCTATCACCTCGAATGAAATAAAATGATCATGCAACTTTCTACTAAGCTCCACTCTCTACTAGGGTCCACAATAATTCAACACAGCCAGTTTTAATGGAGTAAAATAATTTCGACTTTGTAGCATCTTGATTTTTTCTCTGTATTTGTTCAATTTCATTTCTATAATGCTTTCTTGCATCCTTTGTCTCCAAGAGGAACATCAAAGCTGTTGCCGATGTTTTTCATTTAGCTATAAACACAGAAGGTGAAAACCTTTCTGAACATACCATTTCATCCCGGAGCCTATTTTTTTCGGCTCCTGCGCTCAGAGCTGCTCAAGCTGGTATGGGGTGGGAAATCACCTAGACTCAAATGGGAGACCCTTATCAGACCGTACTCGCAAGGTGGGTTTGGGGTTCCAGATTTCGAACTTTATTACCGAGTTGCACAGGCCCACTTTGCCTACTTCTGGATTCGGCAACCCAAATACATGCCCCAACTGGCAGCTGAGCACTGGCTGGCACACCCAATACCGATCGAAGGAGCGCTATACTCCCAGGTAGAAGGTAGGGATAAAACCCCAAACACAGTACTCAGCACTGTGACTGCTTGGCACCATATTGGCTCAAGACTTGGTTTACAACTACTATATGCCCCACTATTGCCATTGACTTATCACCCACAGCTCCCGCTTTTACAGGAAGCGTGCTTTCAAAAGCTTTTGATGAAAATACATGTTCGCACGTGGGGTGATTTATACCGAGATGGCACCTTCCGCACTAAAGACCAGCTTTACGAAGGCATACAGCCGACACCACTAGAGGTATTTTATTATATCAGTCTCCGGCATGGTTTACAAGCAGTTACACCTGACTTCCCACACGAACCTCCTGTACTTCTCCCACTACAAAACCTACTCCTACACGATACACCCTATAAACTTGTATCTACGCTATATAAGTCGGTCCGTGTTAATATGGACTATGCAGATGTGCCCGCCAGGAAGAAGTGGGACCAGGAATTGGCTGTAGCACTTACTGACAGGCAATGGGAATTCTGTTTACAACAGACTGAGCGCATATCATCCAGCAGTAGATATAGGATTATTCATTATAAATTCCTACACCGATTGTATCACACACCGGCACGTCTGCATAGATTTCAGTTGCGGCCCACTGACACTTGTGATAGATGTGGGGCTCCAGGGGCTGATTTCTTACACCTTGCATGGATATGTGCTCAGGTATACCGATATTGGGATCAGGTTTTTCAGGCACTATCCAAAATGATACACATAGCGGTGCAGCCATCTCCGATAGTGGCACTACTGGGCTATGTTGAACCACTTCAAGAGGCCCACCGCAAATATGTGGCCCTGGCCATGCTCTTTGCTAAGCGCAGAGTTGCCTGTAGGTGGGGGAGGGGAAGAGCACCCAAATTCAAGGATTGGCTGCAGGACATGGTGTACTGCCAAGAACAATTACACACTTACGCTGAACTGTTGCCATCCACTTCCAGACCCACAGACATATGGGCGCCGCTGCAATGTTATTTACTAGCAGAATCTCCTGAAGATGTCAGAGATTGAGATTGGGATGCTGGGATTTTGCTGTGGAGCCCCTTGCTCGTGAGAGGGTGTGAAGAAGAGCTGGCCAGGTGTGGGCACAGATGTTGTCATCACTTTCCCCCCCCTCACCCTTACCGGTGATCCTCTCCTGCTAACAAAGAGATATTCCGCCTCCTTGGGAAGCAATATGATATTGACAGCCCGATGCCTTAGATAGGGTGGCTCACTTGCTTGGCTTACGAGAAATGCTAATGTGCTCCAGTTTTGTTCTGCTTCTTTTTTATGTGTCCGGCAGGGATAATAACGCCAGTTGATGCAGGCCCGCCACCATGCTGGCGCACCGATCTATTCCACTAGCAGATGCGATACCGCACAAGTTTAAAGTTAACAAAAACTGTAAAAAAGTAAGACGAATTGATCTTGTCATGTTGAATATGTACTTGTCAATATGTTCATATGACGTCTGTACAGCGATATGTGTAACAACTTTATTATAAATTTGACCATCCTGATGAACTGTACCAATAGCGGCCGGCCTCAGGGTTGTGGGCGTGACGCTGTGTATTCTTGACAGTACTCAATAAACGTCTTGCACCAAAAAAAAAAAACAGAAGGTGAAAACCTAGACCTCAGGTCCAGGCCAGCACTCTCCCTAGCAGCTCCGCTCTCAGCCCCGCATCGGATCAACACTAGAGCCCTCCCGTCTCAGTGTTCGCGCCAGCAGCCCGACGCAACCCAGAGGCGATCGAGTTCCAGCCCGCCTGGTGCCCCCTTCGCCACCTGCTCACGTACTTTGCCTGAGCATTATTTAATTCTCTCCCGGTTCCTCCTGATTGCCATTCATTCTACTTTTGGGCATTTTAATTTAATTGCAGCTTTCCCGCCCTTGCTGCCCCTGTAGCCCTGCCCCCAACACTGCCCCCGCTCCTGCCTCCCTACCTCCAATCCCGCCCCCCTCCCCTATTTAATGGCATCCGCTGGCGCGCCTAAGGCAAGTCCATCTGTGCCCGTCCACGACCCGACCGCGACCAGCGCCAGAAACCCTGGATCCATGACCTTCCACTGCTACGATACCACCACCCTCCTTTCACTCAACCCCGGAAGACAAGCAGAATGAAAACTGGCCTCACCGAACATGACCAACGGCCAGTTCTCTTGCCCCCGCTGCTGCCGGACCTTCACCACAACTCTGACCGCCAACACCACCAGCACCAACACCGGCGACACCCTCAGCTGCATCCTCCTCAGCGTGCGCTCCGTACACAAGGACGCCATGGAAATCCAGAACCTACTCAACTCTCTATTGCGCGGCGTCGCCTTCCTCACAGAGACCTGGACCAACGCCGCCTCCGCCCCCGACATCAACACCGCCATCCCGGACGGCAACAAAATCCAGAGGAAGGACCGCCCCAACCACCCCAGAGGAGGCCTCGCCATACTCCACAAAAACACCCCCACCTCACCACCTCCAGCGAGAACCTCCCCTCCACCGAACACCTGCACTTCCAAATCAAGACCAGCCCCAAGGCCACACTCCGTGGAACACTCATCTACAGACCCCCGGCCCCCGGATACCCTTCGCTACCACCATCACCGACTTCATCGCACCCCACGCCATCGCACCAACAAACTACATACTCATTGGAGACCTCAACTTCCACCTCGACAACCCCAGCAACCTCAACTCCACCATCCTCCGCGACAACCTTGCCAACATCGGACTCAACCAACTCATCAACATACCATCACACAGGGCAGGGTACACCCTCGACCCAATCTTCGCTGCAGGAAACAGTGTCCACTTCAGCCACACAACGCAACCTCCTTGGACTGACCACCACTGCGTCCACTTCACCGTTGTGAAACCCAAAGCACCCAAACCAGCCCCTCGACCACCATGCAGGAACTGGAGCGAGATCACCAACGAGCAATTGAACACCACCCTCTCCCGAGACAACCACACCTGGGCATCCAACGCAAACACAGCAGCCAGAGAACTCCACACGTGGCTCATCAACTGCGCAGATGAGCTCGCCCCTCTACACAACCCCGGCAAACAAGCCCCAGAAAAGCAGCCTGGTCCACCACCACCCTCCAAGAAGCCAGACGCCTGGAAAAGAACTGGAGGAATTCCAAGACAGCCAACAGCTACTCCACCTAAAGAATGTCATGACAGAAGACCACAGCCAAATCAGAACAACTAAAAGGAACTTTATCCACAAATAAATCCTCACCAACTCCATCAAATCCAAGGAACTCTTCAACGTCATCCAAGAATTCACTAACCCACACAGCGAAACCACAGACATCACCCCTTCCCAGCCCTTCTGCGATAAGCTCGGAACCTTCTTCCACCTCAAGATCAGAACACTCTATGACAACTTCACCGACCATCCACAAGGCACCTCAGCAAGCCCCTCACCTCGCCAAGACACCAGCCAGCCCACCATCTCCAACTGGACGCCAATCACGACCATGAACACCGCTGCAGCCATGAAAGGCATCCGCTCGAGGGGCCCCCACTGACACATGCCCCCCCCACATACACCACAGAGCCATGGGCATCATCACACCCCAACTGCAACACACCATCTAAACCACCTTGAAAACAGGCACCTTCCCAGATGACTGGAAGTGCGCCGAAGTCTCCCTGCTCAAGAAACCCATGGTGGACCCCACAGACCTCAAAAACTACCGGCTCATCTTGCTTCTCCCCTTCGCAGCCAAAGTGGCAGAAAAAGCAGTCACCAGGGAACTGACACGATTCATCGAAGAACACGCCATCCTGAGCTAACCACAGTACCAAGACCACCCTACTTGCCGCCACAGATAACATCCGCACCCTCCTGGACCAGGGCTACTCCGTGGCTCTCATCATCCTCGACCTGTCTGCAGCCTTTGACACCGTCTCACATCTCACACTAATCACCAGACTACACGAGATCGACATTCAAGGAACTGCCCTAGACTGCATCCGCTTGTTCCTCACCGGAAGTAGCCAAAGGACCAGACTATCACCCTTCCTCTCCGCCCCCACCGACATTACCTGCGGAGTACCACAGGAGTCATCGCTAAGCTTCAACGTCTCTATGGCCCACCTCCCAGACATCGTCCAACAACACAGCCTCAACATTGTTTCCTACGTCGATGACACCCAGCTTATCCTCTCCCTCACCAAAGACCCCACCACCGCTAAACTCAATTTCGAGAGAGGAATGCAAGAAGTGGCAGTCTGGATGACCAACAGCTGCCTAAACCTCAACGCCGAAAAAACAGAAGTCCTCGTCCTTGGAACCACCCCATCAGCTTGGAACAACACCTGGTGGCCCACCGCCCTCGGAAGCCCAACTACTCCCTCAGACCACGCCAATAACCTTGGCATCATACTCGACTCATCACTCACCATGAACCGACAGGTCAACACTGTCACCTCCAGCTGCTTCAACACCCTCCGCATTCTCCGAAAGACCTTCAAATGAATCCCCCCGAATCGAGGAAAACAGTTACCCACGCACTCATCACCAGCAAACTAGACTATGGCAACGCACTCTATGCCGGTATCAACAAGTCCCTACTCTGCAAACTGCAAACGGTACAGAACACCGCGGCCAGACTCATCCTCTGCATCCCCCGGCACAAACACATTAGCCAACACCTTTGACGACTCCGCTGGCTCCCCGTGGAGAAGAGAGTCACCTTCAAAATCCTCACCCACGCCTACAAGTGCCTGCACAACAACGGACCCAAATACCTCAACGGCAAAATAAACTTCCACGTACTTAAAAGAAACAAGCGATCATCCAACCTCGCACTGGCCGAAACGCCACAGATCCACAGAGCCAGAGCAGTCTGGAGATCGTTCTCTCACATCGCAGCCAAGACCTGGAATGAGCTACCGGCAGACATCAGATGGGCCCCTTCCCTGAACACCTTCAGGAAGACCCTCAAGACCTGGCTTTTCGGCTGAACGGAGCGGCATACCGCCCCCAGCACCTTGAGACCCTAACGGGTGAGTAGCACGCTTACAATCCCCCTGATTGATTGATTGATTGAGAGAGATAAATAAGTCTAGAATAAGAGATAACTCTATTTGTTGATACTGAAGAGAATATTTCCAATAGAAGGTTTTCCCGATCCTTGCACCAAACGAGAGCCAGGAATAGAGGCTGTTGAGACACAAAAAAGGAACTGTTTGTGTTATGCGTCAAGGTTAGGCTCGAGTAGTGAAGCTGTTCATTTCTTACATTGTCCTCTTTTTCACAATAACAGTTTTGCTGTGACCTTTTGCACATATTTGTTTGTGCGACAATGCTGGATTAGTTTCTCCGAAACTACTTTGTTTACACACCTAGCTTTGCATAACATTCTCATGATGCCTCGGACACCATGTACAAGTCCTCTTTACGCATTATGTACAAATGTGATTCTATCTTCATCCATGGGGCGACAGGGGTATCTACATATCCATAACATTGCTATTCTATACAAACATCACAAGGATGATTTCTATTATAAATAATGAGCATCCCAAAAGATGAGCAGAGGAGGCCTTGCAGCTGACACCGAGGGTCCCTGCATGCTGAAACTTCACCATGCAGCGGTCTGACATTCTCTCCCACCAGGTAATATAGTTGGATCTTCCCTTGGAGGGATATTTGGCTTCACATCTACACTCACTCTAGGTACAAGCAGAGCAGGGGTTACATAGTAGGAGTACGCCTCATTACTGCTTTGTTTATATGCCAGTATATATACAATGTTTTAGCACCATGGTAGTACTATGTCTACTATTGACTCTTTTGGTGCTTGTAATCACTTTCATCTGCTTCTGTCTACTGATTATCGCAGCACTTGTATTCTATACAAGAATAACATTGGTTCAATAAATACATTGAAAAAGCCCTACTGTGTATTCTGTATATTTATCTGAGCACACGTAAGCATGAGTGTCTGGGCGAAAGGTTCTGATCTATTTCCATGATCCTTGAGGGGTCAGTGTTGCCATGTTCAGTGGTCTCCAGAAACCGTTAGGGGGGTTTATGGTGGCACTGTAAGCTAGCTGGTCTCTAGACCAACATATCCTGTGGGGTGCTCAGAATCAGTCTAGGCACCTCACCCAAAGTTTGTGCTGTCCAACAAACGGGCAGGTCCTACAGCGAGCGGCTGATGTGAAAAACGAGTGATTTATAGTGAATCCCAATTGTAGCACTGTGATTATTGTACTGTTAGCGCGATTTTAACCATTTTTAGAAACGGTCTGAAATTCATCTTTGGGGGCTTTTAAAATAAGGGGAATCAATTACCACAGGCACTCTGACACCTTAACACCTTTTAATCTCTTTTATTCCGCCTTACCGCTTCTCTGCCGACACTCGGCGGCGGTGGGCGCCATCTTGAGTGAGGCACCCGGGGAGAGCGCTCTAGTCGCGCCCTACTCCCGCCCTCTTATCTCCCTATATTATGTGCAAAGCAACCAGACGGCGCAGCGGGCTGGCGCAGCGGGCGCGCCGGATACGCGCCGAAGCCGCGCCTAAGCCAAGCCCGTCTGCGCCCGTCCGCGCTAAGATCGCGCTAGGCGCAGGACACGATGCCCTCTTTCCCGCTACCATTAGGTATGGCTTTAATGAGCTACTCGCACTGCAAGACATAGCGGGAGTCCATTCATGCAAAGGTAAGGTCCCTACTGATCTCTTTTGGGGCCCATTCTCATGCCGACATTGTAAGTGGACGTCCTTGGTCAACTCCCCCAGAGTCCCCAAAGTACTGCCCATACCAAAGAATAAACCCACTACTTTTAAGGGAGGACTTATAAATGCCAGGTCCCTAGCTTGCCACGGTCAGGACATCCATGACCTAATCCTACATCATGGCTTGGATGCCCTTTTCATAACCGAAACCTGGCTCAATGACTCCTCCAACCCAGATCTGGTAACTGCCCTCCCCCCAGATTTTACCATCTTCAGGCGGGACAGACCCATCGGGAGAGGAGGAGGAGTTGCCCTCGTTATTAAAAAATCTTTTACCTGTCATACCTTTGATCTGGGCTATCTTAAGGATAGTGAGGGCTTGGGTTTTTCGATTAGAATTAATGCCTCCACCTCCTTCTCGGGAGGACTTATTTACCGCCCTCCAGGTAATGCTACCCCTTTCCTCGACTCTCTTGATGAGGCTCTTGGGTCATCCATGACTCATTATCCTACTTTTACTCTCCTTGGCGACCTTAATCTCTATTTGGAATCCTGTACGGACCCCCACAACATTAGTTTCCAACAGTCGCTAAGCATTTTTGGTCTCTCCCAACTTGTTTCTTCCCCTACACATCTGGCTGGCCATATGCTAGATGGTATTTGCTCCAATCTGACAACTTTAACCACGTCCCCCCCGATTCCTCAAATCTGGACCGACCATTATTTTATCCCTTTTTCCATAATGGAAAAATCCTCCACGTCCTCCAACGTCAAGCACTCCCCCCCTTCTTTCTCCATCAATTGGAAGAAAGTGATCGAACGCATTAAGTCAGATCCCCAATCATTGAAACCGGCCCCCATATCAGTCGGAGATGTAACGTCCGACTCCCGTAATTTTCATATCTGGATTAACCATATTGTCTCCGACAACCTGGGTCCAAACGCCCATCATCCAGACCGCCGCCAAAGAAAGCCCAATGCTCCTTGGTACACCCAGTCTCTCACGGAAGACCATCTCCTTTGCAGAATTCAAGAAAGGAAATGGAGAAAAACATATGATGAAGCCTCTAGACTACTTTATATACAGCAGAGAAAATTATATCTCTCCAACATCAAAGCTGCTAAAAAAGAATACTTCACTAAAGCCATAGAGGATGCCCAACAAAAACAGCAAACCATCTTTTCCATTGTTAAGTCCTTTACCCATCCTAAAGCCCTAGTACCCGAAATTCCCCCATCCCAAACTTTATGCAATCAAATTGCTGACTTTTTCACAGATAAAATCATCAAGATTCAGAAGGATTTTCCCCAACCCACATGTACTACCCATGAAGCTGGCACAAATTGTTCCACCCTGGCCAATTTTCCACAAATTTCGCTTCAACAAACCCAGAAGGCAATTCTTGCCTGTAAATCCGGAGCTCCTACAGACTCATGCCCCCCTAGTATCCTTCATCATTTCATTGAAGCTGTAAACCCCATAATTAATGCCATCATTAATGAATCTTTCACTTCAGGCATTGTACCTGATGACTGGAAAAAGGCCATTGTAAAACCCTTAATGAAGAAGCAGAACAAATCCCCCACTGATCTCACTAATATGCGTCCGATCTCGCTATTACCCGCATTAGGTAAAATTGCTGAGCAATTAGTGTACGGGGTGTTAAAAACCCATGTAGAAAACAACCAGGTTCTGCACCCACAACAGTCAGGTTTCCGCCCTGGCCATTCTACCGAGACTGCCTTGATAGAATTATCAGACTCTATTAAGTTCTTGCAGGATGAGGGCAGACAGGTTGTACTCATCCTGCTTGACCTAACAGCCGCATTCGACACCATCTCGCACGCCATCCTTATCAATAGAATGCGGGAGATTGGCGTGGCAGACTCTGTGCTGGCATGGTTAGTTTCGTTTTTATCTAACAGATCGCAAACGATTGCACTAGGCCCCTTTAAATCCAGCGAGAGATCCATCACATCAGGAGTTCCCCAGGGGTCCATACTCAGTCCTCTTTTTTTTAATATCTACATGGCCCCCCTCCTTGCAGTGATCGAATCTCATGGAATCCTCGCCACATCGTATGCTGACGACACTCAATTGGTCGTCACTATTGATAGGAAATGTCCTGATGCTGAACTTAGATTCCAGAATTGCCTCTCAGAGGTCTTTTTATGGCTAAATAATAATCATCTCAGATGCAACAGCGCAAAGACCGAAATAATACCTCTAGGAAAAAACGTATCTTTCTGCCCAAAAGATTGGTGGCCTAAAAATTCAGAAGCCCCTCCGAGCGCTGTATCCTCGGCACGCAACCTTGGCATTCAATTTGATACATCCCTTTCCTTTGATGATCATGTTCGCATCACTGCTGGATGCTGTTTTAGTCTTATCAGATCATTGAAGAAATTCTTCGACTTCCTCCCCATTACAGCCAGAAAATCAGTCGTGGTTGCTTTAATTCTCTCCCGACTTGATTATTGTAATGGATTGATGGCAGGATTGAAGAAGTCTACCCTTAGAAAACTTCAAAGCATCCAACACGCCGCTGCCAGACTTGTGCTTAAACTTCCCAGAAGGTCCTCTGCCTCAGCAGCTCTCAATGTCCTCCATTGGCTACCACTTCACAAAAGAATCTTGTTCAAACTTTTACTGACTGTATACAAAGCTACCAGGAAAACAGGTCCCCTCTACTTCTCCAAGCGTTTCACTTATTACAATCCCTCACGCTGTTTAAGATCCTCAGGAACCAATCTTGTTATAATTCCAAGATTTAAGTTAAAAACCAAGGGGGGAAAAACCTTTTCCTTCCTGGCTGCCAGAGCCTGGAACAGCCTACCTGTTAATCTCAGGCAGGCTGAAACTGAACCTCATTTCAGGAAACTTCTGAAAACCTGGGTGTTCCAGCAATCTGACACTTCAGTCCTAGCAGCTATATGATCTACTTTACTTCCTCGTTCCCACTATCTTCTGCATGCTCAGCGCCAAGATGCTCCTCCCGGAGCGATAGCCGCGCTTTACAAAATTCCATAAATATCAAATATCAAATTAGTAGGAACTACACAATATTTGCCTAGGCAGCAGTAACCTATGGTTAAAATTAGTATTCCATTTGATTTTCCTATTGCTTATTGAATATATATTTTCATCCCAATGTGATATATCGGATTGCCATGTGCTAACATGTGAGTAAGCAGTTATTTGTTGAGGATTATGGTCACTTTTTCTTTCTTTTTTAAGATTTGATAAGCTTTGCAGAAGGGAAAGTAGGCGCAGTATAATAAACGAAAGTCAATATGCTGTTTGAATTTGATGAAACAAAAGTGGATTTTACTGGTCCATCTAAAGAAAATCTCCATTCAAGGTTCAGAAGCCAATATCTAAGAGCAATTTCCACATTTCAAGACTTTTTGTTTTGATATCATCCCACCATCTGGCCTTGGAAGTGACAGGAATATACCATGTTACTTGGCTGAGTCGTCTACTACATGAGTCTTCCAATGATACGTTATTGTCAAAATCTCTGGTGATTATAATGGTGCTGGAGGAGTTATTACCAATGATAGACTCTTGTTCTTCAAGTACCGCTCGAATACTCAATTTAGTCTTTACTAATGATGGAGGGGAATACACAATATCAATAACTCGTTTTGCCCTTTGGTACCCAGTTTGGGTGCTTGGATGAAGTCAGATTTGCTATAAATAGTTGTGCTTTTCAGTTTTATTCTGTTGTGTATTAAGGTTAACAGTCCTCCACCCGGGTGACACATCGGACTCTGCTTTGCTTGAATTTCATGTTAAACAAAATTTGATAAGTTAAAGGGTTCAGTGTGCCAAGTTTAATTTAGACAGACTATTTAGTGTGAATCTAGAAAATCAAATAAGTCACTCCCACTGTCCCTTAAATGTCTTTCGATACCCTCACTGTTCCAAGAGCAGATAAGCATAGTTTCAGACTTGACTAAGACTCTTGCAATCATTTTGCTAGGCATGAATTGATCCTGCCTGATTTTGAGTGGGGCAATGAGTTGAATGATTTCTAATAGTAATTTGGCGCTCAAAAGTCCAATTTTTAACAATGTTAATTCCTAAATTCAAGTTATGTAGAACACTGGATGGTCCACGAAAATGACGTTGTCTATTGATTTGTCCTCTATGGTCCTTAGGTTGTTTCCATAGTATATAAGGAGTCTTCTGTTTAGCTTGTTTGGATAATAGAATACCCCACAAAGCTAATTTGGTTTCTCCCCCCAATATTCTCTTAATAATGGTTTCTGCTGACCAAGTTGTCCTGGTAGTTTCGATTTTAAAGCTGCGATTTCGTAGGAATTTCGTAGCTACCAAATCTGAGGAAGATATATTTTGCACCTCCGAGAATTGATGTTATATCTTTAAAATGTTTTGTTGATAAAGAATTTCAACTGAGCCTTATGCGAGATATTCAGTTGTAAAGTCCAGTGTAGTTATCATTATTTGATTGTAGCAAAGGTGTCACAGTAGTACAGGGAGGATTAGCAGTGGGGATAGTTGATGAATGCATTCCTTCTTATGTGGAGGATTTCTGTTTGTTGGTCCATCTAGAGATTCTGGAGTCTGATGGCATGCAGGCGCACAGTAAAAATTTGATAATAATTGGTCATGATAATTGACCTTCCCCACTTTTGTAATTGGTAGTACTTTGGCAAGCATTGCAACCCGTCATCTGTTTTTTCGATGCGCATGTGTTATAAATTGCTTTGGCGTTGACTAGCCAGTATGTTGGATAAACGGACAGCTCTATCTGCTGCTGAGGTACATGCATCATGCGACGTCTCAGATTCTATTATTATTGAAGGGGTACTTGCATACGGTGCCATCAATTATGGTGTAATCATTGGACTGCTTTTTTCCTCATCCATTATTTCTTTCACCTCTAGTTCCTGGATTGAAGACCCTTCTTTTGATTTTGCCGAGCTTTCATTTTGGTTAAAAATTGGAGAGAACAAGACATTATTTTTCATTAACTTAGGGTCGTTCACTACACCTGGAGGATCTTTGAGCTTTCACTTATTATTTAATCTCCTTAACTTTTTCAAATCAGCGTTTTCTAACATAAGGTTGGAATTCATCCATCTGCTCCCTCTGTGAGGTAACATTATGCTCATGGACTTCTGCTATAAATTTGGCTTCTATTTCTTCCACCTGGGTTGGCTGGTCATGTTCTTGGTGTGGATTGGCAACATACCCACATATGGGGCACAAGTTGTAAAAAAAGAAGTGGGGGGACGCTGTCACCGGAAGTGACGTCACGACAGGAAGTGACGTCACGAAAGGTGCCGAGCTCCTCGTCCAAGAGAGGCCAAAGAGTGAAGTCCAGCTGTTTGGCAGGGGGGATGGCATCCCCCCAGTAAAATAAGTGAGGGGATGCCGTCCACCGGCGTGGTACCCCAACTCGAGCCCTGCTCACATACCGATTTTTCCCACCATTATTCCCAATTGTATTTATTTTTGGTGATTCCTGGCACGTGGGTCCTGTGCTTCCTACACCACTGGATTCAAGCTAGCCTGGCTGATAAAGGGTGATGCTCAGAAACTGGTCAAGACTTATATGCATATGGCTGGGTCCAAACTGGGGTGGTGTGATGAGCAAAAGAATGATGGATTAAACCCAGATCTTTGTGACTGGGGCTGAATGTTTGCATTGTCCGGCATTCCGTCCATCAACTATTTCTTTTTCATTTGTCGCCCTAAGTGGGAAGGGTATGCCCAGACGTGGGTCCCATGCTCACTACACCACTGGATTCAAGCTAGCTTGGCTGATGAAGGGTGATGCCCAGAAAACGGTCCCAGGATGCTTGCTTCCGGTCCACGGAGGACCTGGCTTGGCAGTTCGGGCTGGACTGTTCCCACAAGGAACAGGGTCAAGACTGATTTGCTTATGGCTGGGTCCAAACTGGGGTGGTGTGGTGAGCAAAAGGATGATGGATTAAACCCAGATTTTTGTGACTGGGGTGAATTTTTACATTGTCCAGCATTCCGTCCATCAGCTGTTTCTTTTGCATATGCCTTATTCCTGAGTTATGGCTGTATTAGATTCCTTTGTTCCATTATCATGATTTATCCATATTGAATCCTTTTTAACTATATGTAACTTACCAGGCAGTAATTACAGTAAGTCAACTATATCATCAAGCCTTGAAAGGTTAGATAAGAGTGACTCCAATTTTTCTAACACTCGGAAATCCTTTAGAAGACTTTCTTGAAGTTTTCCCATGTTTTTAATGTCAAATCTTTTTTATTGAATTTTCTGAAACACTGGATAAACAGTACATATGCACAGAAGTACAGTGGTAAAATAAATAAATATACAGATAGAACGCATCAGTGTTCTTGGAGTAAGGATACAGAGAGAGGGAGAGGAGGAGGCTGTGTAGGATTTGACTTGATGACAAAATTGCCATGTTGACATTTGTATTTTACAGACATCAACCACATAATATAGGTTATGCAGATCTTGTGATACATGTTGTATATGGTCGTAATAACAATACATCACAATAATCATGAACAAATATCGAAGAGGTTCTAATAACCACTGCATACATCTTGATTAAGTTGTAGGGTTAATGGTAGAACCAACAGTGGAGTTGATAAATTAGTTCTAATCTGGCTATGAATTGTACCTAAACCATACACAGTGGAATAAAAAGTGCAAGAGCTCTATGTGAGTAGGGAAGGAATCGAGATGGAGTATGTGTTATAAGGTAGGTTGGCTGTGAAAGAGAATGTCTTAAGAGAGAGTAGCTCTCTCCTGATAGAGTAGTTTACGGTGGAATGTACCAAAGTAGTTTTGTATCCAACGATCTTGGTCTTTGAGGGGAGCGCCCTGGGGAGGGTTGTAGTGACACATTATCAGCACCTCTAAGGAAGGTGATCCATTCTTGCTGCATTCGGAAAGATATCGACTTGAAATTCTTCCAGTAATGTAGTATCAATTTGCACGCTAAAGTAAGCATTATGTCCAGTAGGTAGCGATCACCATCGGTTTTCAGCTGACTGTCTAGAGGGCAGAGGAGAATATATGAGAACTCATGTGTGGGAGTAATATTGAAAGTGTGTTTAATGCAATCCAGTATTTTACTCCAGAATGTATTTAAAATTGGGCATTCGAAAAAACATATGTGCTAGGTTGCCTTCGTGTTTCTCGCAGTTCCAACAATTGGGATTAGGAATGAGTCCTATTTTAAAACGTCTAGAGGGCATCCAATATGATCTGTTGATAATCATTTATTTAGTTTGAGATAAGGTTGGTGATATCTTATTAGAACAAGCATTTACAATGCAACGGTTTTGCCTTTGCCAAAGTTAGAGCTGTTGGCATTGTAAATGACAAATCCTCCCTCTGCCCATGCTCTGTGTGTACACCAGTAAGAGGAGCTGTGAGGGGACGGTCCAGGCAGCTCTGCGAGCTCACACAGCAGGAGCTATTTGTTTCTGAGACCCTATGCTTACCTCTTGGTTTCTTAATAACAGCTAACATCACCTATAGTAAAGTGGCCAGCAGTGGTTGCTATTTGTTTCTGAGACCCTATGCTTACCTCTTGGTTTCTTAATAACATCTAACATCACCTATAGTAAAGTGGCCAGCAGTGGTTGGCATGAACACCATATGATTTTTCAGGGCTCTTGTGGAAATGGTTGCAAGAAGAGCATAGGCATGCACGCTGGATAGTTGTACACAATGCAATACCACAAACGCAATGTGGGTCAACTGTAACAAACTGTTTGCACTACAATGTGCATGACTATGGCATAAACTGCAGCACTGGCTGACTGACTGACTACGGGGCTATTTTGTTGATAGCAGAAGGGCCATACAGATTGCAAATACCAAGACGAGCAACCTTTTAGGTATGAAGACTCTAAAAGGATAACAATTCTACCCTGTGCATTTACTAAAGCCAGACAACCTGCCCCATGGAACTTGGTTGTAGGCACTGAGCTGTGTTCATAGTCACAATTGCCAATAAAGGTTTTGAAAATTAAAAAAAAAAAAAAACCTGCCCCATGGAAATGAGCGATCCCCATCCAAGAATATAAATTAAATGTAACAGCCATCCTTCAAACACTAACACTGGAAAGATAAAATTCCAAAAATTAAGTCCGTGAGGAGCCAGATCTAGGTATGGTTTTCAACAGAATAATGGCCTAAAAACCATGTAGGCCTTAATATTGTGTTAGTAACTGGAATTTTTACTAGTGTGAGAACATGTAGAGAGAATGTGATGAATTAACATGCTATATAAGAATAAAATGGAGTTTACACAAAAGAAAACCTACAGTTATTTTACAGTCAGGTGTACCGGCAAAAATCACAAGAGCTACTATACATTATGGTCCAATAATGCCATCTTTGGGATCTGCTTGCATTTCCCAAAAACATGACCGTGTTTTTTTTTTCCATTACCTCGCCAGAACTCAAGACATAGCACCAACATACATTAATTCCAGTTAAAGTAATATTGAATATATATATAAGGGTTGGAAAAGCATCTCTGGCAGATTCCGAACCCCAAATCCCAAATTCACTTTCCATGCTCACCAATCACATGTAGTGCGCCATAACCCCCTCCTTCACGTCTCTGCTCCTCGGTGAACATCCAAACAAGCAGCACTTAAGTCAATCTGAGGAACAGTGACAGCTCTGTCCCAGATATTAGCCGACCCCATCATATTAAATCTCCCGCTCCAGTGCTCATCAGTCTTCATGTTAAACAAGCAGATAAAAGGAAGACGCTGGGCCGACAGCCCCTGCCCCCTGCCGCCGTCGCAGCCTCTAGGCTCTCAGAGCAGATATAACATGATTCTCCTCAAGAACTATCTTCAACACGTTACAGGGAATAAATAAAACGATCCGTACCAGAAATAACGACTCCTTATGCTCGAGTCTGCTGCTGCGCTCAGAGCAAGGAGACAGCAGCAGCACGGGCGAGGCAGGCATCTACATTTATTAAATTAATCGCTCAATTCTGTCGTAATTGGGGAAGCTCGGGTTGAAACTCTGCTGCCTGCTGAAAAACATTAAGGGCGCTGCAGGACTGGAATCAATCCCTCGGATGCCTGGAAGTCTATCAATTATCTTCCGGGTCAGCCACGCTCAGGTGCGAGCACCGCCCCGGCGCAGGGCGCGAGGGAGCGTCTCGAGCCGCAAATGCCCCCTCTCAGCTGGCGCTGCTCCCCGAGCAGCTGCTCCATATTCCAGGCGAATGAGGTGAAAATGCGTTTTTCAGATCATTAGCAACTGAATTCCATGTCCTTCACGCACTCCTGTTTTGAGTGTAATTAATAAACGGCTGTGTAGCCCTCGGTTTACTTTTGTACTGAAGGCAAGGTTCCAAGCGCGAGAAACGTATGCCATGCTTGGGATGTGGTGCCAGGTTTTCTTTACCTGGCTGTGCGATTACTTTAGTGAACATGGAATGCTCCCGCTTGTCAGCGACCACCATTAAAACCCTCTTCATTTCATGAGCTGGTGCCCTCCAATAGGGACAAGAACACAAACAAACAAGTCAGGTCCCGGGCCGGCAGCCAATCACAGCGCGGCCCGGGAATGACGTCACGGGGGTGTCCCGGGCCGGCAGCCAATCGCAGCGCGGCCCGGGACAAAGGGGCGGGGCTTAAAAAAAGCACCAGAAACGCCCCCGAATCGCGTTTTCGAGAGAAAGCGCGATTGACAGCCTCTGCCTCCCAATGGCTAGCCTCCATTTATGGAGCTAGCCAATGATAGGCAGAGGCGGGTCATCACCCCAGATAGAAATCAAGAGGTTTTGCTAGCGCATGCGTACTTCGTACGCATCGCTAAGGCAAAACCTAAAAAGGAGATTTGTTAATGTAATCCTAGTGTTCAATTCCGCTTCCCATTTTACTTGATTGCGTGAAAGGGATTTGTTTTGGTTGGGTAGCAGAAGTTTATATATGCCGGAGACCATTTGGCCGGATCTGAATAAGAGGCCTAATAAGTTAGGGAGAGATGGAGTTCTCAAACTTCAGATCTCTAAAAAAAAAACTCAAGTTTTCCCACGTTTTTAAGTTCAGCTCTTATATCTTTCAACTGTGAACTTTTCTCCACGTACCTAGTCACTTGATCGTCTATAGCATATGCCATCTTGAAAGGCTTGTAGTAATTGCACCCACTGCTTGCAATACTGGAGAAACTGTTGGAGTGGATTTATCTTTTAAGACCTCTTGATCCCTACTAGCAATGCGTGAACTATTTGTTTTCTGCTCTTGTAAACTAGGGGCCAGATGTAGGACACCAAATACCGGTCGGTAACGGCCGATTTCGGCCGTTACCGACCGGTATTTGGTTTGTGAGATGTAGGGGGCCCAAATGTTAATGATTCGGTAAATTTACCGATTCGGTAAAATACCGAATCAGTACATTTACCGAATCCGTAAATCTAGATGTAGGTGGACTTAAAATAGTGCCACAGGCCCTTAAGAATTCGTTATTTACCATGACATACTATGTCATGGTAAATAACGAATTCCTGTGTACATGCACATCTGTGCATGTACACCTGTGCCATGTGGCACAATTAGGGCATGTATGTGTGTCACATGGCACACAAGCCAGAATCAGGGGTGCAACAGGATGTCAAAGTGACACCCTGTCCCCCTTGCAAAATCAGTAATTTTACCGAATCGGTATTTACCGATTCGGTAATTGACTTGATTCCTATGGGCCTCAAGGCCCATAGGAATCAATGGCAATTATTACCGAATCATACAGATTCGATAAAAATTACCGAATATTTTCCTACATCTGATTTACCGAATCTAGAGTCTGTAAATCAGATTTACCTACATCAGGCCCATAATTCCATGTCTAGAAAGAGGTGGCAAGACTAGACCAATCAATTCCAATAACAAGTTTGAGTCATCCAATGAATTTGCAATAGAACTGTGAAGTGTTTTATTATCCTTTAAACGACTTGGAGACTTTTCAGTTGAGCCCTCTTCTCTCTCTGTCATTTCTATCATAGGATCAATTCCATAAAACGAATGCGAGTCGGATTTATAAATAAATGAATAAGCATTCTCTGGTATGGCTGTTGCTGTAAATGTATGTTGTAACTGTGGAAAGTGCAGTAGTGATGTTGTTTCTGTGTTAGCTGAACCGAAGTCAGCTTGCAAATGCGTGGATATTAGATTTATTGTAGGACTTTCTTGAGCTAAAGCAGATTTTTCCACAGCAACTCTTCCCTAAACAGGCTCTTATTGAACTTAGCTTTTGTCAAAGGAAACGAAAAACAACTGGGGTGAAGAAACCAGCAAAGGAGGCCTCTAACCAAAACACGAAAAAAGTGCATTTAATTAAATGATTGGAGGAAGTGTATACTAACGGAGGTAAATCAGGTGTCCCGCACAGTAAGTAAATGTGTCAAATCTGCCTCTAAAAAGAGTGCTTGGTTAACCTTGCATGATAAGGCAGAATAGTCCAAACGGTAAAACAGAGGAAGCATAAGTAATTATCAGCCTGATTCATCATTCTCCCGTTTTGCGAGCCCCTAATAGCGATTCATAAGGAATCGCTATTAAGGACTTGCAAAACGGGATTCATGTAGGAATTGCTAAATAAATAGCGATTCCTACACATTCCTTATTTGCGAGTAGCAAATTGCTAATAGCAAATAAGGAATAACTCCCCATACATTCCTATGGGCCAAAAGGCCTGTAGGAATGATTGGGGAGTATTCCTTATTTGCGATTAGCAATTAGCTAATCGCTAATAAGATAGCGATTTAAAGGGTGCCAGGGGTGTCAAAAGGACACCCTGTAGCACCCCTTAAATGCAAATTGAAACAGGTGTTGCACACACACATGTCCAAAGGACATGTGTGTGTGCAACATGCAACTTAGAAAAATGCTTTTAAAAGCATTTTTCTAAGTTTTCGCTATTTACCACGAGGTTTGACCTCGCGGTAAATAGCGGGCCGAAATTGCGAATTCACAATTTTTAAATGGATGATGAATTGCATTTAAGGAATCTCAAATAGAGATTCCTTAAATGTAATTCCTCGCAAAATAGCGAAATCGCTATTACCGATTTTTGCATTTGGGATGATGAATCCCAAATGCAAAAATAGCGCTCGCAAAGGGCCAGATTCTCAGAATCTGGCCCTTTGCGAGCCGATTTCGGCTTGATGAATCAGGCTGTAAATGACCATTGTATCGATTAATTGCAAAGTAATTACATAAAATAGCTAAAACTTTAAAATCGAAATGTACGAACAGTCACAGGGGGTTGCTTTGCTAATTCATAAACAAATAATTAATCAGACCTCCATTAAAAACAATAAAAAAAGATAATAAGTAAAGAGAACCACAGTATTTTCTAAGGTACGTTCATTAAGGTGTTTTTTTCACAGTCACTGATACAAATTCAATAACTTTTGACAGCATTACATTCAAACTATAATCAACAGTTGTTTGATTCCTATTAAAAATTATACATAAAAGATATACATATATATATATATATATAGCTCCAAAACTCGCCTTACTACGTCAAATCCAAAAACCCGAACAGACAAGCGTGGACCCTGGTTTTCTTAGTGCATTATTTTATTTTGCCAATGCCGCCATGACGCGTTTCGGGAGATCCCTCCCTTGATCACATGACATCTCATTGATTTTTCGTATCGCTTTTAAAGTGCTAGTGCAGTGCAGCCTCTTACAGACATAGAAGAAATACTTTCCACCCACATGTCTTTCTATTATTATTCATATCTGCTTAAATGCTTGATTATTAATCCATTTTTTACAATTTCTTCATGGAATAATTATTATGTTTACAAACTTGTGACAGCATAAATGCATAAAAAAAGAAACCATTCATTTTCAACTATGTCGATAAACGCCAAATCTCATTAGTGAAATTTGTGCAGGGGCGTGGCTAAGCACGCAATGGCGGCAGACATGCCTGGGTAGAGCTCCGTGAGAGACTCCCCTGCCACAGGTCATTTCTCCGCCTTTTATTGCCCGCAACACTCTGAAACTGCCATTGAGTGCCTGCTGAGCTCTCTACTGCCGATTGCTGAAGTTTGGGATGGCTGACTCGCTCCAGGCTGCTCCGGTGGCTGCGAGCGCTCCCTGCCAGATTGGAGCCCCTTGCGGACCGGCGCGAGGAATTAGGCGAGGCCGGGGATTCATCAGGCCTTCTGGGCCCACCAGAACGGACAGCTGCCTGCGCCCCCTGACGGCATCTGGGCATCGTCAGATCCACCCTTCACCTTCCCTAGAGGGACCGGCTCAGCGATCGGAGTAGCGGAGCAAGACCGGCCCCTGCTGACCTGCGTGGCGGTGGAATCTGAGTGCCCGGATCGGCGAGGGAGTGCCCCCACCCGCCACAGCAACCAAGCGGCATGCCCCACGGCTTCCCTGGGAGCTCTTGGAGTGCCTTTCCCGCCGCCCGGGTGCTGGCCGTCCCGGGGTTCCATCTGCGGACTCTCTGACCGAGGCCCCCAGCGCCAGACATTGTACCCACCCGAGGCCGGGGATGAGGCCCACTGCACAGGCCCGGGACTGAGGGCCGTGGTCGTTTGCATCAGGGGAGGTGGGAAGCGGGGCGGGGCACGCCCGCAGGGCCCCCCCCACGGACTTACCTGCACCGAAGCGAAGGGCTGAATACCTGGAACTAACACCATAGCAAGGGGGGACTGTCTGAGACGGACAGCGCGGCCTACACGTTAGGCCTGGTGAGATGCAGGGGGCAGCCGGGACCAGCGCAGCACCGACCGGAGGTCCCGTGGGGCGACGGAAGCGGAGGTGGTGAGTTGCGGACACTGGTGCCTCGGAGGTGCCCAGGAACCGCGCACGACAGCATTGGGCGTAGTGGGGCGCTAGTGCAACACACCATTGCGGCGCTCCCCCCTCCCCTCCCGTTGATTTTCGGTGACCAAGACGCCCTGCCGGGGCATTGGTGAGACTACCAGTGTGGAGGGAGTCGAGAGCACGTGCTATCCGGACGACACCGGAGGGCTTGACCTGCTGAGAGGGTCCCTTGACAATGCGCCACTAACCCTGGGCTGACCTAACATTTGGACCCTACCCAGTGCGTGCAGCGCTCCTTCCCCCCTGTTGCATTGCCACGCGGGGATAACAGCGGAACTTGGCAGCATCTTGCCCTGGCGACGGCGCTTGCTCACGCACGAAGCGTCCCAACTTCGCATCCAACCGCTTGAGACGAGCAGCTTTATTCCTGAGACACACGAGGGAGCTGTGAGGACCTGGGGGTATACCTGCCTGGATTGCTTGGACCTGCACCGACCTCCCCCTTTCCTGCGGGCCCTGATTTACTTGTGCCATAGCAGGTCTCCTTGCACTACTCCTCTGACCGACCACGACGCAACTGCTCATCTCGGGGGGACCTAAAACGAGAGCTGGAACTGGCAACGCGCAGGTGAAGGGTAAAATGGCGAAGCAGACGGAGATAGATCACACCGCCTCCAAGCTGGACACGATGCTAGCGGCCATGGAAAGACTCGAAGAATCAATGCAACTGACCCGTGCCTCTTTAGAGTCTAAAATTGATAGTGTGGCTATAGACATGACGCATCTCCGAGCGGATCACAAAAAACTGTCTGAGAGGACGACGACACTGGAGACCACGGTGACGGACCTGACCCCCAAAATAACCCAGATGGATAAACATGTGCAGAATCTTCTTAACAGGGTGGAATTCCTGGAGGATCGTGCGGAAGATGCGGAAGGACGGGCGAGGCAGAACAACATCCGCATTGTAGGTCTGCCGGAATGATGGGAGCCCCGGGAGGCACCAGAACATGTGGAGCGGTGGATCAGGGACATTCTCCCGGAAGGTACCCTCTCGCAGCACTTTGTGGTGGAGCGTGCTCATCGCGTGCCGTCTAAACCCCCCCCTGAGGGCTCCAATCCTCGGCCCATGCTCATTCGAGTGCTGAACTATAGAGATCGGGACACTGTTCTGCGGGAAGTCAGAAAGTTGGGGGAGGTCAGAGTGGACAACGCCACGATTATGTTCTTCCCGGACTTTACGATTTAGGTACAGCGGCAGCGGCATTCCTTTCTAGACGTCAAGCAGCGACTCCGCTGCATGGCACTTAAATACTCCCTCTTATTCCCTGCCCGCCTACGGGTGGTAGCACAGGACAGGACGTACTTCTTTAGCACCCGGAGGCTGTTGAGACCTGGCTTGACTCGGGAATCGTCCCTGACCCGGGTGGCCCACCCCTGAGATCCCGTCGTGGAGGAGGTGCTCGACGGCGCCGGCGCAGAAGACACTCAACGACAAACTCGGTGCACCCAGAGGCGAACATTGGCCCTACCCCTGAACACCGCATTGAGGAGCAACAGGAGGCTATCCGCAGAGTGGCAGAAATCAGCGGAACGCAGCCGGACGCCCCAGCCGCGGGTGCTAGTCCTGGCGCCGTGGGGAGTGATGATGAATATATATATGGTCTACTGGACTCACAGGTATCGGTTGAACTCCCGGATGTCACACCACAGACGGCTGATTTGCTTCATTAGCACTGCTGCGGGTTCATTGGGTGTTACAGAGTGGAATGCGACACCTTCCTGCGACTTAAGTGCCCCTGCATTTTTTGTTGACCGGGGAGACGACTGTGTGGACCCGGCGTGTACCGGGGGGAAGCCTGATCTCGGACACGCAAGCCCCGACTGCTGTGCAGGCTGTTGGCCGACTACTGCAAGGGGCCCTGACCCTGGTGGGTCTCGGAGGGGGATGCGGGTGTGATACCTCCCGATGGTAAGTCCTTACATGTGACCTGACTGCAGTGGCTGCGGGACTGCTACCGCTTTGATAGCGCCTGGAACAGTGTGCCTCTGCTGACATTGGGCTGTGCGACTTTAGAAGCCTGTGGCATGGGAGGAGTGCCCATGTCATTACTGCATGTATCACAAGTACATTTAACATACGTGCTTAACGAACCCCCCTTCTGTTTTTTGAACTTACGAACGGTTAGTGCTCATTAGAGCGTTTGGACGACGGCATGTTTTGCAGTCGACCTTTTGGCATTGTTATGTGTTTTATGGTTACAGGATTGGTGCAAATTACCCCTCCCCCTAATGTGAGTAGGTGTGTTGATGTGGAGCAATGGGCAATGTGTGAGGCGTTATGCGATGATCTGCACTGGAGGGGCGTGGATTGTGGTGCAGTGGGTGGGTGGGGGCACTGGGTGATAGAGATGAGATGTTATAATGGCTGTGGTTAAATTCTGCACTTGGAATGTCCGCGGTATGCACACCCCCTCACGTCGCTATCAGGTGTACTCGTACCTAAAGGGGCACCGGGTACAGATAGCGCTATTACAGGAGACGCACCTGACGGAGACAGAGACACACACACTACGCCGCCGCTGGAGGGGGCAGATATATGCTACAGGCTACTCGGCATTCGCGCGTGGGGCTCTCATATGGATTCGCCCGGGGGTCCCCTTTGCCATGACTGTCAGAATGTAGGACCTGGCGCGCCTGCCTGAACTACAGTATCCATGAGAATTAGGGCTTGAACTACATTTCCCATGATGCCTGGCGGTTTGCAGGATATCATTGGGAGGAGCCGGGTGATCGGGGCTAGTGATTCCTAGCTTGCCGAGGGAACGGCTGTTCCCTAGTTTGTTCCGGTGTTCCTGTTCCGTTTCCAGAAGGCTTTCTGGAACTTGTCTCCGTCCTCGGAGTAAGGCAGCAGTTCCGGTATTTCTGTTTCGCGCTGGCTAGCGCGTCTTGTTTTCCTTGCTCGTATTGCGCTCAGAACGCTGTTCTGAGTACGTTTTCAGTGCCTTGCGGCTGTGAGGACAAAGACTTGCACTATACTGGGTGTTGCGCTCAGTGTTGGAGCCCCGCTGTGGTGTCGCAATAATTTTGGTACTTACATTCACTCAAGTGGCGGAGTGCAGGGGGGTAGGACCTCCGCACTGCCGTCACGAATACTTGACGTGGAAACCATTTTTACTCTGTGGAATATAAATGCCTAAGCGGATGACTGTAGTGATGGAACTACGTCATGCCGTGTTAGGTTTGATTTAAATTACTTTTGGTACTTTGGAGTTAACTTTGCATATTCCTTGTACTGGAGGATACAGCTGGTTGTGGCTGGGACTCTTTGTTTCTTCTTCCCTTGCACAAGGGATTGTGGCACATGCATTGTGCAATTTCATTTCTTGGATTGATCTTTACTTTGGAACTTGTGAAAGGATTACTTTTAGAGCTTCCTGCATAATGCTATGGGGTATGTGTCTAGTGAGAACGAGCTATTTAGGCAGGAGTGGTTCATCACCTATATTCATATGTTTTATATGTTTGTGCAGGAAGGAAGGAAGGCAGAAGAGACAGCGGTATGAAGATGTATACACAAGGGTTTCTACAGGTGAATCATAATGGTTGTTTGCTAGTGAGATTGTAATGAGAGTAGGATTACGAATTGTATTAACCGTTGTATGTTTTTCTTGCAGCTTCTTATCCCCTGCTGTCCCTTCCTTCTACTCTTTATTCTTTTGGGTTTTTCCCCGTAATGGGGTTCTTTCCCTCACCGTATCGTCTGAACACCCTGTGATATTATATTCGGGGTGTTCGGAAGGTCCGGAGGTGGAGCATTGTTTCGGCATACGGATCCTGCGGAGTGCAACCTTGACAATGACGCATAGCAACATAGATAAGGAAGGCAGATATGTGTTACTTCAGGGCAACCTAGACGGCCAGCACATAGCACTGGCATCTATTTACGCTCCCAATGTCGACCATGGACGATTCCTCACACACTTATCGATGACACTTGCCGCATGGCCAGGGGCACCGCTTCTGCTAGGAGGCGACTACAATTGTGTCCTTGATGTTGTGTTAGATAGGCCCGCCCCTCCTTTGGCAAATGCGACGTTGCACGGCACATCACGCGCATTTGCTGACTGGGCAACACAATGGGATCTCACTGACGCTTGGCGCAGCCGCAACCCTACCACACGGACTTACTCGTACTATTCGGGCACTCATGCGCTGCATGTCAGACTCGATAGCTTCATGCTGACCAGTGATCTCCTACCCTTAGTCACTGACTCCCAATACCTGGGTCGCACTCACTCGGACCACAATCCACACACACTTGACTTTGCCTGGGTTCGCCCGCACCCGCCGGTACCCACGTGGCACCTCCAGCCCGATGTCTTGCTGGACGCTCCCTTTCGGAAACTACTCTTGAACCGTGTTCTGCAGTACTTCGAAGACAATACTGACACCGCCTCTACCGCGCAGGTTGAATGGGATGCATTCAAAGTGATCGTGAGGGGTCATTGTTTGGGAGCGCAGGCGGATTAAGACGCCAGGTGGACAGGGAATTAACGCAATTAGAGACGACACTGCTATCGGGCGAATGGGAGGCAGTGGAGGGGGACGACTTGACCTTGCTAAATAACCGCGGGAAACACGTGCAGCTCCTTGACAGGTTGAAGAACTTGAATTATGCAGCACACTCTGCTCGCATGCATCATGCTGGAGATAAGGCTGGCAAACTTTTGACTTGGTTGGTCCGGAGGGACACCCAAACGTTGCCGGTGATGTCGATCCGCACTGCGCAGGGTGATGTGGTTTACACCCAGAGGGCCATCCATGAGGCGTTTACGAGCCACTACAGGACCATGTACTGCACCCGCCTGCGAGCTACTACAACAGAGATTGTTGAGTACTTATCAGGCCTCCCATTGCCGACGATCACTAATGCGCAATGTGAGGAACTGAGTGCGCCGTTCACTGCGGAAGAACTCCAAGCTGTTATATACTCTCTTTCGAACGGCAAGTCCCCCGGGCCCGATGGACTGCCGGCGGAGTTTTATAAGGCGTATTCCACCATTCTCATTCCCGAATTGCTGCGAGTCTATGCGGCAGCGATACGAGATGCAGCGCTTCCTTCATCCCTAAACGAGGCCAATGTGATCTCACTCTTGAAGCCAGGTAAGGATGCACTGAATGTGGGGTCCTACAGGCCACTTGCCCTCCTTAACACGGACTACAAGATCCTGGCATCTGCATTGGCCCCGAGATTGGCACCTCTGGTCCCTGCACTAGTGCACGCAGACCAAAACGGATTTGTCCCTACCCGCAACACGTCTTACAACATTAGACGGCTATTCCGGGTGCAGAGCCTGGCGGTGACCCGGTGGCCCCACTCGGGCTGCATGGTTCTCGACCTTGAAAAGGCGTTCGACTCGGTGGAATGGCCCTACCTGGCGCTGGTGCTGGAGACATTTGGGCTGGGTGAGGCCTACCTCCGCATGGTGGAACTCCTCTACTCTGCACCCGTAGTGCGGGTTCGAACGAACAAGCTTTTCTCAGATCCGATTCGTTTCCGACGGGGCACGAGACAGGGATGTCCCCTCTCCCCATTGATTTTTGCGCTCATGATGGAGCCCCTGGCGACACAACTACGTGCCTCTGGCGAGAACTGGGGGATCCCGTTGATGGATGGGATGCATTCGTTGTCGCTCTATGCCGATGACCTATTGCTCTACATCAGGGACCTGACCTGTTTCCCCCGTGCCCTTACAGACAATTTCAGTAGCTTTGGCGAAATGTCGGGGCTGCGTGTCAATTGGGCCAAGTCAGGGGTGTACTCTTTTGCAGCAGACATCCCCGAGTGCGACGTCACGGTAATGGGCGAGGGGCTCCTCTGGTACCCCACAGTGTTCCGTTATCTGGGAGTCCATGTGTACCGCGACCCCACGGATCTACTGGAAGGCAACCTCACAAGAGCGATTTCTTCGCTTACAGCGCAAGTTTCTTTTTGGAACACTCTTCCGCTGAATGTGCCCAGCCGTATAGCCTTGGCTAAAAAGATCGTTTTACCTAAGCTGCTTTATTTTTATGCAAACTTGCCGGTATATGTCCCGGTTCGCACCTTTCGCGAGCTCGAAACTTTACATCGGCGACTGATCTGGAACAAAGGCTGACCCAGAGTGGCTTTGAGAACCCTCCATGCTGCGACCGATAGTGGTGGGTTGGCGGTCCCTAACCAAGAGCTGTATTACCTAGCTGCACAGCTGCAATGGGTGGCTTACTGGCTGAGTGGGCGTAATTTGAGTGATACGGCCACGACGGAGACGATCATGTCGGTCCCACAGGTACATGCGTTGTTCCATCCTTTGACTAAGTCCCATGTGCAGAATCAGCTCCACCTTGAGGTGGCGAGAAAGTGCTTCTTGAGAAGCCTGAAACTCACTGCAGCGGTGAAACCGTACGCACCTAACCTACCGCTACTGGGCACACCCTGGGGATCCGGGATACTCACGGCGCCACTACTGGAAAGTTGGGGAGCGGCGGACTTAGAAAGCTTGGGTGACCTGTACGAGGAGGGCGCACTGCTCCCTTTCGAGACACTTGCAGATAACACAGGGTTACCGGCAGGGCAATTCCTGACACATGCGAAACTGATGCACACATTGACGAGAGCCTAGGGACCACTGGCGGAGGAACCACCGACACACCTACTTATTCAATACTTACATGTGATGGGACACGGCTCTCACCTCATACATTGGATTGCCCAAGCGTTGCACACACACACACAATTCTCCCCTCAGCGCTTGCGAGACAAATGGACGACTGATAGAGGACGGGACTGGTCTGACAAAGAGTGGACGAGGGTGCTAGCTGGAGCTCTACATGTACCACACAATGCACGCTTTAAGATCATACAGTACTACATGATTAACTGAGCGTATCTGTCCCCAGACAAAATTAATCGCTACTTTGGACTCACCACAACAAAGTGCCCTAAATGTGGACTTGTGGATGCACAGTTTCTACATGTCCTCTGGTCCTGCGCTTTGCTACAGCCTTATTGGACCGCGGTGTCGACTGCTTTGGCGAAAGCGACAGGGGGCACCTTACCACACACTTGGGAAGCTTGTCTGTTGGGGTTATTTAAAAGGACGAAGCAGACGAAGGTCCAAGCGAGATTCTGGGACCTAGGACTGATTACAGCTAAACGTCTCATTACCAGGCGTTGGAAACATAGTCTCCCCCCCCAAACGGTGCAGTGGAGACGCTCACTGGATACTTGGGCGAGAGCTGAGAGTGTTGCACTGCACCGGGAGGGGACGGCGGGGCTCCGGATGTACCCTATCGCGACAGAGTGGGATGGTACCCTGACGGCCTACCACCAGGTGTGTCTACAGAATGGTATTACGTGAGCGCTTACTCCATATTCTCCAATGACACCCCTAACATTCTTCTCGCTCCCAACCTCCCCCCTCCCCCTCTCTCCTCCCTCCCTACCCCCCCCCTCCCCTTCCGCGGAGCTTCCCCTACACCCTACCGCACACGTGAAGGATCCTACGATCACTGCATTGCCGACGACATGTCACATTCGGATTACGCTCCTCTCAGCATCACCGGCTCCACACACTCACACACGAACACGGTTAGACACCACCTGGTTTATGTTTTTTTTTATATTTCTGGGATTGTTCTTTATAGTTGGTAGTTTATTTTCAATGCAAATTTGAATGTGTACTATATTGCCAATGTGAACAACTGAACTGTTTCTCCGGTCATGGTATACTTTGAGCGCTATAGGGAATGATTCTAGGATATGCAGTCGCAATACAGAAGTGCTTTGCACCAACATTGGGCACTGCCATTACTGAACATAAAAGTATCACGCAACAGCTGGTGCTATACGAATATGTAATGCCGTGTTACTGTGCACCTGTTTATTTTGCTCTCTCCTGCCATACCTCCACGAGGGTGAGATGGTCCATACCACCTGGGACTCCATACCTCAAGTAACAGTGCCTTTTATTTGCTTTCACTGCGTATGTGTACTGTTGTATAATGACAAAACGCAATAAACATATTCAAACAAAAAAATTAGTGAAATTTGTGCAATAAATAAATGTGCAAAGGTGTATTAGTGCTTGTAAAACCATCTATTTCCACGATAGTCAAAATATGACTATTCCTAATAAAGTGACTGAAGTGCTTGATTCTTTTAAAGTGCAATAACAGGGTAATAGGACATCAAATACACTACTTTCATTTCATCAAGGGTTGATTCAGTTAAAAACCATTATTAATATTGAGAAGTATTTATTAATATATATACTTTCTATCTAACAATCTTTAAAATCAATCCCTAATTTAATAAAATGTATAAATAGTAATATCCTAAAATCCATTTCCCTAATAAAAAAATCTAAACAGTGGAGAAAGTGAAATAACATTTCTTAATTAATTCCATGCATTGTTCAATTCATCAGGCATGATACTCAACCAATATATATACACACATGTCCACATAAATACATATAAAAATGCTATATATATATATATATATATATATATATATATATATACATATATATATATATATATGTTTTATGGATACAGTCAATTAATATTTTATAGGAAGGTATATATTCATATGTTATTCAACCCATTAGGGTGTTTGGAGTCGAATCTTAGGATATATGATGTTTCTAGACTCCTCAATCTAGCCTCCCTATTCCCGCCTCTCCTAGTAGGAAGTATGGCATCAATCACAAAATATTTGAGATATTTGGGATCGCTATAGTGACTGAGCTTAAAATGTCAAGCAATCGGATAACTCTCATCATTGTTGCAAATTGCACAAATGTGCAAGTCCAGCTGTTTGGCAGGGGGGATGGCATCCCCCCAGTAAAATAAGTGAGGGGATGCCGTCCACCGGCGTGGTACCCCAACTCGAGCCCTGCTCACATACCGATTTTTCCCACCATTATTCCCAATTTTATTTATTTTTGGTGATTCCTGGCACGTGGGTCCTGTGCTTCCTACACCACTGGATTCAAGCTAGCCTGGCTGATAAAGGGTGATGCTCAGAAACTGGTCAAGACTTATATGCATATGGCTGGGTCCAAACTGGGGTGGTGTGGTGAGCAAAAGAATGATGGATTAAACCCAGATCTTTGTGACTGGGGCTGAATGTTTGCATTGTCCGGCATTCCGTCCATCAACTATTTCTTTTTCATTTGTCGCCCTAAGTGGGAAGGGTATGCCCAGACGTGGGTCCCATGCTCACTACACCACTGGATTCAAGCTAGCTTGGCTGATGAAGGGTGATGCCCAGAAAACGGTCCCAGGATGCTTGCTTCCGGTCCACGGAGGACCTGGCTTGGCAGTTCGGGCTGGACTGTTCCCACAAGGAACAGGGTCAAGACTGATTTGCTTATGGCTGGGTCCAAACTGGGGTGGTGTGGTGAGCAAAAGGATGATGGATTAAACCCAGATTTTTGTGACTGGGGTGAATTTTTACATTGTCCAGCATTCCGTCCATCAGCTGTTTCTTTTGCATATGCCTTATTCCTGAGTTATGGCTGTATTAGATTCCTTTGTTCCATTATCATGATTTATCCATATTGAATCCTTTTTAACTATATGTAACTTACCAGGCAGTAATTACAGTAAGTCAACTATATCATCAAGCCTTGAAAGGTTAGATAAGAGTGACTCCAATTTTTCTAACACTCGGTAATCCTTTAGAAGACTTTCTTGAAGTTTTCCCATGTTTTTAATGTCAAATCTTTTTTATTGAATTTTCTGAAACACTGGATAAACAGTACATATGCACAGAAGTACAGTGGTAAAATAAATAAATATACAGATAGAACGCATCAGTGTTCTTGGAGTAAGGATACAGAGAGAGGGAGAGGAGGAGGCTGTGTAGGATTTGACTTGATGACAAAATTGCCATGTTGACATTTGTATTTTACAGACATCAACCACATATTATAGGTTATGCAGATCTTGTGATACATGTTGTATATGGTCGTAATAACAATACATCACAATAATCATGAACAAATATCGAAGAGGTTCTAATAACCACTGCATACATCTTGATTAAGTTGTAGGGTTAATGGTAGAACCAACAGCGGAGTTGATAAATTAGTTCTAATCTGGCTATGAATTGTACCTAAACCATACACAGTGGAATAAAAAGTGCAAGAGCTCTATGTGAGTGGGGAAGGAATCGAGATGGAGTATGTGTTATAAGGTAAGTTGGCTGTGAAAGAGTATGTCTTAAGAGAGAGTAGCTCTCTCCTGATAGAGTAGTTTACGGTGGAATGTAGCAAAGTAGTTTTGTATCCAACGATCTTGGTCTTTGAGGGGAGCGCCCTGGGGAGGGTTGTAGTGACACATTATCAGCACCTCTAAGGAAGGTGATCCATTCTTGCCGCATTCGGAAAGATATTGACTTGAAATTCTTCCAGTTATGTAGTATCAATTTGCACGCTAAAGTAAGCATTATGTCCAGTAGGTAGCGATCACCATCGGTTTTCAGCTGACTGTCTAGAGGGCAGAGGAGAATATATGAGAACTCATGTGTGGGAGTAATATTGAAAGTGTGTTTAATGCAATCCAGTATTTTACTCCAGAATGTATTTAAAATTGGGCATTCGAAAAAACATATGTGCTAGGTTGCCTTTGTGTTTCTCGCAGTTCCAACAATTGGGATTAGGAATGAGTCCTATTTTAAAACGTCTAGAGGGCATCCATTATGATCTGTTGATAATCATTTATTTAGTTTGAGATAAGGTTGGTGATATCTTATTAGAAAAAGGAGATTTGTTAATGTAATCCTAGTGTTCAATTCCGCTTCCCATTTTACTTGATTGCGTGAAAGGGATTTGTTTTGGTTGGGTAGCAGAAGTTTATATATGCCGGAGACCATTTGGCCGGATCTGAATAAGAGGCCTAATAAGTTAGGGAGAGATGGAGTTCTCAAACTTCAGATCTCTAAAAAAAAAACTCAAGTTTTCCCACGTTTTTAAGTTCAGCTCTTATATCTTTCAACTGTGAACTTTTCTCCACGTACCTAGTCACTTGATCGTCTATAGCATATGCCATCTTCAAAGGCTTGTAGTAATTGCACCCACTGCTTGCAATACTGAAGAAACTGTTGGAGTGGATTTATCTTTTAAGACCTCTTGATCCCTACTAGCAATGCGTGAACTATTTGTTTTCTGCTCTTGTAAACTAGGGGCCAGATGTAGGACACCAAATACCGGTCGGTAACGGCCGATTTCGGCCGTTACCGACCGGTATTTGGTTTGTGAGATGTAGGGGGCCCAAATGTTAACGATTCGGTAAATTTACCGATTCGGTAAAATACCGAATCAGTACATTTACCGAATCCGTAAATCTAGATGTAGGTGGACTTAAAATAGTGCCACAGGCCCTTAAGAATTCGTTATTTACCATGACATACTATGTCATGGTAAATAACGAATTCCTGTGTACATGCACATCTGTGCATGTACACCTGTGCCATGTGGCACAATTAGGGCATGTATGTGTGTCACATGGCACACAAGCCAGAATCAGGGGTGCAACAGGATGTCAAAGTGACACCCTGTCCCCCTTGCAAAATCAGTAATTTTTTCTGTAATTGACATTGATTCCTCTGGGCCTCAAGGCCCATAGGAATCAATGGCAATTATTACCGAATCATACAGATTCGGTAAAAATTACCGAATATTTTCCTACATCTGATTTACCGAATCTAGGCCCACATGCATCAAGCATTTTTGCAGTCGCAGACGGTGCGATTCCTTAAAATCGGCCGTTTGCGAATGCAAAAGTGCTTGTTGGGATGCATCATGCCATTTTAGAAGTCGCATCTTTTTTACGATTTCTAAAATTGCGTTAGCATTTAAGAAATCGCAATTGTGCGATTTCTTAAATGCTATGCATCATTATAGAAAAATATGCGTTTTTTTAAATTGGAAGTGCAATTTACCACGAAGTTCAACTTCGTGGTAAATAGCGAAATTGATTCAAAATGCACAAAAATGCATTTTTTAAACTGTAAAGTTACACACACACATGTCCTTAGGACATGTGTGTATGTAACTTATGCTGAAAAGTACATTTCAGGGGTGCATGGGGGGGTCCTTTGGACCCCCCCCTGCACCCATGAAATTTTCTAAGTGCCACTCGCAATTTCCATTGACTCCTATGGGCCTTTTGGCCCATAGGAATCAATGGGAATTGCGAAAATTAAGTTAAGAAATCGGTATTTCTTTGGGATTCGGTAAAAAATTCGATTTTTACCGAATCCCACAAGAATACCGAAAATATTGATGCATATCATTTTGCATTTCTTAATTTGCGATTCCTTATTTTTCGCAAATTAAGAAATGCAAAAAGACACAATGATGCATGTGGGCCTTAGAGTCTGTAAATCAGATTTACCTACATCAGGCCCATAATTCCATGTCTAGAAAGAGGTGGCAAGACTAGACCAATCAATTCCAATAACAAGTTTGAGTCATCCAATGAATTTGCAATAGAACTGTGAAGTGTTTTATTATCCTTTAAACGACTTGGAGACTTTTCAGTTGAGCCCTCTTCTCTCTCTGTCATTTCCATCATAGGATCAATTCCATAAAACGAATGCGAGTCGGATTTATAAATAAATGAATAAGCATTCTCTGGTATGGCTGTTGCTGTAAATGTATGTTGTAACTGTGGAAAGTGCAGTAGTGATGTTGTTTCTGTGTTAGCTGAACCGAAGTCAGCTTGCAAATGCGTGGATATTAGATTTATTGTAGGACTTTCTTGAGCTAAAGCAGATTTTTCCACAGCAACTCTTCCCTAAACAGGCTCTTATTGAACTTAGCTTTTGTCAAAGGAAACGAAAAACAACTGGGGTGAAGAAACCAGCAAAGGAGGCTGTAGTGATACATCACGCAGGAAATTTGGATAATTCTTCTTTATTTCCAAAGTAAAGTTGTACAGAGAAAAATAAGGTGCTGCCAGCTTGAAGAAGAACTCTGGACTGCACATACACTCTAACACACTCACTGTGACATACATACATTCTAATACTGACATGCATTAATTCTGGATGGAACATAACTAGGTCACATACTATAAAATGTAATATGATGCAAGCATCACTACACATCCTCCTCCTTAAATAAAAAACAAAATAAACTAAAGAAAAACTAAAAACTTATTTACACACAAAATCATCTAAAAATTTAGGAGTAACAACATTTCTTCCACTTCTGGTACATGTTTGAGGTTGTACATTTTTTGAAGCAGATGGATTGACTTCGCATGAATTCTGAGGTGTACCAGAACTAATCTCTTTAGGATTATCAGACAGAGATGATGAAGATAAAGAACATGATTCTTCATTAAACAATTCTTCATTATCATTCTGAAACTCTTCAACTAACAATTCAGATCCAACTAGAGGAATTGAAGGTTGGGAGGCATCACTGTGACTGTCAAACGAACTTGTATTGGGATCTGAAGATTCAACTGGAGTTAACCACCAAAAATCACCAACATTACCCATCTCCCTTTCCTTATTTTTTGAAAAACTAGATCCTCTGGCTAAAGCAATCTTGCTCATGTGATGAATGGAACCATCGTCTAGCAACACGGTATTGCGCATCACTTTGGTAATGGTTTTTGGATCAGAGAAGCGAGGTTGTAACTTACCAATTTTCTTGGAAGACTTAACTCTAACTAATTGACCAACCTCAACTTGTGTATCCCTGGTGCCATGTTTTTTATCATAATACACTTTATTTTTGTCTTGAGATTTGCAAATATTATCACTGACACTGACAGCATTCCAAACATATGCTTTACTTCTGCCCAACCATGTGGGATTTAACTTGGAATAAGGGAACCTGCCTCTCATAAGACCAAACGGACTTTCACCATTAGTTTCATGAACCGTGATTCTGTATGACCACAACATCTTGTTAAGTTCAACAAACCAATTCTTCCTGTTCTTATTGGCCAGCTGTAGCGTGCCTTTAATGATTCTGTTAACTCTTTCAACAACTGAATTGCCTTGAGGATGATAAACAGCAGCAAATCTTTGTTTGATACCTGAGGATTCCATAAAGACCTTCATGGCATCAGACTTGAACTGAACACCATTATCCGTCAAAATGGACGCAGGCAGACCTTCTCTGATGAAACATTCATCTAAAAATGCTATAACTGTGTCAGTGCTTATTTTGTCAACCACTTTCAATTCAATCCATCTGGAAAATAGATCTACTACTACTAGTATAAATTTGATGGACTCGTCTTGCCATATGATAGGTCCCATAATATCTAAAGCTAACTCTTCCCATGGTAATTTGGGACATTTAAGTGAGGACATTGGAGGATTGAGGGTTTTTTGGCTCTTATCAGAACATTCACATTGCACACAATCACGTACAGATCTTTCTATCTCTAAATCGATACCGGGCCACCAGTACAAAGCTTTTATTACTCTTTTAGTTCTGGATATACCCGGATGTCCCTCATGTCCTAATGAAATAATTTTTTGACGTACACCAGATGGTGGTATAAGTTTGTCACCACGACATAGGAAATCATCATCCACACTAAGTTCATCCTTAATCTCCCAAAAGGGCTTAAGTTGAGTGTCAGATTTTGCTAAAACAAACCAACCTAGATTGATTTTTTTCTTGATTGCATCCAGTACTCCATCCTTGACAGATGCTGAATTCCACTCATCTTTTGATAATCCATTTGGATCAGAAAATATACCAGCAACACAAAAATCATTCCACGAGTTTTCATCAATTTCCTTCATGGGTAAGGGTAACCTACTTAAAAAATCCGCAACTACATTTTTAGCTCCAGGTACGTATTGTATGGTGTACATATAATCTTGAAGTCTCATGGATAAGCGAGCAATCCTGGCTGAAGCTTTGTACAAACCCTCAGTAGTGAGAAGTTTGGTCAGGGGTTTGTGGTCTGAACGTAATATAAATTGTTTGCCCCATATAAATTTACGAAAATGTTCCATAGACCATACCACAGCCAGAGTTTCGCGCTCAATTACAGAGTATTTCTCTTCACAAGGTGACAAAGAGCGTGAAGCAAAAGCAATAACAACTTCAACACCCTGCTCAGAAATTTGTGAGAGAACACAACCTAAACCAACACCGCTAGCGTCAGTGGTCAAATACGTTATAGCAGAAGGGTCAAAACCTTGTAACATTGGTGCATTAACTATTGCATATTTGATTTCCCTGAAGGCAGCTTTACATTTCTCATCCCAAACAAAAGGTGATTTATTCTTCATGAGAACACGCATGTGAAACGTTTTCTGTGAAAATTGATTGACAAACTTAGAGTAGAACTCAGCTAAACCCAGAAATGATCTGAGTTCGTCCTTTGACTTAGGTTCAGGAGAGTTTACAATAGCTTCCACTAGTTTCGTTTTAGGTTTTATGCCTCCATCACAGATCTCATGACCTAAATAAGTAACGGAATTTTGCGAAAATTTACATTTACTGAGTTCTCCAACTAAACCATTTTTAGCTAGGATACTAAGAACTTTTCTTAAGAGATTGTCATGGTGATCTTTATCTTTCCCCATGATTAGGATATCATCTTGGAAGAAAATTACCCCTTTTACATGTCCAAACAAGTTTGTCATTAATCTCTGAAATACTGCTGCCGCAGATGCTAAGCCAAATGGCATTCTTTTAAATCTAAAGCATCCAAATGAGGTAGCAAAAGATGTCAAGTGTCTGCTTTCAGGATCAAGAACAACTTGATGATAAGCTGCTGATAGGTCAAGAGTAGAAAATACTTTTGCATCTTTGGTCAAAGACAACATTTCATCAATGCGTGGAAGTGGATACTGGTCAACCAAAATTTGACTGTTCAGATACCTCAAATCCACACACAAACGGGCTTTGCCATTGGTCTTGCGTGCGACGACCAATGGCGAAACCCATTCAGCTGCTTCTACAGTCTCAATAATATTAGAGCTCAATAATTTATCTAACTCAGCTTTGACTTCATCCTTGATAATCATAGGAATGTTCCTAGCTTTGTGGATTTTTGGGACTGCATTATCTTTGAGTCTAATTTGGTGTGCAAAACCTTTTAGTTTACCAATGTTACCAGTAAAAACAGAAGGAAACTCATTAATGACCCATTTTTTGGTGTCTTCACTTATACATGAAACCAAGACTTGTTCCTTACTGTTAGGATCTAGAATTATATGTAGGCTTTTTTGGTCCCTCCAACCTAAAACCGAAGGGCCCTCTTTGGAAACATACAGTTTGCAAGTGGCATGCATTCCTTTGAATTTGAAAATTAAAAGCCTGAACCCTAAAATCACAATTGTGTTGTCAGTATAGCTTACAGGTGAAATATCAGAGGGTTCCAACCAATTACCAATTTGGTTAACAAACTTCTGATCCCAAACACTCTTATTTACAATAGTATATGGTGATCCAGAGTCTGCAGCTAGTTGTGTCATGACTCCACCTAACGATACTTGACATAACGGTTTACTGGAATCAATATCAGAAATATTCAAGACTACTTTTTTTTTTACAACATTTTGCACAAGTAATACTTCTTCATCGGACGATGAGGTGCAATCTCGTGCTACTTCTTGGATGCATGCAATTTTACTTTTGGAATTTTTAAATACCTTCCTCTTACACGCATTAGCAAAATGCCCCATAACCCCACAATTCAAACATTTAGTGTTTTTGGCTGGACACTTAGGATAATGGGCAAGGTGAGAATGACTACCACATCTATAACACGCTGGTTCAGAAGTTTTCTTATAGTCAGAGCTCTCTTTTTTAGAATTGCCAGGTCTGTAGTCTTTGTTAGTTTTAATAAAGGATTTCCCTTCAGAAATTTTGTTTACCATATCAGGTTCCTTTTTGTCACTGGAAAGAGAAGCTTTTGCACAACGCTCTGAAAGTTCTGCTTTTTTGACCATAGCAATAATTTCTTTCAAAGTTCCATCACCTTCAACCCATAACTTATTTTGAATGGTTTTAGTTTTGGTATACATGACAATTTGATCACGAATAAAGTCATCATGGAGTTGAGCAAATTTGCACTTAACAGCTAATTTTCTAAGTGCTGAAACGTAGTCCTCTACTGATTCGGATTTTTCTTGCTTGCGTTGGAAAAAAGAATGTCTGGTGACAGCAATGCAAACACATGGAGAGAAATAATCATCAATATCCAATAGCGCCGAATTGAATACATCAATGTCACCTCCAGATCTATCAGTTTTGTCTAATTGATTGAAGATTCTCAATCCTTCAGGACCAAGACCTAATAATAAAATCCTTTTTTTTCTTTCAGGAGTGAAAGGTCCACTTACATCTTCCATGTTTGCAACATAGTTCAAAAAATATTCTTTCCAATCCAACCAAGCAACAGGAGGATCACCTGGAACAACTAAAAATTCCCTTGGAGCATTTAAGTTTAAACCAAGTAAAGGCTTTTCACTAGAAGTTGTAGCACTGTTAGTGTCAGGCATATTGATTGAAGTAAGATAATATATATATTATATTTGTAATTGTTTTTGTTCAAGTAATATATATTATATTTGTAATTGTTTTTTTTTTTTTTTAAGTAAAAACAAATTAATTGCAGGCAGCACCTTAAATTAAGTAATCTGTACGTAACGTTCGTAATTGTAATTACTAACAGTGAAAATTAAGATAAAATGTAAATACCAGAAGATTTGTCAGTGTCCGGACCCAAAGCTGACTGAATTGCGGTGAAAATGTAAATAAACACCTGAAAAGCGATTTAAAATGGCCGCCAACGTGACCTTGCGTGGGGTCGTACCCACAATGCACTGCAATGTTTGCTGACGTAGTGAGCAGTGACGGGGCTTCAGAGAGAAGGCGCCGCGACGTTTGAATTCGCTGAGCACCAAGCCAAGATGCTGCAGCAGTTAGTCCAACGGCAAGAATCAAAAGATGCACAGCGCTGGTTAAGTCATTTGCCTGAAGTAAGAATCGCTTTCTACTTTCTTATAAATAAAATCTCACCGCAATGCCCTGAAGTAGGTCCGATGAACAATGAGGAGATTTCCTTAAAAAAAAACGGGTTTTTCTTGAACACGTAGAAACGCGATGGAAATCACACTGAAGCAGGATCACGAAGCAGGGTCATAGGATCACAGCAATCTTCATTATATTAATAGTTTCCCTCGTCGCCAAATTTGTAGTGATACATCACGCAGGAAATTTGGATAATTCTTCTTTATTTCCAAAGTAAAGTTGTACAGAGAAAAATAAGGTGCTGCCAGCTTGAAGAAGAACTCTGGACTGCACATACACTCTAACACACTCACTGTGACATACATACATTCTAATACTGACATGCATTAATTCTGGATGGAACATAACTAGGTCACATACTATAAAATGTAATATGATGCAAGCATCACTACAGAGGCCTCTAACCAAAACACGAAAAAAGTGCATTTAATTAAATGATTGGAGGAAGTGTATACTAACGGAGGTAAATCAGGTGTCCCGCACAGTAAGTAAATGTGTCAAATCTACCTCTAAAAAGAGTGCTTGGTTAACCTTGCATGATAAGGCAGAATAGTCCAAACGGTAAAACAGAGGAAGCATAAGTAATTATCAGCCTGATTCATCATTCTCCCGTTTTGCGAGCCCCTAATAGCGATTCATAAGGAATCGCTATTAAGGACTTGCAAAACGGGATTCATGTAGGAATTGCTAAATAAATAGCGATTCCTACACATTCCTTATTTGCGAGTAGCAAATTGCTAATAGCAAATAAGGAATAACTCCCCATACATTCCTATGGGCCAAAAGGCCCGTAGGAATGATTGGGGAGTATTCCTTATTTGCGATTAGCAATTAGCTAATCGCTAATAAGATAGCGATTTAAAGGGTGCCAGGGGTGTCCAAAGGACACCCTGTAGCACCCCTTAAATGCAAATTGAAACAGGTGTTGCACACACACATGTCCAAAGGACATGTGTGTGTGCAACATGCAACTTAGAAAAATGCTTTTAAAAGCATTTTTCTAAGTTTTCGCTATTTACCACGAGGTTTGACCTCGCGGTAAATAGCGGGCCGAAATTGCGAATTCACAATTTTTAAATGGATGATGAATTGCATTTAAGGAATCTCAAATAGAGATTCCTTAAATGTAATTCCTCGCAAAATAGCGAAATCGCTATTACCGATTTTTGCATTTGGGATGATGAATCCCAAATGCAAAAATAGCGCTCGCAAAGGGCCAGATTCTCAGAATCTGGCCCTTTGCGAGCCGATTTCGGCTTGATGAATCAGGCTGTAAATGACCATTGTATCGATTAATTGCAAAGTAATTACATAAAATAGCTAAAACTTTAAAATCGAAATGTACGAACAGTCACAGGGGGTTGCTTTGCTAATTCATAAACAAATAATTAATCAGACCTCCATTAAAAACAATAAAAAAAGATAATAAGTAAAGAGAACCACAGTATTTTCTAAGGTACGTTCATTAAGGTGTTTTTTTCACAGTCACTGATACAAATTCAATAACTTTTGACAGCATTACATTCAAACTATAATCAACAGTTGTTTGATTCCTATTAAAAATTATACATAAAAGATATACATATATATATATATATATATATAGCTCCAAAACTCGCCTTACTACGTCAAATCCAAAAACCCGAACAGACAGGCGTGGACCCTGGTTTTCTTAGTGCATTATTTTATTTTGCCAATGCCGCCATGGCGCGTTTCGGGAGATCCCTCCCTTGATCACATGACATCTCATTGATTTTTCGTATCGCTTTTAAAGTGCTAGTGCAGTGCAGCCTCTTACAGACATAGAAGAAATACTTTCCACCCACATGTCTTTCTATTATTATTCATATCTGCTTAAATGCTTGATTATTAATCCATTTTTTACAATTTCTTCATGGAATAATTATTATGTTTACAAACTTGTGACAGCATAAATGCATAAAAAAAGAAACCATTCATTTTCAACTATGTCGATAAACGCCAAATCTCATTAGTGAAATTTGTGCAGGGGCGTGGCTAAGCACGCAATGGCGGCAGACATGCCTGGGTAGAGCTCCGTGAGAGACTCCCCTGCCACAGGTCATTTCTCCGCCTTTTATTGCCCGCAACACTCTGAAACTGCCATTGAGTGCCTGCTGAGCTCTCTACTGCCGATTGCTGAAGTTTGGGATGGCTGACTCGCTCCAGGCTGCTCCGGTGGCTGCGAGCGCTCCCTGCCAGATTGGAGCCCCTTGCGGACCGGCGCGAGGAATTAGGCGAGGCCGGGGATTCATCAGGCCTTCTGGGCCCACCAGAACGGACAGCTGCCTACGCCCCCTGACGGCATCTGGGCATCGTCGGATCCACCCTTCACCTTCCCTAGAGGGACCGGTTTAGCGATCGGAGTAGCGGAGCAAGACCGGCCCCTGCTGACCTGCGTGGCGGTGGAATCTGAGTGCCCGGATCGGCGAGGGAGTGCCCCCACCCGCCACAGCAACCAAGCGGCACGCCCCACGGCTCCCCTGGGATCTCTTGGAGTGCCTTTCCCGCCGCCCGGGTGCTGGCCGTCCCGGGGTTCCATCTGCGGACTCTCTGACCGAGGCCCCCAGCGCCAGACATTTGTACCCACCCGAGGCCGGGGATGAGGCCCACTGCACAGGCCCGGGACTGAGGGCCGTGGTCGTTTGCATCAGGGGAGGTGGGAAGCGGGGCGGGGCACGCCTGCAGGGCCCCCCCCCACGGACTTACCTGCACCGAAGCGAAGGGCTGAATACCTGGAACTAACACCATAGCAAGGGGGGACTGTCTGAGACGGACAGCGCGGCCTACACGTTAGGCCTGGTGAGATGCAGGGGGCAGCCGGGACCAGCGCAGCACCGACCGGAGGTCCCGTGGGGCGACGGGAGCGGAGGTGGTGAGTTGCGGACACTGGTGCCTCGGAGGTGCCCAGGAACCGCGCACGACAGCATTGGGCGTAGTGGGGCGCTAGTGCAACACACCATTGCGGCGCTCCCCCCTCCCCTCCCGTTGATTTTCGGTGACCAAGACGCCCTGCCGGGGCATTGGTGAGACTACCAGTGTGGAGGGAGTCGAGAGCACGTGCTATCCGGACGACACCGGAGGGCTTGACCTGCTGAGAGGGTCCCTTGACAATGCGCCACTAACCCTGGGCTGACCTAACATTTGGACCCTACCCAGTGCGTGCAGCGCTCCTTCCCCCCTGTTGCATTGTCACGCGGGGATAACAGCGGAACTTGGCAGCATCTTGCCCTGGCGACGGCGCTTGCTCACGCACGAAGCGTCCCAACTTCGCATCCAACCGCTTGAGACGAGCAGCTTTATTCCTGAGACACACGAGGGAGCTGTGAGGACCTGGGGGTATACCTGCCTGGATTGCTTGGACCTGCACCAACCTCCCCCTTTCCTGTGGGCCCTGATTTACTTGTGCCATAGCAGGTCTCCTTGCACTACTCCTCTGACCGACCACGACGCAACTGCTCATCTCGGGGGGACCTAAAACGAGAGCTGGAACTGGCAACGCGCAGGTGAAGGGTAAAATGGCGAAGCAGACGGAGATAGATCACACCGCCTCCAAGCTGGACACGATGCTAGCGGCCATGGAAAGACTCGAAGAATCAATGCAACTGACCCGTGCCTCTTTAGAGTCTAAAATTGATAGTGTGGCTATAGACATGACGCATCTCCGAGCGGATCACAAAAAACTGTCTGAGAGGACGACGACACTGGAGACCACGGTGACGGACCTGACCCCCAAAATAACCCAGATGGATAAACATGTGCAGAATCTTCTTAACAGGGTGGAATTCCTGGAGGATCGTGCGGAAGATGCGGAAGGACGGGCGAGGCAGAACAACATCCGCATTGTAGGTCTGCCGGAATGGTGGGAGCCCCGGGAGGCACCAGAACATGTGGAGCGGTGGATCAGGGACATTCTCCCGGAAGGTACCCTCTCGCAGCACTTTGTGGTGGAGCGTGCTCATCGCGTGCCGTCTAAACCCCCCCCTGAGGGCTCCAATCCTCGGCCCATGCTCATTCGAGTGCTGAACTATAGAGATCGGGACACTGTTCTGCGGGAAGTCAGAAAGTTGGGGGAGGTCAGAGTGGACAACGCCACGATTATGTTCTTCCCGGACTTTACGATTTAGGTACAGCGGCAGCGGCATTCCTTTCTAGACGTCAAGCAGCGACTCCGCTGCATGGCACTTAAATACTCCCTCTTATTCCCTGCCCGCCTACGGGTGGTAGCACAGGACAGGACGTACTTCTTTAGCACCCGGAGGCTGTTGAGACCTGGCTTGACTCGGGAATCGTCCCTGACCCGGGTGGCCCACCCCTGAGATCCCGTCGTGGAGGAGGTGCTCGACGGCGCCGGCGCAGAAGACACTCAACGACAAACTCGGTGCACCCAGAGGCGAACATTGGCCCTACCCCTGAACACCGCATTGAGGAGCAACAGGAGGCTATCCGCAGAGTGGCAGAAATCAGCGGAACGCAGCCGGACGCCCCAGCCGCGGGTGCTAGTCCTGGCGCCGTGGGGAGTGATGATGAATATATATATGGTCTACTGGACTCACAGGTATCGGTTGAACTCCCGGATGTCACACCACAGACGGCTGATTTGCTTCATTAGCACTGCTGCGGGTTCATTGGGTGTTACAGAGTGGAATGCAACACCTTCCTGCGACTTAAGTGCCCCTGCATTTTTTGTTGACCGGGGAGACGACTGTGTGGACCCGGCGTGTACCGGGGGGAAGCCTGATCTCGGACACGCAAGCCCCGACTGCTGTGCAGGCTGTTGGCCGACTACTGCAAGGGGCCCTGACCCTGGTGGGTCTCGGAGGGGGATGCGGGTGTGATACCTCCCGATGGTAAGTCCTTACATGTGACCTGACTGCAGTGGCTGCGGGACTGCTACCGCTTTGATAGCGCCTGGAACAGTGTGCCTCTGCTGACATTGGGCTGTGCGACTTTAGAAGCCTGTGGCATGGGAGGAGTGCCCATGTCATTACTGCATGTATCACAAGTACATTTAACATACGTGCTTAACGAACCCACCTTCTGTTTTTTGAACTTACGAACGGTTAGTGCTCATTAGAGCGTTTGGACGACGGCATGTTTTGCAGTCGACCTTTTGGCATTGTTATGTGTTTTATGGTTACAGGATTGGTGCAAATTACCCCTCCCCCTAATGTGAGTAGGTGTGTTGATGTGGAGCAATGGGCAATGTGTGAGGCGTTATGCGATGATCTGCACTGGAGGGGCGTGGATTGTGGTGCAGTGGGTGGGTGGGGGCACTGGGTGATAGAGATGAGATGTTATAATGGCTGTGGTTAAATTCTGCACTTGGAATGTCCGCGGTATGCACACCCCCTCACGTCGCTATCAGGTGTACTCGTACCTAAAGCGGCACCGGGTACAGATAGCGCTATTACAGGAGACGCACCTGACGGAGACAGAGACACACACACTACGCCGCCGCTGGAGGGGGCAGATATATGCTACAGGCTACTCGGCATTCGCGCGTGGGGCTCTCATATGGATTCGCCCGGGGGTCCCCTTTTCCATGACTGTCAGAATGTAGGACCTGGCGCGCCTGCCTGAACTACAGTATCCATGAGAATTAGGGCTTGAACTACATTTCCCATGATGCCTGGCGGTTTGCAGGATATCATTGGGAGGAGCCGGGTGATCGGGGCTAGTGATTCCTAGCTTGCCGAGGGAACGGCTGTTCCCTAGTTTGTTCCGGTGTTCCTGTTCCGTTTCCAGAAGGCTTTCTGGAACTCGTCTCCGTCCTCGGAGTAAGGCAGCAGTTCCGGTATTTCTGTTTCGCGCTGGCTAGCACGTCTTGTTTTCCTTGCTCGTATTGCGCTCAGAACGCTGTTCTGAGTAAGTTTTCAGTGCCTTGCGGCTGTGAGGACAAAGACTTGCACTATACTGGGTGTTGCGCTCAGTGTTGGAGCCCCGCTGTGGTGTCGCAATAATTTTGGTACTTACATTCACTCAAGTGGCGGAGTAAAGGGGGGTAGGACCTCTGCACTGCCGTCACGAATACTTGACGTGGAAACCATTTTTACTCTGTGGAATATAAATGCCTAAGCGGATGACTGTAGTGATGGAACTACGTCATGCCGTGTTAGGTTTGATTTAAATTACTTTTGGTACTTTGGAGTTAACTTTGCATATTCCTTGTACTGGAGGATACAGCTGGTTGTGGCTGGGACTCTTTGTTTCTTCTTCCCTTGCACAAGGGATTGTGGCACATGCATTGTGCAATTTCATTTCTTGGATTGATCTTTACTTTGGAACTTGTGAAAGGATTACTTTTAGAGCTTCCTGCATAATGCTATGGGGTATGTGTCTAGTGAGAACGAGCTATTTAGGCAGGAGTGGTTCATCACCTATATTCATATGTTTTATATGTTTGTGCAGGAAGGAAGGAAGGCAGAAGAGACAGCGGTATGAAGATGTATACACAAGGGTTTCTACAGGTGAATCATAATGGTCGTTTGCTAGTGAGATTGTAATGAGAGTAGGATTACGAATTGTATTAACCGTTGTATGTTTTTCTTGCAGCTTCTTATCCCCTGCTGTCCCTTCCTTCTACTCTTTATTCTTTTGGGTTTTTCCCCGTAATGGGGTTCTTTCCCTCACCGTATCGTCTGAACACCCTGTGATATAATATTCGGGGTGTTCGGAAGGTCCGGAGGTGGAGCATTGTTTCGGCATACGGATCCTGCGGAGTGCAACCTTGACAATGACGCATAGCAACATAGATAAGGAAGGCAGATATGTGTTACTTCAGGGCAACCTAGACGGCCAGCACATAGCACTGGCATCTATTTACGCTCCCAATGTCGACCATGGACGATTCCTCACACACTTATCGATGACAATTGCCGCATGGCCAGGGGCACCGCTTCTGCTAGGAGGCGACTACAATTGTGTCCTTGATGTTGTGTTAGATAGGCCCGCCCCTCCTTTGGCAAATGCGACGTTGCACGGCACGTCACGCGCATTTGCTGACTGGGCAACACAATGGGATCTCACTGACGCTTGGCGCAGCCGCAACCCTACCACACGGACTTACTCGTACTATTCGGGCACTCACGCGCTGCATGTCAGACTCGATAGCTTCATGCTGACCAGTGATCTCCTACCCTTAGTCACTGACTCCCAATACCTGGGTCGCACTCACTCGGACCACAATCCACACACACTTGACTTTGCCTGGGTTCGCCCGCACCCGCCGGTACCCACGTGGCGCCTCCAGCCCGATGTCTTGCTGGACGCTCCCTTTCGGAAACTACTCTTGAACCGTGTTCTGCAGTACTTCGAAGACAATACTGACACCGCCTCTACCCCGCAGGTTGAATGGGATGCATTCAAAGTGATCGTGAGGGGTCATTGTTTGGGAGCGCAGGCGGATTAAGACGCCAGGTGGACAGGGAATTGACGCAATTAGAGACGACACTGCTATCGGGCGAATGGGAGGCAGTGGAGGGGGACGACTTGACCTTGCTAAATAACCGCGGGAAACACGTGCAGCTCCTTGACAGGTTGAAGAACTTGAATTATGCAGCACACTCTGCTCGCATGCATCATGCTGGAGATAAGGCTGGCAAACTTTTGACTTGGTTGGTCCGGAGGGTCACCCAAACGTTGCCGGTAATGTCGATCCGCACTGCGCAGGGTGATGTGGTTTACACCCAGAGGGCCATCCATGAGGCGTTTACGAGCCACTACAGGACCATGTACTGCACCCGCCTGCGAGCTACTACAGCAGAGATTGTTGAGTACTTATCAGGCCTCCCATTGCCGACGATCACTAATGCGCAATGTGAGGAACTGAGTGCGCCGTTCACTGCGGAAGAACTCCAAGCTGTTATATACTCTCTTTCGAACGGCAAGTCCCCCGGGCCCGATGGACTGCCGGCGGAGTTTTATAAGGCGTATTCCACCTTTCTCATTCCCGAATTGCTGCGAATCTATGCGGCAGCGATACGAGATGCAGCGCTTCCTTCGTCCCTAAACGAGGCCAATGTGATCTCACTCTTGAAGCCAGGTAAGGATGCACTGAATGTGGGGTCCTACAGGCCACTTGCCCTCCTTAACACGGACTACAAGATCCTGGCATCTGCATTGGCCCCGAGATTGGCACCTCTGGTCCCTGCACTAGTGCACGCAGACCAAAACGGATTTGTCCCTACCCGCAACACGTCTTACAACATTAGACGGCTATTCCGGGTGCAGAGCCTGGCGGTGACCCGGTGGCCCCACTCGGGCTGCATGGTTCTCGACCTTGAAAAGGCGTTCGACTCGGTGGAATGGCCCTACCTGGCGCTGGTGCTGGAGACATTTGGGCTGGGTGAGGCCTACCTCCGCATGGTGGAACTCCTCTACTCTGCACCCGTAGTGCGGGTTCGAACGAACAAGCTTTTCTCAGATCCGATTCGTGTCCGACGGGGCACGAGACAGGGATGTCCCCTCTCCCCCCTGATTTTTGCGCTCATGATGGAGCCCCTGGCGACACAACTACGTGCCTCTGGCGAGAACTGGGGGATCCCATTGATGGATGGGATGCATTCGGTGTCGCTCTATGCCGATGACCTATTGCTCTACATCAGGGACCTGACCTATTTCCCCCGTGCCCTTACAGACAATTTCAGTAGCTTTGGCGAAATGTCGGGGCTGCGTGTCAATTGGGCCAAGTCAGGGGTGTACTCTTTTGCAGCAGACATCCCCGAGTGCGACGTCACGGTAATGGGCGAGGGGCTCCTCTGGTACCCCACAGTGTTCCGTTATCTGGGAGTCCATGTGTACCGCGACCCCACGGATCTACTGGAAGGCAACCTCACAAGAGCGATTTCTTCGCTTACAGCGCAAGTTTCTTTTTGGAACACTCTTCCGCTGAATGTGCCCAGCCGTATAGCCTTGGCTAAAAAGATCGTTTTACCTAAGCTGCTTTATTTTTATGCAAACTTGCCGGTATATGTCCCGGTTCGCACCTTTCGCGAGCTCGAAACTTTACATCGGCGACTGATCTGGAACAAAGGCCGACCCAGAGTGGCTTTGAGAACCCTCCATGCTGCGACCGATAGTGGTGGGTTGGCGGTCCCTAACCAAGAGCTGTATTACCTAGCTGCACAGCTGCAATGGGTGGCTTACTGGCTGAGTGGGCGTAATTTGAGTGATACGGCCACGACGGAGACGATCATGTCGGTCCCACAGGTACATGCGTTGTTCCATCCTTTGACTAAGTCCCATGTGCAGAATCAGCTCCACCTTGAGGTGGCGAGAAAGTGCTTCTTGAGAAGCCTGAAACTCACTGCAGCGGTGAAACCGTACGCACCTAACCTACCGCTACTGGGCACACCCTGGGGATCCGGGATACTCACGGCGCCACTACTGGAAAGTTGGGGAGCGGCGGACTTAGAAAGCTTGGGTGACCTGTACGAGGAGGGCGCACTGCTCCCTTTCGAGACACTTGCAGATAACACAGGGTTACCGGCAGGGCAATTCCTGACACATGCGAAACTGATGCACACATTGACGAGAGCCTAGGGACCACTGGCGGAGGAACCACCGACACACCTACTTATTCAATACTTACATGTGATGGGACACGGCTCTCACCTCATACATTGGATTGCCCAAGCGTTGCACACACACACACAATTCTCCCCTCAGCGCTTGCGAGACAAATGGACGACTGATAGAGGACGGGACTGGTCTGACAAAGAGTGGACGAGGGTGCTAGCTGGAGCTCTACATGTACCACGCAATGCACGCTTTAAGATCATACAGTACTACGTGATTCACCGAGCGTATCTGTCCCCAGACAAAATTAATCGCTACTTTGGACTCACCACAACAAAGTGCCCTAAATGTGGACTTGTGGATGCACAGTTTCTACATGTCCTCTGGTCCTGCGCTTTGCTACAGCCTTATTGGACCGCGGTGTCGACTGCTTTGGCGAAAGCGACAGGGGGCACCTTACCACACACTTGGGAAGCTTGTCTGTTGGGGTTATTTAAAAGGACGAAGCAGACGAAGGTCCAAGCGAGATTCTGGGACCTAGGACTGATTACAGCTAAACGTCTCATTACCAGGCGTTGGAAACATAGTCTCCCCCCCCAAACGGTGCAGTGGAGACGCTCACTGGATACTTGGGCGAGAGCTGAGAGTGTAGTACTGCACCGGGAGGGGACGGCGGGGCTCCGGATGTACCCTATCGCGACAGAGTGGGATGGTACCCTGACGGCCTACCACCAGGTGTGTCTACAGAATGGTATTACGTGAGCGCTTACTCCATATTCTCCAATGACACCCCTAACATTCTTCTCGCTCCCAACCTCCCCCCTCCCCCTCTCTCCTCCCTCCCTACCCCCCCCCCTCCCCTTCCGCGGAGCTTCCCCTACACCCTACCGCACACGTGAAGGATCCTACGATCACTGCATTGCCGACGACATGTCACATTCGGATTACGCTCCTCTCAGCATCACCGGCTCCACACACTCACACACGAACACGGTTAGACACCACCTGGTTTATGTTTTTTTTTATATTTCTGGGATTGTTCTTTATAGTTGGTAGTTTATTTTCAATGCAAATTTGAATGTGTACTATATTGCCAATGTGAACAACTGAACTGTTTCTCCGGTCATGGTATACTTTGAGCGCTATAGGGAATGATTCTAGGATATGCAGTCGCAATACAGAAGTGCTTTGCACCAACATTGGGCACTGCCATTACTGAACATAAAAGTATCACGCAACAGCTGGTGCTATACGAATATGTAATGCTGTGTTACTGTGCACCTGTTTATTTTGCTCTCTCCTGCCATACCTCCACGAGGGTGAGATGGTCCATACCACCTGGGACTCCATACCTCAAGTAACAGTGCCTTTTATTTGCTTTCACTGCGTATGTGTACTGTTGTATAATGACAAAACGCAATAAACATATTCAAACAAAAAAATTAGTGAAATTTGTGCAATAAATAAATGTGCAAAGGTGTATTAGTGCTTGTAAAACCATCTATTTCCACGATAGTCAAAATATGACTATTCCTAATAAAGTGACTGAAGTGCTTGATTCTTTTAAAGTGCAATAACAGGGTAATAGGACATCAAATACACTACTTTCATTTCATCAAGGGTTGATTCAGTTAAAAACCATTATTAATATTGAGAAGTATTTATTAATATATATACTTTCTATCTAACAATCTTTAAAATCAATCCCTAATTTAATAAAATGTATAAATAGTAATATCCTAAAATCCATTTCCCTAATAAAAAAATCTAAGCAGTGGAGAAAGTGAAATAACATTTCTTAATTAATTCCATGCATTGTTCAATTCATCAGGCATGATACTCAACCAATATATATACACACATGTCCACATAAATACATATAAAAATGCTATATATATATATATATATACGACAACCATTCCCGGCTGTTCCCAGTCTCTAGTTACGGCGAGTCTGTGCGGGTGCCGGCCACCCTATATAAACAAACAACTTTTCCTCCCAGTTTGAAGAAAATGCACAGACTACTCACGATGCTTCAGTGATTTATTTACACGAAGTCAGCAGCTCCCTACCGACGCGTTTCGCCACTTAAGGCTTGGTCACGGTGAATGTGGTCCACATTCACCGTGACCAAGCTTTAAGTGGCGAAACGCGTCGGTAGGGAGCTGCTGACTTCGTGTAAATAAATCACTGAAGCATCGTGAGTAGTCTGTGCATTTTCTTCAAACTGGGAGGAAAAGTTGTTTGTATATATATATATATATATATATATATATATACATATATATATATATATGTTTTATGGATACAGTCAATTAATATTTTATAGGAAGGTATATATTCATATGTTATTCAACCCATTAGGGTGTTTGGAGTCGAATCTTAGGATATATGATGTTTCTAGACTCCTCAATCTAGCCTCCCTATTCCCGCCTCTCCTAGTAGGAAGTATGGCATCAATCACAAAATATTTGAGATATTTGGGATCGCTATAGTGACTGAGCTTAAAATGTCAAGCAATCGGATAACTCTCATCATTGTTGCAAATTGCACAAATGTGCTGTAAAATTCTCTTATGTGCTGGCAATTTCGTACTCCCTATATATTTTAAGTTACAGCTACAGGTGAGCACGTATACAGCATAATCTGATTTGCACGTCAGGTGCAAATTGATTTTGCCAACTCCCGGATCAAATGCTGTTTTATAGCAGGTGGTATTTTCTCCATATTGACATGCTTTACAGACAGAGCATTTAAAGAAGCCTTTTCTAGCCTTTAACCAGGAGTCTTTAGGTCTAGCTTCAATGCTGCTTCTCACCAGTGAGGACCCCATACTGTTCGTTTTTCTGAAAGAAACCGAAGGATTAGTTGGTAGAATACCTCCTATTACTGGGTCACTCTTTATAATGGGCCAATTTTTTCTTACCATTCCTCTAATCTGTTTTTCTTGTCTGGAAAAGTTAAGAATAAGCCTAACTGGTTCTTCTGGTCCTTCTTTTTTGTTCTGTCTGTTATTGTATCTCAGCAGATCCTCTCTACACAATGATTTAGATTTATTGATAGCTGACTCAATCACCTCAGAACTGTAACCCCGATTTAGAAACCTATTCTTGCATTCTTTTTGTTTCATGTTGCAATCTTCCTCCTCGCTACAAATCCATCTTATACGGAGCATTTCTCCATACGGAATGCTCCTAATTAGATGGGACGGATGAGCACTTGAGGCATGCAATAAAGTATTGCCTGCCGTGGGTTTCCGATATAGGGTAGTTGTCAGTTCATCTCCCTTCACCTCAATTTGAACATCTAGGAAGGTTACCTTAAACCTACTCATTTCTGCTGTAAAGTGCAGGTTGACCGTATTATCATTTAACTTTTCTATGAACTCAGATGCACTGTCAAGATCTCCGTCCCAAATTATAAACAAATCATCAATGTAGCGCAGCCAAGTAACTACACTCCTGTTATATGCTTGTTATATGCTTGTTCATGCTTCATATATAAATATTTAAAATATAATACGCTACATAACAAAATATATCAAATATATATAGAAGATCATATTGTGCATGAGAAAAGTTTATCCTAAACACAACCGTCTTTCAAAACTTAACAACTCACAAATATAACAAAGATGCATATGTGAGGCACTCAGGGCACGTAAACAGCACTGACCTAACTGATCTGAGAATCTGTTCCAGTGTCCTCTGAACTCCCCTAGTGGAAACAAAAATAATCACAACCAAATTATTTTAAATTTCATGCCTCGTCTTATGGACACACCCGGCACTTTTGCACAATCCTGCACTCGATAGGAGCTAAGATGCGACATGTGGTTTTTTTCCTTACATACTCCATGTGGTCAAGCAGTCTACAAAATATTATTTCTTGATTAACCAGTCTTAAAGCAAACAGTTGACATGGAATGGTTCCAACCCTTTCCAATCCACAGAGCTTGCCTTCATCAAATACTTATGCTATTGTATTGTATTGTATTGTAATTGCATTTATATAGCGCTTACTACCCCTGATGAGGCGTCAATGCGCTTTTTCGGGGAGTAGCACGCTACTCGGGGGCCCATAGAGGATTAGTGTTGAATTAGTATAGTGAAACATGCAAGTACATTTTAAGCTATGGTGAAAAAATGCAGAGAACGAAAGAGAGACTAATTTAAAAGCTTCGACAGTCTAGATGCTATGCTCCTCATTAGGCGGTAGAGTGTAATACATTACATTAAAGTTGTTATATCCTGCTGTAGTAGGCTCAACCCTTGCCACTGTTGGGCTTGAGAAGGGGGTTTTGGAAGAGCTAAATTTACCGGAAATAGCTTCAAGGGGATATTTAGATTAAGGCAAAAATGTGGATTTTATAACTTTCAAAATATGAGACTTTGCAATTTGAAATACAGCCCACAAAATGAAAAGTTAAAAAAAGAGCTTTATTTGATTGAGATAGTCAATATGGTACCACAGCTAACCTAGATCACAAAGCCAGGAATCCAAATAGTTACGTACGATAGCATTATGCTGCTCTTCACTGCCCAAGCAACTGGCCAACACAGAAGTGGATGTCTGCAGTTTGACATGGGTACAGACTAGTATGATGTGTCATCTGCATACTGCCAATTTTTATATGATGGGCAGACATGTTTAGGAAAAAAGCTCTCACACTGGCTAAAGTGTGACCGAGGTCGCTGTGTAAGTGAGGTAACTGGAGGTGGGGGGGCTGGAGGAGACACACCCTGTTTGTGTGCATCTCCCCAAATACATATGGGTCGCTATCCATTTTTGCCATAACCCACATCTAACTATTCAAGACTTGACAAGACAAGACAATGTGTACTAATATCACGCGTGCCATTACAACGTGGGTATTACTACGCATTGTCAAATACAACGGCCTGCCATTTATCGCATACTTTTACCACAAATATGCCTTTACCACGCATGCCATTACAACACAAAGGCATGCATAGTAAAAGTATACTCTTTGTAAAAGTATCTGAAGTAAGTTAAACTACCCTGCCCTACCCTAAACCCTAACTTAGTACCCCTGCACGACCCTCCCCCCAACCTCCATTCCTCTCCTTACCCTAATACACTACCCTATATGACCCCCAACCCTACCCTAAACCCTACAACACTACCCATGCACGACTTCCTTACACTAAAACACTACCCTGCATAACCCCCCCACACTACCTTAAACCCTAAAACACTACCCCCTCTACTACCCTCCCCGACCCAAGTCCAATCCCTACACTTAAACACTACCCTGCACGACCCCCCAAAACTACACTAAAACACAACCCCTTGCACGACCCTCCCTGACCCCAGTACTGTCCCTAAACTTAAACACTACCCTGCATGATCCCCCATACACTGCCCTAAACCCTAAAACAATACCCCCTTGCACAACCCTCACCTGACCCCCAGTCCTGTCCCTACACTTCAACACTACCCTACACAAACCCCCGACACTACCATAAACCCTAAAACACTACCCTGCACTACACACACACCTCACCCCAACACCCTTTACCCTAAAAAAGTAACCCTCACCCCAGGCCCAATCCCCCTTACCTCTATCAACTTGTGGTTCCTCTCTCCTCCTGGTACCTGCTGCACTTCGGATCTGAGGGGCGGTGCACGTCATTGTGAGGAAACGGAGGAGCCTCTGTTTCCTCACAACAAGGTTGATTGCTATTTTCTTTTAACATCTCATGTGTGGTAAAAGCGCTTACGATGTAAAAGAATGCGTAGTAATGACTAATTTTAATAATAACATGTATAGGCTAGTTTGAATACATTTTTATAATGCAAAATCACACTTGCAGGGATTGATTAGCCTTCAATAATTAAATACACAGCTGGAGCATACACCAGAGGTAGGGCCGGCACAGTCACAGCTGGTCCTAGCTGGTGATTTCAATTACCACCTGTGTCCAAACCTGAGGGCGACCCAGGGTGATTGGTCGTCCTGCATATTAAGAGAGGGACTACATATGGAGCATACGCAGAAGGGGCGGGACCTGAGCGGCCTTTTAAATACCTATGGGTACCTATGGGTTAACACACACATTGGATTTGATTTGCCACCCAACCGGACATACTTGTCCACCCAACCTTTAAAGGGAGACGATGTTCATCATTTATTGATTTTATTTTTGTTTCTGTTACATTGAAAAGGTGTATATCATTTTTCAAAATGAATTATAGTGTATTCAGTGACCATAACCCGGTGATTTTATCTCTTGTTGCTCCGCACCACCATAGAGTAGTCGGGGGTACGAAGATTGCCGTAGCGGATCAATGTAGGCGGTTGCACTGGGCTCAGGTTGATACTGCAGCTTTTAACATTTCTCTTCTTTTCAATAGAGGCAATCAGGTTATTATGAAATGTCTAGACCTAGAAGTGCAAGGGGTTGAACTAGTATCGGCCTTTAGGGATATCGCACAGTGTGTGGATAGCTTATTGAAAGCCCCCGCTTATTTGTCTAGCATGGACGCCCCTATATGGTTTGATGGTCAATGCTCTCAGGCCCTAAGAGAGCTAAAAGTGGCCCTTAAGCAGTGTCCGAGGGATAGGGATCGGGTGGCTGCCTGTCGTATAAGTTATAAGCCAGCTGTCAAGGGGCAAAAGGAACAACTACAACAGAAAGCCTGAGAGGAGCTAACACAGGCAGCGGACCTAAAGGACTCTACTCATTGTTGGAGAGTTAATAATAACCCCCCATGTTTTAAAGACTCAAATAAACCTGGGTTAAGCCATAAAATCCTACTCGATCAATGGCAGCAGCACTTTCAACGTTTTTACAATCACCCCCATAGAGTAGAACAATCTCAGACCCCAAATCCAGAACAAAGTTCCAACCCCATCATATTTTCTTTGGATGAGGTGAGGGTCTCACGAGGAACAAGGCGCCGGGACCAGAAGGGATCTCGTCAGACCTCTCCCGATGTAACATAGAGGTCTGGGTGCCGCTCCTAGCAAGGGTTTTAAATGTGGCAGTAACTTCAGTAATGCCAGCATCACCGTCCACTGCCACTATTGTTGCCATTTTCAAGAAAGGAGACAGGGACAGTCCACATTGCTATCCCCCCTTATATCTATTATTCATGCGTCTGTGAAGGTTATGGGGTGGGTGGTTTTAAATAGGTTGACGGAATGGTCAGAGGCCAACCAAATTATAACGGATGCTCAATATGGGTTCCAACCGAGGAAATCTACCACAGACCAATGTCGGAATCTTTATCTTATTACTGCAAAATACACACTATGCAAACCAGGGGCGATGTATTTAGCATTTATGGATCTCACTGCTGCCTTTGACCGAGTGAACCGCCGTAAACTATGGACACTCATGGGTGAGCTCGAGGTGGACCCGGCAATAATCAATATTCTAATGTCCCTACACTCTTATACCTTGGCAGTAGTTAGATATACACAGGAGGGGAAGGTTACGGACCATTTTAAGTGCCTAAGGGGGTTAGACAGCGCTGTATATTAGCACCATTTTTGTTTACTATATATATCAACGGCCTTGACTCCGCCCTGATGGCTATACAGGCAAACACCCCGAGGATAGGTACAAGAGCGGTCCCTGTTCTGCTTTATGCAGATGATGCGGTACTCTTCGCCCGCACCCCAAATGGTATGCAGCTTTTAATAGACGGCTTTGTGACCTTCATGAATAATCTGAATTTGTCCCCCAATCTAACAAAGTCATATATCATGGAAATTGGGAAGAAGCCAAACAAGCATCATAATTGCACAATAAGCACACACATGTTAGGGAAAGTTCTGGCCTTCTCATATTTGGGCAATTTATTTGAAAATTGAACTTTAAATACCTATTCGAGGAGAAGTGTCTTGCCCTGATAAGGTCCACAGGATCAATTGCTAATTTTGCTCATAGACTAGGCCGTTGGACCCCAGGAATGATTTTAAAGCTATACAACTCTATCTGTTGCTCTGAAGGTTTATATGGAAGTGAGACCTCGGGATTTATGGAGGTTAACAAGTTACAAACTGAGGAGAATAAATATTCCAGTATGCTGAAAGTTCCTCATAGCACCCCTGCGTACATTATCCACAAAGAACTGGGGTTTAAATACATTTCTGTTTTGGCAGCAGCTAAATCCCTATTGTGTTGGGCGAAGATTTGGTCAAACGAAGAGGCTGGTGTAATAGGCTGGTAATCCAGGACTGTCTCTCTCTTAACCATGCGCTCAAAATCGTGTGGTTAAAATATGTACAGGACACATTTTCTAGATTAGGCCGTGCAGATTTATTTACTAACCCCTATAACGTGAGAATACAGGAAAAGGCCCTTATCAAAGATCTGTTCTTTAAGTATTTTACGTTGCAATGTGAGGACAGCAAACTTTATAAGTCCACGGTGAGATAACATATTTTAGTCAAATCAATCCAGGGCAAAGAACCATACTTCTCTCTCATAACTAGTGCACATGACAGATTTTTAATTACCGTTTTAGATTACATTTATTTCATCACCTATTGACTGTACCTGCTGGTTTGACATTGAATATAGAACATAGAAGGCCCTGTGGCTGCGACAAAAGGTCTCCTCTGGATACCCTACATTTTGCCCTACTCTGTCCGCACTATGGACATCTCAGAAAATTGTTCCTGAAAGGCCTTTTAAGAAGGTTTAGATTCAGACAGGCACATGCTGCCTTGTTGTTTTTAAAACTGTCATCAGATGTTTCTATACTGTTCTGTGTTTCCAACTTTCTAAGATCTACTTTAAAGTTAAAAACTACGGGGGGTGCTTGAAACCCAGAAGAATTTTTGCTATTTTACACTATGTCTTGCTGCTATAAAAGTACTAGCTGAATATTTTATTATTTTTCATATATTCTAAACCTGCATTAAACTTGTTGGATACACTTTGATATTAAGCGACATGTGGGGCATAATGACACTATATATACCTGGTTTTCCTTGTGTATGTGGCAGTCGCTGTGAAGACTTCCTTTGCCTGATGCTGTATTTTTTAAGATGTTTCTTTTATGGTCATATTTTTATATGCCAAATAAAGATCATTATTATTATTATGACTACCCGTTGTTACATTGCATGCGTTGTAACTCTTGCGATGTAATGGTATGTGGGGAAACAGCTGCGTTGTAATGGCTGTTTCCCATTGAATTGCTTTTTAATGACCCACTCCTGTAATTTGCTACAGAGAAGCCCTCTGTCCACAAAATCAAAGGCTAAGAAATAGTCAATGAAACAAGCAACTAGTTTAGACCCGATGGTGTGGACATAGTGGTGTGTCATTACAGTTAGTACAAAGTAACCACTGTCTGGATTGACAGGTTGGCCAACCGCACTCTTTTGGGAGAGTGGCCTCTTCAAAATATTCAAACTAATTAGCTTCAAATTTTTGTAAATAGATGTATACACAGTAATCCAAGGTGATTCAATTAATTCATTGACGTTTATTTACTGTGGTTCAGTTTGTAAAGTAACGTTGTTATCTCACAACTTTATACGAATTCATAAGTTCTCCTTTTGAAAATGTACATAACAAATGGTTCATCCACATGCCCAATGCATTTCGTGCTGGAAAGCACTTCATCAGGGGAAATACATTTCTGTAGGGTGATTAAAACAAGAGGAAGTTGGTAGGGAGAAGCAGGTCACAGTCTGCGTAAAACAAATCATGCAATAATTTTGTGACGTCTAAAACACATATAAACAGAGTGCTCGATGTAATCAGTGGACACTGGTACTTAAATCATAAACGCATTCCAAAACAGTGTAAACAGTTATCCCAAATGTTAGAGTGATGTTCAATAACAGTGGGGTCAAATGGAAAGTGAAAACTAAGCGCGCCGTTCATGCGATGCTTTATGCCAGTTACGGATATTATTTAATTTGGTCAAGCCTCCAGTAACTCTGTGTAGACAACACTAACATGCTAGGAATTGAAATTCTGTACTCGCTCTTAACGCTTAAGGTCGCATTGCAAACACTCACCGATTATCGGGTGGTGGAGACACCTAGTTCAAAACCGCCGCTCTCAACCTCCGGCGTGTCAGGGAAAATTCGCGCATGCGCATAACGCGCGTGATGTGTATTTATCGGCATAAAACGCCGAGGACTGTAGGTAAACTCATTCCCCCTAATGTGGCTGATATCTAAAAAACGAGATACGAAACCAATACGTTCAACATCCTAATGTGCTGTGCTTGCTTGTACGTGAAAAATGGGTCCATTTAACACAAATACGTATGTTTTGTCTGTATGTGAAATTCGCGGCCATCTTAGAATGGTCAACAGCGCTAATACAACCAATGTTAACGAGCCAGTGCAATAATGACCAGTATTATCCCCAGATGCTCTCAGGGATTATAAACAGTGTGTTATAGAGAATACGTGTCTAATCAAACAAATTAATGAATTTTCAATAACAAAGTACATGATCAAGCAACAGAGGTAATCTATAAAAGTAAAACAAAAATTAATTAAAGCAATGATATTGCAGAAACAATGTTCACAATGTCTATCAAGGTTTACAGGAAACAACTGTATTCGAGACGTTCATTCAGCCCCCCAATTTTTCACGTACTCTCGTTTTTTAGATATCAGCCACATTAGGGGGAATGAGTTTACCTACAGTCCTCGGCGTTTTATGCCGATAAATACACATCACGCGCGTTATGCGCATGCGCGAATTTTCCCTGACACGCCGGAGGTTGAGAGCGGCGGTTTTGAACTAGGTGTCTCCACCACCCGATAATCGTGAGTGTTTGCAATGCGACCTTAAGCGTTAAGAGCGAGTACAGAATTTCAATTCCTAGCATGTTAGTGTTGTCTACACAGAGTTACTGGAGGCTTGACCAAATTAAATAATATCCGTAACTGGCATAAAGCATCGCATGAACGGCGCGCTTAGTTTTCACTTTCCATTTGACCCCACTGTTATTGAACATCACTCTAACATTTGGGATAACTGTTTACACTGTTTTGGAATGCGTTTATGATTTAAGTACCAGTGTCCACTGATTACATCGAGCACTCTGTTTATATGTGTTTTAGACGTCACAAAATTATTGCATGATTTGTTTTACGCAGACTGTGACCTGCTTCTCCCTACCAACTTCCTCTTGTTTTAATCACCCTACAGAAATGTATTTCCCCTGATGAAGTGCTTTCCAGCACGAAATGCATTGGGCATGTGGATGAACCATTTGTTATGTACATTTTCAAAAGGAGAACTTATGAATTCGTATAAAGTTGTGAGATAACAACGTTACTTTACAAACTGAACCACAGTAAATAAACGTCAATGAATTAATTGAATCACCTTGGATTACTGTGTATACATCTATTTACAAAAATTTGAAGCTAATTAGTTTGAATATTTTGAAGAGGCCACTCTCCCAAAAGAGTGCGGTTGGCCAACCTGTCAATCCAGACAGTGGTTACATTGTATTTCACTAACTCCCTACAGGGCAGAGGGAGCAGACCGGCCAGCACCTAAATGACTGACTTTTTGAATCTTTGAATATCCCACGAGTGCCACGCCACCCCCTATTGTTCATTACAGTTAGTGCCATTACTGAATCCACAATGCAGCACTGAGGAAGAAAACTGTTGAAAAAAAAGAAGAGATTGTCTATTCATCCAAACCTCAAATTCTTCTAAATAAATCTTGAAGTTTCCCTCAGCCTCGTTATCTACACAGCTGATGAATTGTTCATTTTTGGGGCCATCAGAGCTACGTTCTGAGAAAGCAGGTACACAACTGAGACCTTCCTTAAATCGGGGACAATTGCCACCTTAAATGTGCAACAATGCAAAGGATGTAACAAAAACAACCAATAATCATTTTTTTCTGATTTTATTAAGCAGAACCAGTAACCAAATTGACCCATGAGCAACCTTTGAAGGGTATCTTGCAATGTACTCGACCACGTTTTACCATTACATTAGTTCCAAGTACGGCTAATTCACCTCTACTGGCTTGTTGCTGGTAGATAACTCTTCTATCATATAATCAATGTACAAGGCTTTAATGAGTGATCTTAATTTAACCTAGTTCGCATTCTTGGAATTCAAAGATGAAGGAGCGCCATCCACTTTTAGTGATTTTGAAGATTTGAGCCCACTGGCATTCTTTATGGTTAGCGTCCCAAATGCTTTGCTTCTAGTCCCATTTTATGCTGCATTTTTAGGTCAAGCTAGACAGCGCAGCTGTCTCTCCGAGACCTGCAGTAATCAGTCTGTGTGCATCAATTCCATCCCATTTTTGTCTATGTCATTGTCCTTTAAAATCCTTGCTTGCTAGTGGTCAGACCTGCCTTTGTGAACCTTCTTTCTCTCTTCTGTTCCTCCCACAGAGCAGGGGCTTAGTACTGTCTCATTCCTCTGTGGTTCTTTATTTGTTCTCTTGGGGACTCTTTTCTTTCTTGCTTTCCTGCTCTTTTACTGTTTGTCTGTGCTCTCCCTAGCTTCTTGCATTTAAATATAGTATTCTTTCTCCCACCCCTCTTAACACCCCAGTTGTGTTACATCTGCCTGCCCTGCCTCCTGCTGGGTTTCTTGTTGATAATTGTTGCATTAGGACTACCACCATTTCACCAGCGCTGCCCTGGTTTCTTTTTTATTGTGTATTTCCTGGCCCCTCGGTCCACTTTCTCTGCTCTCCTTCCCCTACATACATTCTTTCCTAACAAGTATTGGCCACTGGCTTGTGCAGCGCATTTTGAGGAATGATAAACTGTAGGCAGCACACTGTTCTTATTGTGTGACTATGGTAGCTAAAGAACTATATTGCTCTTAACAAAAAAAATAACTTGCATCTATCATGGTGTTTTTCATTAATTTCGCGCTGCATCCTGCATCCTACTCCTGAAGGGGCACCTTGGGGACGGGGCCACATGCTCGCCTCTGGGATGCCCCCTAATGAAATGCCTCGAGCCGCCAAAGAGTCACTGCTGGAAGCAAAGATCCAGTTTATGCAACACGCACTCTAAAATAATGGGGGGTTCGACGGAGCGGGGCGAGCGCACCCTCACCCCCTTCCCCCTAAAACCCAGAGCTTGGCTCTGGTTTGATTTCCACCACATTTTTCATCATTGCCTGTTATTTCTAGACAGCCTCTCTTCACAGGGTGCTTGCATGATAAATCTTGCAAATCGAGGTTGTGTGTCCCTGGTGCCTCCCTCTATGGGATCAAGAGCTATATAAATGCACGCCATAACATCATAGGGACTTAGGCATCATATATCTACCAGATACAGCCAGAAAAATAGGTTGTCATCTGGTCCCATCGATTGATAGCGTGGACCAGGGAGCAAATAAGTAATTTCCTTTTCACCCTGAGGGACACAAATCACATAATCAAAGGGGAATAGCCGCAACAGGATAACGCGCCGCGTGAGAGGCATGCAGGGTTTGAACCAGGCCTCAATGCTGATTTCCTCCACAGAATCTCTGGCTTGCATTATTGATATGAACAGATTTAGTATACACAACCGCGCTGCACAGTGCTTGCCTTTCTTGACTTCCCTGCAGTAGCGCTCATGGTCTGGCCTTTGGCTGTCCAAGGGAGGAATAGAATCACGCTTGGCCCTCCCACTAGCCTGCTGCTATGCTGAGTATGAGAGTCACTGTGGGCCCCGCAATTTGTAGAGGACACTAATATTAACGGTGACATGAGGCCAATTTTCTTGTGTTGTTTCTATATCTATATCTATGTCTTGACTAGTCACAGATCATGTGTTTCATCATAAAGCGGCGCACAGAGTTCATCAAAGCACTACTTGTAACAAGCAGATTTCAGATTTGCATTGTGTGTAGATCACTCAGGGGGATGCATGTTTTGTATCAGAGATCATTTTGTTACTTTCAGTTAGTAAGTCACAATCCTTATGGCATTCTGCAGTGAGCTATGAGCTTTCATCAGGAGCTGCATGCTCACTACATTGCATCGGTTTAGAACTTTGTGTTTTTTCATATTCTTTTTTGATTCCAAGGTTGCTAAAAATTAAGAATAGGAATAGTCAGAAAACAACTGCATAACATTCTAAATCTTGACTTTGTTTCTCTAGACCCAGTGCTTTCAACACAAAATCTACCAGTAGGGTGAAATGTGACTGCTACACCTTATAACCCTCATTTGTTGAAGTATCATTTACAGTACATTGTTTTAATCACTTTTATGATGCATTGTCTCTTGATGATGTGTCTGTGATGTAAAGTGTTCTGACACCCTACATTAGGAACAAAAACACTATAAAGAAATTAAATAAATAAATTCAATTCAATAAACTTTATTCGCAACCGATGAGCATCCATTCACATATTCACTTAGACACTCACGCACCCTCTCACCCATGCACCCATTCAAAGACCTACTCAGAGAGTCATAAACCCATTTACAGATCCACTCACAGACTCATAAACCCACTCACAGACCTGTCAGAAACATGCAACCACTCACAGACCAACTAAGTAACTCCTGCACCCAATCACGGGCCAACTCAGACTCTTACACAATCATTCACAGGCCTACTTAAACACTCATGCATCCACTCAAACCTTCACATGCCTATTCAGAGACCCACTCGGACATTCACTTATCCACCCATTCAGAGACTCATATATCCACATAGATCTACTCAAACACTCATGTACCCACTCACAGACCCACTCATGCACTCAATCACAGACCCATTCAGAATCTCACGTAACCAGTCACAGACCTGCTCAGACATTCACACAGCCACTCACAGACCTAGTCAGAAACTCACACACCCTCTCACCCATGCATCAGCTTATAGACCCACTCAGACAATCATATGCCCACTCACAGGCCCACTCAGAAACTCATGCATCTATTCACAGACCCACTCAGAAACACATGCACCCACTCACAGCCCCACTCACATACCCACTTAGAGACCCACTCGGACATTCATGTACCTACTCACAGACTCTCAGATACTCATGTACTCACTAACAGACATACTCTGAGACTCACATGTTCACTCACATACCCATTCAGAAATGTATATATCCACACTTAGACTCAGACACTCAAGTACCCACTCACAGATCTACTTAAACAATCATGTACTCACTCACAGGCCCACTCAATCCTTCATGTACCCATTCAGAGACCCACTTAGACACTCACCTACTCACGCACCCATTCAGAGATACATGTACTCAGACCAACTCAAACACCTATGAATGCACTCATAGACCCACTCAGACACTCAAGCACTCATTCACAGACTCATTCAGACTCTCACATATCCAGTCACAGACCCACTCAGACATTCACATAGCCACTCACAGACCCACTTAGAAACTCACATACCCACTCACCCATGCACCCACTCACAGACCCACTCAGACACTCATGGCCCCACTCAAAGATCTACTCTGACATCCACATAGCCACTCACAGACCCATTCAGACACTCTCATCCATGTATCTGCTCAAAGACCCATTCAGACAGTCATACACCCACTCAGACCTGCTCAGAGACTCACACACCCACTCAGAAACATGTACCACCACTCTCAAACCCACTAAGACACTCATGCACCCATTCACAGACCCACTTAAACGCTCAGGCACTGAGTCACAGACCCACTCAAATCTTCATGTGCCCATTCAAAGACCTACTCGAAAACTCACTCACCCACTCACACACCCATTCAGAGACTCGTGTATCTACTCAGATGTACTCAAACACTCATGTATCTACTCACAGACCCACTCAGACTCTCACACACCCACTCACAGACCCACTCAGACATTCACAAATCTGCTCACCCATTCACATACATATTCAGACAGTTATACACCCTCTCACAGGCCCACTCAAACAGTCATGTACCCATTTAGAGACACACTCAGACACTCATGTACCCACTCAATGATACATTCAGACACTCATGCACCCACTCAGAGATCTATTCGGACACTCATGTATGTACTCACAGACCCATTCAAATTCTCATGCATCCACTCACACACCCACTCAGACATTCATACATCCACTCAGACACGTATTCAGTAACTCATAGACCCACTCAGACACTCATGCACCCACTCACAGACCCACTCAGACATTTTCATACTCACTCACAAACTCACTCAGACAGTCATGTACCCACTGATATATCTATTCAAAGACTCATGCATTCACAGAGACTGACTCATGCACTTATTCATAGACCCACTCAGATCCACTCAAACATTCATGCACCCACTCACAGACCCACTCTAAGACTCATGTACTTACTCACAGACCCACTTATGCACCCACTCAAATACCTACTCAGACTCTCATGTACCTACTCAGATCTCCTCAGACATTCATGCAGTGACTCACATACCCACTCAGATACTCGTGTACCCTCTCAACTATGCCCACACTCACAGACCTTCTCAGAGAGTCATAAACCCACTCACAGACTCACTCACTGACTCACAGACCCACTCAGAAATATATGCACCCTCTCACAGACCCATTCAGATACTCCTGCACCTACTCATAGGCCTACTCAGACTCTCACACAACCACTCACAGGCCTACTTAAACACTCATACACCCACTCACAGACCCACTCAAACTTTCACATGCCCATTGAGAGACCAACTCGGATATTCACTCACCCACGCATACATCCATTCAGAGACTCATGCATCCACTCAGATCTATTCAAGCACTCATGCATCTACTCACAAACCCACTCAGACTCTCACATATCTACCCACAGACCCACTCAAATATTCACACAGCCATTCACAGACCCACTCAAACACTCACACACCCTTGTACCAATGTACCCACTCAGACCCAATTAGACAGTCATATACCTCACAAACCCACTTAGATACTCATACACCCATTTAAACTCACTCAGAAAATTATTCACCCACACACAGACCTACTCAGACACTCATGCACCCACTCGCAGACCCACTCACACTCTCATGTACCCACTTACAGATTCAATTAAACACTCATGCACCCACTCAAGACCCACGCAAACCTTCACAGGCCCATTTAAAGACCCATTTCAACATTCACTCACCTATTCATACATTCATTTAGAGACTCATGCACCCACTCAGACCTACTTAAAACTTCATGCATATACTCATAGGCCCACTCAGACACTCATGCACTCACTCACACACTTACTCACAGACCCACTCAGACAGTGACATAACCACTCACAGACCCACTCATGCACACAGCCTCTCACCCATACACCTACTCACAGGCTCACTCAGTCATGCACCCACTCACAGACCCACTCACACTGTCATACACCCATTCAGAGACCCACTCGACACTCCCTCACCCACTAATATATTCATTCAGAGACTCATGCACCCACTCAGACCTATTCGAACACTCATGCACCCACTCACAGACTCACTCAGATACTCATGCACTCGCTCACAGACCCACTCAGACTTTCACACACCCGCACACAGATCCACTCTAGCATTCACACAGTCACTCACAAACCCACTCAGGCACTCACACATCCTCTCACCTATGCATCTGTTCACAGACCCACTAAGAAACTTATATACCCACTCACGGACCTACTCAGACACTCATGCACCCACTTACAGACCCACTTAGACTCTCATGCACATACTCATGCACTCACTCATAGACCTACTCAAACCTTCATGCACCCACTCAGAGACCTACTCAAACTCTCATGTACCTACTCAGAAACCAACTCAGGCACGTATTTATCCACTCATAAACTATCTCAGACACTCATTTACTCACTAAAAGACTGTGTCAGACACTCATGTACCTACTCAGAGACCCACTTGGACACTCAGTCACAGACCCACTCAAATACTCATGTAACCCTCACACACCCACTCAGACATTCATGCATCCACTCACAGATCCCCTGAGATACTTATTAGGTGACTCACAGACCTACTCAGACACTCATGCACCCACTCACAAACCCACTCAAACATTCACCCACTCACAGATCGACTGAGATACTAATGCACCCACTAACACATTAATTCAGAGACGCATGCGCCTACTGAAAGACCCACTCAAACACTCATGTATCCACTCACAGATCCACTTAAACTCTCATGCACCGACTCAAATACTCATGCACCCACTCACAGGTACACTTAGACATTGATTCATATACCCACTCAGACACTCACACACCCACTCAAAGATCCACTCAGATACTCATGCACCCACTCACAGACTGTCTGAGAGATCCAGTGAGACACTTATACACCCACTGGCAGATCCACTCAAACACTCTTAGACCCACTCACAGACACACTCAGAGACTCATACATGCACATATACAGTAATTTGAATACTGATATACCCAGTGTAATGCATAGCACCACTTCGTTTTGAATATTAAATGTCTGCTTTTGTTTTGCTATTCGCAAATTGTGAAAAATACTTTAAACAAAATATATTGTTAAAGGAAATGGACAACATTTTGGGCAACTAGGGTGGCTCTGAGAAGAGCCATTGTGTGGATTGTGTATGTATGCCAGTTACACATAAGACAGGAGGCAGAGTTTTTAATTTGCTGAGAAATACCCTGTTAACTTTGTCTGTGATGTGAACTCCATCGATTCTGTAGATTCCATGCATGTCAAAACGCAAGTTGTTGTTGTAAAATAGAAAGAGCCATATTATGGTCTATGAGAAAAGCAGAAACAGGTTTAATAACATGTTTCCTGGCTTTGTCAATCTGTGTCCAGAACTGATTTGACCACTTCCATTTCTGCCTTTAGCATTTGTTGGAGTACTCCAAGACAGTTTGAGGGAAACGTGTAATTAATTCTGCAAAGGTATCCTTCATTTGGATTTCTCGTTCTACCCCAGTAAGTGTGCCTGGATCATTGCCACCACACTGCACAATCATGAGGTCAGGGCGTTGCAATCCACAATGCGTTTAACCAAAGGCAAGAATTAATGCCACTTTAACCCTCTGTGGCCAACCCAAGTAATGTCCACATTAGGCAAACCCAAGTCCCTGTCAATGCCACTCTTTCTAGCAGCCTCTCTATCCCAAAGCACACAGCTGTGGCCCCCAATCCACATTCTAACCATTTTGAAGTGAAGCAGCAGGACAGGAGAAGGCTGGAGCTGAATGAGACTGTTTTCAATATGAAAGGCAGTAAAAGTGGAGGTGAGATCTTATTTTAAAAAAACATAGTTCATTGGATGGTGTAAATAGAACATTTAAATGATACGTAAGTAGATCTGTGATTGGCTGTGGTAAAAATAAACAAAATGTACTGCAAACCTAGATATGCTTTGAATTGTATATTGTCAACCACACCTGCTGCAGTTGATTTTGTAACTAGTATGGCCTTTCTAGAATGTGCTGCGAGCTTGTGACCTGCTGGTTCTAGTGCATTGCAATGGAGATTCTGCTAGGACAGTGTCAGAGAAGAGTGTTAAAGAGGGAGTTGTCTTTTTTGGGAAATTAGAGGTGTTTAAACTCACTTTTGAAGAATAAGGGATTGTTTAGCTACTGAGGGCTTTCTTATAAAGTGTAATGTAGTTTTAATGTAATAAAACAACCTTGCTAAATATGGTTTTGGACTACTGTAGATATTTGTGAATTCATAGCGAAGGTCGCGAATAATTCACGAATATGGACAAATACTCCTTCATATTGGGCTTCTTTATAAAAGTGCATGAAAGGGTAACACATACTAACCATTCAGAAGTGTAGTAACAAAACTAAAATAGGAAAGGCATGTTTTTTTATTTTCTGTCATCCACAGTATCAGAGAGTGCAAAGTTAAAAAAGTTCTTGTTAATGGTGGTTTGTATGAGAGTGGTCTGCCATTCTTATGCATAGTTTTCACAATATCTTAGAGTATTGCATCTATCTATTAAAAGCAAAAAAGTATTTCACCAACAAACTCAATTTTCAGTTATGTGATCTAGATTGAACTTTGAAAAAAAATTGTTTGAAAAGGTAGATGTTTACATAAGGTGATAAAAGTTAATATGATATACAGAAATGTATTCTAACTGTATAGCATGATCTATGAGTTGTTGTGTGAGTGTTGTTATATATTTATTGATGGGTGAGTGAGTCTCTCCCTCTGGGTGTGTGAGTATGTGACTGTTTCTCTGACATTGAGGCTAGGTGTGTGTGTGAGCTTGCTTAACAATGTGTTGCCCTAAAACTGAATGTTGTACATGTGTTGTTTTGCTGCATGCTCCAGTCGGCATAAAAAACTGCTTGTAAACTTTTGATGTATACTTAACAGTGTATTAGAAACTCTGCCAAGTTTTAGAGGCCTATACATGATATGCTCCTCAGAAATAATGTTTTTCTTTGAACTGTGGGACTTTTTGTCTCATTTATTCTATTTTAAAAGAGGAATACAAGTAATAGAATTGAAAGAAAAACATGACTGGAGCAGTACATAATACATGAGTCTATGAAACTTCACAGCTATTTATTAGATGCCCCTTAAGGTGGGTTTTGGTAATTTACAGTGCAGGTCTGTATGTGCTCAGATGGTAAGACAAGCCCTTTTAAGTTTATACTGAGCCACGTGTGTAGGTGGGCACTCCTAGGTGTCTGTGCACTTTTAATGCCAGCTCGACTACACATGAAAAAGCCCTTTGCCAAGTCTTAAACCCTCTTTTTAGTGCATTTAACTCACCTTTGAGATAGGCTGTAGGTATGCCATAATGCATGTGGTTTGTGTTTAAAGAGTAAGAGATGTCCTTTTCAGCTATTTTAGGTTATCCATGCACTTAAGACCCCTATTCCTAGCACTACATAAAGTATACAACTCATAATGCAAGTGACATACATGTTCTCAAAAGCATAGATTGTCTCTCTTATGCAGTCAGACAGGACAGAGGCAGTTATGCATTCACTCACATGCTCAGATACTAGTTATGTTTTCAGCACTATCAAAGGCAGTTGCAAACACAGTTACATACCCCTGTATACAATAACAGAGGCACTGAGCTATTTGTTCAGCCACTTACATACAGTTTATGGAGCTATAGACTTATCTAAACAGACAGTCATGTACTGGTACACTTAGTTAAACATGTGATGTCACTCCTACAGGTATGCCTCCACTTATTTATATATAATATCAAGTACTAATACAACCGACTCACAAATCCAGTCAAGTAGTCCTTTAAACATGGGTCAGGCTTAATACTGCAGAGGGTATCTCTAGATTTTTTAGATGGGACAGGCCTTCTACTTCAGAGTGTTTCTCTGTGTTTTTAGATGAGGCCTACTACTGCAAAAGGTATTTGCTCTTTTAATGCCAGTTCAACTTGGCATGAAAACACCCTTTGCCCAGTCTTAAAACCATTATTTAGTGCACACAACTCACCTCTGAGATAAGCTGTAGGTATGCCATAATACATAGTGATTTGTGTTTAAATGGTAAGAGATGTCTTTTTCAGTTTCATTGAAATATTTATGCACTTGGAGACCCCTAGTACATACAGTATACCACCGATAATGCAAGTGATATACATGTTCTGATAAGCACAGAATATTTGTCTTAAACAGTCAGAGTGTGTAGAAGCACTTATACATTCACTTAAGTATCCAGCACTATCAAAGGCAGTTGCAGGTACATTTACATACCTCTGTATTCACCAACTGAGGAACTGAGCTATTTCCTCAACCACTTACATACACATTTAGAGAGCTATAGAGTTATTAAAACAGACAGGCATATACTGGCATACTTACTTAAACATCTAATGGCACTTGTATAGGTGAACTCCTACACTCACTCAGATATGTAGCCAAGTAGTGACACACCCTAGTCACCCTTCCAGACAAGCAGTCCTTTAAAAATGGGTAGATACACAGGAACACAGTAAGGGATATTGTAGTGTGCCCAATGAGAGACTAATGCATACACTGGCACAGAGACACAGAGACATAGCCATGAACATTAATAGATTAATGTGTTGTATATTATAATAAGACAACTGTTTATGTTGGTAGTTAAATACTTCAAATATGTAATCTGGTAGTACGTAATGGAAAGGTAAATGTACTTATTTTTTTCTGTTCAGGCATCAATGTCTAGATAACTACAGACTGTTACAATGCCATCAACAAGTGAGAGAAGAAAGAAACAAAAGCAAGAATTCTATCTCCTTACAACTGAGAAACAAAAAGGGCAAAATGCAGATAAAGTAGTGAAAGAGAAAGGAGCTGCTGGTAAGAAAACCAACACATTTCTTAAAATAGTATATGGACAACAGGAAAGTCAGCGAAATCAAGTAAATAAAAAACACATTTTGATATCAACTAAGAAAGGAGAAAAAGTACAGAATAAGACGAGTAACAAATCGGTTAACCAGAAGACAGAAACAGTTTAAGGAAATCAGAGTTAGAACGTTCAGCAGTAGACTAATTCAGAATCTGATTAAAAACTACAAAGACATATAAAAGAAGAAGAGAAGCAGTCAGACAGAAGGAATGTGTTGAGGCTGCAGTTAATAAGGCCTTTGCTCTGAAGAGGAAGCTTCTTATTTTGGATTCTAAACAGAATGAGGACACTTGATAAAATAGTGTTGTCTATTAGGAAAAGAAGCCAAAAGAAAAGAATTGTCAATAGAAGTAATTTTTGCAGATGTTTTAAGTGGTGAATGGAGACATACTTCTAGTAAAGATCCTTTCTTTAATGAAGAAAGTTACTTTCAAGAGAACACATTAGTGCATGCAGTTGAAGAATATGGACAATATTATTAGATGAAGGATGGTACTCCTATTTCAAAAGAGGTGATGATAGCTGGAAATGTAGAGAAAATGATTGCTGAAGAGTTACAGGGAAGGCGTACAGAAGCCCCTATATTTAAATGGAACTGTAGCAGTGGTCACAGTGTTCAACAGGAATCTATTGGTTTCCTACGTAACTTTCCATGCAAAAGTGTGAAACAGAAAATAGGGATTTTGCAAGGATTAGATCCATGCAAAGTAAGGAAGTATACTAGTTCACAGACATTCACTAGCATGTCTATGAAAGAAGGTGTGCCGAAGCAGCTTTCACAACTTCAGAATGTTTGCAGTTAACCACTCTAAAATGCAAACTTTAGGTAGGAGGCTTTACTATGTCGAAACTCCTGTGCTATGTTTAGGAGAAATGAATAGAGCTCTTTTGCATGATACTGTAGCAGAGGTTTAAAACGCTTGTGATGATGTTCAGTTTCATTTCTTTCGTCCTGAACAGGAGTGTAGGGAAAATGAGGACTTGGTATTTACAATTTCAATTTCCAAACTTTATTCTAGATTTAATCATAAAAGTATCACAAACATACAGTTTTCACAATACAAAATCACTTTTTTTATATATATTTTTTTAAACATTTATATAAATATTTAAAAAAAAATTAAAAGTAATTAAACAGTAATTAAACGCCACGAGGTTATGTCGAATTTTCTTAAAAATAGGAGATGGAAGATATAGCCAATATTTATCTAGTTAACACATAGACTCAGTTAATTTCGCCAGAGGCAGACCCCATATCATAATATACACATCATCCCTTGCTACTAACACTAACATTCTTCTTTCAGTCGAATTACCCATGCCCATTTCAGAAACTTTGCCATTGCAATAGCAATTGGGAGGCTAGGATCAGTACACAGTAATCTCAGTGCCTCATCATGTTTCCGTAAGCCAATTTGACGACATATTGGTTTTATCCATTTGTCGCGTGCTGCTGCATATAAAGGACAAAAGAACAAGAAATGGCTTATCGACTCTTTCTTGTCCTTACACTTAGGGCATTTATCCTCTGTGTTCCCTGTCCACCTTGCGGTGAATGACCTTATAGGAAGGGTTCCTGTCCTAAGCTGAAAATAAAGCTTACGATCTAATGATTTCTCAATTGCATCCCAATATGGTTCTAATGCTGGGAAATCAAGAAAGTGCTCTGTGAGATGAGATGAGGAGCTCGTGACACATTTCTCTGTGATAATCATTTCCCAATATCTCCTCTTCATTTCTGCCTTAGAAGGGAAGATAGCATTTGTTGGGTTATCCCACAGATCAATCAAACCCATTCTCCCTAGAAGGGATCTAATTGCTTTCAACCAGCTGATGTTATGAAAGCGGTCCTTCTCTATAATTTCCTTGAGACCCCTAGCATAGTAGATCAATTCCTCAGTTGTTCATATTCTGCGTCAGTATAAGACTGGACGCAGCATGGCTAGATCTTGCACTGATCTTTTTCCAAGATCCCAAAACAGAGGAACTAGTGGGGTACTTTGGGGGACATGGGTAGCTTTCCTCAGAAATTTGTTTTCTAATAATGTCAACTGTTTAATATTTGAGAACCCCCACAGCTCAGCACCTTAAAGTACAGAGCCTAGAACTTTCATCCCATAAATTTCAAGCAATGATCTCATAGGTTTGGTAAAGGAAGACTTATATCTTTTGGTATTTACATGTGTAGTGGAACAGGGCACAGGTATTACTATTGATAACTTTTGAAATCAGATGACAAAATTTAACACAGTCTGTTCAGAGAAACCGAACTGTGTTTATATATGTTGTTGATGCACTAACTACAAAAGTCAAACTCAGTATGTTCTTGTGTCTTGAAAAACTGAAGAAGAGAAGAGTAATATGTGGTTTGCATTTGCAGCTTATTTATTTGTAGAGGAATACTTTGATTGTTCCACACAACAAATTATATGTAAGTACTGTTATGATAAGTTGGAGGATAATAAAATGCCAGCTAGATCAGACCACATTAAGCTAGATTTAGTTCAAATTCCACAAGCACATCAACATTTGAATGTTTCTGAATCAATTCTAATACGATGCATACATCCATTCCAAGCTATAATTTGCATGGAGCCAAAGGCAGGGAAGTTACCTCCAACTGAGTTAGAAAAAATGTCTTAAAGGTAGTTGTGTACTTGCCATTACAATTCAAGCAGAATATTGAAACTGTAGGGGTGCAGAGAGATTTTGAGGAAGCACTTATTATTCTTATCAATGGTGTCCCTACAAAGAGCAAAAAAATATGGCACTAGATAGTGGATCTTAGTGAACTGCAAAAGCAACATTATATCTGGGGGAAAATAATGTTTATTATAAAAGTGTAGATGTTCTTCAAGATATAACACATATAGAGGATGAGATATTACTATCAAGAGGTCAGATTGAAAAGGTGGAATGAGGAGAAATTTATGAACACTATACTATTCATCCTCTGCATTCTAAAGAGATTATTGGAGATGCTATTGATGTCTTTGAAATGAAGAATCAAAAGGAGGTCCCTTATATATGTGGGAGAAAAGTTTAGAAGCTCTGTGTTTTCCATACCTGTTTCCCACTGGAGTGGGTGGTAGTTATGATGACCGGCCTGTACAGATATCAGCAGCTGAGTACAGATCAACTATACCATATTTAGAGGACACTAGATTTCGCCAGTATATTCCATATACATTCCATCTTTTATTTGAGAGTAACTTGTCAGGGTGATCGTTTGCGGTAAACCACAATCTCAAGACAGAAGTGAATCTTCAAAATCTCATAGCAAGGGAATTTGCTGAGAAAGTTAAAGGAAAAGATCAAAACATGGAATAGAACTTGATTAATTTGAGGACGTGCAAACGTGGCACTAATGAGTATTGGTATCGTTATCATGGTGAGCTGAAATGCATGTTGAGAAACCTAGGAGCACCTACTTGGTTTCTAACATTCAGTTGTGCTGAGTATATGTGGGGTGACCTTCTTGAATTTTTGTGAGAAGCAAACTCAAACATTAAAGATATCAAAGTGAAGACAGCCCGAAAACTTTGTTAATTGGATCCTGCAAATATTTGGAGATATTTTAACCACAGGTTTCAAGCCGTGATGTCTTTCATCTGCAACCAAAGTACTCCTTCGCTGGTTGATGTAACTGATATATTTTGGTGTAAAGAGCATCAAGCTAGAGGTGCTCTATATATTCACATGCTGTTATGGGTAAAAGATGCACCGAAATTTGGAAGACAGTGATGAGTCTCTCTTGTCTTTCATAGTACAGTATGTGATGTGCCATCCCAAAAGACAATGGTAAAAAGGGCTCGAGACAACAAGTTCTACGCTTCCAAACACATAGATGCGGGAAGTACTTTAGTCAAAAATAAAGATGCAAAGGAACATTTTAAACAATATGTTGTTTTGGATTCCGACAACCTGTCAATTTCTCAAGGAATAGTGAACAGCTTTTTGTCTGCATTAGACACACACTAACACGCAAATCACAAAAAAATACATACAACCTCAGATGAACAGAGGCTTTCAAGTAATATTAATGACTACAACTCTGTGATACTGAAGATGTAGAAAGCAAATATGGAGCTACGATTTATTGAAGGCAACTCTATAGCTATTGCTCGCTATGTCACCATATATAACAAAATCAGAGAAGGCAGATTTGAAAGAGATGTGTGAGGAGATTTCTGCAGAAAAGAGTCTTACCAAGAAATTGTACAGTTCCAGCTTGAAAATGCTTTCCCACAGAGAAATAGGATCCTCTGAGTGCTCTGACCAGTTTAGTTCAGCTAGTTTGTTCTCAAAGTGAGAGGGAATTGTACGGGTAAGTCTAAGCCTTGAAAGCAGTCGAAATAGAGTATTAAAGTCTTTCCCAGAAATACAGTAACTACCAGAATTTAATCCTGAAAGTAGAGACATACTGAAATCTAATGTGTTGGATATATACTACCCAAGAAGGAGTCCAAATCTTTAAAACATGTGCCTCTATGAAGTATGTCAATACTATACATATAGAAGTAAAGTAACTGAAAACAGAAGAAGGGAGATATGCTGTACTTGGATGTAATGGTTTTTTGGTGAGACATAACAAAGGAAATCAAATCTATCACAGAAAGCTTAGTTGCAAACTCCAGAGAGCAGACAATTTTTCTACTTGACACTTTTGCAGTTGTTTAGGCCATGGCATGCTGAATCAAATTTACTTGGACAATATGACTGTTATGAAGTCTCTTTCAATGCTGTGAAAGACAGCATTGAGTGTTCAGTATATCCAACCTACTTGCAAATGTTGAACTATGAGATCAAACAGGAAGAAACCATTGCTGCTGAGATAGCCAAGGAGAGTTCACAAATCAGCCAACATTCGGGACCACTGACTCAAGAGCCTCTTGGAAAACCAATAATTCAGAATGAATCAGCTATAGCTATGAATGAGGTGGAGAGTACAATTCCGCAACTAAGGGAGGAAACTGTTAATTTTGAACAGCTAGTAGAACAACTGAACGGTGAACAGAAAGAAAATTACAACAAAGTTAAGGATAAAATAGAGCATGAATTTATCTACGAGAAGAAACAATGTGATGGTTCTTCGTTTAAACCAATAATAATATTTGTTAGTGGTCAAGCTGGCACTGGAAAAACAATTCTAAATAAAGTTCCTACCAGTTATCTGTAGAAGACTACAGAACTAAATCTGTCATGTGTAGTAACAGTACCAACAGGATTACCTGCACATAACATTAAAGGAATTACTTTACACCAACTACAAATGCTACCTGCTGAACATGACGATAAAATGGAATACAAGAAATTATCTGGTGAAGCATGTCATGAGGTATCAAGAGTAGTGAAAAAACAGAAGCTTCTAATCATTGATGAAGAGAGCATGGTATCAACTTAATGCTTGAAAGAAACCTTACAGGTATAAGGTGAAGCTCCTGAGCACTCCTATGTGCTAAAGTAAAAGGCTGGTGATTACACAATGGTATTCATTGTTTCAAAGTTTTATTCACTTTGTTTTATATGTCGATTCAAGAATGCAAATTGTTTATATCCACTGAAAACAGTTCGTGTATATCAATTTCGAAAAATTCCACAATATGGATTCAAAGTAACGTGTTTATCTAAATGAAGAAACACTTGAATATCCCCGATGCATTTCGAGCAATTGAGCTCTTCCTCAGGGGGTCCATATGGTCTAAAGGAAAATGAGAAAGCCGCAATTTAAAAGGTGGCAGGGCCCGAGGTATGCAATATAAGATGTTAATAAGTGTCCGCTCAAATCGTGTACTGCTTTTGGCCGCCATAAGTGTGGCAGGGTATGCTCAGACGTGAGTCCCTTGCTCACTTTGCCACTGGATTGAAGCAAGCCGGGCTGAAGACGGCTGAAGTGCCAGAAACCGGTCCTCGGAAGCTTGTTTCCGGTCCAGGGAAGACATGGCTTGGCAGTTAGGCTGGACTGTTCCCATGAGGCACAGGGTCAGACTGATTTGCATATAGCCATGTCTGAACTGGGGTGGCAAAGTGGGCTAAAGAACGGTGATGGATTAAACCCAGATCTTTTGACTGGGTGTGAGTGTTTGATTGATTCAGATGCTCCGTCCATCACCACCCCCTTTTGTACTGCTTTTGGCCGCCATAAGTGTGGCAGGGTATGCTCAGACGTGAGTCCCTTGCTCACTTTGCCACTGGATTCAAGCAAGCTGGGCTGAGGACGGCTGGAATGCCAGAAACCGGTCCTCGGAAGCTTGTTTCCGGTCCAGGGAAGACATGGCTTGGCAGTTCGGGCTGGACTGTTCCCATGAGGCACAGGGTCAGACTGATTTGCATATAGCCATGTCTGAACTGGGGGGGCAGAGTGGGCTAAAGAATGGTGATGGATTAAACCCAGATCTTTTGACTGGGTGTGAGTGTTTGATTGATTCAGATGCTCCGTCCATCACCACCCCCTTTTGTACTGCTTTTGGCCGCCATAAGTGTGGCAGGGTATGCTCAGACGTGAGTCCCTTGCTCACTTTGCCACTGGATTCAAGCAAGCCGGGCTGAAGACGGCTGGAATGCCAGAAACCGGTCCTCGGAAGCTTGTTTCCGGTCCAGGGAAGACATGGCTTGTCAGTTCGGGCTGGACTGTTCCCATGAGGCACAGGGTCAGACTGATTTGTATATAGCCATGTCTGAACTGGGGTGGCAGAGTGGGCTAAAGAACGGTGATGGATTAAACCCAGATCTTTTGACTGGGTTTGAGTGTTTGATTGATTCAGATGCTCCGTCCATCACCACCCCCTTTTGTACTGCTTTTGGCCACCATAAGTGTGGCAGGGTATGCTCAGACGTGAGTCCCTTGCTCACTTTGCCACTGGATTCAAGCAAGCCGGGCTGAAGACGGCTGGAATGCCAGAAACCGGTCCTCGGAAGCTTGTTTCTGGTCCAGGGAAGACATGGCTTGGCAGTTCGGGCTGGACTCTTCCCATGACGCACAGGGTCAGACTGATTTGCATATACCCATGTCTGAAGTGGGGTGGCAGAGTGGGCTAAAGAACGGTGAAGGATTAAACCCAGATCTTTTGACTGGGTGTGAGTGTTTGATTGATTCAGATGCTCCGTCCATCACCACCCCCTTTTGTACTGCTTTTGGCCGCCATAAGTGTGGCAGGGTATGCTCAGACGTGAGTCCCTTGCTCACTTTGCCACTGGATTCAAGCAAGCCAGGCTGAAGACGGCTGGAATGCCAGAAACCGGTCCTCGGAAGCTTGTTTCCGGTCCAGGGAAGACATGGCTTGGCAGTTCGGGCTGGACTGTTCCCATGAGGCACAGGGTCAGACTGATTTGCATATAGCCATGTCTGAACTGGGGTGGCAGAGTGGGCTAAAGAACGGTGATGGATTAAACCCAGATCTTTTGACTGTGTGTGAGTGTTTGATTGATACAGATGCTCCGTCCATCACCACCCCCTTTTGTGCTGCTTTTGGCCGCCATAAGTGTGGCAGGGTATGCTCAGACGTGAGTCCCTTGCTCACTTTGCCACTGGATTCAAGCAAGCTGGGCTGAAGACGGCTGGAATGCCAGAAACCGGTCCTCGGAAGCTTGTTTCCGGTCCAGGGAAGACATGGCTTGGCAGTTCGGGCTGGACTGTTCCCATGAGGCACAGGGTCAGACTGATTTGCATATAGCCATGTCTGAACTGGGGTGGCAGAGTGGGCTAAAGAACGGTGATGGATTAAACCCAGATCTTTTGACTTGGTGTGAGTGTTTGATTGATTCAGATGCTCCGTCCATCATCCCCTTTTGTATCACTTTGTTCGCCCTAAGTGTGGCAGGGTATGCTCAGACGTGAGTCCCTTGCTCACTTGGCCACTGGATTCAAGATAGCCTGGCTAATGAGGATTATGAATCCGAAACCGGTCCCAGGTTGCTTGTTTCCGGTCCAGGGAAGACATGGCTTGGCAGTTCGGGCTGGACTGTTCCCATGAGGCACAGGGTCAGACTGATTTGCATATTGCCATGTCTGAACTGGGGTGGCTGGGTGAGCTAAAGAATGGTGATGGATTCAACCCATATCAGTTGACTGGGGGTGAGTGTTTGATTTGCTCAAATGCTCCGTCCATCATCCCCTTTTGTATCGCTTTGTTCGCCCTAAGTGTGGCAGGGTATGCTCAGACGTGAGTCCCTTGCTCACTTGGACACTGGATTCAAGATAGCCTGACTGATGAGGATTATGAATCCGAAACCGGTCCCAGGATGCTTGTTTCCGGTCCAGGGAAGACATGGCTTGGCAGTTCGGGCTGGACTGTTCCCATGAGGCACAGGGTCAGACTGATTTGCATATAGCCATGTCTGAACTGGGGTGGCAGAGTGGGCTAAAGAACGGTGATGGATTAAACCCAGATCTTTTGACTGTGTGTGAGTGTTTGATTGATACAGATGCTCCGTCCATCACCACCCCCTTTTGTGCTGCTTTTGGCCGCCATAAGTGTGGCAGGGTATGCTCAGACGTGAGTCCCTTGCTCACTTTGCCACTGGATTCAAGCAAGCTGGGCTGAAGACGGCTGGAATGCCAGAAACCGGTCCTCGGAAGCTTGTTTCCGGTCCAGGGAAGACATGGCTTGGCAGTTCGGGCTGGACTGTTCCCATGAGGCACAGGGTCAGACTGATTTGCATATTGCCATGTCTGAACTGGGGTGGCAGAGTGGGCTAAAGAACGGTGATGGATTAAACCCAGATCTTTTGACTTGGTGTGAGTGTTTGATTGATTCAGATGCTCCGTCCATCATCCCCTTTTGTATCACTTTGTTCGCCCTAAGTGTGGCAGGGTATGCTCAGACGTGAGTCCCTTGCTCACTTGGCCACTGGATTCAAGATAGCCTGGCTAATGAGGATTATGAATCCGAAACCGGTCCCAGGTTGCTTGTTTCCGGTCCAGGGAAGACATGGCTTGGCAGTTCGGGCTGGACTGTTCCCATGAGGCACAGGGTCAGACTGATTTGCATATTGCCATGTCTGAACTGGGGTGGCTGGGTGAGCTAAAGAATGGTGATGGATTCAACCCATATCAGTTGACTGGGGGTGAGTGTTTGATTTGCTCAAATGCTCCGTCCATCATCCCCTTTTGTATCGCTTTGTTCGCCCTAAGTGTGGCAGGGTATGCTCAGACGTGAGTCCCTTGCTCACTTGGACACTGGATTCAAGATAGCCTGACTGATGAGGATTATGAATCCGAAACCGGTCCCAGGATGCTTGTTTCCGGTCCAGGGAAGACATGGCTTGGCAGTTCGGGCTGGACTGTTCCCATGAGGCACAGGGTCAGACTGATTTGCATATTGCCATGTCTGAACTGGGGTGGCTGGGTGAGCTAAAGAATGGTGATGGATTAAACCCAGATCAGTTGACTGGGGGTGAGTGTTTGATTTGCTCAAATGCTCCGTCCATCATACCCTTTTGTATCGCTTTGTTCGCCCTAAGTGTGGCAGGGTATGCTCAGACGTGAGTCCCTTGCTCACTTGGCCACTGGATTCAAGATAGCCTGGCTGATGAGGATTATGAATCCGAAACCGGTCCCAGGATGCTTGTTTCCGGTCCAGGGAAGACATGGCTTGGCGGTTCGGGCTGGACTGTTCCCATGAGGCACAGGGTCAGACTGATTTGCATATTGCCATGTCTGAACTGGGGTGGCTGGGTGAGCTAAAAAATGGTGATGGATTAAACCCAGATCAGTCGACTGGGGGTGAGTGTTTGATTTGCTCAAATGCTCCGTCCATCATCCCCTTTTGTATCGCTTTGTTCGATCTAAGTGTGGCAGGGTATGCTCAGACGTGAGTCCCTTGCTCACTTGGCCACTGGATTCAAGATAGCCTGGCTGATGAGGATTATGAATCCGAAACCGGTCCCAGAAAGTTTGTTTCCGGTCCAGGGAAGACATGGCTTGGCAGTTCGGGCTGGACTGTTCCCATGAGGCACAGGGTCAGACTGATTTGCATATTGCCATGTCTGAACTGGGGTGGCTGGGTGAGCTAAAGAATGGTGATGGATTAAACCCAGTTCAGTTGACTGGGGGTGAGTGTTTGATTTGCTCAAATGCTCCGTCCATCATCCCCTTTTGTATCGCTTTGTTCGCCCTAAGTGTGGCAAAGTATGCTCAGACGTGAGTCCCTTGCTCACTTGGCCACTGGATTCAAGATAGCCTGGCTGATGAGGATTATGAATCCGAAACCGGTCCCAGGATGCTTGTTTCCGGTCCATCGTTTTTTTGCACTCCACACCACCCTGGGTTAGACACTGGCTATATGCAAATCAGCTCTGACCCTGTGCCTCATGGGAACAGTCCAGTCCGAACTACCAAGCCATGTCTTTCCCAGACCGGAATCAAGCATCCAAGGACCGGTTTCTGGCTATCAGCCTTCATCAGCCTGGATAGCTTGACTCCAGTGGTGTGGAGAGCCTGGGACTCACGTCTGAGCATACCCAGCACACTCGGGGTGAAAATTGCAAAAAACACAGTTGATGGACAGAATGTAGAACAATGTCATACATTCACCCCAGTACAAGGATCTGGGCCTAAATCCATCGTTTTTTTGCACTCCACACCACCCTGGGTTAGACACTGGCTATATGCAAATCAGCTCTGACCCTGTGCCTCATGGGAACAGTCCAGTCCGAACTACCAAGCCATGTCTCTCCCAGACCGGAATCAAGCATCCAAGGACCGGTTTCTGGCTATCAGCCTTCATCAGCCTGGATAGCTTGACTCCAGTGGTGTGGAGAGCCTGGGACTCACGTCTGAGCATACCCAGCACACTCGGGGTGAAAATTGCAAAAAACACAGTTGATGGACAGAATAATAATCCACATTTGTAAAGCGCACAATCACCCGTAAGGGTCTCTAGGCGCTGGGGGCCATCGGGAAGATTAAGCAAGCTATTGCCCAGAGTCACATGGTGCTGGGCTAACCTGCCGCCGGAGCCGGGGATCGAACCCTGATCCCCAGATTCCAGCGTCAGTCGCCCTGGCCGCGGCGCCACACCTCTCCCCAATGTAGAACAATGTCATACATTCACCCCAGTACAAGGATCTGGGCCTAAATCCATCGTTTTTTTGCACTCCACACCACCCTGGGTTAGACACCGGCTATATGCAAATCAGCTCTGACCCTGTGCCTCATGGGAACAGTCCAGTCCGAACTACCAAGCCATGTCTTTCCCAGACCGGAATCAAGCATCCAAGGACCGGTTTCTGGCTATCAGATTTCATCAGCCTGGATAGCTTGACTCCAGTGGTGTGGAGAGCCTGGGACTCACGTCTGAGCATACCCAGCACACTCGGGGTGAAAATTGCAAAAAACACAGTTGATGGACAGAATGTAGAACAATGTCATACATTCACCCCGTACAAGGATCTGGGCCTAAATCCATCATTTTTTTGCACTCCACACCACCCTGGGTTAGACACTGGCTATATGCAAATCAGCTCTGACCCTGTGCCTCATGGGAACAGTCCAGTCCGAACTACCAAGCCATGTCTTTCCCAGACCGGAATCAAGCATCCAAGGACTGGTTTCTGGCTATCAGCCTTCATCAGCCTGGATAGCTTGACTCCAGTGGTGTGGAGAGCCTGGGACTCACGTCTGAGCATACCCAGCACACTCGGGCTGAAAATTGCAAAAAACACAGTTGATGGACAGAATGTAGAACAATGTCATACATTCACCCCAGTACAAGGCTTGGTAGTTCGGACTGGACTGTTCCCATGAGGCACAGGGTCAGAGCTGATTTGCATATAGCCAGTGTCTAACCCAGGGTGGTGTGGAGTGCAAAAAAACGATGGATTTAGGCCCAGATCCTTGTACTGGGGTGATTGTATGACATTGTTCTACATTCTGTCCATCAACTGTGTTTTTTGCAATTTTCACCCCGAGTGGGCTGGGTATGCTCAGACGTGAGTCCCAGGCTCTCCACACCCCTGGAGTCAAGCTATCCAGGCTGAATGAAGGCTGATAGCCAGAAACCGGTCCTTGGATGCTTGATTCCGGTCTGGGAAAGACATGGCTTGGTAGTTCGGACTGGACTGTTCCCATGAGGCACAGGGTCAGAGCTGATTTGCATATAGCCAGTGTCTAACCCAGGGTGGTGTGGAGTGCAAAAAACGATGGATTTAGGCCCAGATCCTTGTACTGGGGTGAATGTATGACATTGTTCTACATTCTGTCCATCAACTGTGTTTTTTGCAATTTTCACCCCGAGTGGGCTGGGTATGCTCAGACGTGAGTCCCAGGCTCTCCACACCACTGGAGTCAAGCTATCCAGGCTGAATGAAGGCTGATAGCCAGAAACCGGTCCTTGGATGCTTGATTCCGGTCTGGGAAAGACATGGCTTGTTAGTTCGGACTGGACTGTTCCCATGAGGCACAGGGTCAGAGCTGATTTGCATATAGCCAGTGTCTAACCCAGGGTGGTGTGGAGTGCAAAAAAACGATGGATTTAGGCCCAGATCCTTGTACTGGGGTGAATGTATGACATTGTTCTACATTCTGTCCATCAACTGTTTTTTGCACCTTTTAAATTGCGGCTTTCTCATTTTCCTTTAGACCATATGGACCCCCTGAGGAACTGCTCAATTGCTCAAAATGCATCGGGGATATTCAAGTGTTTCTTCATTTAGATAAACACGTTACTTTGAATCCATGTTGTGGAATTTTTCGAAATTGATATACACGAACTGTTTTCAGTGGATATAAACAATTTGCATTTTTGAATCGACATATAAATCAAAGTGAATAAAACTTTGAAACAATGTATACCATTGTGTAATCACCAGCCTTTTACTTTAGCACATAAGAGTGCTCAGGAGTTTCACCTTACACCTGTAAGGTTTCTTTCATCCATACTGTCTCTCATGCCCCTCCTGGACAGAAGGGGATCACCCTGAGCACCCTAAACGTTGGAAATCATCAAGTACCCTCACAGTACATGGAATACTTCTCGGAGTGCAGTGGACCTCATTTTTCTGCATCAACTTAATGCTTGCCATCATACACTTAAGAATTTGACAGATTTTAAGAACAAACTAAGATGTACTGTTTGGAGGAAAGCATTTGGATGTATTTGGTGACCTACTGCAACTTACCCCCTGTTTTCAAAACACTTCATAATAAAACAAGAAATTCTTTGGGGAATATTGGCATGTCATATTTGTTTACACTTTGAATACAGGGAACTAGTGAAAAATATACATTAAGCATCTGATGTAGATTATGGAAATATTCTTAAAGACTTTAGAATAGGAGTTCTGACAAACAATGAAAAACATGCTTTAGAACGTCAAGTTATCAAGAAACTATTTCCAACTAACATTACAGGATCAGAACTAATGTACAATGTTATTGAAGAACAGAAATCCATAGTCTGTTTAATGCCTACACTTCAAGAGTGCTCCAACTTCAACGAACAATTACGAAAACTGGTGAAAGAAGATATTTTGGAAATTACAGCTATCGATAAAAGGAACATCAGAGAGTGATAGCACTACTCACAGAAAAACTACAAGCAAAATTACATTCTTTAGAGAAGTCTGGATCCAGGACTGCTAGATTAGAAAAGCATTTATGAGTGTGTAAGAAAAGTCGAGTAATTTTTCAACATAATTTAAATGTTCAAGAAGCGTTAGTAAATGATGCAATGGGTAAAGTTATTGATTTAATTAATTTGCCAAAGAGAGATGAGGGTCAATACTAGCCAATAAATTTGATCAGATTGATGGTATCAAACAGAATGGCGCATGTGTTGTACGTTTTTTGCTAATGAAAGACTTATATGTGCGACGCCAGCAGTTCCCACTCTCTCTGGCGTATGCTGTAACTATCCATAAGTCACAAGATTTAAGTGTAAATGCAGCATTTTTTAATATTGGAAGTACTGTATTTAAAGAAGGAATGTCATATGTAGCAATGTCATGAGTTAAAGCATTGACTGGTTTGTTTTTGATTGATTTTGATGATAAAGTTAGTGCTGATGCAAGTTGTGTCATAAAGTACAATCGGTTAAGAAGTCTATACACTCCTCATTTAGGACTGTATCCTACTTATGAAAAATGGATAATAAGAGGAAGCTTACAAAAGAGTCAACTGATGTTCAAGAAAACAAAGGAAACAAGGATAGGTTAGAAAGCATTAAGAGCAAAAAAGTAGAAAAAGCAGAAGGTATTGTAGGATACCAGTTGGAAAGCAGTTCAGATGTTAACTGCTATGCAAATTTTGTTCTCAATGTACTGTTACATTTATCACATCTTGTACATCAAATTCAACAGAAAACAGATAAGAGAGTCTGTTCTGCATTGTATCATTTGCTCCAACGTTTAAGCACGGACAAAACTGTAGTGCATACTGCTTCAGGCATTCAAGACCTTTTAGATATATGTAGCGAATCTCTAATATTTTCTCTCAACAGTCAACAAGACGAAAAAGAATTTGTAATGTTCATGCTTGGACTTTTAGAAGAAGTAAATATTGATGATTTATTTGCACTGAGTTACAAATGGAACCACGACTGTGAAGATTGCTCTTTTACATCTGCCACTCAAATAAATTCTGAGCGATTTCTGTACTTAACACTACCAGATTGTAAATCTGTGCCTTTTGAGAGATTGGTTCAAAATGCAAACCATAATATGACCTGCAGATTGTAGGTCAGATGTAATGTCCACGATGCATATACGAAGAACTGAAAAATACCTTATATTCTTGTTACAATGATGCAGAGCAGATGGATCTAAATTAGAAACTCAAATTACAGACTTCAAGGCTGTACACATATCAATTTCTGGAAAGACACACTATTTTGGTTATTATGTTTCAAGATGTGCTCAATATAACATCTGGACACTACACTGTGCATTGAAAGAGTGAACCTGGATGGACAGAATGCAAAGACAGCAACATTAAATTCAAACCAAAGCGTCCTTTCAAGCTATGAAACTCTTATTTTTTGTTTCTGCAGCCAAGTTCTAAGGAGGGTTTCGGGGGGAATGTGCTGTATGTTTTTTCTTCTATGTGCATCTTTAGTGTTTTAGACATCATTCGGCCTATCGGGATGATGTCTTTAAAACTTAAACAAAATTGAAGAGTCCTTTTATCTTCCAGAAAGGAGATAATATAACATCTGGATACTACACTGTTTAATTAAAGAGTCAAACTAGATGGACACAATTCAATCACAGGAATTCTAAATACAAACAAAAACTGCCTCCTTTCAAACTACAAAATTGTCACCTTTTGTTTCTTCCAGCAAACCTCTAGATACTATTTATAGAAATAAAGTAATGTATGGGATGTTGTGCAGATGGATCATCTGTGTTTTAGACATCATTTGGCCTACTAGGGATGTATCTCCAAAATGGGCTACATTTATAGTAGTATTATACCAGGTATAATATTAAAAGAAACATTTTGAAGATATGGTTCTTTAGATTAGTATAGTAGCTGGTTAATGAATTGTAGTGAGTGCAATGCCTAGTGTTACTTATTTTTATTAAAATACTGTGCAATTTTTTTTCTACATTCTATACGATTGCTTTTTCTCCACTGTTCAAGGATGAGGTTTTATATAGTACTTTGTTTATGGTGTAACATTATGAAAGCTGAGAACAGTAAAAAAGGGAAAAAGACATGTTTCACTATTTTGTGATATACTGTTAGAGCATAACTAATGTGTATTGTTATGTTTCTGCAGTTTTTAAAATGAAATGCTAACATATATTTACGTTGTTTTTCAATAGTGATTGGGGTGCTACATCTTTAGATATCTCAAAGTACTTGTTGTACCACAAAAATATTTCGTAGATATACCCCAGGAGAGTGTTTTTAAGCATGAAAAATACTTAGTATACCTTGCTACCACTTTGTTTTCCTATTTCCAAATGTTTACTTTCAGTGTAGTCCAGCAAATGTACACTGTAAAACTATACCCAAAGGTAGAGATGTATGCAGCCACTGACACATTCAGAGAAACACTGAATACACAACTAATACACAAAGTAACTCATCCATTTTACCACTCATTCTCCTACTAACTCACTGACACACTTAGTCACACACTGTCACACTTACAAATACATCTACTACATGATGTTACATACCCATACATATATTCACACACTTAGTTACTTCCTAAACAAGCATTGGCATTGCCAATAGGTCTCGCTTGTGGAACCTTATAAGCACATCTTCCACCTCATTATTTTGCAGCCTAGGCACATGTTCCAATGCCGCCCAGCGAGTGGCGCTGTTTCCTCACATGAGGTAAAGAAGGAAGAGAAATGCACGGCCGTGAAAGTGGCTCTCGGGGGGGGCGCATTCCTTTGAAGTGTCGGGTCTGATGCAATTATGCGAGGCAGGCTGGTTAGGGAGCAAATGGCAAGGGAGGGAGGCTGAGGCTTTGATGTGGGGAGTCACAAGTGAACTGAATAATTAGGGGAGGAGAACTGGCGGGCTGATAGGCAGAAGGCTCAGGCAAGCTCGTGCACGAAGGAGCTTGCTGTCACGTGATTCACGTGAACTTAAAGAAAACTGCAGCGCAAGAAGCCCTTGGTTTCACGAGGATTTTGGCTACTTGAATTCTCGCTCCGCTCGATGCGCTTGCGCGCATCGATAGGTCGCGAGACCTAAAAAGCTACTAAACATGTACTGAATCATCTATACAGTACCTTATAGAAGCAGTCAGTCATGTATAAAATCAGTACAACACTCAGTCACATTCCCATGTAACTACTGATACTCTCAATCACTCAGTCATACAGCTGGATAGATATCCACTCATTCCTGTAAACAGTAACACATGCATTTACTTACTTGCTAAAACTGATACTAACACAGCCACACAGTTACTTATACAGGTACTGCCATAGATATTCACTATTACATGCAAGCACTCTATATACTTGCTCACCTCCATACACACACACATCCAATTAGTTGTTGATTGGAATACTCTTGCATCTGCTTACTCATGTATAAAGATATTTACACACTCATTTATACACAGATACAGACTGTGAAACACCCAGTCACACACTGCTGTATACATTACCACAGCCAGACACACACTGGTATAGACAATAACACAACCATACACATACTTGTGCATAGCCTGACACACCCATGCACTAACTAATTCATACACTAATACATCCACATGCACACTGATACATACACTAACTCACCCAGGCAACCCCTACATGCCCAGATACACTTTTGTTTATACACTCAGGAACTCACTGTTCTATACACTATGACATCCATATACACAATAATACGCCACTGAGTTACCCAGACACATACTGATACAAACACTGATATACCACTCACTCATGATACAGCTACTTACACACACATTCACTCACTCATATAGCTACTCACACAGTTACTCACCCGTACAAGCGCTGATACTGCCAGTCACTGATTCATACAGTAACTTACTCACCCATTCAGTCAGATATATAGCCATTCACACAGCCAGTGACTAACTTATACACATACTTACCCATCCATTCACTCACATGTACAGCTACTAACACATACAGTCACTCACTTATACATACACTCACCCACCCAATCACTAACTCATACAGACACTCACACAGCCATTCACTCATCAATACAGCCAGTCACACAGCCAGTCACTCACTCATTCAAGCACTTACACACCCAGTCATTCACCTATGGAGCTATTCACATAACCACTTACTCAATCATACAGCCAGTCACACAGCAATTCACTCACCCATAGAGGCAGTCATGCAATAAGTCACTCACTCTTACAGCCACTCACATACTCACTATCTTACTCATAGTTCAATATATACAATGGTTCCTTCGGGTATGCAAACTGATTCCTTCAAAGCATGAATTTAATTCCTTATTAATTTAGTCCAGTTCTCTAGTTACTCTGGACAAAGCTCCCCACAAAGAGCCTGCTCACCTTACAAATCCAGCACCAAAGAAATTCGGGGTAAAACATCCGTTTTTAATCTATGAATTAATCATTTCATTCACAAATACCCCTAACACATATCAAAAATTTAAATCAGAACTTCTTCACAATTCATAAATATTTTACAAAAAAGCGGCGCAGAACATACAGTGATTATAATGTGACATCAAGTGAAATAGTGACATTCAAAAGTGTTTATATACAATTGAGTGAGGGAAAGTGAGGGGAAAGGCAAGAAGTATTTTGGACAGTTTCAATTTTTTGGTTAAATTCTGCCAGTAATCCACTTCAATTTGTGATCATGAGAACTGGGTGTTTTTGTACTGGTCCAAATATATCTGTTTCGTCGACGTTTCGACCCTATGGACGCCTGAATAGTGGGTCTATAGCGGGTCTTCTTCAGTACATGGGACTGTGAAAAGGCGCCTGCAGGTTAAATAAAGTGGTTGTCAGAATCTGGATTTGAAGGACTGTGGTGGAAATTATTGTGTCGAGTGACATTGAATAATCAGTAGACTCACCACTGGGTCTTCGTGAGATGGACCCTGTATTTAGCGTGAAGAAATCACTTCTGTCGTGATGAACTTTTTGTCTGTTGAATTGAGTAAATATATGAGGATAGGTATTAGTCCATATCCCCTGAAATCAAAAATCTTGAAAATTCCCATTCATTTTAAAGACCGAACAGACATATACTACTCACCCCTTAACTGACACTGGTCGTGTCCATCAACGTTTTTTCATAAAGGGGCGGGACACCCGTGTGGGGCTTGGAATCTTTTAATCGCTCGTTTTAATCAGATCCGTCAAATGCATCCGATGATCTGTGAGGAAGAAGTGGATATGGTCAAGATGACCAACCATGCGTTTTGAGGCCATAATGTACAATATAAATTATACACTCACCCCGAAATCTTTGATAGTGGTCCCACACCACCCGGGGTTAAAAAACAATTTCCTCAAGGGTCCCGGTCGCCGTATTAATCGGTCGATCTGTCGGAAAACAAGTGTATTAAAAGCCATATCTTGGATAAACTGGCCATGCCAGCTCTTCGTATCCAAAGTAAAGCCATTTAAAAATGATGTCCTGCGTATGTGCTCACCTATCTAACTGAAGTCTCTTAATCCCGATCAGCTAGCACGATCTTTATGCAGCTCCTTGCTCCTACCACGTTCAACTCGCGACTGGGCTCTGAATCAGCCCGTAAACAAACTCGTCTCGAGGACGCCCGGGAACGTGAGCGTCATGCAGTGCCTGGTCAGCTGACGAGCTTACGTATTGCTTCCTGGAAGCGTTTTTGGTTGCTAAGCAGCCCATGGTTGCTGTCAAGGGCCTCTTACACGGCGACAATCAACGCACCACCCAGAGCAACCGTGGGAATAATCACAGTATTTTGATTTACATTAGGTATTGGAATACATAGTTTAGACAAGGTTATGCAAGGTTATGATTACATTTGAGTATTGGAATACATCATTTAGGTAAGGTTAAGCAGGTTATGTTCAAACACAGAGGGGAATTTTACCTGGGGACAAGTTACAGTTATACCATGAGGATTGAATCATACAACTTAATATTGACGATATGCGAAGTAAAGCCGGGGTATTTGTGACACAAATTAAGGGCAATTTCATAATCAGAAGGATGACAATACATGTGGAAAAATATTCATACAGTTCACAGACTTTAGCATCCTAAGGTTTTAAACCCTGATTGATACTTCGCCCTATTAGTGCGTCTAAGCTCAGCATAGGTCCACAGGCTACTAGTACGATAATAGACTTATCTATCTAAAGTTGACCCATCTGTTTTGCTGTCTCCTCACGCTCATTTAACCCCTCCTGCACTGTATTAAGAATGTGTATCCACTTACACTCCTTGTAATTCAGTGATTTAGTAATCGATCCACCTCTTGCGCTAGGTGTTATTCTGTCTATGACCCTCCACCTGATGTCTTCTGGAGTATGTCTGTGTGTTTGAAAATGTTCCACCAACGGGGCGCCCACCGTATTACATCTAATCCTACTCATGTGCTGAAGGATCCTAGTCTTTACCTTCTGTTTGGTCTGTCCCACGTATGTCAAGTCACAGGGGCAAATGATGGCATACACAACCTGTGCACTATTGCAGTTCGTAAATGATGTTAACTTAAATGTTCTGGTATTCATGGTGAAACACGAGCCCTCCAGACAGGATCCGCAGGCTCTGCAATTTCCACATTTATGATGACCTATCACAGGTGGCAAGTTCAATAAGTTCCTTAGATCAGGCTGTTTCAGGGGTTCCAAGAACGCTTTCACCACTGTGTATTTTATATTTCTGCCCCTTTTATATGCGAATAAGGGCTGCTGAGCCGTTTGCAATTCTCCTTGGACCAGATTCCAGTATTTTTTAATAATTCTCTGGATCTCATTACTTCTAGTATTGTATGTTGTTACACAAACAATCCCATTAGGTTCCTGTGGCTTTTCCTTCGTCTCCAGTAATATTTCTCTCAGTTGGTACCATGCACGCATCTTAGCACGCTTTAGCAGGCCTGAGGGGTATCCCCGATTTTTCAGTCTTTTTGTCAATTCATCTGCCTCATGGGAGAAGTCTTTCCTGAGGTATTGCCCATATGGCAAATTGTCCCTCAAGTTTCTGGGGTGATGAGAACTGTACTTAAGCAGCATGTTTCTCTCCATCGGTTTGCGATATAAATCACTATACAACACTCCATCCTCAGCTTGAAAGGTTAAGCCCAGAAAATCAATAGACTTCCTACTATGCGCCATCGTGAATTGTATATCTGTGCTCCGATTGTTACACCAGATCCAAAATTCATCCAACTCCTCTTCATCACCGAACCAAATCATTAAAACATCATCGATGTATCGTTTCCATACATCGATCTTCTCAAGAAACGGGTTTGTTAGATCATATAAGTGCTCCTCCTCGTATTTATCCATGTAAAGATTAGCCAGACTTGGCGCATATGTTGCGCCCATGGCCACACCTTTACATTGATAATAGAATTGTCCTTTAAACACAAAATAGTTTCTTTTCATCGCGATGTCCAATATTTCAATCATGAACTCAGTCGGGATCCAGTGTGGTCTATTTCTCTGATCCAAAGTTATTCTTATCACCTCAATTGCACTATCCTGAGGGATAGACGTGTATAGTGATGACACATCCAATGTGACCAATATCTGTTTCGTACCATCAAAGGCCTGGCCCTCAAGTAGTTGAATAATGTGCATGCTGTCACATACATACGACTTCGTGGTTGGCACCCAGGGTTGCAGGAAATAGTCAATAAACTGATTCAGTGGTTCAAGTATTGAACCACAGCCCGAGACTATTGGTCTTCCCGGCGGGTTCTCTAGTCTTTTATGCACCTTTGGGAGGGTATATATAGTTGGTATCCTTGGTTCTTGTTGATTGAGGAAATCTCGCTCATGTTGGCTAAGGAAACCTTCTTCTACTCCTGTCTTAATCGTTGTTTCTATGAGTGCCTTGATTTCCTTTGTAGGATCTGTTGCTACCTTCATGTAGCTCTCTTGTACCTGTAGCTGTTGCTCGATCTCTGTCACGTAGTCCTCGGTGTTCTGGACTACTATTGCCCCTCCTTTATCCGCCCCTTTTATTGTTATTGCAGCATTCCCTGCAAAATCCTTCAATCAATCAATCAATCAGGAGTTTGTTAAAGCGCGACTACTCACCCGTAAGGGTCTCAAGGCGCTAGGGGTGGGGGGGGATTTGGGGGGGTGCAGGTTCCATTCCATCAAGGAGGGGGTCTGTCGAAGAGCCAGGTTTTGAGGTTTCTTGCGAAGATGGGGAGCGATGTTGTCTGTCTGAGGTGGAGCGGAAGGGCGTTCCATGCCTTGGCCGCGAGGAAGGAGAAGGAGCGGCCTCCCGATCTGGTCTTTCTGGTGCGGGGGACCACAGCGTAGGAAAGCTGGGCTGATCGTAGGGTCCTTTGGGGTGCGTGGAATTTGAGTCGGCTGTTCAGGTATGCTGGTCCGGTGCCGTGGAGGGCCTTGTGTGCGTGGGTGAGCATCTTAAAGGTGATTCTCGCCTCGACGGGAAGCCAGTGGAGTGTGCGCAGGTGCTGGGAGATGTGGCAGTGTTTTGGCAGGTTGAGGACCAGTCTTGCGGCGGCGTTCTGGATGTTCTGTAGCTTGCGGATGAGGTTTTTGTTTATTCCGGCGTAGAGTGCGTTGCCGTAGTCGAGTCTGCTGGTGACCAGGGCGTGAGTGACTGTCTTTCGGTGTTCGAGGGGGATCCATTTGAAGGTCTTACGAAGGAGGCGGAGGGTGTGGAAGCAGGAAGATGAGACAGAGTTGATCTGGCGGTCCATTTTGAGCTCGGAGTCCAGTCAGGGCCAACTTCTCTTCTTTACTTATGTTGTATTTGATGTATTTTCTGTTCCCCATCATTTGCATGGTATTTTCCATTACAACCTTCTCAAATGCCAGTATTCTCTCGCTCATCATAAAAGAAGCTGGAGTGAAAGTGGATGGTGGTCTGAAATTGGTTGCTGCCTGTTTAGGTGTAGAGATGTTTTTGGTGAAGAAGTATTTTAATCTGATCCTGCGAAAGAATCTTTGCAATTCCAATCTAACTTGGAATGAATCTGGTGGCCTAGTTGGTACATAAGACAATCCCTTGGCCAAAACACTCATCTCTACATCAGTCATTTCATAATCTGATAAGTTCAGGATCGGGTCAAGTTGAGGAGCCTCTGTTCTTACTGGTGGTGTACTTCTGCAATTTCCTGTATCAGCTTCTTCACGTATTCGATGGCGGTCTCAACTCCAAGCACCATCCAGTGCCTGGAGCAGTTATTCGCCACGAAGCTGAACCCCTCGCGAAATTTCGGCACGTCTATAAAAATAGCGGGCTCATTTCGCACCTGGAGACCCTTTGGTATTATATTGGCCTACAAGTATTTTGTCAATACATGCCCATGCAGGCGTGATATTATTAATTTCTTCTCCAATCTCTCTAATTTTTCTAGTTTAGTAGTCAGACCAGCATCTGTCGATGATCCCTCCCCTCCCAACAGAAAGCTAGATGCACCCTGATCTTGAATCAGCTTAGCTATGTACTCTTCTGTGTAGGACAGGGTTTCTTTGTCTGACATTATTCACAATGCAAATCATCATGCTGGATTTGTAAGGTGAGCAGGCTCTTTGTGGGGAGCTTTGTCCAGAGTAACTAGAGAACTGGACTGAATTAATAAGGAATTAAATTCATGCTTTGAAGGAATCAGTTTGCATACCCGAAGGAACCATTGTATATATTGAACTGTATTGCCCAGGTTCTAAGGGATACTGGGTTACCCCAAGATGATTTACATATCTTACTCATAGAGCAGGTCACGCCCCAATCATTCACTCATAAAGGTAGTCACACAATTTTTCATTGACTCATATGCCCACTCACACACTGCTATAATCCCTCATATACCCAGTCACTCACTCATACAGCTACTTGTTCAGTAATATAGAGAGTCATACACCAGGTCACTCACTCATACATCCATTCACACACCCAGCCACTCACACATACTCATTCATGCATTTAGATGCTCACACACCCAGTCTATCAATTATGCAGGTACTTACACACCCAGTCACTCACTCAGTCTCTCACCCATACAGCCACTCACACACTTAGTCACTCACACAGTCACTTACATACCCACTATTTCACTCATACAGCAGTTTACGCTCCCACTCATTCACAAATACAGACACTTACAGTCACTCACTCATGTAACCACTTACACATACAGCACTCACTCAAAGTGCCACTCACACCCAATCACTCACCCTACAGCCACGAACACACCCAGTCACTCACTTACACACTCACTCATACAGTCACTGACACACCCACTCACTCACTAATATAGATATTCAAACACACACTCCCTCATACAGTCACTAAGTCATGCACTCATTCACCTATATAGTGAGTGATAAAACCATGCAAAGATCCACACAACCGCTCACTCACCGATACAACCTCTTATACACCATATAACTCACTCATAGCAGCACTCACACACTCACTCATACTGTCACTTACATACCCACTATCTCACGCTTACAGCAGCTCCTATACCAACTTGTTCACTCATAAACCCACTCACACACTGACTCATACAGTCACTCTCACACTAATAAAGGTACTCAACTCACTCACAGTTACAGTCACTAACCCACCCATGTAGACACTTACACACCCAGTCACGTACTCACACAGTTATTCACAAATCCAGTCACTTACTTACACAGACACTCACCCACCCAGTCAGTCAATCATACAGGCACTAACACACACAGTCACTACCCTCCACATCCACTAACACACTCACTCAATTATTCAGGCACTTACACAGGAGGGCTCAGAAAATCCACTCGTATTGTCGTGCAAGATTTACTCAGGGCGAGCTAATTTTAAGAACTATTCCCGCTTTCTGGCTGAGCTATAAATCCTCTGTCAGTCACAGAACAAAAAGTAAATGTAGGAAGATAAACTGACTTTTGACCTCTGCCTCTGAAAGTAGAGCAAATGAGTAAAATCCATCCTCATGGCCAAATTCACATGAGTATGGTCTTTTGAAACCCTGTGACGAGATGCACACACGCCCTCAACTACAAAACATTTTTGGATGTTACAACTTACTATGCCGTTTTTACAATACGCTTTGTAAATATGTGTGGATATGTTATATTTTCATGTATAAGTAACTTTTAATGGTTGTATAGCACTCTGATATCCGTCAGGATCTTGTTCGCGCTCTATAAAACTTTCAAAATAAATAAATAAGAAGATTTAAAGGCATCTTTATTGCTCATAATGTGAAAGAGCAATAAAAATGCCTTTAAATCTTGTCACTTGTCACATCTGCTGACTTTCAGAGAGAGAAGTCAAAAGTCAGTTTGTCTTCCTACATTTATTTAACTTTGTGCGACTGAAATTAGAGGATTTTGTAAAACAAACTGTGTGACAATCGAACTGTGCAAAGCATGTTAAATGAAAGGCTGTAAGATGTCAGGCTTTTCTCTAACACAAGACTGAAATAGCTAAGTGAACTGTTCAAACATCTCAAATATATTTCACTAGTCATGAAGACCCATTTTTGTAATTCTGTTGTGAAGACAATGTTTTTATAGGATCATAACAAATTAGAACACTTTACCTGGTGATGTGCACATTTTAAATATGTTTGCTGAAACCTAATTTCCAAAGACTGTTTATGCTCTAGTATCAACAAAACTAAATGTTAGTGGGAACGTTTTGTGTCCATTTCAATGCAAAATATTCTATCTTAAAATGCACTACCACAACATGCTTTTGTAATATGTTTATGAAAAGTGAGTTTTTAAACATGAACTGGGAATTATTACTCCTCCTGCCCAGATGACAATGCTATTAGTGAACTAAGAGGCAAGACAGGCATCATGAGTACCCTATATATATATGGGCTCAATTTTTGGTATACATGGATCAAACATTAAGTCTAGTAAATAAAAAGAGTTTCTTTTGTACAGCAGAAATAGTGAACTTACATTATTGAATGTGCTCTCTTGTGTGATAATAATGAAAAAGGCGGCTCCTTAAGACAAAATATTTGTCTAGGATCACACATTTTGAGACCAGTTCACGGTTCAAGTACATTACAGTTAGGTCGAGTAGATTATTAAATTTACTAGACCTGCTGGTCTAGCAACATTTTAATGATTTTTCGAGCCCCAACACAACCTTTCACTCACCCATACAGTCACTTACAGAGGCAATCAGTCACTCATGCACCCACTAACACACCCAATTACTCACCTATGCAGCCGCTTACAAACTCAGTCACTCATTTATTCAACTGCTCCTTTTTATACAAACACAGACATACAGTTTATCTTATTATGTCCATGAAAGGTGGTTCTGACAAGAACCTTTTTTCTTCTTTTTTTAAAGAAAATGTTTTGTTTTCTATTTATGCAACGATGAACGAGACACTGGCACTGGATCATAATTTGTACAAGGTGCTGCAAGACTTTCGTGAGGATGTGGGGAGATGGAAGTCTCTGCCGCTGACCCTCCTAGGCAGGGCGGCTCTATACAAAATGTTAGTGCTCCCCAAATTCATCTAAGTGCTACAGAACACATACCAGTTGATACCAGTGGAAGTGTTCAAAAGAATTGACAACGTACTACGGACATTCCTCTGGGACGGACGGCCGCCAAGGATAGCATTGGCGACATTGCAGCGTAATCAATATAATGGTGGCATCTCCTTGCCGGACCTTCGGGAGTACTACTGGGCAGCCCACTTAGTAGTAGTGAATGAGTGGGAGCATGTAGCGAAGGATCACCCCACATACGCTTTGGAGCTTGCACAATTCACCATCCGCCCGTACACGCACTACATATATGGGGGGAGGGGCTACCCAGCTGCTCACTGCAACGCGGATCGTCCTGGCAGCATGGAGGCAGGCGGAGGGACTGATGAAATGGGGCGGACAGGTCACTGGGGAAACCCCGCTGTGGGTGGGAAATCGCCTGCCAGAAATTACGAAGCTGCGAGGCTTCAGGAACTGGGGCCTGTTGGGTATTTCACAACTTAAAGATATACTGCACCGCAAAGAATTAGTCACTTTTGCTCGTTTACAGATGGAATATGACAGGAACCCGGCCCAACACTATAGGTATTTACAGTTGAAACTTGCCAGGCGGGCGCAGGGCTTAGACACTGCTGATATCCCCGAATATGCACCCTTAGAGGGACGACTCTTGATGGGAGAGATAGCTGAAAAATTGGTCTCTTGGACGTATAGAACGATTATAAACAACAAACCAGATACACTACAGAAACTGTGTATGAGATGGGAATTGGAATTGGGGGAGATAGACGATTTGGACTGGGAGATGGTGTTGATGCATCCTCACGAAGTAGCCATCAAATCGCGCCTCAGGCGAATTCAATATAAATATCTCCACAGGGCATACTACGATAGAGCGCGATTGCATCGCATTGGAAGGGCTGAAACACCCACATGCTTACTCTGTTTAGGGGCGGAAGGCACATTTTACCACATGGTATGGGAGTGCCTCAAGATTCATAGGTACTGGACGACCCTGATGGGGGAGATGGGGAAGGTCCTGGGGTTGGAGGTTCTACTTACCTCCTCATTTGTCTTACTGGGAATATCCACAGATATAGACCTCCCTAAGCCTGGGTTGGTCTTGCTGCAGCTGGGGTTGGTGGTCACAAAAAGAGATATAGCCAGGGCATGGGGGCCACAGAGGGACCATCTCTCGTTGAGTGGAGGAAGAGCATGGACATGTAAATTCTAGGTGAGAAGACAACTTACAAAGCATGGGGCTGCCCTAAAAAGTTTTGGGAAATATGGAAGCCTTGGCTTACATATTATGGACTCTTGCTCTTTGACTCGCAATGATAGTACAAGGTTGGGTATCTGGTTGCAGGGGAAAGATGGGGCCTGCCATAATGCATCAACACATCATTACACGGCCTGACTCTTCTTTGCTGCTGATTGGACGTGCTGCTGCTGTTTATTGGGAAGTGCTTATGTATTTCACTGGTGACCATGTGAGAAGAGGACCTATGTGGCATTCTGGTGCTTAACACGGTATGTGGTATTGCTCTTGGAATATCTGTTTAGAATTAGTAATTTGATTTTGTGTTTACTCACATTTCTTTTGTTCAACCACTGATACGACCACAACTGCTTTGTGGTTGTATGAAAAGGGATGTGTTTGGTTATGATGCCATATGACAGATTGCACGGCGGCATGTAGCTCTGCGGAATTGTTTTTTTAATGCTCTCACCATTCAATGGGGTTTTGGTGCACCTGTCTACTTGGTCATGGACCATTTCATGAATGATTTAATATGTGACGTCATTGGCAGTGCATTGTGGGGGCGCAAGTTATAGTTAGCTCAATTAACTATAACGGCTGAGTTTCTCTGGTTATGTATGAGTGAAATATCCAACTAACTATAATGTCCCTATACCCTGTGTTTTTTTCAAGGAACTTGTAAGGTTTTTTTAATGCTAATTTCTAACTATAATGTCCCTGAAACCTATGGTTTTTTTCAGTGCGTTTCTAAGGTTTTTTTTAATGCTAATGTCTAACTATACCAACAGAGGTAGGACATGTGCAGAAAGAGGAACAAAGGTGCAGCAGAAAGAAGCAAGACAAATGCAGAAAGAGGCAATAGAAGTCCCGAAAGACAAAGAAAGGTGCAGAAAGAACCAACAGAGGTGCAGGAAGAGGCCTTGTTGCAAAGGTATCACATGCCCCCAACTTGTTGCTGACTGGTATTGGTGGTAACTGACTCTGACTAACCAGGCCCTGAGCCAGTGCTATACAGAAAGACACTTAGAATACAGTGAAAACACCTACATACACTAGGGTACACTATAGGTTGGGGCACCTCTGTAATTGGCATGACCTCCCCAGTAAGGCCCTAGTACATAATAGGACAGGGGGATTAAAACTACCTCTTAGTCAGAGGTGCAGAAAGAGGCAAGAGAAGTACAGAAAGAAGCAACAGAGGTGCAAAAAGAAGCAAGAGCGGTACAGAAAAAGGTAGAAGAGGTGCACAAAGAGGCAAGAGAGGTACAGAAAGAGGCAGGAGGGGTTCAGAAAGAAGTGTAGTGTAGTTCCTATATTCTCAATAGGCTCTGCGCATTGGAATAATATACACTATAGATTTAACATAGGACTGAGGTCAGTTTGTCTCTATCGAGTATACTAAACTTAATTGTGAGTGTGCCAGCTAAGAGGTCACTAGAAACTTTCTTGAATAAACAAGAAGGGATTAGTCTCTGACAACCGCATAAACATGACAGCTTTGTTTCCCCTAGAACCAGAACAATATTTTCAGAGTTGTGTAAACAATAGATAACTATTTCACTCAGTCAATCGTGCATGCTTCGTTTCTACAGAGTTGCATAGAAATAGAGAGACGGGCGTTTCAATAAAAGGGGTTTATTGAACAGTCTTCTTTCTCATGCAAGAGAGGTGAACTGCTACAATCGTTAGACAGAATGGGAAGTATAATGCGCACAGCGTGAACAGTAATATTAATATTAAATAATACTGTAATAGCATTGTCTGTTTCTATGACATATATAAAAATACTTACATAAATAACACAGACTAAAATACTCAACTGGTGCTTCTAAAATACACCTACCCCAATGTACCTAACCACGGTCTAGTACCAGGGAAGAAGTAGGTGCTGTCGTTGGCTATAGTTTAGTTCTGCCAATAATTTCCAAAGGATTCTCTTGGTTCTAATCAGCTCCATGAATGAGAAAGGTTGGTATCTCTTTCACGGGACTCGATTTCCCAACACCCCGCAAGGGGAGTCAGAAACACTGGAGCTGGATTCTCTGCAGGAGGATGAAAGCTTCTGGTGGGTTCATCAGCTGGAGAGTTGGCTTCCTTCGGCACTTGCTGTAGTGAGCTGCATCGGGCAAGTAGGTAGTCGAACTGCACCGAACCACAACGTGCTTTGCCATAGCACGTGAAGGTATATTTATACCTTGAAGGTGCTTAGGAATGCCAGTATTGATGTAAAAGTCGGACATATGAACGTCATGAATGAACCCCTAAGGAATAGATATTCATGCGTAATAAATGAGTTCTTGGAGAAATCAATATCCAGGCTAGGGGAAGTCCCTTCTGCTTAAGAGTCTGGTTTTCAAAGAAATTGTTGTGACGTAGATGAACGGATGGAAGTAGCCATGTCTGTATTTGGGCAGCATAAGGACTTGGTGTTCTATGCCTATATAAGGGGAATGTGAATTGTACCTATATAAGGGTATGAATCGGGAAAATGCATACGGAATCTAAATCGATACACAACAGAAGGAAGAGAAGTGTAAAAAGGAGCAAAAGAGGTGCTGAAAGAGGAGCAAAGGGTGCATAAAGAGCAAGAGAATTGCAGAAACAAGCAAGAGAAGTGCAGAAAGAGGCAAGAGAATTTGCTGAAAGAAGCAACAGAGGTGTAGACAGAAGCAAGAGCAGTGCAGAAAGAACCAACAGAGGTGCAAAAAGAGGCAAGCTGGGTGCAGGAAGAGGTAGTATAGGTGCACAAAGAGGCAAGAAAGGTTCAGAAAGAGACAGGAGGGTATAGAAAGAAGGAAGAGAAGTGCATAAAGAGGCAATAGAATTGCTGAAAGAAGCAACAGAGGTATAGAAGGAAGCAAGATAAGTGCAGAGAAAGGCAAGTAAGGTGTACAAAGAAGCGAGAGCAGACCAGAAAGAACTAACAGAGGTATAAAAAGAGGCAAGAGGGGTGCAGAAAAAGGTAGGAGAGGTACACAAAGAGGCAAGACAAGTACAGAAAGAGGCAGGAGGGGTGCAGAGAGAAGTAACAGAGGTGCTCAAAGAGGCACAAAGGGTGCAGAAAGAGCAAAAGAAGTGCAGAAACAGGCAGGGAAGGTGCAGAAAGAGGGAACAGGGATGCAGAAAGACGCAAGAGAAGTGCAGAAAGGGAAAGAGGGATACAAAAAGAGGCAAGAGCAGTGCAGAAAGACCCAAGAGAGGTGCAAAAATAATCAAGGGAAGTACAGAAAGAGGCAATAGAATTGCTATAAGAAGCAACAGGTGTGGAAAGAAGCAAGAGAAGTGCAGAACAAGGCAAGTGAGCTGCAGAAAGAGGCAAGAGAGGTACAGAAAATGGCAAGAGAAAAGCAGAAAGAGACAAGCGGGATGCAAAAAAGGGAAGAAGGGTGCAGAAAGAAGCAAGAGAGGTGCAGAAAGAAGCAAGAGAGAAGTGCAAAAAGAAGCAAGAGAGGTTCAGAAAGAGGGAAGACGAGTTGCAGAAAGAGACAACAGGGGTGGAGAAAGAGACAACAGGGGTGCAGATAGAGGCAATAGAAGTGCAGAAAGAGGCAAGTGAGATGCAGAAGGAGGCAAGAGAACTGCATGGAGAGAGGCAAGAGAGTAGCAGGAAGATCCAACAGAGGTGCAGAAAGAGGCATATGGGGTGCAGAAAGAGGTAGGAGAGGTGCGCAAAGAGGCAAGAGGGTACAGAAAGAGGCAAGAGGGGTACAGAAAGAAGGAAGAGGAGTGCAGAAAGAAGCAACAGAGGTGCTGAAAGAGACAGGAAGGGTTCAGAAAGAGGTAAGAGAAGTGCAGAAAGAAACAACGAGTTGCAGGAAGAGGCAATAGAGGAGCAGAAAGAGACAAGAGAGGTTAAGAAAGAAGCAAGTGAGGTGCAGAAAGAGGCAAGAGAGGTATAGAAAGAAGAGAGTGGGGTTCAGAAAGAGGCAAGAGAGGTGTAGAAAGAGGCAAGATAAGTGTTGAAAGAGGCAATAGAAGTGCAGAAAGAGGCACTTAAGGTGCAGAAAGAGGCAATAGAGGTACAGAAAGAGGTTTGAGAAGTGTAGAACGAGGCAAGAAAAGTGCAGGAAGAGGCAAGAGAGGGGCAGAAGGAAGAGAGTGAGGTACAGAAAGAGGCAAGTGAGAAGCAGAAAGAGGCAAGAGAGGTACAGAAAGAGAAAAGGGAAGTGCAGAAATGGGCAAGAGAAGTGCACAAAAAGGCAAGAGAGGAGCAGAAATTGGCAAGAGAGGTTTAGAAAGAGGTAAGAGAGGTGCAGAAAGAGGCAAGAGAGGTGTAGAAAGAGGCAAGTGAGGTGCAGAAAGGGACAAGAGAAGTGCAGAAAGAGGCAAGTGAAGTGCAGAAAGAAGACAGTGAGGTGCAGAAAGAGAAAGAAAGGTGCAGAAAGATGCAAGAGAAATGCAGAAAGAGGCAAGAGTGGCACAGAAAGAAGAGAGGTTTGTGCACCATTAGTACCAATTTAACACCCACATTTAGCAATAAGTAACACATGACCATTACAGCTTTGCAAAGGGTCTTCCACTACGCTGTAACATGTGAAGCATTTGAGCCATTTAAGCTAGAAACAAGGCTTTTTTTGTTCAAATCTGCGGTATAGGCAGCATAAGGTGGAATATTTGGCAAATGCGGAAAATGTTTATTTATGTGAAAATTGGTACTACCGAACAATCACATAATTCCAGTGGCCCTGCACATACCTCTGACTAGGTCCAGAAATGCTCCTCAGTGGTTCTTTCTTTTATTGTCTCTCATTGAGTGTGTAGTTTAGCTTCTATAGAAACGAGGAAGATCAACCTTAGGTTACCACTCCACAAGAAAGACTACAATACCACATAATTACTCTCCAAAACACATAATCACACTCCACATAATTCCTATACACTAAATACCGCATATCATATAATTCCACTACACACAACGTACATTCACTCTACACCCAAAAAATGAGTAAAAAACCTTTACATTTACAATGCCACTACCTCTAACTCTCGCAAATGCAAACCTATTACATTGCAAATGCTTCTTTAACTAGTAGTCGCGTTTCCAGAGTGGTGGAGAAAGGGTGCTGGGCCTCCGACCAGCGGCCAGAAATTTTCTGCGTAGGACTTATAGGAGGTACTAGGAGGGCTTAATGGCCCCCAAAGTCCCTAAGGAGTAAAGTGGACTTCATCCACCATACCGTAGTCTGCCAGGAGACACGTTTGCAGAGTGGTGGAGAAAGGGGGCGTGACCACAAAAGACATCTCAGCAATCCCGAAGTGTGGGACTTACTGGAGGTAACAAAAGGGGCAGTTGGCCCCCAAGGACATCCTTGAGGACCAACTACCCCTCCTAGTACCTCCAGTAAGTCCCACACAGCAGGATTGCTAAGTTCTCACAGCAGGCCACGCCCCCTTTGCCAAATACTCTGCAAACAGGCTCTCTGGTGCGCTCTTGGATGGGGATTGAAACCCCCTTCACTGCTGAGGGCCCTTAGGGGCCAACTAGCCTACCTATTACCTCCAGTAACCCCAACACAGTGGGATTGCTGAGAGGTGGACACAGGCCACGCCCCCTTTCACCACCACTCTACAAACACGCCTCCTGGTGTGCTCTTGGTTGGGTGATGAAGTCCCATTCCTCCTGAGGGTCCCTGGGGGCCAACTAGCCCTCCCGTTACCTCCAATAAGCCCCATAAAGCTGGTTTGCTGAGAGTGTTCAAAGGCCACACCCCTTTTTTACACCACTCTGCAAACTTGGCTCCTGGCGCACTGCTGCTCGGAGGATGAAGTCCACTTGTGTCCTGAGGTCCTCAGGACACAAGAGGACCTCATCGCCCCACCAGCAGTGCTCCCAGAGGCACGTTTGCAGAGTGGTGTAAAAAGGGGTGTGGCCTAGGACCACCTCTCAGCAATCCCACTGTGTGGGGCTTACTGGAGGTACCTGGTGGGCTAGTTGGCCCCCAGGGACCCTCAGGAATGAAGGGAACTTAATCCCCCAACTTAGAACGTGCCAGGGATTGCGTTTGCTGAGTGGTGCAGGGAGGAGATGGGGCCTCCGGCGAAATGCCGGCTTTTTTTCTGTTTTGTAAGAAGGGGGGGCTGTGTGACCCCCTTCACTTACTATTTTTTGGGGACCTGGGATCCCCATCCCCAGGGCCTGGCCAGCCTTTTCATTTTTTTTGGAGGGGGGCCCGCGTGGCCCCCTTCTGAGGCCTTTCTGGCCCCAGGGGGCCCATCCCCTGGGGCATTGCCTTGTTTAAATATTCAGGAGGGGGTTGTGTGGCCCCCCTTCCCAGGGCCACTTCTGGCCTGGGGACCCCATTTCCGGGGGCCTTGCCAGCCTTTTTTTTTTTAGGGGGGCCCCTCCTGAGACCAATTATGGCCCCAGGAACCCATCATCCCAAGGCCAGCCATCTGTTCTTTTGTTAATTAAAGAGGAGGAGGTCTGAGTGGCCCCCTCCCGGGCCACTTCTGGCCCCAGGGACCCCATCTCCCAGGGCCAGCCCTCAAGTTGAGGTCTGTGGGGGGAGCCCCAATGCCCCCATGGTCCCTGCTGGCTCCCTGTCTCCTGCAGGAGCCAGCATTGCTTTTGGGCAAGGGGAGCTGCTGAAATGCAGCTCCCCTTGCCCAAAAGCAATCTGCTTCGCTTCATGGAAGCGAGAGCAGTTTTCTTGCTCTTGTTTCCATGAAGTGAGGCAGTGTTTGCTATGGCAAACGACAATTTCCCGGGGGTGGACACCCCAGGACATTGCAGGAGTCGGTCCGGGGGGTTGGTCCCCAGTGTTATCTAGGGCACTAGGAGGGGGTCCGCGCGGCCCCCCTCCCAACTCTTTAAATCCCCAGGGAGAAAGTGGTCCCCAGGGCCCGGGGGTCCGCAACAGACCCCCATATTTAAATAATTAGTGTCCCGTGGAGGTGATGGTCCCTCGGGAAGTGTGGGGGGGGCAGGAGCCCCCCCCACACTTCACTAATTAGATTGGAGCCCAGGGGAGGTGGTGGTCCCGGGTCTTGGGGGGCCCATGAGGCCCGCCCCTATTAAATCAAAGACCCGGGGAGGTGGTGTCCCTAGGGCAGCATGGGGGTGGGCAGGAGCCCCATGCATATTTTTGAAAAAAGCCCTGGGGAGTTGAGTCTCCGGGGCTGCAGAAGGGTGCGTGCTCTCATGCCCCCTGTAAATGATGAGCAAAGCCCCGTGGAGGTGGTGGTCCCCGAGCTATGGGGGCTCCCACACGTCCCCACACCATAATTATAAATTGCTCTGAGGATTTGCGGCTCCTCCTCGGTGCTCAGATATCAATATTTTTATTTTTTGCATTTCTCAGGAACTACTGAATGGATTTACAGCATTTATAAACAAGCATTTGCAATGCAATAGATCTCGCAGTATTGGTTTTGTAAATGGCAATGCTTTTTATTTACATGTTGGTTTTTAAAACATAAATAAAAGGCATTGTCATTTACAATGCCAATAGCTTAAACTCTCGCAAATGCGAGACCTATTGCATTTCAAATGCTTGTTTCACTTGTTATTTAAAATATGGACTGTGTTTAAATGGTCAAGGAATTTACTTTGTATTTTCTGTTCACCTTTACACGCCAATGGTTTGGTTTTTTATCCGGTTTTACATTTGTTTCATTATTTTATATTAAGACTTAATCTAATTCAATGCAATAAAATCTAATTAAAATTTTGATTTAGGATTAAAATTGCAATGGGTCCTTTATATATTGTTCTGCTCTACAGCAGTATTATAAAGATGCTTATGCACACATAGATACATAATATAAATCTGCTAACTGACAACTGTGTGACAATTTAGACAAACATTGCATCATACAGATTGTTTCTACATGTAATTGTGCATGGATGCTCGCAAATGCGTTAGAACTAAAACAGTTTGAGATATAACTTTAAAAATTGTATCAAGAAATTAAAACCAACTAACTTTCACTTGAACTCCAGAAAAACGCACCAATGCTATTTGGCGATCCAGTGCTACTAGTTAAGCGATGTAAAGAGATGCCAATGCTTACATTCATAGCTCAGTTAAACCACAGTCTTGCAGGGGAAACCAAAACTCATAGATATTAGATGTAAACCTGCTAAAAGGACTTATGGCACACAAATTTACTAGGATAAATTCCTTGAACCTAACACATACAGGCAATCTCCTTTACACTAGCGCATTAGTAGTAGGAGCTGACCAGGTAGCACATCAGATGAGATAAAAACTGATAGACAACATGGCCAGTAAGTATAGAAAATGCTATACATACTTCAGCATGCCATGGTGGTCACAGTTGGGGACAGCGAGGTTCCAGGACTCCGCTCTCTTTCTGCAATATCTATAGCTATTTTAATTGCAAGGATGTGTGTCGTGGCCATTTATAATGAGGCAGAGAACTTGACGGCAGCACTAGATGGCGCCAGACGCCTTGGTTTCGCTTTTCTCAAAGTACATTTTTGAAAGACATCTGTTTTGCATTATCGGGCACGATAATGCAAAACAGATGTTGGCCGTACGGGTAACAGACACCAATAGGCCATGGGCGGGGCAAATGCGGGACATGCGTGCGGTCTTTGTTAGAACGACCCACGCAACGCCCAATAGCCTGCAACAATAACAAAACCGCACGCAGAAGTGTGCAGTCAGCTCTCAGAAGCCCCTAAATGAGGTCTCGCGCTGCACACTGCAACGCTAGGAGCATGACCTAAAAAGGTCGCTTTCTGGGCTAAGAGCTGCATTTTTGCCAAATTTGGTGTAATTCAGTTCAGCAGTTCAGGCTGTAGCCTGTTCCAAACTTCCTACGGGAAATAACATGGGGAAAATGCATTTAGGGACCCCCCTTTTGTCTCGTCCCCTGCTCACCCCAAAACTTTTTGATGACAGGAGCTGACCGGAGCACCCCATTAGTTTTGAAAATGCCACGAAGATTTGTCAAACGACGCCAAAGATATCGCTTTTCCTGTGGAAACTAGGTGCTAACTATATATATATATTTTTTTATTTTTTTTCACCCTGTACGTATTGGTGATAGTATGCATTATGATGAAATCAACATATGAAGAATTGTGACACTAAACCATGTTGTTTTTTTTTAATTTGCATGAGCACTTTTTTGACACCATTGTCTCTTAAGAATTGTGTTATTGTAAACCTTACTAGATTAACTCACTGTAAGATGGCCGCCAATATGCTCTGGCACGAACAGTCCTCTGTCCTTGTTTGGAAAAGGGATGAGATATAATGGTATCTTTTACAACACACTGGTTGACACTGACGAAGCCAAAAGGTGAAACGTGTCTGTCGAGGGGGCAGGGGGTCTGCCAATAAATTATTTTCTTAAAACACTGACTTGGAGTGCCGTCTACTTTCGTGAAACTACGGATGTGTTGAAGCGATTAACCGCGGCTCACCACCGCAAGACGGAAGCACCCAGGAAGCAGGAGGAGCGACGGTGGTGATGAAACTGTGCTGAAAGCTAATTTGGCCGTCTGTCCCGAGGCTCATAAAGAAGATCGTGAACGGAGTCCAGATCAGTGGAACCGAACCAAGATATCGAGGGAAACTGCCTGCGCCAAGCCGGAGCTGTGAGAACCAGGTACACCAGATGGTTGCCGTGGAACTCCAGTAAGGGTAAGTGCTGCATGCACGAGTACCCCGGGATAAAACAACAAAAAAGTATTATTGAACCTCTGTCCCGTTAGCAAGTTGTTTGTGGCAGACCCCCGCAAGCCATTTTTGTGCCCCGTAGATCAAAACCTATTTGTAAACAAGTGTGCAACACTTCGCTCGACTAACATGTCAATTACGGAAGAAAGAGAGAGAGAGGCTGGCAATATCTTTAAGAGCATTTCGGCAGTTACAATCAGAGCGGAGGGCGCAGGGATCACAGTTTGACCAATCAGTAACCTGCAAACCCTATTCCAGCAGTTGGAAAAAGCGCAAGAACGGGAGAACCGTAAATGGTGGGAGGCCACCTCACTCCAGCGCTATGTGGAATGTAATAGGGTCCCAAGAGGGCTCCATATATTTACGGTACCCTCATATGAAAACCCGGACCCCCAACTTCTCAAAGACTGGGCTGCATATACAGCGGACTCAAGTAAAGGCATGCTGTTAATGCTCATCAAATATGCCTGGAGTGACAGGGATAAAGCCCTCGCTGAAATGCAAAAAATAGAGGAAGCTATAAATAAGGATAAAGACACAAAAACCAGAGAGGACATGCGCAGTGAAATGAAAAAACGACTTAAGGAATATGAAAGTGGAATTAAAAGGAGAAAGCAAACGAAGTTCCAGCGGGATGAGCAAGACTATTTATCCGGCCGTATATTAACTTTTGCTAGAAAGTTTGATGCTACAAGGAAGAGGTTGGCACAAGGCGTCCAAGGCTCCGCATACATAGCAACATCAGAATCCGATGCAGAGATTTCGGAAGAGGACACAGCCGATAAGAGTAGCAAAAGGAAGGGCACAGAGAAAACATCTGCGGTGCCTTTTTTAGACGAGTACCAAGTCAAGAAGGAGACGCGGCAACGGCCCCAACCACAACAACCTCAGAAAACATTACAAAAAAAGGGAGGAAAACCAGGCGTGGCAGGAGGGGACGCACAGGTTGCAACACCCATGGTAACTCGCAGCAAGGGCAGAAGGGGGAGATGGTAGAACAAGAAAGAACAATCATAAATCTATCGGAAAGAAAACTCACAATACATGAAGAATCTGTATTGAGAAGAGGAATGACCTTCTGACCAACGGCCAAATTTGATCCAGTACAGACCAGGATTGACCTTTTCAAGTTTGTCCGTAAACTGAAACTTCAAAAAATATTTGCACTCAAATCCAACTCCGAAATAACAACAGTCCCTGAAGAAAGAGAAATTGATGAGGTTGACCTCAGGGACAATGACATGTCAATACTTAGAACAGCGCATAACCTGGTAGATACAGAGGATGTTTCCGATTCCATCGAGATGTTAAGGAGAGAGGACATAAACCAAGTGAGGGATCCAAGCAACTTAAAAAAGAAGTCCCGAGTCCTCCCGCACATCACACACGATGCAATAGACGTGTTTAATGAGACGATCCTCCAAGATCTCCAAAAAATGGCTTAAAAAACAACAGAACTGACAAAAAAGAACTCAAATATGTCCAGAAATGAATGGGAAGCAATTAAATCATTGAAACAAGACACTACCATCGAAATAAAACCCTCAGACAAAGGGGGGAACATTGTGGTCTTTAGCAAACACAAATACAAACAGGAAGCTATGAGACAACTACAGGATAAGGATTGCTATGAGGTTATCAACAGAAAAGACTATGTGAAATGCACTTTGGAGTATTATACTCTACTGGAGGGGTGGAGGGATGAGGGTATGTTAAATAAAAATGAATTTGACTATTTGAACTGTGAGAACCCAATAATTCCCACCTTCTACCATCTCCCGAAGGTACATAAAGATCTTAGGAATCCTCCGGGAAGACCAATAGTATCTTTGATAGGTAGCCTCTTAGAAAATACCTCTAGATTCATCGACAGGTACCTGACTCCTTTTGTAAAAGACCTGCCCTCCTATGTGAAGGATACCCAAGATTTTCTCAGACAGATTGACGGCATCAAGTGGGACAGTGATATGCTATTGATCACCCTTGATGTCGCCAATTTATATACTTACATTGGTCACCATGACGGTACCTCCGCTGTGAGATGGTTTCTTGGCAAAAAAGATCTGAAATGCCACCAACATAACTGCATGCTGCTTAAAATGACTGAGTTCTGTCTTCATAATAACATCTTTTTATTTGCAGGTACCTTGTACGGACAGACCAGAGGGACTGCAATGGGCACGTGCTTCTCCCCCAGCTACGCAAACTTGTTCGTAGGCTGGTGGGAGAAGCACGTGGCCTGGGGAGGGACCAATGAGAGATGGCTGGATCACATTATGATCTGGGCCAGATATATTGATGATCTTTTTGTCGTCTGGCGCGGCGACAGAGCCTCGGCTGAGGAGTACGTGGCCGCCCTGAACGACAACGATCACAATTTGAGATTTACCAGCACTATCAGTAATACATCCGTATACTATCTGGACCTTGAGGTGTTCGTAGCAGGAAATGCTTTACACACGAAACTCTACAGAAAAACCACAGCGGGTAATACCGTATGACATGCGGCAAGCCATCACCCAAAATGCATGATACGGAATATTCCATTTGGAGAATTGCTCCGTCTGAAAAGAAATTGCTCAGACCCAAAAGATTTCTCACAGGCCCGAGACGCCGCTGTGACCAGATTCCATACTAGGGGTTATTCCAAAGCATTACTAGCTAGTACATCTAGTAGAGTAGACAATATTGATAGAAAGGACCTTCTGAAGAATCCAATAAAGGAAATTGAGTCGGAGGGTTCGACACGGATGATTACAGGTTTCAACATGAGATCTAGTGAGTTGGTCCAGATATTTAACAGGAACTGGCATATCTTGAAAACTGATTCAATTTTGAAAGACAAACTACCCCCTAAGCCATCTATAACATACAGACGATGTCAGTCACTCAGTGATCACTTAACAATGAGTCATTTCGAGCATCTGCCAAAAACATCTAAGATGAAACCCATACAAGGTTTCTTTCCTTGCATGCATTGCAAAGCATGCAAATATAGCAGGAAAAGAACCAAATATGAGGGGAGACCCAATGACTCACGACCCATTAGAGAAATTGTCAAATTCCTCAACTGCAATTCAGATTTTGCTATTTATTGTTTGGAATGCCCTTGCTCAAAAAGATATATTGGAAGCACCATAAACCCGGCCAAAAAACGCATCTTGGAGCACATGCGTGCTATAACAAATAAAGACAAGAGCCACCCTGTGGCACGCCATTTTGAGACCCACCATAACAGTAATCGAGACCTTTTAACATTTTTTTGCCTAGATCAGCTAGACAGGAATTAACAAGGTGGGGACAGGGTAAAAGCTCTAAGGGTGCTAGAATCCAAGTACATAATCGACCTTCAGAGCATGCAACCAATAGGGCTTAACAATGACGAGGAATTGTGGGTCCACCTAGAATAGAAGATGATAGACAGACAAGATCAGATAAACATAGTACGAAGCACTTCTGATATATAAGAAAGTATAACAACAGAAAAGCTAAACATCCTTACTAATATACACCAATATGGAATATAAAGCTGTGAACGCACTAGGTTCCTCTCCCTCTCTTAATGAACATAAGTATCAGCTTTATTGACATAAAGGCCCCTTTCAGGGCATAATTGACAAACCACCAACATACAATAGCCGAGCATGCCCATACAGGGCTAAACAAAGACGCATACACTCACAATACGCAGGGAAGTAAGCTAATAGAGCACGGACAAGTCGAATTAATTTTCGTACATTATATTGAGCATGGAGATACATGATCGCGCAATTAGGGGGTATATCTGCATGCCTTTCAAGAATTGACAGGTTAATTAATTGTGTAGCAAGATAAATAGAAATGTAACTAGTCTTGTATGGGAATGCCAAAATTTGCACTTTCACCCTGTACGTATTGGTGATAGTATGCATTATGATGAAATCAACATATGAAGAATTGTGACACGAAACCATGTTGTTTTTTTTAAATTTGCACGAGCACTTTTTTGACACCATTGTCTCTTAAGAATTGTGTTATTGTAAACCTTACTAGATTAACTCACTGTAAGATGGCCGCCAATATGCTCAGGCACGAACAGTACTCTTTCCTTGTTTGGAAAAGGGTGGAGATATAATGGTGTCTTTTACAACACACTGGTTGACACTGATGAAGCCGAAAGGTGAAACGCGTCTGTCGAGGGGGCAGGGGGTCTGCCAATAAATTATTTTCTTAAAACACTGACTTGGAGTGCCGTCTACTTTTGTGAAACTACGAATGTGTTGAAGCGATATATATATATATATATATATATATATATATATATATATATATATATATATATATATATATATATATATATATATATATATATATAAATATATATGTATAACCTACTGGCGGTCGCCAGTAGGTAGTTATAGTTAGAACCTAGTTTCCATAGGAAAAGATTTTTTGATTTGCTAATAACTTTTGTGTCGTTTGACGAATCTTCGCAAAATTCTCCCAAAAAAAGTCTATCTAGGTCAGGTCCTATCCTGACAGTCTGGTGGTGATGCGTCAAGCGGGGCCTGAGAAAAAAGGGGGGTCCCAAAATGCGTTTTCCCCATGTTAACTTCTGTAGGAAATTTTGCGATGAGCTACAGCCCGAACTGCTGAGCGGAATCACCCCAAATTTGGCAAAAAGGTAGAGCTTGGTTCAGAAAGCAACCCTTTTTTAAATGGTGTAAATCCATTCAGTAGTTTTTGACAAATTCAAAAAATAAGAGTCACAAAATCAATTTCCCATAGGAAAGTTTGTGCACGGCTACAGGCGAAACTACTTAACGGAATTATTCCAAAATTTGGCAAAAAGGTAGTGCTTGGATCAGAAGCGACCTTTTTTTTAAATGGTGTAAATCCATTCAATAGTTGCTGAGAAATTAGAAAAAAAAAGTTTTGATATCTGGGCAGGTCCCGAGCACGAGCATCACTGTCATTGGCTGCCAACACTCCAAACCAGGAAGTGTTGTCAGTCATCATGTGACTCGGTAGAAGCGAGTCACCAGAAAACAGAGAAATAAAGAAATAAAACAAGAGAAGGGGACAGGGTAGAAACACCCTGACCCTCTAGGCCTGCTCAGGGGATCCCAGAAGAACCTCCAGGGCCCAAAAAAGCATTAAAAAAAATTTAAAACCTGCGCAATTTGTGCTGGGGTCGCAGGTTCCCACGTTTTATTTTAATGAGGACCCTGGGTGGGCAAGGTTCCGAGGGCATTTTAAAAAAAATAGTCGTGAGGGCTCGCTGGGGCTGCGGGGGCCTGCTGAGGCCAAAGTCCCGGGGCTTCACTCATGTTGGGAGGGGGTTGCGAAGTCCCCCTCCTGAAGTCTTCCATGTATTTATAACTTTGGCGTCGTTTGACGAATCTTTACGAACTTTTCCCAAAAATTCCTCTTTTTTGATCAGCTGCTATCTTGAAAGTTTGGGAGTGATTGGTCAGGGGGGGGGTTTGAGAAAAAAGGGGGTCCCAAAACGTGTTTTCTCAATGCAATTTTCATTGAAAAATTTAGACAAGGCTACAGGTCAAGCTGTTGAACAGAATTACGCCCAATTTGGCAGGGAGAAAGGTATTGGTCCAGAAAGTACACTTTTATTTAAATGGTGTCAATCTGTTCAGTACTTTTTAGGAAATATCAAATTTTACAGATATTGATATTTGAGAATTCTGACATCTGATTGACTGAGGGGTTATGAGCACGAGCTTGCGGCTCATTGGCTGTGAACTGTTGAAACTAGGATGTGTTGGCAGGCATTTTGTGATTCAGTCCTTCAGCTCGCATCTCTTCCTCTACAAGCCATCAGGTCCGTAGTTCTACCTCTGCGGGGCAACACTGAAAATATACCGCAGCTCTGTCTCCGCGAGATACCCCCTTCACGGTTCCTCTCCCCACATCCCCTGTTCGCGGTTATGAATTTAGGAGCAAGTGCGTCGGCTCGTAGCTCTATGTCTGCGAGTTGTCAGACATTTTGTGACTCAGTCTGGGAGTTTACATCTCTCCCTCTACAAGCCATGGGTCTGTAGTTCTACCTGTGTGAGGCCACACTGAAAATATTCTGCATGTGTGTCTGTGTGAGATACCCATTTCACCAGTCTCTGCCCACATCACCCGGTTGCAGCTATGCCTTTAGAAGCCAGTCTGTTGCCTCGGAGCTCTGTGAGTAAGTCTGTCGGCATAACCCCTACACTATCCAAACACCACTGCACTACCCTAAACACTAAAACTACTCCCAGCACGATCTCCTACACTACACAAACACCACTGCACTACCCTAAACACTAAAACACTACTCCTAACATGACCCCTTACACTACCCAAACACCACCGCATTCTTGTAAACTCCAAAACACTACCCCAGCATGATCCCCTACTCTACACAAACACCACTGCACTTTCCTAAAACACTACTCCTAGAATGACCTTCTACACTACACAAACACCACTGTACTACTCTAAACACTAAAACTACTCTCAGCACGACCTCCTACACTATGCAAACACCGCTGCACTACCCTAAACCCTATAACACTACTCCTAGCATGACCCCTTACACTACCCAAACACCACTGCTTTCTTGTAAACTCTAAAACACTACCCCCAGCATGATCCCCTACACTACACAAACACCACTGACTATCCTAAAACACTACTCCCAGCATGACCCCCTACACTACACAAACACCACTGCACTACCCTAAACCCTAAAACACTACCCCCAGCACAAACCCCTTCACTACCTAAACACAACTGCACTACTCTAAACACTAAACACTAAAACTCCTCCCAGCACGATCCCCTACACTACCCAAATACTACTGTACTACCCTAATCCCCAAAACACTATCCTCAGCACCATCCCCTACACTACCCAAACACTACTGCAGTGCCCTAAACCTTAAAACACTGCTCCCAGCACAACCCCCTACACTACACAAACACCACTGCACTACCCTAAACCCTAAAATACTACCCCCAGCACAACCCCCATACTACCAAAACACCATTGCAATACCCTAAACCCTAAAACTCTACCCGCAGCACAACCCCCTACACTACACAAATCCCACTGTACTACCCTAAACCATAAACAGTACGAGTGCGTCGGCTTGCAGCTCTGCGTCTGCGAGCCGTCGGGTCCACAACTGTACATCTGCGAGCTAGTCCGTAAGGTCATAGCTATGTCTCTGCTATCAGGGCCGTTGGCACGTTGCTGTCCCTTTGCGAGTCAGACCCGAGCTCTCCCTCTGCGAGCTAGCACCCTGCTGTGCGTTTGTGAGCCAAAGGCCCATAGCTCTCCCTGTGTGAGCCGACGGCCCGTAGCTCTCCCTTTGCGAGTCGAGCCCACGGGCCGCAGCTCCCTCTCTGTGAGCCTGCCCGACAGCCCGCAGGTCTCCCTGTGCTAGCCGGTTCGCAGCTGTCACCCTGCAAGCAGATATTGGGAATATATGGCGGCTCTAAAAACAGTACTTGTGTTTATTTGTTGGAGCTACATATAAGTGCGGATGCACAGCTTCAGGTTATTCAGAAAAACTTGATTCCCCTGATCTGTGTACTCCATCACTTCTGTAGATATCAGCCATATCAAAACGTATGTTGTTGTTGTAGATTGACCCCATTCTATGGAATCTGAGGTATACAGATACAGCTTTGTTAAGATTCTTCCTTGATTTTTCAATCTGAGGGCAACATTGGTTTGACCATTCCCTCTTCTGTCTTTGGCATATATTGGAATATACAAAGACTGTTTGAGGCAAAAGCAACATCAACTGTCCAAAGGTGTCCTTCATTAGCATTTCCAAACCTACCACAGCCAATGTGCCTAGGTTATTACCACCACAGTGCACAATCATGAGGTCAGGGTGTTAGAGATGCAAACAGGCTTTAACCAAAGGCAGCAATTGGTGCCAGTTCTGTCCTTTCTGTGCAAACCATTTAATGTCCACATTTTGCAAACCTAGGTCTAAGTCAATACGTCTCTGTTCTGCATACCTCTTGCACCAGAAAACATAGCTATGTTGTACGATCCACACTAGCATTTTGAAGGTATGGCTGGGAGGTATGGATAGATGTCTGTAGCTCATGCAGTCTGTTTGTAGAATAGGAGATATGTTTAAAGATTGGGAACTACTTCTTTTTCTCATACAAAACGATAACTGATTGGGAGATGAAAAGCATTGTTTTCTAAAAAGTAGGGTGCACATTAGTTTGAAGAAAAGCATCTTTGTCATTGGTTAATAAAAAGCAGTTTCAACGTGGAATACATATGATAGGATAAAATGTGCTCACTTTAACCACACCTGCTACTTGCATTTGGAAGTCACTGTTCAAACTTAAAGCAATGGTGAACTTTTAACCTGCAAGTACTTTTAAATGTTCAAGAAAATGTTGCAAAAAAATAGCTTAAAAAAAATTATGAACTTTTAACCTGCACGTGCCGTTAAATGTTTGAAAACATTTTGCAAAAATATCGTTAGCTTTAAAAAATGATAAACTTTTATTCACCACTGGTGGGCTGCAACTGTTCCTCTGCAGGCTGGCCTGCAGCTATCCCTTTTCAAGCCAATGTGCCGCAGCTCTTCCTCTAAGAGCCAAATAGTCAGCTCGCAGGTCTTCCTCTATGAGCCAGCCCACCGCTCGTAGCTCTCCCTCTGCGAACCACCGGTGAGCCCGCAGCTCTTCCTCTGTGAGCCAGCCTGCAGTTGTACGTCTACAAGCCAACACTAGAAATATACCACAGGTCTCTCTGTACAAGATACCCCCTTCACGCCACCTCTCCCCACATGACTGTCCCGCACCTATGCCTTTGCAAGCGGACGACCCGCATCTTTCCCTATAGCAGTCAGTCCGCAACTGTTCTTGTGCGAGCCGGGCCAGAGCTCTCCCTTTGCGAGCCAATAGGGCACAGCTGTTCCTCTACGAGCCAGCCAATCGGCTCGCATCTCTTCCTCTATGAGCCAGCCCGCAGGCGCGCAGCTCCCCCTCGATGAACTACCGGTGGGCTCGCAGTTCTTCTTCATGCTACCTCTCCCCACATGACTGTCCTGCACCTATGCCTTTGCAAGCCGATGGCCCACACCTTTTCCTATAGCAGTCGGCCCGCAACTGTTTCTGTGTGAGCCAGGCCAGAGCTCTCCCTTTTCGAGCCGATGGGCCGCAGCTGTTACTATACAAGCCAGCCAGTCGGCTCGCAGCTTTTCCTCCACGAGCCAGCCCGCAGGTCCGCAGCTCTCCCTCTGCGAACTACCGGTGAGCTCAAAGCTTTTCCTCTATGAGCCAGCCCGCAGTTGTACCTCTGCAAGCCAACACTAGAAATATAGCGCAGGTCTCTCTATACAACATACTGCCTTCACGCTCCTCTCCCCACATCATTGTCCTGCACCAATGCCTTTGCAAGCCGACGGCCCGTAGCTTTCCATATAGCAGTCCGCCCGCAACTGTTCCTGTGCGAGCAGGCCCAGATCTCTCCCTTTGTGAGCCGATGGGCCATAGCTGTTCCTCTGCGAGCCAGCCAGTGGGCTCACAGTTCTTCCTCTACGAACCAGCCCGCCGGCCCGCAGCTCTCCCTCTGTGAACCACTGGTGGGCTCGCAGTTATTCCTCTGCGAGCCAGCCCGCAGTTGTACACTGTTCCTGTATGAGCCGGGCCAAAGCTCTCCCTTTGCGAGCCGATGGGCCGCAGCTGTTCCACTTCAAGCCAGCCAGTCGGCTTGCAGCTCTTCTTCTATAAGCCAGTCCACTGGCTCGCAGCTCTCCCTCTGCGAACCATCGGTTGGCTCGTAGCTCTTCCTCTGCGAGCCAGCTCGCAGTTGCACCGCTGCAAGCCAACACTGGAAATATACCGCAGGTCTTTCTCTAGGAGATACCCCCTTCACGCTCCCTCTCCCCACATCACTGTCCTGCACCTAAGCCTTTGCAAGCCGACGGCCCACAGATGTCCCTCTGCGAGCCGGCCCGCCAATATCTAAGCACTTATAAATTCACCATGCACTCTGTTTGCAGTACTATAATTATTCCAGTTACTAGTCATGTACTTATGGAATGGACTAGCCACTAAGACAAGTACAGGTATAATATTCTGTGCACTATCTAAGTACACCTCTAACCAGCTACATACTATTGGTACACTGCTATAAATACCCAGTTAGTACTTATGCAGTCTATGAATCCTGCTATCAATCCCATGCACTTTTCTAATCACCCATCCAGCACTATCTACTTATCCTATCACTCCACCAAAAGCTAAGTACTAATAAATTCACCATACTGTTTATAGCACTATAATCATTCTAGTTAGTAGTCATGTTTTTTATAAAATGGGCTAGCCACTAACACTAGTATACATACAATATTCTGTGCACTATGCATGTAGACCTCTAACCAGCTACATACTTTTGATACACTCTTCTAAATGCCCAGTTAGTACCCATGCAATCTAGGAATCCTCCTGTCAGTCCCATGCACTTCTCCAATCACCCATCCAGCACTATCTACTTATCCAATCACTCCGGTAATACTTAAACACTTATAAATGCACTCAGACACTCTCCTTGTAGTATTGTAATCTTTTAGTCACTAGCCATGTATTCATGGAATGATACAGGTTCTAACTATGCAGTCCCACAATCACATGTGTTCTACTAATGCTGTGCTCTAGTATCTTTCACACTATTGATACATTATTTTAATTATGCAGGTAGCACTGTTCCATTGCTTAAATCATTGATGTAGTTTCTTTGTATGTATTTTTATAGTTATACATGTGAATATTTATATATAATTATTTTAATTATATTAAATTGTTTACAAAACTTTAATTTTTTTACAGATATTTTGCATAATTATTAAGAAAGACTTACAATGACAAGGAAACAGCAAAGAAAAATAGAACAAAGAAAAGAGGTTTATTTTCAAAAAAAGGAAAAGAGCAATTAGATCAAGTACAACATGGATCTTTAAAGAAAAAGTCTGGTAAGAGAAGTAAAGATTTTTTTTTAAACTTGTAAAGAGTGTTTTTAATTTAAAAAATAAAGAAGAGACAGATAGAACAATAACGGTGAAACAAAAGGAAAAGAGAAATGTACAAAAAGTGGAAAATTGGATTATCGGAACAAGAATTATGTTGGAAGGAGCAAAAAACAATTTTCAAAAATTCGAAAAAGAATCTGTAAAAGTAGAGTACTCCAAAATTTAATAAAACATTTTTAAATATATAAAAGGAGATCAGCATTTTACAGACAAAAAAGGAGATTCTAAGTGTAATTGAAAAAGCCTTTGAATTGAAAAGAAAACTGTTTATCTTAATTTTAAAAAGGTTGAAGACTTTAAATACAATAATGCAGCGTATGAAGGACAAATGTAAAAGAAAAGAATTGTGAATCAAACTCATTTTTGTAAAATATTTTCCGGGGAATGGAAGTACTTCTAGTACGGAACCTTTTTTTAATGAAGAAAGTTATTTTCAAGAAAATAGATTAGTGCATGCAGTTGATACCTGTGGTCGTTGTTACGAACTGAAAAATGGTTGTCCAATTGAAAAAGAAAAGATAGTTCCTAGAAATGTTGAACAAGTAATAGCTGAGGAAGTTAAAAGGAGACGTACCCAGGCTCCAGTGTTTACATGGGATTGTAGTAGTAATTGTAGTATACGTCAACAATCTATTGATATTTTACTAAATTTCTTAACAGAATATGGAAGAAAATTAAGATATTACAAGGACTGGATCCTTGCAAAGTGAGAAAAAATACAGGGTTGCAAGGACATTCTCTGGCTTGTCTATCGAGGAAAGTGTGTCAAAGTCGTTTTCATCATTAAAGAATGTTAGCAGTACATCATTCCGAAATGCGAAAGTTAGTTAGAAGATTATACTACGTGAAAAGTCCTGCATTATCTCTAAATGAAATGAACACAGCTCTTTTTGCATGGTTCAGTGTTGGATGTAAAAAAAGTTTGTGATGATATAGAGTTACGTTTCTTTGCTAGTGAAGGGAAGTGTAGAGAAAGTGTAGGTGTTGAAGAAGAGATGGAAGATAAGACTGGTGTGAAGTTTGAAAGAGAAATAACAAAGTAGTTTCTGCTGAAAATCCCAACTATGGGGCCCATTAGGATGTCGGGCGGATTGACCCCGCCAGGCTGACGGTAGCCACCCCCGGCCTGTCGGGGGCAATCCACCCGACATCCACAAGTGAATTCCCCCTGCCATATTAGTATGGCGGGGGACCGCGGTGGACGGAAAGACCGTCCGCCGCTTTTCCGCCCCGGTCGCCTTGCGGCCGGGGCAGAAAAGGATTAATATGGTGGCGGTGTCTAATAGACACTACCAGCCATATTACGATGGGCCAATTCAGATGCCTTCCGAAAGGCATGCGGTCTTCACTCTGGGGGCCCCCTGTGGGCCCCCAGAGTGAAGGAGGGGTGGGGGTGCACAGGGGAGTACCTGTGGTACCCCCCAACATTCGCATACACGAAGCAGCAGGCACCGCACGGTGCCTGCCGCTTCGTGTATGCAAATGCATGTATGCATTTCTGACATTGTGGCGGGCGGTGCAGTGAGCACCGCCCTCCACAATGTTAGAAATGAGGGATGCGCCCGCCACTGTGGCGGGCGCATCCTAATGCTAACGTCTGGACCCCCGTCCTTAAGGCGGGCAGTCCCGTTTTCCGCAAGGGTGGCGGGCGGGCCAAGTCCGCCCGCCCGCCATCCTAATGGAGGCCTATGTTTGTATTGTTGCCGACATACTCATTATAAAATTCAAAACAGGTATGTAGATGTGTTTTTAAAAAGTTAACAGGAAAACAATGATAAATGGAGGGAATTTGCTGCTTATCTGTTTGTGGAAGGTCATTTTGAGTTAGGTACTGTACAATGTATTTGTAAATATTGCTACAATATATTAGAAGATAGCAAAATGCCTGCTAGTGCCGTCCATAATGACTTAGAATTAGTAGCTATACCTGCAGAACTTAAAGGTATAAATACATATGAGGCCACCCTTATTCAATCTATACACCCATTGCAGGCTATAATTCGTGTGGAGCTCAAAACAGGCGAACTGCCTCCAACAGATCAACAAATAGGTTTAAAAGGAAGAGTTGTGTATTTACCTTTAGATTTTAAGAAAAATGTTGAAACTGTTTGTGTAGAAAGAGAGGATACTAAACCTGTACTCATTCTTGTTAATGGTGTACCCACAAATAGTCTGAAATATGGCAAGAGTTAGTAGATGTCATGAAAGTCCAAAAGGCTACATTATATCTGGTGCAAAACAATATTTACTATAAAAATGTAAATGTAGAGGAAGAAGAAATGAGTTTAGAAGATGAAACACACATTTTAAGTGGACAAATAGAAAAAGTGGAGAACTCAAGAAAAGAAGAAATTTATGAACATTATACTATGCACCCTCTACATTCAAAAGAACCGATAGGAGATACTATTGAATTGATCTGGATAAAAAAATCAAAAGGAACTCCCATGAATGTGTGGGAAAAGTTTGGAAGCTCATTGTTTTCTACAGCTGTTCCCTACTGGAAAAGGTCGACAATATGATGAACGACCATTCAGATTCCAGCTTCAGAATATCGTACATTACCACTGTACTCCGAAGAACCAAGATTTTGTCAGTGTATTCTATATTTGTTTCATCTTTTATTTGAGAGTGATCTGTCTGCACTTTAATATGCAGTTAAACATATAATAAAACGGGAAGGCATCTTTCACATGTTTCTGCAAAAGAATTTATGGAAAAAGTTGAAGAAAGATGAACATTTAGAATCCCAGTTAATTAATTTGATGGCATGTCAACGTGGTACTAATGAATATTGGTATCGACGTCATGGGAATTAAAATGTATGTTAGGAAATGTAGGAACCCCTTCATGGTTTGTTACACTTAGCTGTGCTGAGTATGCATGGGATGATTTACTGCATTTTCTAAGAGAAACAAATTCAAACATAGAAAATATTGAATTGAAGACTGCTGGAGAACTATGTTCCCTGGATCCTGTAAATGTTTGCAGATATTTTAATCAAAGGTTTGAAGCTATGATGTCTTTCATACATAATAAAAACATCCACCTATTGGCGAAGTTATTGATTTTTTTGGGAGAAAAGAATACCAAGCTAGAGGTGCTCCTCATATACATATGCTTTAATTGATCAAGGATGCACCCAAATTTGGAACTGATTTGAATGAGACTGTTTTATATCTTTCATTTTTATGTTTCATTGAATAGTATGTTACCTGTGTGATTCCGAAAACAGGAGGAGAAAATATCTTAAGACAGCAAGTTTTACGGTTTCAAAGTCATCAATGTGGAAAATACTGCAGACGGAACAATAAGTCAAAGGATACATGTTACACAAAATGTTGATTTGGCTTTCCACGTCCAGTAATTTCCAAAGGAAGAGTGAACAGTTTTATGTCACCAGTGAGGCATACTATTACTCGAAGATGACCTAAAAATACTTATAATATAAAAAGAACAGAAGAATCGAAGTACATTAATGATTACAATCCGGTGATTTTGAAGATGCGGAATGCAAATATGGACATACAATATGTTGCAGATAATTGAATTGCTGTTGCTCGCTATGTCACGTCATATATTACCAAGTCTGAGAAGACAGAATTGAAAGAAATGTGGGAGGAAATATCACAGGAAAAGACACTTAGCTAAAAAATGGTACAACTTCAGCTTGAAGATGCTTTCACATCGAGAAATTGGATCGTACGAATGTTCGGATCGATTGACATCTGCAAATTTATATTCAAAGTCAAGAGGAATCATCTGGATAAGTCTAGGTCTTGCAGCAACATGAAATCGAGTTTTGAAATCTGTACAAGAAATTGAATACTTGCCACTGAATGAACCGGAAAGTACATTTATTCTGAAAACAAATATGTTGGATACGTACTATCCAAATAGAAGTCCATACCTTGAAAACATATGTCTATATGAAATACTGCAACATTATAGTTTAAATAAAAAATGTTAGAGAAAATATAAATGAAGGAACATTTTGCTGCAATTGGATCTGAAGGATGTTTGGTAAAGCATGCCAAAGGAAATCTGATTAATCACAGGAAACTAAGTTGCGATACCCCAGATAAAAGAGAGTTTTTCTATTTAGCTCTTCTGCAACTCTTCAAACCTAGGAGAAATGAAATGGAATTACTTGGACATTGTGACTGCTATGAAGATTCTTTCAATGCATGGTAAGATAGCATTTAATGTACAATTTTTCCAAATTATCTCCAAATGTTGAACAAAGAGATTAATCAGGAAAGAACTATTGCAGCTGAAATTGCTAGAGATAGTTCTGAAGATAATCAGAGTTCTGCTCCACAAAGTCAAGATCCACTAGGAGAAGCCATACTTGTAAATGAAGCAGCAATAGCAGTGAGTGAAGTGGGAAATGGTGATGCAGCAAGCATAAAAGGAGAATACTAATTTGGAAAATTTAGAGGAACGTCTGAATACTGAGCAGAAAGAAATAAATCTCCAAGTTACACAACAGATACAACATGGATTACTGCATGAAAAGAATGATTGCCAATGTACATCATTTAGACCTATTCTTATGTACATCAGTGGACAAGCTGGAACCGGGAAAAGTTTCTTGATTAAATGTTTATCAAGTTATCTACAGAAAACAACTGATTCACATTTGTCTTGTGTTGTAACTGCTCCAACTGGGTTAGCAGCACACAACATTAAAGGTATTACATTATATCGTCTACTTATGTTACCATTAGAACATGAAAATAAGTTGGAATATCACAAGCTATCTGGAGAAGCTTTTAGTGAATTTTCAAGAGTACTGAAGAAAATAAAACTTCTGGTAATTGATGAAGTAAGCATGGTCTCAAACGTAATGCTTGTGTTTGTACATTTGAGGATGCAGCAGATTTTAAAAACAAATTACGATGTTTTATTTGGAGGAAAACATGTAATTGTATTTGGTGATCTACTACAACTCACACCTGTGAAAGGCCAACTGGTTTTTAAAACCCTTCTTCATGAAGACACTAAAAAACTTTGGAAAGTATTGGAAATGTGAACATGTGGACTTATTTTGAATATAAGGAACCTATTAAGAACATGCGACAAGCAAATGATGAAGATTAGGGAAACATTCTTCAAAATATTAGAATTGGTGTCTTAACAAAGGATGGAAAAAATGCATTAGAAAGCCGGCTGCTAAACAACTTGTTTCCAAAAGAAAACATTGCACCTGAAACAATCTACCGAAGAATTGAAGAAAAGAAGTCTATAATTTGCCTTATGCCAACACTAAAAGAATGGTCTACTTTCAATGAAGAACTGTTGAAGCTCGAGAATGAACCGATAATGAAAACGGTAGCTATTGATAAAATGGAACATGAAGGAATAACTATTCTTTTGTCAGACAAATTACAGTTAAAATTAGACTCTCTGGAAAAATCAATATCTAAGACTGCTGGTTTGGAAAAGACCTTATATGTATTTGTAAACTGCTGAGTAATATTACAGCGTAAGTTAGATGTTGAGAAAGGTTTAGTAAATGGAGCAATAGGGAAAGGTGTTGAGTTTGTTAGTTATGCAAATAGACATAAGATTGAATTTTTGAAGATTACATTTGATCAGATTGAAGAGGTGAAGGAGATTGGACGTTGTTCTGTTCATTTCTTGCTTGTAAAAGATTTGTATGTTTGTAGAAAACAGTTTCCTGTTTGTTTAGCATATGCGGTGACCATTCATAAATCTCAAGGTTTAAGTGTAGGCAGTGCTTTGGTAAATATTGGAAGTTCTGTGTTTAAAGTATGGCATATGTTGCATTGTCTTGAGTAAGAACGTTATCCGAGTTGTATTTGATTGATTTTGATGAACAAAAGGTTAGTGAAGATGTAAATTGTGTAAAAGAGTACAATATGTTAAGAAGATTCTATACTCCTAGTTTAGGTGAATATCCTATTTATGAAAAACCTTAATACGTCCAAAACGAAAATATGAAACACATTTTACTGAGGTAGACAAGAAAAAAAAGAATTGAAAAGAATGATGAGTCTGGAAAAAAGATAGAAGGGAACACGGTTGCTAATATTGTAGGATATCAGATAGAAAATAGTTCAGGTATCAACTGCTATGCTAATATAATCGTGAACATTGACTTTTTTTTAGAAACTCTACAGCGTGCAATTATGGAAAATCGAGAAAAAAGATTTTGTTCATTGTTATATTATATTTTTGAAAAGTTGAAAAGTGATAAAACGGAAATCCACGCTGCTTCTGATGTGGGGAATCTTCTGTATATATTTTTCTGGTTCTTCACAATTTACACAGAATATACAGCAAGATGCTCAGGAATTTCTTATTTTTATCCTTGCAGTATTAGAAGATGAAGGTATATAAATTGAAAATCTGTTTGGTCTGCGTTACAGGTGGGATCATACATGTGACAGCTGTTCAGTTTCAACTACCACTACAATGGACACCGAACGATTCATATATTATGACAATGCCATATTTGAAAACAGTGTCTTTCAAAGATCTAGTGAAATCAGCTAATCAAGATATGGAATGTACTCAGTGCAAATCGGAAATGTTGTCAACATTATTTATAGAAAGATGTAGACAATATACTATTTTAATGCTGCAACGTTGTAGAGAAGAGGGAACAAAATTGGAAACCAAAATAAAAAATGTTGTGGCAGGTCAAGTGTCAATTTCAGGAAGAACTTTTTGAACAGTGGCCCTTGGTTTCCACGATGGACCGACTTCAACATCTGGACACTAAACTGTGTAAAAGCAATAGAGGATGGACACTATGTAATGATGCACCTTTAGAGTTCATATTTCGGTTGCCAAATGAATTACCAAATTCATGTTTAATATGTTTGATGCCAAAATTCTGAGAAGATATCAACATGAATTACTGAGTATATTTTGGATATTTCCACTACAAATTATTTTAAATACATCATTCACCCTATTGGAAACATGTAACTATAATTTTAGAAGTTTATCTTGGATATCCTAATTGCAAATGTTTTCAGAAACATCATTCGGCCTATTAGGAAGGTCTGTATATGAATTAAAAAGTTTTTGGGGGATAAACTCAATAGAAATATTTTCAGAAACATCATTCGGCCAATTGGGAAGGTGTTGATAATTACGGATTCAATTATTGATTCTGATCTTTCATATTGCGTTTCGAAAATTGTGTTCGAAAGTAGGTGGTCATATATTTGATCTTTGTCTTATATACTATGTTACTAAGGATGTTCATTTGTGAAAATACAAATACAAAGTTAAGTTTGTTTTAGCTATTTTGAAGAGAAATATGTTTTTTTTAACAATCTCTATTTTTTTGCCTGCTGCCATCTGATGATCTACATTAAAATCACTGTTTATGGTGAAATTCAATATAATCTGGAGACAGCTAAAAATGCAAATTACATATGTGATGTAATTGTATGCTTATGTTGTGTTGCAAAAAACTATAACATTATATGTAATAACATACTTTTTATTTCTCTTTTACAGTCCCTACTACTAAAGTTTAAAATATGTTAAATTTGTATTACAAAAAAAAAAGTGAAAATATATTAGTATTAATTTCATATCTACTTGAAAACAGGTAAGATTAAGGTACTACTCATGCACTGTATCAGACAGACTCTCACTCCTGATGCCCACCTCCAGCCACCCTGCCAGTACTATATACTAATGCAATCTCTCCACTAATACCCAAGCACTTATAAATTCACCATACACTGTCCTTGCAGTACTGTACAGCCAGTCACTGATCACGTACTCATACAATGGCCCAAGCACTAACACAAGCAGATCTACAATTCTCTATGCACTATCCATACAGACCACTAAGCAGCTATATACTACTCATTGACTCCTCTAAGTACCCTGGTAGTACCCATGTACTCTGACAATAACCCTGTCAGTCCCCATGCACTTCTCCAATCACCCATCTTGCACGATGTACTTATCCAATCACTTCACTAATACCGAAGCACTTAAAATACACCATGCACTCTCTTTACATCACTCTAATCATCTAGTTACTAGTCACGTATTTATGGAATGACCTACCTACTAACACAAGTACAGGTACAATATTCTGTGCACTATCCATGCAGAACTCTAACCAGCTACATACTATTGATACACTGCTGTAAATACCCAGCTATTACCCATGCAGTTTAAGGATCCTCCTGTTAGTCCCATGCAGTTCTCCAATCACCCATCCAGCACTATCCTATCACTCCGTCAATGCCTAAGCACTTATAAATCCACCATGCACTCTGTTTGCAGCACTATCATTATTCCAGTTACTAGTCATGTACTTATGGAATGGCCTAGCTAGTAACCCAAGTCCACACTATTATTATTAATAGTAGGTTTCATGGAGAGTATACATAGAAAGTAGTATTTAAAAACTTTTGAAATTCACTGAAAAAAACATAGGTTTCAGGGACGTTGTAGTTAGAAATTAGCAGTTATTAACCTTTGAAATTCACTGAAAAAACCATAGGTTTCAGGGTCGTTATAGTTAGAAATTAGTATTTAAAAAACCATAGAAATTCACTGAAAAAAACATAGGTTTCAGGGACGTTATAGTTAGCTGGTAAAAAACCATAGAAATTCTGGCGTTATAGTTAGTTGAGCTAACTATAACTCGCGCCCTCACAATGCACTGCTGATGATATCACATATTACATCACTCATGACATGGTCAGTAACATCACTGATGACATCTCAAATGACATCACTGATGAGTTGGCTTAACGGCTAGGGCACTCGACCTCGTACCTGGAGAACTGGGTTCGAGTCTCGGTAACGATGTCAAAACCTCCTGTGATTCTGGGCAAATCACTTAATCTCCCCGTGCCTAAAAATGAATGTGTGTCCTCCTGTAACGTAACATGTAACGTAACTGGTGCTATGTAAAGCGCTCTGATTCCCGATTCGGTTTGGGTCTAGTTCGCGCTATATAAAACTCTGCAAAAAAAAAAAAATCATCCATGTGACAATCTGATGCACCTTTCTCACACCCTGATATATCCTTTGATACACCCATTCCAAAAAACAGAATACCCTTTTTGAAACCATAGACACACCAATACCAGTTACTACATATCTAGTCACTGGTTCTTAGGTATACACACACATCTACTTATTCACCCATACAATCACTCATACATGCAGTAACTCATCAATACAACACTATCATATGCACTCATACACCTACACAGACACTCACACACCAGTACTCATCCAGAGTTACTCCACACCTACTCAGTCATGCAAAGAATCAATCACACTTCCATTTACTGACCTATACAGTTATATGCAGAACAGATCACTTATTCAAACATAAAGAAACGCATAATTACTCTCTTATACAATCACTGATACAAATACATACTTGTCCATACAGCCACTCTCACAATCACCGACTCTCACATATAGTCCCTTATATACTCCAACTCTCACATACACTACCTTTTACATATGTAGTTACTTGGACATGTACGACTGAGACATCTATTCACTTATGAACACACCCATACACACACTCAACCACCCATACAGATGTTTCCACATGCACTCTTGAACCGATACACACAGTAAATCAACCACTCACACATCTATGTACAGAGTCACATACCACCCACCCACCCACACACACACTCGTCTCCCATACAAATATTCAGGCAACCAATCAATAACCCATATAGACACTCATGTAGCTACTGACCAACCAATGCAGCAGCTTACACAACAACATACAGACTGATACAGACATTCACACAGTTTAGTCAATAACCCATGCATTCAATAAGGCACATGTAATAACTCACTGAAATAGTCAGTCACGCAGCTACTAAAATCTCCATCCACACACTTATACACCCACCCATTCTTCAATACACCTTGGCATATATATAAAATACATATTTAAACTTTATAGAAACGCACATTCACAGGATGATGTCATCAGTGATGTCATGTGAGATGTCATCAATGATGTCACTGACCATGTCATGAGTGATGTAATATGCAACGTCATCAGCAGTGCATTGCGGGGGCGCGAGTTATAGTTAGCTCAACTAACTGAAACGCCGGAATTTTTATGGTTTTGTACAAGTGAAATGTCCAACTAACTATAACGCCCCAGAAACCAATGTTTTTTTCAGTGAATATATATATTTATATATATGAAATGAAATGAAATGAAAAACATATTTATAGAGCGCTAGCAGCTGCCCTGAGGCGTCCAGGCGCTAAAAATTACCATCAGTGCTCAAGGAGAAAAGAGGGGTGAGTCAGCACTATTGATTGAACAAAAAAGTTTTAAGTTTCTTACGGAAGCTCAGAAGGTTAGAATCTGCTCTAAGATGAAGTGGTAGGGTGTTCCATATTTTCGGGGCTTTAAATGCGAAGTATCGACCTCCGGCCCTTACTCTGTGAATTCTTGGAATTTGGGCTAGAAAGGCGTGTGAAGATCGGAGAGCTTTGGTGGGTTCATATGGCGATACCAGAGAGTGATTGATCTCTGGGCCTGATTTCCAGTGCCTGATGTGCAATGCACAGAGATTTAAACTTGACTCTCTCCCTGATGGGGAGCCAGTGTAATGCTCTTAAGCCAGTTTGTATTGACGTTCTCCGAGGGGTGCTAAGTAAGGTGCAAGCTGCACAATTCTGAGTACGTGGTAATTTTTGTAGGGTGTATTCCGGCGCCCCAAGGTACAGAGCATTGTTAAAATCTAGGCGGGATTGAATTAAGCCCTGAATGACTATCTGTCTTGCCTCAAAGAGGAGAAGTGACAGGATTTTTTTTACCATCCTTAAGAGGCCAAAACAGGTTGCAGAGACTTTAGTTGCCTGCATGTCGAAGGTCAACGATTTATCTATCCACACCCCCAGGCTTTTGATGTTATCTCTAGGGGTGGGAGCTGTGCCCATGCTCAGAGGCCATGACATCTCCAAGGTGGAAAGAGTTGGAGGGCCTAGAAGCATCAGCTCAGTTTTGTCATCGTTGAGCTTCAGACATGATTTAGTCATCCAGCTCTTGACGTGCTCAAGACAAGTTGTTAGGTTGGACTGCGGTAGTGGGTTACTCATTTGTGCGAGAGAGACCACTAGCTAGGTATCATCCGCATAGGTGATGATGTTAATACCATGCGGACGTACTATTCCAGCCAGCGGTCTCATGTAGGCATTAAAGAGCGTAGGGCTCAGTGAAGAGCCCTGCGGAACCCCACATCCCAGAGGCTTACTCGAAAAGACCGATGTGCCTTCAAAGACCTGGAAGGTTCGGTCTGATAGAAAAGACCTGAACCACTCCAGGGCTTCTCCCGAGATTCCCATGTCGAGGAGGCGGTCCAGAAGTATTTTATGATTGACCGTATCGAAGGCGGCACTCAGATCAAGGAGGATCACTGGCACTGACCCTCCCTGATCGAGTATCCGCCTAGTCTCTTCTGTCACTGCCAACAAGGCTGTCTCCGTGCCATGTTTTGGGCGCAAGCCAGTCTGGGAGGTGTCGAGCAATTGGTTATGCTCGAAGAACTGAGTTACACTGATGTTGATGTGTTTCTCTAAGATCTTGGTAGCCCAGGGAAGCAGTGATATCGGGCGATAGTTGTTAAAATTAGTTGGATCAAGGGTGTTTTTTTTTAACAATGCTCGGACCATGGCGTGTTTCCAGGACTGTGGAACTATCCTGCTTGTGATAGAAGAATTCAACATCTCCATTAGATTGGGAAGAATGGCTTTATTAACTTGAGTCAGCATCTCAGGGGGGGCAGGGTCACAAGGTGAGCCTGATTTAATTTGGTTTATTAAGGTCTCAAGGGTGTCGAGGTGCAGCATTGGGAAGTGGTCCAGAGAGTTGTTATGGAGGGAGACCGCTGATATAATCGGTGGGTTAGGTTTTTGCGGGGACAAATCAATTTCTGGGTCAGAGAAGGAGAGGTAGATTGTGTTTACTTTTAGAAAAAAGGCATTGGCCAGTTCCTCACATCGAGAGGATGAATTGTCATCGCCTGATGACGGTATATATATATATATACACATAAATGCTGAAACGCATCTCTGGGGAATAGTTGCCAATAATGTTTTCAGCCCCACCCTCGCTTGAGTGACAGGACTCTTTTGTGAGTGAAAAGGAGGTTGGGAGATAATTAGACGCGTAGCAGTAGCGTCAACCGGAGCACCACCTGCAATCAGGAGCTGAACGGCAGACCGCTGAAAGGAGTAAGGGCATAGTAGCAGCTGTTCAGCCTCCGTGCCTTATACTGTGGCAAGCGTGAAGGACAAAGCTCAAGGTGCTCGCCACGGCTAAGAGAGGACAACAAACTCGCTAGCGTGATAGGCAGGCACTCTGGACCGGAGTCTGTCTGAGCTTGCTTACATTTTTCAAGGACTGCGGAGCAGGGCACTGCGGGGGGCAGTGAAGTGGAGGGTGAGCGGCAACTCGAAGAGATAGGAGAACAGAAAACGTCTACCAAGAGGTCAGCTTGTTGGAAAAGTTTAAATACAATAAAGTTTTCAGCCTCACCTTCCCTTGATTGACAGGACTCTTTTGTGAGTGAAAAGGAAGTTGGTATATATATATATATAATATATATATATATATATATATTTTTTACCAAACCAATCTTCTGATTAAAGAAGGCGCTGACTCCGTGAGTTTCAATTCAAACGTGTTTATTCCTTACTTCAGTTTCTGCTTATTTTATTTTTATTTATTTTTTTTTTCAATTCAAACGTGTTTATTCCTTACTTCAGTTTCTGCTTAGACGCGTTTCGACGGGCTCCTGCCGCCTTGATCACTAACAAATGCATACTGACATTGAGGTTTATATATACAAGAAAGCACATTCTCACTGATTGGGTAGTCTCAGTTAATGCTAATGACAGTTGCTATAGTTACATAGGTTACACCCAAGGTGATGACGCTGCTTAGCATATGACTTGCACATTTGGAACATCAATGAAGTCTTTCCACTGTTACTGTTAAATACACATGTAACAAATAATTGCAGCATATATGACCAAAAAATTCCGTGCTTAATTTGTACAATGTGATAAACTGTGTCAAACATTACTGTGAGGACGAGCATTAATAGTGACATTACACAACCCCACTTTCAGCCTATTTTAGTTAACCTGTGTTATGCCCGCGCTTCAGCGAATCCCGTGTGTTCATGCACACAGGCTGGACATGTCTGCTCATATATGCATGCTGATTGGTCTGGCGCTGTAATCTCAGAAATGCCAGTTCCCTGAGGCGCGCTTCTGCGAGTTGGCAGCATCTGGAGTGTTCAGGCTCGGTGAGTGTTTAGAGTGAAAACGGCGCGCGCGCGCTCTGTTTGGCCTATTATCCTAATGCAGTTAGACTATTGTAGGTAGATTAATGCTCCTGCTACATGAGGGATGGCGAGCGGGAACTGCCATTGTACAATTACATAACAAGCGCTGCTTAGCTTACCGGCGGGGGTTGCCTGCTGTGTGGCAAGGTGTGTGATGTATGCTGCATATTGGTCGGTCATCTCCCTATAGTGGTATATGTGTATAGAGTGTATTTACAGTGATTAAAATTAAAAACTATGCAGATGTTCACGGGTACTAGGGACAAGGGAGGCAGATAGGGGCGCTGGGATGTGATTGTTCAAATGTGGACACTAAGGGCCTCATCCGCATTCAAACCTGCCGGGATCTTGGAGTTCAATAGAATTATATATTTAGACTCCAGGCGGCGTAGCGCAAGTTTCCGATTGCCACCTCTGGGATTCTTGGGGATGCTGTCTATAACAAAATAAGTTAGACCATCCATATTGCCCCCATGGGACTCATGGATGTGGCGCGCCACGGGATATGTCTGGTCCAGGTTTGCAATCGCCATTAGGTGCTGCAGAATTCTCACGTGGACGGGATGAATAGTCGATCCCACATATCTTTTGCCACACTGGCACGTCAGCACGTATACAGCAAACTCAGTTTTGCATGTGAAATGTGCCCTTAAGGAGTATTTCTTCCTTCTGAAAGGTAATTGGACCTCAGTGGTATTGATGCCATGCATGCAGGCTTTGCATTTCATGCATTTTTTGAACCCCTTTTGTGACTGTAGCCAATTTTTCTTCTTTTTAAGAACCGGTGCATTCACCACCAGGGCGTTCCGCATTGATTTAGCTTTCCTGAACGATATCAGTGGACTCTCGCCTACTTCGCTCCCTATAGTAGGGTCGTTGTGTATTAATGGCCAGTGTATATGTATATATATATATATATATGGCAGCTCCAATCGTTTATCTTTCACCACAAACGATAACGCACTCACGGAGGTATATGCAGCGGATATTTTAATTAGCCACAGACAGTTAAAACAGACGCGTTTCGGACCTGGAGTCCTTCGTCAGTGTTTACACTCCCGTGCCTGTCTGACACGATATATACACATCACTTCCTGTCAGTGAAATGAAAGATGGACATTTTTAAATCAACAATCGTGGCGGCCATTTCTTAACGTTATATACAACATAAGAAAAACCACAAATATAATCAAATTGTATCATTGTTGGTATACCTAAAATCGATCTAGCTGTGTATCAGCCTATTACCGACAGTTACTTGCCACAATTTAATCATTTTACATCATTGTAATCAAGTACATTAACTTTTTGATTATTTCAACATCATACTGCTAAAATAACTAACAAAAAAGTGTGCAGTTCTAAATCAATTACACGGGGTTACATACTAATTAATTCACTGATGTGATTATAACCCATTAATGGGAATTAATCCCCTGTCGGTGAGAAAGAAAATAATCATGCCGTGTATCGGCACCTCACCGACTAATGTAATGACAGTGAGACTGCAGCATATTACCTAATACACCCATAACACCCACAAAATCATAAATCTTGAGTCTCATAAATTGGTTACTGAAGGACCACCATAACTATAAATGACCACAGACTCCCCATCAATTGCATCTCGGAGAGTCGGTTAAACCAGATTCTAATATAGGCCAATAATATAGAAAGGGGTGAGATGAGACAATTAGAGAAAGGATGATGGTGAATTTATAGCAAGAGAGAAGAAGAACGAAAGAAAAAGAGAGAAGAAAATGAGGAAAAAGAAGAAGAAGAAGAAGAGACAGAGAGAGAGAGAGAGAAAGACTATTTACATACACATTCATATACAGTTCCATAACTCATTTCTACAGTGTATCCTACAATATATCCTCTTCCAGAGGTTCACGGCCTATTCCTATTAATCCCATCCTCTCAGCATATGGAGTTCGGAAACCCACAGAATCATTGCCTCATTTACCCAGATGCACAGTGAGTTCCTCTCCAACATTTAGCCCATCCGGCTGTTTAGTCTGCAAGTCTATTATGTAGCGTGACTCCAACCTACGAAGACATAGCAGTCTATCTCCCCCTCTCGGGTTAGGTGAAACATGGTCTAATCCAAAATATTGGAGTAACTGGCGGTTATATATATATATATATATATATATATATATATATATATATATATAGACTTGAGGGGCTTGCAAGTTTGGAATCAATAAGACTCACTATGTGACTCAGTGAGAAAGAAATAGCTATTAGAGGTAGCTTTAATTGTAGAACTGAATATGCAGTGTACATTATGACGTCCACCTGTGGTTTTAACTACATTGGTAGTACGAAGCTACAAGTGCACGTCAGAATTTTGCGACACCTGCGAGCTATCTTACACAGTGATCCTGCATACCCAGGCACTTGAAAATGACACACAGCAATGATGTGAATTGCCTCACATACTTTGTAATTGATGCTATCCCCAAACCTCAGCATGCTAGAAATAGGGAGCGCCAATTAAGACAGCTGGAAACCAGAAGGATACTAGAATTTGATAGTAAGTAGCCTAACGTTTTGAACAACACTGAAGACATGCACTATTTTCTCTAGAAGTCTGATATTTGGATTTTATAACTGTTAGCGTTATGGTACAAAATAGCTGAAATAGTTTCTTATAATTTCAGATCAAAGTGGATGTATTAGTGCAGATATCTCTTTATCATTATGTAATGGTTTTAAGGGTTGTATCTGCTGCAGTAGCTGTTTGTATAGTGATATATTTTAGTGCAAGGTTTATATCAAAGACATTTATATGATTTTAACAATACTCACTGAGATTACGTTTTTACTGTTATCATTCTATCTAGATTTGCACATACTATACTAGGCACTTTAAGAAATTGCACTTTATAAATGTGCACTTTAGTACCACTTGGCACTTTAGGTTTGGCTGTTATGCACTCACACACTTTATCATCTTAAATTAATTATTAGGAATTAATCAATACATAACATGACATGGAACTAATATGGAAGAACCTTCTTTATTATATGCGATTAGCATCCAAATACAAATAACTACAAGGATTTATCCTATATTTATATATATTTATATTTATTCATTTGTAGAGCACATGGCTACACCACCCGGTGTGTCCCCGTGCTAAGACATTGCTAGTGAATCTGCTGCTCCCACTGCAAGACCAGTCGAGCTGTATTTTATTCAGTTTTTGTAAACAGTCCTGCCTTCAGCTTTCTACGGAAGCGCCTTTCGCTTGTTTCAGTTCTTATGGCAATTGGCAGTGAGTTCCAGATTTTTGTTGCTAGATACCTGAAGGAGCGAGCCCCCATTCGTACTTTGAATATTCTTGGAACTGTCACCAGAGCTATCACCAAGGATCTTAAACTGCGCCCTGGGGTGTATTTATTCAGTAGTGGTTGAAGATATCTAGGGCCATTGTTTGATAGGATGCGGTCCTATGTAGAGCAACAACAAAAATGCATTGTGTATATTTCCATTTTTTAGGACAAGCAGTATAATTTAGTTAAAAATATGAATTTTGATAGCCCTGGTATTTACACCATCTATATTAGCAGTCCTCTTACAAATCGGCATTTGCCATTGTTAAGGGCTGTGAGTTTTTGTCAGTTTGCCATTGATGGTGATATATATATATTTTTTATGTATTTATACAGTTATACAAAACTATGCATTTTTATAATATTATGATTGTGTATTTATGACCTTGCTTTTAAGCCGGAGTATACAGTGTAAAATTAGCAATGTACAACCTTATGCTACCATACGGATGCCTATCGGAAATGTGCTAGTAACTTATGGTTAAGTCTGTCGCCCCTTGTTGTTGTCATGTGACAAGGAACCTGGAGGGGGTGTGCACGCAGCAATGTTTAAATAACAATGGTGGGCTGTGCTCCGCATGTGAACATGGGCTTTGGTAGCCCGAAACGCGTCATCGTTTGTGAGAAGGTCTAAATAAACATCTTGCCTGACATCTTTGGGCCCGTCACTCTTTCTTCGCCGTAAAGGAGGTTGCGGGAGTTCGTGAGTCTTTGGATATCATTATGGAAGTTGGTTGCTTCAGCGGACGGACCCCCTCCCTGCAAGTTGGCGACCGCCCTCAACCGAAATTTGTGAGGATCAGTGGTGGAATTTTGGTTGCCGCCCCCTACTGCAGCGAAGTATACTGTTGCCTACCAGAGGATGAGACAGACTGGGTCGGAGGACCCGTTGATGATCTAATCAGGTGATGAGTTATTCGGCATAAGACGTAGGTGGGGAGGTGCATTGTACGGCAGCCAGACTCCAAGCCGAGGCATTACTGGCTTGAAACCGACACAGCAAACCTCATGATGTCTGCGGAAATAGTCCAATGAAGAGATGCAGCGGCAGATGAAGTATTTGGAAATCTGCCTACGACATCCACAAGCCAATTGTACCCACAGGAAAATGGGATGAATAAAGAGACTAGCGCTAAAACGCTATTCAGAAATCTGGAGAAAAATATGGAAGTAGAGTTCACAAAATGTTGGAAGCTTAAATCCTTAACTAAATACGCGGAAGTGGGGAGAGTCCCACGAGGACTGAGGATTTTACTTGCTCGAGTTTTGATAAACCTAACCCGAATATGCTTAAAAAGTGGGGAGAAAGTAACCTTGCAGGCTCCATGAACCTTGTAAATATTTTAATCAATTATGCCGATATAGACCGTTTAGGAATACTGGATGAAATGAACAGGATCAATGACGAGCTGAATAAACTAGAAATGACAGAATACATAAAGAAAACCAAGGAAGCTATCAAAGAAAGATTACGAAAGCATGAAGAAAAAATCAAATTCAGAAATGCTCATAGATTTGCGCGTGATCAAGCGAACTACGAGAATGGGCAGATTTTCACTTTTGCGCGCAAATTTGATAATGCTAGAAGACAACAATACAGCGATAAAGCAAAGAACAGTGCAACAAGAGTAATACCGAACACAGATCTAAATGAGGAAACCTCTAGTGTTGACACGGTATCGCTAACAAGTGACTCAAGCTTAGAATTTGACAACATGCAAACAACACAAACTAAACTGAGTGTTGGGGAAGAGCTGGATTTTTTAGTCGAGGAAAGACTACAGACCCTAAGGCCGAGGAAACAAAGGAAGCCAATCGAAAAAGAAAAACCGCAAGAAGGCGCGATAGGAGAAAAAGGCGCAAACAGAAATCAAAAGAAAAAACCTTAATGGCAGAGGAAACAGTGATAACTGACAATACTATAATCAACCTATCATCTGTAGCATTGACAAAAGCCGAAGAACAACTATTGGCACTCCGACTTAGTTATTGCCCAGGGCAGAGCTTCGACTATGCCAACACTAGAATCAATGTATTTTGTTTCATCAGAAAACCTAAACTTGAAAAGTTTTTTGCTATCAAAACATGCAAAGGAAAAACCACAATGACATTGGATGGCAAAGATGGTGAAGGTCAGACACTTATGGTGTCCGATATCCCTACACTACTAACTTTAAACAACTTAAATGAAGAAACTGGTTCCCAGCCCTCTCTTCTTGAAGCAGATGTGGCAACACAAACTCGACTACGCTAAACCAATTTGGTCCAGAAAGGGGCTTGGAGCAGCCCTTTTAAACCTAAATCGCGTTTTGTCCCCCTCATGCCGAAAGACGCTGTGGACATTTTCCATGATAGAGTCATTGAGGACATTAAAAAATTGTATCACCAAGTGAATCGCAAGAAGAAAAGTATACACAATATAAGAAACGTGAATATGATAAATTAATGAAAAAGCTGGGAGAAAACCATGAAATAATAATAAAAATATTGGATAAAGGTGGAAACTTGGTGGTATGGCCCAAAAGTGATTACATCCAGGAGGGCAAAAGACAACTTGACAATACTGAATGTTATGAGAAGACAACTATAAAGGAGTACAACAAAGCTAGAGATACACTACAAAAGGAATTGGCACAATGGAGATGAGAAGGACTTATCTCTTCAGATGAATATAAATTCATGTATAAAGAATTTTGGGTCTTTCCTGTGTATATCTAATCCCCAAAGTGCAAAAAACATAATGCTCATTCCTGGAAGGCCCATCACTTCAGCTATCAATAGTGTGGGAGAAGAAGTGGGGCAGTACATCGATTATTTTTTACAGGACATGGGGAAGGAGCTCCCAAGTTATGTGAAGGACACAGGGGACTTCCTAATGAGAACAAAAGACACAGTATGGACAGATGATCAGCTTTTGATTACCCTAGATGTAGAGTCTCTCTATACAAGTATTGATCATAAAATGGGCTTACGCGCAGTCAAACACTTTTTAGATGAGAGAACCTGTGACTTTTACAAACATAACAAGGTTGTTTTAGAGCTAATTTGTCTGACATTCTCAGTAAAACATGTACATTCAACAAGGGCAGAGACTGTCAGTTGATTCCTTTGTGTTCTACTGCAGCTTCCCAGAGTGTTCTAATGAACAACTAGAGTGCTAACAGCCTTACTTTTGACAAAAGTATGGCACACCTGAAGCCATCTTGATTGGAAGAAACTGGTAACACTTAAAACATTTAATTTAAAAAGGAACAACATGATGGGGTTCATTTTGTTATAGAAATGATGGCTAGTGCGGTAGAAAGAAAAATTAGGACATGTTTCAGGTGTGATCTCAAATTTCTTCCTGTTATATTTCAACAGGAGCAGCGTATCATTTGATGCCTTATTGTTCTACTGCAGCTTCCCAGAGTGTTCTAAAGAACAACTAGAGCGCTATCAGTCTTACTTATGACAAATGATGGCACACCTGAAGCCATCTTGATTGGAATAAACTGGTAACTCTTAAAACATTTAATTTAAAAAGGAACAACATGAGTGGGTTCATTTTGTCATAGAAATTATGGTTAGTGCTGTAGAAAGCAAAATTAGGACATGTTTTAAGTGAGATCTCAAATATCATCCTGTTATATTTCAACAGGAGCAGCCTGTCAGTTGATGCCTTTGTGTTCTACTAAAGCTTCCCAGAGTGTTCTAAAGAACAACTAGAGAGGTAACAGTCTTACTTATGACAAAATTATGGCACACCTGAAGCCAACTTGATTAGAATAAACTGGTAACACTTAAAACATTTAATTTAAAAAGGAACTAAGTGATGGGGTTCATTTTGCCATAGAATTTATGGTTAGTGCTGCAGGGAGCCGCAGCGCCTGGGGCACACCAAGGAGACCGAGCAGATTTCCCTGAATCGCTGGTGTTTGGACTCACTCTCCCAGAGGGCTACTGGACACGCCCGCACCTGGGGACTATAAATAACCTTGCCGTTCCCGCTTCGCGGAACGCGTGCGGGCGCGCGCGCGCCGGGCGAAGTCCGGGCCATGGGCGGGCCCGTTTTAGCCCCTTTGTAGCCCGGAGGAGACTGGACCGGGCCCCCCCCTCTAACGTCTATTTGCGGACCCGTAAGCTGTAAGTACCTCGAATTTTAAGTGTACCACCAGGGACAATGGCGGGCCGCAGGGGGATGAAAACGACGACGGCGGTAGGACATGTAGCTGGAACATTGGATCAATTTATTTTGCGGGCGTCCTCCGTCCTGGAACATGAAATAGCTTTAATGGAACACCGCTTATCCTTGGATCCAGCTTCAACTAAGAGATCCTCATTGGGCACCTTGGCTCAAGCACGCACACCTGAGCACCTACAACAAATGGGTGATATGGCAGGGCCCCCTGGTGGGCTCAAACCCCAGAGTAGAAACCCGATTATTATTGCAGATTCGAATGACTGTCCATTGTCTAATCAGGACACAAATATGGTATTATCTGCTGTTGTAGAGTCAACATTCTCCTCCAATATTCATGTCAACAGCGAAGGAGCTATCCCCAAAAGGAAACAGACGGGTGCACCGCTACGGGGCAGGAACTCTAAGCAGCCAAAACTTAATATTCCTTGGCGAAATTCACCCTTAGAATCTGATGTGAGTGAGCATCTTTCAAAGAGTGCTCCTGTTGAAACTGTGACTAATTTACCTGCAATTGAAGAAGCGTTACTGATGAAATTGAGTGGGGTCATATTGTCTACATTACAGCCTCTAAAAGGAAGATTGTTATTGATAGAACAAAGGCTGGAGAGAATAGAGGAACTAGCTAGGATGAATATGGACCATATGAAAAATATGGTGATAAACCCTGTGCAAACACAAGTAACAACTACAGTAGATGGTTCTCTACTAATTAATTCTATCCAAACTAGTAATTGTCCACCGGTTAACTCTTTGGCCCCTTCCTCCCAACAGTTAATAACTGACCGATTATGCAACGACGAGGCACCTCGACAATTGGGAGTAATAAAAGTGATAACCCCAGGTAGAGATCGACCTAAGCAAACTAAGGTCGATTACTCTAAGTCAGACCCACCCCGAATTGACTTACCCCCTGAAAGTGCCCTTTACGTTGTTGTTTTAGTTGGGGTTCCTAAATTGAGTGATAACAGAGTTGAATCATACATGGAATTAAAAAATAAATCAATTCACTGGCTGAATATTAATAGACCGCTCCCAAGGAATGTGCAAAGCCAAATTCTTTTTGTTAGAAGAGTGGGCTGGTAATGACACAGACCTAAAGACAGGGACGGGGATTGTATTCTTATTAACTTCAAAGACCCTAGGACAGTCGACCATGTCTGTAGGGGTTCCTTTAGGAGCTCCAAATCGACAATCCAATCCCTGGATTTAAGTTACTTTTACCCGTCACCCATCTCTACTCCAACTAGATTTCACTTGGGAAATGTCAGTGGACGCCAAATTCAACACAAGAGTAGGAGCTTCGGTGAGGGAATGTGGGGAAATGAGTATCAGCTAGGCTTCCCAGTAAGCAACATGTACAGTGTATTAGGCCAAGTGGACTGACCATCATTGTCTCCATCACTACTGTCCCCCTTATTACCTGTATTCCCTACACCAGAGAATCAGAGGACTAGGAACAATGGAGTGACTGTTGTGGCCAAAGAACACTCAATCCCCATGGAGATAGAAGTGAGTGCTAAGGGTAGACTATTATCGAAGGATAGCGTGGTAGAGGCTGGATGCTATCCCCAAGCTTTACTAAAGGATAAAGCTGACATTTCCAGTACAACCAGTACATCACTAGAACCCTTATCCACTCCCTGTTCATGTAGTCATCAAGTCGGAAGATGGGAGAGTATGGGGCTTAGCCCGAGTGCGGGGAGCGGGTCAGTTGGATCGAGAGGGGGCCTTAAAGTGCTGTCCTGGAACACCGCGGGCATCACAGCTATATTAGATCTACCCGAGTGGTGTGCTTTTGTTGACCTTCACGGGATCTGCCTCTTCCAGGAGACCTGGGCTATAAACCCTGTCCATAGAATGGGGTTTGTTACATTCTACGGGCCTGCTACCAAGGGCCCAAAAGGTAGACCTTCGGGTGGCCTGTGCATCTGGGTGGGAATCCATCGTGGATTCAAGGCAAAAAGAGTTGATACTAACTGCCCTGACTTAACTTGTATCCTATTGACCCACAAAAAACTTCAAAAACTGGCACTTATTAATATTTACTCTAGACCAGTACGGTATGCTGGAATCTCCCAGACTTCGGATAGCTTGATAACCCTTCTGAACTCATTTCCGGGTGATGTACTTTTTGTGATCTGTGGAGATTTTAACTGCCACTATGAACCTCTTAATGGCGTTCCACAGATCACTACTGAAGAAGATGAAACTTGGTTAGTCCACCCCCAAATATTTATCCAGCAAAGGGATGGTCTCCACTTGTACTACAAATGACTTCCCTCATCTGTTTTCGCTAAGGGCCTGTAAGGCGGTTTTCCGAGCGATAACCCAGGGCAACCCACCTACAGAGGTATGGGCCACACATCAGTAATTGATTACTTTTTAATTAGTATAAAATTGTGGCATAAAGTCTTAGATTTTAGTGTCCCCCAGCATATGGAAGGTGACCATAATCCCCTGATTACTCAGTTGGACTGCTGTATGTATGATGTAGAACAAGGCTCTAGCCCCCCAAGAAGCAATATTAAAATAATAGAAGGAGGGAGGCGCATTAGATAGGCTAACATTAAACAATCTAGAGAAAATATGGCAAAAATTTACAAGAGCATAATTCCATTGCTAGAAAAGGCAAGTAGAGTCCAGGAAAACGCACCTAATAGTGGTACGGGTGAGGATTTGGGTGGAATCCACCAGGAAATAGTTGCAACTCTAGCGGACTTCTTCCATAATTCGAAGTCCATAAAGAGTAAACCTATGGGTGACAGAAATCCCTGGTTTATCGGGGGTGTAGGGAAGCAAAGTGTACCTTGCTTGCGCCTCTTAAACATGGCAACCGGCTATGTGTTGCTGAAGCAAGATTTGCATATAAAAAATCATTTTTAACGCTAAATCCGAGTGGGAAGATGAATGCTGGCAGGCTATCGAGTCTGCCCTTGCTGAGAAGGATGCGAGGACCTTCTGGAACCTAGTCCACACAGGGAATACAGAGGGTAAGACTACCATCGATCCAAACATATCAGAAGAAGCATGGCGCATATATTTTAAAGATTTGTATTCAAACTCACAAATTGAGGCAAGCGAATCTCCAGTAAGCCTCTTATCCCCAGATCCTACGTGGAGTATTCCACCTTGTACAACAGTAGAGGTCCAATTGGCTGTAACTAAGCTTCAATTGAACAAGGCGCCTGGCTTAGATAGGATCCCCGGTGATCTTTACAGAGATGAACAGGTGGTATGGGTACCCTACCTCTTATCATTATTCAACGCAATTCTCCAGGGCTTACCAGTCCCATCCACGTGGGTGGGAGTGGATATTATCCCCATTCACAAAAAGGGATCTCCTTTGGAACCAGCTAACTATAGGCCTATTAGCCTTATCGATGTATCAAAAAAATGTATACGAGGGTCTTATTACAACGACTACAGGACTGGATTAGCGACAATAATATTCTGACACCATTAAAGCGGGATTCAAGGCCAGAACGTCAACAATAGACCAGCGATTTAGGCTTCAGTTATTGCACTGGAAGCATGTCGTTCTGGAAGGGGGTAGCCTATACCTAACTTTCGTGGACCTGAAATCAGCATTTGATATGGTGGACCGAAACCAGCTATGGAGTATACTGCCGGCTATGGGGATTCCACCATATCTATGTTTTCAACTTAAACGTCTCCATGAAGGGACATATGCAAGAGTAAGGTTTGGCAGGTATGGTCAACTGACGGCCTCGTTTCCGGTCATGAAGGGGGTTAGGCAGGGTTGTGTTCTTGCCCCAACCCTCTTTTCCCTCTTCCTTAACGGGCTGATAGAAGATCTCCTTGCCATCAAGGATATAGGCTCCCCTAAACTGGCCTCGCAAAGATTTCCCGCGCTTATGTTCGCGGATGACACCCTGCTGCTCTCAAAGTCAGCTATGGGCATGCAGCAGGTGTTAAATCAATTTTCCCAGTTCTGTAAAAAAAGGAACCTAGTTGTTAACTTCAATAAGACTAAATATATGGTCTTTAATGCTAGCACTACTAATTGCCCACATCCAATGATGGAGGGCAGGCCCCTGGAAAGGGTACCCATTTTTGACTACCTGGGGCTATCTTTGAATGACAAGATGGGGTGGGGTCCTCAAAAGGCCAAGGCTAACCTAAAATTAATACAAGCTGTGGGAGGAATTTTAAAAGTTCAGAAAAATTGCGTTTTAAAAACTATAAGCTCACCGCTTGAAATATTCAAAGTCCAAGCTAGGTCCGCATCCCTGTATGGGGAAGAACTATGGGGGTATACCTCCTCAAAAGCTCACACATTAACTTAAAATAACTTCATCAGGCAAATTATGACTCTGCCAAGAAACACACCGTTAGTGCCGCTAAGGTTAGATTTAAATATCTGTTTAATTGCGGATGCCATTGCTTCTCGCCCACTCCTCTACTGGCAGAGGTTGTAAAGCATCCCTGAACTGGCCAGCTATAGGGAACAATTAAGAGCTGTTCTAGCATCGCTAGGGGCAGGCAACATTCCTTGGCTATCATTTGTAAGGCACTCTTTTACTGTGATTGGCATGGAGAACCTCTGGACTAATCCAGAAGTATTGAGTATAACCACTTCTACGAAAACCTTAGTAAACTTGATAAAAGAACATAACCTTATGAAGCTATTTTGATCTGTAAACACCTCGAGCCTTACCTTTGGGTTTCTGGATTTTAAATCACATTATGAATTTGAATGGGTTATAGATTCTATACAACCCACATTAGCGAAAAAGTTGTACCTCCAATTCAGATATGGAACTTTACCTTTACACGCAATCACTGGTAGGTGGGCGGGAGGGTCTACTTGTCTTTGCCCTGGATGCCTAACGGAGGAGGAGACTCTGGTTCATGTTATTATTTTCTGTGCAGCATACAAGAAAATTAGGCAGAAATGGATCATTCAACTCTGCAAAAGCATGGGCATAAGGAACTATCTTATTCTCTTTAGAATCCTTAAGACAGACACCGACCCAGTCTATGTGGTTGCTATCGCAAAATTCCCGTTCTAGATGTGGGCAATACGTAGGAATCTGTTAAAAAATGCTTAGAGGTCTTTTACTAGCAATAAGGTCAAGCTGCGGTGTTGTAAAACTTTTTGAGGAGTTGACTTTGTGCCATGCTAATTTGATGAGTAGACTCAAAGGTTATCTTGTGGTTTTAAATTTGGTACTATTAACTTAAATTTTTTAGTATGTTTTAAATTACTTCCCACGAAGATGAATTTTAATGATGATGGAATTTTAATTGGTTATAAACTAACTGTATATTATTATGGTACAGTGTAACATTTTGATAATGTAAACCTTGCAAATGTATGTGCTTTTATGGTTATATCTAACCGCAATAAAGTCTTTGAACTGAACTGAACTGAAAATGTAGGGCATGTTTTAAGTGAGATCTCAAATCATCTTCTATTTCATTAGAACATTCTGACATGCTGACTGAAACAATCACTTTCAATACCAGCAGTAGCTTTACTACAGTGCTCTAATGAACAACTAGAGGGCTAACATTGTGAATTTATGGCAAATGTTATTGACGAGACTGCAGTAAATGAGGATATTAGGAAAATTCATAACAAATAAGTATCCCAAGATGGCCACCAGAGAAAGAAGAGACCAAATGTAGCACAAATATCACCCAGATGTAGCCCACATATAGCCCAATAACAGAAGTGTGCAAAACACTTTTTATTTTTAGTTTGTTCGGCAGTTTTATATAGTGCAGACTGGTCGGGTATTGGAGCGTTACATCTTACTTGGACCCCTCATTTCGTATTTTGCACAAAGTCCATGTGATTGATCTTGCAAAACATTGAACTTTAAGATTCTGTTATTTTTTTATTTTTTTATATAGCGCTGGCTAGACTCAAAGGTATCAGAGCGCTTTACATGAGAATCAACAATGTAACAGAACAAGTCCAACAAATTACACAATACATCAAAAAATAAGCAATACAATTAGGAGGGGAGAGAAAGGAGAGAGAGAAGTAGTGGAGGGGGCAGGGGAGGTGAGAAAGGGAGGATAAGGGAAGAGACAATAAGGAGAGACGAAAAGAAGTCTGTCTAAAGACCGACTGCGTAGGTGACGAGCAAGGAGGGAATCCACGCACCATCTCCTCTATAGCTAAACTAGGTAGCTCCATCGGGCGTCAGACAAAATAGTTCAGTCTCAATACATTGAGAGAGGAGAGAAGGAGAGCTATAAAATAGGGGGAGGATGTGCGAGGAGAGGACAGGAGAGACGAAAGGAAGTGGAACAATGTGGTTCAACAATATAACAGAAAAAGATCAACAATTACACATTACATCAAACAATCAGAAATACATTGGGAGAGGAGAGAAAGGAGAGAGAAAAGTAGTGGGGGCAGGGGAGGTGAGAAAGTGAGGATAAGGGAAGAGACAATAAGGAGAGACGAAAAGAAGTCTGTCTAAAGACCGACTGGGTAGGTGACGACCAAGGAGGGAATCCACGGCCCATCTCCCCTATAGCTAAACCAGGTAGCTCCATCGGGCATCAGACAAAATAGTTCAGTCTCAATACATTGAGAGAGGTGAGAAGGAGAGACATAACTAGAGGGAGGATGCGGGAGGAGTCGACAGGAGAGACGAAGGGAAGTGCAACAATGTGGTTCAACAATATAACAGAAAAAGATCGATAATTACACATTACATCAGACAATCAACACTACATTAGGAGAGGAGAGAAAGGAGAGAGAAAAGTAGTGGGTGGTAGAGGAGGTGAGAAAGTGAGGATAAGGGAAGAGACAAGTGTAGAGACGAAAGGAAGTCTGTCTAATGACCGACTGGGTAGGTGACGACCAAGGAGGGAATCTATGGCCCATCTCCCCTATAGCTAAACCAGGTAGCTCCATCGGGCATCAGACAAAATAGTTCGGTCTCAAGTGTCGAGGGAAGAGGTTCACTGAGAAACAGGGTGGGGACAAGGGGCAGGGGCAGGTGATGGCAGAGGACAGAAGCTGGAAAGAGTAGGAGCAGAGAGGGGAGAGGGTTGGGGGAAGATAAGGTCCGGAGAGACGCGCGAGCGATTGCCTGAAGTCCGGCTAGGTAGGTGATAGTCAAAGGAGGGAGTCCAAAGTTAATCTTTCCCATGGTTCGCGAGGTAGCTCCACCGGGCATCATACAAAGGAAGCTTTAGAGTTGAGGCCACAGAGTTGAGACAACAGAGTGTAGTGACGCAGGCTCCCGTCACCGCTCACTGGAGTGAACACTGTTGTTATGTCGTCTTCTTCACTTCACTGTGGCACCCCTTAGGCTGTCCCGTTACTAAGGCGGTTTCGGTTTCACTTTTCCTCCCATCTGCCAGTGAGGGTGTTCTTTTCTATTGCTGCCTCCGTCACCACTCCTACAAATCCCCATATCCTCACTGCTGCTGCTGCCACTCCGATCACCAGTTCCTTGCTGTGTGTGGGCGCATCATGTTTCAAGGTGCCATTCTATGCCATGGCTCAGATCACTGAGGAGCAAAACATTATTATTGTGTGTATCTTTGAAGTGGTTTCAAAAACAATGAGAGGAGTATCCCCTATGAAGTTGAAGAACAGACGTATCTGGAGGACCGGTTTTTGGCAAGAAGGAGGATATTCATCCTTTTGTTTAAAACCCCTCACTCACCACCTGGTGGTGACATGCTTCATCATCGGGGTCCACCTTGGCGTCCTAGCGACACCAAGGTGTGCTACGACACCTGAACTACAGTGGAGCGGGTTGTGACTGTGGGTGCAAAAAAATAAATGTTAAAAATTGTCCTGGTTGTACTCAAAAAATGTAGTTTTTATTATAGAGCAACTGAACAATGTTTAAAAATACAAGGGCGAGATCCTGGTAGGGGGGTTACGACCAGAGGATCTCTATATGTGTTGGGTGGTCAACATGTTTCTACCTTAGGGGCTATTGCCCGGTATTCATCAGGACCAGAAAAACAGGTGGACAGGAGGTGTATGCTCCCTAAAAAGCACACCCGTGCCTTGATCCCCTGTGTGCCTACTGGCAAAATGGCCAGTGGTAAGTACCGCTCAATAAAATAAGTGAGCAGACGAATTGGCGAAAAAGAGACCTGTGAGGAGAGAAGAAAGGGTAAAAAACAATCAGGTATTGAGTGATTGACTTACTCTCCTGTAACGTCGTGCAGTTTCTCAGTGAAATGAAAATATAGTGCCAAAAAATGGTGGGTTGATCTCCAAATAAACATTATACCGTGGTGATTGAGTGAAATACTAATCAATATCTATGCCAAAAGTAGGTGCACGCGAGTTGCATGCGGTGTAAAACACGACACTGGTGAATTTATATATTCCATAAATCGAAGTGCCGGTATTGAAGAATGCTAAGGGTGGCACTGCATGGATCGTAAATATCACGTGGTGCCTGTGCTATTTGCAGGATAGTAAATAACAGGGCGGATCCTCTGCCATGGTAGGTGAATGAAAGGTGGAGTGATCTTAAGGCATAGCGGTAACTCGATGGTGCTATATACGTTTGACAGCATCTGACTCATACGTGTGAGTGAATGACATCTAATTGACATACATGACGAACACACAAGTAACACTGAGGGACAAACTACAGCTCAAATGGCATAAAACTGGGCTTACTCGGATATGAGCTCTCTGCGCTTCAACGGGCAGGGCGTAGGGTCAATGCCTATGGCGTAACATATTCTGTAAAGGTAAAGAGAGCGCGGGCGTAGTAAATCTCTGTGCCTGCTCAATGCGCTCTGTGAATGGTGAACGACGCCCTCGTGGACCCGGTACATGATTGTGTACCCGGGTACTGATATGGAGAATCTACTTACAGTTACTGGCAAGAAAGATCAGGTCCGACCTACTCCTCGCGTCCTCTGCTCGGCTAGTGGTTGCGAGGGCAGCTGGATGCGGTAAAGAGGAGTTGGCCGTTTCCGGAATTGGGCGCGGCCTGGGCGGGTATGGGGGCGGGGCTTGCAGTACGCCGTGGCGTGCTGTCGGTAGCTAAGCTACCGTCTGGAAACAGACAGGAGGTTAGGGTGTGACACAACATAGGACAGGTATGGTAGACTCGCGGAGCTTGAAATGCACCGCAGAGCTGGGATCAAAGTTGTTGTAGCGCGAATTGCACGCCAAGGAATACAGAATAGCAGTGATTACAAAGGCTGTATTCAAGGGAGGTGGAGAAAGGGATTATTATACTGGCCTAACAATGACACTGGTTTGTGTGATCGGTAGTGGGTCAATTGGGGAACATGATACCACGTAGTATAAAGTGAGCCTACCACAGATGAATTACCAGTATTGGGTCACGTGTGGGCTGGGCATATAAGATAGTTATGGCGCATGTTGCTTATTGGTGGGCGCCTAAGTGGCGCATACGGCCATGGGTAAATCATATTAAGGTCATGAGTAAATCATATTATAGTGTGGGGAACACTAAGATAAATGCCCGGTAGGGCAAAGCGTGGATCTAAGCTGAAAGTATCTTGTTGCATCTGTGCTCTACTCCTAGTCACTGGTCGGAGCGACCAATGGCAATAGTGTCTCACTTCAGCACAGAGTTCCATGGAATATTATCGTTGAGCCCAATTTTGTGAGAAGAAAGACGATAAATCCATCGCTGCTCTTTTTCAAACAGTCGTGCTTGTGCATTAGGGCCTGGTTGAATTTGCTCAATCACCGTCCATCTCATGTCGTTGGGGGTGTGATGTGCTGTAAGAAAATGATCAGTGAGCCTGGTGTTGGTCTTTTTGCATCGGATTGTACTACGATGTTCTGCTATCCGTTGTTTCACTTTTCTTGTCGTCATTCCCACATATGGTTTGTCACAACTGCATCGGATCATATAGATGACAAATGTGCTGTTGCAGTTTGTGTGTGACCTTTGTTGCCAAATTTTGCCTTCTTCAAGGTTCAAAGTTTTTGTGTTGTTGGTGAGGTGGCAAACGCTGCAGTCACCACATCTGGAGTGTCCGATCACTGGGGGTAAACCCCAAGCGTTGGTGATGGTTTGATTGGTTGTTGCCATATTCTGTTTTGGTCTGGTGTTGACCAAAGTGTCTTTTAGGCTTCGTGCCTTTTTGTAAGAAAAAAGTGGCCTGTCCCACTTGTGATTGCCCGTGTGCAGTATTGACCAATGCTTTCTAATACTTTTGCTGACCTGATTGGACACCGCATTATATGTGGTCACGCATGTAAGTGGAATCTCCTCCTCTGGTCTAGGTGTATCCTCTAGCAGAGCTTGTCGCGGTTGATTTCTGGCCCTTTTCTGGCATCTCCTTGTGATCTTTTCGGGGTAGCCCTGATTTGTAAGTTTCTTCGTCAGGTCTTCTGCCTGAGTTTTGTAGTCCTTCAGCTCGCTGCAGTTTCTCCTAAGCCTGAGATACTGGCCGTAGGGTAGATTCTCCCTCAGGGGGCGGGGATGGAAACTGTCAAATCTCAGCAGGTTGTTCTTAGCCGTGGGCTTGAAGTGGGTTTTGGTCTTGAGCTTGTCAGTGTCTCTTTCGATCTCAATGTCAAGAAAGACCATTTTGTCTTTGTCAACACTGTGTGTGAACCTAAGGTTTGGGTCACAAGTGTTTAGCCACCTGATGAATTCCATTAGGGTTTCTTGCGGTCCTTGCCAGATGGTGAAGACGTCATCTATGTACCGTCTCCAAAATTTGATGTGATTGCTGTAAGGGTTGTTGGGGGTGATGACATATTTTTTCTCAAAATCATACACGTAGAGGCCCGCTACACTGGGAGCAAAGACACTCCCCATGGATGTCCCGCCTATTTGGAGGTATAGTTTGCCATCATGTTCAAAAAAGTTTCTTTTAAGAGCGAGAGTTGCACACTCTACAATGAACTCTGTTGGTGTTCTATAGTCCCATGTGGAATTGTCCAGTGTTTGCTTAAGTACTGTGATGGTGGCGTCTTGGGGTATATTAGTATAGAGGCTCTCTATGTCTAGACTCACAAGGATGTGGTCTGGTTCAATCCTGATGTCTTCCAACATTGTCAGTAGGCTTTTGGTGTCCTTCAGGTAGGTTGCAGTGTTTTGTACAATAGTTTTTAGAAAGTGATCACAGAAGCGTGACAACGGTTCCAAAAGCGAACCTATGCCTGACACGATTGGTCTGCCAGGCGGCGGGATCTTGCCTTTGTGCATCTTCGGGACTACATAAAAGTAGGGGATCTTACCCTCCGTTTTGCAGAGGTAGTCCGCTTCTTGTTTGGAAATGTGGCCTGAGGCCTCTGCTGCTTCCACCATGTTGGTTATTTCCACCCTTAGGTTCGCTTTTGGAACCGTTGTCACGCTTCTGTGATCACTTTCTGCAACCTACCTGAAGGACACCAAAAGCCTACTGACAATGTTGGAAGACATCAGGATTGAACCAGACCACATCCTTGTGAGTCTAGACATAGAGAGCCTCTATACTAATATATCCCAAGACGCCACCATCACAGTACTTAAGCAAACACTGGACAATTCCACATGGGACTATAGAACACCAACAGAGTTCATTGTAGAGTGTGCAACTCTCGCTCTTAAAAGAAACTTTTTTGAACATGATGGCAAACTATACCTCCAAATAGGCGGGACATCCATGGGGAGTGTCTTTGCTCCCAGTGTAGCGGGCCTCTACGTGTATGATTTTGAGAAAAAATATGTCATCACCCCCAACAACCCTTACAGCAATCACATCAAATTTTGGAGACGGTACATAGATGACGTCTTCACCATCTGGCAAGGACCGCAAGAAACCCTAATGGAATTCATCAGGTGGCTAAACACTTGTGACCCAAACCTTAGGTTCACACACAGTGTTGACAAAGACAAAATGGTCTTTCTTGACATTGAGATCGAAAGAGACACTGACAAGCTCAAGACCAAAACCCACTTCAAGCCCACGGCTAAGAACAACCTGCTGAGATTTGACAGTTTCCATCCCCGCCCCCTGAGGGAGAATCTACCCTACGGCCAGTATCTCAGGCTTAGGAGAAACTGCAGCGAGCTGAAGGACTACAAAACTCAGGCAGAAGACCTGACGAAGAAACTTACAAATCGGGGCTACCCCGAAAAGATCACAAGGAGATGCCAGAAAAGGGCCAGAAATCAACCGCGACAAGCTCTGCTAGAGGATACACCTAGACCAGAGGAGGAGATTCCACTTACATGCGTGACCACATATAATGCGGTGTCCAATCAGGTCAGCAAAAGTATTAGAAAGCATTGGTCAATACTGCACACGGGCAATCACAAGTGGGACAGGCCACTTTTTTCTTACAAAAAGGCACGAAGCCTAAAAGACACTTTGGTCAACACCAGACCAAAACAGAATATGGCAACAACCAATCAAACCATCACCAACGCTTGGGGTTTACCCCCAGTGATCGGACACTCCAGATGTGGTGACTGCAGCGTTTGCCACCTCACCAACAACACAAAAACTTTGAACCTTGAAGAAGGCAAAATTTGGCAACAAAGGTCACACACAAACTGCAACAGCACATTTGTCATCTATATGATCCGATGCAGTTGTGACAAACCATATGTGGGAATGACGACAGGAAAAGTGAAACAACGGATAGCAGAACATCGTAGTACAATCCGATGCAAAAAGACCAACACCAGGCTCACTGATCATTTTCTTACAGCACATCACACCCCCAACGACATGAGATGGACGGTGATTGAGCAAATTCAACCAGGCCCTAATGCACAAGCACGACTGTTTGAAAAAGAGCAGCGATGGATTTATCGTCTTTCTTCTCACAAAATTGGGCTCAACGATAATATTCCATGGAACTCTGTGCTGAAGTGAGACACTATTGCCATTGGTCGCTCCGACCAGTGACTAGGAGTAGAGCACAGATGCAACAAGATACTTTCAGCTTAGATCCACGCTTTGCCCTACCGGGCATTTATCTTAGTGTTCCCCACACTATAATATGATTTACTCATGACCTTAATATGATTTACCCATGGCCGTATGCGCCACTTAGGCGCCCACCAATAAGCAACATGCGCCATAACTATCTTATATGCCCAGCCCACACGTGACCCAATACTGGTAATTCATCTGTGGTAGGCTCACTTTATACTACGTGGTGTCATGTTCCCCAATTGACCCACTACCGATCACACAAACCAGTGTCATTGTTAGGCCAGTATAATAATCCCTTTCTCCACCTCCCTTGAATACAGCCTTTGTAATCACTGCTATTCTGTATTCCTTGGCGTGCAATTCGCGCTACAACAACTTTGATCCCAGCTCTGCGGTGCATTTCAAGCTCCGCGAGTCTACCATACCTGTCCTATGTTGTGTCACACCCTAACCTCCTGTCTGTTTCCAGACGGTAGCTTAGCTACCGACAGCACGCCACGGCGTACAACAAGCCCCGCCCCCATACCCGCCCAGGCCGCGCCCAATTCCGGAAACGGCCAACTCCTCTTTACCGCGTCCAGCTGCCCTCGCAACCACTAGCCGAGCAGAGGACGCGAGGAGTAGGTCGGACCTGATCTTTCTTGCCAGTAACTGTAAGTAGATTCTCCATATCAGTACCCGGGTACACAATCATGTACCGGGTCCACGAGGGCGTCGTTCACCATTCACAGAGCGCATTGAGCAGGCACAGAGATTTACTACGCCCGCGCTCTCTTTACCTTTACAGAATATGTTACGCCATAGGCATTGACCCTACGCCCTGCCCGTTGAAGCGCAGAGAGCTCATATCCGAGTAAGCCCAGTTTTATGCCATTTGAGCTGTAGTTTGTCCCTCAGTGTTACTTGTGTGTTCGTCATGTATGTCAATTAGATGTCATTCACTCACACGTATGAGTCAGATGCTGTCAAACGTATATAGCACCATCGAGTTACCGCTATGTCTTAAGATCACTCCACCTTTCATTCACCTACCATGGCAGAGGATCCGCCCTGTTATTTACTATCCTGCAAATAGCACAGGCACCACGTGATATTTACGATCCATGCAGTGCCACCCTTAGCATTCTTCAATACCGGCACTTCGATTTATGGAATATATAAATTCACCAGTGTCGTGTTTTACACCGCATGCAACTCGCGTGCACCTACTTTTGGCATAGATATTGATTAGTATTTCACTCAATCACCACGGTATAATGTTTATTTGGAGATCAACCCACCATTTTTTGGCACTATATTTTCATTTCACTGAGAAACTGCACGACGTTACAGGAGAGTAAGTCAATCACTCAATACCTGATTGTTTTTTACCCTTTCTTCTCTCCTCACAGGTCTCTTTTTCGCCAATTCGTCTGCTCACTTATTTTATTGAGCGGTACTTACCACTGGCCATTTTGCCAGTGGGCACACAGGGGATCAAGGCACGGGTGTGCTTTTTAGGGAGCATACACCTCCTGTCCACCTGTTTTTCTGGTCCTGATGAATACCGGGCAATAGCCCCTAAGGTAGAAACATGTTGACCACCCAACACATATAGAGATCCTCTGGTCGTAACCCCCCTACCAGGATCTCGCCCTTGTATTTTTAAACATTGTTCAGTTGCTCTATAATAAAAACTACATTTTTTGAGTACAACCAGGACAATTTTTAACATTTATTTTTTTGCACCCACAGTCACAACCCGCTCCACTGTAGTTCAGGTGTCGTAGCACACCTTGGTGTCGCTAGGACGCCAAGGTGGACCCCGATGATGAAGCATGTCACCACCAGGTGGTGAGTGAGGGGTTTTAAACAAAAGGATGAATATCCTCCTTCTTGCCAAAAACCGGTCCTCCAGATACGTCTGTTCTTCAACTTCATAGGGGATACTCCTCTCATTGTTTTTGAAACATCTCCTCCCAGGGGAATAGGAGAAATCTCTAGTTCACTTTTGAGCGAACGAACTCCCTTACTCTCTTTTTGTTTGTAACATATCTTTGAAGTGGAGCACCTCTCTACACACCTCACACGCTCCCTCTTCTTCTTTATTCCTGTTCTTGTTGGCAGCCTCTCACCTCCTCTCCTTTTCCACCGGACTGCACCGGTCTTCTCGTGTTGCACTGTGTCACACCTTCGGCACTCCTCTAGCAGGGCTTCTTTTATGTCCCACACAGCATGCCCTTGCTCTGTCTGCCCAATAGCTTCTGTCGCCCACTTTCACACTTTTACTGTAGTGGCGCACTAGCATCACAACAGCACTCACCAAATAGGGTGATGACGCGGGCACAAAATGGCGGGCACGATCACTTCACTGATTCATCCAGTGGCAGCCCGACAATGAGCCTCATTCATGACCAGTGCGCAGTATCTTCTAAATGCGCCATCAGCGACTCTAGAGCTTACGCCGGCGGTGCCCCAGTCAAGCAAGTCTGCTCCAAAGACAGCACTTCCTCGCAACCAACGAACTTGTTTCCGGGACTGCAGGTGTGCGCATCCAGTCACTGTCAGCTGCACTCGTGCTCAGTAGCTCTTTGCTGTGCTTCTGTCTTACATCATGGGGTACTCGGCACATTGTACCTTCGCCACCGGTCCCGCGGCCGTCTCGCTGACGGACCCGCTCTGTGCTCCATGCCCCACGCACTCAATACATCGCTTGCATCAGATCGTTCACCTTCCTCGTATTTCGCCAAGGCACCGACGGGACTGCATCACTGCCGCCCTTATCCACCTGCAGCAGCCAGTGTCAGTGGTTTGACCGCAGTTCCGCAACTCGTTGTGGCCAGCGGTCGCCTCAGCAACCAGCAAGAACTGCCATTTTGGAGCTGGCCTGACGAGTCCTGAAAACGGGGCTTGAAATATTGCCGATCACTTCCACGCTTACATCATCTCGTTCAGCTCAGGTAGGGGGTCCAGAGACGCCGTTTCTCGTCATTAGTTAATTCCGAGAAATGCAGGATATTATGCAGATTGTGGCCTGACCAGTCACTGTATTGTATTAGGAAAGAGGATTTACTGTTTTTATGTACACTTTTATGATCTATGTTTCTAAATCAGATCGAATAAAGTTTAATGAATTCTATGGCAGGACGGAGGCGAGGATTATGCATATCTTTCCTAACTTTATTTGCATAGCAGTTCAAAGAAAACATAACACAACAATCATTAACCCCTTCCATGCTCATGACGGAACGGTTCCGTCATGAGCTACGGTTGAGCTGTGCTCATGACGGAACCGTTCCGTCATGACCACGCCCGTTTCTATTAGGGCCCAGCACCGGAGGGGGAAACGCGGTCGCGCTGAAAAGGTTAAAGAAAAGACTACACAACCCATGAACCATTGGGGGGGGAGTCTCCAAGGCAACTATGGTCCAATCATATCACAGGCCATCAAATATAATATTGTGACGTCCCTTCTGCTTCCTCTTTCTTCACTGCTCATCAGTTAAGTGCATTCCTTGCAATCTTGGCTTAGTCTGAAGTTTTTGCTGTTTGTATAGTAGTTTCTTGTGCACCTTATTAGCATTATTGCCTTGGTATTGTTTTATAGGCCCTGCGCGCGGTGAGATCCTGTCAGGCGCGTCTGGTCCGAGCGAGGCAGCTCTGTCGAGCGCTCCCGCTAGTCTTTACGCGTGTTTGGGAATCCGGTCACTCCTTTAGTGTCCGCGTGATTCCCGACCAACCCTTGCCTAATTTTGACACCGTTTCCGCTGATTTTCCCACACAGCCACGTTAGTGACCAGTGCCACCTGGTGGTGGTAATTGGTAATGCGCCTCAGTCTATTCTTATAACAGATTCGGGGAAAGCCCAGCTGTTGGAGCACCGGTGAGGGGGATGCCTTAAGGATTTTAAGGGCATTTGTTCTGTGCCCACACCCTCTGCTATACTGTCTTCTCCAAAAGACCATATTTACTCCTCCTACCAGGAACCAGGAAGTGGAGGAGGAATGGCCCCCCAACTTCTCCCTCCAGCAGTGGACCAGGTTGATAAGCTGGCGAAAAGCATCCCTGGGGTGTTCAGTGACCCAGATCTGATGGTGGCGGGTCCCAGTAGCTCCCAGATGGGGAATAAAAGGGCCGTTAAGCATAACGCAGGGCACTTTGAAGGATTTGATAAATTTACGGAGACCTTCCTCAAGAGTGCGCAAACGCTAAAACATGCACCCTGCCGGGAGGAGCAGGAGCCCGGAAAAATTGTGACGCTGTCACCACTATTTTAGACCCCAACTGCGGGTTTCCCTTAGAGGGAGAGGGTGTATCGGAGGACGATTTCTCCTCCGATGAGGATAAGGGCTCTGGGCATCCCTGGCTTCCAGAGTCCCACTCCTCTCAGTCCCCTGTTAGGGACGGGGTCCACTCGAACATGTTCGAGCCTACCCACATTTACCATCATAGGTCGGCAGAGTGGACTCCTGACACCAAAGTTGCAGAGTATGTGGTGGGGAAAATCCATCAACCCCTTGAAAGGGAGGTCAGGAATAGGATGAGGGGAGAATGCACAAGGCCCTCACTGAAGGGGAAGGTGGAACACATGCCTGAAATTGATGAGAAACTATGTACCTTTTTCTCCAAGTATATGAGGGATCCCAAGAAAGGAATTGATAGGTCTTGTATGTGGTAGGGACCTTGACCCAAATAATTCAATTGGCGGAGCGTTCAAAAGAGTCAGGATCCCCTTTGTCCACGGATATTGTGGCTGGTTGGGCGCACTACCCTAAACCCTAATACACTACTCCCTCCACTACCCAAACACCACTGCACTACCCTAAACCCTAAAACACAACCCCCAGCACAACATCCTACACTACCCAAACATAACTGCACTACCCTAAACCCTAAAACACTACCAACAGCACGACTCCCTACACTACCCAAACACCACTGCACAACCCTAAACCCTAAATCTACCCCAGCACAACCCCCTACACTATACAAACACCACTGCACTACCCCAAACCCTAAAACACTACCCCCAGCACGACCCCCTTCACTACACAAACACCACTGCAATACCTTAAACCCTAAAACACTACCCCCAGCATGACCCCCTACACTACACAAACACCCCTGCACTACCCTAAACCCTAAATCTACCCCCAGCATGACCCCCTACACTACACAAACACCACTACACTACCCTAAACCCTAAAACACTACCCCCAGCACAAATCCCTTCACTACCTAAACACAACTGCACTACTCTAAACCCTAAAACACTGCCCCCACCATGACCCCCTTCACTACCCAAACACAACTGCACTACTCTAAACCCCCAAACACTACCCCCAGCACGACCCCCTACACTACCCAAACACCACTGCATGACCCTAAACCCTAAAACACGACTCCCTACACTACACAAACACCACTGCACTACCCTAAACCCTAAAACACTAGACCCCAGCACGACCACCTACACTACACAAACACCATTGTACTTCCGTAAACCCAAAACACTACCACAGCACTACCCCCTACACTACCCAAACCCCACTGCACTACCCTAAACCCTAAAACCCTACCCCAGCACGACTCCCTGCACTACCCAAACACCACTGCACTACACTAAACAGGAAATCTACCCCCAGCATGACCTCCCACACTACAAAAACACTACTGCACTACCCTAAACTCTAAAACACTACCCCCAGCATGACCCCTTACACTACCCAAACACCACTGCACTACCCTAAACCCTAAAACACTACCCCTAGCACGACTCCCTACACTACACAAACACCACTGGACTACCCTAAACCCTAAAACACTACCCCAGCACGACTCCCTACACTACCCAAAACCAACTGCACTACTCTAAACCCAAAAACACTAGCCCCAGCACGACCCCCTACACTACCGAAACAACACTGCACGATCTTAAACCCTAAAACACCACCCCCTACAGTACACAAACACCACTGCACTACCTTAAACTCTAAATGTACCCCCAGCATGACCCCCTACACTACATAAACACCACTACACTATCCTAAACCCTAAAACACTACCACCAGCACAACCCCCTTCGCTACCCAAATACAACTGCACTACTCTAAACCCAAAAACCCTACCCCCAGCACGACCCCCTACACTACCCAAACACCACTGCACTACCCTAAAACACTAGACTCCAGCACGGCCACCTACAGTGCACAAACACCACTGCCCTACCCTAAACCCTAAAACACTACCCCCTACAGTACACAAACACCACTGCACTACCCTAAACCCTAAAACACTACCCACAGCACTACCCCTTACACTACCCAAACCCCACTGCACTACCCTAAACCCTAAAACACTACACCCAGCATGACCCCCTAGACTACGCAAACACCACTGCACTTCCCTAAACCCTAAAACACTACACCCAGCATGACCCCCTACACTACCCAAACATCACTGCACTACCTTAAACCCTGAAACACTACCTCCAGCACGATTCCCTACACTACACAAACACCACTGGACTACCCTAAACCCTAAAACACTACCCCCAGCACGACTCCATGCACTACCCAAACACCACTGCACTACACTAAACCCTAAATCTACCCCCAGCATGACCGCCCACACTACAAAAACACCACTGCACTACCCTAAACCCTAAAACACTACCCCCAGAACGACCCCCTGCACTACCCAAACACCACTACACTACCCTAAACCATCAAACACTACCCTCAGCATGACCCCCTACACTACACAAATACCACTGCACAACCTTAAACCCTAAAATTCTACCACCAGCATGACCCCCTGTTGTGTATCGATTTAGATTCCGTATGCATTTTCCCGATTCATGCCCTTATATAGGTATAATTCACATTGCCCTTATATAGGCATAGAAATCCAGTCCTTATTTAGGTATAGCCCATGCTACCAAATACAGGCATGGCTACTTCCATCCGTTCATCTACGTCACAACGATTTCTTGGAAAACCAGACTCTTAAGCAGAAGGGACTTCCCCTAGCCTGGATATTGATTTCTCCAAGAAACTCATTATTATTCATCAACAACTATTCCTTAGGGGTTCATTCATGACGTTCATATGCCCGACTTTACATCAAAGCTGGCATCCCTAAACACCTTCAAGGTATAAATATACCTTCACTTGCTATAGCAAAGCACGGTGTGGTTCGGTGCAGTTCGACTACCTACTTGCACAACGTAGCTCGCTACAGCAAGTACCGACGGAAGCCAACTCTCCAGCTGACACACTGACTAGAAGCTGTCATCTCCTGCCGAGAAATCCAGCTCCAGTGTTTCTGACTCTCCTTGTGGGGTGTTGGGAAATCAAGTCCATGAAAGAAATACCAACCTCTCTCATTCTAAGGTATGGAGCTGATTAAAACCTAGAGAAATCTTTGGCAATTCTTAGCAGGACTAAACCTATGCTAAAAGACAAACACCTACTTCTTCCCTGTCACTATTCCTAGGTTAGGTACATTGGGGTAGGCGTATTTTAGAAGCACCATTTGAGTATTTTAGCCTGTGTTATTTATGTATGTATTTTTACATTTCATAGCAACAGACAATGCTATTACAGTATTATTTTATATTACTGTTTATGCTGTACGCATTATACTTTGCATTCTGGCTAATGATTGTAGCAGTTCACCTCTCTTGCATGAGAAAGAAGACTGTTCAATAAAAGCCTTTTATTGAAACGTCCGTCTCTCTATTTCTGTGCAACTCTGTAGATACGAAGCATGCATGATTGACTGAGTAAAATAGTTATCTATTGTTGTCACGGCTCTGAAGATATGTTTCAGTTTTAGGAGAAACAAAGTTGTCATGTTTATGCGGTTGTCAGGAACTAAACCATTCTTGTGTATTCGAGAACGTTTCTTGCGACCTCTGAGCTAGCTGCAACTCACAATTAAGTTTAATACACTCGATAGAGACATACTGACCTCAGTCCTATGTCAAATCTATAGTGTATATTATTCTAATGGGCAGAGACTATTGGGAATATAGGAACTACAGTACACCCCTACACAAGTCAAACACTACTGCACTACCCTAAACCCTAAAACACTACCCCAGCATGACCCCCTACACTACCCATACACCACTGCACCACCCTAAACCTGAAAACACTACCCCCAGCATGACCCCCTAAACTACTGCTCTACCTTAAACCCTAAAACACTACCCCCAGCACGACCCCCTATACTACCCAAACACCACTGCACTACCCTAAACCCTAAATACTACCCCCGCCTGACCCCCTACACTACCCAAACACCACTGCACTACCCTACACCCTAGAAAAGAAACCCCAACTCCATGTCCAATCCCTCTTACCTCTCACTCCTCGTGGTTCCTCTCTCCTCGTGGTTCCTGCTTCACATTGTCTCTGAGGGGCGGTGCACGTCGTTGTGAGGAAACGGAACAACCTCTGTTTCGTTACAACGATGTGGATCGTCTACATGTATTTTAGAATGCATGGTCATTTGCCATACATACCTTTACAACAAAAATTTGTTGTAAAGGCATGCGTTGTAAATGACCATGCGTTTTAAAAAAATGCGTAGTAATGACTTTGCGATGTACAACTCATGCGTGGTAATGCCTGCTTTGTAATGGTATCGCGAAGTAAAAAGTCGTTGTAATAGCTGTTTACCAATCTAAGCTGGCCCCTGTTTTTCAGTGAGACTTTTATTTGATTAATTAGGAGGAAGGAATGTGTTTTTTTACCAAAAACCTGTTGTATTGTGGTGTCCGCGTGGCCTGGTTTTACTTCCAGTGAGAGAGCGGAAGAGTCTGTTTGGATCTAAAGGAGTTCTGTTGTTGGAAGAGGCCGGAGCGACACGTCATCTGAAAACATAGCTAATGGAAAGCGTCCTCCCTGAAGTGTGGAGCAGTGCCATGAGAGGTCAACGAGTGTGCGTCCCAACGCAGTATGACCGTACCGCGTGACCCATGGGCTGCCTCCAGGGTACGGGAGGCAGAAGCGGCATCGCAGGTCCTCTTGAAGACAGTTGTAGCACTAATTCTACATTTTGGCACTAGGGCATTTTAACTTTGTTGTTCCTGCCAGATACAAAGAGAAGATCCTTTGTTATTCAGTGCCCTTGTTACCTTTTTTGTGGGTTGTGGTGCTTGTCACTTGGCTGCCCCGCCGGTGCACACGACTGGGCACCCCACCTCGTGTGCCATCTGCAGGGCCTCTGCCCTCAGATCACTGGTTTCGGTTTCTGGAGTGGCAACACAAATAGTTGCTCACAAAGGACTAGCCTGAACACTTAGGTGAATATCCCCTGCACCAGCATTCCACAGAAATTCTTTCCTAGCTCTCCCACGTCAACGAGGACGTCATAATAGCATGGCTCCACTCGCGACACCGTATGACATCATCGGAGCCATAAGAGGACCTCGTCGGCATGCTGACGTCAGTTCCACCCATTTTTTCCGTGCCACCGAGGCAAACAGGCGAACCGAGATATTTTCACATGTATACATAGTATAATAAACATATATATATTCACTGAAAAAAACATAGGTTTATAGTTAGAAATTAGCATTTAAAAAACATTAGGAATTCACAGAAAAAAACATAGTTTTCAGGCACATTATAGTTAGAAATTAGCATTTAAAAAACCTTAGAAATTCACTGAAAAAACCATAGGTTTCAGGGGCGTTATAGTAAGTTGGACATTTCACTCGTACAAAACCATAGAAATTCCCCCGTTATAGTTAGTTCAGCTAACTACAACTTACGCGCCTGCAATGCACTGCTGATGATGTCACATATTATATCACTCATGACATGGGCAGTGATATCACTCATGACATCACTGATGACATCTCAAATGACATCACTGAAGACATCATCCAGTGAATGTGTGTTTTTCAAAAAATTTAATATGTTTTATATATGTATATCTCAAGGTCGATGGAAGAATAAATGGGAATATAAGTGTCTAAATGGATGATTTGTTTGTAAAAGTGATTGTATAACTGACTGATTAAGTGTATCTTAGTGAATACATGGGTTAGTGAGTAATGCTTAAATATGTAAATATCTGTATCAGTCTCTCACTTTGTGTATAAGTGCATGGGTTGGTGAGTAGCTACATGAGTGTTTATATGGGTTATTAGTTGTTTTTTTTAGTGTCAGTATGAGTGTCTGAGTGTAAGGTTTGGTGGGGGTATTACTTAGTGCATAGATGCATCAATCAGTGACTCACTGTCTGTATGTGTTGAAGGCAGCATGTGTGCAGGACTGTATAGGTGGATAAGTGCGTGTATGGGTGTGTTAGTGAGTAAATGACTGTCTCAATAGTGTCTTTATGAGTAACTACATATGTTTTAAACTAGTATATGTGAGTATTGGTGTATATAAGTGAGCATATGTGAGAGTGAGAGGTTGGAAGAGTTCCTGTACAAATAAGTAGATGTTTCTGTAAGTGATTGTTTAAGTGAGTAAGTATGTGTAAGCTTCTGTAGAAGTAAGTGTGGTAGTGTGTGTATAACTGTATTTGCAAATAAATGGATGTTTGATACTTTGTTTGCATGTGTGGCTGTGTGTGAGTAACTCTATGGATGAGTGGTGGTGTGTAACAGGATGTATATGTGTATGGGTACATATGATGAGTGAGTACATGTATGAGTGACTGTATAGGGACTGTTGGTGAATGAGTGGATGTGTGTGTAGATTTTGGAATTACTAAATAGGTGTGTTGTAACTGGTATTTGTTTGTCCATTGTTTTGAAATTGTTAGTTTGTATTTTTGAGTGTGTGTATCAAAGGTTATATTACGGTGAGAGGAGGTCTGCCACTCTATGACAATGATGATGTCATCATTGATGTCATCAGTGATGTCATTTGTGATGTCATGAGTGTTGTCACTGACCATGTCATGAGTGATGTAATATGTGACGTCATCAGCAGTGCGACGTCATCAGCAGTGCATTGCGGGTGCGCGAGTTATAGTTAGCCGAACTACCTATAACGGAGGAATTTCTATGGTTTTGTACGAGTGAAATGTCGAACTAACTATAACGTCCCTGAAACCTATGTTTTTTTCTGTGAATATATATATATGTATACATAATATTTTGATTGTTTGTATGCATTGAATAATTTTATTATAGATCACTTTTGTGCAGGAGATGGGAGTTAATCTGTTGAGAAAAGGAATTGTGGGTGGTGTATGTCCTTGGGTTTGGAGTAGGATCTTGTTCAGGTGATTTTTAGCTGACGGGTTATTTGTATTGTGTTGTTGTCTTTGTGGAATGTTATATAAACACTTAAGAACCACATTGCCTTTATGTATCGTTTGTCGAATTATGTTACAGCCCTGAAGAAGGCTAGTCTTTGGACGAAACACAGCTGTTTTGTGCTGTAACCATTCGATGTTTCATAGAAGCAAAAATAAACAGAAGAATTGGAAAAACTTTTGGGAAAATTGACAGGGATTCAATTTTGTGGAATTAATATTTGTGGTGCACCACTACTTGTGTTAGAAGTATACTTTGACCATATAGTTTCATTCCTGGACAGTGAGTGTTTTCAGTGCATGCACACAGACGTGTAAAAAATAGATCCTTTGGACATTTATTGTGGACAAGGAGGAGGTGCAGTTTCTATAACTCTGCCACTCTGGGACTCTGAGATTCTAGGTGATCTTTGGAAGTCAAAGGGCTTTTATAAGTGGGATCTCATCGGGATCTCGAACATCTGGGATTTATGGGTGGGGGAGTGGTGGTGACCTTTGCTTATCTGCAGTAGAAGTGGGAGCTCACCAATACAGAATGCTTCCGTTACCTCCAGGTCCGCCATGCACTGCAGGCACACATACCCAGTGGCACTTCTCTCCCAGACTACCCGCCCCTTGAGGACAGGCTGCCTGACGGCTACCTGCCAGAAAAAACGATCTCCCTCACTTACAAGAAAATTGTCAATAACGCAACTGAACCCCTTCAGGGACTCAGGGCAAAATGGTAAAGAGACGGCCTCGAACTGGATGACGAGGAATGGCAGGAGGCATTATCCTCCCAAGGGAGGTGGCTATATCAGCAAAGCTACACCTCGTTCAGCTAAAAATCCTGCATAGGGCCCTGTCTGGTCCGAATGGGGAGAGCTGATGGTGGTGCATGCAGATGGCAATGTGGCACAGAGGGAACATTTATGCACATAATATGGGAGTTTCACCTTAATCAGAGATACTGGCATCAAATCCACACAGTACTGGGCGAAGTATTGGGCCTTGATATCCGCCTTGAGCTGAAGAGATGCCTGTTAAATGTATGGGAACCCACAGACCTGGGGAGAATGGGCAAGACTTGGGTAACACTGGGACTTTTGTTGGCTAAAAGGAATATAGCACAGCAGTGGGGAGCCACCAAACCCCCTGCCCTCGCGGATTGGAAGAAAAACATGGTTTGGTGCATGTTCCGGGAAAAAACTGTTTATGCTGCAAGGGGGTGCCTGAAGAAATCGTGGTTAATTTGGGGGGCCTGGAACACATACCGTGGGGAGATCTGTAGTCCACTGCGTAGCGCTAGTCTTGATGACTTGTCCTCACCGTTAAATGTATCAACTGCAGCTCAGTGATTTTATTCTGAATGCAATTCTGTATTGTCAAAATTTCGTCAAATTAACTCCTCCTGCCTGTCATTTATTCCTGTACCTTTTGCCCAATCATAAAATTGGAAAAAACACTGTCTTCGCGAATTTTCTCAAAACCAGAAAATACGTAGCATGATATTTTGTAACAAATTTGCCAATGATAAAACAATTCTGAAAAACAATAAAGAGTGAATAATACACACAAAAAAGGGCATGAAGAGGCAAACATAAACACCTAAATAGGTGTTATTGATAGAGGGGACATGCGCAGTGAGCAACATCAACTGTGACCACCTCATGGGTATGTGTAAATACGTACAGGGAACACAGTCACAGACTCCCTCCCTGTTTTTCTAAATTGTATATAAAGATCTTACCCCTTTTCCTACTTTGACGGAGAGGTTAACAAAAGGCAGTGAAGTGCATTTCAATTCAAAGCGATTTTGCTGGCACGTTATTGATGCAGAAAATAGGAGGACATCTCCAGCAAACAAAGAAGCATTACAAAGAGAAGAAGGAGCTTTGTTTGGTGAATGTTCACCTCTTTGTAGTCTCTTTGTTTTCTCTTCACAACAATTCATGTTATCATAGATTTGTGCATGAAGATGGACAACAAACAATTACATTGCCAAAATTACATGCACACAAGGTCACTGCAAACCTTACGCAGTGGTCGTTTATGCAAGTGTAGTGCAGAATGTACGTTGATACATTTATCTAACAGGGTACACTTGCTAATTAACCAGATAAAAGAACTTCAGTTGGATAGACGTTTTTGGCAAAACTGGGGCCTCTTCTTGGAAAAAATGAGATTCCATTCATGCCCTGGTGTGCATTTCACAGACGTTAAACCTCAACGGGAAGCACTTACCAATATAAACATAGCAGGTGCCCTAGTGGAAGTTCCAGTTCAGTAAAACACAAAGGATCATAACTTCTTAGTTGGCAAAATCAAAGCAAGTGTGTTACTCTCTTATTTCAAGATGAAAAACAATCTGAAATCCTTAATGGAGGGCACTGCATTATTGAGCTATTGGAGCGTAATCTGATCTAGTCCATGATTCAACATTTTAAATACCCTAAGTATGCAAATGCCCAAAATGCATAGCACCACTCAAACACCTACTCACTGACATATACAGGCATTCACACAGGCACTCACAGACCAACTCCCAGAGCCACACAGGCACTCACATACCCACTCAGGCACTCATATAGGCACTCGCAGACCCACTCACAGACCCACATAGGCACTCAGACACCCTGGCACTGGCCCACACAGGCACTAACAGACCCACTCACAGATCCACACAGGCACTCAGACACTCAGACACCTACTTACACAACTGTCCATAGACTCACACTGTTGTGTAGTTCCTATAAAACTATACAGGATCTGCGTGTTTGGACAGCATACGCTGTAAGATTGGTGTAGGACTTATTATATACACCCCTACTGAGTATGTTGGCCTCTTGTATCAGCTAGCTCACATTGCCACTATAATCTCCTCTTACAGGGAGAGAATAGTTCTTGGCAACCATCGAACATGAATACCCTGATCCCTTAGGACTGTGTAAACAATATACTTCTTTTCGCTCAGTCACTCGTGCTTACTTAGTCTGTCTTAGAGAGATATACAGAATAAACTGTTGGGCGTTTTCAATAAGTATTTATTGAACAGTTCTTATTCTAGTGTAAAATAGATGAGCTGCAACTATCGTTAGACAGTAAAAGATATAAATGATTAGCAGTATTACGAAAGTAAACGGATGGTATAACTCTACCATTTTGCAGTAATCATGAATACATACAAGTATATAAAATACATGATAATAAAAAGATGCGTAATCCTACGATGCCTCCCTAACTAGATGTACCTAAGTGTACCTAGCATGTATGTAGGCGGTAAGCCAAGAATCCCTCTAGGATAAAGTCAACCCCACTACCTGAAGTGAGAGACTGTGGGACCCCGTGCTGGTCTCGGGTTGGACACCCCAGAGGGATGTTAGACCACTGCGAGCTGAAGTGTCTGCATGCAGGAACCTCAGCATCACTGGTCAGTGTGTCGGCCCGGAAGTCCTGGTCTCCTCTGTCTATCTTAGCAAGATATGATGTATATATACACATAGGTCTCCCCAGGGGTCCTACCTCGCTGTATTACTGTGTCGGACCTAGGATGACATCGGGCATGAACTTTATCTTTATACAAAGATATTATACAGGAGATGGTAGTCCTGCTGCGCTTCCAAGAATCCTCATGCATAATGTATGAGATTTTGCACTAGGGAAAACCAGTGTTCTTAATGCAGTGTCGTATCTAGGTAAAAGGTCAGTCCCTGTAAACCGTTATAAGTGTAATGTAGGGAAGAATATAGGTGAAGGGTTGCGAAGTTACCTGGGCCTATATCAGGGTACCTATATAGAATATAACAACACACCTACTCATAGACCCACATAGGCACTCACAACCTCACTGACAGAGCTACACAGGCACTCATGCACCCACTCAGACACCCACACAGGCACACACAGGCCCACTAAGACACTCACACAGTTACTCACAGACCCACACAGGCACTTGCTTGCCCACTCATACACTCACAAAGGCACTTGCAGACCCACACAGGGACTCAAAAACCCACTCACAGACCCACATAGGTATTCACAAACTCACTCACAGAGCCACACAGACACTCACGCACCCACTCAGACACCCACAGAGACACACACAGACCCACTCAGACACGCACACAGGCACTCACAGACCCACACAGGCCCACTGTGTCTTGTGGTAGCAGGAAATCAGAATGTAGGGACTGTGTCTCTTTACCACGTTAGTACCTGGCAGTCCAAATTCGGGCTCCCTCACAGTGCCTCACCTGAACTTCGAACCTTCCCAGAGAAGCAGGTGGTTTTGACAAACCTAGAACCTGAACATCTGGTACCCAAAGGAACCATTGAAACAGATCATCACCTTTCGAATCTCACTCATACATGCTCTTAGTAAGCAAAGGAAAGACAAAATGAAGGTTTACAACTCATTTATTGACTATTGTAGTATATTATGAAGCAGATGTGCTGAGATTAGTAGACAAATACAACTAAGCAAAGCAATCAACATTAGTAGCAGGTTGTATACAATGAACAAACCAGCAATTGCAAATGATCTATCTATCTAGGCCTATTCTTACAGTAAAAGCAAAGGGATATATTAGTGATCTCTGGGATTAGCAATGGACCCCATACCTGGCGTGAGTTCATTGCAGGACAGGTCTCTCTGCCACAATTTTCCTCTCAGCACACAAAGCTTAAAAACCAAGTTCATATGATAAAACTATTGTGTTGGAAATATGCAGCTGTGCTACTGTTTTATGTCTAAAACGTTAGCTGTTGCTGACCAAGCCGAAAACAGTAAAAGATGGTGTTATGTTTTCCAAACGTCTTTGTATCAAATATGCAGACAAAATCCCAAGAAGAGTCACTGAATAACAAAACAAAATGTACAGTATATCTCTAAAATGAGGTCACAAAAACAAAAATGTTATGTGTGGCTGTGCAATCAGAAGCAGCCTAAAACATCTAACATGCCAAACTAAGGGAGTGCTGCTCAGGCAAGGGCACTTTAGTCGGCTGTTATTACTGCCTCTGTTTTGACACGCCATTCTGCTCTATTGATATTCTTACAGTACCGATTCATAGTTTCAGTTAATATTCACTCACAGTCTGAAGTGCATTTCAGTGTGCTTTTAAACTTGTTATTATATAGCTGCACAGTTCTGTTTTATTGACATTTTAATAGCATTGCCTTTTAGCCTTGCCAAATCACTCACCGCTCTCTCCTCCGCTGCAGCTTGTGCCGTTTGTTGCAGAGAGAGTAAGTTGAATCCACTCCTCATTTTCAGAGGGCCACTAGACTGCCGGCTTTTTGGGAAGGTTGGTGGTCTTGACGTTGTGCTCCTTGCTGGCGACCATAACAAAATCAGCTGCAGGGCACAGACGTGCAGCAGATATGTGGAGTGGGCACGCCACCGGTAAGCCAAAGCAAGCCGGTCCGCACCTGGACGAAGCCAGATGCCAGCACTTTTTCTTGGACATTTTGGCATGATGGTAAGCCACACAGTGCAAATGTTTTCCATGACTGAATTAAATGAAATATGCATGGATTTCTTCAAATCTATCATCCCTCTGCTATGTTGTTGTCAGCAATTTCCGACTTTAGAGGGACGAGTCTACTGCAAAAAAGTGCAGATTCTGTTGCTCAGACACTCTAACTACATCATGTGGAAAGAATACGCCTTTTTAGGGGCTCACTGCTGTAGGGGTGCATCCTTATCAGTCCACTGGTCCTTGGCGCAGAGGCTGGAATATAAAAACAATGCCTATTAATCACTCATGAGTGGGACTACATCGATAGAGCACCCTCGTTCACTGTATGAGATAGTACAAGGAGTACAGAAACCAGGGGTCTTTTATATGCATTTGTTGCATTGGGGTGCAGAAGCCTGATTGCACATTGGCGAAAAAGAAAATTACGCGTGTGCTGTTGTATGTACTCTGCAATTACTAATTCTATACTGTCTTTCAGATCACTAAACTTGAGAGTTCCACAAGGTCTCGGCACGTGGTTGGAGACACTCCGGTGGCACAAAGGTGAGCTGCGAAGATTTTCTCCAGTGTCAACACTCCCTCTCTGTCTCTTCTTTCTCCCTCTCACACTTTCTCTCTTTCTCTGTCTCTTCCTCTCTCATTCTTTCTTCCTCTCTTCCTTTCTCACTCTTTCTCTGTCTCTCCCTCTCTCTCACTCTTTCTCTCTCTCTCTTCCTCTCTCTCACACTGTTTCTCTCTTCCTTGTATCTTACTCTTTCTTTCTCACTCACTTTTTCACTCTTTCTCTCTTTGTCTTCCTCTTTCTCTCACTCTTTCTCTCTATGTTTGTCATCCTCTCTCTCACACTTTCTCTATCTCTCTTCCTCTCTCTCACTCTTTTTCTCTCTCTCTTCCTCTCTCTCACACTGTTTCTCTCTTTCTCTCTTCCTTGTATCTCACTCTTTCTCTCTCTTTCTCTGTCTTTCTCTCTCACTCTTTCTTTCTTTCTCCCTCTCTCTCTCTCACTTTTTCTTTCTTTCTCATTCTCCTTTGTTGGATGCACGACGCTCCATCTTATCTTTCTTTTGTATTGCAGGCTGTGAATCACAAATGGTCCAGCGATGACACACCATGGCTGTATATAGTTTTATTTGTTGTTGTTTTGTTTCAATAAAATGGTTTATATGTGAATCCATACATGGCTAAGATTCTTATTTGTCCAACCTCACAAGCATCTTCTTATTAATGGTTCGCAGAGGGACACTTGCGGGCCCAAAAAGGTTGTTGGGGGTATGCTGTTGATGTGGGAAGAGGGTGCGTTACCAGCTAATGTGGGGAGACGCTGCGTGAAAGGGGTATCTCTCACAGACAGAGCTCCAGTATGTTTTCAGAAATGCCTCGGACAGATGCCAGTTGACGGACTGAATCACAAAATGTCTTTTCAAAGCTCATATAGTGTGACTTATGAACAGTTCGCACCCAGCCTCGCAGAGGGACAACTGCGGCCCGTGAGCTCGACTCACAGAGGCAGAACTATGGGCCGCCCGCTCCCAAAGGAACAGCAGCATAGTAGCTCGCAGACGTAGAGGCACAGCAGCGTACAAGCTCGCAAAAGTAGAGAGCTGCGTGCCGACGGACTGGCTTCTAAAGGCATAGCTGCGAAGTGGTGATGTTGAGCAGAGGGAGCGTGAAAGGGTTATCTTCCCACTGATGTCCTGGAGTGGAAGTCGTGCTGCTTGGCGCTCACCTATTTCTCCTTTATTGTTAATAAATCTTAAACCTTCACTGCGTCCATATCATCATTACACAGAGCTCCAGTATATTAAATTGCCCCCGGGACCTTTCTTTTATATTTTCACTCGATGCAAGGCACAAGATGGCTGCTAACAGTTCCTGGTTTGAAGTGTTAGCAGCTAATCAGAGGACACTTCCTGCTTTGAAGTGTTAGCAGCCTATCAGAGGCAAGCTTGCGCTCGGGAGTTAGGCACCGACCAGATATATATATTTTTTTCCTTAAATATCTCAAAAACTACTGAACAGATTTACACCATTTCTACAAACCGTGCTTTCTGGGCCAAGATCTTTCTCCCTGCCAAGTTTGGTGTGATTCCGTTCAGCAGTTTGACCTGTAGCCTTGTCTAAAGTTTCCTATGGAAAATGCATTGAGAAAACACGTTTTGACACACCCCTTTTTCTCAGCCCCCCTTTGACCAATCACCCCTAAACTTTTAAGATAGGAGCTGATCACAAAAGAAAAACTTTTTGGAAAATTTCGTAAAGATTCGTCAAACGACGCCAAAGTTATAAGCACATGGAGGGCTCCAGCAGAGGGGCCGCGCAACACTCCTCCCAACATGAGTGAAGCCTCGCGACTGCGGGGACCCCAGCGGGCCACCGCAGCCCCAGCGAGCCCCCGCTATTTTTTTTTTAAATCCCCGGAGACCTAGCCCACCCGGGGTCTCATTAAAATAAAACGCTGGAACCCGCGACCCAAGCACAAATTGCGCCGATTTTATTTTTATATAAAAATGCTTTCTTTGGCCCTGGGGGTCCTTCTGAGACCCCCTAAGCATGCCTAGGGGTTCAGGGTGTTTTTACCCTACCCGCTTCTCTTGTTTTATACCTTAGTTTCACTGTTTTCTGGTGCCTCGCTTCTACAGAGTCACAAGATGGCTGCCAACACTTCCTGGTTTGGAGTGTTGGCAGCCAATCACAGTGAAGCTTGTGCATGGGACTTAGGCTCCGACCAGATATCAAAACTTTTATTTTTCTAATTTCTCAGCAACTACTGAACAGATTTACACTATTTTAAAAAAAAAAGATCGCTTTCTGATCCAAGCACTACCTTTTTGACAAATTTGGGGTAATTCCGTTCAGTTGTTTTGGCTGTAGCCTTGCACAAAGTTTCCTATGGGAAATTGATTTGTTCACTCTTATTTTTTCAATTTCTCGAAAACTACTGAACTGATTTACACCATTTAACAAAAAGGTCGCTTTCTGAACCAAGTTCTAACTTTCTGCCAAATTTGGGGAGATTCCGTTCAGCAGTTCGGGCTGTAGCTCGTCGCAAAATTTCCTATGGAAAAAACGCGTTTTGGGACTTCCCTTTTTTCTCAGCCCCGCATGATGAATCACCCCCAAACTTTCAGGAAAGGAGCTGACCTGGTTAGACTTTTTTTTTTAATTTCGCAAAGATTCGTCAAATGACGCCAAAGTTATTAGAAAATCCAAAAATGCTTTTCCTATTGTAACTAGGTTGTAACTATAACTACCTACTGGCGACTGGCAGTAGGTAATATATATATATATATATATATATATATATATATATATATATATATATATATATATATATATATATATTTTCACTGAAAAAACCATAGGTTTCAGTGGTGTTATTGTTAGCTGGACATTTCACTAATACCAAACCATTGAAATTCCTCCGTTATAGTTAGTTGTACTAACTGTAACTCTCGCGCCCGCAATCCACTGGTGATGATGTCACATATTACATCATACATGACATGGTCAGTGACATCACTGATGACATCTCAAATGACATCACTGATGACATCATCCAGTGAATGTGGTTTGGTTTGTTATTTAAATATGTATTATATATACACCAATCTGCATTGAAGAAGCAGTGGATATATAAATATCTGGATGGAGGATTTAGTAGCAGTGTGATTGACTGTTTACTTGACTAATTTATAGTGTCTCACTAAATATATTAGATAGTGACTAAACTGTATGAATATCTATATCACTTGGTCAGTTGTTGTGTAAACTACTACACCAGTCGGTTACCAGCTACGTGAAAAACTATATTAGTTATTGATTAGTTAACTGACTATTTGTATGGTAGAGTGAATGTGTGTGTGAATCGGTGGGGGATCTGTGACTGCCCAAAGATATGTGAATAGTTAATTCAATAGGTATATGACGTTAAGACTACATGTTATAATAGTTGTTTGGGTGAGTGAATATCTTTATGGGTGTGGTGATGTGCAAATATATTTCTCAATGGTACTGTCCAACAAAGTAGAAAAAATGAAAAGCAGTGTATGTGATAGTTGTTGTATATAAATAAGTATACGTAAAACTCATTGATTGTTCGAGTGACTATATAGATAACAGTATACTTATAATAGTGATTTTATAACACACTAAGTATGAGTTACTATCTATATGAATAAATGAAGTGGTGTTTGTATAAGTGTGTAGCTGACTAAATGAAAGTTTGATCCATTGTTTGCATAAGTGAGTAGGATGACTGCATGAGTGAATAGGATGTGTGCTGGTGTATGATGTTGATATGGGTGTATAGGTATATTTGATAGTGTTCTATTGATCATTGACAGCATGTATGAGTGAATCTATAGGTAAGTGATTAGATGTGTGTGTAGATCTAGGAATCACTAAGTGGGTTTTTAGATACTTGTATTGCTGTGTCAATGGATTCAAATAAGGTAGTCTGTGTTTTACAGTGAGTGATGAAAGGTTATACTAGTGTATGATGAGGTGTATCTGATTGTCACGTGGATGATGTCATCAGTGATGTCATCAGTGATGTCATTTGAGATGTCATCAGTGATGTCACTGACCATGTCATGAATGATGTAATATGTGAAATCATCTCCAGCGTATTGACGGCGCAAGAGTTACAGTTAGTACAACTAACTATAACTGAGGCATTTCAATGGTTTTGTATGAGTGAAATGTCCAGCTAACTATAACACCCCTGAAACCTATGCTTTTTTCAGTGAATTTCTAAGGTTTTTTAAATGGTAATTCCTAACTATAACCCGCTTGAAACCTATGGCTTTTTCAGTGAATTTTAAAGGATTTTTAAATGATAATTCCTAACAATAACTTGCCTGAACCCTATGGTTTTTTCAGTGAATTTCAAAGGTTTTTTAAATGGCAATTCCTAATTATAATGTTGACCACTTCCCCATATCTTCAACAAGAAACCAAATCTGTAATGCTACCCAAAACAACGGCAATAGTTCCACTTACCACTAACAAATTAACATCAACATTTAACTAGTGTGAGGACGTCGACTATGTACTGTGTGAATTATATACAACTCACACCCATATTCAAAGAGCAATATGTGATAGAGGTACTAATTATACACTTCCGACATCCAACAAAATCACAATACCCAGTGCCACCTCCACTACAACTGCCCCTCCTGACCCCTCCCCCTCTACTACCTTAGAGGCAGCGCAAAACAGGACAACGGACCATCCCAAAATAATATATCCCCTCAACAGAACACTAGTTCAATGTTCAGAGATGTGGCAACCAACTATGTATAAGGAAAGGAACTCGCACATCAACAATAATTTACACATTGCCAAGACTACCAGTGAAATGCTATACACAACTCACTGAAGAAACCTAAAACGTTTCTGTGTGTAGATATAGCATTGATACGTGTGTACTGCACAGTGGACGCAACCATATTATCTCAGACTCTGGGGAATATCTCGGTCATGTTGCTATGTTGTCTCCCCCCTTGAAGCAGAAGTGGAGTGGGCTGATCCAACGTACGCAGCTCCATCGTAAGACTATAAATAATTAGCCTACGCCTTGGGCATGGTTCACTTCTGCAAAGAGAAAAGACTCTGCCACAGCGAAGGTCCTCACCCTGCCACGTGGCTGCCCCCGTGGCCACGTTATGTTATGTTATGTTATGTTATGTTACGAGCATTTATTACGCGCACAGCTGCTCCAGCAAAGGAGTGTCCCGGCGCCCGACAAGGAAGCAACATAACACAACTTTAAAAGAGTGGACTGATAAAAAGGAACAAACTAAGGAAACAGAAAAGTCTTAACAGCCCTGCGGAATGAGAACAGGTCAGCAAGGGTACGTATTTCAAATGGAAGGGCATTCCACAGAACAGCAGCACGTACACGAAAAGAGCGTCCCCCAGGCCGACTACGCTTAAACCGTGGAACTAGTGCTAGTTCAAGGTCCGATGAGCGTAGTGAGCGACATGGGATGTAGGGAGACAAAAGGTTCTGGAGAATCTGAGCAGGGGAACCTTTAAGGATCTTGTGGGACATACAAAACACTTTGAACTGGATCCTCTGCCTAATCGGTAGCCAGTGTAAAGAGCGCAAGGTGTTGGAGACGGAGCAGAACCTTGGTAAGCCTACGACTGCTCTGGCGGCTGCATTTTGTACGCGTTGGAGACGAGTGAGTTCGGCCTGGTTTATCCCTATCAAGAGGGAGCTGGCATAATCAAGCCGAGACATCACCGTCGCCTGTACCACGAGCTGTCTAGTCGAGGCGTCAAAAAATTTAAGTACAGGTCTCATACTGCGCAGAATGCCAAAGCAGCAGGCCGCAGTGCGTTTAGTGTGGCAGACAAAGCTAAGGGTGGGATCTAGCCACACCCCTAGGTTTTTTATCTCCAAAACCGGAGTAGGGGTGGAACCTAGCTCTGAGGGCCACCATGCATCGCCCCAGAGTTCCGCTTGTTTGCCGAAGACCATGATTTCCGTCTTTTTTGCGTTTAGTTGGAGACAGTTGGAAGTCATCCAACTGGCCACCGCCCGTAGTCCATCCTGGAATCTTGGGGCCTCCACCACAGAATCCCCGCTGATCGTGACCGCTAGCTGAGTGTCGTCAGCGTATGACACCATGGTCATACCCCACTGCTTGACGACCTCAGCCAGCGGCCTCACGTAAAGATTGAACAACGTGGGACTCAGCGAGGATCCCTGCGGGACCCCAAGAGCCAGGGGATGAGATTTGGACTGATGGGGCGGGACGGCCACGCAAAAAGATCTATCAGCAAGGAAAGAGCGGAACCACTGAAGAGCGGAGCCAACCACGCCCGCTTCCTCCAGGCGCTGCAGAAGAATCCCGTGCGCAACGGTGTCAAAGGCGGCGCTCAGGTCTAATAGAACAAGCGCCGCCGTTAGACCCGCATCAAGCACAGCACGAAGATGCTCCACCATGAATAGAAGGGCTGTCTCCGTGCTGTGATCGGCTCGGAATCCATTCTGCATGTCATCTAAGATGTTAGTACGTGAGAGATGGTCTGTAAGGGCGATATTAACATGCGCCTCCGCGACTTTAGCCGGCCAAGGAAGGAGCGATATCGGCCGATAATTCTCCGGTTTGCTGGTATCAAGAGACGGCTTCTTTAGAATGGGCATTACCACTGCCTGTTTCCACTTCAGAGGTACCAGACCAGATGTGAGCGAGCTATTGATCAGAGAGCAAACTGGCAAAAGATTAGAAAACGCCAGGTCTCTAAACACCGCAGGCTTTAACGGATCTACCGGAGACCCCGACTTAACTTGAAGGGCCAGTGTCTTAAACCTATCCGGTGTGAGGTAGGGCCGAGAATCTAAAACAGCCTGCCTTGGAGGGCTTTGGAACCCCTCACCGGAGGGCATGTCCGTCGGAAAGGCTCTGTAGATGGTATGGACCTTTTCCAAAAAGAAAGCCGCCAGAGTTTCGCAGTGTGCGGTGGAGCCAATAGCATCCGCAGAAGCCTTTTCAGATACAAGGTCCTTGAGGGCTTTAAAGATGGTTTTTGATGGGTTCGTGCTGTTGCGAAACTCGAGAGCATAAAATGCCGCCCGAGTTCTGCAAACAGCACGATGATAGAATTTGACGGTAGCCAAATACATGGCTTGTTTACTGATATCATACGTTTTCCGCCATTCCCTCTCTGCGCGTCTACAAGAGCTTTTCAGCGCACGCAGAGATCCATCATACCAAGGACTAGGGTCCCGGAGTCCACAGTTGCTCGAGGTCATTGGAATAAGAGAATCAAGGGCTCTGGTAACCCATTCGCAAAAACGGTCGTAACCAGATTCCACATTCTCCACCGAGCCCAGAGGGTCCTCAGATAGAAGCCGAAGGAGGTCTTCAAGTTTTACTTTATTCCAAAGCCGTCTAAGAAAAACGCGCGTCGTGGACTTAAAGGGAGACTCCAACAATGGACACTGGATCATCACCAGAGAGTGATCCGTCCAGGCCATGGGGACAGGAAGAGCAACCTTTACCTCTGCTAGATTTGAAAAGAAGGGGTCCAGAATATGTCCACCTAAATGGGTGGGATACGAGACCAATTGCAGCAATTGAAGAGCCTCAAGATCAGCCACAATACCCCTCACAGCAGGCAGAGTCAAAGAATCAAAATGGAGGTTCAGGTCTCCTATGATAGAAAAATTGGCACATCCTACGGCCAGCGAGCTAATGGCATCAGGGAGTGCCTCCCTGAATGCCACGTCGCTGCCCGGGGGGCGATATATTAGTAAACCTGAAAAGGTAAAATGGGGGGTGATAGAGATCTTGAACAAGGCGCTTTCGCAGCCAGCAATGTTTTGACCTCTCCAGTCGCAGGGGTAGCGGGATTTAACAGCAAGCGCTATACCCCCTCCTCTAGAGGAGCGATTAAGCGTATGGACCGAATACCCAGAAGGGAAGGCCAAGTTAAGAATAGCTGTGTCTGTTTCCTGAAGCCAGGTCTCCGTCAGACAAAAGATGTCAGGTAGCTCCTTTCCAGTAAGGTCGGCTATATCCTGGTGGTGTTTTACCAACGACCTTACATTCAGGTTCCAAATGATGAGGTCCTGCCGAGAACCTTTGCTGGCAGGGACAGAAGTCTCACCAAAACAGCGCGGGAGGGCAGGGGCTTCAAGCGACCACCTGCCACAGACACACTGGTGGGGGCCACTCAACGGGCTCACACGAGACATGTCACATGTTGGCAGACGCCGGCCAATGGACACAAGAGCGTCCCTTGAATAGCCGGACATCGAATACGATGCAGAACTACCGGACAGAGTCCCAACCCGACCAACGCGACCGTACGCGGACGGGCGCAGATGGGCAGGACTCTGGCACGACTCCGGCTAAGCGAAGGCGCTCCCGCTGCGCGATACCGCTGCGCTAGGCAGGGAGCTTTAAGTAGGCGTCCCACATAGGCTTCTGCACACTAGAGCGCTCGCTAAAGATGGCGCCCAAACAACTACCCCACTCCAAGATGGCGGCTACTAAGTGAGCCCACCCCGGGAACCGGACCTGCTCAAGCAGTGGTGGATTCCGATTAAGGTGTAGGTAAGAGGGCAATTTTAAAAACTAAGGCTAACAACTGAAAATGGAAAGCAAATAGAAAATAGGTTAATTTAAAATCGCTATTCAGCAAAGTGAGCGCGAGGCGCTAAGCAGCGATGTCGTTCCTTGTCAGGGCGAACCCTGAAACAGCTCGCCTTAAGTAGGCGTCCCACATAGGCTTCTGCGCACTAGAGCGCTCGCTAAAGATGGCGCCCAAACAACTACCCCACTCCAAGATGGCGGCTACTAAGTGAGCCCACCCCGGGAACTGGACCCGCTCAAGCAGCGGTGGATTCCCATTAAGGTGCAGGTAAGAGGGCAATTTTAAAAACTAGGGCTAACAACTGAAAATGGAAAGCAAATAGAAAACAGGTTAATTTAAAATTGCTATTCAGCAAAGTGAGCGCGAGGCGCTAAGCAGCGATGTCGTTCCTTGTCAGGGCGAACCCTGAAGCAGCTCGCCTTAAGTAGGCGTCCCACATAGGCTTCTGCGCACTAGAGCGCTCGCTAAAGATGGTGCCCAAACAACTACCCCACTCCAAGATGGCGGCTACTAAGTGAGCCCACCCCGGGAACCGGACCCGCTCAAGCAGCGGTGGATTCCGATTAAGGTGCAGGTAAGAGGGCAATTTTAAAAACTAGGGCTAACAACTGAAAATGGAAAGCAAATAGAAAACGGGTTAATTTAAAATTGCTATTCAGCAAAGTGAGCGCGAGGCGCTAAGCAGCGATGTCGTTCCTTGTCAGGGCAAACCCTGAAGCAGCTCGCCTTAAGTAGGCGTCCCACATAGGCTCCTGCGCACTAGAGCGCTCGCTAAAGATGGTGCCCAAACAACTACCCCACTCCAAGATGGCGGCTACTAAGTGAGCCCACCCCGGGAACCATACCCGCTCAAGCAGCGGTGGATTCCGATTAAGGTGCAGGTAAGAGGGCAATCTTAAAAACTAGGGCTAACAACTGAAAATGGAAAGCAAATAGAAAACAGGTTAATTTAAAATCGCTATTCAGCAAAGTGAGCGCGAGGCGCTAAGCAGCGATGTCGTTCCTTGTCAGGGCGAACCCTGAAGCAGCTCGCCTTAAGTAGGCTTCCCACATAGGCTTCTGCGCACTAGAGCGCTCGCTAAAGATGGCGCCCAAACAACTACCCCACTCCAAGATGGCGGCTACTAAGTGAGCCCACCCCGGGAACTGGACCCGCTCAAGCAGCGGTGGATTCCGATTAAGGTGCAGGTAAGAGGGCAATTTTAAAAACTAGGGCTAACAACTGAAAATGGAAAGCAAATAGAAAACAGGTTAATTTAAAATTGCTATTCAGCAAAGTGAGCGCGAGGCGCTAAGCAGCGATGTTCCTTGTCAGGGCGAACCCTGAAGCAGCTCGCCTTAAGTAGGCGTCCCACATAGGCTTCTGCGCACTAGAGCGCTCGCTAAAGATGGCGCCCAAACAACTACCCCACTCCAAGATGGCGGCTACTAAGTGAGCCCACCCCGGGAACCGGACCCGCTCAAGCAGCGGTGGATTCCGATTAAGGTGCAGGTAAGAGGGCAATTTTAAAAACTAGGGCTAACAACTGAAAATGGAAAGCAAATAGAAAACAGGTTAATTTAAAATTGCTATTCAGCAAAGTGAGCGCGAGGCGCTAAGCAGTGATGTCGTTCCTTGTCAGGTCGAACCCTGAAGCAGCTCGCCTTAAGTAGGCGTACCACATAGGCTTCTGCGCACTAGAGCGCTCGCTAAAGATGGCGCCCAAACAACTACCCCACTCCAAGATAGCGGCTACTAAGTGAGCCCACCCCGGGAACCGGACCCGCTCAAGCAGCGGTGGATTCCGATTAAGGTGCAGGTAAGAGGGCAATTTTAAAAACTAGGGCTAACAACTGAAAATGGAAAGCAAATAGAAAACGGGTTAATTTAAAATTGCTATTCAGCAAAGTGAGCACGAGGCGCTAAGCAGCGATGTCGTTCCTTGTCAGGGCGAACCCTGAAGCAGCTCGCCTTAAGTAGGCGTCCCACATAGGCTTCTGCGCACTAGAGCGCTCGCTAAAGATGGCGCCCAAACAACTACCCCACTCCAAGATGGCGGCTACTAAGTGAGCCCACCCCGGGAACCGGACCCGCTCAAGCAGTGGTGGATTCCGATTAAGGTGCAGGTAAGAGGGCAATTTTAAAAACTCGGGCTAACAACTGAAAATGGAAAGCAAATAGAAAACGGGTTAATTTAAAATTGCTATTCAGCAAAGTGAGCGCGAGGCGCTAAGCAGCGATGTCGTTCCTTGTCAGGGCGAACCCTGAAGCAGCTCGCCTTAAGTAGGCGTCCCACATAGGCTTCTGCGCACTAGAGCGCTCGCTAAAGATGGCGCCCAAACAACTACCCCACTCCAAGATGGCGGCTACTAAGTGAGCCCACCCCGGGAACCGGACCCGCTCAAGCAGCGGTGGATTCCGATTAAGGTGCAGGTAAGAGGGCAATTTTAAAAACTAGGGCTAACAACTGAAAATGGAAAGCAAATAGAAAACGGGTTAATTTAAAATTGCTATTCAGCAAAGTGAGCGCGAGGCGCTAAGCAGCGATGTCGTTCCTTGTCAGGGCGAACCCTGAAGCAGCTCGCCTTAAGTAGGCGTCCCACATAGGCTTCTGCGCACTAGAGCGCTCGCTAAAGATGGCGCCCAAACAACTACCCCACTCAAAGATGGCGGCTACTAAGTGAGCCCACCCCGGGAACCGGACCCGCTCAAGCAGCGGTGGATTCCGATTAAGGTGCAGGTAAGAGGGCAATTTTAAAAACTAGGGCTAACAACTGAAAATGGAAAGCAAATAGAAAACAGGTTAATTTAAAATCGCTATTCAGCAAAGTGAGCCCGAAGCACTAAGCAGCGATGTCGTTCCTTGTCAGGGCGAACCCTGAAGCAGCTCGCCTTAAGTAGGCGTCCCACATAGGCTTCTGCGCACTAGAGCGCTCGCTAAAGATGGCGTCCAAACAACTACCCCACTCCAAGATGGCGGCTACTAAGTGAGCCCACCCCGGGAACCGGACCCGCTCAAGCAGTGGTGGATTCCGATTAAGGTGCAGGTAAGAGGGCAATTTTAAAAACTAGGGCTAACAACTGAAAATGAAAAGCAAATAGAAAACAGGTTAATTTAAAATCGCTATTCAGCAAAGTGAGCGCGAGGCGCTAAGCAGCGATGTCGTTCCTTGTCAGCCTCCTTGATACAGGTCGATTGCGAACTCAACACCACAGCACCGCAGACTTATGTCTGTATCGACTACTGCCTTCGATCTACACTGTGGACATCAGGGTTCACAACTTGAATTGCTTTGGATCTACACTACGCACAGCATTGAAGTTATTCTTCATTTATGTAAGGCAGAGACAATTCTACTCTATGTCCTCATACTTTGTTAAAATAAGTGATAAAAATTCTTCGTCTGTATCTGTGCTAACTACTGCCTTCGATCTACAGTGCGGTCAGTAGAGTTTACCACTTGATACCAGTGGCGCATCATCACTACAGAGAACATTGAATTCAGTCTCGATTTATTTAAAGGAGAGACAATTGTACTATGTTCTCAGATTTTGAACAGTAGGAAATTCAGCCAATTTTACTATATGTCTTCAGATTTTGTTTAAATAAGTGACAAAAAGTATTCCTCCATGCCTGTGTCAACTACTGCCTTGAATCTACACTGCAGACGGCAGGGTTCACAACTTCAATTCAGCTTTCCATCTACACTACGGATAGCATTCAAGTTAGCTTTCATTTATGTAAGGCAGATACAATTTTGTTAAATGATGCGACAAAAAACATTCCGCAATGTCTGTACTGAGTACTGCCTTCAAATGTACACTGCGATCAACAGAGTTCACCACTTGATACCAGAAGCGCATCAGCACTACATACAACATTGAATTCATTCTCAATGTATTTAAGGCAGAGACAATTGTACTGTGTCCTCAAATTTTGTTACGGTATGTGTCAAATAAGCATTCCTCGATGTCGGTGTCAACTACTGCCGTCGATCTACACTGTGGACAGCAGGGTTCACAACTTGAATTCAGCTTTCCATCTACACTACGGACAGCATTCAAGTTATCCTTGATTTATGTAAGGCAGAGACAATTGTACTGTATGTGTTCAGATTTTGTTCAAATAAGTGACAAAATCATTAGTCGATATCTCTGTTGACTACTGCCTTCAATCTACAGTGCGGACAGCAGGGTTTACAACTTGAATTCAGCTTTGGATCTACACTATAGACAGTAGAGAATTCATCCTTGATTTACTTAATGCAGAGACAATTATACTGTATGTATTCAGATTTTGATTAAATAAGTGAAAAAAAGCATTCTTCTATAACTGTGCTTACTAGTGGCTTCGATGTATACTGCGGACAGTAAGATTCACAACTTGACTTCAGCTTTCTATCTACACTACAGACAGTAGGGAATTTAGCCTTGATTTATTTAAGGCAGAAACATAAAATACTCCTATGGCACTGCTAGTATGCACAAGCACCTTTAAACCCTGCAGCCTGTGAACTATGCTCACAAACAATGTAGAAGACTGCGCCTAAATAAACCTCCACCACCGGCAATACCAAGTACCTCTAGGGCATCACCTTCAACATCGCCACCAGACATACGTCCCCATTTGGAGAAGTCAGAATGCACTGCGTGAAATACAATCATTTAATTTGTTATGGGAAGCAATCACTAGACCTAGTTTGCAGAACAATTGATAACCATTGATAGTAGTTTTTTTTTCCCCACAAAGTGCATGCAGTCTAGTATACAACAGTCAATGCTTTGAGTACAGACCGCTAGAACCACGCATCATCGCAGGGTGGACACACACTGAGCACCAGACTTACCACTAACTCAGTGCACCATAAATAATGACCACGTGGCCTTATTACGGCAAAATTCAGTTGCCAAAAGACATTCTTACCAGTGCTTTCTGCTTGAACCACGCATCATTGAAGGCTCTACATAAACCGCCCCTACCTCAGTGATCCACAACTCACGAACCCTTTACGATAGAATCTTCTCTGTATAATTTCACATACAGTGCTCCTACCTTTGGACAGCAGAAGTCATAAACCGTTTATGACTGAATATCTGTGTATGATATTATGATGACTATTCTACTTGTTACCAAAAGCAACGTAATAAAATGGAGTCGAGCACACATGCCCGTACCCACTTCAACTATCTATCTGTGTCTGTATACTTATTATATTTGTAAAATGCTGCTCCTGCACCCTAACACATTATATTGTGCTGTAAATAGCGTATGCAACCATCTTACCTCTGCCAATAACAAAAACTTGGATTATATAACTTTCTCTCGCTCATTCTACAAATACGAACCTACAAAGTGGATCATTACAATACTGCAAAGAAACTGGATAGTCAATTTATAAATGTGTACTATTTCATTTTTGTTTAGCATATTTATATAGCGCGAAGTCGACCTAAAACAATATCAACAATTTACATGTGCACCGTATTTACAGTACATTTTCAGGCACGCATAGATTACATCATTACTCTACAATAACAGGATGTGGACGCGACTCCGAGCCTCGAGCAATGATTTCCAGCACTAATTCGACAGTATACCTGAATGACCACATACGTATATATATTATCTGTCCTTCATGTGCTAAAAACTGCAACCTAAACTTCTCACAGCCCTGCATTACTACAGCTACAATACTCCACTGAATGTACAACAAACATTCATATTCGCAGAAATACGGCATGCCCACCATCATTTATGTGTGCATCTATGGATGAATATATGGTCAGTGATACCCCGTACCTTCCATGTTAGCCATATTGTAGAACTTTACAGACATAATGAGACATTTGCGTGTAAGACCCGGATGACAGCAGCACTACAACACAAACACCCAAATCAGTAGATTTTTCATATAACTCAAGACGGAACCACGCCCATAGTTTTGGAGTCATCATTCACAGCCTCGGGCAGCACTGGTATATGTCAGTCCAGCCCACACAACAACGCTACATAGCCCAGAATTCCATTGTAGTGATTTCTTACTTCCAGGTCTAGTTGTCAGAACGGCACACACACTCCCTCATGGCTGGTATACACCCACACGACACCCATCCAGTACATGAGTCACTACACACGTGACCCTACCAATAAAAAAGACGGGGCGCACGTGCATTTTAGAGTTGCTCCCATTGCAAGCGCTGTGATGGCCCATCCTAGTGGTTCCGATGCCTCATGTAGGCCGAACCACAGAGCAGGGGGGCCCACCACTACGTCCGTGGCCTCTTTGGTCACAGAGTTAGTGGTAGGACTGACTGGGTGAGGAACCTGCGATGATGATGGGAGCACGAGTATGTCGTTAGCCATAGCGATATCAAGACTCAACACCATTATGTTACACTTCTTTTGGCAGAGCGAGACTGTATGATGTAGAAGGTGCCCTGTCCATAAAAAAGGTGAGCTGTCAAGCCAGAGTGCGCAGCGGAGGGAGTAGATGGGGTGCAGCAGACTGGATACAAAAAGGCGACACATCGATTTAGGTGTACGCAGTCATATATACTGTATCTTATTGTATTTGTATTTTTTTCCAATAGCAGGAAAGATTTTATGATTGGTTAAATGTCCGTCATTTGTGATGATCGAAAGCACATGTATCACTGCGCACCACTTGCTTTCACAACCGAATAACAAACATTACTCCTATAGTAATTTTACAAAAATCGAAGCCTATTAAACAAGTTGGAACTGTACAAATAGTTGTTTTTAAATGCGGGAGGGAAGGTGTGTGAAAGGACGATGTAATTCTGCTCCACATTAAGATAGTAACAATTACCAATCATAATATCTTTCTTTTACTATCTTTTAGATGTAAAGCTTCAGGGTGCATTATGCCCCGGCACGTGGTGAAAGACACACCGGTGAAAGAAAGGTGAGCTGCGAATATTCTTTTCAGTCACTCTTACACTTCCTCTCTCGTTTGACAAAGAAATGACGCACAATATTAACTTCCTTTTTATCTTACAGGTTGTGTTTCACAAATTGGCATCCCCCTCAACACCTCCAAAGCTCAATGTTCGAAGATTCTGCGATGATGCGTGGCCATCGTAACAACGTCTGAGAAGGCTGCTTCGACAAGTGGTGCACCCTCTTTGAATCACGCCAATGGCACAAGGTGAGCAAAGAAGCTTGTTTCTGAAGCAACGAGAAGTCACCTGTGTGTGGAGAGAGTGGGTAGTGTGCAGCAGTTTGACTGAGTACGAATGTACAATTACCTCTAGGCACTGGGAGTGGATAGGTTGCAACAGTCTGAGGGGTAGATTTACAAGCCCCTTGCGCCACTTTTGCATCACTTTTAACATGGGAAAAGTGACGCAAAAGTGGCGCAAGGAGCTCATAAATCTGCCCCTGAGTGCACAAGAAGAAGTACTCACCTCCGGACTCTGGGAATCAATGGGATGCAACAGTCTGGGTACGCAGTAATGAGAACTCACCGCTATGCAGTGGGAGTACATGGGGTATAGTACTTTGGAAGACAAACATCGCGCAAACACCTCCTTGCAGTGGAAGTTGATGAAATATAATATCCTGAGTGTACAAAGACATAAAGCAAAAATATACATATGCAGTTTTATGTACTATGCTATTACTAACTCTATACTATCTTTCAGATCACTAAACTGGAGGGTGCACTTAGACCCGCCGCGTGCTTGAACACACAACGAAGGCAAAACGGTGAGCTACAAAGATTTTCTCCAGTATTAACGGCTCCATCTATTACTTTCTCACTCTCACACTTTTAATGTCGTTTTTTCTCTTTTTCTCTCTCTCACTCTCTCGCACATTTTTTGTCTTTCTCTTTTAAAGTTGTGGACGCTCCTGTCCACTCTGCCGATAAAAAAATCAAGGCTGAATTTAATGCAGTCTGCAGTGTAGAACCAAAGCTAAGTTGAAGTTGTGAACTCTGTTTGCCACAGTGTTTACACAAGGTAATCAGAGCGGCCTAGATACACAATGCCTCCGATTAAATGCATTGCAAATAAAGAACATTGTCCTGTCTAATGACGTGATCTCTCACCTAATTCTGTCTCATATCTGAATCATTTTAAAGACCTCTTGTTCCATACTGTAAATCTGATTCAGTAGGCACTTCTGTACAGACACCTCTTCAACGCGAGCCATAAGAGAGGTGGAATGTACCAGGCACACTACAGATGTGCAAATTAACAAATATTGCCAAGTGTTACCTTAATTTGTGATTGTCGACCTCATTCAGTCACATCGATCTAATTTCAAACACTTATTTTCATTTTTGTTTTGCAGATTACCTACCCTCCGTGCCTTGGAGTCCATCGAACATTTTGTTTATTATATTATTATGTTAAAGTTACGTTTCTAGTTATTTATTATATTGTTATTTCAAAGTTTCTAGTTTTTTATTGTTGTTTTAATAAAAGTTAATTTAAAAAAGTATATACGTCTTCTTTTTCTGACAACATTTCACTATCATTTAGTGTGATAATCATATGCTTGCAAAACATTTAACAATTAAAATAGAAATTATGTTTATAACTAGAAGTATAATACTGAGGCTAACTCTTTACCAGCTCTTTATAAAAGTCTGTACCTGGGATTAACGGTTCCTAAGGAAAATGTTAAAGACTCCAGCACAGTAAGTGTTTGGATTAGCAACATTGTGTGGCGAACTTGTAACCTGTGTGCTCACTTAAGTGTTCCATGAACTGTTACTATGGTAACAGGCAGTAAGCAGGTTGGGGGTAGGTTTTTAAAGGTACTGGCTGCACAGAAACCGTTATATTTACCCAGGATCCTCTACATAACAGAAAGGAAAGCAAACTAAGACAGAATACTGTGTAGCAGATTTACAAGCCCCTTGCACCACTTTCGCGTCATTCATTTGATAACTTTATTTCGGTCAATGGCCATAAAAGTGCAATAAAATATAAACAAGCACATAAATAAAACCATAAATACGAACAATTTAAAAAGTTATTAAACATTGAGCTATCAAAGGTGAGAAAGAAAAAAACAAGGGGCCGTTACTTTTTGTTAATAAAAACAGTTCTTCTCCGCCACATGCCATATAAGAATCGGGAGACAGCGAAGACAATGGGAGGGGCAGTATCATATGTTAGAACTCTGCGAGCTTGTGCACATTGTCTAAGACCCAAGTTTTTACACAGTGGGAAAATCCAACATTTCCGAATTTCGCTGTATGCCGGGCAGAAAAAGAAAATATGTACAATGTCTTCCCTGCAATGATTACAGGCAGGACAGTTGCCCTCCATCGACTTTGCCCATTTAGATGTCAATGCCCCAATCGGTATAGAACCGTGCCTCAGTTGGGTGTATAATTTTCTTGCAAGTAAAGGCTGCACTAAGTCCAGGAATACCTCCGTCTTTGGTTCAATTTTCATCAATAAGAACTCAGTAGATAGCCTACCCAAGGAAGTTGAGCAGTACAGTATTTTAAGGTTATGAGACCTTACGGCCACCACTAGCGCAGACCTATGCGTCCTCACGCAGCTATCCTCTGGTGTGTCCCACAGTTGGGGCAAACCAACTTGGTAGAGGAGGGCCTTTATATGAACTAGCCAGGGTATGTTCTTGTTCTTTAGCTGCCCCCAAATTGCAATGAATTTTGCTCTAAAGGATGCAAGCTCTGGCACAGACCAGAGCCTTCTCCAGTAGAGCAGAGGTCGTGCAGCTGCCAGTTCGTTGATGGGTTCCAGGCCCATATCCAACCGTAGTGGTATAAGAGGCGTGCTTTGTGGAAGGCCAACCAAGCTGCGCATGAAGGCCTGTTCTACCTTCAGTAAGTTATGTGTGTTCGTGTGTCCCCAAAGTTCTGCAGCATACAAGGCTGCTGACCTCACCTGTGTTTTATAAATCTCGAGTACAGGGGCAACTGGTTTGAATATTGAAGTTCGATAGAATCTGCGATACCTCCCATAATCTGTGACAATCTCAGGGAAGATTTAGATACTTGATGCTCGGTCAGCGTGACCCCCAGGTAAATAAAAGTCTTAACTCGTTCTAAGGGAGTGCCATTCAGAGCGGGATTCGGACGGGTTTGCCTCGGGGGATTGAAAAGCATAAACTTGGTTTTCTCCAAGTTAACCTCCAATCCCCGCGAGGCACAAAAGGTCGCAAACCCGTCCAGGACCCGCTGGATGCCCGATGATGTCCGCGACAACAGCAGAGTGTCGTCCGCGAACATCAGAGCGGGCACCCGCTCGGAAGCCAGACGCGGAGCATCATTGTCTCTAACACTGTTCAATACATCTATCAGTCCGTTGACGTGTAGGCTGAAAAGAGTGGGGGCCAGTACGCAGCCCTGACGTACACCCCGGGTTACAGGGAAGCGAGCTGGTAATTCCCCGTTCCTCCCACACCTCACCTGTGCATAATTCCCTGTATGAAATCTAATTAGGGCATCCAATAAATAGGGCGGGAGACCTAATTCCTCTAACACCGTCCAGAGCCTCTCCCTAGGAACCAGATCGAATGCGGCCCGCAGGTCCACAAAAACAAGGTAGAGGCTGCCACCCTCTACTCTTGCAGTTTTCCAATATAGGACCTGGAGCCGGAAGATCTGGTCCATGGTCGAGACGCCTGATCTAAATCCGGCTTGGAGAGTGGTCAATGTTTTGTTCTCCTCCATCCAGCCCAATAATCTGTCAAGTAAAATTCGGCCCATCAGTTTCTGGGTAGTATCCAGTAAGCTGATGGGTCTGTAATTGGATGGGACAAGCGGGCAACCCTTCTTAAAAATTGGAACAATCTCAGCTCCTAACCAGGTCTCTGGTAATGCGGTACCATATAGGACCGCATTAAACAAGACCGCCAGGTATGGAGCCCAGATTTTTGGTTGGGAACGAAAAAGGTCCCCCGGGAGCTTGTCAAGGCCTGGGCCTAGGAGAGCTCCTTGTTATGCATGAAATTAATGGACTCTTTATGAGCCATTGTTGAATATACTAGGGTGGACCTTTCTCCTAACTATTGCGTTTTTTCCCCTGACGTCTGCCCTTATTCGTTGCAGGGGGCCCCTCCTATATTGGCCCCCTCAACTTCCTTAAGGGAAATGGAGTCTAGGTTATTAGTGGCAATCCTCTCCTGAGCATCCAGCTGCTCTATCTGGTATCCAAGGCCCAGGGCCCCCAGCAGTCTATACTCGTGCGGGGGGTCCGGGGCCGTGGAAATCCCAGAGACTAGCATCGTATCCCGGCTTTGGCAGACAGGAGCCCCTGGCCCCAGGACCCCCGGCAGTCTATGCTCGTGCGGGAGGTCCTGGGCCATGGAGGTCCAAGGGACCGTTACCACTTTAGGCATCTTGTCCCGACCTTGGCACACATAAGCCCCCAACTTAGGACTTGTATAGAGTGCCTTAAATGTGCCTCCCACACTGAGGGAGCGATATTCGAGACCCCAGTCTCTCTCTCACCTCCCGCCGTGGAAGTGGCGATGGCCCAGAAGGTCTTAGCATCCTTTAAGAGGAGTGCTTGTCTCAACTCATCCCATCTAGATTCCTCCCAGTCGCTCTTGCCCCCGATGAGTTCCTTCTTGTACAGCAATCTAAATGCTTGGATTTTTGGGGTGTCTTTAGATTTGATTGCTACAAGAAGATCTCTCTTTGCTTTTTTACAGGCATGGTCATGCCAGGGATGTGTTTTAGTCCTAGGCAACCTGGTCCCGCTAACTGGATAGAATATATCCCCTAGGCTCACGGCTAACTTTCTGTGGATCTCTATAGCCTGCCCATAAGAGGTAGAACCCCCCATTTCACTTATGAGCGGGGTAGCAATCTGGTAAATTTCTGCAAGTCAGGTGGGAGAGTCCACACAGGTAGGCCATTTGACCCTTCTCCTGTTATTGGATATTATAAAAGGTGGCACTGCCATGTTTGGGCTAGAGTCAGAGTTAGTTAAGCCAAATGCACCAGGCTTAAGCGTCAGGACCAAAGCATTGTGGTTGCTGTCGTGCCTTGGTACAACCCTGAAGTCTTTGAACCTGTCCCAATGTTTGGCTTCCAAAATGAGATAATCAATGATGGAAGTGCGGTTGATCCTATTATATGTGGGTAGACCGGAGCTGTAGTTATTGGACCTTCCGTTGCATGCCCGCAGAGACGTTGCAAGGGTAAAGGATTTAATTTGTAATACTAACGAGGTCCAGGCCCTTACCGGGACGATCATTGGGACCGGGATGTGCCAGAGCAAGTCAATCTCGTCCTGATCGCACATCTCGGATCCACCCAGGGGCTCGAACTGGCAATTGAAATCGCCGCCAAGAATTATCGAGGTTGTGGGATCAAGTGTCTGGATAAACAGGTCAAGCGCTTTAATAGTACTCGATTCCTTTCCATTCATGGTGGGCCTAGAATAGATGTTTATAATGGCCACTCGAGATTTATCAACGGGCATTAGTAAAACACATATCTGGGGAATTTGTTTCCATATGGGTAGCCTATACACCTAAGTGCATACCTACCCATACGGATAGACCACCGGAAGGGCGGCCCTTGCCCCCAGAAACTGCAGGAATATCATAAGTCGCAAAGCCAGGGCTAGCACTCTCCTCCAGGGACCAAGTTTCTTGCATCAAGCAGATGTCATGTGTGGCCATGAAGGAGGACCACTCCGGTACAAGTAACTTACTCTTTATCCCGGCTACATTCCATAAAAGGATCTTTATACATCCTTCCATTGCCTTTTCTAAGCCTTGCGCAACCCCCTGTTCTTTTAAGAGTCCCTGATCCGAGCTCTGCTCTACACTAATCCCCACCCTCGCAACATCAATAGGATAAAGTTCATCGCCAGCAGTCGAGGGTAGAATCTTTTCCTTTGATGCAGAACCCCCCGTTAGGTCACCGTTGTTAAGTTCTAATGTAGGTGTGCCCTTCGGAGTAAGTCAATCAACCTCCTCCAAAACACTAAACCTATTCCAGTGAGCTTGCAACGGGTAAGTAGGAATAGGTGGAAAGGTACCCTCCCCAAATGTCTGCCAGTGATGAATTCCATTAGGAGAGTGGCAATTTCTATTGTGTTGGAGCTTTCTAAGGTAAGTCAGTTTACGAGTAGGGGTAGGATAGAAGTAGGACAGGTGCAAAGGAAATATTTGGGAATCTCTATAGGGAGGGGCTTTGCAGATGTGGTCCACAGCGGAAGAGTCCCTAAAATTTATTGTAACAACATCTCCTGCCACTGTTTTAGGGCCCCTTCCAATCCAGTCTATTCTTCTCACCGCCCGTATTTCACCCGAGATATTGGGAGGTAAAGGTCTGTTTATGCTCAACCACTGGATACACTTATTGTATAAATCTGTCTCATATTCTCTTTTCCCCTCACTAAGGGCAGGGACACCCACTAGGGCAACCACATATGGGTGTGCTTCCGGGGGCAAATTTATTGATGGCAACTGACAAGAGACTGCCTTAGGCAAAGCAGACCTCGCTAGTGATGGTATACTAGTTGTTCCCGGATTTTTACCCTCCTTAGGATGTGGTCTAGGTTTGCCAGTTGGGTCCCTTGCAGACAGAGAGATATGACCTAATGTATTAGGGGTTGGAAGGGGGGTGGTACAGGGTTTACAGGCTTGGAGGTAGTTGTAAGAACCCCTAAAGTTTTGTTCAACACTGCTGGGATATTAGGTTTAACTACCTCAGGACAAGGGGCCTTAGTAGACGTACCACCAGATGTAGAGGGTGCTAGGTTACCATGGGGATTTGTTGACTTCGTTGACCCTACCACTCTATTGTTTAAGATGGAGGCTATTCTATCCAATTTCGACACCAGAGGTTTGATGTGGGAAACAATAGTTTGCTCCAGGCTTGCCTGAAGATCAGCCACCATATTGGTGACCCAACATGGTATCCCTGGAGATGGATGCAGGGTATTATCAGACGGGGTCATCAAATTATGGTTGGCCTGCTTCTTTTTGCCCGTATTTTTTGGGAAGCTATCTTTTTTCGTCCTGGGGCCTGGCTTACCAGGTTTTGTATTTACCACAGGGCGGGGAGAAGTCAGGATAGAAAATGGGTCCTCATCATTTATGGGGGACTCTACTGGAACCTGCACTATTTCAACATCTACTGGAGTCTCAACTGGCATCTGTGTGTAGGGCAACTCAGCATAAGTAGATGTTAGATAAGAGTCCAAGACCGTAGGGTCAATTGCAATTACTGAACAGTCCCCGCCGTGGTCTTGGAAGCATACTGTGGGTGGGAGGGATAGTCTTCTTTCTGTATTTTAAATTGCATTAGCCACACCCCCTATAGTTTGTTGTAACATTTTATCAATAGCCGTCAGTGTTGGTAAGGGCTGTGGCAATGTAGCCTGAAGTCTAGTATTTGGGCGAGATACTGGTGGTTTTGATTTCTTGCCCTGATTACTCATTTTGCTACAGGATAATTAGCAGCAATGTACCAGAAAGGAATAAATGGGTGAAAAGTCCCGAACAAATCAAATCTGGCACCCTTAGTCCCGTACAAACCCAATGAATCAAGTAATATTGGCTAGGAGGATAAAAGTCCAAATAGCATTACCTTTGTAGTGAACGCCTGTTCCTTGTAAGGTTGGACGTCGCAGTTAAGGTAGGTGGCCCGTCCCGTCCCCTGAAGTCCCCGGACGGCCACAGACGGCCCGCCCTCTGCCCGGGCTCAGCCCGGCATCGCCCGCGCGTGTCCCGCGACGCGGGAGGAGCGGCTCGTTCTTATGCGCCTCTGGGCACGGTAAACTGACGCTGCAGGCGGCGTCCCAGAGTCCAGGCAGGGGACGCTGGGAGATGTAGGCGATGTCTGCTAGCACGCTCCCCCCTCTCGGCGGCCGCGGTGTCAAGTGCGGCGGCGGGGGAGAGCGAAGCAGGAGAGCGTGGTGTCCAGGGGTCCGCACAGGTAAGTGATGCACCGGCAATGCCCCAATGCCCCCAACAAACTCTCACCCCCGCTCCCCAGCAGGAGCGGCTCGTTCTTATGCGCCTCCGGGCGCGGGGAAACTGACGCTGCAGGCGGCGTCCCAGAGTCCAGGCAGGGGACGCTGGGAGATGTAGGCGATGTCTGCTAGCACGCTCCCCCCCTCTCGGCGGCCGCGGTGTCAAGTGCGGCGGCGGGGGAGAGCGAAGCAGGAGAGCGTGGTGTCCAGGGGTCCACACAGGTAAGTGATGCATCGGCAATGCCCCAATGCCCCCAATAAACTCTCACCCCCGCTCCCCAGCAGGAGCGGCTCGTTCTTATGCGCCTCCGGGTGCCGGAAACTGACGCTGCAGGCGGCGTCCCCGAGTCCAGGCAGGGGACGCTGGGAGATGTAGGCGATGTCTGCTAGCACGCTCCCCCCTCTCGGCAGCCGCGGTGTCAAGTGCGGCGGCGGGGGAGAGCGAAGCAGGAGAGCGTGGTGTCCAGGGGTCCGCACAGGTAAGTGATGCACCGGCAATGCCCCAATGCCCCCAACAAACTCTCACCCCCGCGTCTCTTTTCCCATTTTAAAAGTGATGCAATAGTGACGCAAGGAACTTGTAAATCTGCCACATCGCATATTAAACATACTTAAGTCTACTTCAGAACAGATGTTAGGATCCGACATAAACTGCAATTAGCGAGAGTTTTCCTATTGGTCCTCAAATCCAGGGCCGCCTTGTAAATACAACGCTATTGTCATACCTCCCTCTTCCTTTTTATATTCTCATAGAAACACCTACCTTGCCACTGAGAACACCTACGTTGCAACTCATTGGAGATACGATGCGAGCCCTTAGCAAACTGGCTGCTAACATGCATTAATGCATCTTAGCGTCACCTAGTAAATAGGGCGTATCATTTTCACCGTATTTTTGGCTTTTTTTTTAAATTGCGGCTAAATGGCACTTGTTAATATGCCCTCAAGTTTCCTATGACAGAGCAGAAACCTCGACTCCCGCCCTGCCATAACACACAGCAGTAGCCCGGGGGTAGACACCCCGAGACACAGCAGGAGCTGCTCCTGAGGGGTGGTGTTCCCCAAGGCTTTTGACTGCTCCAGAATGCAGACCACGCAGCCCCCCTCCCAAAATATAAAAAGCCCCAGAGAGTAGTAATCCCCAGGGCTTAGACGGACCTTTGAGCTCCATCACCCATTTTTTTTGTAGCACTGAGGAATGGTGATCCCCGGGCTACAGGGCCCCTCTGGCCCCCATCAAATGTAATATTTTTGACCCTGGGATTGGGCACATTTTTTGTAGAAGTTTTTACAGACAGAATTGGTAAAGATTTAATAAGGGAGAGTTCCATAGACAGTGTGATGACGTATGAATACATGCCCACAGGGGCTTAATGAAAGAAACATTATATGCGAAAGAAAAGCTACATAATTGTATATCAATGAATTATATTTGTAATTCTGTATAAGTATTGGCATCATGAGAGCTTATTTAGGCAAAATTCAGTACTGGCCAATTGAAATAATGAGATGTCAATAGATCGTTAAAATGCGTTAATGTAATATCTGCGCTGCTCAAACAATTTGTGGCGCAAACCGAGCATGAATTTTAACAATCACTTGGTTGTTCTGAAATGGTTCCATAGAGAAAGGAAAGATAAGCTACATAAGTGTGGGGTGTTAATTGTATATAAATGAATTCTAGTAGTAATTCTGTATAAGTATTGGCATCATGAAAGCTTATTTAGGCAAAATTCAATATTGGCAATTTGAAACAAGGAGCTGTCAATATATCGGTAAAATGAGTTAATGTAAGATCAACGCTGCCCAAATAATTTATGGCGCAAACCCTGCATGAATTTTAACAATCACTTGGTTGTTCTGAAATGTTTCCATACATTACGTTCATGGCATATGAAACCTATAGTTAGGAACTACTAGTCTGTCTTCACTATCACTGGCTTTGTAGTTTGTAAAATGTCACATGTTAACACGGAAATGTAATTTTAAAAAATGGCAGCGTTCTTTGGTCTTGTTATCAGTGACCAAGACTGTGACACAGTTGAAACGCGTCTGGTAGCAGTTCACAATAAAATCTGTGAAACCGCACACGGCTTCGTCATTCTTCTTGTAAGATAAGTGAATATTTAGGACCCGAGCCTTGTGGGGTCCGTGAAGACGTAGCAACTCTCGTTCTGGTGGTGGAGGCGATTTATACACGAGGCAAATGGAGAATATATATATATGTATATATTTAATTATGTTCTGCCCTGAAATGTAACTTACATTGCATGTAAGTATATTTAACTGTATTCATTATTTCTTCCCAATACAAGGTAGAGGTTCTACTTTAAAGGTTTTTCCTCTGTTGCTTCCTGTTTCAGCACTATTTAAGGGAGATCAATTTGGCTCTAGTTGCATCACAATTGTCCTTGCCTGATTGCTCGCACTTTGGACTCATTTAGAATTTCTGTGTTCCTCGCATTTTGCCTTGCTGTTTGGCCTTGTCCGAAGGAAGTTTTTTTCTGGACTCAAGTTTGTTTCCTTCCTGCTGTAGACTGTTTCTGGAGCAACCTTAGACTTCCAGTGTAATCATGGTGTCTGACATTGTTTCTGTGAATAGTAGGCTGTACCTGCATACTCAGAAGGTCCTAAATACGGCCCCAAGAAACACTGTTCTTGATACCTCTGGGCTGACCACCATGGGTGAATGGCATTCCTGCCTTCGAAGATATTGAACAAGGCAAAGCAAGCAGCAGATGCTTCAATGCTGTTGGTGTTGGCTCCCTCGACAAATCACAGCATATAGATCATCCATCCACCGCAATGCAGGGCGGGACGGTTCTGTGTTGGGTCACCCGCTTTGAAAACTATACATGATCTTGGCCTGGTTTGGGACGTGTACCATGAGCTGCAGTTGAGGTGACAATTAGTACTACGAAAATAAACTTGGCTAATTAGATGTTTTAGCATGCTTTACTGGACCTGTCCTATCAGGGTGAAAGCAGGATTAAAATACTTTTCTGAGCTCCATATTGTAAAGCTGCTGAGACTGATATTATACCACCACAGAACATCTGGGCATGACTCTGTACCTGTGCTGGGCTGCAAGTTCTTTATTCAGGTCTGCAGCAAGAAGCAGGAGGTTTGTTGTGCAACAAAAAGCATTGTGGAGGCACTGCTGCCTGTTGGTTGAAAGCTTTAACAGAACGTTATATAGCTAAGGAGCACAGCCAAAGTGTTGAAGATGGAAGAAGGCTGCAACAATGAGGATAGACAACCTGTGGCGACCACACCTAGCCTAAGATGAACCTAGACTAAGATGAGCTGTGGGTACACTGGAGGAACTGATACAAAGCAAGATTAAAAGACAGTAGTGATCTAAAGGTCTTTAACAATCAGCTCAAATCTTTTTCAATGGTAAAATATAAAAACAGCAGTGTGGTGCAGAGAAAAATATACTGCTACATGGACGTGCTGGGTACTGCTTCGAACTGTGAGAGACAGATGGAGAGCAGTATTTGGGGAACTCTCATCAGCACGTCCCCAGCAGGTCATTGAGACCGCACTGGCAATACCGGAGAAAAAGATAGACACTTTCTACCTCAAGGTGATTTTGATTTGAGCCAATGTGTGTAAGATGGCAGACAAAGTGCACAAAACTGAGGTGACTGTACAGCAACTGAAGTATGAAGTCTGGAGATAAAGAACAAAGTGAAGAAAATCTCCAAAAAGTCATAGGTGCTGAAACTCATAGGGCAAGCTGCAGTGTGGAGATCAAGGAGGGGCAACCATTCCTAAACAAACAGAGGACCAGTCAGGGACGGTTCCTGGAAGAACAACTCATTGGAACACACACGCTGCAGGGTTTTTAACATACTTATCAATAGGAAGAGCTCACAGAGCACGTTAACTCAATTGCCACCCCCTGGGGCCCCACCAAGAACTCTAATAGCTAAACTGTTCAATTACAGAGACAGAGAGACAGTACTGCAAAGCTTCAGAAAATCAGGAAATGCGGGTTCAAAGACCAAGGTTTTACAGTAGTCCCCAAATACATGCAAGACCAAACTTTGAGGAAGTTGTTTTGCTGCAGTCAACCAAAAATTGTGAGCCATGAATTTAACCTTTCAGCTACACTCAATATGTCACCCTTCTTCTTCAATGTATGATGTCAATGTAGCAGTGACTATAAATGGGAATGGGAGCCCAGTATTGAAATAATAATAATTCTGATCTTTGCAGTAATAAAATCTACTGCACATCTTGGAATTTAGTCGCTAACTCGTAATGTAGAATACAGAATGCACAAGACAAGGGATGCACTAAAGTTAGAAACAAGCAACAGGTACACTGCCACAGTTCACTTTCCAAAAAAAGATTGGAACAGAACCTGTTTTCAGGTCAAAGAAAATATTAAGCAACAACAGGTTTAAGCTGATGCATTTTAATTTGGATGTGCTCCAAATGATTATGACAAAACCATAGATGAGTACAGAGTAATTCTGCATTTTTCTTACACATTAATTCCAAATTAACAGTTGAATAAAATACTATCTCTGTTATTTATATTCTAAAAACATTTTGGGGTGTTTTGAAATATTTTTCCTTCTTCAGGAATGACAGAATTGTTTATTGTAAGTAATTTACAAATTGGGGAGGATGTTAATCGATCACAAGTATTAAAGTCTCTAACCTGTTACGTTCAAAGGTTTCAATTATTTAAATCTGAGCTCAACCCCTAGTAGTTATTGCACAGAGCAGACATGACTAACTTAGAGAAAATGTGCAAAGCATTTAGAAGCACCTTCGCGGCAAAAGTCACAGAGAAGATCGTCAACATCCAGCTAACGAACTTCATCGAAGCCATCTCTATCCTCGACTCTTTCCAACCCAGATTTTGCAGCAACCACAGCAATGAGACCGCCCTCCTCACCTCCACAGATGACATCCACACTCTCCTCGACCAGGGCCACAACGCAGCCCTCATCCTACTAGACCTCTCGACGGCCTTCAACACCATCTCCCACCACACTCTCACCGCCAGACTCCACGGCGCCGGCATACAGGGAACCGCCCTCAACTGGATCCGCTCTTTCCTCACCAGCTGAACCCAAAGAATCATACTCCTGCCTTTCCTCTGCCACCCACAGAGATCAACTGCAGAGTACTCAAAGGATCATCGCTCAGCCCCACGCTCTTCAACATCTACATGGCCCCCTCGCCGCCATCGTCAGACAGCATGGACTCAGCATAGTATCTTACGCCGATGACACCCAGCTCATCCTCTCCCTCACGACGGAACCCAACACCACCAGACTCAGCTTCCAGGAAGGAATGAAAGACGTCACATCCTGGAAGGGCAGCAGCTGTCTGAAGCTCAACTCGAAGAAGACAAAGTCCTCGTCCTCGGGCCCATCCGCTCAGCATGGGACAACACCTGTTGGCCCATTGTTCTCGGCAATGCCCCCAATCCCACGGACCATGCCCGGAACCTCGGAATCATACTCCACACCTCCCTCACCATGACCCGACAGATCAACGCCATCTCCTCCACATGCTTCAATACCATCCGCATCCTTTGCAAGACCTTCAAGTGGAACCCCCCCGAATCCAGAAACACTATCATCCACGCACTCATTGCAAGCAGACTGGACTATGGAAATGCCCTCTACGCCGGAATCAACACATCACTGCTCAGTAAACTCCAGACCATCCAGAACACCACTGCCAGACTCGTCCTGAGCATCCCACAACATGAACATATCATCCAGCACCTACGAGACCGCCACTGGCTCCCCATCAAGAAGAGAGTAACCTTCAAGCTACTCACTCATGCCTACAAATCCCTCCACAACACCAGACCCTAATATATCAACAAAAGAGTCTCCTTCTCGTGCTCAAAAGAGAAATACACTCCGCCGCCCTCGCCGAACCCCACGCATCTGCTGAGCCAGAGCTGGTGGAAGAGCCTACTCCTACATCATGGCAAAGACCTGGAACGAGCTCCTGCTCAACATCAGGAGTTCCCCCACTCTGCACACCTTAAGGAAGAACCTCAAGACCTGGCTCTTCGGCTGACCCGGAGCTGCTCCCACCCCTGCAACTTGAGACCCTCAAGGGTGAGTAGCTCGATTCACAAAACCCTGATTGATTGATTGATGTTCCAAAACAGTTAAAAAAGTAAAAATACAAAACACAATAAAAATCCCACTGCAATTCCTCAAAATGGAGGACTATGTAGTAAACAAAATGACACCAAAATAACAAATATCCAATGAAGCGAACCAGAGAGATTAATTTTTAAAGATTAATAAAACAACGAGCCATGAAAAAGTAAAGCACCAATCAGTTATCATTGTTCGTGGCTCACTGGGACAGATGGAAACATTTGCGGCCAACCACGATGGAGTGAGAGTCAGATACAACAAGCAGGTTTGTCCCGGTCAAAGATTTTACCTTCTGACTTAGTCTCTGAATTAGAATTCAAAATCCTCTAGTGAAGCAAGGCAGCAGGCAGCATCTGGCAAAGTCCATTCGAAATCAGATAGACATTCATCAATGTCCCTCTCAAGCAGTTGGGTTTTAAAAAACAATCTCTTTTTGGTTAAACAAGAAAACATAAGGAGAGCTACAATGATGGAAAAGTCTTTCATAAACACGCTGTAGAAATTAGCAAACCGCAATAACCATTGAATCTCTTTCACATTTTTGGGATGTAGCCAATCTTTAATCTCTTTAAGCTAGTCATCATTCATTTACATTGTGTTTCTGAAATTTTCAGAAAATTGAGATCCCAAAAAGAATCTGTGGATATCGCAGAACAAAAGCTTTCCAGTTTGCCATATGAGAGGTTTGTGTCAGTCTTTGCAAGATTCCACACCTATAGTCTTGATGTTCCTGAAACATTTTTGGAAGGACAGTGAAGTACGCAAATATAGGATCACATAGCAATCCAGGATATCTCCAAAGATGTCATTAGAAGGTGCTGAAAAGCTGCTAGTGCATTATGCAATCAAAACATCATCACTAACTGGACATATCTGGTGTTAAAGGCCAGTTTCCTCTCGTCACCTTCTCGCATAAATACAAACTTGTAAGCAGCTCTTAGTTCTAGCTTTAAATGATAGCCTTCTTTGATCTAATAACACCAAATTCAAAATAAATGATAAATATTAGCTATATTAATAACATTTAACTCTCTGTATTGAAATCATGGTGAAACTCTTTATCAAATTTGGAAAAAAGGGGCTGCAGATGGAGAAGTGTAATGATGAATACAAATTTAAGTTGCCATCTACATTTAACTTTTATGACTACATCTGACTTCTCCCATGCAGAATGTTCATTTCTCATGCTAAACTCATTTAACAATCATAACTCTGATACGGTCTTTCTTGCTGAACACTCCTGAAAAAAAAGTAAACCTTTGGGTGAATGTGGGACTCCAAGCCAAGCTCTGTAAATGTGGTGCGGAGGAGACCATGAGCTGAAGAAAACAATTTTCCAAGCAAAATGTGTGGGAGGACTGACCCTCACAACCGCGTGAGTCTGAGGATTGAGAAACCTTAACCAGTGTATACCAGATAGCAAAGGATGGTGCATCAATGAGATCAAAAGCCATCAATCCCATGTTCCCTCTTTCAGTGACAAAGACTAACAGTTAGGTTTCTAAAGTAATGTCATTAGACGTAGGACCCATAACATCAATTCCTAGAAAGGCCTCACTCCTTTTGTTTCAAAAAATAGGTATCTTCACTGCTTTCTGAAAGACACCATTCATGAATATGCAGTAGCTTCACTGTTACTTGGGGCTAATACTCTTTAGTGTCCTTACCTAATGACAAGCGCAAAAAATAAAAAGAAACACTGCCTATCCTTTGTGAACTGAGTCTTGTTTTCCAATCCTAGTTTGTCATTCAAAACCAGGCATTCTTGTTTCACTGCAGTTAGGGGCATTAGCTAATGTAATGACCTTTGATTCCATAGTAACTCTCCACTCTTACACTCCTCCTATTCCTTTGACAGAAGCAGTTGAACATTATCCATTTGCCTTGGTTCAACCCCTTCACCATCTGTTTTTTCTTCTTCAAGCAGGGAATCGAAATGTATACTTTTCCCCAACATTTTCCAGCCCAACAGTTTTTTTAGTTGGGCCTCAAGTTGTAATCTCAAGTCTATTATGGCTCAAGGATTTTGGAGGACTTCTGACAGAAGTAGCTTAATTATCCATAACTTCCATCTCTCAAGCTGTGGAAGTTGCAGAGACTACTGTTAGCATGAGCTGAAGCCATTTTGTTTGTGGCCTCCATTTTAGTCAAGCCACTTGTTTGCCATGTGCTTCTCTGTCCTACCACCTGTGTTTTTGGTTCCAGCATCCTACCATAAAGACTATACATTTTATAATGACATTTCTAAGAGCCGATCAAAGAGAACAATAAATTATGATGAGGTGGATCAGACTGACACTGCACTGCAGCAATATGTAGACTTTATTTTGGGACTGTTCTTCTTTGTTGGTGACGCTTTGAACAGCAGCAAAATCAGACGCTTAACACATGTTGTAGAGGCTGTAACCAACCAAACATCTATGGCACTTGGAAACATTATAGAAGAACTGCAAATTGCGAGGATTGTGGCGCTCCAAAACCAAATGGTCCTCGACGTCGTGTTGGCTGATCGTGGGGGTCCATGTTGCATCATCGGGAGCAGCTGTTGTGTTTACATCCCTGAGAATGCCACTTCCGTTTTTGATGCAATCTCTAGATTACATAAGATAGGTGCTGAGATTCATCCCTATTCAGGAACATGGACTTTAACTAGCTGGTTATAAACATTGTTTGTTACCTGGGGCTGGAACTGTTAACAGTTCTATGTATATTCTTTGTGATCTTACTGTCATGCTGTTTATGTATACATTGTGGCTTGATGCTGTGTTCCCTTTGTGCCTCTGCTTGTATACCTACCAGAAGCAACGTTAAGAATGTGAATGCCCAATAGATGTGCAGGGTGTTTTCCTTGTTCCTGCCAAGTCATAGATATGTCTTCAGCTAATGCTAAAAGGGTCATCTGTGGAAGTTTTTTTTTTTTTTATATATTTTTTTTTTTGTCCTCATACATGCCACCAGTAGATGTTATCTCTAGATGGGCTTACTCCAGGCCACTGCCACAAACCAACCTTTTCTGCCCTTGAGTTTGTGGATAGCCGACGGAGATTGCCCAGAGGTAGGTCGTTTCCAGTCTAACTCCCATTCACGATGTTACTTGCCACTTTGGGAGGACAGGACCACTTAACCTCTGGCATAATCATTGGACTCGTTAGTATTATTTCTCACACCATGCCTTTAATACAGACCAGAGCTTAATGGAATTTTCCCCACCACATAACATGTCTAGACGACTCACCGCCATGATATTTCTTAGACAGTCAGCAAATTTGGGGGGATTTTCAGACTTCCACTCTTTACAGATCTCCCTCCTGGCAATAACAACTACGTAAAAAATAAACTGTGAGGTGCAGTTTCTTATATCATAATCATACGGAAGTCCAAAGAGAACTAATCTAGGGCTACAAATTATTGGTATAGACAGCACCTCTTCTACAAACCCACACACCTGTCTCCAATAACTAGCGATTTCAGGGCATTCAACAAACATGTGCCCATCATCTGCTGCTGGAAACCTGCATCTTGGGCATGAGTATTCTTCTTTTGCAATCTTAGAAAGTTTCGCAGGAGTCCAGTAAGCCCTATACGCCGTAAACAGGTGGTTTCTTCTCAAATTTGATGGTTTTATAATTTTTTGTGATAGTGTGAAGGAATCCATCCAAACCTTTAATAGGTCTCATGAGCTCTGTACTGTGAAATTGTCCCATAACTTAATGATTTCGGCCTCTAGATTATCTTTAGTTCCCACCAATGTCTTGTACCATAGTGCAACCTCGCCCTTCCATCCCCTCTCCCTGCTTATTGACTCAAAAATAGGACTCTCCTCCTCATTGGTCCAATTCTGTCTCCCCCACCATGAAGATAGCTGTTAAAATTAAAATCTTGTGATGGTACCTTCTGTTAAATTTGATAGGGATTCCCAACTTAATATTGTCGAGTTATTACATAAATCCCCCCATTTCATAAGACCTGCTGTTCTCAGTGGAAGGGCGAGTCGGTCCAGTAAGCATTCCGGTGTACCAGGAGAATCCCATATTGGGGCCTGAGAGTGGTAGTAGGGGATGTCTAAAGTTCTACGTATTGATTGCCAATGATCTAGGGCTGATCGCAGGAGCTTCAGACGAACCTTCTTAAAAAACTTCCGATCTCCAAATTTATAGAGAAAAAAGTCTGGAGCATGTGGTAGGTCTAATAGCCTGAAAAAGTCTACTATGAGAAGAGGAGTCCAACTTGTTAGCCAGGAGTCTGAAATGTTTAAACTTAAAAGCATAGCAATAAAAAAGTAAATCAGGTAGGGCCAGCCCACCCAGTTTCAGTCCCCTTCTCAATTTCCTCCAGGCGATTCTAGGGGACTTGGTAGCCCATATAAAAGAGCCAATCCTCCCTTGCAGATTAGAAAGATCCTTTTTATTGAAATTTAAAGGGATGGAATTAAATAAAAAGGTAACCTTTGGCAATATAATCATTTTGACTAGGTTCACTCTACCATAGATGTTAAGAGGCAGAGTGTTCCATCTAGTCAGGAGCTTCCTAACTTCCTTAACAACCATTGACCAGCTAGTTTTGGAAACTTCTTCTAGGTTGTGGGTAAGATAAATCCCTAAGTATCTAATTTTTGATTTTGCTTCTGGTATCGGGATGGGGTTGTTCCAGCTCATTATGTCCGTTTTATCTTTATACTATACCCCGACACTGTGCCAAAATCTTCGGCCAATTCAAATAACCTAGGGATAGCCTCCACAGGGTTCGATGTATAAAGAAGAAGGTCATCAGCATAGAGAGCTGTCTTAAGCACTAGATCTCCCATTATGAATTGTTTAATTATTGGATCTTGTCTCAGGGAGCATACAAAAGGCTCAATATAAATATCAAAAAGGAGGTGGGACAGGGGACAACCCTGCCTCGTTCCCCTAGAAATGTTCAGCCATTCGGACAGACTACCGTTGTCTCAATCCCTTTAATAAATACTTCTGGAAAACCAAATTTTGTCATAGTCTTCCATAAAAATAACCAATTAACTTGATCGAACGCCTTTGCGGCGTTGATTGCCACAATAGTAAGCGGCATCTCCTTCTCGATTGCCATATCTATCGCTCCAATGACTTGGGAAGTGAGTTTGTTTAGTTGGCGGCCGGGTATAAACCCCCTCTGATCAGAGTGAATTATAGACTTAATTATTTTGGCCATTCTAGATGCAAGTATACCAGAATAGATTTTAAAGTCTGAGTTTAGGAGATAAATGGGTCGATAAGACTCTATCTTTTTTGGGTCTTTATTAGGTTTAGCTATGAGGGAAATTGTGGCTTCTGACCAGGAGGCTGGGGTATGCTCCCCCTGCAAAAATATTTTATTAAAGAGTCTCAATAATGGGGCTAGGACTTCTTCTAAATTGTCTTTGTATACCTCAGTCGGCAGTCCATCAGGGCCAGAGGCCTTATTTCAAGCCATTTTTTTCAACTGTGACCGTACCTCTCCCTCCGTGATCTCAGTAACTAGAAAAGTTTTATCCGAATTGCTCAGCTGAGGTAACTCTCTCAAAGCCCACCAATTTTCCAGCTCTTCCAACCCCAGTCTATTCTTCTCCTGATATAGTTCCTCCATAAAGCCTCTAGCCTCTCCCTTAATCTCTATGTCTTCTACTAGAGGCAAGCCAGTACCACGCTGTGTTAAGGAATTAATGTTATTTCTACTCCTCTCTGTTCTTGCCTTCCAGGCTAACAAGGAGCCACACTTCTATCCATACTCAAAGTTACGGAGCTTGCTTACTTCCCACTTATTTTTGATTGTTTTGTCGGCTCGGGCTTTAAAGCCTGTCTGTAGCTCTAGTATTTCCCTTTCAAGACCCGGAATACTAGCTCTATCTTCCAGAGCAGCCAGCTGTAATTGTTGTTCCTTCATTTTAATTAAGTCGAGATCCTGAGTATCTTTTTCTTTCTTGAGTTTTCTATTTAAAGCCATATGCGAGCCACAAATTCCTCTTAAATAGGACATACTCGTAGTTGGCTGACGTTATGGTGCATCTGAGTGAAATGTTCTGCCAACTACGAGTATGTGTTCTTGAAACATTGCCCAGAATGGAAGGTTCTATGAACAAAACCAGGTTACTCAAACAGGAGAATTATTGGATTTATAATCTGGGCAGCTTGAAGCCAGGAGGACTGAATGAAAGAACAGAATTTCTTTGTTACTTATAATGATTAATGTCTCTAAATTGTGATTACATGAATGCGCATTGTATTAACTGTGTATAGTTAACGAATTGCTAGCATTTCAAGCAGCACAGACACATAGTGAAAGTGAGCACTGGCGCAGATCTCCTTAAACAGGAATTCAATAAAGTTAGAGTGTATATACAAAAAAACGGGTCAGCGTGAGTTAAATAGGGCGCATGCGTGATGATTGTAATACCGGAAGAGAGGAGGATTAGTCCGTAGAGGAATGGCGCGAGCAACATAAACGCCGAGGTGAGCAGTCAAACAGCTACCAACTGGCTTTCTAAGCGCGTAAGATTAAGATAAACACAATTCTCCTTTTTTGAAGGAACAAGATTACTTTAAGTGAGCGCGAGTCTTAAGCATTTGACAGCGCGTTTGTTTGTTGTTGTTTAGCAAACAGGGTTTCTGTTATATACGGAGTACAGCACAGCCAGCGCGTAAGGCGAGGCCACCATTTCAGAACCGCGGTGAAATACGGCAACAATATAACAACATAACAATCCCTACCCGCGTTAGGTGTACATAGCCACTCGTTACTGTTTTTGGAAACTAAGTAACATTCATGTTTAATAACATTTCCACAAAGCTAAACGTGAATACTAAGTAATTTATTTCAGACAGCATGCTCGTTGATCCATTGTTGAAAGTATTCTTGGAAAACATTTTCTTTATGCTATAGGAATGCTAATTTAAAGCAGATGTGTTATATTGGACATTAATTGCTTAGAAATACCATAGGTTAAAACAATATTTCTTTGAATTGTAGATTTACTATTTCCCCGATGAAGGCAGGAAGACACTGCCGAAATGCATTGGATTTTCATGAGAAATAATTGAAACAATTTCATGAAGAATAAATGAAATACACATGAACAATGGATTAATTGCTTTATTTTGAATAAATACCAATATAAACTTGGCACATGAGAAACAGAGAACTTAGAGCTGATACAGCACATATCGGTGCCCGGGGGGTCAGCTACACCCAACTAGGTATAGCTGCTATCAGAGGTTTTACATATATCACTCCAGACGGGGAGAGAGCCCCGGAGGCACGAAAAATACGAACATCTTCCAGCTAGAACCGCGGTGCTCTGTCCTACACCCACAGTATCATATACTGCTCCAGCTTTTGAAGAAAGCAGGCATTATCTTCATTAGGACCGTAGTAAACAGCACACAAAAAGTTAAAACTACCAATTGAAAAGGACAGCCGCCAACCAACGTCCAGACTGATCGGTACCCCAGTCATGGATCCTGATCCCTTATTAGCACGTACCATTATAGCTACCCCTCTTGTAGAACCAGTTTGCCTCGAGCATAGAATTTCCTGAACCCAGTTGAGTTTTGCAAATACTTTCCTACACGCTTCTGCTTCCAGGTGAGTCTCTTGTAAAAGGTATACATAAGCTTCAGAATTTTTCAAGAATTCACAAACTCTTTGTTACTTCTTCCGACTCCCTAAGCCATTCAAATTCCAGGAAAGGAATTTACTACTAGATGTCATGTTTAAAACCATTGTGAAATAGTTCCGCACCTATAACCAGTAGTAACCTGCGTTCATATTTGAGTTTAAGAGTATAAAAACTTATGGCAAATGAGGACATTTTTATTTGTTTCTTCCCTTCCCCCCTGTGGCCCCACCCTTTCCACCCCCCGAGGAACCCAACCCTCCTGTTTGGCGTAAGCACGCCTTAGGAGGCCCGCACCCTTAATATACCTTCTTGAGTGACACTAGACAACAGTCTTTTCCCCACTCTATCTGTAGTCTCCCCATTCTATATATTTTTTCTTTTTATCCTTACTTATTTTTTTTTTACCAAATTATTTCTTTATTGAGTAGATTCCCTTTTTTTTCCCTCTTTTTTTTTTCTTTCCCCACTCTCCAGTAAGCACTGTTTAAACAGAGGATCAGCTATTTTCTCATTTTTGATTATAGATCATCGACTTCTTCTGGAAAGTTACAAGTGAACATCTTATTATTCCACATTATTTTAAGCAGAGCGGGGAACTTCATCTGAACTTGGGCACCCAATGCACGTAATTCTGGCATCCTTGAACCCAGTTCCCACTGCCTTTGTGCAGTCTTTCCCCCATGTCAGATCTAATTTGATAGGGGTTATCACGATAGTGGAGAGAGGTACGTGCTAGACACCTGTTGAGAATCAGTTCTTTAACACTGTATGTTTGGAAATAGACCAAGATCTTCCTTGGTGCCTTACGATCCGGATGTAACCTGAAAGGGTCTCTGTGTACTCTCTGGATCTCAGCTTCTAGATCAATATCCAGCTGATCCTTTAGTATATCCTCCCGGAGTAGCCTACATACAAATCCCTTTATATCTTCCACTTCAACCCCCTCTGGCATTTTGAGGATTCTGAGGTTATTGCGCCGACTCTGTGTTTCCAGTCTCTCCAAGTCCATCGTTAGAGTCCGATTTTGTGATTTGATAGCTTCTATATCCTTGGAGTTTTCTTTTGAGGTTTCTGAAAGTGCAGTAACTTTGCTCTCCAATACACTAGTTCTGGCAGTAATTTCCTCTATCTTGGTCTCCAAAACATCACACCTATCATGTAATCCCCTTTGGTTTCTCTCAGAGATCTTGAACTTGCCCAGCAGGTCCTCTCTCAATGTTTGAAATAAAAAACCAAGTCTGTCCCTCTCAACCTCAATCTCAATTGGTCTATCAGTACCATTAGGTTGAGGGATCAAACTATGTGTACCATGGGATGAGGGAGGAAGGGATAGGGACTCAGTAGGAGCAGTATAAAGAGCTGGGGCAGAAGGAATCGCTACAGGGCTCAATGAGACATGAACTATTGAGGAAGTAGGCAGAGCCGGGATCACACTCACCGAGGCTACTTGAGCACCTGAGCCTGAATCGTTCTCAGGGCTGGTCTGCACTACTACCTCCAGTTCCCCCTCCTTGGGGGCTGACTCCAGTACTGCGTACCTATTGCATAGGGGTAGAGTAAGAGGTAAAGAGGGAGTAGGTGCTTTATCTGGCCGGGCAGTATCAGCTACTTCGGAGCCTAATTTGGCTTCTACCTTATTTATTGCGCCCTCTTTAGAATTCACTGTTTGCTCCATTATCTTAAAGTAACTTTTAAGTGAGGGAGTAGCTTTTGGCGTTTGTAACTGCTTAATCACCTTAGCTGACCCTCCTTTTCTCACACCACCTTTCATCTTTTGTTTATATGGAGACACGGGCGTCGGTCCCCCCCTTTCAACAGTGTCAGCAGAGTCCCAGACTCCTTGCTTCCTCAGATCTTGCTTGGATCTTAACTGATACCTATTCCTTACTTCTCCCGTTCTTCCTTTAACTGCAATGTCCTGTTTTCGATGGTAATCTACAACAGAGGTTATCCCCTCTGCACAACTGCCAACCTTGATGTTCTTGACTGTATTATCACAATCACTTTGGCAGACTGTTTTAATATTAACTGCCTCCATACAGTCCACCCCTCCAGGAACCACCTTACCGCTGGTCGATGTTACATAGGCCCCCCAGCAAACCGGACCTCTCACTGGAGAAGAAAGCACCTCCCTAGAGCGTAGCCAGAGACTCCTGCGACTGACACAGGACTCTCGTTGATCTCGTTTAGCCTTCGCCGTTCCGATGTAGATAGCAGCCAGCTTCCGCGGCTTACAACACCAAACCCGGCTCAGCTGTCCCGTCTCAGCTTCCCTTGCATAGCGCCGCTCAGGCATCCCGCAGGGTCCTAGCGCCCTCGAGCGCTCACCAGCCTCCGGACCTCCGGAAAACAAACAGGGGAAAAAACTTAATAGTACCCAACAGAGAGTTTCTAAAGAAATGTCCACCTGTCCTCACCGCATATTTAGACGAAATCCTTTCTCAAGACGGGGAAAAAAGCATCCGGAACGTTACTCGAGGTGCTTCAGAGTGCGGAGCCCCGCAGCAGCCGTCAGCCTGCCGCCGCCATGTTCCTCTTGCGTCATCTGTGGAAGTTGGCAGAGATTTCTGTTAGCATGAGCTGAAGCCATTTTGTTTGTTGCCTGCATTTTAGTTAAGCTATGTGTTTGCCATTTGCTTCCCCGTCTTCACTGTTGCCTGCCTCTCTATTTCGAGTCATCATCTATAGTTAACTCCTTCAGTACTGAGCCAGAGCCTTGCACATGCTCAGAAAGTACTGTGGCTGCCAGAATGCATCTGTCTTAGTAAGGGTTTTTGTTACTCCTCCCACTCTGTTGACTAAGTAGTTTCCAGTTGTCCATATATGTGAATAGCTATTTGTGTGTATTTGTACCGCCTCTTTTTGAGTCTCCATGCTTACTCTGCACTACAAGGTGTATATAAGCACCTTGGTTTCTGTATTCCATATACTGTCTCATACATGGCCTGAGGGTTCTGTATCAATGTAGTCCCCACTCATGAGTGTTGATAATAAAATATTTGTTTAATATTACAGCTTCCGTGCCAATCTCCATTTATCAGTCAGAGGACTCGAGTACGCAGAAGGGCGAACCCCTGCACCAGTGGGCTACTGAAAAGGCCCGTTCCCACAAATTGGCGCCCGTCACGTTGGGCTTATCGGAGATACGGCTGCCCGACGGAGTGGTCTTGATGGATGTTTGGAATCTCACTGAGGACGTACACTGCATGAGGAAACCCTTGTCTTTGCAGACCAAAGTGCTATTCCAATTTTCCAGATTTGACCCTCCAGGTGGTGACCGGTCCCTGTCAGAACTCCTAATCAGACAGTTACTGCTACATCAACTTTCAAATCCAAACCGCGCTGTTTTAGCAAAAGAAATAGTTCCCAGAACATTGCTTTGAGGGATCTGAATCATCAGCAGAATTCCAAGATGGCCGCCGATCATGATGATGAGGTGACGGTCTAGTTGACATGTTTTTCACAGGTGTCTGGGTTACGGTGAAGGGCGCGATCACAACCTAATTTGCACTTCACTAAAGAAGCGACCAGAGTCGGACGAACATTTCCCGAGTTCCGAGACTTATTCCTTGTTCCAGCGAAAAGCGCTATTTGACATTCTCTTTCATTGCGCACATAAAGAGAGCGCGATGTAGGGGAATTCCTTGAAGAAACTAAACGCTACCTGTCGAGTGGAGTTTCCTTTTGAAGCAGCATCTTCAACTTGAGGCCTCTACCGGCAGCAGCTCCCAGGGAGAATGGAACAATTCAAGATAAGTTATTTGAATCATATTCCAATTATTTGGCTTTGACAATTGAATTTCTACGTAATTAAAGATTGAGAAAGAAGTGAATTTCAAAGAAGAATACTTACCAGTACCTTCTTGGACACCCTAAGAAAAGAAAGAAAAAAAGGCCTTAAGTGTTAGTATAGTCAGGATAGAGATATTATACATAAGTAGGAATATCTAGGTATTTAGATTAGATAGCTAGCGCGCATAATAAGTATAGATTAAATTAGGTATTTAGGATAATTAGTTAGGCATACATAGATAACCCTGGGCGAAGTACTACGCTACGCGTGCGTAGTTTGCGAAGTTTGCGCAACTTCGCACTACGCGGGCTGCACGTAGCACAGTGCGAACACGCGTAGTGCAGCGTAGCGTAGTGTAGCGGACATTTTTTGATTGTTCGCGGCCCTCAACGTCATGCTCGCGAGCAAGCAAAATGACATCCCGGCAAGACTCTCAACGCGGGGAGGTAAGGTTTCTCATTGCGAGTGGTCATGCATGCTCGCGACCGCTCACCATGAGAAACTACCAGTTCGCGTTGAAAAAGCTGCCGCTCGAGTAAAAATCTACTCGAGCGGCAGAAAACTACAGCTCGCACTGTGCAAGATGCTGTTTTCAATGATTGCACAGTGCCGGATGCTTGTTCGCACTGTGCAATCATTGAAAATGCATCTTGCACAGTGCGAACATGCTACTACGCAGCTCGCGTAGTGCTACGTGAAGTTCGCGTAGTGCGAAGTGCGCTTCGCGTAGCGCTACTTCGCGAACTACGCCCACCCTTATACATAATCCAAGTAATAGGATTTAGGTTCAAGATAATATTCTTTTAGTTCAAATTAAGAAGAATATCGGTTGATTAAAAGTATACTAAGTTAACTAAAAGGTAAGAGAGAAAATAATAAGATTATTTTAAAAAAGGCAATTCAATAGAAACACTGAAGTAATTATTATCTTGTTAAACAGCTGTCATCATTAAGAAGTGATAAAGACTAGAGAGAGAGAGCAAATATCAAGAAAAAGAAGAGAAGCAAGTTATCTGGAACATAAGGTATAAGTAGATAAGATAAAGAAATAGAGAGTAGTGTAGGTCAGGAAATATGTTAATGTTGTTTCTTTAATATAATTTAAGGTTTCTCCAAAGTTTATGTCTGCGGGACGGACTAAACAAGAGAAGCAGCAAGAACAGTTCCAGAGCGGTCTCTTCTTTTGTTTTCTTATTTTATCCACTCCCCCTTCCCCCTGAGGAATTCCTAAGAGTCAAGTTTTATAATGGACTCTGGGGCATCCTTCGGAGGGAAAGATAGATAATTTCCAACAGAATTGCGAAATCCAAAAATTCTTTAGGAAAATCAGATTGAGAGCCTTCTTTGATGGGAGACCACAAGATACTCCAACAGATTCAGGCCTCCATAATCCGTCTACGTTCACTCCGCACAGCGGGATAAATGAGATCCTTACATATGAGCAGGCTGTGCTCAAGGACATTGGAGCTTTGAGACCTGTCCAGAGACATCACAATCTCTCTAAATCAGAAATACAGGTGCTTAACTCCCTTGCCTATGATGGGACCATTACCATCAAACAGGCCGACAAGGGAGGGGCGACAGTGATAATGGACACGACTGACTATGAAACAGAGTGTCTAAGACAATTAGGGGATAGGCGCTACTACACCCCCATTCCATCTAACCCCACCGAACGACTCAAGACAACAATCACCGGAATGGTCGAGTCTGCAGAATGTCAGAAGTGGATATCTAAAAAGGAGGCTGAGTTCCTTGTGAAGAAAGCACCTAGGGTGCCCTATTTTAACACCCTTCCGAAAATTCACAAGGGGACCACCCCAGTGCCTGGACGCCCGATTGTATCAGGCATTGACTCAGTTTTAGAGCCCCTTTCACAATTTTGCGACCACTTCCTACAGCCTCTAGTGAAGAGAATCCCTTCTTATGTCCAAGACACCACGGACGTTCTCCGTCTCCTGGACAATTTACAAGAAGACATCGAAATTGGTTTCCTTATCACCCTAGACGTGGAGGCCCTCTACACGAACATCCCACAGAGGGCCACACTAGAGGTGATTGAGAGAATTCTCAGTACGGAGGAATGGACTTCCCCCACGCCACCCTCCATCATCATGGAGTGTGCTAATCTTGCTCTTACTGAGAATTTCTTTGAATTTAGAGGGCAATACTACCACCAAACCCAGGGAACTTCTATGGGCAGTACTTTTGCCCCTTCGGTGGCCTGTCTTTACATGGCCGACTTTGAGGATAAACACATCAATGGTCCAATGAACCCCTACCACTCTAACATTAAACTCTGGAGGAGGTTCATTGATGATATCCTCATACTCTGGGAAGGGACTGAAGATCTTTACCAGGAGTTCTTTAACTGGCTTAATACCCTCAACAACTACCTTACCTTCACGATTAATGCCTCCGCATCCAGGATAGCTTTCCTGGATCTCACCCTCAGACTGGAGGGGGGTAAGATCGATACCACCATGTATCGAAAACCAACGGACCGCAACAGTCTGCTCCTCTTTACAAGTCATCACCCCAGGGCGTTGACATTGAACCTTCCCTTTGGTCAGTTTTTGCAGGTTAGGCGCAATTGCACCAACCTAACAGATTACAAGATTGAATCTACCATCCTATCCCGCAACTTGAGGGAGAGAGGGTATCCAACCAGGGAAATCTACAAGGCACGCAAACGGGCACAACTTTCTCGCCAGTCTCAAATGAAATTAAGAAAATTATAAAGAGAAATTGGCAGATCTTAAACACAGGGGACCTTGACCTGGCGATCCCCAGGTTTGCTTTCTAAAGGTCAAGAAATATCAAGGACATTCTGGTCCACACCAGGCCTAAACAACCTGATACCCACCGGCAAACTACACTCTGGCATCTACCACCGGTACGGGGACACTACCCTTGTGGCTCCTGTAGCGCATGCCCTTTTACTAGTATCACCAAATCCATTCAATTAACAGAGACTTTCCTGTGGGAACTCCGGTGCCACACCAACTGTAATACCCCGAATTGCATCTATTTACTCAGATGCCCGTGCGATCTGCAGTATGTGGGCATGACCACCCGCCCTATCAAGATCCGCATCTCGGAACATAGAAGCAACTTTCGTTGCAAAAAAATGAATACCAAGATGTGCAGACATTTTATAGACCAAAACCATACTGCCGACTCATTGAGATGGCTTATCCTAGAGACACCCAACAATAAATCCAAACAGAACTTGTTTCAAAAGGAACAGAGGTGGATACACCGGTTGTCCTCTGATAGGCGGGGACTCAATGAGGACATCGCGTGGAGTGCTCTGTAATCACTGCCTTCCACTGCTTCCCTGTTCTAACTGTATGATCATGGCTAACAGTACCTACGCCAGGTTGTCTATACAATTCTGAGTCCTGTCCGATTCGGCTGAAGCAATGTATAATGTATTAGTTAGTCGTGTGACACACGGTGTTGCGATGTATTCCACAATGATGACCTTACATCAGTATACATCAGTCCCCCTTGGCTAATTGTCATTCTTCTTTTCCACTGTAACCTCTGTACACGTCATAACAATACTTATGCTATGATTTTGTAAATATTGGTCCCTTCCAAGATGGCCACTACAGTCACGGCCCGAATCACATGACACGCAGGGCGGGTTTACCTCAATGACTGGCCACGCCCCCAACAATAGTTAACAGACCAACACGCCAGGCTACAGCACCACCCGGACCCGGTAGCGATGGGTAGGCATAACGTACGCTGACAGAGGCTGAGAGAAGTAAGTGGATCTCCCCTGGATTATTCTCATAGCCAGCGAACAACACGAGGGCGCGTCATGTGAACGCTGCTTAGTTTACACTGGCGGGGTGCGTTATTGGACTTCTCTTTCCCCTAACCCGATTCACAATGCGTTAACCTCCTACGCGTTATTGACACAGCGAGGGGGCTCCTGCTTACACAATGCTCCGGCGTTTGACCATATTTACGCCGCTTTAAACTTTAAATTTTATAATCGGCAGGGAGCTGCCATAGACACTTTTCCCGCATACCTTTCCGTTTAGCGGCAATAGCCAGGGGCGACTAACACGCCGTCAAGCGGTACCTGTCCGTTAAGCAGTAACAGTCAGGAGCGATTAACACGCTATTCTGCGACCAGCATTGCACATAAATAGTGCTTTTGCTCATTTAACAATCCACGTACTGGGCCCCCCAGACCAAGGGACAACAGTTACCTCTACTCCTGGGGTCGATAATCTTAACGCGACAGTTACACCCTGGTCTCTGGGCTCATGAGTCAGATTACTCTCCTAATACTGTCACTACATCTTTATCAGCTTAACACCAGATACCTCCAGCCTGCTTATTACTCGCGAGGAGGCATCTTACCTAAACATACAAACTAACCACTCTTCTACAAACTAGCACTTTACTTGCTTTCTTTTATAGCCTTAAAACTCTATGGTTCCCCTTTGATGTCAGACCTACCGGGTACTGTTGACACCTATACACCTTGACCATTAGGTGAGTAACAGGTGACCCTAGCCACAGGTCATTGACCGGGGGTCCTGAAGAAACTGCTGCTGTTTTTAAGTCTATGTATGATGTGTTTATATGGTTTTTAATTTGTGATTTAAGATAACACATACTGGTCACTAATCACTACTAGTATGTCACCTTATCCACATGAACACTGCGTGCTCACGGTCACAAAAGGGTTACTTGTTGTCACTGATTTTTGGTAACGATTTCTTTTGTCTCCTCTAGGCAAGAGCAGTACCATACAGGTAGTACAACTGTAAAATTAACTGATACTTTATTAGGTCATGTATGTTTGAGATAGTAGTAACGAATTAGGTCCTGAAGAATCGCAGCCAGTGTGCGTAGGCGAGAAACATGTTGACCCCACGATATGCAATGTAGTCCTGGATCGTGACGTGGAATCCTAATTTCCTGCGATCACAGGCTACCCACTGTTTTTACTTGTGGCAGGGGACCACCAGAATAAATTGATCTCCGGTACCTTGTGCCACATTTTAAACCCACTGACTTATACTATCCCTTCCCTTCTGGCCCCTCACCCCCACTTCACTCAGAGGCAGTTGGATAAAAGCTCTCCCCTAAAGAGCCCCTCTTTGAGGTGAGCCCGTTGGGCATTGCACCGCCTGCCCGACGAGGAGCATTGCCGATGATGAAGCATGACACTCGCAAGGGTATGTGAGGCCATTACATCCAACAAATTGGATACCCAGGGGAGCACTCCACTGAGCACTACCCCTGCCCTTCCCGTGACCACCCTCTCTTCCTTCTTTCTTCTTCAAGGAACAGCCTAGTCGCATTGTCAGTTACTGTCTTTTGGGGCTCTGACTACGGCTGGACCTTCCATTCTCGAGTTTCCGTGAATGGTAATCCGAGCCCTTGGATCTTAACCTGATCCACTACCTCCCCTTGCATTGACATATCCTTCGGAGGGAGTCGGGAAATTAGCGACTCTGTTCCTGTGCAAGTCTTGGTGGTAAGAGTTTCGCTTCAGACCTTGACAGATTGAAGTGCCTACGTGTGATACTTGCACCCGAACAGAATGGCCGAGGGCATTAACTTACAAACTCTGGGAACAGTCTTAGAGGCTATTCAAAAGGAATTGGTAGCAGTTAAAGAAGATAATCGGAGCCTTAGAGAAGAGATTATGAATTCCAGGAAAGAAACCGCCGAGTTAGCTCAGAGAGTAGGACAACCACTAGGTTCAAGAAAGGAAAATGTGAATACCCTAGGTGAAGGTTCCAACAGACTAACCACACAAGTAATTCATTCTTTATCCCCAGTCATTCCTTTAGCCCCTCCTGAACGATTTAGCGGGGACCCCCAAAAGGCGCAAATATTCTTGACCCAATGCTCTCTTCACTTTATGTGCCGCCTTTCCATTTTCCCAGATGCGCAGTCTAGAGTGGCGTTTGCCTTGTCATATCTGGGCAGTGACGCAGCATCATGGTCAATGCCATTAATTTCTAGAGATGACCCCATTCTGCAGAATTAAGAGGAGTTCAAAAAAGAGTTTCTGCGAATTTTTGACAGACGGATAATCTCCCAAGCCGTCGACAATGAGTTACTGGAACTACGTCAAGGTAATCGTGATTTGGTGGCCTACCTGGCCCAGTTTAACAAACTGATAGTTGAAACAAATTGGCCGGAGAGTAAAAGAGCCGCAGTGTTTTATCGTGGGTTGCGTGCCGAACTCAAGGATGTCCTAGCCCAAATACCTAACAGACCTACAGAAATTTCTGAATTAGTGGACTTGGTATTAGAAATCGATTTTCGCCAAGGAGAAAGGAGAGGTGAAAAAAAAAATATTTTAAACCAGTTGTGCAGAGATTTGATAGAGCAAAATCTGAAAGCATTCGAACTGGAGATGGACCATCCAATCCGGAGCCGATGCAGATTGGAACGATCAGGGGTCCTTTAACTAAAGAAGAAAAAGAGAAAAGAAGAGCTGGAAATCTGTGTGTGTGTTGTGGCTCCAACAGACATTTCGTAAGAAATTGTCCAAAAACAACCAAGACATCATTTAAACCGAAGGGAAACTTGCAGCACCACCTGTAGGAGGAGTTGGACAGGTGGATGCTGAGCAAGAATCAACTCCAAAAGAACACCGGTTGGCAAATACCTTGCAGTCCTCTTCACCCCACTTGATTTTGTCCATGGTGATCAGATTTCGGGAAATCACCTTGACTGAAGTTTCCGTGATGATAGACTCCAGGGCTACTGGGAACTTTTGCGATTTAAAATTCGCCACTAAGATTGGATTGAGAGCAATACAAAAGGACAAGAGCGAACCTGTGCGAGCAGTTGACGGTACTAACCTCTCGTCTAGACCAATTGTAAGCCATACTAAACCGATACAAAGGATTTCGATTGATGGCCATGAGGAGATAATTCAATTCAATTCAATTGACGCACCACAGTTTCAGCTGATTCTAGGATTACCGTGGTTAACAGAGCACAACCCTACCATCAATTGGTGTGCACAAACAATAAATATGGACTCTACTTACTGTAAGGAGAACTGACGGCCGCAAGATGGCCGCTGGTCAAGAGCTCTAGGGAAGAGCTCTGGGGTCAGGGATCTCCTAAATGGAATAAATCCCCGATTAACCCTGAAAGCGACCCAGAGCGACCGAGGGCATCACTACAGGAACAGTGTGGATCCAAATCAAAAGGCTCAGGGAAGAAAATCACGTGTGCAAACGGGGTCAGTAAACAACAAGGCAGACCCTGCTTACCGGACTCCAAGGACGGCGGACATCGGAAGACTAGCACTGCGGCTGGACACTCGGAAGGAGGGCGGATCCGCGGCGAGTGCACTGAAAGCCACCCGACATCTGCTGGGCTGTTCGGTGGTCGAGATAGGAGGCTTCCGCGCTGAGAAATGCAGGGAGTCTGAGCCTGCGCCTCCGACGACGGAGGACAAGATCCGTCACGACAATCGAGAGGAGCGGAACAACCTCTGAGAACGACGGACAAGGTATGAGCGCCCCTGCCCCATCGCGCGACGCGGCGCCCCCTGAATGCATTCTGCGTGTATCTACTCGGGGGAGCAGAGGGCGAACGGAGAAAGCGGCACGCCTGACTTTAAAATGGCGGCCGCTGAAGACACTACCTAACAACATCACGATCTCCTCGGCAATGCCCACAATTGCAACCAACAAGAGAGAACAGCGAAGGGAGTGAGAGCATACGGAGGATATGATGAGCAGTCCTCTTATAAGAGCGGAGAAAGTGAAGGCCAAGGAAATGATCTAAGCACCACATCACCAGCAAAGAACTGGGCCATAGACATTGTAAAGGGACTGCAGACTCAAAACCACCAATAGCATTAACACAGGGCATAGACACTGAAAGAGGACCTTTTATATAAGAAATCAAATGGGAACTAACTACAGAAACAGAAACGGCGGACATCTTGGAATGGCTAGCTTCACCCCAGACTTCTCCTAACTCATTAATTGGAGAGTTAACGTAATACCTATGGCACGGTAACTGATATATAAAGATGTAATTGGTGTTTATCAGATGAAATAACACTTACCACGAAATACTGGTACCTGATATATTCTCGGATATATTCTCCAATTACTGAAGCCAAGACAGTGTCCAGCACTGTACACCGACAAGGGACCAACTCAGATCAAATCATCATAAGACCGACAACAGGAAGTGAAAATGGATGAAAGGGACCAAGGGACGACTGGCCCTAAAGCGCAGAGCATAAAATATCCTTCTACCCTATCCAAAAATGCTGCCAAAAAGTTTAAACACAACACATTGAGAAAAAACCCGGACACACTGTTCGCCGACCCATACTTCGATATAGTCAAAGGCACCATAACGAATGACTTGATTTTCCACACAAATAAAACAGCGAAATGGCGTAATGCCATTACAGAAATGCTGATCATAAGAAGTATGAAAAACATCCCACATGGCACAAAAATAATGACCACTCAATCAAGAAGCTGCAATGCTGATCTATGCATCACTTTATACAAAACGGGAATAGTGCTGATACAAGCTGCTAATAGGGACCTTGAGGAATTCGAAAAGATTTTCCTAACAATAAAAGTAACGCTGGAGAAACCAAGATACCAACTACCCTTGACCCCACGTGAAGTCACATGTGACAATAGTGATAATTCAACTAGAGACGTCAACCGACCCGGGGACCACAAGACTCAAACTTCCAGCTTTAGAGATATAACTGAAAGTGTAAATGCAACCCACGAGAATAATACAGAAAGAACACAGAGGCCTTCCAAGCGGACAAACGAAGAGCAGGGCCAGGTCCAAAGAGAAGAGATGATGACGCCACCAGGTGGTGTAAATCTGCCTGATGAAGACACCTCAGCTCCGAGCGAGTCACTACAGGACTCGTTACCCCGCTCAAATCCGATATCAGAGCCGAATTTATCCCCACCCACAAAGTTATTACTTAGACCACTCAACATAGATAACTCGCAGGACACCTCAAATAGAAGCGAGAACAACAACCATACCGAAGATACTAATGATGGAACTGTGAGAATGAGAACTGATCAGTCTCGGAGAAGAACAAAATACACTACCCGAATGGCAGATCTATCCACACCAAGAAATCATCCCGAAATCAGAAAGAAATTAAGGAGCTTCAGAAAATAGTAGGCAACTTGGCACAAGGCTCGAGGAAAATCTCACATGCAATCGAAATGATGTGGGAGCTGACGGTAAGCACGCACTCTAAGGTTTCGCATATCCAGGATCTAGTACTCTCCGCACAAAAAAAGAATGACGAGATGGCTTTGTCACATAAAAATAGGCTCAACAGACCAGACAGGATAAACCCCTCATCAAATGAAGAAACATTGGCCTTACTCCGAACCTATGATCGACCAGCCAGGGAAAGGGAGGAGAGAATTAAAACTGTACCAATTGATTCCAATAGAACTTCCAGAAAGAATGACAGGAAAGCAATCCACCTCAATCTACAACATATCCAGTTAACAGCAACTGAACCCGAAGCTGGGAACCTCCTTAACTCGGATAAACCACTGAAATGCCTTCTACTCAACTGTCGTTCAGCAACTAAACATGCATCAGATATAGCAGCCCTCATCATCAGTAAGGAAATCGACCTGGCAATACTTACGGAAACATGGCTAAAGGAATCATCCGCTCCTGCTATTGATCTCCTAGTACCACCTCATTATAACATTGTGAGATTAGATAGGCTAAGAAAAATAGGAGGAGGTATAGCATGCATTCACCGATCAGAGATAGACGTCAACTTGATACAAGCCGACCCCTTAGAATCATGTGAATATCTGGGTCTGAATATAAAATCTTCAAACAATCAAAAATGCAACTTGCATGCATTTTACCACCCACCAGGAGAGAACGCCAAGTTCACAGAGGAACTAATAGAGATCATAACGGCCAATTCCAATCCAGAAGTCAACAACATATTCCTAGGAGATTTTAATTTACACTGGGATGACGGCAAGGACAAACTGGTCAATTTGGTTAAAGAGTTCCTCTCCGAACTAAACCTCACACAAGCATGCACCCAACCTACCCACGTGCAAGGAGCGACCTTAGATTGGATTATTTCAAGAAACAAAGAGTCAACAATCCGTGCTATAGACCCTTGTGATTGGTCGGACCACCACGCCATAACTTTCGTGATTCCCTCAGTGAAAAAGGGTAGGTCTGTGCAACCCCACAGGACCAAAAAATTGATCCGAGATACAAGAGAAGCGAACATTGAGCTATTGGCTGAAAGATGCGAGAGAGGCCTCAAGCCACCCAGTGACCTGCAGAATGTAAGCGAACTGACTGATCACTACTTAACCTCAATTGGAAATATAGTCAATGAAACTATGCCACTAAAATTGAAAAGGACTACAGATAAGCCAAAGAATCCGTGGTTCAGTGGGTCTCTGAATGAAGACAGGCGCAAGTTGAGAACTGCCGAAAGGAAATGGAGACAACACCCTTCATCACCAGAGCTGAAAGCCCTCAGAAAAATCAGAAAGGATTATAACAAAAAGGTAATCAATTCCAAAAAAGAATTTATAAGAGCAGAACTTGACAATGCCAAAAACAGGCCAAGAAAACTTTTCGAGATCCTAAAGCAGCAATCCGATAAACAAGCCAAATCGACTCAAGAGAACGCAAAATCTCCACTAAGCTGCGAGGAATTCTCTACATTTTTCTTAGAGAAGTCCAAAGCGCTAGAGGTAGAGCTCGCAATGGCCGCAAGGATCCTCCCGACCCAACCTCGACTGATGAGCGAGACCGCAGGATTCAGAACAGGACACAGCACAGAAACAGCGATCCTGCACATTGCTGATGACGCACTACAAGCCCTAGACAAAAATCAAGCTTGCCTATTGATTCTCCTTGACCTGTCTTCTGCGTTCGACACGGTAAATCATGAGGCACTTCTGATCAGGCTACAGGACAGGATGGGATTATCCGGAAACGTCCTGAGCTGGTTCAACTCTTTCCTAAGTAACAGATCTCAACGATTCATGGTTAACCAAGCAATCTCCGCCCCATGTCCCAACGCAATTGGGGTCCCGCAAGGCTCAACACTATCCCCAGATCTATTCAACCTGTATGTCGAACCCCTCACAGACATTCTTCGGAATTCAAAGATATCCTACCACATGTATGCAGATGACACGCAAATATACCTAAAGATCGCCTCCCTTGAAGACATAGATCTACTCAATGAAACACTAAGGATGACGGTACAATGGTTAACTTCCAATCATCTGAAATTAAATGCCCAGAAAACCGAATTCTTGCTAATCTCACCTCCAAGGAGCCACCCAGAAATAAAGGAATGGACCAAATTGGTGACTGCGCTAAACTGCACACCTACCATAGTCAACTCTGCCAAATCACTAGGAATCACATTAGATGAGAAACTCGACATGAAAGCCCACATTAATTCAATGGCAAAAAGTGCCCGCTTCCATTTGAACTACCTAAGAAAACTAAAACCTTTCATCTCAGAAGCAGATCTAAAACTAGCTGTACAATCCCTAGTAATATCCAGGATAGAATATGGATGCTCTACCTTAACTGGCCTACCCAAAACTTCCACAGCACCTCTAAAAGCCTGTCTCAACGCTGCGGCAAGACTCATCACTGGATCTAGGAAATTTGATCATATATCGCCTCACCTGAAAGCACTAAACTGGCTACCTTTTGAGGCTAGAGTTCAAATGAAGATAGCTTGTATTACTCACAAAGCGGTGCACCATAACACCCCAGGATACCTAGCCAAGAAAATTAAGCTATCGGGAGGAAACAGACCAGGGAGAAGCGCCAAGGAGCTGCTGCTGAGACCAGCCTTCTTCCGAAAGAAAAAGACTTATGACCGAGCATTCTCTGGAGCTGCCCCCAGAGTCTGGAACTCACTCCCCCCTAGCATTAGGAAGATTCAAAATATTGTACAATTTAAACGTGAAATGAAAAGCCTAATGATGAGTAAATACCTTGCATAGGGAAGCCGATAGATCGCTGGTATGAACTATTTCATTAACGGAAGGGTGGCCTCCACATGAACACTATCGCTGACATGAGACTGACGCCACACACAAGCCTCGGCGGTATCCGCCAAACTATATAATCTATATAACCTCTACCTCAACTTATCGACTGATGATTGTCTCTATCACTTCTTTTTACCATTTCCACATGTGTTTGGAAGATATATAGTTAGACACTCTATATAGCCATAGTCTCTGTTATCTCTTATTTATCTGTTGTATATCGATACCGAATTGAAATGTATAACCTGCCTCGATGTTAAGCGCTCTGATACCCACGGGTCTTGTTCGCGCTATACAAACTCTAAATAAATAAATAAATAAATAAACTGTTTTTGGGAAAACAATAAGTGTTGCGAGAATAATCCTGCTCACTCTTTATTCATGACTGGTGCATCAGTGTGCATTATTAACTCCCAGGAAATTCCTCCGGAATACCAAGATTTTGCAGATGTCTTCGGCGAGAAAGAAGATGAACAATTGCCCCCCCCCCATCATGCGTATGACTGTAAAATTGACTTGGAGCCTTGTGCCAATCTGCCATGCAGTCGAGTCTATGCATTAACAGAGAAAGAACATCAGCATCTGAAGGAATATTTGGATAAGTATTTGGCAAACGGTTTTATACGGCCGTCTCAATCGACGGTGTCCTCGCCTTTGTTTTTTGTACCGAAGAAGGAAGGAGATCTGAGAACCTGCATTGATTATCGCGCTATAAATAAAATCACAAAGAAGAATCGTTACCCACTCCCTCTCATCTCAGTCTTATTAGATCAAGTCAAGGGAGCCCAAATTTATACTAAATTAGACCTAAGAGGTGCCTACCATTTGATCAGAATGAGGGAGGGCGACGAGTGGAAGACCGCTTTCAGAACAAGATTTGGGTTATTTGAATACCAAGTCATGCTATATGGTCTGTGTAATGCCCGGTGGCCTTTCAGCATTTTATCAATGATATCCTCAGTGAATACATCAACCAATGTGCAATAGTATATATTGACGACATTTTAATTTGCTCCAGTGACAAAAGCAAGCACCCAGAACAAGTGAGAAGAATTTTGCAAAGGCTCAGAGAGAATCGACTATTTGTGAAATTGGAAAAGTGTGCTTTCATTGTCTCTAAGGTGGAATTTTTGGGATTCGTTCTTTCACCAACTGGTATGAACATGGACGAGAGAAAAATCAAGGCAGTGGTTGATTGGAAATCTCCTGTAAGTGTGAAAGAGGTGCAGAGTTTTATTGGCTTCGCGAATTTTTACAGGAGGTTTATCAGTGAATTGTCAAGGAAGATACTAGACTGCTGAGGAAAGGGATTCATTTCTAATGGACAGAAGAAGCTGAAGAAGCCTTTAAAATGTTGAAGAAAGGTTTTACCTCAGCCCTAGTACTTTTACATACGGATCCATCAGAACCATTTTATGTAGAGACAGATGCTTCGGATCAGGCTATTGGTGGAGTATTATCGCAGAGACATAAGGAAATGGGACAACTGCATCCAGTCGCCTACAGATCAAGGAAATTAACACCAGCAGAAGTGAACTACACGATAACTGAAAAATAGTTACTAGCAATTAAAGACACATTCAAGGAATGGCGACATTACCTTATGGGGACTAGGCATCAGGTTACAGCCTTTACCGATCATCGGAATTTAAAGTTTTTGAAATCAGCTAAAACTCTAATGCCCAGACAACTCAGGTGGTCACTGTATTTTTGGGAATATGATTTCGTAATCACCTATCGACCTGGGGCTCAGAATGGAAAAGCAGATGCCTTGTCCAGGTTGGGAACCAACATCAACAACCCTCGAGAAGAAAGTCAGACAATAATACCAGATTCAAGAATCATTTGTACCACTACACCCGTCACAGTGAAGTAGCAGATTGCCCAAGCCATGAACCCAATAGAGAAATTCAACACTAACTTCCTTATCACAAAGGAGCTCTGTGCTTACCCACTAAAGAATTACAACATCAAGTAATGTACGATTGTCATGACTACCTCATAGCCGGACATAAAGGTGAATCTAAGACTGAGGAACTAGTTAAGAGACATTATTGGTGGCCTCGAATTGTTACTGATATTGAGAATTATGTTAAGACTTGTGAAGTCTGCGCTCAGGGAAATCGGAACGACAGGCCCCGAAAGGGTTGTTGCAGCCTCTGCCCACTCCTCCTGGTCCCTGGCCAACACTCACGTCGGATTTAATAGTTGATTTGCCTTCCAACCAAGGTTATAGTACGATTTGGGTGGTGGTGAATGTATTTTCCAAAATGGCACATTTTTTGGCCTTAAAAGGGGTCCCAACAGCTAAGCAGCTAGCCAATCATTTCACTACACACATAGTCAGAATACACGGTATTCCAAGGGTGATCATCTCAGATCGAGGTTCTCAATTCCTGTCCCATTTTTGGAGAGTTTTTCTGACGAGTTTAGGAATTGAGGCTCGTTATTCCTCCAGTTACCATCCCGAGACGGATGGTCAGACAGAGAGGATGAACCAAGAATTAGAGCAGTATCTCAGGTTATTCCTTCTGAAACAAGATGGTGATTGGTCAGATTACCTCTGGGCGGCCGAATTTGCACACAACAATGTTAGAAATGTTTCTACGGGTTATTCTCCATTTTATCTAAATTATGGTCGGCATCCAAATTCTACTGTGATCCATACAGAAATCTCTGTTCCAGCAGTAAGAGAATTAGTAACGCATTTAAAAAAGATTAATCAAGATGCTTCCCAAAATTTAGAACAAGATAAAAAGAAGTACAATATTTATGCAGACAAAAAGAGAAGAGAGGGTCCTAGTTTACAAGAAGGTGATGATGTTTGGTTAAGCACTAGAAATCTGAGGTTAAAAGGGAACAGAAAATTTCTACCTAGATTTATAGGTCCTTACCCAATTGAGAAACAGAAAAACTCTGTAACCTATCGTTTGAAACTACCAGCTAAATGGAAAATTCACCCTGTTTTTCACGTTTCATTACTGAAAAAGACATCACCAGATCTACGAAAAAGTTTACCACCAAAGCCTATCCAATTTGAATCTAGAGTAGAATATGAAGTCAAGGAAATTCTGGACTCCAAGAAGACTAAAGGACAGCTATATTATTTGGTATATTGCAAAGGGTACGGGCCCGAAGAACGGTCTTGGGAATGCTGGTTGGATGTCCATGCCCCCATATTAGTGAAGGTTTTCCACCAAAGTTGTCCAACCAAACAAAGAATGGAAGGATTTCCTTTGTTGGGGAGTACTGTCAGAACTCCTAACCAGACAGTTACTGCTACATCAACCTTCAAATCCAAACCGCGCTGTTTTAGCAAAAGGAATAATTCCCAGAACATTGCTTGGAGGGATCTGAATCATCGGCGGAATTCCAAGATGGCCGCCGATCATGATGATGAGGTGACAGTCTAGTTGACATGTTTTCCACAGGTGCCTGAGTTACGGTGAAGCGCGCGATCACAACCTAATGCGCACTTCACTAAAGAAGCAACCGCAGTTGGACGAACGTTTCCAGAGTTCCGAGACTTATTCCTTGTTCCAGCGAAAAACGGTATTTGACATTCTCTTTCATCGTGCACATAAAGAGAGCGCAATGTAGGGGAATTTCTTGAAGAAACTAAATGCTACCTGTCGAGCGGAGATTCCTTTTCAAGCAGCGTCTTCAACTTGAGGCCTCCACCGGCAGAAGCTCCTGAGGAGAAGAGAACAATTCAAGATAAGTTATTTGAATCATATTCCATTTATTTGGCTTTGACAATTGAATTTCTATGTAATTAAAGATTGAGAAAGAAGTGACTTTCGAAGAATACTTATCAGAGAATAGCGAATTCTTGGACACCCTAAGAAAAAAAGAAAAAACGGACATAAGTGTTAGTATAGTCAGGATGGAGATATTATACATAAGTAGGAATATCTAGGTATTTAGAGTAGATAGTTAGCACGCATAATTAGTATAGATTAAATTAGGTATTTAGGATAATTAGTTAGGCATACATAATCCAAGTAATAGGATTTAGGTTCAAGACAATATTCTTTCAGTTCAAATTAAGAAGAATATCGGTTGATTAAAAGTCTACTAAGTTAACTAAAAGGTAAGAGACAAAATAATAAGATTATCTTGTTAAACAGCTGTCATCATTAAGAAGTGATAAAGACTAGAGAGAGAGAGAGCAAATATCAAGAAAAAGAAGAGAAGCAAGTTATCTGGAACATAAGGTATAAATAGATAAGATAAAGAAATAGAGAGTAGTGTAGGTCAGGAAATATGTTAATGTTGTTTCTTTAATATAATTTAAGGTTTCTCCGAAGTGTATGTCTACGGGACGGACTAAGCAAGAGAAGCAGCAAGAACAGTTCCAGAGCGGTCTCTTCTGTTGTTTTCTTATTTTATCCACTCCCCCTTCCCCCTGAGGGGTTCCTAAGGGTCAAGTTTTATAACGGACTCTGAGGCATCCTTCGGAGGGAGTCGGGAAATTAGCGACTCTGATCCTGTGCAAGTCTTGGTGGTAAGAGTTTCACTTCAGACCTTGACAGACCCCGGCTGAGATCCATTGGGCGTACGTCTTACAGTGACCATTGGGTCGATTCAGAGCTTAGCATTTGGAGCCTGGAGATTTTTGCTCGGTAAGGTCGCTAAAGCTGCACTCTTGATTTTTGGCCAAAATTCTGGTTTGGTTTAGGTAATATGTGTGTTGCGACATACATAGGCTGGCAACGAGGGGATTTTTCTCTAACTTTTGAATTCTTGAACGGTACTGTATTTGTGATAAGTACTATTTTGTTATAAGATTATATTTATTATAATATTTTTGACATGCCTGTTTCAAGCACGCTTTGAAGGATGTGTTGCTTTCTTGGAGGTACCAACATGGATTTAGAACAATGTCATCCGGCTCCCCCTGAGGAAACATCAAATAGGCATATGTACATTAAAAACGGTATTTCTTCCATATTGTATAGTGCACTGTGGAATAAATACTCCAAACAGGATCCTGATCTACGATGGTCAATAAATGGGTCATTTGATCTTAGAAAGATTCAGTATGTGGAACAATGTGTGTTTAAGCGTAAAAGCGGACCAGATATGTTTGACTGTGTACAAATGTGGGAGAAAGAAGCGCATGAGAGAGTGAGAAAAGAATAAGCTTTATCAGAAAAAGAACAGTGCAAAAATATCTATGTGAAAGCGCTGGAAATGAAAAATAAAGAAATTAAGGAACTAAAAGAGAAAGAGGATAGGGAGCGTCGTTTACAAGTAAATGGCCAATACCCTGTCCGGCGCCCCCATTATCCTCTACTTAATCAACCTCAGGATGATTCAATTTTTGTAAGATCGATCTCGGCCCCCATATACTTTTCCCTCTGCACCCGAGGACGAATCAAATGATGATAAATCTCGCTTAGATCAGACAGGGACAGATGCAGAAGGTAAACAGCATACTTGCTCTTTCTTGACCGCTGACCATCGGACACTCTTAGATCTGCTGCCCGTAAAGAAGCTCGTGGTACCATCTCTGCTCCAGATATTATAGCAATGTTCAGCAATGGCCAGAATCGGAGCGGTTATATTTTGCAGAGTCGTTTACTGAAGAAGTAATAGCAAATTTTAGGAAACATTCCACAGAATTAGAGCCTGTTGATATAAAATCTGACAATAAACAATTGAGTGACAGTCTTTTTATCCCTTCCCAGGTAACCGATTTAATTCGACTAGTGGTTAAACTACGAACTGATGCGTTCTGTTTGCGAGAGAAGAAATAGGCAGCTGCTATGGCTGAATAAACAGTTCACACCCCGTGTCGCAGGAGTCAGATCCAGGGACAGATAAGGATAATGTGGCTCATGAGAAACCAATGCGTGAACCTTTATATGACCCACCTAGGGGTGTGGGAACAAGTGACAATAAAGATTCAACTGATGCAAACTGGTATTTTATTTACAATTGTGTCTATACTCCCTGGATTAGAGTGGATGTTATGGCTCTTAAAGCTGATATGCCTGCCCCCGAAAAATCCGGCTGCATTTTATGAAGAAGTTGAAGAAGCTATTAGTTCTTGTACTATGACTTTGCCTGATATTGACATGTTTTTTTGCTTATCTTACCCCATGATATGTGGAGATCCATTCGTAAAGTAGACGATCATACCTCTTTTGAAGATATTTGGAAGGAAATAGAGAGAAAAGATGCAGAAAGAGAACCCGCACAGAAACCGCAACCAGAGATATTAGACCTTCTGAAGGCTATAATAACTCAATTGAACACCCTAATACCTCCTAAAAAGATAGATTGGACTAGGTTAGCGTCCTGTAAGCAGAAAGCAGATGAGTCAGTTTCTGATTTCTTTACACGTTTTTAGGAGACATTCCATGACTTTAGTGGGCAGTCATTGACAGATGACATGGGCAAGCATCTGTTTGTTGACAAATTTGTCACGAACATGTTGCCAGAAATAGCTAGCCGCCTAGAAGCCAGTGAGAGTTCATGGACTGCATCTTCCCCAGTCTGTCTTTTGACTATGACTCAGTATTATGAACGTCAAGAATTTGAAGCAAATGGCAAGGAGGATTAAAAGGCTAAAGATTTAAAGACAAAAGTTATGTTGGCTCAGGTTTATGGTCCATCTTATAGAGGTGGTGGTAGAGGTGGAAGTGCGATGTATCGTCCTGGTGCACCCTCTATCCCTCGAGCTACTTTGTCTTCCGATCAGTGTGCTTATTGTAAGGAGAAAGGACATTGGCGTTCTGAGTGCCCACTTTTGCAAGGTCAGCAGTATCAGCGTGGTAGAGGAAAAATGAGAAGCCTCCCAGGGAGTCTAGGAAATAGGGGAAGTTTGAATAATCGCACTAGGTTTGAGGCAGTAGAGCATACTCAGAATTCTTCTAATACTTTCGACAGGCAAAATCAATATCAAATGTCTGATTATTCGACAGATAATTTGAGGGATTCCAATTATGCATAGGAATGGTCCCTGCTGTGCTTACCCATGCTGTTTTCTGGCTACATCTTTTTACCTGCTGCTGACGCTAAACCAGGAGGGCAGCTAACACCCTGTCAAACTCCAACGCCCAGAGTGCAAGGGGAGTCATCCCAGGTGTTACTGACAAGGGGGAGGCCCCGGATGATCTTGGCGCATAAAGCGCGGCCTCTTCCCCCATAGTATGAGTTCCTGCTGTGCTTGCCACGCTGTTTTCTGGCTACATCTTTTTACCTGCTGCTGACGCCAAACCAGGAGGGATTGCTATTACTGGCAAATATTGAGCCCCCGGCGCTGCCCGCAGCTAACACCCTGTCAAACTCCAATGCCCAGGGTACAAGGCAAGTCGCCCCAGGAGTTCCTGACGAGGGGGAGGCACCGGATGATCTTGCCGCATAAATCGTGGCCTCTTCCCCCGTAGTGTGGGTCCCTGCTGTGCTTGCCAACGCTGTTTTCTGGCTACATCCTTTTACCTGATGCTGACGCCAAACCAGGAAGGATTGCTATTATTGGTGAATATTCAGCTCCGGGCGCTGCCTGCAGCTAACACCCTGTCGAACTGCAAAGACCAGGGTGCAAGGTGAATCGTCCCAGGTGTTCCTGACGAGGGGGGAGGCACCGGATGATCTTGGCGCATAAAGCGCGGCCTCTCCCCCCGTAGTGTGGGTCCTTGCTGTGCTTGCCCACGCTGTTTTCTGGCTACATCTTATTTCCTGCTGCTGACGCCAAACCAGGAGGGATTGCTATTACTGGTGAATATTCAGGCCCTGGTGCTGCCCGCAGCTTACACCCTGTCGAACTCCAAGGCCCAGGTAAAGACCACATAAACGTATTTTGATGTAAAACCGACATAACGCTAGAACGCACTTAGTTGAGTCCACGGTAATTTTTCCTCATCCTTACTTTCCAGGGTACTACAGGTACTCACCTATATCAAGAGATACGCGAACACTTCGCTTTGATAGTAAGTAACATCCGCCTGACACCCCTATGTTACTTATGGCCACATAGCGGTAAGAAGCTAATGCCGCCTCCTTTTCTCAACCCGTTTTACTGTTATACGACATCAAGCCCCACTCTTCAAACTAAGACAGAAGCAAAGTGCAAAACAAATCTGCCTCTGTAAGTAAAACCAAGCAACCTTGACAAAAGCTATACGCTGAGAAGTGGTGTGTGTTTTAAAGGGTTTTCGAAAGTCTTACTTGGTTAACCTCGTTCCTTGTTGTTTTTTATTGTAGTCTCTGTGAATAATTAAGTTCATAACTTATAAGGTAAGAGACCTTGCCAGTCGCTCCACAATTAAACAAAAGAGGTCAAGGGCACCCCCGAGCTGACACACCTTTGTAATTCTGTTTTACAGCTATGTGGTCCTGATGAGAACTCCCCCTAATCCAGGGAGTTCGAAACGCGTAGACCAGTTCTTCATACAGCTTTAGGATTGTTCATACATGATATAAACAGAAAAATTCTGAAAAGTTATTCCATGGCTGTTAATATGAAATGTATATAATGAGAGGATGTATAGGAGTATTTTGTAGATAGATTGTTGTATGTGTGTAGGTATGTATGGGAAGAGTGTGAGAAGTAGTGAGAGTGCATAAAAAATGGTTGTTATAAGGTGCAAATGTAAATTTTTGTAAATATAAAATCTGTTCAAAATGAAAAATTGGTTTTTGATATGAGAAAAAAAAAAGAAAATTAGTAGATTTATTTCAGACTGAATAAGAAGTCTATGGTACATAATGTTTCATGTCAATACGTCCCTTCTAACAAGACCCCAAGAAAAAGTGGCAGTACTGGCAGTTATTTTATTGTATACCTGACGAGGGGAAGGCACTGGATGATCTTGGCGTCTAAAGCGTGGCCTCTCCCTCCGTAATGTGGGTCCCTGCTGTGCTTGCCCACGCTCTTTTCTGGCTACATCTTTTTACCTGCTGCTGGCGCCAAACCAGGAGGGAATGCTATTACTGGCAAATATTGAGCCCCCGGCGCTGCCCGCAGCTAATACCCTGTCGAACTCCAACGTCAGGGTGCAAGGCAAGTCGTCCCAGGAGTTCTTGATGAGGTGGAGGCACCGGATGATCTTGCCGCATAAAGCGCGGCCTCTACCCCCGCAGGGCAGGACGTGTTCGGGACGTGCCGGGTGAAGCCTGGGCCAAGGGCGGGCCCATCTGAGCCCATCAGAGACCGAAGGAGACTCGGCTGGGCCATCCCATTTACATCTGTCACAGCAGAAGCTGGTTAGCTGTATCTTTAGTTGTTTTGCAACTTTGCACTTCTATTACTTTTGTTATTATTTGTCTGTCGTCATCTTGAAGTCATGAGTAAGACTAAGCGGAAGGGGGGAGGAGGGCCAGGTGCTGTGGGCACTTTGGATGCATTTCTGTCGCGGGCTGAATCCGTGATAATCCATGAGATTCAGCTGACTGAAAGGAGACTTTCCTTAGCACCCAAAAGACTCCCCATAAAAGTCACCTCAACCCCACCGGCCTCTGTACACAAATCTTTTGTAGTAGCTGACCCCACCACCCAAGCGAGTTATATCTCCCCAGTGTACCAGCAAAAGGGGTCTACCCCAGTAGCCAGTTTAGTTAGTACCTCACCAACACCACCCGCATCACCGGCCAAGGTACTCACTCGTCAGCAAAGGTCTATATTGGCCCCTGGTGGGGAACCTATTTACAAAAAAAAGAAAGCACGTGGATTGCCTAAAACAACGCAACAGCCTTCCAAAATGGCAAAACGCAAGGCGGTACCACCTGGCAGTGAGGGTGGCCTAATGAATGTATTGACTTCAGATAACTCGGGTACTGTTGATACAAGTACAATTGACATAGACCAACAGACTCATTGTAATTCCGAGTCTGTCCTTTTAAAAAGGTTTGAAGATATGCTTATCGCCATGTTAGATCCGCTACTGTCAAAGCTGTCATGTATAGATAAAAGAATGGCTAAAATTGAGCAGTATTTAATCACTATTCCCCAACCCTCAAGCGAGGCTGCGCAAGTGGGACTGACTGAATCCAGACTTAATAACATGATTGAAACTAGACCACCTAATAATGTAGATGCTTGCCCACCACCTAGTGGTGACAGGGCTCTCATGGTCAATCCTATGGTTATACATCCACCTAATGTTAATACATCACATAGAGGGGACGCAATAGGTCTCCAGACACCCACGCTGTCACAAGGGGGGGGCGGCGAGCACCAGTATTTTTCTACATCTTCCCCCCGAAGCTACCCCTTATACCGTTGTACTACAAACGTACCCGTGCTTCCTCCTTACGCTGAAGAACACTGGTCATCACTCAAGAATAAGGCCCTCCATATGCTGAACTCTAGATCTGTTGTGGGCAACCAATTATTTAGTGAATTCAAAATGGTGCGAAGAATTCCGTGGGTTGGTAAATCCCAGAAGGCCTTTAGGGGAGACTGTGTGGTCCTAAGTTTTAGGTCCCCGCGCTTAGTCCAGACTATCCTAGATAGGGCAGGATCTGGGCATTTAAGCAAGGATGATATTCACATACTCCCGTTAGGTTTCTTCTATCGTAATTGCGTAGGCCATGCAAGAGGAAGGGTAGGAATAAGGGGCTCAGATCTGGTAACAGGGCCCTATAACTATGCGGTCCCCATACAAAATAGATTTGAAGCCTTTTCTACCCTGGAGGATATATATTGACTTGTCCTGAACTCCAGTATTATTAGGCCTGTCACACATCCACGTGAGGAGTCGGGTGTGGTTGAATGTGCAATAGGTACCAATAACTTAGGAGTATCTATATCAACTCCACTAACTGTTTATAGGAATGAGAGAACCCTGGTTGATAACTTGATGGGCGAGGTTGGGGAATGCAGACCATCGCTCACCAGTATTTCCTCATATGCAGGGGTCACTGGCCTAAGTGAAGCAAATCTTAACTGGCACTCTTTGTGCAATGGAAATAATGCCAGCCCTACTACAGGACTTAAACTAGCCTCCTGGAATATAGCAGGGTTAATATCAAAGATCTCTTCAGCAGATTGGTCTACTTTTATTGAAGGCCACGATATATTGACTTTCCAGGAAACATGGGCTATGGATCATGTTCATCGACAGGGCTACCTACATTTTATCCAGGAAATCACAAGGGGGTCAGAGGGGAAGACGGAAGGGGGACCTCACAACATGGGTGAGACAGTCAGAATTTTACAGGGCGGAGTAATTGTACATTGACAGCGGGGATATTTTAATAATCAGATTACAGATGGTAAATGTTCCTGATTTGCTGCTTATTAATGTTTACCCTAGGGAGATGCAAGGGGGAAAAGCTTCTCCCATTGTTGACCTTCTAGATATGTTTTTAAATGATCATAGAGGTGCAAATAATTTGATAATTGCTGGCGATTTTAACTGCTCCTTTGAACCTCTTGATGATAATGATGTTAATCTTAATTTTGAGGAGGATGCCCAGTGGAATATTCCACTTTTGGATCTTCCTCCAATCAAAAAATGGACAGGGGCAGCTCTGCAATTAAAAGTGTTTTGCATGGAACAGGGGGTTCGGGCTGCTAACGGGCGAACTGTCTCCGATAAGCAGGGCTCGCACACCTATAACAACGGGTTGCGTAGTAGTCGTATTGACTTTATTTTGCTTAATAAAGAATTTTGGCCCTCCAAAATAGATATGGTAGTTTGAGAGCACACCGAAAGCGATCACAACCCCCTAGTGCTTTCCATGCATCCCACAGGTATTCCTATTACTGCTAGTCAGGTGTCTGGAACTGGCCATGTGAAAGCACTTTTGACTAACGATACTAGGAGAGTTAAATGGTCAAATGTTATTAAAAAAGATGAGCATTTAGAGCAGATGAGTGAGCTGGGGGCCAGTGCAATAGTTATTCTTCAGAACTGTGCCACCCAAGAAGAGGCCAAACTAAAAGTTGGGCAGGTCCACGGTGAACAGTTCAATAAGCTTAAAGGCTTTTTTATTACCACGATTAAAAAACCTCAGAAACGCTCTAGATTTAAGGTGGCCGCATGGTATGATCAATTCTGTCGAACGGCCTATAGAATTTTAGCCAGGGCGATCAGATCTATGAATGGGGTGATATAAAAAATGCGAGGGCGGGGTATAAACTGGCTCAACAGCAAGCCAAAAAGGACTGGGACGAACAACACTGGGCGAGCTGCTTAAGGCATGTTCAGGGAGAAGCATGGTCACTTTTTGGCATTTAGTGAAATGGGGCAGGGGCGAACCAAGCCATATGCCAGTAAACCATGTAGCTCCCGACCAGTGGGTATCTCACTATAAGGCCCAGTTTGCAATTACAGATGAGGCACAGGAAAAATGTAATTTGCCACCCTATCATCCACCTTGTACTTTAGTAAGAAAGAGGTGGAAACAGCATTATTATCAGTCCCGAGAGGTAGAGCGCCTGGGCCTGACTGTATTCCCGCGGGTCTGTTCCTCAACGATATAACTAATTGGGCATCCTACATTCAGCTCATCGTGAATGCTATAGCAAGTGGAGCACCCATGCCGGACACATGGTCAGGAGTAGAAATTCCCCTATTTTTAAGAAAGGAGATCGCTCTAATCCAGGTAACTATAGGCCGATAAGCCTCATTGACTGCATACAGAAAGTTTCAGCTAGGATTGTACTGAGCCGAATCCAGGCCTGGATTGAGGATTATGATATCTTGTCTCCACTCCAGGTGGGTTTCCATTCATGCACCAGCACTATTGACCAGGTTTTTAGGTTTATTTTGATTTACTGGCATGTAGTAATTATAGGGGGGTACTATCTACGCAGCTTTTGTCGACATTAAGTTGGCTTTTGATCTTGTCCCACGCACTAAAATGTGGAGAGCCTTTATGGAATTAGGTATGTCTCTAGAAATATTGGCTTTCTTGGTTACTCGCAAAACACACAAGATGATGGACGGAATGTTGCACAATGGCAAAACATTCACCCCCAGTCACAGATCTGGGTTTAATCCATTGTTATTGTGCTCACCAAGCCACCCCAGTTCAGACATGGCCATATGCAAATCAGTCAAGGCCCTGTGCCTCATGGGAACAGTCCAGCCCGAACTGGCAAGCCTTGTCTTCCCTGGACCGGAATCAAGCATCCTAGGACCGGTTTCTGGCTATCAGCCGTCTTTAGCCAGGATAGCTTGACTACAGTGGCGTAGTGAGCACGGGACCCACATCTGGGCATACCCTTCCCACATAGGGTGAACAGCAAAACACACAAAATGATGGACGGAATGTTGCACAATGGCAAAACATTCACCCCCAGTCACAGATCTGGGTTTAATCCATTGTTATTTTGCTCACCAAGCCACCCCAGTTCAGACATTGCCATATGTAAATCAGTCTTGGCCCTGTGCCTCCTGGGAACAGTCCCCAACTCAAAGTTTCCCTATAGAGAAGGAGGTTCACCAGGGGTGCGTTTTAGAACCAACCCTCTTTTCCCTGTATATTAATAGGGTGGTACAGAACTTTCTGAACCACCCTACTGACGCACCTACTTTAGCAGGTATGAAGATCCCGTTGCTTATGTTTGCAGACGATACCCTATACTCTAAAAGACACAAAAGGGCTTACAGTCTGCCCTAGCGAGATTCGAGGAGTTTTGTCAGGACCATGATCTCCTAGTGAATGTGGAGAAAACTAAATTTATGGTCCTACATAAACATAAGGTCATAAAGGGTAGAGTTGAAATGAAGGAAGGTACTCTGGAACAGACTCAGAATTGTACTTATCTGGGGGTAACCATTGGTAGTAAACTCAGTTGGAAGCCTCAGATTGACCTACTTACCATCAAGCATGCCCAACTCTCAGGTGCCCTGCTGAAGGAGCAGCGTCTTTCTTACACCAAAACTATTGCTCCAGCACTAAAAAATATACAACTAAAAAATCAGTGCCTCAATTCTGTATAGGGCCGAATTGTGGGGCTTTGCCAATCTAGTTCCCCTTGTAAAAGCCCAAAACAAATTTTTGAGGTCATTAATTGGCCTCCCACCGTCTACGCCACTATTGCCCCTACTTTTAGACTTGGGTTGTTATTCTGTTGAAGATTTGGCACATTTTAGACCAGTGGCTTACTGGAGAATGCTCTGGATCACTTCAGAGCTTTCCCACTAAGCACAGGCTCTACTGGAAGTCAGGGATGCTGGCGGCATGAGTAAAATCCCGTGGATGAGGCGAGTAAAAACCACTCTTTGCGAGATGGGGATGAGTAGATTGCCGGTAAATCCCGTCGAAAATCCCTTCCCAGCAAAGAGTGAATTTAAGGCAGCATACTGGAATTCGCTTATAATGAAGCATTTTTCTGCCCTAACTAGACCCTTATTATCCAGATACTTTCTAGAGCATAAGCACGAAGCGGAGTATGAAGATTATTGGGATCTCATAACCTCTACAAAAGACAGGAAATGTTAACACCAATTTAGGGTGGGTTCAGTTCCCACTAATCTATTTGTTAGTAAATGGCACCCTCAACATGCAGTAAATGTCCATTTTGTCCAAGCCAAAATGAATCGCTGGCACACATTCTGTTCGCATGTCCAGCATATAAAACCACGAGGAACAGATAGCTGAAACCTCTATGCTCAATCATGGGCACTAGGCTAAGCAGTGAATCTTAAACACAACTACTAATGAATCCACAGTGATCGCTGTTGCCAAGTTCCTAGGCTGGATGTGGGTCATACGTGCAAATGAGAGGAGGCACTGTCAACTGTCCCCATGTACCCCCGTTAAGGGTAAACATATTCTGTATTTTGTACTGTGTTGTTATAGAACAGAATGAACCCAACCTGGTTTTTCATATGCAGGACTGTGAATATTTGTACATACCTTGGTGGCAGTCAAGCCTGAGTTCATCTTAGCAGTTTTTTAGCTATTTATTATATTTTTATGTATCCCATAATCGAGGACCTATATCCCTGTATATTATTGTTTTAATGCTTAAATCTGTCTGTATTTTGTCTATGTACTTCACTATTATGTTTTAAATGAAATTGTCTTTTGTGATTTTTAATCGAAATAAAGACTTAGGGGCACATGCATCATTGAAAATTGCATTCGCAAATGGTGCGAATTGCAAGAATCGGCCGTTCGCGAATGCAATTTGAACTCTTGGGATGCATCATAATTTTTGTACTTTTCACAATTTAAGAAATCGCAAAATTGTGATTTCCTAAATTGCGATTGCATTTAAGGAATCTCAAATTGAGATTCCTTAAATGCAATGCATCAAACTTAAAAAATTAGCGATTTCGCTAATAAGGGGAGCAAATTACCATGTAGTTGACCTTCGTGGTAATTTGCGAAAACTTAGAAAAATGCGCTAAAGTGCATTTCTCAAAGTTCCATTTTACACACACACATGCCCTTGGGGCATGTGTGTGTGCAAGATGTACTTATAGGCAGATTTCAGGGGTGCAACAGGGTGTCCTTTTGACACCCTCGCACCCTTGAAATTGCATTCTCAATTTGCGATTCTCTAATTGAGAATCGCAAATTGAGAATGTCTTCCCATTCATTCCTATGGGCCTCTAGGCCCATAGGAATGAATGGGGAGGTATTCCTTAATTGCGATTCTCAATTAGAGAATCGCAATTAAGGAATTTTAAGAAATCGCTATTTTTTTTGCGATTTCTTCATGCATAGCCTTTTGCAATTCCTTATTAGCGAATCCTTATTTTTCGCTAATAAGGAATCGCAAATGGCATTGTTGATGCATGTGGGCCTAAATGACTGACTGACTGACTGACTGCATAGGAATGCCTAGGATGGGGAAAGGAACCAGTTGAAATCCCAGTAGACCAAAAGAGCCCCTATGTAGATGCAAATGTCTTGGGTTCTACTGATCAGTTTCTAGTTGATACAGGAGCTACTCGTAGCGCTCTGTCTAAACAATTGGTTCCTAGGGCTCCCCTGTCTGGCTTAACAATAATATCGATAGGATTCGAAGGGACACCTTCCCTTAGCTCACTGTCACAGCCGATTGCATTTCATTCCCGGTTACCGGCACAGGCAGTCTGGCTGTGGGAACACGGGGCCGCCATCTTGAGGGAAGTAAGAGATCAGCGGGCTAGGCTTTGGGTCCCTGACTGTTTTTTAAACGCAATCTGGCGCGAGCGCACCAAAGGCGCGCCAAAGGCAAGCCCGTCTGCGCCCGTCCGCGATCGGACTGCGTTCAGTGCCAGCACCCCTGGTCCGGGGAGCACAGGTATTCAGTCAAAAATGTGCTACGATGGTCTGTTATTAATTAAGCTTAATCCTAACATTTACACACATTCATGCCTTTGTATCAGCCCTGATGCTCAGCCTCAGGAGCTCTACAAGGCTTGTCCAGGTAGTGGGAGCACAATTCCAAAGCTGTTGTTTCACACCCTAGAGATGGCGAGAAATCAACCAGCAAAGTTGGGGTGTGACACAGACACTGTTAACTGGATATGTGATCTGATGAATGTCAGATCACTGATTAAACATAGCACAGAGAGTGCTTCATTCATAGAAGGCGAAGACATTAAGATAGCGTTTATTACGGAATCCTGGACGGATAATGCATCGGGTCTGGACCTGACCAAGGCGACACCGCTTAATTTTGTTTGTTATACTTTGAATAGGCCAAAAGGAAGAGGGGTGGACTAGCTGTGATCTACCACTCTTCCATTATCTCCTCCTTTATCCCTGTAGAGGTGCAAGGCTGCGCGGTGTTAGACTTCTCCTTCCGTCTATCTCCCCAGTATACCCTCCAAGGATCACTTGTCTATAGACCACCAGGCCCCAGAGCCCGCTTCATTGAGAAGGTGGGAAAGATTATGCAAACAGGTATTATGGCGTGCTCCTATACCATCTTAGGGGACTTTGATTTCCATTTGGAAATCACAGCAGATCCAGACACAGCCAAATTGCTAGACTTGATGAAGTGTAGCAATTTAGAGCAACGGGTGATAGAGGCGACTCACCAGGCAGGACATATATTGGGTGGCAATTTTTCTAACAATCCATTTTTATGTATGATGGATATTATTCCGTTACCATGGTCGGACCACAAAGTCGTGGTATTTAATCTTAACACTCCCAAGCACCACCCTCAGAAACCAGTGGAAAAAAGGAAACTGGAGAAAAGAGAGTGGAAGAGAGTAGTGGCAGAAGATCTGCTTGACACACTCAACAAAACCTTAACTACGCCACCAGCAAATTAAGAATTGGCTACAGGTTCCTACAATCGCTGGTTAGTAACAGCACGAAACAAACTTGCTCCTATAAAAAAGTTCTACCCCACCAGAAAGCAACCCTCCACTCCCTGGTACACACAGGAACTGAGGGAACAAAAAGTGACTTGTAAACACCTGGAGAGAAGATGGCGAACGGAGTAAAAGGACAGTGATAAGGAGGAGTAGAAAAAAGTTCTCACCATATATAAACAGCAGATCCATCAGGCAAAGCTCCTATTTTTCTCTATGAAGATCAATAGAGCTACCAACTCTGCTAGGGAATTATTCAAAACAGTCACCAGTCTGGCCAATCCAGTGGCTATTTCTATCACACCTTGTCAGGCGTTATGTGAAACTCTAGCCAGCTTCTTTTATGCGAAAGTGAATACCATCTTTTCCGCTTTCACCAATGTAATTCTAAAAACCTTGGCAGACCAAGCAGATAACCTGCATCTAGAAAAGAAAGGGTTGCTGGACAAGTTTGTTCAACTTACCACCACAGAAACCGCTAACCTTCTGATATAGGTGAAATCGGGCTCCCCTTTGGATCCCTGTCCGATAGCAATCTTAAAGCTAGCAGCAGAGCCTGTCGCTCGAGTCTTGACACCCATTTTTAATGCGATGTATAGAGAAGGCTATTACCCATCGGACTGGAGAAAAAAACTCCAAAAACCGAACCTCGATATTAAAGATCCTAACAATTTCAGGCCAATATCCAGACTTCAGATACCAGCGAAAATTGACGAGAAACATATAAACACGCAGGTTAGCCAATTTCTGGAATTCGCACAAGCCCTTGACCATACGCAGTATGGCTTTCGAGGGGGCCACAGTACAGAAGCAGCACTTTTAAAATCTACCGAAGAGGTTCGGACTATTCTAGATAAGGGTGGTAAGGCAGCTCTGATTATGTTAGACCTCTCTGCAGCGTTCGACACAGTCCATCACGTTTTGTTGATGGACCGGCTGCAGGAGATTGGTATACGGGGGGCAGCATGGACTCTCCTAGAATCATTCCTATCGAATAGGAGTCAGCAAGTGGTGCTGGGAGAATTTGTATCTGACCCATTTGCATTGCCATGTGGGGCACGACATTATTTAATATATATGTATCTTCATTGGTGCCCCTTATTCGTTCCTTTGGTTTTAGTTTGACCACATACGCGGATGACCCACAAATTGTGGTGTCTCGTCTTCCATCTGAGGCAAAATGGGCGGCTTACCATTTCAAAGAGTGTATAAACACCGTAGGGTCCTGGATGGCCCAAAATTGCCTTAAATTAAACTCTAGCAAGACGGAGGTGTTATGCTCTGGCAATGACCCTAATTACTGGACACCAGAATATTGGCTAGACACCCTTGGTCCCCTCCCTGCCCCAAACAAGAAGGTTAAAAACCTGGGTGTATGGGTGGACCAGAAGCTCAATTTTAAAGATCAGATAAACGCAGTGACCTTGGTCACGTCTTTTGTGCTCAGGTCCTGTAAGAAAATTCTGTCATATCTACCTACAGATTGCCGTAAAACAGATATCACCTCCCTCACCATGTCGAGGTTAGACTACTGCAATATTCTTTATTTTAACATTCAGGAAGGATTATAGCAGAGGTTGCAGCTCCTGCAGCATGCCACTGCCAGACTGGTGCTGTGCATCCCAAAACACGCCCCTATAGTGAAAGAGTTACAGAAGTTACACTGGCTCCCAGTTAGGAAGCAAACCCGGTTCAAGGCTTTGTGTAACGTTCATAAAGCACTTTACGGAGAAGGACCAGTATATCTAAAAGAGTGGCTGTACTGGTACACTCCAAACAGACCACTACGTTCATCGGATACCAAACTGGTTCATGAGCAGTTTGTAAAAAAAGCCACATGGGGAGGTAAAAGCTTTGTAGTCAATGCTGCCAAAGCCTGGAATCAGCTCCCTCTGTACCTGAGAGGTATGCCGAACCTTTTGGCTTTTCGGAAAGCCTTAAAAACTTGGTTGTTTGCGGTCTAGCTTGACCCTGGTTTCTTTTCTTTACTCAGGAGGTTTCACACAGCGCCAGGACACCTATGGTAAACAGTGAGCTAAATAAATGCTATAAATAAATGAATGTTGATAAATTTACTGCAGATTGTCCTTTTTTGCTTTCCCCTACCACACCGGACAATATTGTGGGTCTCGATATGCTCAAACATTTTCGTGCCACGATATGATGTTGCCCAGAAGGTGTGTGTGTTATTTTGAATGATAACTATCCCATGATTGACAGGTCTTGTCTCATTAGAGAAGAAATTGCTTTGGCATCACTACCTAGTACCTTGTGGGCTGCTTCAGATGCCAGTGTAGGACAAATGGTTATCCCACCAGTCCACATTCAAGTAAAGGAAAGTGCTTTATTGCCACGACTTCCCCAATAAAAAATATCTCGAGAAGGTGAAGAAGCACTAATACGGATTGTTCAAGATTTGATTGGAGTGGGGGTTGTGAAAGAAGTGCCTTACAATATTTGTAATTGCCCTATCCTTCCCATCTTGAAAAAGACACTTATACTAAAATATAAAGGATTATCATTGATTTACAAGAGGTTAATAAGATCGTAGTGCCCCAATACCCGGGAGTCTCTGACATTACGGCACTTCTTAATATGGTTCCTCCGACTGCTACTACATTTACTGTGATTGATTTAAAAAAATGCTTTCTCCTTTATAGCTATTCAGCCTGACAGCCGCTATTTGTTCGGCTTCACTTTGAATAATCGATCATTCAGATTTTGTAGAGCTCCACAGGGGTATACAGAGAGTCCTAGTATTTATAGCCAGGCATTGAAAAGACAGCTTGATCATTACCGTGTGCCAAAAGGGGTGGCTCTCTTATAATATGTTGATGACATCTTGTTGGCTGCAAATACTCCTGACCAGTTTGAAGAAGGAACACTGTCACTTCTCTCCTTTCTTGCATCTCACCATCACAAGGTTTCCAGGGAAAAAATGCAATATTGTAGACAGCGGGTTACCTAATTAAGTCACCTCCTGTCTCAGGAGGGATGTGCACTCACACCAGACTGCATTCAAGCTATTTTTGACACGCCTGTGCCCCATACTCAGAAGGATGTTCCTGCATTGATTGGCCTTACTTCTTTTTGTGTGCAATGGATTCCTAGCTTTTCACATATTGTTAAACCTTTGTTGGCCCTTTTGACTAAAGACACTCCGATGCCCCTCCCATGGACGACCGAATGTCAAAATGTTAGATTTAAGCTCTTGAGGCACAGCCGGGAGCAGGGACAGTCAGCTTAAAATCTTAAATATCTGCACAGAAATACTTTGTTTGCTTTTAATTCGCCGTTTCTGCACCCTCCTCGCTACTCAGCAGATTGCCTGCTGACGTAGGCAAGGATTCCTAACCTGCCACGACGGGATTGGCCGTCGCTAGGACACGCCCACCAGCTTAGCCACGCCCCCTTTGACATTTAACGCGCGCTGATCACGAGCACAGCGTTTGTTAGATTTAAGCTCTTGAGGCACAGCCGGGAGCAGGGACAGTCAGCTTAAAATCTTAAATATCTGCACAGAAATACTTGTTTGCTTTTAATTCGCCGTTTCTGCACCCTCCTCGCTACTCAGCAGATTGCTTGCTGACGTAGGCAAGGATTCCTAACCTGCCACGACGGGATTGGCCGTCGCTAGGACACGCCCACCAGCTTAGCCACGCCCCCTTTGACATTTAACGCGCGCTGATCACGAGCGCAGCGTTTGTTAGATTTAAGCTCTTGAGGCACAGCCGGGAGCAGGGACAGTCAGCTTAAAATCTTAAATATCTGCACAGAAATACTTTGTTTGCTTTTAATTCGCCGTTTCTGCACCCTCCTCGCTACTCAGCAGATTGCTTGCTGACGTAGGCAAGGATTCCTAACCTGCCATGACGGGATTGGCCGTCGCTAGGACACGCCCACCAGCTTAGCCACGCCCCCTTTGACATTTAACGCGCGCTGATCACGAGCGCAGCGTTTGTTAGATTTAAGCTCTTGAGGCACAGCCGGGAGCAGGGACAGTCAGCTTAAAATCTTAAATATCTGCACAGAAATACTTGTTTGCTTTTAATTCGCCGTTTCTGCACCCTCCTCGCTACTCAGCAGATTGCTTGCTGACGTAGGCAAGGATTCCTAACCTGCCACGACGGGATTGGCCGTCGCTAGGACACGCCCACCAGCTTAGCCACGCCCCCTTTGACATTTAACGCGCGCTGATCACGAGCGCAGCGTTTGTTAGATTTAAGCTCTTGAGGCACAGCCGGGAGCAGGGACAGTCAGCTTAAAATCTTAAATATCTGCACAGAAATACTTTGTTTGCTTTTAATTCGCCGTTTCTGCACCCTCCTCGCTACTCAGCAGATTGCTTGCTGACGTAGGCAAGGATTCCTAACCTGCCATGACGGGATTGGCCGTCGCTAGGACACGCCCACCAGCTTAGCCACGCCCCCTTTGACATTTAACGCGCGCTGATCACGAGCGCAGCGTTTGTTAGATTTAAGCTCTTGAGGCACAGCCGGGAGCAGGGACAGTCAGCTTAAAATCTTAAATATCTGCACAGAAATACTTGTTTGCTTTTAATTCGCCGTTTCTGCACCCTCCTCGCTACTCAGCAGATTGCTTGCTGACGTAGGCAAGGATTCCTAACCTGCCACGACGGGATTGGCCGTCGCTAGGACACGCCCACCAGCTTAGCCACGCCCCCTTTGACATTTAACGCGCGCTGATCACGAGCGCAGCGTTTGTTAGATTTAAGCTCTTGAGGCACAGCCGGGAGCAGGGACAGTCAGCTTAAAATCTTAAATATCTGCACAGAAATACTTTGTTTGCTTTTATTTCGCCGTTTCTGCACCCTCCTCGCTACTCAGCAGATTGCTTGCTGACGTAGGCAAGGATTCCTAACCTGCCACGACGGGATTGGCCGTCGCTAGGACACGCCCACCAGCTTAGCCACGCCCCCTTTGACATTTAACGCGCGCTGATCACGAGCGCAGCGTTTGTTAGATTTAAGCTCTTGAGGCACAGCCGGGAGCAGGGACAGTCAGCTTAAAATCTTAAATATCTGCACAGAAATACTTGTTTGCTTTTAATTCGCCGTTTCTGCACCCTCCTCGCTACTCAGCAGATTGCTTGCTGACGTAGGCAAGGATTCCTAACCTGCCACGACGGGATTGGCCGTCGCTAGGACACGCCCACCAGCTTAGCCACGCCCCCTTTGACATTTAACGCGCGCTGATCACGAGCGCAGCGTTTGTTAGATTTAAGCTCTTGAGGCACAGCCGGGAGCACGGACAGTCAGCTTAAAATCTTAAATATCTGCACAGAAATACTTTGTTTGCTTTTAATTCGCCGTTTCTGCACCCTCCTCGCTACTCAGCAGATTGCTTGCTGACGTAGGCAAGGATTCCTAACCTGCCACGACGGGATTGGCCGTCGCTAGGACACGCCCACCAGCTTAGCCACGCCCCCTTTGACATTTAACGCGCGCTGATCACGAGCGCAGCGTTTGTTAGATTTAAGCTCTTGAGGCACAGCCGGGAGCAGGGACAGTCAGCTTAAAATCTTAAATATCTGCACAGAAATACTAGTTTGCTTTTAATTCGCCATTTCTGCACCCTCCTCGCTACTCAGCAGATTGCTTGCTGACGTAGGCAAGGATTCCTAACCTGCCACGACGGGATTGGCCGTCGCTAGGACACGCCCACCAGCTTAGCCACGCCCCCTTTGACATTTAACGCGCGCTGATCACGAGCGCAGCGTTTGTTAGATTTAAGCTCTTGAGGCACAGCCAGGAGCAGGGACAGTCAGCTTAAAATCTTAAATATCTGCACAGAAATACTTTGTTTGCTTTTAATTCGCCGTTTCTGCACCCTCCTCGCTACTCAGCAGATTGCTTGCTGACGTAGGCAAGGATTCCTAACCTGCCACGACGGGATTGGCCGTCGCTAGGACACGCCCACCAGCTTAGCCACGCCCCCTTTGACATTTAACGCGCGCTGATCACGAGCGCAGCGTTTGTTAGATTTAAGCTCTTGAGGCACAGCCGGGAGCAGGGACAGTCAGCTTAAAATCTTAAATATCTGCACAGAAATACTTTGTTTGCTTTTAATTCGCCGTTTCTGCACCCTCCTCGCTACTCAGCAGATTGCTTGCTGACGTAGGCAAGGATTCCTAACCTGCCACGACGGGATTGGCGGTCGCTAGGACACGCCCACCAGCTTAGCCACGCCCCCTTGGACCCCTCCCCCCTTATGCTACAAAGCATGTGCCTCCCCCGGAAGCGCAGCGGACGAGCGCAGCGGGCGCGACGAATGCGCGCCGAAGGCACGCTTAAGGCAAGCCCGTCTGCGCCCGTCCGCGCACGAACGGGCCTAGGGCCAGAATCCACGCCGGCCTCAGACACCAAGAGGGTGAGTTACGCACGTCGCGCCCTACTTAGCCTCAGACCAACTAAAAACATACAGTGTAACTACGTACACGACTCAGATGGGCCATTTACCACCTGCACTCTCTGCCTTCCAGCCCACTTACAACTCACCCAGGTACATACTCCACACTCGGGCCTGAAGCTAGCAGTATTGAACTGTAGGTCGCTCCCCATGCACGCCTTGCTTATCAACCACCTACTCGGGGACCATGAGCTGGATGTCCTGTTCCTCACGGAAACTTGGCTCTCGACACACTCAGACTCGGACGTGGTCTTGGCCCTGGCTCCGGGTTTCCTCATACAGTCCCAACCTCGTCCCTCCGGCAGAGGGGGAGGACTGGCCATTCTGCATAGAGATCACTTCTCATGCAGAATCAGCGATGCCCACATCACGGATTCAGAGAGCTGCCTTTTTACCATTCAGCTGGCCCCGACCACCTCACTGGCAGGCCTCCTGGTGTATCGCCCCCCCGGACACTTTGGTCCCTTTGCCAGCGCCCTACTAGAATCTATAGCAACCCTGGCCCACTCCACACCCAATTTCACTGTGCTAGGGGACCTCAATATTCATTTTGATGATCCCTCAGACACAGGGGCTGCTGACCTGATTCTAGATTTGGCCACCTATGATCTTCAACTAGTTAACACTGGAGCCACTCACATCAAGGGCCACTTGTTAGACCCAGTTTTCACAAATATCCACTCCCTCCAGGCCAACCCCTCCTGCCCCCTCCCCTGGACGGACCACTTTTTAGTTCCTCTTTTTTTGCCAGGAGAATTCAAGAAGCCACGTAAGCCCACCACTTATACTCAGGACAGGACATGGTCCAGACTCTCTACAGAAGACTGGGCCAGAGCCCTGGAATCAACGACGCCCGCTCCCTCAGGAGACCCTGTCGTAGCTGATAGTAATTTCAGGAAGTGGATTTCCAACACACTCGATTCTATACTCCCTATAAAAACCCGCGAAGACAAAAGCGGAAAGACAGGGTCAGCTCCCTGGTTTAGCCCGGAACTTAGAACCCTCCGCAAGGAATGCAAAAAAGCAGAGCGATTGTGGAGGAAGGATTGGCTACACTCTAGTAAGGATTCCTACCGGAGGACGGTACGAGCATATAAATCTGCTCTGAAACTCACTAAAACCTCCTATTACGATGACAGGATTAAAAACTCCACTAACTCCGCAAGAGAATCCTATCTTATTGCCAAAGAACTTTTAAAAATACCACAACCCCCTTTATTAACCAGGATCCCACCGGACAGGAGCAATAAACTCGCAAAATTCTTTATCTCCAAAGTCTCCCACATCCTTGCCTCACTTCCTCAGCTACTCGGCCAGCCATCTCACTGGGACAAGGCTGTGCCTGATGCTTGCCCAGGAGGCGCCCCCCGCCCTCAGCTAACCGCTTTTAGGGCGGTCTCTTCGGACGAGGTTGGAAAGACTCTGGCCAAAATGAAAAGTGGCTCCCCGTGTGATCCCGCTCCCATGAGGTTTCTAAAAGAAGTCGCCCATGTGATAGTGCCCCCCATCATGGAGCTAATCAATACCTCGTTGTCCCAAGGCTCCGTCCCTCCCAGCTGGAAGGGGGCGGTAGTCAAAGCCCTTCTTAAAAAACCTCATCTGGACCCCACTGATTTGGCCAACTATAGACCGATCTCGCTCCTTTCGGGCATCAGCAAAATTGCTGAAAAACTGGTCAACGTCCAGCTCTCCCAGTTCCTGGAATCCAATAACTTGCTGCGTCGCTCCCAAACTGGGTTTCGTCCTGGCCAAGGCACGGATACCGCCCTCCTCGCCGTCATCGAGGAGGCAAGGTGCATCTTGGATTCAGGGGGGTCAGTGGCAGTGATCCTCCTGGACCTTAGTGCAGCCTTTGACACGGTGAATCACCGTGTCCTGCTTCACCGGTTGGCCAGGGCGGGACTTGGGGGCACAGCACTGGCATGGTTAGAGTCCTTTCTATCGGGCCACTCGTTCCAGGTCTGGGATGGCAACTCCCGCTCTGATTCTATGCCTTTGACTAGTGGGGTACCCCAGGGTTCCTCACTTAGTCCAACCATTTTTAATGCCTATATGGCCCCTCTTGAGGATGTAGTGGCCCCCTTTGGTATCAAGATTGTGAGCTACGCGGACGACACGCAACTGGTCGTCTCGCTCTCACATCTTGACCAACGCCCAGACAATCTCTTACACTGCCTCCAGGAAATCCATCACTGGATGTGCGAGTCCTCACTCAAACTCAACGGGTCCAAAACTGAAGTCATGCTGATGGGCAAGAAATGGTCAGCAATTCCATCATCAGTTTGGCCCGATGTTATGGGTGAGGTGCCCGCCCCCAGGAAGGAAATCAAGAGTCTAGGGGTTTGGCTCGAACCTGATTTGTCTATGAAAACTCAAGCAACTAAAACAGCGGGAACTTGCTTCGGACTGATGCGTTCAGTTCGTAAGATCCTGCCGATGCTCCCTCCCCATTCCAGGAAACTCCTGATGCAAGGACTTATCCTTGCCCGATTAGACTATAGCAACTCCGTCTACTTAGGAGCCCCCGAATCCACCCTGGGCAAGCTACAATGAACTCAAAATGCGGCTGCCCGGATGCTAATGAATCTCCCCTCTAGAGCCTCAGCCAGACCAGCGCTCAAGGCTCTCCACTGGTTGCCAGTACGAGAAAGGATAGAGTTCAAGGCAATGTGCATCGCGCACAAACTCCTCAATGGACAAGGTCCTTCCATTCTGAGAGACATGGTCACTCCTTACAAAGCCTCGAGATCCCTGCGCTCGGACAATGAACGACTAGCTAACGTCCCCAAGTTCAGGAGGGTACGCACCGGAGGCCGCCGTTTCTCAGTAAAAGCATCCTCCTGCTGGAATTCGCTCCCCCGTTGCCTACGGTTGGAGCCTGTATACTTACGCTTCCGCAAACAAATTAAAACTCTGCTGTTTCCCAAATAAGCTTTTTTTCCTTTCCCTTCCGGCTAACGCAAGTCCTTACAGCGCGGGGATGCCTCCGGGTCACCAGGCGCTCTATAAATCGTTAAATAAATAAATAAATAAATAAAAATGCTTTTCAACAATTGCATCAAGCCTATTGTTCTGCACCAGTATTAGGCACTCCAGATTACACCAAGGCCTTCACACTGTTTGTACACGAGAGAGATGGTTGTGCTCTCTCAGTTTTAACACAGTCACACGGTGATAAACAGCGTCCTTGTGCATATTTTTCAGCTTCCTCGATCCAATCGCTTGTGCGTTGCCTAGGTGTTTTTGCTCTGTGGCAGCGGCAGCTGTGTCCATAGATTGCTTGTGTTAGTACCCCATGCAGTTGATGCCCTGTTGAACCAAAAACGCAGCATTTAACTAGTGCTTGCTTGACAGGATATGAATTGACGCTTTTGGCCACTCATATTACTTTGAAAAGATGTTCAACTCCTAATCCGGCTACTCTAGTCCCATTCCCAGCTAATCAGTCCCAGTCACAAGAATCTCATGACTGTGTATTCCTTACTGAGAAACAGACAAAGGGTCGTGTTGACCTGCAAGAAAAGCCCCTTTCAAGTGTTGTTGGCCAATTGTGGGTCTTGTTTGAAACTGCCTGATGGCACGACATCAGCGGCATATGCAATTACAACAATTCAGACGGTAGTTGAGACAGCTCACATCCCACAGAAGTCAGCTCAGGCTGCTGAGTTGATAGCAATAATGAGGGCATGTGAGCTTAGTACTGATTTGTCTGTTAATTTCTACACCGATAACCGATACACCTTTGGAGTGGCTCACGATTTTGGGCAACTCTGGAAGGAAAGAGGATTCCTTACATCACATGGAATACAAATAGTGTATGGAGAATTAGTGCATAATCTTCTTACTGCCTTGACATACCCTAAGAAAGTAGTGATTGTTAAGTGCAGTGCACACAAGAAAGTGGCTGAAAAATAGGACAGGGCAATGCCTTCGCAGATCACACAGCCCGTGAGACTGCAATGCAGCGAAGCACTACATCTATGTACATAATTAAGTCCCAGTCTGAACGTTGGCATGATGCCAGGCAAGAGGTGCTGGACATGCAGTGATCTGCCTCTGCTGAAGAGTTAGACCAATGCTCTAAGGAGGGAACATTGGATCATGAGGGTTGCGGGAAGAATAAAGACATGGCCAAATGGAGATTGCCCACAGCCTACTTACACTCCATGATTCACATGGCACATGGGCCGGCACATGTTAGGGCATCCTCAATAGCAAAGTTACTCATGCAAGTTTGGGATCATCCAGATATTGCCAGTACAGCTAAAAAGATAGTTCAGTCTTGTCTGATTTGTCCCTGGAAAGGGAACACAAACTCCTGAAGGAGGGTTTGCCACACCAATTGCACCTTTTGAGGTACTTCAAATGGATTATATCGAGCTTGAATGCTGTAATAACTTAAGGTATGTCCTAGTAGTGGTATGTACCTTTAGTAAGTAGATCGAGGCGTACGCTACAAAAGATAATACAGCTCTTACTACAGCAAAGGTGCTTCTAAAGACGTTTTTCCTTAGATTCGGTGTTTGCCGACTTTTGTGGAGTGACAACAGACCCCATTTCATTGTGCAAGTTGTTCAGTATGTCTTGAAGGGATTGGGAACTAAGCAGAAGTTCGAGCAGAAGTTCCAAACTACTTTTCACCCACAATCAGCAGGGCTAGTGGAATGATACAATTCTACTCTCAAGCTTAAGTTGGCTAAAATACAGGCTTCCTCATCTCTGAAATGGCCTCATGCACTGCCCTTGGCATTGCTATCAATTAGATCGGTGTTATATACATGGTCTGGCCTCACACCGTATGAGATAGTATTTGGGAGGCCAATGAATATTTCGGGGATTCCTGAGCCACGCCCTATATAAGATGTACCTCGTGTGTTGATGAGCGACTACTTGTCTCAGTTGACTGACAGCTTGCTTTCTATTCATCAACAGGTTCGAGAAGCTCTTCCTGACAGGTCACAAGGTGATGGTCATGATCTATGGCCTGGTGACCAGGTTATGGTGAAAGTGTTTCAGAGGTCGAACAGTCTGGAACCGAGGTGGTGTGACCCTCAGCAGGTGCTCTTGGCGACCAGAAAGGCAATTCGGGTGACCAATCGGAAGAACTAGGGGCCATATGTGTCAACCTTATTTGCGATTCTCAAATAGCGATTTTTTAGAAATCGCTATTTGAGAATCGCAAATAGGGATGTATGTACAAAATCGGAATTTTTTGCGATTTCTTAGTATTCCTTAATTGCGATTAGAAAAGTGCGAATCGCAATTAAGGAATACTTTCCCATTCATTTCTATGGGCCAGGAGGCCCATAGGAATGAATGGGAAGTTATTCTCAATTTGCGATTCCTCCTAGCGCTGTTTTCCCAAACATTCGAACTGTCAAGGGTAATGGGCCTCCTGTTATAGCAGTTACCAGAGCACGAGCAGATCTGTGTGTGAACAGCATTGGAAGTATTCCCATGGGGAAAAGCGACTGTACTCTGGTATGGAATATTACTGGAGTAAACAACATCAGTTTTTTGTAATCACACTATACCTTTATATGTGGGAATAAAGGAGACTACCATCTACCCATTGGTTGGTCAGGAACTTGCTGTTTCCTTTTTGCTACCACCTGTGTTTTTGGTTCCTGCATCCTACCAAAAAGACTATAAACTCTATAATGACATTTCTAAGAGCCGATCAAAGAGAACAATACATTATGATGAGGTGGATCAGACTGACACTGCACTGCAGCAATATGTTGACTTCAATTTGGGACTGTTCTTCTTTGTTGGTGCCGCTTTGAACAGCAGAAAAATCAGGGTGAAATACAAAACACACAAGATGATGGACGGAATGTTGCACAATGGCAAAACATTCACCCCCAGTCACAGATCTGGGTTTAATCCATCGTTATTTTGCTCACCAAGCCACCCCAGTTTAGACATGGCCATATGCAAATCAGTCTTGACCCTGTGCCTCATGGGAACAGTCCAGCCTGAACTGCCAAGCCATGTCTTCCCTGGACCGGAATCAAGGATCCTAGGACCGGTTTCTGGCTATCAGCCGTCTTCAGCCAGGATAGCTTGACTCAGGTGGCATAGTGAGCATGGGACCCACGTCTGGGCATACCATTCCCATGTAGGGTGAACAGCAAAACACACAAGATAATGGACGGAATGTTGCACAATGGCAAAACATTCACTCCCAGTCACAGATCTGGGTTAAATCCATAGTTATTTTTCTCACCAAGCCACCCCAGTTCAGACATGGCCATATGAAAATCAGTCTTGACCCTGTGCCTCATGGGAACAGTCCAGCCCGACCTGCCAAGCCATGTCTTTCCTGGACCGGAATCAAGGATCCTAGGATCGGTTTCTGGCTATCAGCCATCTTCAGCCAGGGTAGCTTAACTCCAGTGGCATAGTGAGCATGGGAGCCACGTCTGGGCATACCCTTCCCACACAGGGTGAACAGCAAAACACACAAGATGATGGACGGAATGTTGCACAATGGCAAAACATTCACCCCCTGTCACAGATCTGGGTTAAATCCATCGCTATGTTGCTCACCAAGCCACCCCAGTTCAGAAATGGCCATATGCAAATCAGTCTTGACCCTGTGCCTCATGTGAACAGTCCAGCCCGAACTGCCAAGCCATGTATTCCCTGGACCGGAATCAAGGATCCTAGGATCGATTTCTGACTATCAGCCATCTTCAGCCAGGATAGCTTGACTACAGTGGCGTAGTGAGCACGGGACCTACGTCTGGGCATACCCTTCCCACACAGAGTGAACAGAAATACACACAAGATGATGGACGGAATGTTGCACAATGGCAAAACATTCACCCCCAGTCACAGATCTGGGTTTAATCCATCATTATTTTGCTCACCAAGCCACCCCAGTTCAGACATGGCATATGCAAATCAGTCTTGACCCTGTGCCTCATGGGATAACTCCAGCCCGAACTGCCAAGCCATGTCTTCCCTGGACCAGAATCAAGGATCCTAGGACCGGTTTCTGGCTATCAGCCGTCTTCAGCCAGGATAGCTTGACTCAGGTGGCATAGTGAGCATGGGACCCACGTCTGGGCATACCCTTCCCACGTAGGGTGAACAGCAAAACACACAAGATGATGGACGGAATGTTGCGCAATGGCAAAACATTCACCCCCAGTCACAGATCTGGGTTAAATCCATCGTTATTTTGCTCACCAAGCCACCCCAGTTCAGACATGGCCACATGCAAATCAGTCTTGACCCTGTGCCTCATGGGAACAGACCAGCCCGAACTGCCAAGCCATGTCTTCCCAGGACCGGAATCAAGGATCCTAGGACCGGTTTCTGGCTATCAGCCATCTTCAGCCAGGATAGCTTGACTCCAGTGGCGTAGTGAGCACGGGACCCACGTCTGGGCATACCCTTCCCACATAGAGTGAACAGCAAAACACACAAGATGATGGACGGAATGTTGCACAATGGCAAAACATTCACCCCCAGTCACAGATCTGGGTTTAATCCATCGTTATTTTGCTCACCAAGCCACCCCGGTTCAGACATGGCCATATGCAAATCAGTCTTGACCCTGTGCCTCATGGGATAAGTCCAGCCCGAACTGCCAAGCCATGTCTTCCCTGGACCGGAATCAAGGAACCTGGGACCGGTTTCTGGCTATTAGCCGTCTTCAGCCAGGATACCTTGACTCCAGTGGCGTAGTGAGCACGGGACCCACGTGTGGGCATACCCTTCCAACATAGGGTGAACAGCAAAACACACAAGATGATGGACGGAAAGTTGTACAATGGCAAAACATTCACCCCCAGTCACAGATCTGGGTTTAATCCATCGTTATTTTGCTCACAAGCCACCCCAGTTCAGACATGGCCATATGCAAATCAGTATTGACCCTGTGCCTAATGGGAACAGTCCAGCCCGAACTGCCAAGCCATGTCTTCCCTGGACCAGAATCAAGGATTCTAGGACCGGCTTCTGGCTATCAGCCGTCTTCAGCCAGGATAGCTTGACTCCAGTGGCGTAGTGAGCACGGGACCCACATCTGGGCATACCCTTCCCACATAGGGTGAACAGTAAAACACACAAGATGATGGACAGAATATTGTACAATGGCAAAACATTCACCCCCAGTCACAGATCTGGTTTAAATCCATCGTTATTTTGCTCACCAAGCCACCCCAGTTCAGACATGGCCATATGCAAATCAGTCTTGACCAATGTTCCCTCTCATTTTTTTCCTCTGTGTGCGGCAGTGTGGGGTCTCTGTGCGCTGCAGCCATGGTTATGTGCACCAGGAACCAGACCATGGGTGTGGGTGCAGCACCAAATATCACTTCAAACTCATGCTTAAACAAGTGAAAAGACTGCATATTCACACATAAATCGCCACGTTAAGGGTCTTACGACAGGTTTGCAATTTAGACTTACGCCATTACATGAATTGGTTACACAGGCAAGTACACTTTGGGTTTAGAAAAGCACAAGACTCCAATGATAATACCATTATAAGATTTTACTGCTATAGGTGTAATGTTACTTGTTGTATTGTATATCTGGATGCACAGACAGAAAGAAGCAACAAAATACCAGCCAGGCAGTACACTAGGCTAAGCAGAGAGATTTCTAACTTACGTGATACCTAAAAGAAATGCAGCAAGTCCAAACGAACGGCGTGTGCTTTACAGGTTGTTAAATTGGACTTTGGTTAGCCAACTTCAAGTAGGCACAGCCAGGCCGCCTTTAACACTGTTGGCGCCCTGTGCGACAATGTTTGTTGGCGCCCCCAATGGCCACCTCTACCATGGATTCCCTCACTAGCACCCTTTAACAGCGGCCCTCAAGTCTCCAGAACCACTGGCTCTCTGATTCATTTAGTATTATAGCACCACTCATACCAGTGTAAGGTGTCAGAGCACTTTACATAATACACACATTGCACAGAGACAATCATAGGTGTGTAAATCAATGTATTGGAAGTGTTACATCAGACAAGACTACAAGGTGTAGTGTAGGAGTCATCAATACTAGTAGGCAATATAGTTTAAGAATGCTTATTCTGGAAAAGTACGAATTCAGAATTCAAAATGTGACACCATTGTTAGAGGTTCTCTTAAAAACAAGAATTGTTTTTTTACCCAAATGAACCCTTTTGGAAAGATTAGGATAATAAAAGACTGGGCAATAAAACATATTGCTCTAACATAATACTTGCAGTTAACACGCAGCTGTTTGATGACACTTAATCAGGGGTGTGGAATTTTCCAAATAATCTAGTTGTCCAAGGGACAAAATGCCACTGAGATCTACATGACCTGTAAAATCCACTTGTCCCACCTACTCCCATCCCACATCAAACATAAGGGCTCCTACTGACAGAGAAACATTAACCCAATTTCCGTTTTTATCCACATTTAAAAATAAATACAGATAACAAAATAAATGGTTTTCTGTCTGTATTTATCTGTAAAAATCAGTAAAAACGGAAAACCGGGACCCTTAATTATGAAGAAAAAGTTAGCTTTGGTGAAATAAAATATTTGCCAAAGATCACACAATATAAGCATGGAAGCCCTTTTTTTAATTTATCAAGCAAGGTTCTCTTTCACAAAGAGTATATAAATAGTTCTGGACCGTCAAGAATTCTGCAACATCACAAATAGCAGATAACTACTGTAAATAAACTCTGCACTCAAGAAGGATATTGCACAATGTCACAACTAATGCACAACTAATTGCAACCAGTACTTACTTAACTCACTGCTTAAAAAAAAATGATGATCACTAATAAGGAACATCTGTCGCTAACAAGCCACACCTATCCAGAAAACTGGACTATCCCAGAGCATGCAGACATATCACAAATAACGGACAGACAAACAATATCCATCTGCTTCAAGTAAAACTGTAGATACAAAGACCAAAATAATCCGGGACTATGATTAAATAATATAACATCAACGTGCATTTGCAGACCTATTTGAGGCAGAACTGTAGTGCATTGCAGTGCTATTCATAGAAGCCTGGCTCCCCTGTTTCACACAAGTCAGAGTGGTCTAGTTGTGTGTTCATTGGCAGAGGTTCTGCATATGTGTATAAACTAGCGCATACCAAATTAACACAACACCAGATTTGATGTACTGCTGCCAAGTGAAATCAGCATTGTCTCTTTTTTTTTAATGGTAGTACCCTTCATATCTTCCTCACCACCTCCCGATTTCAGTTGTTTCTAAATATCCTAGCCCGAGTTATTTTAACACTTGACTACACTTGCATATGACCTTGAGACTGGGCAATAAAACATATTGCTCTAACATAATACTTGCAGTTAACACGCAGCTGTTTGATGACAGTTAATCAGGGGTGTGGAATTTTCCAAATGATCTAGTTGCCTAAGGGACAAAATGCCACTGAGATCTACATGTCCTGTAAAATCCACTTGTCCCACCTACTCCCATCCCACATCAAACATAAGGGCTCTGGCTGACAGAGAAACATTAACCCAATATCCGTTTTTATCCAAATTTAAAAATAAATACAGATAAGAAAATAAATGGTTTTCTGTCTGTATTTATCTGTAAAAATCAGTAAAACGGAAAACGGGGAGCCTTAATTATGAAGAAAAAGTTAGCTTTGGTGAAATAAAATATTTGCCAAAGATCACACAATTTAAGCATGGAAGCCCTTTTTTTAATTTATCAAGCAAGGTGCTCTTTCACAAAGAGTATGTAAATAGTTCTCGACCATCAAGAATTCTGCAACATCACAAATAGCAGATAACTACTGTAAATAAACTCTGCACTCAAGAAGTTGTTGAAAGAAGCTTGAAATATCTTTAAGCCATGGTGGAAGCTTATGAGGGTTGCTGTTATCCCAAAGTTTGCGCATAGGTTTGAGATAGGTTGATGAGTTTGGTTTAGTCCAGATTCGATGCCAAAACAGAAGTGCCTTTAATGCTGCAAGAGCTTTGATGTTAATCAAGCCCAGCTCATGCCTATGTGCTGCCATTAGAGTCCCAGTCCCAAGTTGTAACAAGTGACATATAAATTGTTTTTCGATTTGCTGAAGGTCTGATGCCTTGCTGTTCTTAAGGGAGCGCAGTTGGGGGCTGATTGTGAGCCATTGTGAAAAAGTTTGTTAATTGCAGCGCATGACGGTGCTGCAATTAACAAAAGTTTTCGCAAAGGGCCACAAACAGCCTACAGCCACAGCTCATTAGTGCAGGAGCCACTTCAATCAATGTTCCTTCCCCCAAACACGGAATTTCCATTTTCGCGCTGCTCGGGTTTTAAAAGCGGCGTCGCGAAAGGCCTCACAGGATGTGTGCGCGCTTCCTCGGGACTCTGCGCGCTCGGGGTCAGCAAGCTGCACGTGCGCGCGCATTACAGGGAACACTGGTCTTGACCCTGTGCCTCATGGGAACAGTCCAGCCCGAACTGCCAAGCCATGTCTTCCCTGGACCGGAATCAAGGATCCTAGGACCGGTTTCTGGCTATCAGCCGTCTTCAGCCAGGATAGCTTGATTCCAGTGGCTTAGTGAGCACGGGACCCACGTCTGGGCATACCCTTCCCACATAGGGTGAACAGCAAAACACACAAGATGATGGACGGAATGTTGCACAATGGCAAAACATTCACCCTCAGTCACAGATCTGGGTTTAATCCATCGTTATTTTTGCATTTGTCACCACGAGTGGGACGGGTATGCTCAGACGTGAGTCCCGTGCTCCTCATGCAACTGGAATCAACCTATCCTGGCTGATGATGGCTGATAGCCAGAAACCGGTCCTAGGATGCTTGATTCCGGTCCAGGGAAGACATGGCTTGGCAGTTTGGGCTGGACTGTTCCCATGAGGCACAGGGTCAAGACTGATTTGCATATGGCCATGTCTGAACTGGGGTGGTGTGGTGAGCAAAATAATGATGGATTAAACCCAGATCTGTGACTGGGGTGAATGTTTTGCCATTGCGTAACATTCTGTCCATCAATTGTTGTTTTTGCATTTGTCACAACGAGTGGGACGGGTATGCTCAGACGTGAGTCCCGTGCTCTCCATGCCACTGGAATCAAGCTATCCTGGCTGATGACGGCTGATAGCCAGAAACCGGTCCTAGGGTGCTTGATTCCGGTCCAGGGAAGACATGGCTTGGCAGTTCGGGCTGGACTGTTCCCATGAGGCACAGGGTCAAGACTGATTTGCATATGGCTATGTCTGAACTGGGGTGGTATGGTGAGCAAAATAACAATGGATTAAACGCAGATCTGTGAATGGGGTGAATGTTTTGCCATTGTGCAACATTATGTCCATCAATTGTTGTTTTTAGTTAAGCCATGTGTTTGCCATATGCTTCTCTGTCTTCACTGTTGCCTACCTCTCTATTTCGACTGAGTCATCATCTATAGTCAACTCCTTCAGTACTGAGCCAGAGACTTGTGCATGCACAATAAGTCCTGTAGCTGCCAGAATGCATCTGTCTTAGTATATAACTGTCAGGCTATTCCAACTAATATAAGGGTTTATGTTACTCCTCCCACTCTGTTGACTAAGTAGTTTCCAGTGTCCCTATATGTGAATAGCTATTTGTGTGTATACTTGTACCACCTCTTTTTGAGTTTCCATGCTTACTCTGCAGTAAAAGGTGTATATAAGCAACTTGGTTTCTGTTTTGCATGTACTGCCTCATACATTGCATCAGGGTTCTGTATCGATGAAGGCCCCACTCATGAGTGTTGATAATAAAATATTTGTTTAATATTACAGCTTCCGTGCCAATCTCCATTTGTCAGTCTGAGGATTCGAGTATGCAGAAGGGTCAACCCCTGCACCAGTGGGCCCCTGAAAAGGCTCGCTCCCACAAAGCCATGATAAAATACTCCAGAGGCTACCAATTCAGTTCAAGAAGCCTCAGCACTGAGTGGCTGAAATAAGCTAATGTACAAAATTAAATAATTAATTCCTTATTTTATTGTAATGTTACATAGGTTTGTAAGCGCAACTAATCATCCGGAGGCCATTCAGGCACTGAAGCAGGTGTGAAGGTCCTCTGCAGGTTCGTCCATTGAAGAGCCAGGTCTTCAGATTCTTAATGGAATTCCAGAACCGAACAGGAGGCCCTTAGGTGTAGAGGAAGGTTGCTCCAAGCTTTGGATGCGAAAAAGAGAAGGCTAGTCTTCCTGTTCCGGTTCTGTGGGTAAGGGGTGTGTGTGTGAGAGGGAGGAAGAGCATAGGTGTCTGGCAGGCTGGTGGAAGTGAAGGCGGGAGTTGAGTTATGCTGGCCCAAGGTTGTGCAGTGCCTTGTATGCATGAGGAGTTTGCATTAGCAACATTTGTGTATCAGCATCCACAGGAGATCTTTGAGGTGAGGTATGATGTGCGTGTGCCGGGGGAGGTCTAGAGCAAATCTGGTGGCAGCATTCTGGATGGTCTGAAAGCAGTGGAGGAGGCTGTTAGGGATTCTGGCATAGAGTGTGTTGCCATTGCAAGCCTACTAGTGAAGTTCAGACATGGCTATATGCAAATCAGTCTGACCCTGTGCCTCATGGGAACAGTCCAGCCCGAACTGCCAAGCCATGCCTTCCCTGGACCGGAAAAAAGCTTCCCAGGAGCGGTTTCTGGCATTGCAGCCGTCTTCAGCCGGGCTTGCTTGAATGCAGTGGCAAAGTGAGCAAGGCACTCACGTCTGAGCATACCCTGCCAACTTATGGCGAACAAAGCAAAACCAAAGGAAATGATGGACGGAGCGTTGACAATACAAGCACTCACCCCCAGTCAACTGATCTGGGTTTAATCCATCACCATTCTTTAGCCCACTCTGCCACCCCAGTTCAGACATGGCCATATGCAAATCAGTCTGACATTGTGCCTCATGGGAACAGTCCAGCCCGAACTGCCAAGCCATGCCTTCCCTGGACCGGAAACAAGCTTCCCAGGACCGGTTTCTGGCATTGCAGCCGTCTTCAGCCGGGCTTGCTTGAATCCAGTGGCAAAGTGAGCAAGGGACTCACGTCTGAGCATACCCTGCCAACTTATGGCGAACAAACCAAAACCAAAGGAAAGGAAGGACGGAGCATTGACAATACAAGCACTCACGCCCAGTCAACTGATCTGGGTTTAATCCATCACCCTTCTTTAGCCCACTCTGCCACCCCAGTTCAGACATGGCCATATGCAAATCAGTCTTACCCTGTGCTTCATGGGAACAGTCCAGCCCGAACTGCCAAGCCATGCCTTCCCTGGACCGGAAACAAGCTTCCCAGGACCAGTTTCTGGCATTGCAGCCATCTTCAGCCGGGCTTGCTTGAATCCAGTGGCAAAGTGAGCAAGGGACTCACGTCTGAGCATACCCTGCCAACTTATGGCGAACAAAGCAAAACCAAAGGAAATGATGGACGGAGCGTTGACAATACAAGCACTCTCCTCCAGTCAACTGATCTGGGTTTAATCCATCACCGTTCCTTAGCCCACTCTGCCACCCCAGTTCAGACATGGCCATATGCAAATCAGTCTGACCCTGTGCTTCATGGGAACAGTCCAGCCCGAACTGCCAAGCCATGCCTTCCCTGGACCGGAAACAAGCTTCCCAGGACCGGTTTCTGGCCTTGCAGCCGTCTTCTGCCGGGCTTGCTTGAATCCAGTGGCAAAGTGAGCAAGGGACTCACGTCTGAGCATACCCTGCCAACTTATGGCGAAAAAAGCAAAACCAAAGGAAATGATGGACGGAGCGTTGACAATACAAGCACTCACCCCCAGTCAACTGATCTGGGTTTAATCCATCACCATTCTTTAGCCCACTCTGCCAACCCAGTTCAGACATGGCCATATGCAAATTAGTCTGACCCTGTGCCACATGGGATCAGTCCAGCCCGAACTGCCAAGCCATGCCTTCCCTGGACCGGAAACAAGCTTCCCAGGACCGGTTTCTGGCATTGCAGCCGTCTTCAGCTGGGCTTGCTTGAATCCAGTGGCAAAGTGAGCAAGGGACTCACATCTGAGCATACCCTGCCAACTTATGGCGAACAAAGCAAAACCAAAGGAAATGATGGACGGAGCGTTGACAATACAAGCACTCACCCCCAGTCAACTGATCTGGGTTTAATCCATCACCATTCTTTAGCCCACTCTGCAGGGTATGCTCAGACTTGAGTCCCTCGCTCACTTTGCCACTGGATTCAAGCAAGCCCGGCTGAAGACGGCTTGTTTCCGGTCCAGGGAACGCATGGCAGTTCGGGCTGGACTGTTCCCATGAGGCACAGGGTCAGACTGATTTGCATATGACCATGTCTGAACTGGGGTGGCAAAGTGGGCTAAAGAATGGTGATGGATTAAACCCAGATCAGTTGACTGGGGGTGAGTGCTTGTATTGTCAACGCTCTGTCCATAATTTCCTTTGGTTTTGATCTTAGGAATTCATCTGAAGATGCTGTTAAGGATGTATACCATGTGGAAACAGGCAGAGTGAACTGTGTTCACCTGAGCAGCCAAGTTGAATTTGTCATCTAATAATATTTCCTGGTTGTGTGCATGGTAGGAGGGTGATGGGGTTGGACCGAGATTTGATGGTCACCAGGAGGGTGGGGAGCTTTTGTTCCTGAAGATCAGCACTTCTCTCTTATCCGTGTTGATCTTGTGGCAGTTGTTTTTCATCCATTATGCTACATGGATCATGCATTCAGTGAAGTTGGATCTGGTCATGGGGTATTTGTCTGACATGGAAAGGATGAGCAGGGTGTCACCGGCATAGGAGATAATTGAGATGCTGTGGGATCTGATGACGTCCACAAGTGGTGTCATGTAAATGTTGAAAAGGGTGGGGACTAAGAGATGATCCTTGATAGACTCTGCAAATTAGGCGCTTTAGCTCTGATGTGTGGGGTAGGAAGGAGTCTGACTTTCTGAGTTCTCGTTGTGAGAAAGGAGTGTATCCATTCTAGGACTGGGTCTTGGACGCTTGTGTCATGTAATCTTTTGATGAGTTGGAATGTGACATGGTGTCAAAAGCTGCTGAAAGGTACAGGAGTATGAGGGCATTGGATTCTCGTCTGACTAGGTAGTGGCATAGCGGACACCCCCGCAGCACCTGCAGCACCCGCAGTGCGGTGGGCCCCCACTCTTCCATATATGAAGGAGGGTCACCTCAGCTTGTTTGTCCAGGGTGTTTGTCTCGTCTCCTGTAAAGCAGATGCAGTTAGCAGCCTGCTTTGAGCCTCTCTGCGCTGACACGGGCTGACTCAGAAGTGAAGAGAAACAAAATAACAACTTTTGTTTCTCTTTTACTCCAAGCCTGCCAGGCCCCTTACAAGAGCAGATACCCTCCTCCCCCCTCCCACTCCTTCTCACAGAAAGCGTCTTTTTTGGACCACTGCTTCTCTGAGAGGGGAAAAGGCTGCACAGAACTTATTGGGGCATAGATAAGGTTGCTACCTTTAATTGCAACAGTGAAATAAAGCCATCTGTTCACAATGTAACATTCTGCAATGGCCCCAGTATGGTTCTGAAATAGAACTTTATAAGAAATCATTGTTATTCATTTGAATATGGCCTTTCTGTCTTTGTCAGTCAGGGGTAACCGGGGAGCTGTAGAGCACACTTAAAGTGTTTTCTTCTTACATTGCCTGTTAAACTATGAACTAATAAGGGGAAAAATACCAATCTGATTTTTCTAATTGTTGTACCAGTCGGAACATTAAAATACAGTTCATGCTCAAATAAAACCAGTTAGGTGGCAACCATAGGAAGAGGAAGTGCGCAAACCCAGAAACATAACCAGGACTCTACTTAGGGGCAATGGAGGGACAAAATATAGCTGGAATGTCGAATGAATGGTGAAGGATGTAGAGGGGTGATTGCATATGAGTGAGTGTGGTACATGAGCGCTAAGGAAGTTGACCCCCTCCCCCAAAAGGCTCTCCTACAACACCAGCCTTTTTTCTCAATGACAAGCAAAGTTGTGCCTTGCAAATGGATCTTGTTTTGTTAATGTCTGCTGTCAGGGGACAGGAATAGCATTTTTTTAAATAGTTAAATGCAGGCATGGTGTCCTCTGCATCCAAGGGGGGTTGTTGTGTCTAGTGCTTAGTTTGTAAAATATTAAGTGCCAGGGCCCTGACCAAGAGGTCACTGCAGCTTGCAGCAACCATCATCGCTCCTGTCATCGCTGCCAAAACAACTAATAGCCATCTCTCTTGCCAGCAAGTGCTACAGTTCAGAATATTTGAGGTCCCCAAAACTAAAGGAATTACTATGGCGGCAGATATTAGTAATTTTCTATGTGTATTGTATTTATGAACAACTGTTGTTCTGCTCATCTCTAAATTAGATGAGCAGGGCCACCATGTGGCAGACTGTCCTAAGTGTGGTGTTAACAATTAAGTGCTGGTGCGGAGCATCGGAAACAAATTAAGATCCAGTGTTGAGCACCGGAAACCACTGGCTCAGATTAAACACTGGCATAATATATTTCAATCCAAACAGGTAAATAGAAAAGGTAATTCAATTACAAGTAATTTAAATGTATTACCCAAATCAGCAATTACCCATTCCTGAGTGGACTATCACAGACATCTGCACTATTTTCTCTATGCATTTTCTATTGTAAGCCTTGTCTAGAATATCACTAGTGGAACTTTCTGTAGTGTCCTTGGAAGCTAATTGTAGAGGGGCATACATTAGGCCATACATAGTTAAACTGATGGCTGTACTTTATGAGATAAAGTAGCCCCTGCCATACATTATAAAGATATTGCAACTCACTGAGGAGTTCCATGACCATATAGCGCCGTGGTACTCATTGTACCGGCCCGCGGGCCGACAGTGGCTCAGAAGGCCTTCCTTGGCGGCCTGCGGACCATTAAGAAAATCTACCCAAGGCCCCATGGAGAGAAAGAGAGCGAGAGAAAGAGAGAGAACGTGGAGATAGAGAGAGAAAGTGGAAAGAGAGAGAGAGAGTGGAGAGAGAGAGTGGAGAGAGAGAGTGGGGCGAGAGAGTGTGGAGGGAGAGACAGTAGAGAGAGAGAGAGAGTGGAGAGAGAAAGTTTATAGAGAGTAGAGAGAGACTGACTGAGATACTGACTGAGAGTGACAGAGAGAGACCGACTGACAGAGAGAGACTCACTGTCTGACAGAGAGAGACTGACTGACTGACAGAGCGACATGACTGACTGACTGATAGAAAGAGACTGACTGAGAGAGACTGACAGAGAGACTGACTGGATGAGAGAGAGACTGACTGGCTAAGAGAGAGACTGACTGACTGGCAGAGAGGCTGACTGACAGAGAGACTGACTGAGAAAGAGACTGACTGACTGTGAGAGAGAGACAGAGCGAGCGAGAGACAGAGACTGACTTAGAGAGACTGACTGTCTGACAGAGAGACTGACTGACAGAGAGAGACAGACTGACGGAGAGACTGACTGACTGGGAGACTGGCTGGCTGAGAGAGAGAGACTAACTGACTGACTGACAAAGAGACTGAATAACAGAGAGACTGACTGACTGACTGAGGTAGAGAAAGACTAACTAAGAGAGAGAGAGAGAGAGAGACTGACTGAGAGAGAAAGAGACTGCGAGAGACAGACTGACTGAGAGAAACTCACTGACTGACAGAGAGACTGACTGACAGAGAGACTGACTGACTGACTGAGAGAGAGACTGACTGAGAGAGAGAGAGAGAGAGAGAGAGAGAGACTGGCAGAGAGAGAGAGATGGGCAGACTGACTGAGAGAGACAGACTGACAGAAAGACTGACTGACAGAGAGAGACGGACTGACAGAGAGACTGACAGAGAGAGAGAGACTGACTGACTGAGAGAGAGAGACTGACTGACTGAGAGAGACTGACTGAGAGAGAGAGACTGACTGATAGAGAGAGAGACTAACACTGACAGAAAGAGAGAGACTATCTGACTAACAGAGTGAGACTAACTGACAGAGAGACTGACTGACTGACACAGAGAGAGAGAGAGAGAGAAAGAGAGAGAGAGAGAGAGAGAGAGAGAGACACTGACTGACCTAGAGAGAGAGACACTAACTGACTGAGAGAGAGAGACACTGACTGACAGAAAGAGAGAGACTGACAGAGAGAGATACTGATTGACTGAGAGAATGACCGACAGAGAGAGAGAGACTGACAAAGAGAGAGAGAGAGCGGGAGAGAGAGAGAGACCGACAGAAAGAGAGAGACTGACTGACCGGGAGAGAGACTGACTGACAGAGAGAGACTGACTGACTGAGAGAGACTGATTGAAGGAGAGAGAGTCTTAAAGTTAGTATTTTTCTCAGTTTAGGACTTACGGTATTCACAGAAGGCATTTAGGAGTCCTAAAGTTAGGACTCCTAACTTCTGTGAATACCGAACTGAGTAAGTGCCTTTTCGGAATACCAAAATTGTGGTAAGTTTAGGATTTGGTCTTAATGTATGCCCTCAGGTACAAGTTGCGTTAGTTTGACATGAAAAAAGATGGGGTTTCCGGAGTGGTGTTGCCACCCCTGTGTGTTTAGCACGTTCAGTGTGTAAAAGGTTTATGATGTGTTTCGATTTGCTAGTATATTCAACATTGTCAGGTTTGCAAGGGGCAAGTAATGGTATACTCTTTGGGGTTGTTCCCTGCATGGAGTTGAGCAGGGATGGGAGGGGGGAGGGAGGGTTGCTGCTCAGTTTATTGATCCAAACATTATTGTCATGGTTTACTCACTCAGCATCAAGCAATAATAGGACCACTACACATCAACGTTCGCTGCTCTATCGCACTAATGCTGGTGTTGGATAACTTGTCCACTTTCTCTAACATTTCACTGGTCACCTGCAATGTCAGGGGGTTGAACAATGCAAAGAAAGGGAGGGGTGTCTTACATTACCTGCAGAGGCACAGGATCAACATTTTGTTTCTGCAAGAAACTCATCTCCCCGAGGTTGATAATATTGCGTTTGCGGCAAGTTGGGGCTTGCACAGGTACTTTTCGGGGTACAGCACGTATGCGAGGGGTACTGCAATTCTAATAAATAAAACGTATACCCTTTCAGTTGCACTCAGTGCATAGTGACAAAGAAGGGTGCTACACTATGGTGACAGACTGCTAGTGGGTCATCGCATTGCATTGGTGAATATCTACACTCCCAACACCGATTGCCCAGAATATTTTCATAAGATACATTCCATATTTTGCATTTAGACGCCAATCTTATTTGTATGGGGGGCAATTTTAACCTGTTGATGGATCCATAGCTAGATTGCTCCTCAGATTCCCCTGACACTAAGCCACAGGCGGGTCGGGCTCTGTTGGATTTGTGCGACTCCACTAGGCTGATCGATGTTTGGCGGCACCGACACCCAAATACACCCGCTTACAAACACTATGCAGCTTATTATGACACCTGGACCAGACTGGACTACTGGCTGGACACTCCTAATTTAGTCACATGGTACAAAACGATTAAACTCCTTCCCAGAACATATTCTGACCACGCTCCGGTGGTCTTAGAACTATGCATCCCTATGCCCGAAGGTGTCGAGAGGCAGTGAAGATTCCCTAGTCGCGCCTTGCTGGACAATCTCTTCCACATGGAGATTAGAGAAGTTATTGTAGATTACTTTGACATAAACACAGGGTCTGTAACTAGTTGGGCTATATTGTGAGAGGACTTCCAGGTCTCCATGCGTGGCGTCTGCATTTCTAAACATGCGCGGATTCTGAAAGATCTTAGGACCACGATAGCTAGCATTGAACGGAGGTTAGATACACTAGACAGGGAACAGATGGTGCACCCGATGCAACTAAATACTACACACGATTGGCCTTGTTAACCGAGTTCAGGGAGGCTGCAGAGCGAGAAACTCACTACCTATCCAAATATAATGCCGCCCTCACCTATGGAGAGGGTGACAGACCGGGGAGGACAATGGCCCTCCTTTTGAGGCCCTAATCTTCTCTGGCTTACATCACTGAGATCCGCTCGTTGACAGGCCATGTCCTCACGAGCACCTCAGACATCCGTGACGAATTTCTGTCATACTACACCAATTTGTACACGTCTAGGGGGGATTGCGATAGCTCAGATCAAGAAGGATATTTCACAGAGATTGCATTAGTCTGGCTTGAAAAATTCATGCAAGACTTCCTTGCGGAACCGTTTTCTGCAGAGGAGATATTCAGTTCAATCGATGCCATAAATGGCTCCATGGCACCTGGACTTGGCAGCTTTAATGGAGAATTTTTTAACGCATATAAAGATCTGTTAGCCCCATGCTCGCTGGAAGTTTATCACAAGGCCTTGGAATGTGGGGAGTTACCTCCTACATTGCGCGAAGCTGTAATCATACTACTGCCTAAACCCGGAAAAGATCCGTTGTCTTGTGGTTCTTATAGACCAAAAAATCTCCCCTGCCCGATCGGGTTTCGTCCCTCAAAGATCGACAACCCTCAACTTGAGGACTCTATTCGCGGTCTTACACAGAATAGCACTTGAAGTGCTGGCAGCGGCTATACTACTTGACACGGAAAAAGCATTTGATTCGCTTGAGTGGCTGTTCTTTCTGGCAGTGATGCGAAGGATGGGCATGCCTAAGGGATTTATCATCCTAACGGCATTATTATATTGGGCCCCACAGCCCAACTCAGGTTGAATGGTACAATATCACGGTCCTTTTGCCTTTTTAGGGGTACCAGGCAGGGCTGCATGCTTTCCCCGTTGCTGTTTATATTAGCAATGGACCGCCTGGTTAGACACTTTCAAGAGCACCATTTACATAGAGGACTACAATTCAAGACGGGCCCCCTACTCATCTCTCTGTACGCAGATGACATCATCCTCTATGTACGCTCCCCTGAAGAAAATTTGGAACCTCTGATCAGGGAAATTATCCGCTTTGGAGGGTATTCAGGTCTGGGGATCAATTGGGGGCAAGTCAGTAATATTCCCAATCACCCCATGCACCAAGAAATTAAACTGCGAGTTCCCACTTGACTGGTGTGAGGATTCCACACAATATTTAGGCATCCATATTCACATGGACACAGATCAAATTGCCCGATTAAACTATGGTCCCGCAACACATAAGCTCAAGTTACAGGTAGAAAGATTGGCTTTGCCTCCCCCTCTCCCTCGCTGGCCGGATGGCTTTGATTAAAATGATTGTACTCCCGGGATTTCTGTATCTCATTAACAATATTCCGATTTCACTTCTCAATAGTTTTTTTCTCACACTCTGTTCTCATCTGATCCGATTAATATGGAGCGGTAAAAGGCCCAGGGTCAGCTGGGACACCACGACACTGCCTTACGAGAGAGGGGGAATCGGGGTGCCGAACCTACAAATGTATTATTTAGTGGCATAGTGCAGCTTTGCACATGCTTGGTATCATCCAGATGCTCGACTTCCTTATACTAGACCTGAGGCTGACCTTGTTCTTCCAGGGGTACTACTCACAACATTGCCTAAGGGGTTTCCCAAAGACCTCCACAACATCCAGACGGTTTCTACCACCAGTTGGGCATGGCGGCTGCGTTACGGCTGCAGCCGGACTTTACTCAGCGGACATTCCACTTCTAAATAACCCATGGAGCTCTATAATGCAAGAAAAGCTTCTGCAACGCACACTAACTAAATTCTCGATAAGCAAGATTGGAAACATTTTTACTGGAGGCCATGTCTTTTCAGGGATGGAGGAGAATAGATTTAGCAAGGCCAGATACATGGACTACTTCATTTTGAACCGGTCCGCTCTGCACTCAGAGCAACCATTGCTGAATTCCCCCAGGAGCTAGATGGCTTCAGCCCACTGACTACTGTGATCACTGTGCCTGATAGTGAACGAATAGTCTCCAAAATGTACCGAGCATGCATGGCCATAGTCCCCAGCAAAGACGTTAAGATTCGGGAGGCATCGGAGCAGAATTTGGAGCACCCAATATCAGACTCCCACTGGAAATTTAGTTGTGCGCAAATTAAAGAAATCTCCTTAAACAGTCGACATAGGTTACTGCATTTTATGTTCCTGCACAGGGTGTATATGTCCCCAGGAAGAATTCACAGCATTGACTCAGACAGGCCACACTCCTGCCTGAAATGTGGGGCTCCACATGCTGATTTTGTACATCTTGTTTGGGACTCTGTTAAGATTGGGGCATACTGGCGTTCTGTTTGCAAAGAACTCACTAAAATGATAGGTATGGGTTGTGTGCTTGACTTCCCAAAAGGTGTCCACAAATTTATTGCAATGGTGTTCCTGCTTGCTAAGAGAGAGATAGCTGTCAATTGGGGCTGCAAAACCCTGCCTACATTAAAAGCCTGGAAAAAATAATGGGGCGACCCGGTGTCCCTCAGAACCTGGGTATAAGTATTAAATAAAACAATTGGTTCTGTTGGGGTTTCAATTGCTTAGGGTACTCAAGGAGCAAAAGCTTACTTACAACACATACCACTGATTTGAGAAAGAAGAGTAAAATAACATAACACACAACAAAATTAGAATTCAATAATTTATTCGGAAATAAGTATCAAATATTCATGGGTGTCACAATTTACAAATTCAATTGCAATAAGAATTGGTGATATTGACAGTACACTATATACAAAACAAACAAATGTGCGATCAAAAAGGGGAAAAGGAGTTCTGTTTGTCCTTATTGTTTTTTCCACATATGCTACAGGATCCATTGATAAGTTAAACTGTGATTATGAGTGCTGTGCAGACATATGTGGTACGTCGACGTTTCGACCCTGTGAGTAGCACGTATGTGAAGTGCGTCAAGATGGGTCTTCTTCAGGACAGGAGTGGGGAGTAGGCAGCCTATGGGTTTAGTTGAAGAGCTTGATCAGGTGTGTGTTACAAAACAGAATTACAATGTAACTGTTTGGCTACCAGAATTAAGCTTACCAAAGTGCAGATTCTTTAGTAGATCTGCAAGTGTCAAGGGCCTCTTTTTCAGAGAAAGGCTTATGATTAAAATCTCACAGTTCTCCACCAGCCGGTTGGAGCCTAACAAAGAGAGACAAGGACTAATTCAGTAACTAACAGTGTTGCTATTTTCTTTTACACAAGGAGTGTGCCTGAAATGCGACACACCTCAATTGTTTTCTTAATCAACTTCCACCCGTCGGTTGGAGTCTTTTGATTTGCTCATTCAAGTGATTTACTGGAAAAATAATAAATAAAAAGGGTGCGTAAATCACTAAGCTAAAAACACTTATTAACGCGAAGGCGTGCTCTCTAAGTACTTCCTAACTTTATCTCACCGTGATCTGGCAAAAGCGCGTCTGTCCGGCAGCTGCTTTGTTCAAAGAGTGAGGCCGGAATGGGAGGCAGGTTAGTAATAGCATCCACAGCGTGAGCGTGACGTGCGTGCTCAACCGTGTCTGCTTGGAATGTGCTACACGTCATTTGTGAAGAACAACGTGCACGCATGGTGCAGCAGCTTGATGATGCTTTCAGGAAAAACTGATGCAAGGGCAGGTTTAAAAGACACGTAAATCAGGGAATGTGCTAAACGTCATGCGTGAAATGTGAGGTGTATGCAAGGAGCAGCAGTTTGAAAAAGTTCTCAGACAAAAGGTTACTACTGGATTGTAAGGAGCGTTCCATGTCATTAGTAGATAAACCTTACATATCATTTAAAAACCATTTAGGGGAGTGCATAAGTAGGGCTAAATGATAACATTCAACATATTTATGGTGTAGGTTATGAACAGTCCTATCTAGACCAAAATTACATGTTGTGGCATGAAGTATGATAAGTATCTATATGTAGGGGTTAATACACAGTGAATCTGGTGTTTATAGAGTATGCTCTGATGTTATAGAATCAAAAAGATGATGTTATTAAAAACATGTAAATTACCAACCGCATATTTATACACTTATTAGAACATTTTGTGAGGATATTTATACAGAGATGTACAATACAGACTTACATATGTACCAATGGAATTCCTGGCAAGTTTACGGAGAGAGGTGCAGTAAAGCCTTACATATGAGTCTAGAGATAGGTAGCAGCTTACACAGCAATAGACAGACTGATACAGACATTCACATAGTTTAGCCACTAACTCATGAATTCAGTAAGACACATATAATCGCTCACTTATACAGTCAGTATACACCTACTAAATCCTCCATCCACACACTTATACACCCACTCATTCTTCAATATACCGTGGTGAATATATTTATAAAACATATTTAAACTTTACAGAAACACACAGTCACTGGATGATGTCATCAGTGATGTCACTGACCATGTCATGAATGATGTAATATGTGACGTCATCAGCAGTGCATTGCGGGGGCGTGAGTTATAGTTAGCTCAACTAACTATAACGGCCAAATTTCTATGGTTTTGTACGAGTGAAATGTGCAGCTAACTATAACGTCCCTGAAACCAATGGTTTTTTCAGTGAATTTCAAAGGTTTTTTTAAATGCTAGTTTGTAACTATAATGTCCCTGAAACCTATGTTTTTTTCAGTGAATTTCAAAGGTTTTTTAAATAATAATTTGTAACTATAACTAAAAGCATGCCTCGATGTCTGTGCTGACTATTGCCTTCGATCTACACTGCGGATAGTAGGGTTCACAATTCACATGGAGTCGCAATTGCAGATGACGCAGTCCCGTAGTGAAGAGACATTGCTCCCAGTGCGGCCTGCCCGGACCACGCATCATCGCTGGCTGCGTACACGCTAAATACTTCTAATGCCCCTATCTCAGTGCAGCACAACTCATGGACCCTATATGATACAATATTTTGTGTATTATTTCACATCTGGTGCCCCTACCTTAGTGCAGCAAAAATCATTGACCCTTTATGATTGAATCTCTGTGTCTGATCCCATGATTACTGTTGTACTTGTTGCCAGCACCAACCATTCCCAGAGGGCTGGTTTACACTTACCCCACACGCATCCAGCACAGACGTCACTGGACATGTGACCCTGGTAATAAAATGGAGTCGAGCGCACGTGCCCGTACCCAGTTCCACTATCTATCTGTGTCCATGTGTTCATTATGTATGCAACATGCTGCCCCTGGGCCCTACCACATTACATTGTGCTCTGGACAGCGTTTGCACCCAACTTACCTTTGACAGTGGGAGAAAACTTTGGTTATGTAACATTGTCTCGGTCATTGTACAAGTACGTACGTAGAGACTGGATGATTAGAGTACTGCAAGGAGAGTGTATACTGAATTTATAAGTGATTGCGGATTGGCGGAGTCATTGTATAAGTACATATGTTGGCACAGACTAACTCCGACAACGAGCTTGTCTCTAATTGGCTGCCCTCCATGTGCCAAAAAGTGAAATTTGGGCTTTGCATGGCCCTGTATTGCTACAGCTGCAATTCTCCACTGAATGTGCAATAAACATTCACATCCACACTAACCCTGAGCGGCCAGCTACGCTCCGTGCACGGAGTGCACGGAGTGCCGTCTCCTACACATTTTGCGTAGCGGGCATAGCCAGGCGGCACTACGCGCGCTACGCAGACGGTGCGTAGCCGGCCGCCACCCGCCTCCCTCCCGCCCTCCCTAAATACATAAATAAACAGTATAGAAAGCTTTTAAAAACACTTACCTTGTCTGCCGCGTCCCCGGGGCTCCCTCTCACCGTCCCGCGATTCGCGCCACCATTTCGGATCCTAATGCGCATGCGCGGGCGGCCGCGCATGCGCATTTCTCATGAGGAATGCGCATGCGCGGCCGCCCGCGCATGCGCATTAGGATCCGAATCGGTGGCGGCGCGAATCGCGGGACGGCGAGAGGGAGCCCCGGGGACGCGGCAGACAAGGTAAGTGTTTTTAAATGCTTTTTATACTTTTATTTATGTATTTAGGGAGGGCGGGAGGGAGGCGGGCGGCGCGGAGTGGGGCTACGCGGAGTGCGCGGGTGGGCGTAGTTGTGTGCCCACTTCGCGTAGCTCCGCGGAGCCCCACTCCGCACACTACGCCCAGGGTTAATCCACACAGATGTGTCATCTCCACCATCTTTCTTGTGTGGAACTATGGATGAATGTAGGGTCAGTGATTCCCCTTACCTTCCATGTTGGCCATGTTGTGGGACTTGGCTCACAGGGAGACACATTGACGCTTGCGACCCGGGTGACGGCAGCACCAGATTTTTTAAGCATTCTCTAGCCCAAAGCCAACCAAAAAGTAGCTCAAAGTAGCCCAATATTGCTACTTTAAGGAAGGAGGGACAGGGACACCGTCCAGCAGGCGGTGAATGCATTGGAATTAATGTTGCAGCAGGCTGCCAAGTAAATATTTGTCTAATAAAGCGCTTTGACATACTACTTTACTGGAGCGCTGTATATATATTTACAATCTGGCAACTAGCACACACCAAAATTTTAACGCACAACCAGGAAAAATATAGCCCAATTGTGCGTGATCTAGCCCAATCTGCCAACAGTGCCACATCAGTTGATTCCTCATACAGTTCATGATGGAGCCACGCCCATAGCTCCGGAGTCATTCTTCACAGCCTCACACAGGACTGGCATACGGCAGGCCAGCCCACACTGCTTATGCTTACAGGGAAGGACAACAAACGCTACATGGCACAGATTTTCATTGTAGTGATCTGCTGGTCACAGGTCTAGTTGTCAGTATGCCACAGCCACTCTCTCACGGCTGGTATACACCCACACCAAACCCATCCAGCACAGACGTCACAGGACACATTTTCTCTATCACCACCTCTATTGCTCGGAGGAATTGCATCAATGACAAAGTAAACTAAACTTTGAACGTCCTTATTATGAAATCGTTCAAAATTACGTGCCACTGGATACGATCTATCCCCATTCTTAATCACTCTCAAATGTGGCAAAATACATGGGACAACACCTGTTGGCCCATTGTTCTCGGCAATGCCCCCACTCCCACGGACCATGCCCAGAACCTCTGCATCATACTCGACTCCCCCCTCCCCATTACCCGACAGTACATCCCAGCATCTTAAATATTACGCACATGGCAGTTATGTAATTATTGATAAGGGAGGCATAACATGCCCTCTCTTAGGTAAGCATTCAACATAGTACAGTACACTTTACATATCAGCTGTTTTGGATTGTGCCTACTATCGCTGCATTCTGTCATACATTCTGTACCGTTACTGTAACTTGTATCGCTGTCAAATTTCTGTGCATAAACCACATCATTGTCTCATATTAACAATTAACAAACCATCCCTTATCATTAAGTACTCTCACCCCCTCCCACTAGTCCTAGCTGCAAATTGAGTCATACGTACATTTTATAGAGGTAACATGGATTTTCTACCATTAATCAAAGGTGTATCCCGTCTGGCGACCTTGTGTGATAAGTTGGAAACATAGTGGGTTTAGCCAAAAAAGGTGCTTCGATAAAATATCAAAAAATAAATACCAATAACAAAAATATTGCCAACAGGAATATGGAAGGCAAGAATACAATCTTAAATGTTGTTTTTAAAATCCTTGTAATAAAAAATATTGATTTTGAAAATGTTGTTGCATGTAATATTGTTTGAAGGTGTTAATTAGAATGCAATTTATTGTAGTGTGTTTGATTCTATATGTCTATTAATTTTTTTATTTGTGTTTTAGTAAAATAATTGGTTAAACATGAAATTGTTGACATTTTTAATTCTTTATTGTATAAAAATAATGGTTTTCTAAATTTCTGTAGCAGTGGAATATTGGGTTTTTAGTGGTTGAGTGTGGAGAGATTTTTGAAAAGTGTAGCTTTATGTTAATTAGTTTTATATGCAAAGTAATAACGTTTTAAAGGCATTTTGTTACATTAATATTTGTAATTATAATGTATTCAAATATATATTAATAGTATTACATTTTACAAATTATATAATTTTGAAATATTAAATAAATATTTAAATTGCACCACAAATAACATCAAAATGATATCAAAATAAAATGTTATAATACACATTTAACATTTTTTTATTTTTGAGACAAAAAATGTCATGATAAAAAAGTGCCTTCATTTTTTGGTGACAATTTTGGATTATGATTTTATTTTTTATTTTATGGTTTAAAGCTAATTAATAGTATTACAAATATTCTTTTAAATGTTAATGTCTAAATATGAGTATATAGCATTGTAGTTTTGGCTAGTGTGCTTTACAATTAATGTATTCTAGAAATAAAAATTGTGTGTGATTATGGAGTATTGATTGTGTATATATATATTTAGGTTTAGTAACACCTTCTATAAATGTTTTAGATTGCAGGGGAAATAGTAAAATTCACCCCTTTAGTGTCCAACGCCTTCTTCTAATTGTCTCAGATTGGAGTGGGAATAGTAAATGTCACCCTGTTAGTGTCCAACAGCTTCCCTGAAAAGGGTTAAACTGGAGTGGGAATAATAAATGTCACCCTTTTAGTGTATAACACCTTTCCCAAATTGGTTTAGAATGGAGTGGGAATAGTAAATGACATCCCTTTAGTGTTCAACACCTTCCCCTAATTGGGTTAGATTGGATGGGAATAGTAAATGCAATCCCTTTAGTGTCTAACACCTTCCCAAATTGTTAAACATTTAAGTGGAAATAGTATATGTACACCTTTAGTGTCCAACACCTTCTACACATTGATATACATTGGATTAAGAATAGTAAATGTCACTATTTTATAATTCAACACCATCCCCAAATCGATTTAGATTGGAGTGGGAATAGTAAATATCACTCCTTTAGTGTCTAAAACGTTTCCCCAATTAGGTAAAATTGGAGTGGGAATAGTAAATGTCACCCTTTTAGTGTCCAACACCTTTCCCAAATTGGTTTAGATTGGAGTGGAAAAAGTAAATATCACAGCTTTAGTGTTCTAAACTTTCTTTACATGGTTTATGTTGGAGTGTGACTATTTAATGTTATCATTTTAGTGTGACATCCTTTCTTTAAGTTGTATTTCTATGCAGTATAAATGGTGTGTGTTATTTAATTAGTATTGTTGGTTTTTAAAATGTAATAAACAAATAGCTGTATGTTTGCAATTAAGTATATTATTAGGTACATATTTTTATGGAATAAAGACATGTAACATATTTTCCCATTTTATTTATGTTTTCAAGCGTTATTTAATGTAAATCTTCACATTGTTAAACATATATATTTCAAAGCAACAATGAACATTTACATATAGAGAAATAAAAATATTTTAAATACATTTCTATTAATAAATAAAACATTTAAATCATATTTAAATAGTATTTTATGTTGTATATTTTCCACTGTTTTCTATAGTTTAAATTGTTTTAAACATTTCTTAAATAGTTTTATTTATATATTTTCAACATCATTTTAACATATTTTTACAGTATATATTAAATAATCTATATATATAAAAACGAATGTATATCTGTCTGTCTGTCTGTTTGTCCTTTATGCATTACTTTTTAGTTGTATTAATAGTAGTGTTTTCCCCTAGTTTAAAGTTTGGGGTTTTTGTACACTGTTTTAGTAACATATCCTGCAATACATCCCTTACTTCTATTTCTGTCACATTTGAGAGGTGGTTGCGGTCTCTTACATGAATCAAAACATCACTGTTGTAGTGCTCATCCCATAGCATACATTAGAATAATATTTGGTACATTTCCAATTTACATTTTCTGTTGATGCACTTTTTCGGTTGGAGATTTAGCCTATGTGACTTAGTAACTGCTTTCCTTTCTGTAAAGTAATATATTTTGCTCTCTCTATCATTGAATCTGAAAGTAGTATAAGAGTATAAATATTTACAATATTTTTAAGATGGTATGTCTGTTATTTACATTTAAAATTATGCAACTCCTTCTATTTTGTATACTTATGTGTATGTTCTTTTGAGATGTTTCACATTGTTTTGAAGCTTTTCCATTGCGGGTGTTTTATTTGGAGCAGGTACTTTCTTTTCTTTTGGATGAAAAAAAAAGCATCAGTTGCATTTTAAATGTTTATTTGTTGATAGTTTGTATAGGTTAAGGTTGTTTATTTTTAGACTGGTAGGTTTATTTTTACTTACTACATGGTTGAATGTATATTTTTTAAATAATTAATGTGTTGCTCGGTTGTGATAGTGTTTTTTTCAGGCAGCTTATCATTTTTCAGTTGTAGTGTTTCCTTTTAGGAAGTACATGTAAAGAGAAAGGAGTAGAAGTAGGAAAGTGCTTTATTAATTATTTGCTTTTTTAAGTTTATTTGCAAGTATGTTTTAGTTTAAATATGAGTTTTACTTACTTGGTTAGGCAGTTGTCAAGATGTATATATTTCTTCTTTTAGGATCTAGTCAGTGAATCGGGCAAAGTTTCCTCCTTCTGCAGCGTTTGACCATTTTGAAGTATTCAGTAGATTAAATTAGGGCGCCGGGATGCCTACGGGTAGCTGTGCGCGTAACAAATGTGTAATTCATTCATTAATTCATTCATTTTATATTGTTGCTTTAATTGTTTGTCTGATTTATTGCTTACATTTGTTTATAGTTTGATGCTATTGTTTAGTTTAGTTTTAGTTTGAATAATTTTTATCAGTTTTGTTGTTCTATGGTAAATGCTAATTTAGGTTGTATTTATAATGCATGATATATATAGTTTGATAATTTGAATATCATTATATATATAGGCAGTTGTCTAAAAGCTTGTAGTTAATGCAAATATATTTTTTGTATTGGTATGATTTTAGTTATATATTTTATTTGGGGGAATTGTAAATATTTTGGTGATATTGTATATTTATATTGAATTTAAACAATCGTTTAAAATGTTTTATGTTTATTTGGTGTATTTTAAAGAATGATTTTATGTAAAACTTCTTTTTATATTTATTAATGGTAATGTCATTATTTTGGTGATATTAGTTTAGTCGATGTTGTGTGAATTGATATTTTGCCGTAATATATGTTTTTTTTAAAGGTGACGATAATTTTTGTTCCGATATTTGTGTTTTTGCTATAAGTATAAATCGATATTTGTGGTTTTACTAGTTAAGTATAGGAAGTCAAAATTTTTGTGAACGATATTCAATTTCCGATATTTGTATGTTTCGATATTGTATAATCCTCTCGGGTCCATGAAACCCCCACCAGCATAATCTTGGTTAACATAAATGTTCATTCTTGGTAGACTATTGTCTGTGTCCTTATAGATGGTCTAACAATCTCAAAAAAATTAACCGGTGTATGGTAACCACTCTCTTCAGTTAATAGCATGAAAAGTGCTTCTTTTACTCTTGGATTCTGTTCAATATTTGAAGTATAGCCAGAAAGTGCAGTCAACATGTGTTCCATTCCTTTTGGCAAGCAAGCCATATTCTTGCGCATCTTATATGTCAAGGTAGCTTTATCAAAAAAGATGTAGTGATAATAACATAGGTGAGATCACTGAAAGATAGGCAGTCTCTGAAGTGGTGCAGCTTGACAAAATTCTGTGTGAAAGTTTTATGTAGTCTGGAAGGCTTCCAAGAAAAAAAGAGGCATCTTTAATACAACTAACTGATTGGCGTTTTCTCACTTTGTCCGTACATGACTGCTTGTTCTAAAATTATTTAATCTATTATAGGCTTCAATGCTAAAGTATCAGCATTCCAGTGTTATAAAATGGGAGACTGTTGCTGTATCAGGTGGGTGCATAGACTTAAAACAGATACAGAGGGACTCAATGACACTATCCCTTGGGGAAGTATTTACAAATGAAACATGGACAATGAATCCCCTTTTAACAATGACTATAGCTTACCAACAATTATCAAAAGAACAATTATGGTTACTCACATTGAAAAAATGAAATTGTCGCTCTGAGTACCATTCAACATACCGGTCTCCCAGAACTCAAGGCATGATATATAAAAATCTGATTTTAACATCCCCACAAAGATCTGTTCTCCACCATGGCATAAGTAAGAAAAGACAATAACAGCATCGCGCTACATTTATAGAGTGACTCTCGCCTCGTAAGTCTGAGTGGTAAAAATCTGTCAGCAATAATAGCAATCCATCTGACTATATTTGCCTCACCGATTCCCGAAATAAATCTGTTCCAATACTAAGATTCACAATTTTTTTAATTTTAATTAACATTATACCTACTAGAGAACAGACTTTTATCAATCCCACCAGTCTGTCTACACTCTCAATGCAATTTTGGGGTTAAACTCACTAAACCGGCATCACAAGCAATTCCGGGACCATAGTGGCAGAGTCAGTACAAGTCGGAAGACGGAGTGACCGAAGGTAGCAGCGTATGGAATTCCAACAAAACCGTAAAGTACACGCTAACCTTTTTTCATTTACTGAATGAGTTATTCATTGTCACAACAGGCCTCCCTGACCCACATGGATCCTGATGAGGTACAGTTTACCGATAATTAAGGTATGTTGAAACGCGACCAAATGCGGTAGTGTTTTCTGTTTGTCATTATGGACAAACATGTATATTCACTTTACACAGTGACACAGGCATTTCAATATTGTGTAACTCCTATTTAATATTACCACATTGCATTGTCAATATGAGGATTATAGTAACACTGACAAAGCCCGTTATTGAAGCTAAAGTCGCATTGAGGCGAATATGAAATAATAGGTGGGCCATGGATACAGATTGTTTAAAAGGGGAATCAAGATTTGCCGTTTGGTGCATGATTAGATCAACATGAAGAATATGACAATTTTACAAATAATCGGTGCAGAGAGGAGCAATAGAAGCTCTTTTTGAATACTGTCAATTGTTGAAGCAGTCACCTAAGAACGAGTGACAATATCTCCTCTGTGAGTAGAGACAACTTGCCATTTCAGTGTAAATTAGAATTGCCTTAAATGAGAAAGTCGACCCTGACCATGAGTTAGGGAGGTCAGTAGAAGTATTGCTATTTTTTAGTTGCTACGCCAATGAGCGTTCTATATGTTCCTGGTATTTGAAAACCAGTCGTCTAGTCTTGTGTAAACCCCCCCTACCCTATCCCATTGTCTAGTTTGTCATTTTATTTTATTTTCACAGGCACAAATTGACCTTTAGGAACAGGACATAGTTTTGTTCCATTCATTGTGGGCACATTAGGAAATGCCTTTATGTACCCTTCACCCATGGAGACAATAACAGTCTCTATACACTACACCCCCTGGTCGTGAAGAAAGCCCGACCGACCGACTGGGGCAGAAGGGCTGAAACATGTCGACCTAAATCACAACTGAAGAGTGAGAGAGTCATAATCACTCTCAATCACCTACATTGTTTTTACTGCCTCCAAGAACCAGAACTATTAAAACACATTTCTGGTAAAGAGAGACTTTTAATCACCTTCACTACACCCTATCACAATCACTATTTCTGATCACTATTGATCCTAACAAAGGGTATTACCTCCTGGTGGAGGCTGCATAAAAACGAAACCCTATGATTATGCAGACACGTGCGAGGGCTAGCGGAGAATCAAGATATACCGCTTGACATTACCACCAAAAAACACGTGCATGAGGGTTTTTTATTGGGACTAGAAAGAACAAATGCCGCATACCCGATGTTATGCAGGACAAGTGATCCTTCTCATATGATAAGATGGTATTGACCCAAGGGAATTGAATGGATCACGGATTCCTTCCCTCCCCACCTACTGATCTCGTGTATCAGTGGTTCACCATTTTTGTGCTTGACTTGGCTGGACTCAAGTACATTTAATCCTTTTTTCACACTTTTAGGGATCTAGTAAATTTAGGAGTGTATTTTGTGAATTGCATTGGTCTTAGTATTTCATAGGTGAGTGTTTTTGTTAGCACGTCCTTCACTAAACACCTCCATAATTTTCACATAACATCACCCAGATTGTAGTTATTATTCTACATTTTCTCACCACTCCTGGTCCCTTCCACATTTACTACAAAATGTATTCCTGCATGAAGAATGATCTGCACATATTTGGCAAAGATCTCCATACAGAAAAAAAATATTAGAAGCAAAAATCTCCACCCGTAGGTTTGTGAATTATATTTTTGAAGTAAGTAAATAGTACTACTAGTACTTCAGCATGAGTTTGTGAATCAGGCCGGAATGTCTAAAATTACATCAAAATGAGGGTCAAGGTGGCCAATTACTATAATTCATTGAGACTATGTTCCACTGATTGCATATTGCCTGGAACACATTTTGTTTGTAAATGTTTGCAAAGCTCAGGTGAATACAAGAAATGTCTGCAGTTATACCAATTAACAAGCCAATGTGGTCATTTGCCTATATTGATTAAGGCCTTGTTCTACCACTAGAAGTCAATCTATACATCTTCACACAAGGTGTAAAAGTTTGCTATTTCAGTATTTACTCCTTGAGGCCAGCTTTATATGCTTCACCACGACCCATCTGAATTTCTATGCATGTGTTGAGTAGTGTTCAACAAGGGCGACAAGGGCATCTTCTACTTAGCACTACATATCCGTCTCCTGTACTGCAGATCTTGCTCTAATTTTTTTGCTTTTCTGATCTAAATAGTTAGTAAGGACTATGCTAAATACAACCACATCGCAATCAGCTGACACTGCACCAAGAGTGCCCACTATGTTTAAAAGGGACACTCAGAAAATTAAGCACAGTACTGGTAACCGTCCACCAAAGGGTAAGTTCCCGGTTGAGATTATGAACCACCCATCTAAGGGCATACAACCAATGAGATGGTGTCCTCCAATGTGCCTCAGATGCCTGAACACATCCAGCCATTGTCCCCCAAAGTGGTCATACTCCCTAATGCTCCCTGTCCCAATAGATACTCGGTTCTAACTAATGAAATACCAACTCCTAGTCCCCGTTCTGTCGCTCAACAATCTTTGAAGCCTCTACATCCAGCCAGTGAAGAGAATGGTGTGGCTACTGATTTCTTTAGGCGGGGGGGGCACTTTTGAGGAGAAATTCCACAAGATATATCAAAAACTTGATGAACTGAAAGAAATGGTAACAGGTTTCACCAGCATAATAGCGAGGGGGCACCTTAAAGGGAAAGAATGCTGTTGTGAATGCTATTCTAAGACAGGTGAAGCACTATGGGCACATCTCAAAGCGGGCCAGGACAGTAATAAAGATCCTTCAGCATCTTTAACCCTCAGTTGTTTATAGAGGGAGCTACCGACATGCTGGCGGCCCCGAACCAAGCAGAATGGACATTTTATCTATGCAGAGCATTGGTCCAGTGAACCGTGATGATCTATCTAGGCAGTCTATAATAAGCTCAACATATGTCATCAAAAATGTAAGACAGTGCAGGCAATCCCTAAGATCGTTGCCACAACTAACATATACTAACAGACGCCCGATGAATTCATGTTTTTCTGCACACAGGGATTCTAACTTGACCATCCGACAGGTCTGGCACCATCAGTCCCATGCTTCATCTAGCCAAAGAATTGCATTTTTGATATCTGTTTTAACTCTTGATCAAAAGATCTACAAAGATACTGACTCATTAATTAATTAATAATGTTATACATTGTCTTAGACATAAGATAGTTTGCCTATCCATCATCAGGTCAGATACTGAGCATGCAGAGAGACTTAGCTTCGATTAAACAGCTACACTAAGGTGAAATTTGTTGATGAGCAATTGGTGGAAGAGCTCGTCAAACCTCACCTGACAACCTGCTGGGATTTACAATTATGTCACTTTCTCCTGCCAATTCAGTTATTGTCAAAACAAACTGAAAGATGCAACCTGATCACAGTAATCCCACAACAGAGCCCTTGAGTACTCAATCCAACCATGGTAGTGAAGGGGCCTACAATCTTAATGAAATAGAATGCCTATGTTACGAACAACTGAGCAGGGCAGAGTGGGAGCTTGTGTTAGCAGGATGATTTCTTTAAAAAAAAACTGCACCTAATGAACTTGCAGAGATGGCTCACTCTGAGACGGCAACAGTAAGGTATTGCATATGTACCCCATAGAAAAGGAAGAATTGAGTCTTCTGCTGAACCAACACCAGTGCTTTGAACTGACTTCTCTGTGATCTCATAGAATGCGGCAGGGGCAGAAGCTAAATTGGATGATCAAGACTGGTTAGACTATGTGGGGAAGTATGATGTATGACTGCTCCAGGAAACATGGGCTGATAATAAGGTATTCCTGGATGGATTCACTGCCTATAATGGGGAAGCAATCCCTCCAGAAAACCCAGGGTGGGCAATGGGTGGTCTGCTGACTTTAATCAAAAATTATATTGTTTGTACCCAAGACTCTTAAATATAGATTCCCTAGATATAATGAGCATTAAACTATTTTTTTTCCGAAGGGACATGCCTCTGATATTCCTGAATGTTTATGCATGATCAATGCTCACCAACTGTGGTTCACCAGCCCTAACCATGCTAGATGAGTTGATTGATTTATGCCAGCAAGAAACATTTTTGAGCCCTCGTCATCCATTAGTTTAGTAACTGAAGAAGTGTATAAATATTGGGGGTTTCCTAACCTGACAGGTAGTTTACAGCACAATTTTACTAACACTGCTATACAAGTTGCTTCAATAGTTGTGGGCCGGAGTCTAAGGGCATGTAATGGGCAAACTCCTTCTGATAGCGCAGTTACATTTAGGAGAGGTGGGCAGAGCAGCATCATCAATTATGTTCTACTAGATGTCAAGCTATGGCCATTATTAAGGGATGTGAAGGTTGAAAACCGTAAAGAAGGCAACCATTATCCCCTCACTACCATTTTATCAGGGGTAGAGTTCAATAGAGTGTCTACATATACCTTGCGACGGCTCTTGAACCCCTTATAGACAACACTTGTCGAAGAGTCTCCTGGTCTAGTGCTATGTCAGATCAAAAAACTCATGCCAAGATTTACCATCTGATTGTACATTTTATGATTGGTATTGACATTGATAGTGTGGATCCCTATTTCATTTTAAATACTCACAATTGTTTTTTTGATAGACTAGTGGCTATCTTTTATAGGGGATACAAGAACAAGCCCAAGCATCTTAGGAAAGACCCCAAGTGGTTCTCTGAGGAATGAAAGGAGGCCAAGTGGCTGTTGAAACAAAGCAGTCAGGGGATGTAAACATGAGGAAATTGTGACTGCCCCACATAGGTACAAGCTAACGCTAGACAGAGCCAAGAGAGAATTGGAGGAAAACAACTGGCAAGACTTGTTGCAGGCCCTTAAAGTTAGAGATAACCGTACATTCTGTTCAATCATTACACACAGGAATAGAGAGCATCAAAGCCCAAGGCCATATCATATTGGGAGGAACGCTTCTCTGTACTATACTCTAAAGTCAGGCATGAGAAATATGTTTTAACTGATGACAAGGGGGCTTCTATCTATGATCAGGTTGAACACGTTCCCAAGCCATGTACCAAGATCTCTCTTAGTCCGGCGGGGACCCTCTGAGCCATTGACAGCTCAAAAACCCAAAAGGCATCTGGGCCAGAGTGCGTACCGGGGGATCTTTATAGGTCCGAACACCAGTTTTGGGCTTGGTATGTTAATTTGCTGTCAAATGCGATTATAGCTGGGGGGAGACCCCAGACACTTGGAGAGGAGCAGAAATAATCCCTGTGTTTAAAAAGGGGAACGCAGGTTGCCCAGCCAACTACAGACCTATCAAAATGATAGACAATCTACAAAAGGTTTTTGTTAAACAGCTTCTAAATAAGCTACAAAAATGTATTGAAGATGAGTAGATTTTGTCACCCCCGCAGATAGGATTTCCGGTTAAAACCAGTACCTTAGATAAGGTGTTTAAGTTTGCCCTACTTTATTGGAAATATGCTTTTATGCTTAAACAGAAGCTCTATGTAGCTTTTGTTGATCTTCAAGAAGCGTTTGATTTGATCCCTTGTGATAAGCTGTGGAATGTTTTAATGAATATGGGTGCACCCAGGGATTTTATCAATATTATCAAGCTACATGAAGGGAAATATGCTCAGGTTAGATGGGGAGAGAAGGGGAATTAACCAATCGTATTCCTATTTTACATGGAGTATTGCAAGGGTAAGTGCTCGCTCCTACGTTGTTCACCCTATACACAAATGATGTAGCTGAGGAGCTACAGCAATGTGTTAACAATTCCCCTCTTTGAATGGAGTTAAAATTCTGATTCTTCTTTTTTGCTGATGATTAGCTTCTTATATCTAAAACCCCTAGGGGCCTTCAAATTTTGCTGGACAAAGGTATGGCTTTTTATGAGGTAAGGGGCTTAGAGCTGAATTGCTCTAAAACTAAATATATGGTCTTTGGTGCAGGAACCTCTAAAGACAGCAATATTAAAGCAGTGTGACACAATAACAGTCAATGGAACATAAATCGTATAGGGGCATATGTATCAAACCCTTTTCCCGTTCGAAAAACGGGCTGATTCACAGAATGGGAAGAGGCTTATTGAGATGTATCATCTCAAATTAGAGAATCGCAAAATTTGTTATTCTCTATTTGCAATTGCATTTAAGGAATCGCACATTGCGATTCCTTAAATGCAATGTATGCAGCACAGAAAAATTGTGAGTTGGACTTAAGAAATCGCAAATTACCACCAACTTCAAGTTGATGGTAATTTGCGATTTCTTTGAAAAATTCACTTTTTTGCATTTTTCAAAGTGCCATGTGGCGCACATACATGCCCTAAGGGCATGCATGTGCGCCACATGTGTACACATACACATACATATTTCAGGGGTGCAACAGGGTGGCCTTTTGACACCCTGGCTCCCTTAAAATTGCATTCTCAATTTGCGTTTCTCTAATTGTGAATCGCAAAATGAGAATGTCTTCCTATTCATTCCTATGGGCCACCTAGCTCATAGGAATGAATGGGAGGTATTCCTTAATTGCAAATCGCGATTCGCAATTAAGGAATATTAAGGAATCGCAATTATTATTGCGATTCCTACATACATAGCATTTTGCAATTCCTTAATAGCAATTTGCTAAAAATCGCTATTAAAGAATTGTAAAAGGGCTTGTTCATACATATGCCCCATATTGCCACGGTTTTAGTGTTTGCACTGTTGGCACAGACTTCTCGTAGAAAAATGTGTAATTAATTTTTTACATTGCAATCTATATTTTGCATTCTACCACTTAATATTACAAACCAAGATGGTGCCCATAATTTTATACCATGCAACTTTCTTCTGAGTGTATGCGCTATCAATATTATTTTGATCCTCTGATGTTTGCTAACATATTTGTGATATTTCCTTCAAAGTGCTGGTGCTTCATTCTAATGTTTCCAAATGTTGTTTAGCACTGATATTGTTGTAAAGTGGTCCACATTTTAGACTTCAGACTCATAAAGCAGGTAGAAGATATAACTTCTGTTTTGCCTAACCACTTCACTGCGGAGCGAAGTTAATTCCCCCTATATCGCGCCCACATTTATCAGGTGCTCATACTGTTGTGGGTTACCCAGATCCATCGACCTTTAATTGGGGGGGGGCATCTGATTAGTAGTGAGATCACTAACCACCACCAATGGCTCTACTCCTGCTTTGTCAAGGGCCACCTTATTGAGGAATAGCTGCTTCTCAGTCACCAAGGTCTAATCATTGCTGAATACAGCTTACCCAAGTTCAGAAGCTTGGTGTCCTTACATTGCTTTCCAAGTGCACCACTTTAGTTTCAAGCAAACATATTTCAGTCATGACATATTACTCAAAATGCTGGCTCTTTTTTGGATCTCTTTTCACTATCATTTTGGGCCTGATTAAGAGTTTGCTGGTCATACAGTGGTTGGTGCAACGCGCCGTCCTTGGTGGGACCGCCAAACCTGTGGTGCAACCGCAAACCAGATTAGGTGTTTATTCCTGGTCTGGTGAGAGTTCCTGTGGCAGTCTGACAAAGGTGGTCTGTCAAGCTCATTAAAGAACCTGACATGCAGACGGCTGCTCTCAGAGCTCTGACTGCACATTCCTGCGTGGCAACACCGTGCAGGAAGTGGGGGTGCAAATATAGGTGGGCATTACATGGAAAGGGTGGTGGAGAGGCAAATTATAATATGCTTAGTAGTACCGCAGCAGCAACACCTGCATATTGCTGCTGCAACCTGTTTTTCATTTGCTGCACGGATCCTTGATCCTGGCGGTGCCGGAGGTCTCGTGGCAGTCCTACCGCCATAGTTGAAATACTGTGGGCAGTCCTGCAGTGCGGCGGTGGTCAGACCACCACCACGGGTTTGGCGGTCCCATAGTGTTTTTTCCACTTCGGCAATTCAGGCATCAAAGCACCCCACTGTGCACTGTCTTTGGACCATACGATTTATGAGAGCCTCAAGGGTCCATACATATGATGAGGCATCTTTGTCTCTAAATCCTTTGTAGCATTCTGCTTGTCATGTATTGCTAAGCCTTCCATTTTTGACATCAGGGAGCTATTTCCTTCCACCATCTCCAAATTAGTGTGGGGGAGAGGATTTAAAAGCAAAACAACTCCTCCTATGGACTCATACATTTTTGTTTAGGTATCTTATGCAGCATATAATAGGGTATAAAAGGCACTCTGGTGAAGGTCTTCTCAGACCCTACCAACTCCTTGCACCATACCGAGGTGCCAGTCCTCCCCAAGTCATGTGCCACTACTGCAAGAAGCATGAACAAATCTCTTGGACGCCAACTTACCCAAGGTGCGCCAGACCACCTGGACTATGAATAGAAATTAGTTAAGTAGATTTGCACCGCATCTGCCCTCTTTTAAGAAGGCGCTAATAAATGCTATCTGTTAGCCCGAGGTTGAGGAAGAACTTTTCAAACACAGACTGTAAGATGGTTGAGGTGCACCAAGGGAGTAGCACCATCTCTGAGCCACTAGAGGCACTCTCTCAGGTCGAAGGTTCACCGTCTTCAGCGGGAGACAGCCCCAGGAACAGATTGGCGCTGGAGCTCCTCCATGGCTGGCTCCAGCAATGTCCGGGGGTGCCTACCCCTGTGACATTGCAGTTTGCAATGACAGGGCGGGAGCATGGCTCCCGTCTTGTCATTACAAACTCTGCTTTGCAATGCCAGCTCTCGCAGGAGGCGGGAGGCTGGCAGGGACCGCGGGGGCATTGGGTTCCCCCTGTGGTCCCCAACGTGAGGGCCAGCCCGGAGGATAGGACCTCGGGGCCAGAAGTGGCCCAGGAAGGGAGGCAACTCAGCCCCCTCCTTTTAAATTTTTTTTTTATTGGAATGGCAGCCCAGGGGCCAAAAGTAGCCCAGGGAAGGGGGCCACATGGCCCCCTCCCATATAAATGATAAAAACATTTTTAAAAACAAGGCCAAGGCCCGGGGGATGGGGGATGGGGGATGGGGTCCCCGGGGCTGAAATCGTTCCCTTCCCCTTCCCGTTTTTTTTTTTTTTTAATGGGTCAGGCCCTGAGGGATGGGGTCCCCAGGGCCTACATAAAATTAAGAGAAGGGGGGCCACCCAGCCCCCCTTCTAACAAAAAAAAGAAAAGCCGGCATCTCGCCTGAGGCCACGCCCCGTCCCTGCACCACTCTGCAAACACGCCTCCTCGTGCGTTCTAAGTTGGTGGATTAAGTCCCCTTGAATCCTGAGGCTCCCTGGGGGACAACTAGCCCACCAGGTACCTCCAGTAAGCCCCACACAATAGGATTGCTGAGAAGCGTCCGGGGCCATGCCTCTTTTTACACCACTCTGCAAACGTGCCTCTTGGCACACAGCTGGTGGGTCCTGGTTACAGTTCGCCGCTTTTCCACCGCGGTTGGCTTACAATCGCGGCGGAAAAGGCCTAATATGGTGGCGGTGTCTCTCAGACACCGCCAGACTTATTAGGATGGCTGAGAAAACATGCTTTTCCGCGGCTGCTTCTCCGCCGAGGAAAAGCATGCGGATCTTCACCTCGGGGGCCCGTAGCGGGCCCCCTGGGTGAAGGGGGGGGGGTGCACATGGGGGTACCTATGGTACCCCCCTACATTTGTATGCAGAAATTGGCAGGCACTGCGCGGTGCCTGCCGCTTTCTGCATACAAATGCAATGTATTCATTTGTAACATTGTGGCAGGTGCAGCTTGAAGCCGCATCCGCCGCAATGTTGCAAATAGAGGATGTGACCACCAGAGTGGTGGTCACATCCTAATTGGACAGGAGGGCACTCCGCATGCCCATGCGGAGGTTCCCTCCTCCTCGGTGATCGCGGACGGACTCAAGTCCGTCCGCGATCATAATGGGCCCCTAAGAGAGCACCAGGAGGTGCGTTTGCAGAGTGGTGGACAAAGGGGGCATGACCTGTATCCACCTCTCAGCAATCCCACTGTGTGGGGCTTACTGGAGGTAACAGGTAGGCTTGTTGGCCCCTAACAACCCCCACCAGCGAAGGGGACTTTAAATCGCCATTGAAGAGCGCACCAAAGAGCGCGTTTACAGACTTGTGGGCAAAGGGGGCATCCATACTATGAACTTACCAATGCTGCTGCACGGAACTTACCGGAGGTAACAGGAGGAGTAGTTGGCCCCCAAGGTTGGCCTTGGGGCCAACTACCCCTCCTGTCATCTCCAGTAGGTCCCATACAGTGCGATTGCTAAGAGGTCTTTGGAAGCCATGCCCCCCTTTCTCCACCACTCTGCAAATGCACCTCCTGGCACACTACGGGTTGGGGGATGAAGTCCACTTTTCTCCTGAGGGACTTTGGAGGCCAAGAGGCTCTCCTGGTACCTCCTGTAAGCCCTTTGCAGCAGAATTCCTGAGCGCTGGTCAGAGGCCCAGCCCCCTTTCTCCACCACTCTGCAAACGTGACTACCAGATAAAGAAGCATTTGCAATGTAATAGGTCTCGCATTTGTGAGACTTAGAGCTATTCGCTTTGTAAATGTAAAAGTTTTTTACTAATGTTTTGGGGAGTGGAGTGGATGTATGTTATGTGTAGTGAAATTATGTGGTATGTTGTGCAGTGAAATTATGGGGATAGAAAATATGTGGTATTTAGTGTATAGGAATTATGTAGAGTGGGATTATGTGTTATGGAGAGTAATTATGTGGTATTGTAGTCTGTGTTGTGGAGTGGTAACTTCAGGTTTAGTCTTCCTCGTTTACATAGAAGCTAAACGATAAACTCAATGAGACAAAAAAAAGAAGGAACCACTGATGAGCACTTCTGGACCTAGTCAGAGGTATGAGCATGGCCACTGGAATTATGTGACTGTTTCTACCTCAAATGGCTCAAACATTACCAGAAATGCAGTGACAAGTGGTATAGCATGGTGGAAGGCCCTTTGCAAACCTAGAATGCTCACCTCTTACTTATTTATTTATTTATTTTTTGTGTTTTCTATAGCGCGAACATGACCCTGTACAGGGTATCGGAGCACTTTACAGGGCTTTAAAACAACCCGACCCATACATATTCCGAGCCATTACTGGTTTGAAACATTTACAATTACGAAAGGCATAGTCAAATATATAGTGTTCAACAGATAGACTACCATAGAGCCTCTAGTACTACAAACATCAGAGCACTTTACAGGGGCCTTAAAACATCCCAACCCATACCTATTCCGATCCATTCCTGATATTACAACTACGAAAGGCATAATCATCGATGTAATGTTCAACAGATGGACTACTATAATGCCTGTAGCACTATACAACATAATAAGACAAAACATGAATATACAGGTCCCGTAATTAATGTTATAAGGCAAAACATGACTATACAGGTCCAGTAATTAACAGTGAGGGGCTTATGTGAGCATACAAACAGCAGGAGAGCATGACATATATATAGTTCAGCTGTAAGGTATTAGGGAAGACATTTCTTCATATAAAACAATGTTTCTTCTTCTGCACACCTCTTGCCTCTTTCTGCACCTCTGTTGGTTCTTTCTGCACTGCTCTTGCTTCTTTCTGCACCTCTCTTGCCTGTTACTGCAACTCTCTTGCCTCATTCTGCACTTCTCTTGCCTCCATCTGCACCTCTGTTTCTTCTTTCTGCACTTCTCTTGCCCCTTTCTTCACCTCAGTTGCTTCTTTCTGTACTTCTCTTGCTTCTTTCTGCACTGCTGTTGCTTCTTTCTGCACCCCTCTTGCCTCTTTCTGCAACTCTCTTGCCTCTTTCTGCAGTTCTCTTGCCTCTTTCTGCACCTCTGTTGCTTCTTTCTGTACTTCTCTTGCCTCTTGCTGCACCCCTCTTGTCTGTTCCTGCACCTCTGTTGATTCTTTCTGCACTGCTCGTGCTTCTTTCTGCACCTCTCTTGCCTGTATCTGCAACTCTTGTGCCTCTTTCTTTCGTTCTCTTGCCTCCTTCTGCACCTCTGTTGTTTCTTTCTGAACTTATCTTGCCTCTTTCTGCACCCCTCTTGTATGTTTCTGCATCTCTGTTGGTTCTTTCTGCACTGCTCTTGCTTCTTTGTGTACCTCTCTTGCAAGTTTGGCACCACTCTTGCCTCCTTCTGCGCAGCTCTTGCTTCTTTCTACACCCCTCTTGCATCTTTCTGTACCTCTCTTGCCTCTTTCTGCACTTCTCTTGCTTCTTTATGCACTTCTCTTGCTTCTTTCTGCACCCTTGTTCCCTTTTTCTGCGCCTCTCTGGCCTGTTTCTACAACTCTCTTGCCTTTTTCTGCAGTTCTCTTGTATCCTTCAGCACCTCTGTTGCGTCTTTCTGCACCTCTCTTGCAAGTTTCTGCACCCCTCTTGCCTCTTTCTGTACTCCTCATGCCTCTTTCTGTACCTCTCTTCTCTTCCTGCACTTCTATTGCTTCTTTCTGCACGCCTCTTGCCTCTTTCTGTACCCCTCTTCCCTCTTTCTGCACCTCTCTTGCCTCTTTCTATACCTCTGTTGCTTCTTTCTATACCACTCTTTCCTCTTTCTGCACCTTTGTTGCTGCCGTCTGTACCTCCATTGTTTCTTTCTGCACTTCTCTTGCCTCTTTCTATATCCCTCTTGCCTCTTTCTGCATCTCTGTTGCTTCTTTCTGTCTTTCTGTTGCTTATTATTGCACTTCTGTTGCATCTTTCTGCACCCCTCTTGCCTATTTCTGAACCCATCTTCTCTTTCTGTTCCTGTCTTGCCTCTTTCTGCCCCCAGTTCCCTTTTTCTGCACCTCTCTTGCCTGTTTCTGCAACTCTCTTGCCTCTTTCTGCAGTTCTCTTGTCTCCATCTGCACCTCTGTTGCTTCTTTCTGCACCTCTCTTGAACATTTCTGCACCACTCTTGCTCTTTCTGTACCCCTCTTGCTTCCTTCTGCATCTCTGTTGCTTCTTTCTGTACTTCTGTTGCTTATTATTGCACTTCTGTTGCTTCTTTCTGCACCCCTCTTGCCTATTTCTGAATCCATCTTCTCTTTCTGTACCTCTCTTGCCTCTTTCTGCCCCCAGTTCCCTTTTTCTGCACCTCTCTTGCCTGTTTCTGCAACTCTCTTGCCTCTTTCTGCAGTTCTCTTGTCTCCATCTGCACCTCTGTTGCTTCTGTCTGCACTTCTCTTGCCTCTTGCTGCACCCGTCTTGCCTCTTTCTGCATCACAGTTGCTTCATTCTACACTTCTCTTGATTTCTTTCTGCACCTCTCTTGCTTCTTTTGGCGCTCTTCTTACCTCTGCCTGTACCTCTCTGTTGCTTCTTTCTGTACCCCTCTTGCCTCTTTCTGCACCTTTGTTGCTGATGTCTGCACCTCTATTGCTTCTTTCTGCACTTCTCTTGCCTCTTTCTGTACCCCCCTTGCCTCTTTCTGTACCTCTGTTGCTTCTTTCTGTACTTCTCCTGCTTGTTTTTACACTTCTGTTGCTTCATTCTGCACCGCTCATGCTTCTTGCTGCACCCCCTTGCCTCTTTCTGTACCCCTCATGCTTCTTTCTGTACCTCTCTTGTCTCTTTCTGCACCTCTGTTGCTTTTTTCTGCACAGCTCTTGCTTCTTTCTGCACCCTTCTTCCCTCTTTCTGCACCTCTCTTGCCTCTTTCTGCACCTCTGTTGCTTCTTTCTGTACCCCTCTTGCCTCTTTCTGCACCTTTATTGCTGCCATCTGCACCTCAATTGCTTCTTTTGCACTTATCTAGCCTCTTTCTGTACCCCTCTTGCCTCTTTCTGCACCTCTGTTGCTTCTTTCTGTACTTCTCTTGCTTCTTTTTGCACTTCCGTTGCTTCTTTCTGCACCCCTCTTGCCTCTTTCTGTACCCTTCTTCCCACTTTCTGTACCACTCTTGCCTCTTTCTGACCCCAGTTACCTTTTATGCACCTCTCTTGCCTGTTTCTGCAACTCTCTTGCCTCTTTCTGCAGTTCTCTCGTCTTCATCTGCACCTCTGTTGCTTCTTTCTGCACCTCTCTTGAACATTTCTGCACCACTCTTGCCTCTTTCTGTACTCCTCTTGCATCCTTCTCCACCTCTGTTGGTTCTTTTTGCACTGTTCTTGCTTCTTTCTGCACCTATTTTGCCTGTTTCTGCACTTCTCTTGCCCCCTTCTGCACCTCTGTGTTTCTGTCTACACTTCTCTTGCCTCTTGCTGCACCCATATTGCCTCTTTTTGCACCTCAGTAGCTTCTTTCTACACTTCTCTTGCTTCTTTCTAGACCTCTATTGCTTCTTTTGGCAATCCTCTTGCCTCTGCGGGTACCTCTCGTGACTCTTTCTGTACTTTTCTTGCCTTTATCTGCATCTCTGTTGCATCTTTCTGTACCCCTCTTGCCTTTTTCTGTAGCCCTTGTGCCTCTTTCAGCACCTGTTTCTTCTTTCTACACTTCTCTTGCTTCTTTCTACACCTCTCTTGCTTCTTTTGGCAATCCTCTCGCCTCTGTCTGACCTCTGTTGCTATTTTCTGCATTTCTCTGGCTTCCTTCTGCACCTCTCTTGCTTCTTTATGCACCCCTCGTGCCTCTTTCTGCATCCCTCTTGCCTCTTTCTGCACCCTCTTCCCTCTTTCTGCACCTCTCTTGCCTCTTTCAGCACCTATGTTGCTTCTTTATGCACTTCTCTTGCTTCTTTCTGTATCCCCCTTGCTTCTTTCTGCACTTCTCTTGCTTCTTTCAGCACTTCTCTTGCTTCTTTCCGCACTTCTCTTGCTTCTTTCTGCATTCCTCTTGCCTCATACTGTAGCCGTCTTCCATCTTTCTGCACCCCTGCTCCCTTTTTCTGCAACTCTCTGGCCTGTTTCTACAACTCTCTTGCCTTTTTCTGTAGTTCTCTTGTATCCTTCAGCACCTCTGTTGCGTCTTTCTGCACCTCTCTTGCAAGTTTCTGCACCCCTCTTGCCTCTTTCTGTACTCCTCATGCCTCTTTCTGTACCTTTCTTCTCTTCCTGCACCTCTATTGCTTCTTTCTGGACTGCTATTGCCTCTTTCTGTACCCCTCTTCCCTCTTTCTGCACCTCTCTTGCCTCTTTCTATACCTCTGTTGCTTCTTTCTATACCACTCTTTCCTCTTTCTGCACCTTTGTTGCTGCCGTCTGTACCTCCATTGTTTCTTTCTGCACTTCTCTTGCCTCTTTCTATATCCCTCTTGCCTCTTTCTGCATCTCTGTTGCTTCTTTCTGTACTTCTGTTGCCTATTATTGCACTTCTGTTGCTTCTTTCTGCACCCCTCTTGCCTATTTCTGAACCCATCTTCTCTTTCTGTTCCTTTCTTGCCTCTTTCTGCCCCCAGTTCCCTTTTTCTGCACCTCTCTTGCCTGTTTCTGCAACTGTCTTGCCTCTTTCTGCATTTCTATTGTCTCCATCTGCACCTCTGTTGCTTCTGTCTGCACTTCTCTTGCCTCTTGCTGCACCCGTCTTGCCTCTTTCTGCATCACAGTTGCTTCATTCTACACTTCTCTTGATTTCTTTCTGCACCTCTCTTGCTTCTTTTGGCGCTCTTCTTACCTCTGCCTGTACCTCTCTTGCCTCTTTCTGCACCTCTCTTGCCTCCTTCTGCACCTGTCTTGCTTCTTTCTGCATGCCTCTTGCCTCTTTCTGCACGCCACTTGCCTCTTTCTGCACTCCTCTTTCCTCTTTCTACTCCTCTCTTGCCTCTTTCTGTACCTCTGTTGCTTTTTTCTGTACTTCTCTTGCTTCGTTCTACACTCCTCTTGCCTCTTTCTGTACTCCTCATGCCTCTTTCTGTACCTCTCTTCTCTTCCTGCACCTCTTTTGCTTCTTTCTGCACCGCTCTTGCCTCTTTATGTACCCCTCTTCCCTCTTTCTGCACCTCTCTTGCCTCTTTCTATACCTCTGTTGCTTCTTTCTATACCACTCTTTCCTCTTTCTGCACCTTTGTTGCTGCCGTCTGTACCTCCATTTTTTCTTTCTGCACTTCTCTTGCCTCTTTCTATATCCCTCTTGCCTCTTTCTGCATCTCTGTTGCTTCTTTCTGTCTTTCTGTTGCTTATTATTGCACTTCTGTTGCTTCTTTCTGCACCCCTCTTGCCTATTTCTGAACCCATCTTCTCTTTCTGTTCCTGTCTTGCCTCTTTCTGCCCCCAGTTCCCTTTTTCTGCACCTCTCTTGCCTGTTTCTGCAACTCTCTTGCCTCTTTCTGCAGTTCTCTTGTCTCCATCTGCACCTCTGTTGCTTCTTTCTGCACCTCTCTTGAACATTTCTGCACCACTCTTGCTCTTTCTGTACCCCTCTTGCTTCCTTCTGCATCTCTGTTGCTTCTTTCTGTACTTCTGTTGCTTATTATTGCACTTCTGTTGCTTCTTTCTGCACCCCTCTTGCCTATTTCTGAACCCATCTTCTCTTTCTGTACCTCTCTTGCCTCTTTCTGCCCCCAGTTCCCTTTTTCTGCACCTCTCTTGCTTGTTTCTGCAACTCTCTTGCCTCTTTCAGCAGTTCTCTTGTCTCCATCTGCACCTCTGTTGCTTCTGTCTGCACTTCTCTTGCCTCTTGCTGCACCCGTCTTGCCTCTTTCTGCATCACAGTTGCTTCATTCTACACTTCTCTTGATTTCTTTCTGCACCTCTCTTGCTTCTTTTGGCGCTCTTCTTACCTCTGCCTGTACCTCTCTGTTGCTTCTTTCTGTACCCCTCTTGCCTCTTTCTGCACCTTTGTTGCTGATGTCTGCACCTCTATTACTTCTTTCTGCACTTCTCTTGCCTCTTTCTGTACCCCTCTTGCCTCTTTCTGTACCTCTGTTGCTTCTTTCTGTACTTCTCCTGCTTGTTTTTACACTTCTGTTGCTTCATTCTGCACCGCTCGTGCTTCTTGCTGCACCCCCTTGCCTCTTTCTGTACCCCTCATGCTTCTTTCTGTACCTCTCTTGTCTCTTTCTGCACCTCTGTTGCTTTTTTCTGCACAGCTCTTGCTTCTTTCTGCACCCTTCTTCCCTCTTTCTGCACCTCTCTTGCCTCTTTCTGCACCTCTGTTGCTTCTTTCTGTGCCCCTCTTGCCTCTTTCTGCACCTTTATTGCTGTCATCTGCACCTCAATTGCTTCTTTTGCACTTATCTAGCCTCTTTCTGTACCCCTCTTGCCTCTTTCTGCACCTCTGTTGCTTCTTTCTGTACTTCTCTTGCTTCTTTTTGCACTTCTGTTGCTTCTTTCTGCACCCCTCTTGCCTCTTTCTGTACCCTTCTTCCCACTTTCTGTACCACTCTTGCCTCTTTCTGACCCCAGTTACCTTTTATGCACCTCTCTTGCCTGTTTCTGCAACTCTCTTGCCTCTTTCTGCAGTTCTCTCGTCTTCATCTGCACCTCTGTTGCTTCTTTCTGCACCTCTCTTGAACATTTCTGCACCACTCTTGCCTCTTTCTGTACTCCTCTTGCATCCTTCTCCACCTCTGTTGGTTCTTTTTGCACTGTTCTTGCTTCTTTCTGCACCTATTTTGCCTGTTTCTGCACTTCTCTTGCCCCCTTCTGCACCTCTGTGTTTCTGTCTACACTTCTCTTGCCTCTTGCTGCACCCATATTGCCTCTTTTTGCACCTCAGTAGCTTCTTTCTACACTTCTCTTGCTTCTTTCTAGACCTCTATTGCTTCTTTTGGCAATCCTCTTGCCTCTGCGGGTACCTCTCGTGACTCTTTCTGTACTTTTCTTGCCTTTATCTGCATCTCTGTTGCATCTTTCTGTACCCCTCTTGCCTTTTTCTGTAGCCCTTGTGCCTCTTTCAGCACCTGTTTCTTCTTTCTACACTTCTCTTGCTTCTTTCTACACCTCTCTTGCTTCTTTTGGCAATCCTCTCGCCTCTGTCTGACCTCTGTTGCTATTTTCTGCATTTCTCTGGCTTCCTTCTGCACCTCTCTTGCTTCTTTATGCACCCCTCGTGCCTCTTTCTGCATCCCTCTTGCCTCTTTCTGCACCCTCTTCCCTCTTTCTGCACCTCTCTTGCCTCTTTCAGCACCTATGTTGCTTCTTTATGCACTTCTCTTGCTTCTTTCTGTATCCCCCTTGCTTCTTTCTGCACTTCTCTTGCTTCTTTCAGCACTTCTCTTGCTTCTTTCCGCACTTCTCTTGCTTCTTTCTGCATTCCTCTTGCCTCATACTGTAGCCGTCTTCCAACTTTCTGCACCCCTGCTCCCTTTTTCTGCAACTCTCTGGCCTGTTTCTACAACTCTCTTGCCTTTTTCTGTAGTTCTCTTGTATCCTTCAGCACCTCTGTTGCGTCTTTCTGCACCTCTCTTGCAAGTTTCTGCACCCCTCTTGCCTCTTTCTGTACTCCTCATGCCTCTTTCTGTACCTTTCTTCTCTTCCTGCACCTCTATTGCTTCTTTCTGGACTGCTATTGCCTCTTTCTGTACCCCTCTTCCCTCTTTCTGCACCTCTCTTGCCTCTTTCTATACCTCTGTTGCTTCTTTCTATACCACTCTTTCCTCTTTCTGCACCTTTGTTGCTGCCGTCTGTACCTCCATTGTTTCTTTCTGCACTTCTCTTGCCTCTTTCTATATCCCTCTTGCCTCTTTCTGCATCTCTGTTGCTTCTTTCTGTACTTCTGTTGCCTATTATTGCACTTCTGTTGCTTCTTTCTGCACCCCTCTTGCCTATTTCTGAACCCATCTTCTCTTTCTGTTCCTCTCTTGCCTCTTTCTGCCCCCAGTTCCCTTTTTCTGCACCTCTCTTGCCTGTTTCTGCAACTGTCTTGCCTCTTTCTGCATTTCTATTGTCTCCATCTGCACCTCTGTTGCTTCTGTCTGCACTTCTCTTGCCTCTTGCTGCACCCGTCTTGCCTCTTTCTGCATCACAGTTGCTTCATTCTACACTTCTCTTGATTTCTTTCTGCACCTCTCTTGCTTCTTTTGGCGCTCTTCTTACCTCTGCCTGTACCTCTCTTGCCTCTTTCTGCACCTCTCTTGCCTCCTTCTGCACCTGTCTTGCTTCTTTCTGCATGCCTCTTGCCTCTTTCTGCACGCCACTTGCCTCTTTCTGCACTCCTCTTTCCTCTTTCTACTCCTCTCTTGCCTCTTTCTGTACCTCTGTTGCTTTTTTCTGTACTTCTCTTGCTTCGTTCTACACTCCTCTTGCCTCTTTCTGTACTCCTCATGCCTCTTTCTGTACCTCTCTTCTCTTCCTGCACCTCTTTTGCTTCTTTCTGCACCGCTCTTGCCTCTTTATGTACCCCTCTTCCCTCTTTCTGCACCTCTCTTGCCTCTTTCTATACCTCTGTTGCTTCTTTCTATACCACTCTTTCCTCTTTCTGCACCTTTGTTGCTGCCGTCTGTACCTCCATTTTTTCTTTCTGCACTTCTCTTGCCTCTTTCTATATCCCTCTTGCCTCTTTCTGCATCTCTGTTGCTTCTTTCTGTCTTTCTGTTGCTTATTATTGCACTTCTGTTGCTTCTTTCTGCACCCCTCTTGCCTATTTCTGAACCCATCTTCTCTTTCTGTTCCTGTCTTGCCTCTTTCTGCCCCCAGTTCCCTTTTTCTGCACCTCTCTTGCCTGTTTCTGCAACTCTCTTGCCTCTTTCTGCAGTTCTCTTGTCTCCATCTGCACCTCTGTTGCTTCTTTCTGCACCTCTCTTGAACATTTCTGCACCACTCTTGCTCTTTCTGTACCCCTCTTGCTTCCTTCTGCATCTCTGTTGCTTCTTTCTGTACTTCTGTTGCTTATTATTGCACTTCTGTTGCTTCTTTCTGCACCCCTCTTGCCTATTTCTGAACCCATCTTCTCTTTCTGTACCTCTCTTGCCTCTTTCTGCCCCCAGTTCCCTTTTTCTGCACCTCTCTTGCTTGTTTCTGCAACTCTCTTGCCTCTTTCAGCAGTTCTCTTGTCTCCATCTGCACCTCTGTTGCTTCTGTCTGCACTTCTCTTGCCTCTTGCTGCACCCGTCTTGCCTCTTTCTGCATCACAGTTGCTTCATTCTACACTTCTCTTGATTTCTTTCTGCACCTCTCTTGCTTCTTTTGGCGCTCTTCTTACCTCTGCCTGTACCTCTCTGTTGCTTCTTTCTGTACCCCTCTTGCCTCTTTCTGCACCTTTGTTGCTGATGTCTGCACCTCTATTACTTCTTTCTGCACTTCTCTTGCCTCTTTCTGTACCCCTCTTGCCTCTTTCTGTACCTCTGTTGCTTCTTTCTGTACTTCTCCTGCTTGTTTTTACACTTCTGTTGCTTCATTCTGCACCGCTCGTGCTTCTTGCTGCACCCCCTTGCCTCTTTCTGTACCCCTCATGCTTCTTTCTGTACCTCTCTTGTCTCTTTCTGCACCTCTGTTGCTTTTTTCTGCACAGCTCTTGCTTCTTTCTGCACCCTTCTTCCCTCTTTCTGCACCTCTCTTGCCTCTTTCTGCACCTCTGTTGCTTCTTTCTGTGCCCCTCTTGCCTCTTTCTGCACCTTTATTGCTGTCATCTGCACCTCAATTGCTTCTTTTGCACTTATCTAGCCTCTTTCTGTACCCCTCTTGCCTCTTTCTGCACCTCTGTTGCTTCTTTCTGTACTTCTCTTGCTTCTTTTTGCACTTCTGTTGCTTCTTTCTGCACCCCTCTTGCCTCTTTCTGTACCCTTCTTCCCACTTTCTGTACCACTCTTGCCTCTTTCTGACCCCAGTTACCTTTTATGCACCTCTCTTGCCTGTTTCTGCAACTCTCTTGCCTCTTTCTGCAGTTCTCTTGTCTTCATCTGCACCTCTGTTGCTTCTTTCTGCACCTCTCTTGAACATTTCTGCACCACTCTTGCCTCTTTCTGTACTCCTCTTGCATCCTTCTCCACCTCTGTTGGTTCTTTTTGCACTGTTCTTGCTTCTTTCTGCACCTGTTTTGCCTGTTTCTGCACTTCTCTTGCCCCCTTCTGCACCTCTGTGTTTCTGTCTACACTTCTCTTGCCTCTTGCTGCACCCATATTGCCTCTTTTTGCACCTCAGTTGCTTCTTTCTACACTTCTCTTGCTTCTTTCTAGACCTCTCTTGCTTCTTTTGGCAATCCTCTTGCCTCTGCCTGTACCTCTCGTGACTCTTTCTGTACTTTTTTTGCCTTTATCTGCATCTCTGTTGCTTCTTTCTGTATCCCTCTTGCCTTTTTCTGTAGCCCTTGTGCCTCTTTCTGCACCTGTTTCTTCTTTCTACACTTCTCTTGCTTCTTTCTACACCTCTCTTGCTTCTTTTGGCAATCCTCTTGCCTCTGTCTGTACCTCTGTTGCTATTTTCTGCATTTCTCTGGCTTCCTTCTGCACCTCTCTTGCTTCTTTATGCATCCCTTGTGCCTCTTTCTGCATCCCTCTTGCCTCTTTCTGCACCCCTCTTCCCTCTTTCTGCACCCCTCTTCCCTCTTTCTGCACCTCTCTTGCCTCTTTCAACACCTATGTTGCTTCTTTATGCACTTCTCTTGCTTCTTTCTGTATCCCCCTTGCTTCTTTCTGCGCTTCTCTTGCTTCTTTCAGCACTTCTCTTGCTTCTTTCCGCACTTCTCTTGCTTCTTTCTGCATTCCTCTTGCCTCATACTGTAGCCGTCTTCCATCTTTCTGCACCCCTGCTCCCTTTTTCTGCAACTCTCTGGCCTGTTTCTACAACTCTCTTGCCTTTTTCTGCAGTTCTCTTGTATCCTTCAGCACCTCTGTTGCGTCTTTCTGCACCTCTCTTGCAAGTTTCTGTACCCCTCTTGCCTCTTTCTGTACTCCTCTTGCCTCTTTCTGTACCTCTCTTCTCTTCCTGCACCTCTATTGCTTCTTTCTGCACTGCTCTTGCCTCTTTCTGTACCCCTCTTCCCTCTTTCTGCACCTCTCTTGCCTCTTTCTTTTTTTTTTTTTTTTATTGTTTTTTTATTTATTGCAAGAAAAAAAAGCATGGATACAACAAGTAAAATCATCTCGATCGTATACATATACATAGTTCTTGATAGATATTATTGTCATTGGAAAGAGAAAAAAAAATGAAAAAAAAAACACAGAAGTTAACAAAACAATTTTACAAAAAAAAAATCGTGTCAGAGGAGTGTGGCATGTCGGTCTCACAGTATATTTATCCATTTAGCTAGTAAATGTACCCCACATTTTCTCCCTTCTTTTAAGCGCTTTAGGGCCTCTTAATTTAGCCAAAGAGAGTTCCATAGTGTATATTTCATTAATGAGGTACCACCATTCATTAATGCTAGGTGGTTCGTTCGAAATCCATGTACGCGCGATAACCAGTCTGGCACATGCGAAGACGATTGTTAACAGATCTTTATGGATACTATTCGTATCTTGTATGTCCAGCAAGACCAGATGGGAAGAGAGTACAGGCATAGTTATACGTTTCCTGTTGAGGACGTCCACTATTCCCAACCAAAAAGTTGTAAGCTTAGGACACTCATAGAGCATATGCTCTATGCCAGCTGCTTCTAAATTGCATTTTGGGCATTTGGTACGTTCAGTAGAGATATTGCCTGATGACCAGCCGGAGATTCTTTGAGGCGTGTAATAAATTTGGGTTACTGTCCTATAATGTTGTAGCCTCAGATTTGATGACTGGACAACTCGATTTATTTGTTTTAGTGAGGTTTCAATCTGGTTAGGATAGATGTTGATTCCTAGCCTAGTGGTCCATTTATCTGCCATTTTCTCGCAATCTCCAGCTTGACCTTTATTAAGGATGATATAGCTCTTACTAATAATCGCTTTGGTCTGATTAGAGAAAATAAATTGTAAGATATCTGAATGTTCAACATTCTCAATTTTCTTGTGATTAGTTAAGAAATTTTGTATCTGAATATATTTAAAATATGTTGTCTCATTGATGTTATATAATGTTTTTAGAGCATTAAAACTTAGAAGGCCATCAGGGCCATAAAGATCCCCTAGCTTGTTGATGTTCTGATTTATCCATAAGGTGCAAGCACTATCTGCGAAGATGGTTGGCAGCCCAGGGTTTCCCCATATTGGGAGTTCAGCATTGTAGAAGGCCAATTTTTTCAATGTCCATAATTTGGTCCCAAACTCTTTTAATGGCTCTCGCGGTCTTGAATTTGACTCTCTTATAGTAATTTGGATCATGTACCCTGAATAGAAACTTATTGCTATGTGAGCCTAGCATAAATTGGTGATAGAATGTGGAGACCTCACTAGCCAAAAGGCTACGTATGCGTTGCATAAAAGTGGCAAGAAAGTACATTTTTAAATCCGGGAAATTTAATCCCCCTTTGTCGACAGGTAATTTCAGTATCGTCATTGACCGACGGGCTTTTTTGTATCCCCAAATGTATCTACTGCAGATACTTTCTATTTTCTTAATGTATGATTTATTAAGTTGCAGTGGGATAGATCTAAATAAGTATAATATTTTCGGGACTATCTTCATCTTTATTATATTAATACGTCCAATCAGGCTAAGGGGTATTTTGTTCCATTTTTTAAGCATGGAGTCGATATCTTTGAATAGGGGGTCATAATTTAAAGGGACGATCTTCTCGATATTTGCAGTGAGTTTGACCCCTAAATAAGTAGCATTATGACAAAGTCCTATTATCGGGTGTGCAGGTTGATAGTTAGCTATCACTTGTGTTTTGTTTACGTTAAGTCTATATCCCGATATGTCGCCAAATTCTCTAGCTTCCTGGATGATTTTAGGTATGGCCCGCACCAAGTCTGTAGTATATATAGCAATGTCATCAGCGAAGGCTGTGATTTTAAGGCACATGTCTTCATGTTCTATTGGAGTTATATGTACCTGAGCAGTTAGTGCGTTAAGGAATGGCTCTAGAGCTATAGCGAATAATAATGGTGATAGAGGGCACCCCTGTCTGGTGCCTCTTTTTATTAGAAAATTATCGGAATTCTTCCCTAAATAGCTAACTATTGCTGTAGGCATCTCATACAAGGATTGAATCCATCCCAGATACTGCCCCTGTATGCCATACGCCGTTAGTGTTGCCCAAAGGTACTCCCACCCCACTCGATCGAATGCCTTCTCTGCGTCTAACATGACCATTCCAAGTGGGGTGAGAGTGGTCGCTGCAACATCGAACGCTGTTATTGCAGTATTAACGTGGGCAGTAGTATCTCTGCCCACCACAAAGCCGTGTTGTTGACAATTGACTAGAGAAGGCATTATGGGCGCTAATCGATTGGCAAGTACTTTAGCAAATATTTTGGCGTCGGTATTGATTAACGAAATAGGCCTATATGAACCCTGTTCTTCCGGTATTTTGTTCTTTTTTAAAAATAAAACAATTTTAGCTGTACGCCAAGAGGTAGGGGCATCTCCTGTTTCTCCCACAGAATCTATCACTTGTTTAAGTAGGGGGAGAAGTTCCTGTTCACAAATCCTATAAATCTCCACAGGTAAGCTGTCTTCTCCTGCAGCCTTGCCTGGGGGGAGCGCTTTGACAGCTTTACCAAGCTCTTCAATAGAAATTGCAGTGCTAAGTGATCTTGTTACTTCTGTGTCCAAACTTTCAGGTACGTATTTCTCTAAGTATGATTTAATTGCTTCTGAAGTAGGTGTTATTTCTGGAGTATAGAGGTGACAGTAGTATTTGGCAAATTGTTCCAAAATCTGTTCTGGTTTTCTATATATTTTAGAGTCTAGTCCTTTGATAGTTTTAATAGTAGTTTTAGCCTTTTTATCAGCAACCTTATACGCCAGAATTTTCCCAATTCTGTCTCCACCTTCATATTGTGCGAGTTTATATTTGTGTATTTTGGAACTGAATTTTTCCCTGAGAGTTTTCTTAAGTGATGCCCTTAGTGAAATAAGTCCTAGACTTAGCTCCTTGATGTTAGTTCTGCCCTCTGTTATAGCGTCAGAAAGTTGTTGCTCGGCTAGAGAAATATTTGATATAGTGATTTTTTCTAATCTTAGTTTTTCAGCATTATGCTTGAATATATATTGCTGAGTGTAGCCTCTGATGCTACTTTTACATGCATCCCATACATATCTAATAGATGTTGAATTAATATTAAATGATATATATTCTAGAATGTGTTTTTTAATACCGGCAATGTATTGGTGGTCAGTTAATAAATATCTGGGAAATGAAAACTGTCGGACGATAGGCTTAGTGTCTAGGTTTTTAAATTCGAATAATATTGGGTTATGGTCTGAAGTGATTTTAGGGCAAATTTCTATCTCATAGTTTTCTAGAATACAGTCTGTTGCCCAAATCATATCGATTCTAGAGAGAGTTTGATGTGGAGAGGAGTAATAAGTGAAACCGGGTGTAGTAGGATATTTAGTACGCCAGGCATCTTTTAGGTTGTGTATTCTGGCTAGTTCCAGAATGGCCGATCTCACTTTACCCATCCTGTTCCTATTTCCTTTACTTGTAGAATCTATAGCATAATTCATCACACAATTAAAATCCCCCATTATCAATAACTCTCCATCCCAGTCCAGTAATTCAATGGTCAATTGTTCATATAGTTTCGGTATATCTAGATTTGGCCCATAAACTATACAGAATACATATCGTTTTTTGTTAAATTGCAATTGTACAATTGCCCATCTGCCGTTGACATCGGCAGCAGTCTTGATAACGTTTGTTCTAAGCCATTTCTGTTTGAGAATGGCGACTCCACGAACTGGTGCCCCTAAAGTAGAGCAAACAACCAGGTCGTAGCCCATTTGTGATAGAATTTTGCGATCTTGATATCTAATATGGGTCTCCGAAATAAATACCATGTGTGGTTTGTACATATTAATTTCTTCTTGTACCAATTTTCTCTTGCCTGTATGGTTGAGACCGGCCACATTCCAGACTAAACATTTAAGAGAAGACATATCTTATATTATTGTTTCTCAATCTCTTCCACAAAACGAATTCGTTGACCTTGTTACAACTTTTAATACATTTCTTATTCTTGCAATAAAAAATTTTTTCCCCTTTTTCTTGCCCAACCCACCCAGATGGCTTCTTTCCGCCCTCCCACCCCCTTGACCTTGATGCCCCCAAGGGGAAGCACCCCTCTATCTTGGCTGCCGCTGATAGGGCAGCATAGTGGAGTCGTAAGCATGGAGTCCTTCCCCCACCGCTAGAGTGACTCATAGTGAATATATTATTTTCTTTTGTCCCCCCCTTGATAGTGAGATAGAATATAAAGGATCGAAAGGAAGAGTAGGAAAATAGAAGTTTCATGTTTCAGACATGATGGCAGTGGCTATATTGCATTCTAATTAATTTTCAGATTGCTCTAATTGTCAAAGAAAAAGAAGTTATGTCTTGTAGCTTTCTATCTTGTATAGTTCATATTCTTTTTCCCTTATTCTTTTTCCCTTGTCCATTTCTCTAGATTTTTGCTTGCCTCTTCTGGTTCAGTGAGAAATAGAGATTGTCCACCCCTGATAACTTTGAGGCGTGCAGGCTCTTGTAGATACACTGTACAGCCGATAGCTTTAAAAGGATCGATAAATTTACGCAGCTCCCAGCGTCGATCCATCGTAGCCTTACAGAGATCTGAACGAACGAAGAAAGTAAAATTGCCTACGGTGACAGGGCTGTTGATTTTGGCTTTGAGAGCAACAGCTTGTCTCAGTAGGAAGTTTCCAAAATATATCATTATTGGTCTAGGGAATTTGCTATTCTGACTTTTTTGAAAAGAAGGCAGTCTATGTACACGCTGTAATTGAGAGTCCCAATCCCAGTCTGATAGGTCGCTGAAGGCTTTTTCAAAGAGTTTCACTACAAAGGTACGAGGGTCGCCCCCCTCAGCGCCTTCCGGTATTCCAAACAATCTGAGGTTATGTCGGCGAGCTCTATTCTCCAAATCCTCGACTTTGGATTCTAGTTGAGAAATGCGGGAAGAGTGGTTTCTCGCAGTTGACTGTGAACGTGAAGTCTCTTCTTCAACTGTCACGACTCGTTGTTTCAAATCCTCAATTTCTTGTGTAACCCCGCCAAGTTTCTGACACATTTCGCTCATAGAAGCCTGTAGTTTCATATTGTCATCTCTCAGCTGGAGGTGTTGTTGGTGACTCTCCTGCCTCTGAGCGATGAGAGTTTGCATTATTAAATCCATAGAAATATTATTTTGCAGATGCGGTGTCTCATCATCTGGTATTGGCGTTGTAGTTTGTGTAGTCAAATGATTAGTAGCCTGAGAAGTCTGATTGGTATTGATAGGTATTGTTCCCATTGTTCCCATTGTTCCCGTTGAGTTATTCGAGGCTTCTAGCTGGTATGATTCCAAGTTAGTTTCTATCAATATTGGCCTCATATTAAAATTGATTGTTGGTGTCAGAGTAAGTGTGTTAGTAGGCTTGCTGGTCTCCAAATTATTGGCGGCGTGGGAGGTGGAAGGATCGCAAGGCAGTATTCTTGAGGTGTCAGCAGTATCGGCAGTCTTGGCAGTAGTTAATCCAGTGTTTGATCCATTTTTGATTGATGTAGTTGGTAGACCCATTAGCGTTTCATTGGTCTGACTATCGAATTGCACATGTTCTGCGTTCCCGTCTCCGGGAAGTATATCCCTGTTTTGCAGATACAGGTCTCCATCAGAGCTTGCACCGGATAATCTTAGGGCCATGCCCTTGACTCCTCCCTTGGATTTAATCCATCTCCTCAGCGGGCTATCGTCGATGAGGGCCTTGCGTCCTTTTTTATTTACAGTAGTGTCTTTGCTCAGTAGGTTACGGGTAGTGGATTTTTGTCTAGCTTTAGCTTTTAGTTTAGATTTTCTTGAGACCATAGCTCGACCGGTATTATTCCTAGTTTCCACTTCTTGTTCACTTTCTTCGGATAACTCTTCATATTCTTGATTTGAGCTTTCTTCAATTCTTACGTTTTCCTCATTTAACATGCACTCATACCTTCTGGGTTCATTGTCGTCCTCTAAATTACTGAGCATAGTTGTCAATACAGGAGATGGGCTGCAGGTTAGTCTGTTAGTCTCTATCTCTATCTCTTGCTCTTTATCCATATCCTTATCCATAGTAGCTTCAGACGCATTAAGTGTAGATGCCAGATTGTTATTGACATTCTCATCAATGTTAGAAAGACCATGGCTGGTTGTAGAGATAGGATCGAGATATATAGTAGTGCTGAGCTCAGGGGCAGCGGTGGCAGCATGTGCAGGGATATCAGTTGTATTAGTTCCCGCTTTATCTATATAGTCTATAGTCTCTTTGCTTGCGACCTTCTCTTTAGTATGTCCAAGACTTGTGGTTACATTATCTGGAGAGATAGAGTTAACGTTTTTCTTGGCAGAAACCCCTGGTGCAATTTCCTCATTAGAGGGCGCTGCTGCACTGTGCTCATTGATAGCTACATCGTGTGCCTGTTTCTCTCCCCCGGCGCCCACTGTGCCCTTGCCGCCCTTGCCGCTTTTGCTAATAACATTGCTTGAAGGGGGAGTGCCTGTAAGACCCACAGGTCCTGCAACGATTTTCAATTTGGCAGCCGAGCCCCCCGTCGTTATTTTAATCTCGCTGGCTGACATACCTGGTTCGTCAGTCTTCGCCGTTTTCCCAGCTCTGATAGTTCGGGTGGACCGGGGGTATTGCCGTGTTGCCATCTGCGCGATAGCAGCAGAGAGGTTCAGACCCGGTGATGAGTGTGCCGTTATGACTTTGCCGGCTATTCGCAGCGGAGCGAGGTGTACTGTCCGGTCTTCTCTGCCTCCGCCGTCCTCCCGCAGCTGTGTAGTAAACGCAGGGAGTAGACTAGGACCCGCCCAGCACCACTCCCGGCAGAGAAGGCGAAAGAAGCCGATATTCCAGGCTTTCCAGGCTTTCCCGGTCGATGGACCCCCTCCGACCAGTCGGCAGGCAAGTCGCAGCATACAGATTTGGCTACAACGTGAACTGCAGGAAAAAAAAGGAAGTGTTCTAAATCGATGTCTCACACGGACAGTTTCTTTTCACTCCGTGCGCGGTGAGGGCTCCATGCAGGCTCCTCCACAGAGCGGCTTCAGCCCGCCATCTTGGCTCTGCCCCTCTCCATTTCTGTCCGGCGTGCTCTCTTGCCTCTTTCTATACCTCTGTTGCTTCTTTCTATACCACTCTTTCCTCTTTCTGCACCTTTGTTGCTGCCGTCTGTACCTCCATTGTTTCTTTATGCACTTCTCTCGCTCTTTCTATATCCCTCTTGCCTCTTTCTACATCTCTGTTGCTTCTTTCTGTACTTCTGTTGCCTATTATTGCACTTCTGTTGCTTCTTTCTGCACCCCTCTTGCCTATTTCTGAATCCATCTTCTCTTTCTGTTCCTCTCTTGCCTCTTTCTGCCCCAGTTCCCTTTTTCTGCACCTCTCTTGCCTGTTTCTGCAACTCTCTTGCCTCTTTCTGCAGTTCTCTTGTCTCCATCTGCACCTCTGTTGCTTCTTTCTGCACCTCTCTTGAACATTTCTGCACCACTCTTGTTCTTTCTGTACCCCTCTTGCTTCCTTCTGCATCTCTGTTGCTTCTTTCTGTACGTCTGTTGCTTATTATTGCACTTCTGTTGCTTCTTTCTGCACCCCTCTTGCCTATTTCTGAACCCATCTTCACTTTCTGTACCTCTCTTGCCTCTTTCTGCCCCCAGTTCCCTTTTTCTGCACCTCTCTTGCCTGTTTCTGCAACTCTCTTGCCTCTTTCTGCAGTTCTCTTGTCTCCATCTGCACCTCTGTTGCTTCTGTCTGCACTTCTCTTGCCTCTTGCTGCACCCGTCTTGCCTCTTTCTTCATCACAGTTGCTTCATTCTACACTTCTCTTGATTTCTTTCTGCATCTCTCTTGCTTCTTTTGGCGCTCTTCTTATCTCTGCCTGTACCTCTCTTGCCTCTTTCTGCACCTCTCTTGCCTCCTTCTGCACCTCTGTTGCTTCTTTCTGCACCCCTCTTGCCTTTTCTGTACCTCTTTTTTCACTTGTTGCATCTTACTGCACATCTGTTGCTACTTTCTGCACTTATCCTGCTTCTTTCTGCACCTGTCTTGCTTCTTTCTGCATGCCTCTTGCCTCTTTCTGCACGCCACTTGCCTCTTTCTGCACTCCTCTTCCCTCTTTCTACTCCTCTCTTGCCTCTTTCTGTACCTCTGTTGCTTTTTTCTGTACCTCTCTTGCTTCGTTCTACACTCCTCTTGCCTCTTTCTGTACTCCTCATGCCTCTTTCTGTACCTCTCTTCTCTTCCTGCACCTCTATTGCTTCTTTCTGCACCGCTCTTGCCTCTTTCTATACCTCTGTTGCTTCTTTCTATACCACTCTTTCCTCTTTCTGCACCTTTGTTGCTGCCGTCTGTACCTCCATTGTTTCTTTCTGCACTTCTCTTGCCTCTTTCTATATCCCTCTTGCCTCTTTCTGCATCTCTGTTGCTTCTTTCTGTATTTCTGTTGCTTATTATTGCCCTTCTGTTGCTTCTTTCTGCACCCCTCTTGCCTATTTCTGAACCCATCTTCTCTTTCTGTTCCTGTCTTGCCTCTTTCTGCCCCAAGTTCCCTTTTTCTGCACCTCTCTTGCCTGTTTCTGCAACTCTCTTGCCTCTTTCTGCAGTTCTCTTGTCTCCATCTGCACCTCTGTTGCTTCTTTCTGCACCTCTCTTGAACATTTCTGCACCACTCTTGCTCTTTCTGTACCCCTCTTGCTTCCTTCTGCATCTCTGTTGCTTCTTTCTGTACTTCTGTTGCTTATTATTGCACTTCTGTTGCTTCTTTCTGCACCCCTCTTGCCTATTTCTGAACCCATCTTCTTTTTCTGTACCTCTCTTGCCTCTTTCTGCCCCCAGTTCTCTTTTTCTGCACTTCTCTTGCCTGTTTCTGCAACTCTCTTGCCTCTTTCTGCAGTTCTCTTGTCTCCATCTGCACCTCTGTTGCTTCTGTCTGCACTCCTCTTGCCTCTTGCTGCACCCGTATTGCCTCTTTCTGCATCACAGTTGCTTCATTCTACACTTCTCTTGATTTCTTTCTGCACCTCTCTTGCTTCTTTTGGCGCTCTTCTTACCTCTGCCTGTACCTCTCTGTTGCTTCTTTCTGTACCCCTCTTGCCTCTTTCTGCACCTTTGTTGCTGATGTCTGCACCTCTATTGCTTCTTTCTGCACTTCTCTTGCCTCTTTCTGTACCCCTCTTGCCTCTTTCTGTACCTCTCTTGCTTCTTTCTGTACTTCTCCTGCTTGTTTTTGCACTTCTGTTGCTTCATTCTGCACCGCTCGTGCTTCTTGCTGCACCCCCTTGCCTCTTTCTGCACCCCTCATGCTTCTTTCTGTACCTCTCTTGTCTCTTTCTGCACCTCTGTTGCTTTTTTCTGCACCTCTCTTGCCTCTTTCTGTACCTCTGTTGCTTCTTTCTGTACCCCTCTTGCCTCTTTCTGCACCTTTATTGCTGCCATCTGCACCTCAATTGCTTCTTTTGCACTTATCTAGCCTCTTTCTGTACCCCTCTTGCCTCTTTCTGCACCTCTGTTGCTTCTTTCTGTACTTCTCTTGCTTCTTTTTGCACTTCTGTTGCTTCTTTCTGCACCCCTCTTGCCTCTTTCTGCACCCCTCTTCCCACTTTCTGTACCACTCTTGCCTCTTTCTGCCCCCAGTTCCCTTTTGTGCACCTCTCTTGCCTGTTTCTGCAACTCTCTTGCCTCTTTCTGCAGTTCTCTTGTCTTCATCTGCACCTCTGTTGCTTCTTTCTGCACCTCTCTTGAACATTTCTGCACCACTCTTGCCTCTTTCTGTACTCCTCTTGCATCCTTCTCCACCTCTGTTGGTTCTTTTTGCACTGTTCTTGCTTCTTTCTGCACCTATTGTGCCTGTTTCTGCACTTCTCTTGCCCCCTTCTGCACCTCTGTGTTTCTGTCTACACTTCTCTTGCCTCTTGCTGCACCCATATTGCCTCTTTTTGCACCTCAGTTGCTTCTTTCTACACTTCTCTTGCTTCTTTCTAGACCTCTCTTGCTTCTTTTGGCAATCCTCTTGCCTCTGCCTGTACCTCTCGTGACTCTTTCTGTACTTTTCTTGCCTTTATCTGCATCTCTGTTGCTTCTTTCTGTACCTCTCTTGCCTTTTTCTGTAGCCCTTGTGCCTCTTTCTGCAACTGTTTCTTCTTTCTACACTTCTCTTGCTTCTTCCTACACCTCTCTTGCTTCTTTTGGCAATCCTCTTGCCTCTGTCTGTACCTCTGTTGCTATTTTCTGCATTTCTCTGGCTTCCTTCTGCACCTCTCTTGCTTCTTTATGCACCCCTCGTGCCTCTTTCTGCATCCCTCTTGCCTCTTTCTGCACCCCTCTTCCCTCTTTCTGCACCTCTCTTGCCTCTTTCAGCACCTATGTTGCTTCTTTATGCACTTCTCTTGCTTCTTTCTGTATCCCCCTTGCTTCTTTCTGCACTTCTCTTGCTTCTTTCAGCACTTCTCTTGCTTCTTTCAGCACTTCTCTTGCTTCTTTCTGCACTTCTCTTGCTTCTTTCTGCATTCCTCTTGCCTCATACTGTAGCCGTCTTCCATCTTTCTGCAACCCTGCTCCCTTTTTCTGCAACTCTCTGGCCTGTTTCTACAACTCTCTTGCCTTTTTCTGCAGTTCTCTTGTATCCTTCAGCACCTCTGTTGCGTCTTTCTGCACCTCTCTTGCAAGTTTCTGCACCCCTCTTGCCTCTTTCTGTACTCCTCATGCCTCTTTCTGTATCTCTCTTCTCTTCCTGCACCTCTATTGCTTCTTTCTGCACCGCTCTTGCCTCTTTCTGTACCCCTCTTCCCTCTTTCTGCACCTCTCTTGCCTCTTTCTATACCTCTGTTGCTTCTTTCTATACCACTCTTTCCTCTTTCTGCACCTTTGTTGCTGCCGTCTGTACCTCCATTGTTTCTTTCTGCACTTCTCTTGCCTCTTTCTATATCCCTCTTGCCTCTTTCTGCATCTCTGTTGCTTCTTTCTGTACTTCTGTTGCTTATTATTGCACTTCTGTTGCATCTTTCTGCACCCCTCTTGCCTATTTCTGAACCCATCTTCTCTTTCTGTTCCTCTCTTGCCTCTTTCTGCCCCCAGTTCCCTTTTTCTGTACCTCTCTTGCCTGTTTCTGCAACTCTCTTGCCTCTTTCTGCAGTTCTCTTGTCTCCATCTGCACCTCTGTTGCTTCTTTCTGCACCTCTCTTGAACATTTCTGCACCACTCTTGCTCTTTCTGTACCCCTCTTGCTTCCTTCTGCATCTCTGTTGCTTCTTTCTGTACTTCTGTTGTTTATTATTGCACTTCTGTTGCTTCTTTCTGCACCCCTCTTGCCTATTTCTGAACCCATCTTCTCTTTCTGTACCTCTCTTGCCTCTTTCTGCCCCAGTTCCCTTTTTCTGCACCTCTCTTGCCTGTTTCTGCAACTCTCTTGCCTCTTCCTGCAGTTCTCTTGTCTCCATCTGCACCTCTGTTGCTTCTGTCTGCACTTCTCTTGCCGCACCCGTCTTGCCTCTTTCTGCATCACAGTTGCTTCATTCTACACTTCTCTTGATTTCTTTCTGCACCTCTCTTGCTTCTTTTGGCGCTCTTCTTACCTCTGCCTGTACCTCTCTTGCCTCTTTCTGCACCTCTCTTGCCTCCTTCTGCACCTCTGTTGCTTCTTTCTGCACCCCTCTTGCCTTTTCTGCACCTCTTTTTTCACCTGTTGCATCTTTCTGCACATCTGTTGCTACTTTCTGCACTTATCCTGCTTCTTTCTGCACCTGTCTTGCTTCTTTCTGCATGCCTCTTGCCTCTTTCTGCACGCCACTTGTCTCTTTCTGCACTCCTCTTCCCTCTTTCTACTCCTCTCTTGCCTCTTTCTGTACCTCTGTTGCTTTTTTCTGTACTTCTCTTGCTTCGTTCTACACTCCTCTTGCCTCTTTCTGTACCCTTCTCCCCTCTTTCTGCACCTCTCTTGTCTCTTTCTGTACCCGTTTCCTTTTTCTGCACCTCTCTTGCCTGTTTCTGCAACTTTCATGCCTCTTTCTGAAGTTCTCTTGCCTCTTTCTGCACCCCTTTTGCCTTTTTCTGCACCTCTGTTGGTTCTCTCTCCACTGCTCTTGCTTCCTTCTGCACCTCTCTTTCAAATTTCTACATCCCACTTGCCTCTTTCTGCACCCTTCTTCCCTCTTTCTGCACCTCTCTTGTCTTGGGAAGTGCAAGCTGTCAAGTTTTAAGGTCTGCATGGTCTCGTGAATGAGGTATATGTCTACTTGTATATGTATTCTTACATTGTGTTATGCGTCTGAAGGTGGTAGCTTAAAAACCGGGTAACTTCTCCTATAGGTGGTCAAATCTTCTCATTTCTGCTCTGTCATTCCGTTGCACTGGCAGACATGACTTATGTATGTATGTGTTATAGAGCCCCTCAAATATACTATTAAACACCCATGTGCCCTGTATTGTGAGCAGAAAGAAATGCATACACCTTTTTTCACAAATTTACAGAGTATGCGTTTTGAAACACAGGTATTCAAGTGTTTGTATCTTTATTTTCATTTAACATGTCACTAGGTAAAAGCATAGACATGCATGCATACCCTCACAAACTTGGTCAGACTTACAACAATGATATGCTTAGGATTGCTGTTTTATATTTGGTAGGCCTAACATTCAGAGCAGTCGAGTAATAGTGAACGTTCAAGAGAAAAGTGAAAAGTGAGGTTTAAGACATCTTTGAGAAGGAATAAGGATTAGGGTACTTTGTATGAGTCTGTTGTAAGGTACAGTCAAAGTAGGCCTCTTTCTGCACATCCGTTGGTTCTTTCTGTACATCTTTTTCTTCCTCTTTCTGGACTTCTGTTGCCTCTTTCTGCATTTCTCTTGCTTCTTTCTGTCCCTTTCTTCCTCTTTCTGCACTTCTCTTGCTTCTATCTGCACCTTTCTTCCTCTTTCTGCACATGTCCTACCTATGTAGGCATAGTTAAAAAACAGCATTTAAAAAAACTTAGAAATTCACTGAAAAAAACAGAGGTTTCAGGTACGTTATAGTTAGGGATTAGCATTTTAAAAACCTTAGAAATTCAATGAAAAAAAACATAGATTTTAGGAACGTTATAGTTAGTCAGACATTTCACTCATGCAAAACCAGAGAAGTTCAGCCGTTATAACTATAACTCGCGCCCCCGCAATGCACTGCTGAGGACGTCACATATTACATCACTCATGACATGGTCAGTGACATCACTGATGACATCTCAAATGACATCACTGATGACATCATCCACGTGATCATCTGATGCACCTCCTCATACCCTAATATAACCTTTGATACACTAACAGACTACCAATCTCGAAGCCATCGGCAGACCAATACCAGTTAGTACATACCCGCCTACTGATTCATACGTCTACACACACACATCCACTCACTAACCCATACAGTTACTCATACAAGCAGTCATTCATTCATTGAAAAGGTCAATGACATCTATACCGTGGAGAAGTGTGGCTCAAATGGTTAGAGCGGCAGACCCTGATGCAGAGGTCTGGTCTGGGACCAGGGTTCAATACCTGCCTCGGCGGGTCTTGGGCTCAATTTCCTCGGACCTGATAATTCTCGCCTCGGTGCCTATTCTAATCATGGGTCCCACTCTGCAACTCTGGGCAATAGCTTGCTTAATCTCCACAACGGCCCCAACAGCACTGGGATGCCTGGCTTCACCTTGGGGGTGCCCACGAGTGGACATCTCACAGGGAAAAGCCAGGAAGGGTTCCTAAGCGGTATACGGACAGCGCCGGGACACTTCCGTTGGAGGTAGCTGTGCCCTTTACAAATGCTCGTGAATTGAAAAAATAGGAGGAGTTGGGCCCAATGGGACAGAGGGTAGGTAGGGCCACGTTATACTTTGAAAAAAGGAAGTGTACCTAAGCCTCTGATATCAATTTAGACAATAAATGCAGAAATACGGATAAACACAACTTTATTGGTTTATCCTGACAATGATTTATGTCACTTTTTTTGGATGAATCATCAAGTATTTTTTAGATCTAGGCAGCAAAAAGAACGTAATCAACTTCACGTGTTACCATATACATTTTAGAGTACATTTCAACACAAATCAAAAAAATCAAAAAAATCAAAAAAAAATATTTACACTCGTGAAAACATGACATTAGACATGAGACAACAATGTGCATACAATATACAGAAACATGGAAATATTTACAAGTTGAATCATCAAGTATAAATCTTTGAAGGGATGAAAGCTAGTGGAAATCACCCCAGAACCTGACACAGTCTAAATCTATTTGATAAAAGACTGTCGCTAGCATTGAATGTCATTTGAATAAAAATGCCAATATATTATGAATGACTATCGCTAGCATTTAATGTCATTATTTGAATGAAAAATGCCGACGCGTTTCGAGTCCCACTGTGTAATTCACAGGACTCTCATCAGGGCAGTATTATTCGAATCCATGGGGGCTGTTGAGAAAAGGGAAAACTAGGGGGAAAGTTTTACTCAAAAATCCTCAATCCATTTCATCTTGCAATGGGCTGCATCATTGTGATGCAGCGTACCTTATTTTCTTGTTGCCAAGGATGTGCTTGCAGTTGTATTTTTTTAAATATTGTCGATGCCGTGGCGGTCACCCTCCAAAAAAAGTGTATACGGGATAAGCCATTGTCCCCAAAATGAGCCACCCGGTGCTCATGTGAATGAGGGGAAAAGGGAAATGTTTACCTTTATGGTTGTGGCGGCGTGTCTGCCGTCGTGCAGAAGTCGTGCCTTTTTGACTGGGTTCACATTTCTGTAAAGATTATAGGAACCGAAGTGAGGTTACGGTAAACCCGAGGCCGGGTGGAACTGATTCTCAAGAATGTTTTTAAAAAAAGGATATGAAACTTACTCGTCAGAGGGCAAGAAGAACGCGGGAATTAATGCCGCTGTTGCTTCAGGGAACTTCAGTTCTAGAAAAAATGAAAGTACGGGCAGGGATCATTGGGCCAGTTCGACCAGCAATTATTACGACAGAAAGCGAGGTGTTAGTGATTTGCTTACCGTTCGCGGGTAACAGCGACAACGTTGTCAGAGTCCTTCCACCATGGATTAAAGCGGCCGGGAGGATCCGAAAGGGTGCCGGTTAGTAGAAATTCCGGTCACGTGATGTTTTGGCATAGCCAATCAAGGCATTGGGAAAAATCCATGCAATCGCTGTGTCTTCTGGGCTTCGTAGTCAGACCCAATGGTTATTATGATGTACGTGACTGTTAAGCCCTATTTACTTCTCTGAGACAGTTCAGGCCCTTGTTTACACTGTCAAATTTCATAATGAGGTAAGCCTCTTTACGCAGTAATGTGGTTTCGACACTGGGCTGATGTTTGGGATCAATCCAGACCAAAACGGTCCATTTAAAATCATTTTCACTGTGATTGCTATTTAGAAAGTGTTCCACCATCGGCGCAGACATAACTTTTTTCTTAATTCGGGAAAGATGTTGCGTAATCCTTACATTAATCGATTGGCAGGTCTTTCCAATGTACACCCTCCCGCAGGGACACACCATGGCATAGACCACATTCTTGATCTTACAATTTGTGAACGCATCATGCTTCCATTTGACCCAGTCATGGTCAAAAATATTTCCCTCTAATGTTGTCGAACAGGACACGCAAGTGCCACATTTGTGGTGCCCACATATAGGTTTTAGATTCCACTGTGATAGTAAATCACTTTTCTGCTTCGTAATGTAGCTGTCTGCCTTTACTAACTGTTGACCTATACTTGTATTTTTCCGCATAGCGAAAATGGGTTTGTGAAGGGGATGTTCCAAAGTTTCTAACAAGTGCCAGTTTTTTAAAATGATGCGCTTGAACTGGTTTGTGTGCTGGCCATAGGTCGTCACACAAACCAATTTCTCCAGCTCACCCTTTTCTTTAACCTGAAGTAGATTCTCTCTCGGGGTGGATCTTGCTCTTTTTGTTGAATGTTTAAGAAGCTTTTTTGGGTAGCCCCGTTTCGCCATCTCATTGCAGAATGTAGTGGCATGTAACTCAAAATCAGACGCGTTTGTACAATTGCGTCTGATCCTTAGCAGTTGCCGTAGGGCAAGTTTTCCTTCAAGCATTGTGGATGTGAGCTTGTATAGTGTAAGATAGTGTTTCTATCTGTTTCTTTTTTGAAAATAGTGGTTGTGAGCACTGATTCACGAGTGCCTACTGTGACATCAAGGAAAGTCATACTGTGTTTATTGGAATCTAACGAGAATTTGATATCATTATGCCGCGAATTGAGCCAGGCATGGAACTGATCCAACTCCGTCTGGCTCCCCTGCCACAGGAGCCAGACGTCGTCAATGTATCTAAGCCATTGATGTATATTGGCGGTAAAGGGATTATTGTTGTATATGAATCTTTCTTCATATTGTGCCATGTATAACACTGCCATCTCCGGCGCATAAGGGCTGCCCATGGCAGTCCCTTTGAGTTGGACAAAGAAGTTGTTATCAAATTTGAAGTAATTACTCCGAAGGGTGATTTCTGCCAATGCCACATTGAATGGAGTGGGTACCATATGGGGTCTGTCACGCTGCTCAAGATATAATTCTATCACCTCCAATGCCTCTTCTTGAGGAATTTGGGTATAGAGTGAGGCGACATTGAGTGTCACCATCAACTGTGTTTGTTCATCAAATGGCTGCCCCTCTATTTTAGTAATAAAATCAGTCGTGTCTCTTAAGTACGATTTAACCTGCAGTATGAACGGTTTTAGAAAAAAATCAATATATTTAGAGACAGGCTCTAATGCAGAATCGCATCCAGACACGATAGGTCTACCCGGTGGTGTCCGTTCATTTTTGTGTATTTTGGGCAAGAAGTAGAGAACAGGCGTTCTCGGATGCTTCTTGTTTAGATATTCAAACTCTTTTGGGCCTAAAAAGCCTTGATCAAATCCTGTCTTGGTAATTCTTGCAATTTTGTCCTGAATAGCATGTAAAGGGTCCTCTTTGACCTGCCTGTACCATTCTTTGTTATTCACATGTGTTAGTCCTTCATCAAGGTACATGGAACGTGGCCAAAGCACAACCGCCCCGCCCTTGTCAGCTTGTTTGATTAAAATTGATGTGTCTAGTTTAAGGTCACGAATGGCTGAAATTTGACCTTTACTGATGTTATTTTTCACAAAACTTTTTGTCTTTTCAAGTTTAGTGAGTGATGATAGGACCGCTTGTTCAAAAGCAATAATTTGTCTCGGAATATTTTGTGTTGGGGTGAACCTTGATTTGACTCTAAGTCCAGTGGTTTCATGGTTTCCGTCACCTCGGCACCTGCGAAAAAGGCTTTCAACCTTATTTTGCGGCAGAAATCAAGTGCCTCTAGTTTGAGTTTAGTGAAATCAGTTCTTTTCTTAGGAACAAACTTAAGGCCCAGGCTCAAAAGCATTTCTTCATCCCTGCTGAGTTGTTTGTCAGAAAGGTTGACTATGGAAGATTTCTCTAGTTCTTGTAGAACTTGTTGCGAGTGCGCATCTCCCATGGCTCTTTGAAACGGGCTCTTGTTTGCCCGCCTCTGGCTAAAAAAGGAGGAGCTGGTGGTGCACCTTGTCTTTTGGAATTATTCTGTCTCGAATCTGAGGAAGAATCCGAAGAAGTTGAAGAGAATGTGTAGAATCTATTTCTTGGTCTGCCTTGGAATGATCTTAATGCCCCCCCGTGACTCCCCTGAAGTGTAAAAGTCTTCCTTAAGAAAGGGGTACACTTGTTCCAATTTGAACGATTTAGAATCTCTGTCAAACTGTGCTTGATTACGTTCTTTTTGCTGCCTAGATCTAAAAAATACTTGATGATTCATCCAAAAAAAGTGACATAAATCAATGTCAGGATAAACCAATAAAGTTGTGTTTATCCGTATTTCTGCATTTATTGTCTAAATTGATATCAGAGGCTTAGGTACACTTCCTTTTTTCAAAGTATAACATGGCCCTACCTACCCTCTGTCCCATTGGGCCCAACTCCTCCTATTTTTTCAATTCACGAGCGGGTATTCACCCGAGTGGGTAGGGACGGACACAACGTGTCCCCCTTCCAACTGTTTGTAAAGATTAAATCTTTCGCAGGGGACTAGTCTCCTGCCTAGCATGACAGAAAAAGACACGCTATCCTTCACGGAAAGCCATATTCAAAATTTAATCGAATCCTCTCCATTTTCAACCATATCCCTCAGCACCTCAGCTCAACAGCAAAATGAGGCAGATAAATTAACTTGTCTTCAAAAAAAACTTGTCCGTACAGAACTGCATGGCCATTTTCTATTTAAACATCTAAAAGCTGGGACCATTCCTTGGGGCCTTCAGGTGAAGAACATTCCGGTTATCTTTGTTGAGGATACAGAATACAAAAAAGGTTTCAGTAAAATTAATACTAAATGCAGTAGAGATTTAATGGTGCACACCATAGAGACAGCACAACGTATCTGCAGTCAAGAAGAAAGAGAAATAGAGGAACTCATTAAAACCATCAGTGATAATCAGACTGTTAATGAAGCAAAAGCGCTTCTTGAAAAGATTGAAAAAGAAATTGCGCTTTTCAAAGATAACACCCTTAATGTTAAGGCAGTACAGTTTGACAGAGATTCTAAATCGTTCAAATTGGAACAAGTGTACCCCTTTCTTAAGGAAGACTTTTACACTTCAGGGGAGTCACAGGGGGCATTAAGATCATTCCAAGGCAGACCAAGAAATAGATTCTACACATTCTCTGATAAAACTTCTTCGGATTCTTCCTCAGATTCGAGACAGAATAATTCCAAAAGACAAGGTGCACCACCAGCTCCTCCTTTTTTAGCCAGATTCGGGCAAACAAGAGTCCGTTTCAAAGAGCCATGGGAGATGCGCACTCGCAACAAGTTCTACAAGAACTAGAGAAATCTACCATAGTCAACCTTTCTGACAAACAACTCACCAGGGATGAAGAAATGCTTTTGAGCCTGGGCCTTAAGTGTGTTCCTAAGAAAAGAACTGATTTCACTAAACTCAAACTAGAGGCACTTGATTTCTGCCGCAAAATAAGGTTGAAAGCCTTTTTCGCGGGTGCCGAGGTGACGGAAAGCCATGAAACCACTGGACTTAGAGTCAAATCAAGGTTCACCCCAACACAAAATATTCCGAGACAAATTATTGCTTTTGAACCAGCGGTCCTATCATCACTCACTAAACTTGAAAAGACAAAAAGTTTTGTGAAAAATAACATCAGTAAAGGTCAAATTTCAGCCATTCGTGACCTTAAACTAGACACATCAATTTTAATCAAACAAGCTGACAAGGGCGGGGCGGTTGTGCTTTGGCCACGTTCCATGTACCTTGATGAAGGACTAACACATGTGAATAACAAAGAATGGTACAGGCAGGTCAAAAAGGACCCTTTACATGCTATTCAGGACAAAATTGCAAGAATTACCAAGACAGGATTTGATCAAGGCTTTTTAGGCCCAAAAGAGTTTGAATATCTAAACAAGAAGCATCCGAGAACGCCTGTTCTCTACTTCTTGCCCAAAATACACAAAAATGAACGGACACCACCGGGTAGACCTATCGTGTCTGGATGCGATTCTGCATTAGAGCCTGTCTCTAAATATATAGATTTTTTTCTAAAACCGTTCATACTGCAGGTTAAATCGTACTTTAGAGACACGACTGATTTTATTACTAAAATAGAGGGGCAGACATTTGATGAACAAACACAGTTGATGGTGACACTCGATGTCGCCTCACTCTATACCCAAATTCCTCAAGAAGAGGCATTGGAGGTGATAGAATTATATCTTGAGCAGCGTGACAGACCCCATAGGGTACCCACTCCATTCATTGTGGCATTGGCAGAAATCACCCTTCGGAGTAATTACTTCAAATTTGAGAACAACTTCTTTGTCCAAATCAAAGGGACTGCCATGGGCTGCCCTTATGCGCCGGAGATGGCAGTGTTATACATGGCACAATATGAAGAAAGATTCATATACAACAATAATCCCTTTACCGCCAATATACATCAATGGCTTAGATACATTGACGACGTCTGGCTCCTGTGGCAGGGGAGCCAGACGGAGTTGGATCAGTTCCATGCCTGGCTCAATTCGCGGCATAATGATATCAAATTCTCGTTAGATTCCAATAAACACAGTATGACTTTCCTTGATGTCACAGTAGGCACTCGTGAATCAGTGCTCACAACCACTATTTTCAAAAAAGAAACAGATAGAAACACTATCTTACACTATACAAGCTCACATCCACAATGCTTGAAGGAAAACTTGCCCTACGGGCAACTGCTAAGGATCAGACGCAATTGTACAAACGCGTCTGATTTTGAGTTACATGCCACTACATTCTGCAACGAGATGGCGAAACGGGGCTACCCAAAAAAGCTTCTTAAACATTCAACAAAAAGAGCAAGATCCACCCCGAGAGAGAATCTACTTCAGGTTAAAAAAAAGGGTGAGCTGGAGAAATTGGTTTGTGTGACGACCTATGGCCAGCACACAAACCAGTTCAAGCGCATCATTTTAAAAAACTGGCACTTGTTAGAAACATTGGAACATCCCCTTCACAAACCCATTTTCGCTATGCGGAAAAATACAAGTATAGGTCAACAGCTAGTAAAGGCAGACAGCTACATTCCGAAGCAGAAAAGTGATTTACTATCACAGTGGAATCTAAAACCTATATGTGGGCACCACAAATGTGGCACTTGCGTGTCCTGTTCGACAACATTAGAGGGAAATATTTTTGACCATGACAGGGTCAAATGGAAGCATGATGCGTTCACAAATTGTAAGATCAAGAATGTGGTCTATGCCGTGGTGTATCCCTGCGGGAGGGTGTACATTGGAAAGACCTGCCAATCGATTAATGTAAGGATTACGCAACATCGTTCCCGAATTAAGAAAAAAGTTATGTCTGCGCCGATGGTGGAACACTTTCTAAATAACAATCACAGTGAAAATGATTTTAAATGGACCGTTTTGGTCTGGATTGATCCCAAACATCAGCCCAGAGTCGAAACCACATTACTGCGTAAAGAGGCGTACCTCATTATGAAATTTGACAGTGTAAACAAGGGCCTGAACTGTCTCAGTGAAGTAAATAGGGCTTAACAGTCACGTACATCATAATAACCATTGGGTCTCACTACGAAGCCCAGAAGACACAGCGATTGCATGGATTTTTCCCAATGCCTTGATTGGCTATGCCAAAACATCACGTGACCGGAATTTCTACTAACCGGCACCCTTTCGGATCCTCCCGGCCGCTTTAATCCATGGTGGAAGGACTCCGACACCGTTGTCGCTGTTACCCGCGAACGGTAAGCAAATCAGTAACACCTCGCTTTTTGTCGTAATAATTGCTGGTCGAACTGGCCCAATGATCCCTGCCCGTACTTTCATTTTTTCTAGAACTGAAGTTCCCTGAAGCAACAGCGGCATTAATTCCCGCGTTCTTCTTGCCCTCTGACGAGTACGTTTCATATCCTTTTTTTAAAAACATTCTTGAGAATCAGTTCCATCCGGCCTCGGGTTTACCGTAACCTCACTTCGGTTCCTATAATCTTTACAGAAATGTGAACCCAGTTAAAAAGGCACGACTTCTGCATGACGGCAGACACGCCGCCACAACCATAAAGGTAAACGTTTCCCTTTTTCCCTCATTCACATGAGCACCAGGTGGCTTATTTTGGGGGCAATGGCTTATCCCGTGTACACTTTTTTTGTAGGGTGACCGCCACGGCATCGACAATATTTTAAAAAATAAAACTGCAAGCACATCCTTGGCAACAAGAAAATAAGGTACGCTGCATCACAATGATGCAACCCATTGCAAGATGAAATGGATTGAGGATTTTTGAGTAAAACTTTCCCCCTTGTTTTCCCTTTTCTCAACAGCCCCCATGGATTCGAATAATACTGCCCTGAGGAGAGTCCTGTGAATTACACAGTGGGACTCGAAACGCGTCGGCATTTTTCATTCAAATAATGACATTAAATGCTAGCGATAGTCATTCATAATATATTGGCATTTTTATTCAAATGACATTCAATGCTAGCGACAGTCTTTTATCAAATAGATTTAGACTGTATCAGGTTCTGGGGTGATTTCCACTAGCTTTCATCCCTTCAAAGATTTATACTTGATGATTCAACTTGTAAATATTTCCATGTTTCTGTATATTGTATGCACATTGTTGTCTCATGTCTAATGTCATGTTTTCACGAGTGTAAATATATTTTTTTGATTTTTTTGATTTGTGTTGAAATGTACTCTAAAATGTATATGGTAACACGTGAAGTTGATTACGTTCTTTTTGCTGCCTAGATCTAAAAAATACTTGATGATTCATCCAAAAAAAGTGACATAAATCAATGTCAGGATAAACCAATAAAGTTGTGTTTATCCGTATTTCTGCATTTATTGTCTAAATTGATATCAGAGGCTTAGGTACACTTCCTTTTTTCAAACTTTACAAATGCTGGCATTTAAATGGCATTTACATTTACCAACTTCTCATCTCAACCCAAGATAGATGGTCAGCTCTCGAATCATGGCACTCTTGAACCCTCTCCTTCCTTCTCAGAATTTGATAACATATCACTGGAACAGATTACAAACCTAATCTCCATCGTCAAATCAGGATCTGCCACTGACCCCTGCCCACCTGCTATTCTAAAACCCATCTCTGATCTTATAGCTCCTAGCCTCTCTAACATCTGTAATGCGATGTTTATGACAGGCATATTTCCGAGGATTTGGAAAACAGCCATCATCAAGCCTCTGCTAAAAAAAACACAATCTTGACCCTACTGACACAAAGAATTATAGACCTATCACCAACCTTCCATTTCCAGAAAAAATCTTCGAAAATGTAATGAATTCCCAACTATCTAAATACATCGAAGACCACCACCTCCTGGACGACACGTAATTCGGTTTCCGTAAGGGCCATGGAACTGAGACAGCTCTTTTAAGGCATCTGAGGAAATCAGGATGATACTGGATCAGGGTCTGCTGTTCTTATACTGTTGGACCTCTCAGCTGCATTTGACACGGTTGATCATGCTACCCTGATTGACCGTGTCACAAATATAGGTATCAGACATACAGCAAGAGCCCTCCTGACCTCCTTCCTCACTAATCACACCCAATCAGTGAGTCTTGGCACTTTCAATTCTCCACAACTCGCCCTCCCGTGCGGCGTACCGCAAGGATACTCACTGAGTCTGACACTATTTAATATCTACATGTCGGACTTGGCCAAAGTCATCAAAGCACACAGGATGGGTCTTACGTCTTACGCTGATTACACCCAATTGGTGCTCGCGGTGCATAATGATGGCGGGGCAGTAGCAGCCAATTTCCAGAAAGGCATGTTGGCCATCAGCACATGGATGGCCAATAATTGCCTAAAACTTAACTCTGAGAAAACAGAGGTAATGATATTTGGCAAAGTGCAGCCAAGCTGGTCCTCCTCCTGGTGGCCGTCCTTATTGGGACCCCCTCCACTTTCGGTATCTAAGGTCAGAAACTTGGGTGTCATATTTGACAACAAGCTGTCCTTTGTACTTCATGTTAACTCTGTGGTCTCATCCTCATTCCATAAATTAAGAATGATAAAAAAAGATGTTACCTTTTCTACCACTCAGTACTGGAAAGACACATGTAAGCACCTTAGTCATGTCTACTATTGACTACTGCAATGGTCTCTTCATGAATGCACAGAGCAACACCCTCAACAAACTACAGCTGGTCCAGAATTCAGCTGCCAGAATCTCATCAGGAACCCCCAAATACAAATCCATTTCACACATACTCCGACAGTATCGACAGTATCACTGGCTCCTGATAAAAAAACGCATTAAGTTTAAGGCCCTTTGCATTGCATATGAAGCGTCACGCAACTCCAGACTATTGTTCCTCAAAGAGGCCCTGGGTGCCTACATCCCTAATCGGGCTCTACGCTCATCCACAGCAAACCTGTTAAGGATTCCCCGCACAAAGACTGCCTCATGGGGTGACAAGCGATTTACTGTCGCCACGGCCAAGCTGTGGAATTCCCTTCCAATCCACATCAAAGCTAGTCCGACTCTACTTGCCTTCAGAAAAATGACAAAAACATGGCTATTCAGCCAATAATCTATAGTCTCTAGTTCTTGCTCGCTGTCCTTAGCGCTGAGACACCCACGGGTATTTGCGCACTTTACAAATTGTATAAATAAGTAAAATAAATAAATAATACAGCCACTGATATATCCACTCATAAAGACACACCACCACTCACCCAAAGAGTTACTCAAACACCTAGTCAGTCACCCAAAGTATCAATCACAATGTCATTTACTCACCTATACAGTTATACACACACACCACCTCACTTATTCGTACCATATACTTACTCTCTTCTACAATTAATGACATAAGCACACACTTATCCATACAGCCACTGTCACAATCACTCACTGTCACATTTAGTCAATTATATACTCCAATACTCACATATACTGCCTTTCACATATGTAGTTATTTACACATATACCACTGAGACATCCAGTCACTCACCAACACAGTTATATGTACACTCACTCATCCATACAGCCCCTAACATACACACTTATGAACCCATACACCCAGTAAATCACCCACTCACACATCCATGCAGGGAGTCACACACACACACACCCCACACACTCACACGGACACTCAGGCACCCATACAGGTAATCAGAAAACCAATCATTAAGCCATATAGACACTCATGTAGCTACTCACCAACCCATGTAGCCACTTACACACCAACTGACAGACTAATACAAATATTCACACAGATTAGTTATTCACCCGAGCATTCACTAAGATACATGAAATCACATACAGTCAGTCACACACTTACTAAATCATTCATTCAGACACTCATACACCCACTCATTCTTCAATACACCATGGTATATATATTACCTACTGGCGGTCGCCAGTAGGTATATATAGTTAGGATTTTTTCTCTATGGGATTTTTGAAAATTCTATGTCTAATAACTTTGACGTTTGTGGACGGAATTGGCTGAAATTTTCAGGAAAATGGAACATTTTGTTTCTGAGCAGCCACTGAAATTTTTGGGGGGGTCGTCAAGGGGGGGCCGAGAAAAAAGGGGGGTCCCAAAACGCGTTTTTCCCATGTTAATTTCCATAGGGCGGTTGGCCTCACTTTTAGCCCGAACGGCTGAATGGATTTGCACGAAACTTGGCAAAATTGTAGGGACTGTTAGCCTGATGTGCCTTTGCTAGGTCTCAAGATATGTGCTCCAGTGGATTTTGAGTAATTAACGTTCAAAAAAAGATATATATCTGTAAGCGCGCTCCGGGCAGCGCTCCGGTTCGCGTACTTGACGTGTAACGGAACTTCGCGAAGCGAAGCTGATTGGCTCTCCGGTGTCTGTCAACATTCTAAACAGTCCGGAGCGGCCGCCATCTTGTCTCTCGGTAGGATCGAGAGACAAGAGGAGGCCAAAACAAAGGGGGACATGACCATAAGGGGGCATAGTAGATCCTCCTTGGCCCCCTAGGTTTGATGTGGAGGCTTTAAAAGGGCCCCGCGGGGCAAAAAAAAATAAAAAATATTTTGTTTTTTTTGCGTGGGGAGCGCCCGGTACGCGCACCGGGAAGCGGTCTGGGGAGCGTACTATAAGGAAAAAAGAATGATAGACTTTTCAAATATTGTATGTTAATTGATTGTTTGTTTTGTTGATTTTTGTTTAATTTCTTTATTTTTTAAGCAATTATTTATTATTGTGATTGTGTTTCAAAATTTAATAAAATGTCTAACATTTCACTGTCTGAAATGTCGTTATTTTCATTGAACATAGCTTGTAATGTTTGAGTGTGTAAAATGTCCTCATTTTCAAGGAGGACATCTACTGATTGCACACATTGCAGTAGTTCTTCGTCCCAAGTTTCATCCATAAAATTAATGTAATTTGGATCAATGATTTCTTCGTTGGTCTCTGGAAGGACAATTTCAAATGAAATTTTCTGTTCGCCTTCCATTTTGCCTGAAATTTGCATTAAAAAAAATATATTAGTAGAGATAGGGCACTGTTGGGATTAATTTTAGATAGGCAGTTTTTAACAGTGAATTTATCTTTGGGCAGTGTATAGTATCAGAGTGGAAGTAGGAATATAAAAAAGTGTATGTGATTTAAGGTAAATAAATTCATAATTATACAAGACAAGCCTAACTCCATCTATAACTATAACAGAGAAGTCTATCTAAATGTATAACTACTACAGAGGGATAGTATATAACTATCAGAAAAAATTTACCATATTAACTTAAAGTGCACAATATACTTCAGTTTTTAAAATAACAACTTACCTTTATAAAGAAGTTGAAGTAATTACTGAAAATCCTATTGAAATGTACACCAGGAAGTAGTAGTCAAAAAGGCTGTGTTTCTCTCTCTTTTTTAATATATATTCAGGTACATAACCAATCAAATGTCAGGTAAAAAAAGTAGAAAATGAAAGTAACATTTTAATTGGTTGTCAATTCCAACACTTCAGATGTGTTTTGTGAAGTAATTTACCTCAGGGTATTTAGAGAGGTCTACAGGCTAAATAACTAAATGGAATTCCAACCAAATTAGTGAAAATGGTAGGGATTGGTATGTAGTATGAGCAATTCTATATTTGGTGAAAGTGTCTCCAGGGTTTCTTCTGTAAATTACTTTCCCACCTTTTTTAATGGAGCGCTTCCCGGTGAGCGCCCCGGTACGCGAACCTGCAGCGTTACGGGAGTCCACCATTTTGTGTTTCGGTCGAATTAAAATACAAGATGGAGGGCAAATAATGTTCAGAATGGGTAGAAGGGGGCACGGTAGACGTATCTTGACCCCCTAGGTTTTCTGAGGGTGGCTGAGAAGGCCCATATGTGCGGAAAAAAAACATTTTTTTTGAAAATTTCGCGCGGTTAGCTTCCGGTTCGCGTACCGGGTAGCGCTCCGGGAGCGTACTTTGTTGAAAATTTGTGAAAAAAGTTAGAGTAAAATAATAATTGTGAGTGATCAGATGTAGGGTAGCTCTGAGAAGAGCTTTTGGGTTTATGGTACATTTAGGTACTTATAAGTAGGTACCAATGCACAGTCTTAAATTCAAAATGAAAACTCTGTTGCCCTCATCTGAGAAGTGAACTCCATCACCTCTGTAGATATCTTGCATGTAGTAACGCAAGTTATTGTTGTACATGGAGCCCATTCCATGGTCTCTCATGTAAGCTGAAACAGATTTGTTTACATGCTTCCTCGACTTCTCAATTTGTGGACAAAATTGGTTCGACCACCTCCATTTCTGTCTTTGGCATATATTTGAATATACCAAGGCAGTTTGAGGAAAAAGTGCCATCAATTGCTCAAAGGTGTCCTTTAAAAGCATTTCCAGACCTACACCAGTCAAAGTGCCCAAGTCATTACCTCCACAGTGCACAATTAACAGGTCAGGTTTAGGCAAATGCATAAAGGTTTTCACCAATGGTATCAATTGGCGACATTTTAATCCTCTGTGGCCAAACCACTTAATTTCCACATCTTGTAAATTGAGATTAGGTAAATTTCTGTTCTCAGCATACCTTTGAGCCCAGTAGATGTAACTATGTCCAACAATCCAGACAGAAAACATGGTGAGAGAAGGTTCTGCTGCAGTCAGATGAAGTGTGGCAATGAAATGGCAGTTGGAAAAAAAAGAGTTTAAAATGAAAAAAACTGTGGAGTTTCTGTGTTAAGGAAGCAGTAGCAGTGATTGGTGGATTTTGATTGCTGAAAACAGAAAGTTAGGGTGCATGGATGTGTTCTTTGAAAGATGTAATTTGAATGGTCAAGAAAAAATCATTTAATGAAAGATTGCACTGGATACGCAGGTGCACTGAGAGTTCAGAGTTCAATTGAAACATTGTTGTGTGAACTTGCAAACATCAGAGGTCTTTCAGGAGGTGGTTGCTATGCAAAAAAGGCAGAAAGGCCAGAGGGGGGAAGGGTGTTGATTTGAAAAAAGTGAGGGAAGAGTTTTGATTGGGTGACATGAGAGATATGTGTGATGAGTTACAGCATTTCTGTGCTTTTCATAGCTGCAGACTCTGGAGTGCATACCTTTTGCTCTGCTAAAGACAATTTGGTGTGTTTCTGAGACTGTTTTGAAACTCATAAAGTATTTGCTAAGGTGAGAAAAGATTCATTTAATTTAGATAGAGAATAGTATGGTTTTGGGAGAAAATTATGAAGAAAGTTGTGTATTTAAAATGTTGCTTGGTGTCAAGTGTTTTACAAATAGATTTTGTTTCTTTGTGTTACATAGCCATGTTAAAAGTGACACAAAAATGTTGCAAGGGCCTTAAAAAAACGATTTCATGTGTCTTAGGCCATTTTAAGTCATTTCTCCTTGAATGTAGATATATAATTCATTTAGATGATGTGTTTAAAAACGATTTTTTAAAACAATTAGGTTTCTTCATATGTACTGCTAGAGCTTCATAGGTTGCTTGGGGCATATTTATAAGGCCTTTGAGTCTCTCTGATGTTATTTTTTCCATTTTAATTTAAGACCTTTCCCTTTGGTGCAAGGTCCTTGTAAATATGCCCCCATCTGTGCTTGGCAAATTTAGATTTTAATTCGTTGACTAACATAGCCATGTTAAAAGTGACACAAAAATGTTGCAAGGGCCTTAAAAAAAACGATTTCATGTGTCTTAGGCTATTTTAAGTCATTTCTCCTTGGATGTAGATATATAATTCATTTAGATGATGTGTTTAAAAACGATTTTTTAAAACAATTAGGTTTCTTGATATGTACTGCTAGAGCTTCATAGGTTGCTTGGGGCATATTTATAAGGCCTTTGAGTCTCTCTGATGTTATTTTTTCCATTTTAATTTAAGACCTTTCCCTTAGGTGCAAGGTCCTTGTAAATATGCCCCCATCTGTGCTTGGCAAATTTAGATTTTAATTCTTTGACTAACATAGCCATGTTAAAAGTGACACAAAAATGTTGCAAGGGCCTTAAAAAAAACGATTTCATGTGTCTTAGGCCATTTTAAGTCATTTCTCCTTGAATGTAGATATATAATTCATTTAGATGATGTGTTTAAAAACGATTTTTTAAAACAATTAGGTTTCTTGATATGTACTGCTAGAGCTTCATAGGTTGCTTGGGGCATATTTATAAGGCCTTTGAGTCTCTCTGATGTTATTTTTTCCATTTTAATTTAAGACCTTTCCCTTTGGTGCAAGGTCCTTGTAAATATGCCCACATCTGTGCTTGGCAAATTTAGATTTTAATTCTTTGACTAACATAGCCATGTCAAAAATGACCCAAAAATGTTGCAAGGGCCTTAAAAAAACGCTTTCATGTGTCTTAGGCCTTTTTAAGTCATTTTATTTATGATAGGTGTGTGACTTTTTTTCGCCGCTGTGCGTCACTTTTGTGACGCAGTGGTGGTGCAAAAGATTTCCTATGTGGTGACATATTTACAACTTGATGCATCTAGGCAGATGCGTCATGCTGTAAAGTCCCGTGCCACATGAAACCGATGCAGCAGTGATGCAAAATATGCACCATATTGCAAGACAGGCCTCATTTCATCTCCAACAAGATCAGAAGCTGAATGTTTTGTAAATGTCAAAATTGTTGTATACACTGCTCAACTTCTGTGTACTCTTTGATATGCTAGAGTCCATCTGCACTATGAGATACCTAAGCAAAGGAAACACAGGTGATGTGATTGTGAAATGAGGAAAAGAAACTCCATATTTTTCAATTACATCACCTGTGTTTCCTAAGTTTCCGAATGACATTATGCAGATGAGGTTTAGGTCTGTCCACGGACACAGAAGAGGTCTGGCCTTTGTTCAAGAGTGAAGTGGATATGACTTACTTCATTGGTAGGCCTGCACATGTATTATCTGCTCTATACTCTTCAACAAGTGTAAATCTCATCTGCAACCCTGAGTAGGCCTCACCTCAAACAAACCTCTGGATAGGTCACACCTTATCGTCATCCTGAATCAATCATTTAAAATGTTAGGGACAGATTTATGATAGGTGTGTGACTCTTTTGCGCCACTGTGCGTCACTTTTGTGACGCAGCGGTGGTGCAAAAGATTTCCTATGTGGTGACATATTTACAACTTGATGCATCTAGGCAGATGTGTCATGCTGTAAAGTCCCGTGCCACATGAAACCGATGCAGCAGTGATGCAAAATATGCACCATGTTGCAAGACAGGCCTCATTTCATCTCCAACAAGATAAGAAGCTGAATGTTTTGTAAATGTCAAAATTGTTGTATACACTGCTCAACTTCTGTGTACTCTTTGATATGCTAGAGTCCATCTGCACTATGAGATACCTAAGCAAAGGAAACACAGGTGATGTGATTGTGAAATGAGGAAAAGAAACTCCATATTTTTCAATTACATCACCTGTGTTTCCTAAGTTTCCGAATGACATTGTGCAGATGAGGTTTAGGTCTGTCCACGGACACAGAAGAGGTCTGGCCTTTGTTCAAGATTGAAGTGGATATGACTTACTTCATTGGTAGGCCTGCACATGTATTATCTGCTCTATACTCTTCAACAAGTGTAAATCTCATCTGCAACCCTGAGTAGGCCTCACCTCAAACAAACCTCTGGATAGGTCACACCTTATCGTCATCCTGAATCAATCATTTAAAATGTTAGGGACAGATTTATGATAGGTGTGTGACTCTTTTGCACCACTGTGCGTCACTTTTGTGACGCAGCGGTGGTGCAAAAGATTTCCTATGTGGTGACATATTTACAACTTGATGCATCTAGGCAGATGTGTCATGCTGTAAAATACCGTGCCACATGAAACCGATGCAGCAGTGATGCAAAAGATGCACCATGTTGCAAGACAGGCCTCATTTCATTTCCAACAAGATAAGATGCTGAATCTTCTGTAAATGTCAAAATTGTTGTATACAGTGCTCAACTTATGTGTACTCTTTGATATGCTAGAGTCCATCTGCACTATGAGATACCTAAGCAAAGGAAACACAGGTAATGTGATTGTGAAATGAGGAAAAGAAACTCCATATTTTTCAATTACATCACCTGTGTTTCCAAAATTTACAAATGACATTGTGCAGATGAGGTTTAGATCTGTCCACGGACACAGAAGAGGTATGGCCTTTGTTCAAGAGTGAAGTGGATATGACAAACTTCATTGGTAGGTCTTCACATGTATTATCTCCTCTGTACTCTTCAACAAGTGTAAATCTCATCTGCAACCCTGAGTAGGCCTCACCTCAAACAAACCTCTGGATAGGCCACACCTTATCGTCATCCTGAATCAATCATTTAAAATGTTAGGGACAGATTTATGATAGGTGTGTGACGCTTTTGCGCCGCTGTGCGTCACTTTTGTGACGCAGCGGTGGTGCAAAAGATTTCCTATGTGGTGACATATTTACAACTTGATGCATCTAGGCAGATGTGTCATGCTGTAAAGTCCCGTGCCACATGAAATTGATGCAGCAGTGATCCAAACATGCACCATGTTGCAAGACAGGCCTCATTTCATCTCCAACAAGATAAGAAGCTGAATCTTCTGTAAATGTGAAAATTGTTGTATACACTGCTCAACTTATGTGTAGTCTTTGATATGCTAGAGTCCATCTGCACTATGAGATACCTAAGCAAAGGAAACACAGGTGATGTGATTGTGAAATGAGTAAAAGAAACTACATATTTTTCAATTACATCACATGTGTTTCCTAAGTTTACAAATGACATTGTGTAGATGAGGTTTAGGTCTGTCCACAGACACAGAAGAGGTCTGGCCTTTCTTGAAGAGTGAAGTGGACATAACTTACTTCATTGGTAGGCCTTCACATGTATTATCTCCTCTGTACTCTTCAACAAGCGTAAATTTCATCTGCAACCCTGAGTAGGCCTCACCTTAAACAAACCTCTGGATAGGCCACACCTTATCGTCATCCTGAATCAATCATTTAAAATGTTAGGGACAGATTTATGATAGGTGTATGCCTCTTTTGCGTCACTGTGCGTCACTGTTGTGACGCAGCGGCGGTGCAAAAGATTTGCTATGTGGTGACATATTTACAACTTGAAGCATCTAGGCAGATGTGTTATGCTGTAAAGGCCTGTGCCACAGGAAAGTTGCGTCAGGTTTCATATAGGTGTTTTGTTGCAGGGTGGGCATTCATTTGCATGAAAGCCCTGTAAAACTAACACAGTGAAATTTAGAAGATTTCACTGAGTCAGATTTATAGCAATGCTGAATCAAATCCTTACGCCTGTTTGAAACAGGCATAAGGAGTGAAGCACCATGCAATGTGTGGCTTCCTCCTGTGCATTGCAGTAGACATGTCGTGTTTACGACGTGATTCGTGCAATGTGCTGCTTTTGCGGCACAGATGCATGACGCATCTGTGCTGTTTTTACTCAATGGTGCTCCACATTGTGAATGCGGCACACCATGGGTGGCAGAGCAGCGGTGCACGTTAACTGGTGCATCCCCGGGGATGCGCCAGTTAACATAAATCTGCCCCTTTACATTTAAGTATGAGCAGGGTAAAAAGAGTCGGTGGACATGGCTAAATAATAGCTGCAAAATGTTACTCTTGTTAAACAATTTTACTATTATAGTCTCTGACATTTGTGCCTTACTCTGCAACATCTCATTGTTGTTCTCTTTTTTTAAAGATAACAACAACATCAAGCATGAGTGATAATGAGGAATCAGTTGATCTTGATCTTATCGTTGAACTTGTGATTGAAACGTCAGTGGAAGTGGATCCCTTAGATGATTTAAATCCTGAGGATGAAGAAGACTATGATGAGGATGCTGATTTGTCAGAATTGTATGACATAGGTTGGGAAGCTGACCTGCTTGAGCCTATGGAACTATAAACATTTATTTTTAAAAGTTAGAAGAAATTAAAAGTAAAAATGTAAACGGTTTCATTTAAAATTAAACACACCTTCAAAAACAGGTTATGTGTAGTGTCTTCAATAAAATATTAAAATATGCTCATTAAATTAGATCAGATTCACATAAAAAACAGCACAGGTAAAATAAAGAAGAATTCCATTTCTTTTCTGCTATTTGTGTATTCTAAATTTGCCAAAGCACTAAAAAATATTCTATGTAAAAATGTCAAGTAGTGTGTTAAGTTTTTGAGGACTGTTATTGATTTACTGTTTGGTAATAGTGGTTAATAACATTTTTTATTATATTTTACCACAGATTCAACTGCAGATCATTTCAAAATTTGAGAATGCCAACCAAAGATAGAATTAAAAAGGCTGCAAAACGTCAAAGACAGCAGGTCCATGAAATAATGCAGCAGTCCTCTACAATAAAAAATCGTCAAGTCACCAAGAAAGCACCGGGTAAGACCACGAAAACATTCATAAGAAACATTTCTAGAAAAAAAAGTAGTACTACAGAAAATGTTTTTGTCCAGAAAAAGAGAAGCAATTTAAACGGAAAGGAAAGGCCAATCAAAAATGTTACTGCTAGAGCAAGAGATAACTCTGTGCATGATAGTAGAAGGAAACAACAGTTTAGGGACATTCGTAAACTAATGTTCCGCAACAGGATAATTGGCAATTTGCTAAAAAATATTAAGAAAGGTCAACAGAAAGTGGTTTTTTATAAGAGAAAAAAAAAAGTTGAGAAAGTTATTGATCAGGCGTTTGAAATTAAACGAAAGTTATTTATTTTGATAATCAATAGAATTAGGAAGCTAAACAAGGCAATTTACGATTTCAAAAGAAATAGTAGATGGAAGAGAACAGTTAATCGTAGTAATTTTTGTGAAGTTTTTTCCGGAGAATGGATGCATAGTTCAAGTTGTGAGGCATTTTTCAATGAGGAGAGTTATTTCCAGGATAATGATTTGGTGCATGCAGTTGACACCAGCGGTCGAGCTTATGAGGTGAAAGATGGTTGTCCAGTAGAAAAAGAAAAACTTGTGACAACAGAGGCAGAGGATGTGTTAGGTAATGAGGTTTTAGGAAGACGTCCTAAGGGACCTGTGTACACCTGGAAGTGTAGTAGTATTTGCAGTGTGCGACAGGATTCTATCAATTTGCTTTGTGATTTTGTACGGACATTTAATAAGAAAAGTTTGAAGCAGAAAATGAAGTTGTTGCAAGAATTAGACCCTTGTAGAGTGAGAGAAGTGACAGGTTTGCATGGTCATTCACTGGCTTGTCTTTCCAGGAGAGTATGCCAGAGTGTTTTTCATCATTTCAGGATGCTAGCAGTGCATCATAATAAAGTGAGGAAATTAGTTAGAATGTTGTATTATGCTAAGAGTCCAGCAGTTATGCTTAAACAATTATGCGCTGCTCTTTTGCATGGTTCTGAAATAGATGTGAAGAATATGTGTGAAGAAATTGAGTTTTGTTACTTTGGAAGTAAAGAGGAGAATGTTGAAATTGACCCAGAAGAAGAGGGTAATGTGGAAGATAGTGTACAGGTTTCCAGTACAGATAATTTTCAGAAGGAAATTGCCACGTTTCAGGTGAAATCAAGTGAGAGGCCTAGTTTCACTTGTGTGTGTTGTCGACGCACTTATTATAAGAATCAGACTAATTTAGTGGATTTATATGCAAAAAGTGAAAGGGAAAATAATAGTGAATGGAAGGATTTCGCTACATACTTGATGGTAGAAAATTGTTTTGATTTGGGATTGGATCAACGTGTGTGTACTTATTGTTGTAATAAATTAAATCAAAACCAGATGCCTGCTAGAGCGGTTCATAATAACCTGGAATTGGTTGAGATTCCTTCTGAATTGAAGGATTTAAATACTTATGAATCTATTTTGATTCAAAGTATCCATCCCTTTCAGGCTATTGTAAGAATGGAGCCAAAGACAGGGAAATTGCCTCCATCAGATTTACAGAGAGGATTAAAGGGAAGAGTTGTTTATTTGCCTCTAGATTTGAAGAAAAACATTAACACAATTGGAGTAGAAAAAGTGGAAGAGGAACCTCTGGTTATCTTAGTTAATGGGGTTCCGACAAAGAATAAGAAAATATGGCAAGATTTAGTGGATGTTAGGAAAGTCAAAAAGGCAACATTGTATTTGAAAAAAAAAAAAAGTACTATAAGAATGTATATGTTGCAGAAGAGGAAGTAAGTGAGGAAGAGGATAGCGATTTGTGTGCTGGTCAAATTGAGAAAGTAGAACCCTCTAAAAGTGAAGAAATATATGAACATTATAGTGTTCATCTTTTGCATTCCAAGGAAGTCATGGGGAATGCTATTGAGTTGTTTCAAATGAAACAAGCCAAAGGGAGTCCCATTAGTGTCTGGGAGGAAAGTTTGGAAGCTCGGTGTTTCCCACAGCTATTTCCAACAGGTCAAGGAGGAAGATATGATGAGCGACCACATCAAATTCCTGCTTCTGAATACCGGACTTTACGATTGTATGCAGAAGATGCTAGGTTTCGACAATGCATTCCCTATTTGTTTCATCTCCTGTTTGAAAGCGATCTGTCTGGACTGTCATATGCAGTGAACCACATCTTGAAAAGTGGTACACAGATACAAAACATCTCGGCAAGTGACTTTATGGATAAAGTCAATGTCCAAGACAGTATTTTGGATTCTCACCTGATTAATCTCATGGCGTGTCAGCGTGGTACTAATGAGTACTGGTACCGTCGTCATGGTGATTTAAAATGTATGCTGAGGAACTTAGGAACTCCCACATGGTTTCTCACTCTGAGCTGTGCCGAGTATGGCTGGGAAGACTTACTTGAATTTCTACGAGAGGCAAATGGAAACATCGAAAACATCGAATTCAAGACACCCGGAGAACTGTGCTCTTTGGATCCAGTCAATGTATGCAGGTACTTCAATCATAGATTTGAAGCTATGATGTCTTTCATCATGAATAAGAAGAATCCACCTCTTGGAGAGGTGTTGGATTTCTTCTGGAGAAAGGAGTACCAAGCAAGAGGTGCTCCTCATATACATATGCTGCTGTGGATCAAGGATGCACCTAAATTTGGAACAGATCCAGAAGACTCAGTGATGAGTTTCATACAACAGTATTCTACGTGTGCTGTTCCAAACGCAAAGGAGAAGAAAAGCCTAAGAGAAAAAGTTCTACGTTTCCAAAGCCATCGTTGTGGAAAGTACTGTCGTCGTAAATTCAGAAACAAGGACAAGTTCTACACCAAATGTCGTTTTGGCTTTCCACGACCGGTGATTTCTAAAGGAAGAGTAAACAGTTTGATGTCTTCGCTGCGACATAATGTGATGAAGAAATCACCTAAAAACACATACAATTTGAAGAGGAACGAAGAGTCCAAGTACATCAACGACTACAACCCAGTGATTTTGTCCATGTGGAATGCTAACATGGATATACAGTTTGTGGCTGATAACTGTATGGCTGTGGCTCGGTATGTGACATCTTACATCACCAAAAAGAAAAGACAGAATTGAAGGATATGTGGGAGGACATTTCCCATGAAAAGAGCCTCAGTAAGAAGTTGTACAGTTTCAGTCTGAAGATGTCGCATCGAGAAATCGGAGCTTACGAATGTTCTGACCGCTTGTCTTCAGCAAGTCTCTATGCCAAATCTAGGAGTATCGTTTGGGCGAGTCTTGGTCTTGCTGCAACGCGTAATCGAGTTCTGAAACCTGTGCGGGAAATTGAGTATTTGGCGGAAAAGGAGCCAAACAGTACCGACATTTTGAAGACCAACATGTTGGATACATATTATCCAAATCGAAGCAGTCACCTCGAGAATGTTTGTCTGTATGAGGTTCTACAAAATTATATATTCAAGAGGAACATCAAAGAAGATATTGATAAAGGAGTGTATGCTGTAATTGGAAGTGAGGGATGTCTGGTAAAGCAAAGAAAATGCCACTTGGTAAACCATCGAAAATTGAGTGGCGAATCTCCTGAAAAAAAGGAGTTTTTCTATTTAGCACTTTTGCAACTTTTCAAGCCTTGGCGTGCAGAAGAGGAACTGCTTGGAGATTTCCTCTGTTACGAAGACTCTTTCACTGCCGCCAAGGAGACCATAGAATGTCCTGCTTTTCCCAAATATGTAGAAATGTTGAATGCGGAAATCGAGCAGGAAGCAACGATTGGAGCCGAGATTGCCAGAGACAGTTCTCAGGACAGTCAGAGTTCTGTTTCATTGAGTCAGGATCCACTAGGAGGCCCTGTTATTGAAAATGAAGCTGCCACTGCCATGAATGAAGTGGAAAGAGCCATGGCACATGCTCAGGAGGATGCGGTTAACTTAGTAGACTTGGAAAGACAACTCAACGTTGAGCAGAGGAAAATATATGACGAAGTTACCAAGCAAATTGATCACGGATTAAGTCATGAGAAGAAAGAGTGCTCATGTACGTCGTTGAAGCCTGTCCGACTGTACGTGAGTGGAGAAGCGGGAACTGGAAAGAGTTTCCTCATTAAAGCAATCTCATGTTATTTGAAGGAAAGGACTGAGTCATCGCTGTCTTGTGTTGTCACCGCTCCAACTGGACTGGCAGCACATAACATTAAAGGTATTACTTTGCATCGTCTACTGATGCTGCCAGTGGAGCATGATAACAAATTACAATACCACAAGTTATCTGGAGATGCTTGTTGTGAAGTTTCAAGAGTCTTGAGGAAAATGAAACTTCTTATCATTGACGAAGTAAGCATGGTTTCCAATGTCATGCTTGCCTTTGTGCATTTGAGAATGCAAGAAGTTCTTAAAACAGAGTATGATGTGTTATTTGGTGGCAAACACATCATTGTTTTTGGAGATCTTCTGCAGCTGACACCAGTGAAAGGACAACCTGTGTTCAAAATGCTCATGCATGAAGATACCAGGAAGTGCCTAGGGAGCATTGGCAACGTCAATATATGGTTAAACTTCAATTATGCTGAACTGCATGAAAATATGCGTCAGGCGAAGGATGAAGTTTACAAGAATATTCTACAAGATGTTAGAATTGGAAAAGTGACCGAGCATGGGAAAGAAGCTTTACATGCACGATTACTGTCAAATTTATATCCAGAACAAGACGTTGTGCCTGAGAATATTTTTCAGAAAATTACTGAGAAGAAATCTGGAATATGTTTGACGCCAACTCTTGCAGAATGTGCCATCTTCAACAACAAAATGTTGCATTTAGAAAACCAAGAGATTGTGAAACTGGAAGCTATTGACAGAGTAGAGCATATGGGATCTACAATTATTTTGTCTGAGAATTTGAAAACAAAATTGGATTCATTAGAGAAGACTATATCTAAAACTGCAGGTTTTGAAAAGACTCTGAATGTGTGCTTAAATTGCCGTATAATTTTAAGAAGGAATTTACATGTTGAAAGAGGTCTGGTAAATGGATCAATGGGTAATGTTGTTGATTTTGTGAAATACAGAAATAGAGATGGAATTGAATTTTTCAAAATTAAATTTGATGGCATTGAGGAAGTACAGCTAATTGGTCGTTGCTCTGCAAGGTTTTTGCTTGTAAAAGACTTATATGTTCGCCGTAAACAGTTTCCTGTTTGCTTGGCATATGCGGTGGCAATCCATAAATCGCAAGGTTTAAGTGTAGACAGTGCATTGGTGAATATTGGCAGTTCTGTGTTCAAGGAGGGTATGGCATATGTGGCATTGTCATGAGTTAGAACTTTATCGGGATTGTACTTGATTGAGTGTGATGTCACAAACATTTGTGCGGATCTAGATTGTGTTAAGGAATACAATAGGTTAAGAAGAGAGTATGCGCCACATTTGCCTCAATATCCTTTGTTTGAGAAACGTGTGGTAGGCCGGAAACGAAGAAATGTCACCAATGCTATGGAGGTTGTAGCAAAAAGACGAAAAGTCGATGAACCTGAAATTATAAGCAGAAACAAAAAGGATTCTGTTGAAGATGTTGTTGGTTTTCAATTTGAAAACAGTTCTGGTGTCAACTGCTATGCTAATGTAGTGGTTAATGTTTTGTTTTCTCTAGAAAATGTAAAAGAAGAGATTGTGGTCAATTCTGATCAAAGATTTTGCAGTTTGTTAAATTCTGTGTTAGAGAAATGTAGCACTGATAAAACAAAAATAGAAAGTGTGTCTGAAATTCGAAATCTGTTAGACAGATGTTCAGGTCAAACACAATTCTCTCAAAATATTCAGCAAGATTGTCAGGAGTTTTTAATGTATATGCTTGATGTATTGCATGCTGAAGGTGTAGATGTAGATCACCTGTTTGGGCTTTCTTATCAATGGCAGCATGACTGCGAGAACTGTAGGGTATCAAGTACTACTAGTGTAGACTCAGAAAGATTTATATATTTAACTTTGCCAGACAGTAAATCAGTCTCCTTTAATAAGCTAGTAAAAGCAGCTGATCACAACATGGAGTGTAGCCAATGTAAATCTGAAATGATGTCAACATTATTTATACGGACATATGGCCAGTATGTCATTTTAATGTTCCAACGATGTAGGCCTGATGGAACAAAATTGACAACTTTAATTTAAAAATTTGTAGCTTCGCAGTTGTCAATATCAGGAAGGACTTTTGTAACTGCAGCAATTACATATCATGACGGTCCTTCAATAACATCAGGACATTACACAGCTTATTTAAAGTCTAGAAACGGCTGGTCATTCTGCAACGATTCTGTTTTAACTTTCAAAAAAAAATTGCCGTATGACCTTAAAAATTCTTACCTGGTGTTTTTAAAACCAAAATTTTAGGGAAAGAATCTCGGGATGTGCTCTGAGGAATTTCAAGAGCTTCTAATGGCTCCTACACGATTTGGCCTTGAGGATAAGTGTAGTACAGAGACAATAGTTCCTGGAAAAAAAGAAGATTTTCTTACAGAAAGTGGTGGGCACAGATTAGTTGAAGGACAACAGAGTATTTCCCAAAGCAAACGGTCTTCTTACCATAACACTTGACGTCATGGAAAAATAACTGCACTTTGAATGAGTTCAGAAAAACTGTTTCTTTTTATAAGCTAATTCAAGCAGCCAATCAAAACATGGAGTAGAGGGAATGTAAGTCTGCAATGCTGTCTAAATTATTGGTCCAAACTTTTGATTATAATGTCATTTTAAAAATCCAATTATATAAATCTGATGAAAGTAAGTCTTCAACTTTAATTACAAATGTTGTGGCTACACAGTCGTTGATTTTAGGAAGAACATTTGTAACTGCAGCTATTATATTGCATGATGGTCATTTGACAAGATCCGCTTATTAGACAGGTTATTGAAAATGTAAAAAAATTTGCTGTTTCGGAAATTATTGCCATTTGACTACGATACAATGTTGCCTTTTTACTAAAAAATATTCTTACTTTCTGTTTTCAGAAAAGAGAATTTAGGGTAGGTAACTGGTGTATAATGATTCTAGGGGTTGATATAATTTTATCTACTGTTTTATATTGCTTTGTGATTAAAAGTGATGTAGAGAATTAAATAATTGTAGTAGTCATAGAGGTACTGTAAGTCTGCTTCATAGTAAGCAGTATCAGTGTCATAGGAAATGTAGAACATGAGTGAGCAAAAAGGGTAAGATATTACTAGTCTAGGATTGTGAAAGTGATCTTGAACGTTTTCTTTCTGAAAGTTGCGGAAATACAAAATGACGGGATTTGCTTACTAGAATTCCAAGAGTTATAAATGGCTCTTACACGATTTGGCCTTGAGGAAACATGTGGTAGAGAGCGAGAAGTCATTTATTGTATGTAACATATTTTTCAAAACGATGGAGCTTTTCTTTCAGAAAGTGGCGGGCTGAAAAAACAGCACAACCGAGTGTAAGCTGTTCATAGGACATCCTTCGACGTCATGGAAAGTAAGTTACTTTTGAGGAGTTTTGATTTCTGATTGGTTATGTTATATGGGTTTTTTAAACACAATCATTTTGATTGTGTTTTTTTTTCCCCGCTGTTATATGATGAATACCCTCAAGTCACTGTTTTTAGTGAAATTTGATACATTCTGAGAACAGCAAAAATAAACCATTTAACATGTATAGTTAATTCTGTACTGTTTGTATTTATGATGTACATTTAGAACTGTGTAGGAGGCATGGAGAAGGTGAGGCTTCTGTAAGTGTCAAAGTTGTTGCATTCAGTGCGTACTCTTTCATATGCTGGACTACATCAGCATAATGAGATACCTAACCAAAGGAAACACAAGTGATGTGATTGTGAAATGAGCAAAAGAAATTGCATATTTTTCAAATACATTACCTGTGTTTCGTAACATTACGAATCAAATTGTGCAGATGAAGTTTAGGCCTCTCCAGGGAAACAGAGGAAGTTTGAACTTTATTGGTTGCCCTGCACATGTATTATCTCCTCTGTACTCTTCAACAAGGCTAAATTTGATCTGCAACCCTGAGTAGGCCTCACCTGAAACAAACGTCTGGATAGGACACACCTTATTGCTATCCTGAAACAATCATTTAAAATGTTAGGAACAGTTTTATGATGATTGTGCACCTCTTTTGCGCTGCGATTGCGTCACTTTTGTGATACAACAGCAGTGCAAAAGATGCACCATGTTCCAAGATAGGCCTCAGTTCATCTGCATCAAGATACTGTTAGTTTAAAATGTATATCTTTAGGACTGTGTAGGGGGCCTGGAGAAGCAGAAGCTTCTGTAAGTGTCAAAGTTGTTGAAAAACTGTTTGTCCTTCAATCTTTTCCCTTGTCTTTTCTAATTTTTAAATACATGTTTTAATATTTTTCAAATGTTTGTTCTCTCTTTCACAGATTGAAAGTATAAAAATAACAAGTGACTAAGTTAACGACAATTATAAGGTAAATGTTTTGTACTCTTTTCGTTACATTTCTATCACATTTAACTACTATTAGTTCCACTGCTTCATTTCTTTAACCCTAACTTTCCTGCCTTTGCTACTTCTCTCATTCCTTTCTTTATTACTTACTTACTTACTCTACTCCTTCCACTCCTTTTCTCAGTCCCTCTCCTCATAGTTCCTCACTCTTGTTCACTCACTCCGTCTCTATTACTCTTAGTGTCTCTGACTGATCACTCTTTCACTACTTGTTCATTATGCTTTCTCTGTGTAGTTGAAGCACACTAAGGGGCATATTATGAACACAGCCAATAAAATTTTTGCTGCTTTTATCGGCAGAAAACTGCTGCAAAAGCGGCTGTAGCGGCAGTTTTCTGCTGCAAAAGCGGCTTTAGCGACACATTTCTGCCAATAAAAGCTGCGAAACTTTTATTGCCTATGTTGATAATATGCCCCTATGTTATTTACATTTCTTTGCTGTTTCAATTATTCCTTTTCTGTTACTTCTTCTTTTCTGCTTTCTGTTTTTTCTCTCTGTTATTCCACATGTTTTAATCTTATTTTGAACATTCACTCACATTCTCTAAGAAACTCTTCTTTGTTATTCTTCTACTCTCCTTTTTTTCTTTCACTTCCTTATCTATTTTCTTTTTCACAATTATACCCTCGTCCATCTTTTCTTCGGTAAATAAATCTATTAAACAGTATCTCTGGTTTAGTCCCTATAGCTGTCTTTGTTTTAACATTACTCTCTGTTTACTTCCCTTATACTTACTCTTCTTTCTTTTTTTTAAATTTTTTTTGGTTCGCTCCCGGTTCGCGTACCGGCGAACGAACCGGGAAGCGAACCAAAAGAAATAGAGCTTGCCAGAGTGCTAAACATTCTAGCAATTTTTTTATAAAGGGGAGGTAGTTCTGAAAAGAACTTTTTTTTTAATGTTTTTGTTGTTTTATATATTTATTTATTTTTCTGAACATTTTTTTTTGTATTTTTTGAACAGTTTTATGGTTTTTTGGGGTTTTTTGGGGGGGAAACAACAAAAAACAGGCATTGGAAAGGGCTCAACAGGAGCAAAAAAAAATTTTTTACTTTTTGGGGCGTTTAGAGCACTTGTGGTTTTCAAATGCTCTGTTTATTAAGTTAATGCTCATATTGGCACATGAGAGCAATGTACCACAATATAAACAGGTAATCTTCATATGGACAAAGTTGTCCTGAATGTTTGGCACGGTTTCCCGTGCCTCTGGCCCCGACAGAGATACCTGTGACGATGTCCTGGCCACAGGAGTTGGTGGATTGTCCTGAAGGTGACGCATCTCTGCCCGGCTGTAGTTTAGTGGATGCCACCTCAGCATGTGACGGTGCATAGTATAGTTGCCGTAACTATACTTCTTTTCTGTGCCTCTAGATAAGTCCTCTTTACATATCAGGCACGTCACATATCGAGCATTAACTTTTTTCTGTCCTTCAGGAAATGAAAAAAACTGCCAAATGAAACTAGTTTTATGATGAGATACCCGGGGCTCCTCTTGTAAAAACGGTGTTTCCTGTATCTCCTGTTCCTCTTCTTCATCCTCTTCCTCTTCTGTGTTGGTAATGAACTGTGGAGGTGGTCCTCTCTTCCTATGAGGAGGTGGTGGTGGTGGTGGGGGTGCACCAGCTGAAGCTACTAATGAAGCCATTGCTCAGTGATCACAAAGGGTCTTCCTCTCACAAAGATGAAAGTCAGAGTGAAGAAAGAAGAAGGGGTTTTCATCATTTTGGAAAAAAAATAGGTCTAAACCAATGAAAAGTGTTATTTTTAGGTCACATGACCTAGCCTTACATCATTAGGAAACCAAAAGTGAAATGAGCCAATGAAAAGTTTTATTAACAAGTCACATGACCTGTTACGCTTAAGTTACGCGCTGCGGAACACGCCCCGGATCGCTTCCGGGGAGCTGCGCTTCGCGCCTCGGTTCGCGCTCCGTAGCACTTCCGGGTGTGCTAACGCGGCGCGTCATAAGACGCATTACGCGGCAATGCGATACGTCGCGCTTTCGCGACGCGCCCCGGATCGCTTCCGGGGAGCTGCGCTTCGCGCTGCGGTTCGCGTACCGGACCACTTCTGGGTGCGCTAACGCGGCGCGTCATAAGACGCATTACGCGACAACGCGATACGTCGCGCTTCCGCGACGCATCACGATGTTGATTTCTAACGCGGCAGTTGCGCAAACGGAACGTTTACTGGTTCGCGGACCGGGTCGCGGCACCACATTGAGCTAACGGGAAGCTTCCCGGTTCGCGAACCGGGAGCGAACAAAAAAAAATAATAATAAAAAAAATTATTAATAAACATATAAAATATATTTTTTGATTTAAAGAAGAATACATTTTACAGCTATAGATATTAGCTTTTAAAAAACCAATGAAATTCACTGAAAAAACCATAGGTTATAGACCATATATAGTTAGGAATTAGCATTTACAAAACCTTGAAAATTCACTGAAAAAACCATAGGTTATAGACCATATATAGTTAGGAATTAGCATTTAAGAAACCTTTTTTTTACTCACACAAAACCATTGAAATTCCATATATAGTTAGTTGCACTAACTATATATCGCGCACCCGCAATCCACTGCTGATGATGTCACATATTACATCATTCATGACATGGTCAGTGACATCACTGAGGACATCACTGATGACATCTCAAATGACATCACTGATGACATCACTGATGATATCTCAAATGACATCACTGATAACATCTCAAATGACATCCCTGATGACATCACTGATGACATCTCAAATGACATCACTGATGACATCTCATTTGACATCAATGGTCACATCACTGATGATATCATTCATGTGACAATACAATGCATCTCCTCACACTTTAATATAACCTCTGTTACACCCAGTGTTAAATACAGAATATAATTTTTTAAACCATTGACACACCAATACTAGTTACTACATACGCACTCACTGATTCCTACATTCACTCATTCACCCATACAATCATTCATACATACAATCACTCATCTTTACAACACTATCATATGCACTCATACACCTATACAGACACTCACACTCTGCCACTGATCCATGGAGTTACTCACACACCTAGTCAGTCCTGTAAAGAATCAATCACACTTCCATTTTCTAATCTATACAGTTAAACATAGAGTACCTTACATTTTCAAACATATACTAACACATACTTACTCTCTTATACAATCATTGATACAAGAACACATTGATCTGCACAGAGTCAGACATCTCCCAGCCAGTAACACACACACTCAGTCTCCCATACAAATACTTGGACAATCAATCAATAACCCATATAGTTACTCATATAGCTACTGATCAACACATGCAGCACTTTACAGAACAACAGACATAATGATGCACAAATTAGGACAGTTTAGTCACTAACCCATGCACTCAGTGAGACACATTTAATCACTTACTCATTCATAAAGTCAGTCACGCACCTACTAAATCTTTTATTTAGGCACTTCTACATCTACTCATTTTTCAATACGTAAAACATATTTAAACTTTACAGAAACACACAGTCAATGGATGATGTCATCAGTGATGTCATCAGTGATGTCATTTGAGATGTCATCAGTGATGTCATCAGTGATGTCACTGACCATGTCATGAATGATGTAATATGTGACATCATCAGCAGTGGATTGCGGGTGCGCGATATATAGTTAGCGCAACTAACTATATATGGAATTTCAATGGTTTTGTGTGAGTAAAAAAAAGGTTTCTTAAATGCTAATTCCTAACTATATATGGTCTATAACCTATGGTTTTTTCAGTGAATTTTCAAGGTTTTGTAAATGCTAATTCCTAACTATATATGGTCTATAACCTATGGTTTTTTCAGTGAATATATATATATATATATATATATTACCTACTGGCGGTCGCCAGTAGGTATATATAGTTAGGATTTTTTCTCTATGGGTTTTTTGAAAATTCTATGTCTAATAACTTTGCCGTTTGTGGACGGAATTGGCTGAAATTTTCAGGAAAATGGCACATTTTGTTTCTGAGCAGCCTTTGAAAATTTGGGGGGGGTTCGTCAAGGGGGGGCCGAGAAAAAAGGGGGGTCCCAAAACGCGTTTTTCCCATGTTAATTTCCATAGGGCGGTTGGCCTCACTTTTAGCCCGAACGGCTGAATGGATTTGCACGAAACTTGGCAAAATTGTAGGGACTGGTAGCCCGATGTGCCTTTTGTAGGTCTCAATATATGTGCTCCAGTGGATTTTGAGAAATTAACGTTTAAAAAAAGATATATATCTGTAAGCGCGGACCAGGCAGCGGTCTGGTTCGCGGACTTTTCGCGCAACGGAGCTTTGTGAAGCGAAGCTGATTGGTTCTCCGGCGTCTGTCAACATTCCAAACAGTCCGTAGCGGCCGCCATCTTGTCTCTCGGTAGGATCGAGAGACAAGAGGAGGCGAAAGCGAAGGGGCAAATGACCATAAGGGGGAATAGTAGATCCTCGCTGACCCCCTAGGTTTGATGTGGAGGTTTTAAAAGGGCCCCGCGGGGCAAAAAAAAAAATAATAATAATTATCGAACGGCTGAATGGATTTGCACGAAACTTGGCAAAATTGTAGGGACTGGTAGCCCGATGTGCCTTTGCTAGGTCTCAATATATGTGCTCCAGTGGATTTTGAGAAATTAACGTTCAAAAAAAGATATATATCTGTAACAGCGCTCCGCTTCGCGTACTTTTCGCGTTACGGAGGTTTGCGAAGCTGATTGGTTTTTCGGCGTCTGTAAACATTCCAAACAGTCCGTAGCGGCCGCCATCTTGTCTCTCGGTAGGATCGAGAGACAAGAGGAGGCCAAAGCGAAGGGGCAAATGACCATAAGGGGGCATAGTAGATCGTCCCTGACCCCCTAGGTTTGATGTGGAGGCTTTGAAAGGTTCTCGCAGGGCAAAAAAATATATACCGTTTTTTTAGTTTTTTTGCGTGGAGTGCGCTCGGTTCGCGAACCGGGAAGCGTTCTGGGGAGCGTACTTTCTTGAAAATTAGTGAAAAAAGTTAGAGTACAATAATAATTGTGAGTGATCAGATGTAGGGTAGCTCTGAGAAGAGCTTTTGGGTTTATGGTACATTTAGGTACTTATAAGTAGGTACCAATGCACATTCTTAAATTCAGAGTGAAAACTCTGTTGCCCTCATCTGAGAAGTGAACTCCATCTCCTCTGTAGATATCTTGCATGTAGTAACGCAAGTTATTGTTGTACAGGGAGCCCATTCCATGGTCTCTCATGTAAGCTGAAACAGATTTGTTTACATGCTTCCTCGATTTCTCAATTTGTGGACAAAATTGGTTCGACCACCTCCATTTCTGTCTTTGGCATATATTTGAATATACCAAGGCAGTCTGAGGAAAAAGTGCCATCAATTGCTCAAAGGTGTCCTTTAAAAGCATTTCCAGACCTACCCCAGTCAAAGTGCCCAAATCATTACCTCCACAGTGCACAATTAACAGGTCAGGTTTTGGCAAATGCATAAAGGTTTTCACCAATGGTATCAATTGGTGACATTTTAATCCTCTGTGGCCAAACCACTTAATTTCCACATCTTGTAAATTGAGGTTAGGTAAATTCCTGTTTTCAGCGTACCTTTGAGCCCAATAGATGTAGCTATGTCCAACAATCCAGACAGAAAACATGGCGAGAGAAGGTTCTCCTGCAGTCAGATGAAGTGTGGCAATGAAATGGCAGTTGAAAAAATGAGAGTGTAAAATGAAAAAAACTGAGGAGTTTCTGTGTTAATGAAGCAGTAAGAGTGATTGGTGGATTTTGATTGCTGAAAACAGAAAGTTAGTGTGCATGGATGAGTTCGTTGAAAGATGTATTTTGAGTGGCGAAGAAAAAATCATTAAATGAAAGAATGCTTTGGATATGCAGGTGCACTGAGAGTTCAGAGTTCAATTGCAACATTGTTGTGTGAGAGGTCTTGCAAGAGGTGGTTGCTATGCAGAAAAAGCAGAGAGGGGGCAGAGGGGGGAAGGGTTTTGCTTTGAAAAAAAGTGAGGGAAGAGTTTTGATTGGGTGACATGAGAGATCTGTGTGAGGAATTACAGCATTTCTGTGCTTTTGATAGCTGCAGACTCTGGAGTGCATACCTTTTGCTCTGCTGAAGACAAATTGGTGTGTTTCTGAGACTGTTTTGAAACTCAAAGTATTTGCTAAGGTGAGAAAAAATTTCTTTAATTTAGATAGAAAATAGTGTGCTTTAAGGAGAAAATTATGAAGAAAGTTGTGTTTTTCAAATGTTGCTTTGTCTCAAGTGTTTCACAAATAGATTTTGTTTCTTTGAGAAATTGTAATTGGAGAAAATGTGAAGTATTAGTACTGACAGGGTTTTTATGTGCATAGGAGCTGTGGAGTGTTTTCAAATTATGACTTGTAAATCGTTTTTGAGAAAAAGCAATGGTTTTAATATTGATGAGAAGGACATAATGGTGTCTGCTTCTTTATAAGGTAATTGAGAGTCTCTGATGTTATTTTTCCCATTTCAATGTAAGAAGTTTGTCTGTGGAGCAAATTGCTTGTAAATATGCTCCCACCTGTGCATGGCAAATTTAGATTTTGAATGTTTCCGTTACATAGGCATGTTAAAGGTGACTGAAACATGCTGCAAAGGCAATCAAAAAATGCTTTTATGTGTCTTAAGGACATTTTAAGTCATTTCCCCATGTGCAGTGTTTTCAAATTATGAGTTGAAAATCGTTTTTGAGGTAAAGGAATGTTTTCAAAATTTATGTGCGCCATATGACCCCAAATTTTTTTTTCAGGGGTGCAGCAGGGTGTTCTTGAGATACCCCTGCACCGTCGGAAAAATTCGTAATTTGCGATGAGGTAATTGCTAATCGCAAATTGCACCTTCATTCCTATGGGCCTCCTGCTGCATGGAAATGAATGGGTAATCTTGCTGAAATGCAAAGTCGAATCTGTATTTAAAAGGGTCTGCACCTCTGTACGGGTGTTCGCTATGTGAAGCACGAAAGTTTCACGGGCCGAACTCAAGGCCACCTCTCTCTGAGACAAAAGAGCTCTTATTCTTGCCATGCTGTTGAAATGTGCTCCCAAGGTTGGTATTTGTGGCCAGATTGAAAACTCCCTATGTTCATGTGTGGGAGGAAATAGAACATTTCTGCAGCAAATAACCCGTTCATTTACTGTTACGATAAAATGAATACTTTTAATTAACCCAGAACAATCTTCATTATTGAGCATCAAATAACTACCATTTTCCAAGAACTTGAACGTGGGGATGATAGCAGGAACTGGCGTGCCTTGCAACACGCAAGCCATATTTGGTCGGTGTTTGTTGCATGAACCGTGTAACTGTCTGTGCCTACACATTAGTGAATGATCTGGCGTCTCAGTGCATTCCTCTCCATTCAGATAAAGTTCTTGATCATCTTTGAAAATCTGTATGTGTATGGAAGCGACCAGACTTGATGAAGAAAACCACTACCTAAAGGTTAATAACGACCTATTGGTATATATTTCATACAATTTGAAAACTTATATAAAGCAAAAGGCAGCGTTATTAAACCGTGGATAAGGCACGTTGCCAAAGCAGTCAACCTTTTGGATTTATACTGGAAATGTTAAAGGAAGAATTACGGAGTAGGGCCTGTAAATCTTTAATAGACAACGAGTAAAATTACTCCAACCATCGTATTCCTCTAACTCCGGGATAGTAGGGGTGTTTAATTTTTTAGAAGTAGCCAATCCAAAGCATTTGGTCTGGGAAATTGTTTCATTCACAAACAACATATGTTTTGGGATGAGACATGCACGGTGGAAAGCCTCAGTGCCTTGTACCTGCCAGGTTCGTGAACCCCAAACTGATGTAGATCCTGGATATTTTTACTCTGTATTACGTTAGCATGGTCTCATTACTGGTTTAAACGCCATTTTTCCTTTTTTGTAACTTCTGCACACGACACTTAGTTGTTGCTTTAGCTTTCAGCCTACCTGCGTCAAGATCTATGCCTGCTTCAAGCAGGCGCAGGGTTTTGATGTAGCTTTGTCCTATCTGATTGTAAATGCGGCACACCGTGGGTGGCAGAGCAGCGGTGCACGTTAACTGGTGCATCCCTGGGGATGTGCTAGTTAATATAAATCTGCCCCTTTACATTTAATTATGTGCAGGGGACACAGAGTAGGTGAGGTTTATCCAAGGTTAAGAAGAGATGAGTCCTGTTCAGTTAAAAATTGGAGATAGGCTTCAGTATATTATATACTTAAGTAGTGTGTTAAGTTTTTGATGACTGTTATTAATTTACTGTTGGGTAATAGTGGTTAATAACATTTTTTATTATATTTTACCACAGATTCAACTGCAGATTATTTCAAGATTTTAGGATGCCTAGCAAAGAAAGAGTAAGAAAGGCTGGAAAACGTCAAAGACAGCAGGAGCATGGAATATTGCAGCAGTCCTCTAACAAAAAGATTTGTCAAGTCACCAAGAAAGCACCGGGTAAGAGTCGAAAAACAGTCATAAGAAATATGTGTAGTAAAAAAAATATTACTACAGAAAATGTTTCACTCCAGAAAAGGAGAATGAATTCAAATGGTAAGGAAAGGCCAATGAGAAATGTTACTGCTAGAGTAAGAGATAACTCTATGCATGAAAGTAGAAGGAAACAACAGTTTAGGGATATTCGTAAACGAATGTTCCGCAACAGGATAATTGGGAATTTGTTAAAAAATATTAAGAAAGGTCAGCAGAAAGTGGTTTTTTATAAGAGAAAAAAAATAGTTGAGAAAGTTATTGATCAGGCATTTGAAATTAAACGTAAGTTATTTATTTTGACAATCAATAGAATTAGGAAGCTAAACAAGGTAATTTATGATTTCAAAAGAAATAGTAGATGGAAGAGAATAGTTAATCGTAGTAATTTTTGTGAAGTTTTTTCTGGAGAATGGATGCATAGTTCAAGCTCTGAGGCATTTTTTAATGAGGAGAGTTATTTCCAGGATAATGATTTGGTGCATGCAGTTGACACCAGTGGTCGAGCTTATGAAGTGAAAGATGGTTGTCCAGTTGAAAAAGAAAAACTTGTGAGAACAGAGATAGAAGAGGTGTTAGGTAATGAGGTTTTAGGGAGACGTCCTAAGGGTCCTGTGTACACCTGGAAGTGTAGTAGTATTTGCAGTGTACGACAGGATTCCATCAATTTGCTTTGTGATTTTATACGGTCATTTAGTAAGAAAAGTTTGAAGCAGTAAATGAAGTTGTTGCAAGAATTAGATCCTTGCAGAGTGAGAGAAGTGATAGGTTTGCATGGTCATTCACTGGCTTGTCTTTCCAGGAGAGTATGCCAGAGTGTTTTTCATCATTTCAGGATGCTAGCAGTGCATCATAATAAAGTGAGGAAATTAGTTAGAATGTTGTATTATGCTAAGAGTCCAGAAATTATGCTAAAACAATTATGCGCTGCTCTTTTGCATGGTTCTGAAATAGATGTGAAGAATATATGTGAAGAAATTGAGTTTTGTTACTTTGGAAGTAAAGAGGAGAATGTTGAAATTGACCAAGAAGAAGAGAGTAATGTGGAAGATAGTGTACAGGTTTCCAGTACAGATAATTTCCAGAGGGAAATTGCGACGTTTGAGGTGAAATCAAGTGAGAGGCCAAATTTCACTTGTGTGTGTTGTCGACGCACTTATTATAAGAATCAGACTAAGTTAGTGGATTTATATGGAAAAAGTGAAAGGGAAAATAATAGTGAATGGAAGGATTTTACAACATACTTGATGGTAGAAAATTGTTTTGATTTGGGATTGGATCAACGTGTGTGTACTTATTGTTGTAACAAATTAAATCAAAACCAGATGCCTGCTAGAGCAGTTCATAATAATCTGGAATTGGTTGAAATTCCTTCTGAATTGAAGGATTTAAATACTTATGAATCTATTTTGATTCAAAGTATCCATCCCTTTCAGGCTATTGTAAGAATGGAGCCAAAGACAGGGAAATTGCCTCCATCAGATTTACAGAGAGGATTAAAGGGAAGAGTTGTTTATTTGCCTCTAGATTTGAAGAAAAACATTAACACAATTGGAGTAGAAAAAGTGGAAGAGGAACCTCTGGTTATCTTAGTTAATGGGGTTCCGACAAAGAATAAGAAAATATGGCAAGATTTAGTAGATGTTAGGAAAGTCAAAAGGGCAACATTGTATTTGAAAAAATATAATAAATACTATAAAAATGTATATGTTGCAGAAGAGGAAGTAAGTGAGGAAGAGGATAGCGATTTGTGTGCTGGTCAAATTGAGAAAGTAGAACCCTGTACTAGTGAAGAAATATATGAACATTATAGTGTTCATCCTTTGCATTCCAAGGAAGTCATGGGGAATGCTATTGAGTTGTTTCAAATGAAACAAGCGAAAGGGAGTCCCATTAGTGTTTGGGAGGAAAGTTTGGAAGCTCGGTGTTTCCCACAGCTTTTTCCAACAGGTCAGGGAGGAAGATATGATGAGCGACCTCATCAAATTCCTGCTTCTGAATACCGGACTTTGCGATTGTATGCAGGAGATCCTAGGTTTCGACAATGCATTCCTTATTTGTTTCATCTCCTGTTTGAAAGCGATCTGTCTGGACTGTCATATGCAGTGAACCACATCTTGAAAAGTGGTATACACATGCAAAACATCTCGGCAAGTGACTTTATGGATAAAGTCAATGTCCAAGACAGTATTTTGGATTCTCACCTGATTAATCTCATGGCGTGTCAGCGTGGTACTAATGAGTACTGGTACCGTCGTCATGGTGATTTAAAATGTATGCTGAGGAACTTAGGAACTCCCACATGGTTCCTCACTTTGAGCTGTGCTGAGTATGGCTGGGAAGACTTACTTGAATTTCTACGAGAGGCAAATGCTAACGTAGAAAACATCGAATTCAAGACACCCGGAGAACTGTGCTCTTTGGATCCAGTCAATGTATGTAGGTACTTCAATCATAGATTTGAAGGTATGATGTCTTTCATCATGAATAAGAAGAATCCACCTCTTGGAGAGGTGTTGGATTTCTTCTGGAGGAAGGAGTACCAAGCAAGAGGTGCTCCTCATATACATATGTTGCTGTGGATCAAGGATGCACCTAAATTTGGAACGGATGCAGACGACTCAGTGATGAGTTTCATAGAACAGTATTCTACGTGTGCTGTTCCAAACGCAAAGGAGAAAAAAAGCCTAAGAGAAAAAGTTCTACGTTTCCAAAGCCATCGATGTGGAAAGTACTGTCGTCGTAAATTCCGGAACAAAGACAAGTTCTACACCAAATGTCGTTTCGGCTTTCCACGATCGGTGATTTCTAAAGGAAGAGTGAACAGTTTGATGTCTTCGCTGCGACATAATGTGATGAAGAAATCACCTAAAAACACATACAATTTGAAGAGGAACGAAGAGTCTAAGTACATCAACGACTACAACCCGGTGATTTTGTCCATGTGGAATGCTAACATGGATATACAGTTTGTGGCTGATAACTGTATGGCTGTGGCTAGGTATGTGACATCTTACATCACCAAAAAAGAGAAGACAGAATTGAAGGATATGTGGGAGGACATTTCCCATGAAAAGAGCCTCAGCAAGAAGTTGTACAGTTTCAGTCTGAAGATGTTGTCGCATCGAGAAATCGGAGCTTACGAATGTTCTGACCGGTTGTCTTCAGCAAGTCTCTATGCCAAGTCCAGGAGTATCGTTTGGGCGAGTGTTGGTCTTGCTGCAACGCGTAATCGAGTTCTGAAACCTGTGCGGGAAATTGAGTATTTGGCGGAAAAGGAGCCAAACAGTACCGACATTTTGAAGAGCAACATGTTGGATACATATTATCCAAATCGAAGCAGTCACCTCGAGAATGTTTGTCTGTATGAGGTTCTGCAAAATTACATATTCAAGAGGAACATCAAAGAAGATACTGAGAAAGGAGTGTATGCTGTAATAGGAAGTGAGGGATGTCTGGTCAAGCAAAGAAAATGCCACTTGATAAACCATCGAAAATTGAGTGGCGAATCTCCTGAAAAAAAGGAGTTTTTCTATTTAGCACTTTTGCAACTTTTTAAGCCTTGGCGTGCAGAAGAGGAACTGCTTGGAGATTTCCTCTGTTACGAAGACTCTTTCAATGCTGCCAAGGAGACCATAGAATGTCCTGCTTTTTCCAAATATGTAGAAATGTTGAATGTGGAAATTGAGCAGGAAGCAACGATTGCAGCCGAGATTGCCAGAGACAGTTCTCAGGACAGTCAGAGTTCTGCTTCATTGAGTCAGGATCCACTAGGAGGACCTCTTATCGAAAATGAAGCTGCCACTGCTATGAATGAAGTGGAAAGAGCCATGGCACATGCTCAGGAGGATGCGGTTAACTTAGAAGAGTTGGAAAGACAACTCAACGTTGAGCAGAGGAAAATATATGACGAACTTACCATGCAAATTGATCATGGATTAAGTCATGATAAGAAAGAGTGCTCATGTACGTCGTTGAAGCCTGTCCGACTGTACGTGAGTGGAGAAGCGGGAACTGGAAAAAGTTTCCTTATTAAAGCAATTTCATGTTATTTGCAGGAAAGGACAGAGTCATCGCTGTCTTGTGTTGTCACCGCTCCAACTGGACTGGCAGCACATAACATTAAAGGGATTACTTTACATCGTTTACTGATGCTGCCAGTGGAGCATGACAACAAATTAGAATATCACAAGCTATCTGGAGATGCTTGTTTTGAAGTTTCAAGAGTCTTGAGGAAAATGAAACTTCTTATCATTGACGAAGTAAGCATGGTTTCCAATGTCATGCTTGCCTTTGTGCATTTGAGAATGCAAGAAGTTCTCAAAACAGAGTATGATGTGTTATTTGGTGGCAAACACATCATTGTTTTTGGAGATCTTCTGCAGCTGACACCAGTGAAAGGGCAACCTGTGTTCAAAATGCTCACGCATGAAGATACCAGGAAGTGCTTAGGGAGTATTGGCAACGTCAATATATGGTTAAACTTCAATTATGCTGAACTGCATGAAAATATGCGTCAGGCAAAGGATGAAGTTTACAAGACTATTCTACAAGATGTTAGAATTGGAAAAGTGACCGAGCATGGGAAAGAAGCTTTACATGCACGATTACTGACAAATTTATATCCAGACGAAGATGTTGTGCCTGAGAATATTTTTCAGAAAGTTACTGAGAAAAAATCTGGAATATGTTTGATGCCAACTCTTGCAGAATGTGCCAAATTCAACAACAAAATGTTGCATTTAGAAAAGCAAGAGATTGTGAAATTGGAAGCTATTGACAGAGTAGAGCATATGGGATCAACAATTATTTTGTCTGAGAATCTGAAAACAAAATTGGATTCATTAGAGAAGAGTATATCTAAAACTGCGGGTTTTGAAAAGACTCTGAATGTGTGCTTGAACTGCCGTATAATTTTAAGAAGGAATTTACATGTTGAAAGAGGTCTGGTAAATGGATCAATGGGTAATGTTGTTGATTTTGTGAAATACAGAAATAGAGATGGAATTGAATTTTTAAAAATTAAATTTGATGGCATTGAGGAAGTACAGCTAATTGCTCGTTGTTCTGCTAGATTTTTGCTTGTAAAAGACTTATATGTTCGTCGTAAGCAGTTTCCTGTTTGCTTGGCATATGCGGTGACAATCCATAAATCGCAAGGTTTAAGTGTAGACTGTGCATTGGTGAATATTGGCAGTTCTGTGTTCAAGGAGGGTATGGCATATGTGGCATTGTCACGAGTTAGGACTTTATCGGGATTGTACTTGATTGAGTGTGATGTCACAAACATTTGTGCGGATCTAGATTGTGTTAAGGAATACAATAGGTTGAGAAGAGAGTATGCGCCACATTTGCCTCAGTATCCTTTGTTTGAGAAACGTGTGGTAGGCCGGAAACGAAGAAATGTGACCAATACTGGGGAGGTTGTAGCAAAAAGACGAAAAGTTGATGAACCTGAAATTATAAGCAGAAACAAAAAGGATTCTGTTGAAGATGTTGTTGGTTTTCAATTTGAAAACAGTTCTGGTGTCAACTGCTATGCTAATGTAGTGGTTAATGTTGTCTTTTCTCTAGAAACTTTAAAAGAACAGATTGTGGTCAATTCGGATCAAAGATTTTGCAGTTTGTTAAATTCTGTGTTAGAGAAATGTAGCACTGATAGAACAAACATAGAAAGTGTGTCTGAAATTCGAAATCTGTTAGACAGATGTTCAGGCCAAACACAATTCTCTCAAAATAGTCAGCAAGATTGTCAGGAGTTTTTAATGTATATGCTTGATGTATTGCATGATGAAGGTGTAGATGTAGATCACCTGTTTGGGCTTTCTTATCAATGGCAGCATGACTGCGAGAACTGTAGGGTATCAGCTACTACTAGTGTAGACTCAGAAAGATTTATATATTTAACTTTGCCAGACAGTAAATCAGTCTCTTTTAATAAGCTAGTAAAAGCAGCTGATCACAACATGGAGTGTAGCCAATGTAAATCTGAAATGATGTCCACTTTATTTATACGAACATATGGCCAGTATGTCATTTTAATGTTCCAACGATGTAGGCCTGATGGAACAAAATTGACAACTTTAATTAAAAATTTTGTGGCTTCACAGTTGTCAATATCAGGAAGGACTTTTGTAACTGTAGCAATTATATATCATGATGGTCCTTCAATAACATCAGGACATTATACAGCTTATTTAAAGTGTAGAAATGGCTGGTCATTCTGCAATGATTCTGTTTTAATTTTCAAAAAAAAATTGCCATATGACCTTAAAAACTCTTACCTGGTGTTTTTAAAACCAAAATTTTAGGGAAAGAATCTCGGGATGTGCTCTGAGGAATTTCAAGAAGTTCTCATGGCTCCTACACTATTTGGCCTTGAGGATAAGTGTAGTACAGAGACATAACTTTTTACCATAACACTGGACGTTATTGAGAAATACGTGCACTTTGAATGAGTTCAGAAAAACTATTTCTTTTTATAAGCTAATTGAAGCAGCGAATCAAAACATGGAGTAGAGGGAATGTAAGTCTGCAATGCTGTCTACTGTTTTACATTGCTTTGTGATTAAAAGTGATGTAGAGAATTAAATAATTGTACTAGTCATAAAGGTAGTGTAAGTCTGCTTCATAGTAAGCAGTATCAGTGTGATAGGAAATGTAGAACATGATTGAGCAAGAAGGGGAAGATATTACTAGTCCAGGATTGTGTAAATGATCTTCAACATTTTAATTCTGAAAGTTGCGGAAATGCGAAAAGACGGGATTGGCTTACAAGAAATCCAAGAGTTATACATGGCTCTGACACGATTTGGCCTTGTGGAATCGTGTGGTAGAGAGCGAGAAGTCATTTATTGTATGTAACATGTTTTTGAAAACGATGGAGGTTTTCTTTCAGAAAGTGGCGGGTTGAAAGTAATAACAGCACAACAGAGTGTAAGCTGTTCATAGGACATCCTTGGCCGTCATGGAAAGTAAGTTAACTTTAAGGAGTTCTGAATTCTGATTTGTAATGTATGGGTTTTTTAAACACAATCATTTTGATTGTGTTTTTTTTTCCCCGCTGTTATATGATGAATACCTTCAAGTCACTGTTTTAGTGAAATTTGATACATTCTGAGAACAGCAAAAATAAACCATTTAACATGTATAATTAATTCTGTTCTGTTTGCATTTATGATGTACATGTAGAACTGTGTAGGAGGCATGGAGAAGGTGAGGCTTCTGTCAGTGTCAAAGTTGTTGCATACAGTGCTCATATTCTACGTAGTCTTTTATATTTCATTACTTTCACTGTTTCTGACAGATCTAAAAAATTTTTTTTTAAAAGAACAGTAAGTATAAGGGAAGGAAACAGACAGTTATGTTAAAAGAAACACAGCTATAGGGAATAAACTAGGGATACTGTTACCCGCAATCCTCTGCTGATGATGTCACTGAGCATGTCATGAATGATGTAATATGTGACATCATCAGCAGTGGATTACGGGTAATAGTATCTCTAGTTTACTCCCCTATAGCTGTCTTTCTTTTAACATAACTGTCTGTTTCCTTCCCTTATACTTACTGTTCTTTTTTATAAAAAAAATTTTTTGGTTCGCTTCCGGTTCGCGTACCGGGGAGCGAACTGGGAAGCGAACTAAGAGAAATAGAGGTTGGCACAGTTGCAAATATTGTACCAATTTTTTTATAACGGGGAGGTAGTTCTGAAAAGAACTTTTTTTTAAATTGTTTTTGTTCTTTTATATTTTTTTTATTATTTTTCTGAACATTTTTTTACTTTTTTTGAATTTTTCTGAACAGTTTTATATTTTTTTTGTTTTTTTTTCGGAGGGGGCAACGAAAACGATTCATTGTAAAGGGCTCAACAGGAGGAAGAAAACAAAAAAAAGAATTTATTGTTTGGGGAGTTTCGGACAAACATGAGCATGATTGTTAATAGCTCTGTTGATCAGAGTGATGCTACTTTCTGCGTAGCAAATGATTCCACTGCAATGTACGCAGACTTGTTTTACTTCACGAAATCTCGTTTGTATATTTGGCACCATCTCCCTGCCCTCTGGTCCCGTTACTTCCGGTACAACAGATCTTCTGGCCATAATAGGGAGATTATCTAGGTCGTCCTGTTCCTCTTCTTCCTCTTCTTGCTGAATTATAACTTTAGCAGGTGGTCCACTCTTCCTTGGATGTGGTGGAGGTGGTGGGGAAGCACCAGCTGAAGCTAGTAAAGAAGCCATTGCTCACTGGTAACAAAGGGTCTTTCTCTCACAATGATGAAAGTCAGAGTGAGGAAAGAAGGAGGGATTTTCACCATTTGGGAAAAAAAATAGTTCTCAACCAATGAAAAGTGTTCATTTTAGATCATATGACCTAGTCTTACATCATTAGGAAACCGAAAGTGAAATGAACCAATGAAAAGTGTTATTACCAAGTCACATGACCTGCTGTGTTTACGTTACGCGCTTTGCAGGGCCTCCCGGTTTGCTTCCAGAAACCTGTGCTTTGCGACTCGGTAAGCGTACGAGTTCGCTAACGTAGCACGTCATATGACGTATCACGCGACAACGCGAAACGTCATGCGGACGGGAGGCGTCACGATGTTGTTTTCTAACGCGGCAGTTGCGGTAAAGAAACGTTTACCGGCTCGCGGTCTATTTCGCGGCATCAAGGTCAGCTAACGGGAAGCTTCCCGATTCGCGAAGCGGGAACGAAGAAAAAAAAATATAAAAAAAAAAAAATTATTCATAAACATATAAAATATATTTTTGGATTTAAAGAAGAATACATTTTACAGCTACAGATATTAGCTGTTAAAAAACCAATGAAATTCACAGAAAAAACCATAGGTTATAGACCATATATAGTTAGGAATTAGCATTTACAAAACCTTGAAAATTCACTGAAAAAACCATAGGTTATAGACCATATATAGTTAGGAATTAGCATTTAAAAAACCTTATTTTACTCACACAAAACCATTGAAATTCCATATATAGTTAGTTGCACTAACTATATATCGCGCACCCGTAATCCACTGCTGATGATGTCACATATTACATCATTCATGACATGGTCAGTGACATCACTGATGACATCACTGATGACATCTCAAATGACATCACTGATGATATCTCATTTGACATCAATGGTCACATCAATGATGATATCATTAATGTGACAATACAATGCATCTCCTCACACTTTAATATAACCTCTGTTACACCCAGTGTTAAATACAGAGTATAATTTTTGAAACCATTGACACACCAATACTAGTTACTACATACCCACTCACTGATTCCTACGTCTACACACACATTCACTCATTCACCCATACAATCATTCATACATACAATCACTCATCTTTACAACACTATCATATGCACTCATACACCTATACAGACACTCACACTCTGCCACTCATCCATGGAGTTACTCACACACCTAGTCAGTCCTGTAAAGAATCAATCACAGTTCCATTTTCTAATCTACACAGTTAAACATAGAGTACCTTACATTTTAAAACATATACTAACACATACTTACTCTCTTATAGAATCACTGATACAAGTACACATTGATCTGCACAGAGTCACACACCTCCCAGCCAGTCATACACACACTCAGTCTCCCATACAAATACTTGTGCAACCAATCAATAACCCATATAGCTACTTATATAGCTACTGATCAACACATGCAGCAGCTTGCACAACAACAGACATGCTGATGCACACTTTCAGACAGTTTAGTCACTAACCCGTGCATTTAGTAAGACGCATTTAATCACTCACTCATAGTCAATCACGCACCTACTAAAACCTTCATTCAGACACTTATACATCCACTCATTCTTCAATATGTAAAACATATTTAAACTTTACAGAAACACATAATCACTGGATGTTGTCATCAGTGATGTCATTTGAGATGTCATCAGTGATGTCATCAGTGATGTCACTGACCATGTCATGAATGATGTAATATGTGACATCATCAGCAGTGGATTACGGGTGCGCGATATATAGTTAGTGCAACTAACTATATATGGAATTTCAATGGTTTTGTGTGAGTAAAATAAGGTTTTTTAAATGCTAATTCCTAACTATATATGGTCTATAACCTATGGTTTTTTCAGTGAATTTTCAAGGTTTTGTAAATGCTAATTCCTAACTATATATGGTCTATAACCTATGGTTTTTTCTGTGAATATATATATATATATATATATATATATATATATATATATATATATATATATATATATATATATATATATATATATATATTACCTACTGGCGGTCGCCAGTAGGTATATATAGTTAGGATTGGCTACCATAGGAAATCCGCAACATTCTATTGGGAATAATTCTGGCGCCGGTTGAGGAATTTGTGTGTAATTTTCCAAAATGTTGGCAAGCTCTGCTGCGCTCCTTCACTGAAAGTTTCAGGGGGATTCGTGAAGTGGGGTCGGAGAAAAAAGAGGGGTCCCAAATCGTGTTTTCCCCATGTTAATTTCCATAGGATGGTCTGACAAGTCTACAGCCCGAACCGCTGAACGGAATTACGCCAAACTTTGCAAAATTGTAGGGACTGGTACGCAGATGTGCCTTTGCTATATTTGGTGAAAATCCCTCCAGTAGTTCCTGAGAAAATTAAAAGAGAAAAAATATATATATATCTATAGCAGCTTACGTGTAAGCTTACTGTAAGCTTACCTTTCCGAGCATGAGCTGCATTCTGATTGGCTGCCAATGTCTGTCAACACTCCAAACCAGAAAGTGTTGGAAGACATCTTGTGCCTCAGTAGACTGAGGTACAGGAAAGCAGAAAAACAAACGTGTAGAACTCAAAAAGGGGGCAGGGTAGAAGCAACCTGACCCCCTAGACCTGCTCAGGGGGTCCCACAAGGACCCCCAAGGCAAAAAAAATTTTTTTTTCAAAATTCAAATTCTTCATCCAAGAAGTGTTGCCAGCCATCTTGGGACCAATATACATGATAGCACCTCATTAAAAAGCATTGTAGTTAATAGAGGGTTTTAGGACTTTAGTTAAATTATAAATCATTTGTTGATGGTACCACACTCATTTTAGGAATTGTGGTGTGTTCTAAGGTGATTTTACCATGTGAAAAAGCCTTCTGCTGGGATATCATGAATCGTGTTTGAAAGAAAACTATTATCTCATGCTTTTCCCACAGTGGTTTGGAAGGGGATCTATAAGCTAAACTGAAAGCATATTTTCTGTAAATTCACATTATCTTTCTCAGTCATGTGAGAATGAAGTCTGACATTCTCAGTAAAACATGTACATCCAACAAGGACAGAGACTGTCAGTTGATTCCTTTGTGTTCTACTGCAGCTTCCCAGAGTGTTCTAAAGAACAACTAGAGCGCTAACAGTCTTACTTATGACAAAAGTATGGCACACCAGAAGCCATCTTGATTGGAATGAAGTGGTAAGTCTGAAAACATTTAATTTAAAAAGGAACAAAATGAGGGGGTTCATTTTGCCATAGAAAGTATGATTAGTGCTTCAGAAAGAAAAATTAGGGCACATTTTGAGTGACTTCTCCAATACTCTTCTATATCATTAAACAATTCTGACATGCAGTCTCCCAAGATAGCCACCAGAGACAAAAGAGCCCAAATGTAGCCCAAATAGCACCCAGATGTAGCCCAAGTATAGCCCAATGACAGAATGTCCCAGAGTGTTCTAAAGAACAACTAGAGTGCTAACAGTCTTACTTATGACAAAAGTATGGCACACCAGAAGCCATCTTGATTGGAATGAAGTGGTAACTCTTTTAAAACATTTAATTTAAAAAGGAAAAATATGAGGATATATTTTGCCATAGAAAGTATGATTAGTGCTGCAGAAAGAAAAATTAGGGCACATTTTGAGTGACTTCTCAAATCCTATTCTATTTCATTAAAAAATTCTGACATGCAGTCTCCCAAGATGGCGACCAGAGACAAACGAGCCCAAATGTAGCCCAAATATCACCCAGATGTAGCCCAAGTATAGCCCAATGACAGATTGTCCCCCGAGTGTTCTAAAGAACAACTAGAGCGCTAACAGTCTTACTTATGACAAAAGTATGGCACAACAGAAGCCATCTTGATTGGAATGAAGTGGTAAGTCTGAAAACATTTAATTTAAAAAGGAACAAAATGAGGGGGTTAATTTTGCCATAGAAAGTATGATTAGTGCTGCAGAAAGAAAAATTAGGGCACATTTTGAGTGACTTCTCACATCCTATTCTATTTCATTAAAACATTCTGACATTCAGTCTCCCAAGATGGCCACCAGAGACAAAAGAGCCCAAATGTAGCCCAAATAGCACCCAGATGTAGCCCAAGTATAGCCCAATGACAGAATGTCCCAGAGTGTTCTAAAGAACAACTAGAGCGCTAACAGTCTTACTTATGACAAAAGTATGGCACAACAGAAGCCATCTTGATTGGAATGAAGTGGTAACTCTTAAAACATTTAATTTAAAAAGGAAGAATATGAGGATATATTTTGCCATAGAAAGTATGATTAGTGCTGCAGAAAAAAAAATTCGGGCACATTTTGAGTGACTTCTCAAATCCTATTTTATTTCATTAAAAAATTCTGACTTGCAGTCTCCCAAGATGGCCACCAGAGACAAAAGAGGCCAAATGTAGCCCACATATCACCCAGATGAAGCCCAAGTATAGCCCAATGACAGAATGTTCCAGAGTGTAATAAAGAACAACTAGAGCGCTAACAGTCTTACTTATGACAAAAGTATGGCACAACAGAAGCCATCTTGATTGGAATGAAGTGGTAAGTCTGAAAACATTTAATTTAAAAAGGAACAAAATGAGGGGGTTCATTTTGCCATAGAAAGTATGATTAGTGCTTCAGAAAGAAAAATTAGGGCACATTTTGAGTGACTACTCAAATCCTCTTCTATTTCATTAAAAGAATTCTGACATGCAGACTGAAACATGCACTTTGAATACCAGCAGCAGACTTCCCTGGTGAGCAGTAGCTTTACTACAGTAATATAATGAGCAACTAGAGTGCTAACATTCAGAATTTATGGCAAATGTGTGACACATCTGAATGCCTTCTTGATGGAACCAAAGTAAACAAGCATTGAAAATGCAATAGATCTCGCCCTCGTTTAAGTTAAAGCCATTCTGTTTGTAATGAGGTGGCTTTTTAGCTTTGCTTTTAATAGTGTTTTTCAAACTTTCATGTAAATAACATGCATATGTATGCATATATGCATATGTATGCATGCATTTATATTTGTATTTATATAGATATGCAGATTATATATGTGTATATATGTATGTATATATATATTCACTGAAAAAACCATAGGTTATAGACCATATATAGTTAGGACTTAGCATTTACAAAACCTTGAAAATTCACTGAAAAAACCATAGGTTATAGACCATATATAGTTAGGAATTAGCATTTAAGAAACCTTTTTTTTACTCACACAAAACCATTGAAATTCCATATATAGTTAGTTGCACTAACTATATATCGCGCACCCGCAATCCACTGCTGATGATGTCACATATTACATCATTCATGACATGGTCAGTGACATCACTGATGACATCTCAAATGACATCACTGATGACATCACTGATGACATCATCCATTGACTGTGTGTTTCTGTAAAGTTTAAATATGTTTTACATATTGAAAAATGAGTAGATGTAGAAGAGCCTAAATAAAAGATTTAGTAGGTGCGTGACTGACTTTATGAATGAGTAAGTGATTAAATGTGTCTCACTGAGTGCATGGGTTAGTGACTAAACTGTCTTAATTTGTGCATCATTATGTCTGTTGTTCTGTAAAGTGCTGCATGTGTTGATCAGTAGCTATATGAGTAACTATATGGGTTATTGATTGATTGTCCAAGTATTTGTATGGGAGACTGAGTGTGTGTGTGGCTGGCTGGGAGATGTCTGACTCTGTGCAGATCAATGTGTTCTTGTATCAATGATTGTATAAGAGAGTAAGTATGTGTTAGTATATGTTTGAAAATGTAAGGTACTCTATGTTTAACTGTATAGATTAGAAAATGGAAGTGTGATTGATTCTTTACAGGACTGACTAGGTGTGTGAGTAACTCCATGGATCAGTGGCAGAGTGTGAGTGTCTGTATAGGTGTATGAGTGCATATGATAGTGTTGTAAAGATGAGTGATTGTATGTATGAATGATTGTATGGGTGAATGAGTGAATGTGTGTGTAGACGTAGGAATCAGTGAGTGCGTATGTAGTAACTAGTATTGGTGTGTCAATGGTTTAAAAAAGTATATTCTGTATTTAACACTGGGTGTAACAGAGGTTATATTAAAGTGTGAGGAGATGCATTGTATTGTCACATGAATGATATCATCAGTGATGTGACCATTGATGTCAAATGAGATGTCATCAGTGATGTCATTTGAGATGTCATCAGTGATGTCATCAGGGATGTCATTTGAGATGTTATCAGTGATGTCATTTGAGATGTCATCAGTGATGTCATCAGTGATGTCATTTGAGATGTCATCAGTGATGTCATCAGTGATGTCACTGACCATGTCATGAATGATGTAATATGTGACATCATCAGCAGTGGATTGCGGGTGCGCGATATATAGTTAGTGCAACTAACTATATATGGAATTTCAATGGTTTTGTGTGAGTAAAAAAAAGGTTTCTTAAATGCTAATTCCTAACTATATATGGTCTATAACCTATGTTTTTTTCAGTGAATTTTCAAGGTTTTGTAAATGCTAATTCCTAACTATATATGGTCTATAACCTATGGTTTTTTCAGTGAATTTCATTGGTTTTTTAAAAGCTAATATCTATAGCTGTAAAATGTATTCTTCTTTAAATCCAAAAATATATTTTATATGTTTATTAATAATTTTTTTTATTATTATTTTTTTTTGTTCGCTCCCGGTTCGCGAACCGGGAAGCTTCCCGTTAGCTCAATGTGGTGCCGCGACCCGGTCCGCGAACCAGTAAACGTTCCGTTTGCGCAACTGCCACGTTAGAAATCAACATCGTGACGCGTCGCGGAAGCGCGACGTATCGCGTTGTCGCGTAATGCGTCTTATGACGCGCCGCGTTCGCGCACCCGGAAGTGCTCCGGTACGCGAACCGCGGCGCGAAGCGCAGCTCCCCGGAAGCGATCCGGGGCGCGTCGCGAAAGCGCGACGTATCGCGTTGCCGCGTAATGCGTCTTATGACGCGCCGCGTTAGCGCACCCGGAAGTGCTCCGGAGCGCGAACCGAGGCGCGAAGCGCAGCTCCCCTGAAGCGATCCGGGGCGCGTTCCGCAGCGCGTAACTTAAGCGTAACAGGTCATGTGACTTGTTAATAAAACTTTTCATTGGTTCATTTCACTTTTGGTTTCCTAATGATGTAAGGCTAGGTCATGTGACCTAAAAATAACACTTTTCATTGGTTTCGACCTATTTTTTTTCCAAAATGATGAAAACCCCTCCTTCTTTCTTCACTCTGACTTTCATCTTTGTGAGAGGAAGACCCTTTGTGATCACTGAGCAATGGCTTCATTAGTAGCTTCAGGTGGTGCACCCCCACCACCACCACCACCTCCTCATAGGAAGAGAAGACCACCTCCACAGTTCATTACCAACACAGAGGAGGAAGAGGATGAAGAAGAGGAACAGGAGATACAGGAAACACCGTTTTTACAAGAGGAGCCCCGGGTATCTCATCATAAAACTAGTTTCATTTGGCAGTTTTTTCATTTCCTGAAGGACAGAAAAAAGTTAATGCTCGATATGTGACGTGCCTGATATGTAAAGAGGACTTATCTAGAGGCACAGAAAAGAAGTATAGTTACGGCAACTATACTATGCACCGTCACATGCTGAGGTGGCATCCACTAAACTACAGCCGGGCAGAGATGCGTCACCTTCAGGACAATCCACCAACTCATGTGGCCAGGACATCGTCACAGGTATCTCTGTCGGGGCCAGAGGCACGGGAAACCGTGCCAAACATTCAGGACAACTTTGTCCATATGAAGATTACCTGTTTATATTGTGGTACATTGCTCTCATGTGCCAATATGAGCATTAACTTAATAAACAGAGCATTTGAAAACCACAAGTGCTCTAAACGCCCCAAAAAGTAAAAAAATTTTTTTGCTCCTGTTGAGCCCTTTCCAATGCCTGTTTTTTGTTGTTTCCCCCCCAAAAAAACCAAAAAAAACATAAAACTGTTCAAAAAATACAAAAAAAAAAAATGTTCAGAAAAAAAAAAAATATATAAAACAACAAAAACATTTTAAAAAAAGTTCTTTTCAGAACTACCTCCCCTTTATAAAAAAAAGTTGCTAGAATGTTTAGCACTCTGGCAAGCTCTATTTCTTTTGGTTCGCTTCCCGGTTCGCTCGCCGGTACGCGAACCGGGAGCGAACCCAAAAAATTTTTTTTTTTAAAAAGAAGAGTAAGTATAAGGGAAGTAAACAGAGAGTAATGTTAAAACAAAGACAGCTATAGGGACTAAACCAGAGATACTGTTTAATAGATTTATTTACCGAAGAAAAGATGGAAGAGGGTATAATTGTGAAAAAGAAAATAGATAAGGAAGTGAAAGAAAAAAAGGAGAGTAGAAGAATAACAAAGAAGAGTTTCTTAGAGAATGTGAGTGAATGTTCAAAATAAGATTAAAAACATGTGGAATAACAGAGAGAAAAAACAGAAAGCAGAAAAGAAGAAGTAACAGAAAAGGAATAATTGAAACAGCAAAGAAATGTAAATAACATAGGGGCATATTATCAACATAGGCAATAAAAGTTTCGCAGCTTTTATTGGCAGAAATGTGTCGCTAAAGCCGCTTTTGCAGCAGAAAACTGCCGCTACAGCCGCTTTTGCAGCAGTTTTCTGCCGATAAAAGCAGCAAAAATTTTATTGGCTGTGTTCATAATATGCCCCTTAGTGTGCTTCAACTACACAGAGAAAGCATAATGAACAAGTAGTGAAAGAGTGATCAGTCAGAGACACTAAGAGTAATAGAGACGGAGTGAGTGAACAAGAGTGAGGAACTATGAGGAGAGGGACTGAGAAAAGGAGTGGAAGGAGTAGAGTAAGTAAGTAAGTAATAGAGAAAGGAATGAGGGAAGTAGCAAAGGCAGGAAAGTTAGGGTTAAAGAAATGAAGCAGTGGAACTAATAGTAGTTAAATGTGATAGAAATGTAACGAAAAGAGTACAAAACATTTACCTTATAATTGTCGTTAACGTAGTCACTTGTTATTTTTATACTTTCAATCTGTGAAAGAGAGAACAAACATTTGAAAAATATTAAAACATGTATTTAAAAATTAGAAAAGACAAGGGAAAAGATTGAAGGACAAACAGTTTTTCAACAACTTTGACACTTACAGAAGCTTCTGCTTCTCCAGGCCCCCTACACAGTCCTAAAGATATACATTTTAAACTAACAGTATCTTGATGCAGATGAACTAAGGCCTATCTTGGAACATGGTGCATCTTTTGCACTGCTGTTGTCTCACAAAAGTGACGCAATCGCAGCGCAAACGAGGTGCACAATCATCATAAAACTGTTCCTAACATTTTAAATGATTGTTTCAGGATGGCAATAAGGTGTGTCCTATCCAGACGTTTGTTTCAGGTGAGGCCTACTCAGGGTTGCAGATCAAATTTAGCCTTGTTGAAGAGTACAGAGGAGATAATACATGTGCAGGGCAACCAATAAAGTTCAAACTTCCTCTGTTTCCCTGGAGAGGCCTAAACTTCATCTGCACAATTTGATTCGTAATGTTACGAAACACAGGTAATGTATTTGAAAAATATGCAATTTCTTTTGCTCATTTCACAATCACATCACTTGTGTTTCCTTTGGTTAGGTATCTCATTATGCAGATGTAGTCCAGCATATGAAAGAGTACGCACTGAATGCAACAACTTTGACACTTACAGAAGCCTCACCTTCTCCATGCCTCCTACACAGTTCTAAATGTACATCATAAATACAAACAGTACAGAATTAACTATACATGTTAAATGGTTTATTTTTGCTGTTCTCAGAATGTATCAAATTTCACTAAAAACAGTGACTTGAAGGTATTCATCATATAACAGCGGGGAAAAAAAAACACAATTAAAATGATTGTGTTTAAAAAACCCATATAACATAACCAATCAGAAATCAAAACTCCTCAAAAGTAACTTACTTTCCATGACGTCGAAGGATGTCCTATGAACAGCTTACACTCGGTTGTGCTGTTTTTTCAGCCCGCCACTTTCTGAAAGAAAAGCTTCATCGTTTTGAAAAATATGTTACATACAATAAATGACTTCTCGCTCTCTACCACATGTTTCCTCAAGGCCAAATCGTGTAAGAGCCATTTATAACTCTTGGAATTCTTTTAAGCAAATCCCGTCATTTTGTATTTCCGCAACTTTCAGAAAGAAAACGTTCAAGATCACTTTCACAATCCTAGACTAGTAATATCTTACCCTTTTTGCTCACTCATGTTCTACATTTCCTATGACACTGATACTGCTTACTATGAAGCAGACTTACAGTACCTCTATGACTACTACAATTATTTAATTCTCTACATCACTTTTAATCACAAAGCAATATAAAACAGTAGATAAAATTATATCAACCCCTAGAATCATTATACGCCAGTTACCTACCCTAAATTCTCTTTTCTGAAAACAGAAAGTAAGAATATTTTTTTAGTAAAAAGGCAACATTGTATCGTAGTCAAATGGCAATAATTTCCGAAACAGCAAATTTTTTTACATTTTCAATAACCTGTCTAATAAGCGGATCTTGTCAAATGACCATCATGCAATATAATAGCTGCAGTTACAAATGTTCTTCTTAAAATCAACGACTGTGTAGCCACAACATTTGTAATTAAAGTTGAAGACTTACTTTCATCAGATTTATATAATTGGATTTTTAAAATGACATTATAATCAAAAGTTTGGACCAATAATTTAGACAGCATTGCAGACTTACATTCCCTCTACTCCATGTTTTGATTGGCTGCTTGAATTAGCTTATAAAAAGAAACAGTTTTTCTGAACTCATTCAAAGTGCAGTTATTTTTCCATGACGTCAAGTGTTATGGTAAGAAGACCGTTTGCTTTGGGAAATACTCTGTTGTCCTTCAACTAATCTGTGCCCACCACTTTCTGTAAGAAAATCTTCTTTTTTTCCAGGAACTATTGTCTCTGTACTACACTTATCCTCAAGGCCAAATCGTGTAGGAGCCATTAGAACCTCTTGAAATTCCTCAGAGCACATCCCGAGATTCTTTCCCTAAAATTTTGGTTTTAAAAACACCAGGTAAGAATTTTTAAGGTCATACGGCAATTTTTTTTTGAAAGTTAAAACAGAATCGTTGCAGAATGACCAGCCGTTTCTAGACTTTAAATAAGCTGTGTAATGTCCTGATGTTATTGAAGGACCGTCATGATATATAATTGCTGCAGTTACAAAAGTCCTTCCTGATATTGACAACTGCGAAGCTACAAAATTTTTAATTAAAGTTGTCAATTTTGTTCCATCAGGCCTACATCGTTGGAACATTAAAATGACATACTGGCCATATGTCCGTATAAATAATGTTGACATCATTTCAGATTTACATTGGCTACACTCCATGTTGTGATCAGCTGCTTTTACTAGCTTATTAAAGGAGACTGATTTACTGTCTGGCAAAGTTAAATATATAAATCTTTCTGAGTCTACACTAGTAGTACTTGATACCCTACAGTTCTCGCAGTCATGCTGCCATTGATAAGAAAGCCCAAACAGGTGATCTACATCTACACCTTCAGCATGCAATACATCAAGCATATACATTAAAAACTCCTGACAATCTTGCTGAATATTTTGAGAGAATTGTGTTTGACCTGAACATCTGTCTAACAGATTTCGAATTTCAGACACACTTTCTATTTTTGTTTTATCAGTGCTACATTTCTCTAACACAGAATTTAACAAACTGCAAAATCTTTGATCAGAATTGACCACAATCTCTTCTTTTACATTTTCTAGAGAAAACAAAACATTAACCACTACATTAGCATAGCAGTTGACACCAGAACTGTTTTCAAATTGAAAACCAACAACATCTTCAACAGAATCCTTTTTGTTTCTGCTTATAATTTCAGGTTCATCGACTTTTCGTCTTTTTGCTACAACCTCCATAGTATTGGTGACATTTCTTCGTTTCCGGCCTACCACACGTTTCTCAAACAAAGGATATTGAGGCAAATGTGGCGCATACTCTCTTCTTAACCTATTGTATTCCTTAACACAATCTAGATCCGCACAAATGTTTGTGACATCACACTCAATCAAGTACAATCCCGATAAAGTTCTAACTCGTGACAATGCCACATATGCCATACCCTCCTTGAACACAGAACTGCCAATATTCACCAATGCACTGTCTACATTTAAACCTTGCGATTTATGGATTGTCACCGCATATGCCAAGCAAACAGGAAACTGTTTACGGCGAACATATAAGTCTTTTACAAGCAAAAACCTAGCAGAGCAACGACCAATTAGCTGTACTTCCTCAATGCCATCAAATTTAATTTTAAAAAATTCAATTCCATCTCTATTTCTGTATTTCACAAAATCAACAACATTACCCATTGATCCATTTACCAGACCTCTTTCAACATGTAAATTCCTTCTTAAAATTATACGGCAATTTAAGCACACATTCAGAGTCTTTTCAAAACCTGCAGTTTTAGATATAGTCTTCTCTAATGAATCCAATTTTGTTTTCAAATTCTCAGACAAAATAATTGTAGATCCCATATGCTCTACTCTGTCAATAGCTTCCAGTTTCACAATCTCTTGGTTTTCTAAATGCAACATTTTGTTGTTGAAGATGGCACATTCTGCAAGAGTTGGCATCAAACATATTCCAGATTTCTTCTCAGTAATTTTCTGAAAAATATTCTCAGGCACAACGTCTTGTTCTGGATATAAATTTGACAGTAATCGTGCATGTAAAGCTTCTTTCCCATGCTCGGTCACTTTTCCAATTCTAACATCTTGTAGAATATTCTGGTAAACTTCATCCTTCGCCTGACGCATATTTTCATGCAGTTCAGTTCAGCATAATTGAAGTTTAACCATATATTGACGTTGCCAATGCTCCCTAGGCACTTCCTGGTATCTTCATGCGTGAGCATTTTGAACACAGGTTGTCCTTTCACTGGTGTCAGCTGCAGAAGATCTCCAAAAACAATGATGTGTTTGCCACCAAATAACACATCATACTCTGTTTTAAGAACTTCTTGCATTCTCAAATGCACAAAGGCAAGCATGACATTGGAAACCATGCTTACTTCGTCAATGATAAGAAGTTTCATTTTCCTCAAGACTCTTGAAACTTTACAACAAGCATCTCCAGATAACTTGTGGTATTGTAATTTGTTATCATGCTCCACTGGCAGCATCAGTAGACGATGCAAAGTGAAGTAGTGTGGCTCACTGGTTAGAGGCGGCAGACCCGAGAGCAGAGGACGGCCCGGGACCAGGGTTCGATTCCCGGCGCGGCAGGTTTCTGGACCAGGGTCAGCGGACTCGATAATTCTCTCGCCTCGGCGCCCACTCTGATCAGCGTTCACACTCGGCAACTCTGGGCATTAGCTTGCCTCATCTTCACTAACGGCCCCACCAGACCGCCGGGGATGCCTGGTCTCACCCTGGAGATACCCATTAAGGGACCATCTCTCAGGGAAGCCAGGAAGGGTTTCGCAGCGGTCGAAGCGCCTTGGGACCCTACGGGTAAGTAGTGCGCTATATAAATGCCTATACAACAACATACAACAAAGTAATACCTTTAATGTTATGTGCTGCCAGTCCAGTTGGAGCGGTGACAACACAAGACAGCGATGACTCAGTCCTTTCCTTCAAATAACATGAGATTGCTTTAATGAGGAAACTCTTTCCAGTTCCCGCTTCTCCACTCACGTACAGTCGGACAGGCTTCAACGACGTACATGAGCACTCTTTCTTCTCATGACTTAATCCGTGATCAATTTGCTCAACGTTGAGTTGTCTTTCCAAGTCTACTAAGTTAACCGCATCCTCCTGAGCATGTGCCATGGCTCTTTCCACTTCATTCATGGCAGTGGCAGCTTCATTTTCAATAACAGGGCCTCCTAGTGGATCCTGACTCAATGAAACAGAACTCTGACTGTCCTGAGAACTGTCTCTGGCAATCTCGGCTGCAATCGTTGCTTCCTGCTCGATTTCCGCATTCAACATTTCTACATATTTGGGAAAAGCAGGACATTCTATGGTCTCCTTGGCGGCAGTGAAAGATTCTTCGTAACAGAGGAAATCTCCAAGCAGTTCCTCTTCTGCACGCCAAGGCTTGAAAAGTTGCAAAAGTGCTAAATAGAAAAACTCCTTTTTTTCAGGAGATTCGCCACTCAATTTTCGATGGTTTACCAAGTGGCATTTTCTTTGCTTTACCAGACATCCCTCACTTCCAATTACAGCATACACTCCTTTATCAATATCTTCTTTGATGTTCCTCTTGAATATATAATTTTGTAGAACCTCATACAGACAAACATTCTCGAGGTGACTGCTTCGATTTGGATAATATGTATCCAACATGTTGGTCTTCAAAATGTCGGCACTGTTTGGCTCCTTTTCCGCCAAATACTCAATTTCCCGCACAGGTTTCAGAACTCGATTACGCGTTGCAGCAAGACCAAGACTCGCCCAAACGATACTCCTAGATTTGGCATAGAGATTTGCTGAAGACAAGCGGTCAGAACATTCGTAAGCTCCGATTTCTCGATGCGACAACATCTTCAGACTGAAACTGTACAACTTCTTACTGAGGCTCTTTTCATGGGAAATGTCCTCCCACATATCCTTCAATTCTGTCTTTTCTTTTTTGGTGATGTAAGATGTCACATACCGAGCCACAGCCATACAGTTATCAGCCACAAACTGTATATCCATGTTAGCATTCCACATGGACAAAATCACTGGGTTGTAGTCGTTGATGTACTTGGACTCTTCGTTCCTCTTCAAATTGTATGTGTTTTTAGGTGATTTCTTCATCACATTATGTCGCAGCGAAGACATCAAACTGTTTACTCTTCCTTTAGAAATCACCGGTCGTGGAAAGCCAAAACGACATTTGGTGTAGAACTTGTCCTTGTTTCTGAATTTACGACGACAGTACTTTCCACAACGATGGCTTTGGAAACGTAGAACTTTTTCTCTTAGGCTTTTCTTCTCCTTTGCGTTTGGAACAGCACACGTAGAATACTGTTGTATGAAACTCATCACTGAGTCTTCTGGATCTGTTCCAAATTTAGGTGCATCCTTGATCCACAGCAGCAAATGTATATGAGGAGCACCTCTTGCTTGGTACTCCTTTCTCCAGAAGAAATCCAACACCTCTCCAAGAGGTGGATTCTTCTTATTCATGATGAAAGACATCATAGCTTCAAATCTATGATTGAAGTACCTGCATACATTGACTGGATCCAAAGAGCACAGTTCTCTGGGTGTCTTGAATTCGATGTTTTCGATGTTTCCATTTGCCTCTCGTAGAAATTCAAGTAAGTCTTCCCAGCCATACTCGGCACAGCTCAGAGTGAGAAACCATGTGGGAGTTCCTAAGTTCCTCAGCATACATTTTAAATCACCATGACGACGGTACCAGTACTCATTAGTACCACGCTGACACGCCATGAGATTAATCAGGTGAGAATCCAAAATACTGTCTTGGACATTGACTTTATCCATAAAGTCACTTGCCGAGATGTTTTGCATCTGTGTACCACTTTTCAAGATGTGGTTCACTGCATATGACAGTCCAGACAGATCGCTTTCAAACAGGAGATGAAACAAATAGGGAATGCATTGTCGAAACCTAGCATCTTCTGCATACAATCGTAAAGTCCGGTATTCAGAAGCAGGAATTTGATGAGGTCGCTCATCATATCTTCCTCCTTGACCTGTTGGAAATAGCTGTGGGAAACACCGAGCTTCCAAACTTTCCTCCCAGACACTAATGGGACTCCCTTTGGCTTGTTTCATTTGAAACAACTCAATAGCATTCCCCATGACTTCCTTGGAATGCAAAAGATGAACACTATAATGTTTCTATATTTCTTCACTTTTAGAGGGTTCTACTTTCTCAATTTGACCAGCACACAAATCGCTATCCTCTTCCTCACTTACTTCCTCTTCTGCAACATATACATTCTTATAGTACTTATTTATTTTTTCAAATACAATGTTGCCTTTTTGACTTTCCTAACATCCACTAAATCTTGCCATATTTTCTTATTCTTTGTCGGAACCCCATTAACTAAGATAACCAGAGGTTCCTCTTCCACTTTTTCTACTCCAATTGTGTTAATGTTTTTCTTCAAATCTAGAGGCAAATAAACAATTCTTCCCTTTAATCCTCTCTGTAAATCTGATGGAGGCAATTTCCCTGTCTTTGGCTCCATTCTTACAATAGCCTGAAAGGGATGGATACTTTGAATCAAAATAGATTCATAAGTATTTAAATCCTTCAATTCAGAAGGAATCTCAACCAATTCCAGGTTATTATGAACCGCTCTAGCAGGCATCTGGTTTTGATTTAATTTATTACAACAATAAGTACACACACGTTGATCCAATCCCAAATCAAAACAATTTTCTACCATCAAGTATGTAGCGAAATCCTTCCATTTACTATTATTTTCCCTTTCACTTTTTGCATATAAATCCACTAAATTAGTCTGATTCTTATAATAAGTGCGTCGACAACACACACAAGTGAAACTAGGCCTCTCACTTGATTTCACCTGAAACGTGGCAATTTCGTTCTGAAAATTATCTGTACTGGAAACCTGTACACTATCTTCCACATTACCCTCTTCTTCTGGGTCAATTTCAACATTCTCCTCTTTACTTCCAAAGTAACAAAACTCAATTTCTTCACACATATTCTTCACATCTATTTCAGAACCATGCAAAAGAGCAGCGCATAATTGTTTAAGCATAACTGCTGGACTCTTAGCATAATACAACATTCTAACTAATTTCCTCACTTTATTATGATGCACTGCTAGCATCCTGAAATGATGAAAAACACTCTGGCATACTCTCCTGGAAAGACAAGCCAGTGAATGACCATGCAAACCTGTCACTTCTCTCACTCTACAAGGGTCTAATTCTTGCAACAACTTCATTTTCTGCTTCAAACTTTTCTTATTAAATGTCCGTACAAAATCACAAAGCAAATTGATAGAATCCTGTCGCACACTGCAAATACTACTACACTTCCAGGTGTACACAGGTCCCTTAGGACGTCTTCCTAAAACCTCATTACCTAACACATCCTCTGCCTCTGTTGTCACAAGTTTTTCTTTTTCAACTGGACAACCATCTTTCACCTCATAAGCTCGACCGCTGGTGTCAACTGCATGCACCAAATCATTATCCTGGAAATAACTCTCCTCATTGAAAAATGCCTCACAACTTGAACTATGCATCCATTCTCCGGAAAAAACTTCACAAAAATTACTACGATTAACTGTTCTCTTCCATCTACTATTTCTTTTGAAATCATAAATTGCCTTGTTTAGCTTCCTAATTATATTGATTATCAAAATAAATAACTTTCGTTTAATTTCAAACGCCTGATCAATAACTTTCTCAACTTTTTTTTTCTCTTATAAAAAACCACTTTCTGTTGACCTTTCTTAATATTTTTTAGCAAATTGCCAATTATCCTGTTGCGGAACATTAGTTTACGAATGTCCCTAAACTGTTGTTTCCTTCTACTATCATGCACAGAGTTATCTCTTGCTCTAGCAGTAACATTTTTGATTGGCCTTTCCTTTCCGTTTAAATTGCTTCTCTTTTTCTGGACAAAAACATTTTCTGTAGTACTACTTTTTTTTCTAGAAATGTTTCTTATGAATGTTTTCGTGGTCTTACCCGGTGCTTTCTTGGTGACTTGACGATTTTTTATTGTAGAGGACTGCTGCATTATTTCATGGACCTGCTGTCTTTGACGTTTTGCAGCCTTTTTAATTCTATCTTTGGTTGGCATTCTCAAATTTTGAAATGATCTGCAGTTGAATCTGTGGTAAAATATAATAAAAATTTTTATTAACCACTATTATCAAACAGTAAATCAATAACAGTCCTCAAAAACTTAACACACTACTTGACATTTTTACATAGAATATTTTTTAGTGCTTTGGCAAATTTAGAATACACAAATAGCAGAAAAGAAATGGAATTCTTCTTTATTTTACCTGTGCTGTTTTTTTATGTGAATCTGATCTAATTTAATGAGCATATTTTAATATTTTATTGAAGACACTACACATAACCTGTTTTTGAAGGTGTGTTTAATTTTAAATGAAACCGTTTACATTTTTACTTTTAATTTCTTCTAACTTTTAAAAATAAATGTTTATAGTTCCATAGGCTCAAGCAGGTCAGCTTCCCAACCTATGTCATACAATTCTGACAAATCAGCATCCTCATCATAGTCTTCTTCATCCTCAGGATTTAAATCATCTAAGGGATCCACTTCCACTGACGTTTCAATCACAAGTTCAACGATAAGATCAAGATCAACTGATTCCTCATTATCACTCATGCTTGATGTTGTTGTTATCTTTAAAAAAAGAGAACAACAATGAGATGTTGCAGAGTAAGGCACAAATGTCAGAGACTATGATAGTAAAATTGTTTAACAAGAGGAACATTTTGCAGCTATTATTTAGCCATGTCCACCGACTCTTTTTACCCTGCTCATACTTAAATGTAAAGGGGCAGATTTATGTTAACTGGCGCATCCCCGGGGATGCACCAGTTAACGTGCACCGCTGCTCTGCCACCCATGGTGTGCCGCATTTACAATGTGGAGCACCATTGAGTAAAAACAGCACAGATGCGTCATGCATCTGTGCCGCAAAAGCAGCACATTGCACGAATCACGTCGTAAACACGACATGTCTACTGCAATGCACAGGAGGAAGCCACACATTGCATGGTGCTTCACTCCTTATGCCTGTTTCAAACAGGCGTAAGGATTTGATTCAGCAATGCTATAAATCTGACTCAGTGAAATCTTCTAAATTTCACTGTGTTAGTTTTACAGGGCTTTCATGCAAATGAATGCCCACCCTGCAACAAAACACCTATATGAAACCTGACGCAACTTTCCTGTGGCACAATCCTTTACAGCATAATACATCTGCCTAGATGCTTCAAGTTGTAAATATGTCACCACATAGCAAATCTTTTGCACCGCCGCTGCGTCACAACAGTGACGCACAGTGACGCAAAAGAGGCATACACCTATCATGAATCTGTCCCTAACATTTTAAATGATTGATTCAGGATGACGATAAGGTGTGGCCTATCCAGAGGTTTGTTTAAGGTGAGGCCTACTCAGGGTTGCAGATGAAATTTACGCTTGTTGAAGAGTACAGAGGAGATAATACATGTGAAGGCCTACCAATGAAGTAAGTTATGTCCACTTCACTCTTCAAGAAAGGCCAGACCTCTTCTGTGTCTGTGGACAGACCTAAACCTCATCTACACAATGTCATTTGTAAACTTAGGAAACACATGTGATGTAATTGAAAAATATGTAGTTTCTTTTCCTCATTTCACAATCACATCACCTGTGTTTCCTTTGCTTAGGTATCTCATAGTGCAGATGGACTCTAGCATATCAAAGACTACACATAAGTTGAGCAGTGTATACAACAATTTTCACATTTACAGAAGATTCAGCTTCTTATCTTGTTGGAGATGAAATGAGGCCTGTCTTGCAACATGGTGCATGTTTGGATCACTGCTGCATCAATTTCATGTGGCACGGGACTTTACAGCATGACACATCTGCCTAGATGCATCAAGTTGTAAATATGTCACCACATAGGAAATCTTTTGCACCACCGCTGCGTCACAAAAGTGACGCACAGCGGCGCAAAAGAGTCACACACCTATCATAAATCTGTCCCTAACATTTTAAATGATTGATTCAGGATGACGATAAGGTGTGGCCTATCCAGAGGTTTGTTTGAGGTGAGGCCTACTCAGGGTTGCAGATGAGATTTACACTTGTTGAAGAGTACAGAGGAGATAATACATGTGAAGACCTACCAATGAAGTAAGTCATATCCACTTCACTCTTGAACAAAGGCCATACCTCTTCTGTGTCCGTGGACAGACCTAAACCTCATCTGCACAATGTCATTCGGAAACTTAGGAAACACAGGTGATGTAATTGAAAAATATGGAGTTTCTTTTCCTTATTTCACAATCACATCACCTGTGTTTCCTTTGCTTAGGTATCTCATAGTGCAGATGGACTCTAGCATATCAAAGAGTACACAGAAGTTGAGCAGTGTATACAACAATTTTGACATTTACAAAACATTCAGCTTCTTATCTTGTTGGAGATGAAATGAGGCCTGTCTTGCAACATGGTGCATCTTTTGTATCACTGCTGCATCGGTTTCATGTGGCACGGGACTTTACAGCATGACACATCTGCCTAGATGCATCAAGTTGTAAATATGTCACCACATAGGAAATCTTTTGCACCACCGCTGCGTCACAAAAGTGACGCACAGTGGCGCAAAAGAGTCACACACATATCATAAATCTGTCCCTAACATTTTAAATGATTGATTCAGGATGACGATAAGGTGTGACCTATCCAGAGGTTTGTTTGAGGTGAGGCCTACTCAGGGTTGCAGATGAGATTTATACTTGTTGAAGAGTATAGAGCAGATAATACATGTGCAGGCCTACCAATGAAGTAAGTCATATCCACTTCACTCTTGAACAAAGGCCAGACCTCTTCTGTGTCCGTGGACAGACCTAAACCTCATCTGCACAATGTCATTCGGAAACTTAGGAAACACAGGTGATGTAATTGAAAAATATGGAGTTTCTTTTCCTCATTTCACAATCACATCACCTGTGTTTCCTTTGCTTAGGTATCTCATAGTGCAGATGGACTCTAGCATATCAAAGAGTACACAGAAGTTGAGCAGTGTATACAACAATTTTGACATTTACAAAACATTCAGCTTCTTATCTTGTTGGAGATGAAATGAGGCCTGTCTTGCAACATGGTGCATATTTTGCATCACTGCTGCATCGGTTTCATGTGGCACGGGACTTTACAGCATGACACATCTGCCTAGATGCATCAAGTTGTAAATATGTCACCACATAGGAAATCTTTTGCACCACCGCTGCATCACAAAAGTGACGCACAGTGGTGCAAAAGAGTCACACACCTATCATAAATCTGTCCCTAACATTTTAAATGATTGATTCAGGATGACGATAAGGTGTGACCTATCCAGAGGTTTGTTTGAGGTGAGGCCTACTCAGGGTTGCAGATGAGATTTACACTTGTTGAAGAGTATAGAGCAGATAATACATGTGCAGGCCTACCAATCAAGTAAGTCATATCCACTTCACTCTTGAACAAAGGCCAGACCTCTTCTGTGTCCGTGGACAGACCTAAACCTCATCTGCACAATGTCATTCGGAAACTTAGGAAACACAGGTGATGTAATTGAAAAATATGGAGTTTCTTTTCCTCATTTCACAATCACATCACCTGTGTTTCCTTTGCTTAGGTATCTCATAGTGCAGATGGACTCTAGCATATCAAAGAGTACACAGAAGTTGAGCAGTGTATACAACAATTTTGACATTTACAAAACATTCAGCTTCTTATCTTGTTGGAGATGAAATGAGGCCTGTCTTGCAATATGGTGCATATTTTGCATCACTGCTGCATCGGTTTCATGTGGCACGGGACTTTACAGCATGACACATCTGCCTAGATGCATCAAGTTGTAAATATGTCACCACATAGGAAATCTTTTGCACCACCGCTGCGTCACAAAAGTGACGCACAGCGGCGAAAAAAAGTCACACACCTATCATAAATAAAATGACTTAAAAAGGCCTAAGACACATGAAAGCGTTTTTTTAAGGCCCTTGCAACATTTTTGGGTCATTTTTGACATGGCTATGTTAGTCAAAGAATTAAAATCTAAATTTGCTGAGCACAGATGTGGGCATATTTACAAGGACCTTGCACCAAAGGGAAAGGTCTTAAATTAAAATGGAAAAAATAACATCAGAGAGACTCAAATGCCTTATAAATATGCCCCAAGCAACCTATGAAGCTCTAGCAGTACATATCAAGAAACCTAATTGTTTTAAAAAATCGTTTTTAAACACATCATCTAAATGAATTATATATCTACATTGAAGGAGAAATGACTTAAAATAGCCTAAGACACATGAAATCGTTTTTTTAAGGCCCTTGCAACATTTTTGTGTCACTTTTAACATGGCTATGTTAGTCAAAGAATTAAAATCTAAATTTGCCAAGCACAGATGGGGGCATATTTACAAGGACCTTGCACCAAAGGGAAAGGTCTTAAATTAAAATGGAAAAAATAACATCAGAGAGACTCAAAGGCCTTATAAATATGCCCCAAGCAACCTATGAAGCTCTAGCAGTACATATCAAGAAACCTAAGTGTTTTAAAAAATCGTTTTTAAACACATCATCTAAATGAATTATATATCTACATTCAAGGAGAAATGACTTAAAATGGCCTAAGACACATGAAATCGTTTTTTTTAAGGCCCTTGCAACATTTTTGTGTCACATTTAACATGGCTATGTAACACAAAGAAACAAAATCTATTTGTAAAACACTTGACACCAAGCAACATTTTAAATACACAACTTTCTTCATAATTTTCTCCCAAAACCATACTATTCTCTATCTAAATTAAATGAATCTTTTCTCACCTTAGCAAATACTTTATGAGTTTCAAAACAGTCTCAGAAACACACCAAATTGTCTTTAGCAGAGCAAAAGGTATGCACTCCAGAGTCTGCAGCTATGAAAAGCACAGAAATGCTGTAACTCATCACACATATCTCTCATGTCACCCAATCAAAACTCTTCCCTCACTTTTTTCAAATCAACACCCTTCCCCCCTCTGTCCTTTCTGCCTTTTTTGCATAGCAACCACCTCCTGAAAGACCTCTGATGTTTGCAAGTTCACACAACAATGTTTCAATTGAACTCTGAACTCTCAGTGCACCTGCGTATCCAGTGCAATCTTTCATTAAATGATTTTTTCTTGACCATTCAAATTACATCTTTCAAAGAACACATCCATGCACCCTAACTTTCTGTTTTCAGCAATCAGAATCCACCAATCACTGCTACTGCTTCCTTAACACAGAAACTCCACAGTTTTTTTCATTTTAAACTCTTTTTTTTCCAACTGCCATTTCATTGCCACACTTCATCTGACTGCAAACACAACAATGATGGACAGAATGTGGATCAATGTCACACATTCACCCCAGTCAAAAGATCTGGGCCCAAATCCATCGTTTTTCCACTCCACACCACCCTGGGTTAGACAATGGCGATATGCAAATCAGCGCTGACCCTGTTGCCCCATGGGAACAGTCCAGTCCGAACTACAAAAGCCATGTCCTTCCCAGAACGGAAACAAGCATCCGAGGACCGGCCCGGTTTCGAGGTAACACCTTTTATCAGCCCGGCTAGCTTGATTCCAGTGGTGTGGAGTGTCTGGGACTCACGTCTGAGCATCCCCAGTACACTTAGAGCGGTAACTGCAAACACAACAATGATGGACAGAATGTGGATCAATGTCACACATTCACCCCAGTCAAAAGATCTGGGCCCAAATCCATCGTTTTTCCACTCCACACCACCCTGGGTTAGACAATGGCGATATGCAAATCAGCTCTGACCCTGTTGCCCCATGGGAACAGTCCAGTCCGAACTACAAAAGCCATGTCCTTCCCAGAACGGAAACAAGCATCCGAGGACCGGCCCGGTTTCGAGGTAACACCTCTCATCAGCCCGGCTAGCTTGATTCCAGTGGAGTGGAGTGTCTGGGACTCACGTCTGAGCATCCCCAGTACACTTAGAGCGGTAACTGCAAACACAACAATGATGGACAGAATGTGGATCAATGTCACACATTCACCCCAGTCAAAAGATCTGGGCCCAAATCCATCGTTTTTCCACTCCACACCACCCTGGGTTAGACAATGGCGATATGCAAATCAGCGCTGACCCTGTTGCCCCATGGGAACAGTCCAGTCCGAACTACAAAAGCCATGTCCTTCCCAGAACGGAAACAAGCATCCGAGGACCGGCCCGGTTTCGAGGTAACACCTCTCATCAGCCCGGCTAGCTTGATTGCAGTGGTGTGGAGTGTCTGGGACTCACGTCTGAGCATCCCCAGTACACTTAGAGCGGTAACTGCAAACACAACAATGATGGACAGAATGTGGATCAATGTCACACATTCACCCCAGTCAAAAGATCTGGGCCCAAATCCATCGTTTTTCCACTCCACACCACCCTGGGTTAGACAATGGCGATATGCAAATCAGCGCTGACCCTGTTGCCCCATGGGAACAGTCCAGTCCGAACTACAAAAGCCATGTCCTTCCCAGAACGGAAGCAAGCATCCGAGGACCGGCCCGGTTTCGAGGTAACACCTCTCATCAGCCCGGCTAGCTTGATTCCAGTGGTGTGGAGTGTCTGGGACTCACGTCTGAGCATCCCCAGTACACTGTAGTTCGGACTGGACTGTTCCCATGGGGCAACAGGGTCAGAGCTGATTTGCATATCGCCATTGTCTAACCCAGGGTGGTGTGGAGTGCAAAAAAACGATGGATTTGGGCCCAGATCTTTTGACTTGGGGAGTGTGTGACATTGATCCACATTCAGTCCATCACTTGTTGTTTTTGCAATTGCCGCCCTAAGTGCGCTGGGGATGCCCAGACGTGGGTCCCAGGCACTCCACACCACTTGGAGTCAAGCTAGCCGGGCTGAAGAGAGGTGTTACCTCGAAACCGGTCCGGTCCTCGGATGCTTGATTCCGTTCTGGGAAGGACATGGCGTTTGTAGTTCGGACTGGACTGTTCCCATGGGGCAACAGGGTCAGAGCTGATTTGCGTATCGCCATTGTCTAACCCAGGGTGGTGTGGAGTGCAAAAAAACGATGGATTTGGGCCCAGATCTTTTGACTGGGGGAGTGTGTGACATTGATCCACATTCAGTCCATCACTTTTTGTTTTTACACTTCATCTGACTGCAGCAGAACCTTCTCTCACCATGTTTTCTGTCTGGATTGTTGGACATAGTTACATCTACTGGGCTCAAAGGTATGCTGAGAACAGAAATTTACCTAATCTCAATTTACAAGATGTGGAAATTAAGTAGTTTGGCCACAGAGGATTAAAATGTCACCAATTGATACCATTGGTGAAAACCTTTATGCATTTGCCTAAACCTGACCTGTTAATTGTGCACTGTGGAGGTAATGACTTGGGCACTTTGACTGGTGTAGGTCTGGAAATGCTTTTAAAGGACACCTTTGAGCAATTGATGGCACTTTTTCCTCAAACTGCCTTGGTATATTCAAATATATGCCAAAGACAGAAATGGAGGTGGTCGAACCAATTTTGTCCACAAATTGAGAAGTCGAGGAAGCATGTAAACAAATCTGTTTCAGCTTACATGAGAGACCATGGAATGGGCTCCATGTACAATAATAACTTGCGTTACTACATGCAAGATATCTACAGAGGTGATGGAGTTCACTTCTCAGATGAGGGCAACAGAGTTTTCATTTTGAATTTAAGACTGTGCATTGGTACCTACCTATAAGTACCTAAATGTACCATAAACCCAAAAGCTCTTCTCAGAGCTACCCTACATCTGATCACTCACAATTATTATTTTACTCTAAATTTTTTCACAAATTTTCAACAAAGTACGCTCCCGGAGCGCTACCCGGTACGCGAACCGGAAGCTAACCGCGCGAAATTTTCAAAAAAAATGTTTTTTTTCCGCACATATGGGCCTCCTCAGCCACCCTCAGAAAACCTAGGGGGTCAAGATACGTCTACCGTGCCCCCTTCTACCCATTCTGAACATTATTTGCCCTCCATCTTGTATTTTAATTCGACCGAAACACAAAATGGTGGACTCCCGTAAAGTTGCAGGTTCGCGTACCGGGGCGCTCACCGGGAAGCGCTCCATTAAAAAAGGTGGGAAAGTAATTTACAGAAGAAACCCTGGAGACACTTTCACCAAATATAGAATTGCTCATACTACATACCAATCCCTACCATTTTCACTAATTTGGTTGGAATTCCATTTAGTTATTTAGCCTGTAGACCTCTCTAAATACCCTGAGGTAAATTACTTCACAAAACACATCTGAAGTGTTGGAATTGACAACCAATTAAAATGTTACTTTCATTTTCTACTTTTTTTACCTGACATTTGATTGGTTATGTACCTGAATATATATAAAAAAAAGAGAGAGAAACACAGCCATTTTGACTACTACTTCCTGGTGTACATTTCAATAGGATTTTCAGTAATTACTTCAACTTCTTTATAAAGGTAAGTTGTTATTTTAAAAACTGAAGTATATTGTGCACTTTAAGTTAATATGGTAAATTTGTTCTGATAGTTATATACTATCCCTCTGTAGTAGTTATACATTTAGATAGACTTCTCTGTTATAGTTATGGATGGAGTTAGGCTTGTGTTGTATAATTATGAATTTATTTACCTTAAATCACATACACTTTTTTATATTCCTACTTCCACTCTGATACTATACACTGCCCAAAGATAAATTCACTGTTAAAAACTGCCTATCTAAAATTAATCCCAACAGTGCCCTATCTCTACTAATATATATTTTTTTTATGCAAATTTCAGGCAAAATGGAAGGCGAACAGAAAATTTCATTTGAAATTGTCCTTCCAGAGACCAACGAAGAAATCATTGATCCAAATTACATTAATTTTATGGATGAAACTTGGGACGAAGAACTACTGCAATGTGTGCAATCAGTAGATGTCCTCCTTGAAAATGAGGACATTTTACACACTCAAACATTACAAGCTATGTTCAATGAAAATAACGACATTTCAGACAGTGAAATGTTAGACATTTTATTAAATTTTGAAACACAATCACAATAATAAATAATTGCTTAAAAAATAAAGAAATTAAACAAAAATCAACAAAACAAACAATCAATTAACATACAATATTTGAAAAGTCTATCATTCTTTTTTCCTTATAGTACGCTCCCCAGACCGCTTCCCGGTGCGCGTACCGGGCGCTCCCCACGCAAAAAAAAAAAAAACTTTTTTTTTTTTTTTTGCCCCGCGGGGCCGTTTTAAAGCCTCCACATCAAACCTAGGGGGTCAAGGAGGATCTACTATGCCCCCTTATGGTCATTTCCCCCTTTGTTTTGGCCTCCTCTTGTCTCTCGATCCTACCGAGAGACAAGATGGCGGCCGCTCCGGACTGTTTAGAATGTTGACAGACACCGGAGAGCCAATCAGCTTCGCTTCGCGAAGTTCCGTTACGCGTCAAGTACGCGAACCGGAGCGCTGCCCGGAGCGCGCTTACAGATATATATCTTTTTTTGAACGTTAATTTCTCAAAATCCACTGGAGCACATATCTTGAGACCTAGCAAAGGCACATCAGGCTAACAGTCCCTACAATTTTGCCAAGTTTCGTGCAAATCCATTCAGCCGTTCGGGCTAAAAGTGAGGCCAACCGCCCTATGGAAATTAACATGGGAAAAACGCGCTTTTTTCTCGGCCCCCCCTTGACGACCCCCCCCAAAATTTCAGTGGCTGCTCAGAAACAAAATCTTCCATTTTCCTGAAAATTTCAGCCAATTCCGTCCACAAACGCCAAAGTTATTAGACATAGAATTTTCAAAAATCCCATAGAGAAAAAATCCTAACTATATATATCTACTGGCGACCGCCAGTAGGTAATATATATATATATACACACATACATATATATATATGCATATATATATATGTGTATATGTGTGCATGTAGATAGACCGAGGCACAAGAAAGCAGAAAAACAAACGTGAATAACACAAACAGGGGGCAGGGTAGATACACCCTGACCCCCTAGGCCTGCCCAGGTGGTCCCAGAAGGACCAAAAAGGCACACATTTCTTTTTTTTTAAAACTGGTCTGTTTTTTTAAAAATTACCCCCCGGGGGGACCAAATCGCGGCGGCATAGTGATAAAGAAGTGTGGGGGTCCACAATCCCCCCAACACTTCCCCGGGGACCGCCGCCCCCGGGGCAAAGCAACACAGCCCCTTGGCGCATACTGGAGGCTCCTGGTGGGCTACTTGGCCCCCAGGGACCCCCAGTATGCAAGGGGAATTAGTTCCTATTCTGCAAACACTCCAGGGGTTGCGCTGCAGAGAGGTGTAAAAAAGGGTGTGGCCTCATTACACCTCTCTGCAATGCAGCCCCCTGGCGCATACTGCAGGTTCCAGGTGGGCTAGTTGGCCCCCAGGGACCCACAGTATGCAAGGGGAATTAGTTCCCCCTCTGCAAACACGTCCGGGGGCTGCGTTGCAGAGAGGTGTAAAAAAGGGTGTGGCCTCATTACACCTCTCTGTAATGCAGCTCCCTGGCTTATACTGGAGGCTCCTGGTGGGCTAGTTGCCCCCCAGGGACCCCCAGTATGCAAGGGGAATTAGTTCTTCCTCTGCAAACGCGCCAGGGGTTGCGCTGCAGAACGTTGTAAAAAGGGGGCGTGCCCTCTGAACACCTGCCTGCAAAAATGTAGTAAATCAGTATAAAAAAAAACAATTAATAGATTTAAAAATTGCTATTTAAAAAACCTTCGAAATTCAATGTAAAAACCATAGGTTTCAGGCCTTATATAGTTAGGAATTAGCATTTAAAAAACCTTGCAAATTCACTGAAAAAACCATAGGTTTCAGGCGTTATATAGTTAGGAATTAGCATTAAAAAAACCTTGCAAATTCACTGAAAAAAACATAGGTTTCAGGCATTATATAGTTAGGAATTAGCTTTTAAAAAACCTTTGAAATTCACTCAAAAAACTATAAGTTTTAGGGGTGTTATAGTTAACTGGACATTTCACTCATACAAAACCATTCAAATTGCTCCTATATAGTTAGTTGTACTAACTATATTTCACGCACCCGCAATCCACTGCTGATGATGTCACATATTAGATCATTCATGACATGGTCAGTGACATCACTGATGACATCTCAAATGACATCACTGATGTCATTTGATTAGAAGCAGAAATAACAGCTCTGAGCCTTAAAGGGCTTGAAGGAGGATGGTTAAGTGACAAGGAAGCAGCATTCCTAGTCAACAAGACCCCTACAGTACCAGCAATTTATATCCTCCCCAAAATGCATAAACATGCCACACAACCACCAGGGAGACCAATAGTCTCGGGGTGTAATTCTATCCTTAAACCCCTTGCCCAAAACTACTTTAGTGATTAACAGACTTGAAAATCACTATTTCAATCCAGAAGAAGAATTCCTAGTAACAATGGACATCACAAGCCTCTACACAAACATCCCTCAAGAGGATGTTCTAGTAATACTAAATGACATACTAGACAGTCGTGTGAGGCCACATAATGTACCTACTGAATTCATAGTCGAGTGTATTCGTCTCTCTATGTGTGAAAACATTTTTCTTTTTGAAAAAGATTATTACCAACAACTAAAAGGCGTTGCAATGGGGGCTGTCTATGCCCCCAACATAGCGAACATCTATGTTTCCAACTTTGAACAGAATTTCATCTATCACCATTTGAATCCATTTCTAGCCAACATTTCTAGTTGGCTCAGGTACATAGATGACGTGTTTTTAATTTAGAAAGGCAACATTAAACTTTTAAAACAATTTCATGAGTGGATTAACAACATTAATCCACATCTACAATTTACTCTTGACTACAACACCAACGAGATGAACTTTCTAGACATCACCGTCAGAGTAAATAATGACAACACTATCTATACTACTCTGTACACAAAACCTACAGCAAGAAACACTCTCTTGAAGTATGATAGCCACCACCCTAAAGCATTGCGTGACGGGCTACCATTTGGCCAATTTCTTTGAATCCGAAAAAATAGTTCAAAACGTTCAGACTACTTTCAAGAAGCGAAAATTCTAAAAATGAAACTGTTAGAAAGAGGTTATCCTAACAAGCTTCTAAAGAATTCTTTAAAACGAGCATGGTACAATAACCGTGACTCTCTGCTTGAAACTAAACCGAAAAAGACAGAAGCCCCTCTAGTATGTATAACAACTTTCGGTACTATCAGCCAACAGGTCAAAAAGATTGTTATCAAATACTGGCCTCTTCTGCATGAACTACCTGAGCTAAGAGAAAGGCCCTTATTTACCTTCAAACGAGGGCCGAATCTCAGAGATCGGCTTGTACATGCCTATGAAAAACAGGAGCCCAACACTGTGGACAATATGAGACAGCCGATACCTATACATGGTCATTTCAAATGTAACAACTGTATTGCATGCAATACAACTAACAACATGAAATGTTTTGAAATCAATGGTAAAAAAGTTTCAATCAAACATTTCTCTAATTGTAGAACCACCAACGTGATCTACTGTATCCGCTGCCCTTGTGATCAACTTTACATCGGTAAAACCACACAAATGGTTAAACAGAGGATTTTACAACACCAGTCCCGCATACGCTGCAAGGTAGAAAATGCTCCCCTTGTAGACCATTATCTACAATTCCAACACTCTGAAAAAGAAATGACCTGGTGGGTCATCGAACTGGTCAAACCTACAATCAGACACAAAAACGTAGATAAAATCCTGACCTTAAAAGAGAACCGCTGTATTGAAACTGCAGACAGTATAAAGAATGGAATGAATTCATCCACCGAGTGGCACACTTTAGCGTGCCTCAGTTGATGCTTTTTCCATTATTAAGCTCCCTGCCCAGGCTGAGAAATCTAAATTTACCCTTTAGGTATAACACAAGCATAACGACATTCAAGTAATAATTTGTAGAAATGTACTTTGATGTTAAACTTATGAGAATTGTTTTCTTGTAAACACCAAGATTGTGCGCGCAACCGAGCTGCGACAGTAATTATTTTTTTCTTCTTTTTATCAACAAATATATTACTTGTTTGCTTAAAAATATGTATATATCCTTCATAATTGCTCAGGTTGGTCAACAAATCAATGACTGTTTACGATGATCCAATTGATATGGATATTGTCTATAAAGTTTTTGATGAAGAAATATAAACATCCATTGTACAGCCATATCTTGCCAAGACGTTTAGGCTATTGCACGCCTTTAATAAGTTAGTTTGTTTTAAGGTGAATTCTAATAACCGACAATCATAGATCAACTAACCAAATTCGAGAGAAGTTAATTTCAAGGTTGCTATAATATATCCATTTGCCTGTTCAAATATGGCCGCCAAATTGTCTTCCATTACTAAGTAGGCACTCTCCAACTCTACAAACGCAATCTCATGAGAATTACCATCTCGCGCTACTCTCCAAAATCGACATAAATAAGGGCTGGGTCAACCGGCAGTTATCAGCTGTTCCGTCTGAATACGCTGCCGTGGCCGACCCGGATAACAAAGTTTTCCAAAGCTCCCGATTATTCAAGTAAGTGATCCTTGGGTCAAGACTCATTGTCTAGCTAAACCTAGCACATATTTGAGATATTTGTCTTTAAGTCGGACAAGACATTTAAATTCACCGTTCCCTTCTTTGCAGAACGTGACAACGCATTTATTGCCATTGAACGAGCCTTGAACGCTTCTCCTAAACCAATATTCAAAGGTAACTTTCACTGTCAGTAGAGTTTACTTGTTGTAGTAAACAATAAGATATCTTTGACTCAAACTAGTTACCCTTGTTCCATAGCGTCCGTTGAATTGAAGTCGCAGATTTTAACTTCGACCAAGTGTTTTCATCAATTGATCCATTCTCAACTAACATCACTGACCTGGCTGGGAAGTGTATGTGGTTTTGATTTTAAGTAAGTGAGATCCATTCATAAACAGTTTGTTAAAGTTAACTGTGATTGATTAGTTACTCTAAATTTGACATTAAGTCGCCACACCGACTTTCAGAAACTGTTTTAGCAACCAACTGTCTAAAGTAGAAATTAAGACTGAACAGAAGTTTTCGATATGTTAAATGCATTATCGATGAATGAATTGTTAAATGAAATGTTAATCATGTAACCAGGTTATAATATTATGTTATTTTGTCATATTTTTCCAGAGGGTCAACATTCAAATGCACTAAAATTTATGTCCTGATGATGGTCTTATGAAAGCATAACACAAAGACCGAAACGTCGACAACTGTGTCTAATTCTGCACGGGATTCACCCACTACTATTGATTTTCATCTACTCTTTGATTTGAAATCAGTATGTTTTATTTGCTAGCAGTTTAGACTTTTCCTTTTGATATATTGGTGGAATATTCAATACACTCCCTGTATATCTCAACTGCATTCTTCTGTACCCTATTTTATCAATGATTAATTGTTTTGTCTTTAAGTAAATAACAAACTTTTTTGACTTCAAAAACCTGGTTATTGTATTATTTCTTATGATGTTAGTGTGGTAACATTATTTGCTTGCAGTATAAATTCACTTACCTCAGCCATTAGTTTATAACAGTGTGAGTTCTCAATTAATTCAAGTCCCGCACTAGCTGAGATTTGATAACACAAATAAAATCCCTTGCTGGCCCAACTTTTCAATTGTAATATGTGACATCATCAGCAGTGGATTGCGGGCGCGCGAGATATAGTTAGTACAACTAGCTATATCGGAGGAATTTCAATGGTTTTGTATGAGTGAAATGTCCAGCTAACTATAACACCCCTAAAATCTACAGTTTTATCAGTGAATTTCTAAGGTTTTTTAAATGCTAATTCCTAACTATATCAGACCTGAAACCTATGTTTTTTTCAGTGAATATATATATATATATATATATATATATATATATATATATATATATATATATATATATATATATATATATATATATATATATATATATATATATATATATATATATATATATATATATATATACGAATGTCTGTCTGTCTGTCTGTCTGTCTGTTTGTCCTTTATGCATTACTACACCATTCATCCGATCCCCATGAAACTTTGGGAAGTTGTTGAGTACACTCCCACGAAGGTTTCTGGCATAAAAGTTTTTAAATATCGGCCCCCCAGGGCCCTCATAATCTTTCGAATGCTGATGTACGCACAAGACAGAAAAACAAAAAATTGTGTATCCACAAGCACTAGAATAAATAAATAGAATTAAAACAGCATTCATCCGATCGCCAGGAAACTTTGGGAAGTTGTTGAGAACACTCCCGCGAAGGCTTCTGGCATAAAATTTTTTTAAATATCGGCCCCCCAGGGCCCTCATAATCTTTTGAATACCGATGTACGCACAAGACGGAAAAACAAAAAATCGTGTATCAACAAGCACTCGAATAAATAAATAGAATTAACACAGCATTCATCCGATCGCCATGAAACTTTGGGAAGTTGTTGACTACACTCCCGCGAAGGTTTCTCGAATAAAAATGTTTTAAATATCGGCCCCCCAGGGCCCTCATAATCTTTCGAATACTGATGTACTCACAAGACGGAAAAACAAAAAATCGTGTATCCACAAGCACTCAAATAAATAAATAGAATTAAAACAGCATTCATTCGATCACCAGGAAACTTTGGGAAGTTGTTGAGTACACTCCCGCGAAGGTTTCTGGCATAACATTTTTTAAATATTGGCCCCCCCCAGGGCCCTCATAATCTTTCGAATACTGATGTACGCACCAGACGGAAAAACAAAAAAAGTGTATCCACAAGCACTCGAATAAATAAATAGAATTAAAACGACACTTTGAAGTGTTTTCCATATTAAAATGAATAGGTTTCAATAAAAATGACACAATGCGAATTGAATGTTAACATAACGAGTTTCCTTGAATTTCCTTTCTTCGGAGATTGCAGCAACGCACGACGGGTAAGCTAGTATATATATATAAACAAGGATGAAATGAGCAAAAAAATATGGAAAAGTACAGGTGGCAATGTCTAAAAAGTAAATAACATAAACCGGGATTCCTAATTACATAATATTTACAGATGGTCTTGTAGTATTTTAAACAATTTTCCTCCTGTATCAATGTTAAGAGCTAACTAATACAAATTCTTATTATTTTAACTTCCTGTTTCTTTGGTTAAGGTTACCATTTTGTACTGTTATACTTGACAGTCTCTTGGTTTCTGGTAAGGTCCAGTGGTAATTTGCTTTATGTTTTGACTTTTCTGGTGTTATGTTTTCCTACAAATACCTCTTTGATTTCTTACATATATATTTTTCACTGCCTCTACATGAAGCATGTTTAATCTTTATAGAAACAGCAGTGGTGTTCTAGCATAGCACAACTGACAAGCTAATGTACCATCATGAGGTCCTCCTAACATTTTAAGAGAATGTCCAATCAAGTCACTTATAGGATGTAGAGGACAGGGATATTTTTTTCTAAAGATTGCAAGTGCTTTTTTATACAAGCACAAGTAAAGGATTAAAATACGTACTGTTTTTCTAAAATATTGAGAAAGGTAATCAAAGAACATATACGAGGATATAAGCACAAAATAAAAACAGTGGAGGCACTGAGGGAAAGGAGGGAAGCAGATGGTGTAGGGGGAATGAGACACAAGTTGACAGGTACAGCCTCTCTTGTTAAATGTACATCTACTGTTTTAAACACACACATTATTTTTAATGGCATCCTTGCCATTAGAAAATATATTGGAAAATATATAGAACACTTTTGTGAAAGAAATTGGCCTTAAATTTCCCACATAATTATGATCTTACGGGAAACACTATGGGCTTGATTATAAGTGGTATGTTGAAATGCAAACACCAGTTTGTTTAGGGATTACAAGTGATGTGATGCTTCTCGAAAGCAATAAATAGCACACCCTTCACGAAATTTCATCAGGTCTAGTGTGCCAAGATTTCACAAGGAGAAAATGCCCAGTATTTACCGGGATAAGAAGATTTAGGTGCAGTAAGCACCAAAACCCATGTTATTCCCCAAAAACTTGGAATATGCAATAATTATACATCCATTCAATTCCAAATACCTCGCTATTGGATTTTTAAGAGATGTGATCATTATTATATATGGCAGGGCCTATTAGTAGTCACTCAGGGAACAGGGTTTTTAGAAATCTAGGGAAAAGAATAGGCGCTCAGCAAATATAACGCATGAGTAAATGAGAAAAAGCAAGATAAGTAATTGTGCTAGTTGGAGAGAGGATAAGCCCTATAACCTCTCAAAAACGCATTGAAACGAGACAGTGCGTCATCCAAACAAAAGAGCAAATACCAACTGCACACAACAATAAATCATATCACAAGTGAATAGTGTCAGGTAGACACAGAAACAGTCCAAGTACAGATGTCAGAGAAACCACTCCGTTGTTTGGAACAAGTATCCTTGTTTATTTCTTGGTCAGCCGACACGTGTTTCGTCGCAGTGATAAGCGATTCATCAGGGCTGTACTTCCAGAACAAGGAACAGAAAAGGTCGCTTAGCCGGTGATACTTCCGACCCGGCCGGGCTCGGGACCAGGCAGGGTATTGAAGTCCTCGGTGGGGACTGCTAATGCCACAGACTACAGGAACTCGGTACGAATCCTGTAGATTATGTTCGGTGAGTAAGAAGTATGAGTGGTCTTGTAATCAAAATTTACAGCGAAGGAGATGTATCAGGAGGCTCTAAAGATTGTCTTTGGGTAAAGGGTTCCGCTGTATCCAAGGCAGATGCTGAAACGAGTGGACTCTCGTCCGATAGATGTCCCAGTACGGGATATATCCTTATCACAAGACTGGCTCCAGTGCGGCCGTCTGCATGGTTCCGGGTCAGGACCCGACACTATTCACTTGTGATGGGCCTATTAGTAGTCATGCTCCATGTGTATTATTTAGTAAATTACATGTTCAAGAACCATGTAGATGTGCAACCTCAAGTAGCCTAGCTATGGAAAAAGAGAGTAAGTATAAAAAGAGGAGTGCAAGGAAGTATAGGCAGAAAGAAGTGGGGTGCATGGAAGGACAGAGCCAAGAAGGCACATGTCAAATGTACTTAGGGGGGGAACACTCTTGATTTGGTTTTGCATAGTGCAAAATGTATAAAGAGCAAACACTAGTTTTGAGTCTCTTGGTCAGGTCATCTTTTAATTTATTTTGCCATCTTTACAGAACACCCCCTAACATATTCAATAATCAAAAGACTGAAAACATCACAACCTGAATTTGAAAAGCATAACGCCTGATAAATCAAAGCTTAGTTGAAGCATTATCTAGACAAGAATTACTCTTATGATCCAAGAACCTGATGTAAATGTAAAGGATTATAATCTGATTCTAACGAATCCACTCACATCCAAGACCATTAGCTGCAAATTGTTCAATGAAAAACTATAGGTGGAAATGTGGGGCTGGAAAAGAAATAGAGCACAAATATGATAAAAAGGAAAAGACTCCATGCATGCATCGAAGACGAGAATACAATCATAAAATCAAAACAGACAATCAATATATCTACTTTTATCAAATGCAGTCTCTAACGCCTAAGTTCTAGATGCCAATGATATCATTCTAGTAGTGGCTAGGACTGAAATTGAACTGCATAAATTGTTGGCAAGGTATGATGAGAATGACTGCCATCTTAAAGGGCTGGTGGCTTTAATATGTAACAGTATGATAAAAAGGGAACAGGAACCACCCAAAATGGGTGTCCTGCTTAAATAAATTGGGACAGGTCAAACTGTTTGATTACTTAGCCATTCTTCTTTGTCAGAACAGCCTTTTCTATAGGCAGGTGAGAAAATGTTCTGCCATACTCAGTAATTATGATCACGTAACATTAGCCTCGAATGTGAAACTTGTATCATATGAATTATATAGTGTGAAGACAATGGTTGGGGCTATATTTGGGGCTGACTGGCTGAACTAGAGGGCCATTTGAACACAAAATCTTTATCATTAGCCCAACAATTGTTTCCAAACATATGCAAACTCCATAGTTACTCAGAAGATTTCTTTCAAGTTGGAGTTAGAAGTCCAAAATATAATGTGGGCAAACCTATGGAGAAATGAGAAGTTAAAATGGTGTCAGGAAACTACTGCTGACCCCTTGAAGTCTAAATGAGCCTTAGGACATCCCTGGGTGGCACAAGTATAACATATATTGTTTAAATGAGACATGCAAACCCTGCCTGTTGCGTTAATTCAAGTGCTTGCCAGATTAAAGGAAAATAATGGGTAAACGTCAGGTTTAATTACATTTATCCTATGCTTAATAATTTGCTTGATCCGGGCTGTTGCAATAAAAAAAACTCTTTCCCAGTTGGAATAAATATTTAAATCAAATGGTGTCATTATGTACAAGAGCTTTGTATTTGTGTTTTCATCTGGGATCTCTAAAATCGAGGATCTGTTCAGCAAGATGATGTGACTGCTAATATAAGAATTGCTAGTGTTCTTCAAAAATGATGGAGGGTGGACAAGTTACACTTCCTTTTAATTCCCCCTTAATTTAAACACTTACAAAAAAAGTTGATTTCGTCAATCCTGTTAAACATTTGAATGTAGCAACAGTTGGACTGTTCAAAATTGATGTAAACCCATATAGATTTTGAAAGTGCAATATTGTAATCTGTAAATTGCAGGTCCAGTACTTATAGTGCCAGGTGAATGTGCAAGCTCACTTAAGCCTAGCTACAGAAAAGGAGAGCAGTTATAAAAAGTATAGGCAGTAAATCATGGGGGTACATGGAAAGACAGGGCCAAGAAGACACATGCCTTATGCACTTAGCAGGAGACACTCTTGATTTGGTTTTGGCTAGTGTAAAATGTATAAAGATCAAATACTAGTTTTGAGTTCCTTGGTTAGATCATCATTTTTTTAATATCTTTTTAGTGTAGTACCCTAACAAATTCAATAATCACACGCCTGAAAATATCACAACTTGAATTTGAAACGGATAACACCTGATCAATAAAACTTTATTTGAAGCATTATCTAGACAAAAATTGCCCCGTGATCCAAGAACCAGATGAAAATGTAACAGATTATATTCTGATTCTGACTAGTGCAGTCAAATCCAAGAATATTATATTTTTTCTAAATGTTGTTTTATTGAGTTTCTCACAAAAAAAACATAATAAAAACAAAAATAAGCAGTGCATAAAATAGGATACAAATTATTGGGAATATAATTTCATGAATAGTAGAACATTACAATGTCATGTAGGCCACAAGAGGCAAAAGACACCCATAGCAATAGCAGAATTTATAGCCCATGACGTAAAACCATTTACTCAAGAAGTATCCAGACATATGCTATCACACTTGGCCCTCAAATATAGATAACAAAGAATAAACAGAATTCTCACATCTTATTTTCCTGAGCCAGCCTCACCTTCTTCATTACATTTATTGAGAACTAGCCACCAGGCCAAGATTGCATACTCAGCCCTCTCGTCCATACGTTTTAGATGCATATGAGCTTCCTCCGCTGCACCCCATTCACAGAGGTCATTAAGCCAAAGGTTTTACTATGGCAACCTTTTGCCCATCCATCCAATGGCTATTCTCCTTTTTGCTAATAGTAATGCAAGCTGAGCAAGCTTGTAGGGGATCTTGCGACCCTTGTGTCACGACACCACTCCAAGGATGCAAGCCGGCATGGTGAGGGGAATTTCAATATCCGTTGCCCTTACTAAGGTTGTTACCACATCCATCCAGAATCACTGTATTCCTGCGCATGACCAGGCTAGGTATAAGAAAGAAGCTCTGAGCTCCCCACAACACCTGCAACTAGTTTCTCTCATGGGGTCAATTTTTGTTCAACTATTTGGAGGTCACGTAGTGCATTGTAGGCAATTAAAATGCAGTAACTTGAACCTTTGGTTACAAGACAACCGCCTCACCAGCTCGCAAGCACATGACAAGTCAGAATCTGGCCCAAGCCACAAGTTCTGGGTCTGATTGGCTGAACTGTAGGGCCATTTGAATACTAGATCATTATCATTCGCCCTAGAGATGTTTTTCAAACATCTAAACTTCGTAGTTACTCAGATGATTCGTTTTAAGTTGGTGTTGGAAGACTAAAATAATATGCACATGGCCCATATTTAACCTGACCTAATGTGAGAAAAGCTATAGAGTAGTTAAAATTGTGTCATGAAACTTTTGCTGATTCTTTGAAGTCTGATTGCGCCTTAGGACTTCCCTGGGTGGCACAAGTATAGAATATATTGGTTAATGTGGGGTTAAACGCGACATGAAAATCCTGCCTCCTGTGTTAATTCGCTATCTGCCACATTAAAGGAAAATACTGGGTAAAAGTCAGGTGTAATGACATTAATTCTATACTTAATAACTTGCTTGGTCAGGGTTATTTGCAATAAAAAAAAAATCTTTCCTAGACAAAATAAATATCTAAACTGAATGGTATTATCGTGTAAAAAGAGCTTTGTACCTGTGTTTTCGCCTGGGATCATTACCATCGAGGAGGTATACAGCAAGATGCAATGCCTATCAATAAAACAATTGCCATTTTTGCCCACAGAGATGGAGGATGGACAAAATGCAGTTCCTTGTACTTTGTCCTCAATATGATCAATGGCACAAAAAAGTGGACTTAGTCACTTGAATGTGGCAACAGGTGGGCCAGTCTACATTTATGTAACACATATAGAGTATGAAAGTGTATTATCGTACTACTACGAATACAGTAAAAGCCTGGGATAGATAGAAGGTTTAATTTGATGAGTGTTACATTAGTCTCCCCTTTTGTTTGTAAGCAACTTTTGAAATGACTGAAAATGCACTTTAATTTCTACTACTTATTGTTTCTGTATTTTTTACTGTCTGAGCATTTAAGGATGTACTGTATCCAAAATGAAATTATAGACATGATGAAGAATGAAGAACAGAACCAATTACTTTTTTTTATTAGTTTTTAACATCTGACACAAGACTAAAAACACGCACAACTTATATAGTTATAAGATTTAATGTTAAGAATTAGAGTTTGTGTTTAAGAATGGTCCGGTGGAAGGCTGCAGTTTAACAAATCTGGTAAAGGTGAAAAGCGCAACAAAATAAGAAAGTACACATGACCTATCAGTTTCCCTTTTTACTGGGGAAGGCAACAGAGAACAGTTAACACATATAGATGGGAAGACAGACTATGGCTATGTGCCATATAGTCTTCTGTGTACAAACAAAAAGGAAAATACACATTGTATCCACAAAAAGGGAAATATGGAGTATATTTAAGATTATGACACATAGTCTAATGAATTCAGTAGTCATGTGAGTTGACTGAGTGAATTTCGCTTTCCTCTAAAGGAAAGGGACCAAAAATGTAACTTGCTAACCAAGTGTGAGTCGGAGTCAAAACAGTGACCTTTTTTCAAAAGACGTGCAGTGGATGCAAAAACAAAGGCAGGATATCTGTACTCAGGCCAATACAAATAATTATGTCTCTGCATGAACTGCCTGAAAGTTATGTGTTTTTAACAAAATGTGATTTTATGTCAGCTCAGATTTTGTAGATTTCAAGTGTGAAATCTTCTACATACCATACTGTGAGAATGGCTTGTTACATAATAGAATTACGTAGATTAATGGCTAGAGAACACATGTAAATGTATGTATTTAAATGAAAGAGAATGCAAGGCTTGACTGACAATTTGTATAATTCTAACACAAATGGAAAGAAAGTTGTTTAGAAAATGAGAAATTAAAGAATAAAGTTAAAAATGTAAAACATTGAAAAAAATAGAACAAGTCCCATAAACCGCCCTAGACTTGCTAATGTGGAAATTATTGGTAGACTAACATTTTGGGTTTGAAGTGTTTTACATAGCAGATCTAACGTTTTGCTATCTTCAATTCTGTTCAATTGTGCTATGCACAGGTTTATAAAAAATAATTTAACAAGAATTCCTTTGTGGTAATTGGGGTGACTAGGTGAGAAGAGCCATCAATCTTACTGAAGAAGTGCTAGATGTATGTGGTGGTCCAAACCCATGAAGTGCACTGCAGCTTTCCATCCTTCTTACAATGAGAAATCAACAAATGCAGCCTTTTAACCTGCCCCTAGCAAGTGTTGATAAGAATATTTTATCGGCCTGTGTAATAAAACACTGAACAATAGAGAAATATTTCATAATACACGTTTCCTTTGTCAGTTAATGGAAATGTACTTCCTTTCATGCTTTTTCCACTCCAAAAGCAAAATGAAAAGTCAAGGTTAATTGTATTAACAAAAGCAAAATATGATTTTTTTCTTTCCGTTAGCCCAGTTTGTGAATACTTTTTTTCAAGTGCAAACATTAGCCATGTGAGAACACAGCTGATGTGAAATGTTTGCACATATTCATTTTCCTTATAGGGTACAGAGAAATGCACTGATCTTTTATATAATCATTTTCTATGTGTTTTTTATGCGAATCAATGTACTGTACAGTACATGACTCAATACCTTCCTTATAACCAGTATGACAGAGACATGTTGCATTACACATTCTGAATACCAAACTGGTCTCCCCCAAATCTGTTGATATTTATGTGGGCAACCCATGCCTTGTATAGAGAAATGCAGTGATTTAACCACATTCAGATGATATTTGGTTTGATCTTGTAATCAGAAACTAGGTTTGAAAGCACATAAATAAAAATAGTACATACAACTATGGCAATAACAAAAGCTGTTTCTCAAATTAGAAGGTAAGACATGAGATCTTTGGGTCACGATTAAAACTTCAGTCTACAACAAAAAAGAATAGATACTTTTCCAAACCTCCATTTTAAGAGAACAAAATATTAACTTCATACAATAAGATAAGTCCTCTAAAATATACCTGTTAAAATAGCGAGAAATATCACATACCCACAATTACCAATGGTTCCTCCATTTTAAATACTTATTCTCTACAACTGAGCAACTAATTTTCTTATCATGTGTCTATAATACACTCGCTGTTGCAATCATCTCCCCTTTTATCAATCATAGGTTTAACACTACATAGTCAAACTTTGCTACCTTCCATACATAATGCTCTAGCCGTTGCCTTTATAGGATGGCATCAGGGCCGGACTGGGGACCAAAACCGGCCCTGACAAACTGCTCGACCAGCCCACCCAGGAGTTGGGGGTGCAGCCGAGCTCTTTGCCAGGGCCGGTTTTCAGCCGATTTTGTTACAGGGCCGATTTTGCAGCTATGCTGCAAAACCCGCACTGTAACAAAAACAGCCCCCAGGGGCCCAAAACTGGCCCCCACCCGTGCGGCGCACCAGGGGATTGCGGTGCCGGCTACGGCCAGTCTGGCCCTGGATGGCATACATGAAGAAAGTCCACATTAATTTCTCTCCTCATTCCATCAATCTCAGCAAATAAATAACAACTCAATCTAAAGATTAAAATGGGGATTTAATAAAATACTGCACACATACATGCACAGAACTATATTCCTCGCATTGCTAAAATGGGGGAAGAACCCTCATAAATGTGACTCATATAGATCAACTTGTCAATAATTTGTGATGTAAACCTTTTTGCCAAACTGATTGTAAATAGACTCACATTGCTAATGCCCTGCCTGTTGAGGCAAGACCATATGGGTTTCATATCAGGGAGGTCAACTACCCATAACTCATGTGCCCTGTTCACTATTCTACACTATATTAACCCTAACCTGAATGCAATGGAAGTCTTTTTAGATGTCACTAAAACATTTGACTCCTTAGAGTGGGACTTCCTCTTCACTGTACTGCACAGGATGGGGAGTCCCCATTATTCCTCCTCTGAACAGAACAGCTGTACACACAGCCTCTAGCCAGTGCATGCATTTATGGGATCTTGTCTGAACCCTTTGCAATCTGTAGAGGTACAAGGTAGGGCTGCCCGCTCTCGCCAATCTTATTTGCTCTGGTGACAGAGCCACTAGCAGCAAAACCTGGACAATATCATAGGGATTATGCCCTTCGCTCCATAAGCCGCCATATATTAGTGTTGCTCTATGCAGATGATATCACACTCTATCTACGAGAACCTCAATTTAGTTTAAACACAATAATGATAGAATTCTCCAAATTTGGGGCCTATTCTGCATTGGTCATCAACTGGAGAAAATCACAGATGTTTCCTCTGACCCCTAATACCCATCATTACAATCCTAAATTACCCATAAATTAGTGCCTTGAAGAACTCAAATATTTGGGAGTGTGGGTGCAACATGACAAGGAAACTGTGCTGCGAACAAATTATGGCATTGCCCTGACAGGACTGGCAGACCAAATCACCCGTTGGGTCTCACTCCCACTGTCCTTAGCCAGATGCATAAGACTACTCAACATGGGCATTCTCTGCAAGCTATTATATCTGTTTATAAATATCCATATCGCACTCACAATGAATTTTGTCTCTACACTTACTAGATCTCACTCCCGCTGTCCTTAGACAGACGCATAGGACTACTCTAGATAGTCGCTCTCCCCAAGCTATTTTATCTGTTTATAAATGTCCCTAGTGCACTTACCAAAACATGTTTATCAAAACTCAGATGCTGCGCTTTGTCTGGGCTGGGATGCAGCTACGTATCAGGTGGGTGACCCTTATGAAGCTATTTCATAATGGGGGTTTGAGGCGCCAGATTCACAACTGTATTATCTTTGCTTCCAGGCTTCTTTTGCCCTATTTGGCATCAGCCAAATCCCTTCCTACCTCATTTGGCAATGAAGATAGCTACATGACACCCGTACCTGCTTCTTCCTTCACAGGAATATCCTCAACAAGGTTGGGTATGTGCTCATCCACCAGAGACTGCAGAAATAGAGCTTAGGAGAATTTGTGCTCAACAGTCGACAAGACACTCATTTAATACCCCCCCCCCCCGCATCCTGCTAAGTCATCACCCGCTATTACTGTCTACCCACAAACAGCTAGTTAGAACATACCTACAGGAACAAGCTTATCCCATTGGAATAATCTCTATAGAAAAGACACATTTATCACACTCAAAGAATATAGCAATGACACTCTGGGATCCCTCATAGAAACCTTCATACACTGTAGATGAACATGAAGCTCTAGACATGGCATGCCAGGATTCCCCTCAGAACCACTGGTATCTAGCACCAAGCACCTCATAACAATACTATACCAGCAAGCACAAGAGGAACTATCTGAATCGCCAGGGAGAGCAAGACGGGGTGGGAAGATGAGCTGAAATATAAAACCATAGATGAAAAATTGATATTTAGCTATGCCCAAACAGGTAGGATATCCCCTAAAAGCCATCTTAGAATCATACACTACAAATTCCTACAGCAGGCCTGCCATACATCAGCATGTCTCAACAGGTTTAGTTGGGGGGAGGACAACTGTTGTGCCAGATGTGGACAGCACTGGGTGGGTGTTCTCCATCTAGCTTGGGCCTGTGCTGTAGTGCAAAGATATTAGGAGGGGGTACTGGCAGCTCTCACTGACATAGTGGGTGAAGAGATTCCAGCGGACCCTTAGTATCACTGTTGGAATATGTTAAGGACATAGCTGTGTCGCAGAGAAGATTTGTAGCCCTGGCCTTACTGCTGGCCAAACAACCAGTGTCCTGCAAATGAGGCAGATGACAATTCCCAGAATTTAAACATTGGCATAGATATTTAATATATTGCAACAAACAAATGAACATCTATGCAGAGCTTTTGACATCTGACTCAAGGCCTCTGGATATTTGGCAACCTCTGCCAGTATATATTCTAAATCACCAGAATATAACTTCATTAGCTGACTGGAGCCAACATGCATACAGTCCTCATACAGTACACTATGGTAATGCAATGGAAGTACCACCCCTACAAAGCCAGGAGGATGCGCTGTTAGGTACCCCACTGTATAGCAGCGTCCAAATTGACACAGTGCCTGGACTTAGACACCAATGGGTCTCCATCATCTCCCAGGTTAAATGTTCGATTCCATGTGCTACTTTTCACTACCCGAGCCAGAGTGAGTGAGACCTATGCTAGAAACCAATGTATGTGATGTCATGCCATTGTAATGTACTAAGGTCCATGTTGTAAGGGAACGTGTAACTTTCGATTTGAGTATAATAAAAGGCAATATTTAAAAAAAGTAGATTTAATGCGCAAATTCTGATATAGAGTTCACCTGTTGCATCTTTTTTATGTGAAAGTGGTGCCCCACAATCCATGCAGCTTTTTGTGTGTGCTTCTGCACATGGAAAAAGTACACAAATGTTTTTGTCCTATTTCTTTGTATTTCAACTAGGTATTCCCCAATGGATCTAAAGATGATAAACATAATACAAATTAAGTAATACTGAGGTAAATTTAACAAGCTACATATGTGTTTGTCAAAGCAACACCACACAATCTTATACTTAGTATACCTTTTCACAACAAAATTCACTCAACACAAGCAAATACTTTTATCAATTTTTATCATCTGTTGTAGGAGTACCTACACACTAGTATATTTTAATTCAAAGCTTTATTATTAAGAATTAGATTTGTGATCAAGTCTTGTGATGAGGGTGCTAAGCAATTCAAAATAAAAAACTGCACAGAACACATTGGTTTCTACACATTTTACAGGGGAAGGCTCAAAGAACAGTAAACACATGGAGATGAGTGGACGGTTCACTGAAACTTGTCATATATTCGTTGCCATATCAATAGAACGAAAAAACTATATTCAATATGCTGATACATAATCTAAGGAATACAAAAGTCTTGTGAGCTGACAGAATAGATTTTTGATGGCCTCCAAAGAGTGTCAGATGCTGATGAAGTGCCATAGAAGTCTTCACACTATCTCTTGTTGAAAAGAGGTGTACAGCTTGCAAAACAAGGCAGAAAATATGAGCTCTAGAAGAATCAACCAATCACTTAACTTAGGGCCTCATTTTGATGCCGGACGGAAAGCCATCCGACAGCTCCTCGGAGGATTTCCGCCCGACATCAGAGGTTTCGGTCCGACCGCCGTTTTACAATACTGGCGGTCTGGGGGAAACCCACAGGGAAATACCGCTCCGCACTTGGAAAGGTATTCCACAAATGGCAGTGGAGCCAGCTTTGGCTCTGCCGCCGGGGTTACAACTTTGCTTTCCGCCTGCTCTTTCACGGGGGTCTGCCCGCTATGGAAAGGCAGATGGAAAATGACTTTGGGGGCCCCCAGCAGGGGCCCGATTCCCACCTGGCCCTCCGCTATGGGGTTTGGGGGGCACCTGTGGTAACCCCCTAAACATCCCTGCACCATGTGGCATGAACCACACAGTGCCTGCCACTCAATGCAGGAATATTTAAACTCTTCATTTTTTTTATTACGGCTTGTGCTGCAAGTGGCAGCACAAGCTGCAATGGAAAAAATACAGGATCCTACACCAACACACTGATCAGATAGTAATCTGGGAAGCGGGACCTCCGACTCATTGTCAGACGCATGTCAGACTGGCATCGTAATCTGCCCTTTAGTGTGAGAATGGTGATTCTATGATATTCCATACTACGAGGGCTGCTGAATATTAGAAATGTATTTTTATCAAAGAGCATGATAAGCTCAATCAATCAATCAATACATTTGTAGAGTGCACTACTCACCCATCAGGGTCTCAAGGCGCTGGGGGGGGAGGGGTGCTGCTACTGCTCGAATAGCCAGATCTTGAGAAGCCTCCTGAAGGTTAGTAGGTCCTGGGTCTGCCGTAGGAGGATGGGGAGGGTGTTCCAGGTCTTAGCGGCGAGGTGGGAGAACGTTCTGCCGCCGGTGGTCACTCTTCAGATGCGGGGGACGGTGGCGAGGGCGAGGTCGGCGGAGCGGAGCTGTCTGTTCAGGGTGTAGAAGGTGAGCCGTCTGTTAAGGTATGCCGGTCCGGTGTTGTGGAGCGCCTTGTGTACGTGGGTGAGGAGCTTGAAGGTGATCCTCTTGTTGATGGGAAGCCAGTGCAGGTCTCTCAGATGTGGTGTGATGTGGCTGTGTTGCGGGATGTCGAAGATCAGGCGTGCAGAGGCCTTGTGTATGCATTGTAGTTGTTTCAGGAGTTTGGCCAAGGCTCCTGCGTAGAGGGCGTTTTCGTAGTCCAGCCTGCTGGTGACAAGGGCCTGGTGACCGTTCTTCTTGTTTCGGTGGGGATCCACCTGTAGATCTTGCGGAGCATGCGGAGGGTGTTGAAGCAGGAGGATGAGACAGCGTGGACTTGCTTGGTCATGGAGAGTGTTGAGTTGAGGATAAACCCCAGGTTGCATGCGTGGTCGGTGGGTGTCAGTCCTGCTCCCAGTGCGGACGGCCACCAGGAGTCGTCCCAGGCTGAGGGGGTGGGGCCGAGGATGAGGCCCTCTGCCTTGTCCGAGTTTAGCTTGAGACAGCTGTTCTTCATCCACTCGGTGTCTGCTTTCAATCAATCAATCAATCAATCATTTATAAACTGCACTACATACCCGCGGGGGTCTCAAGGTGCTGGGAGGGCTGCTACTGATCGAACAGCCAGGTCTTGAATATCATTCTGAAGGTCAGCAGGTCTTGGGTCTGTTGTAGGCTCAGTGGGAGGGTGTTCCATGTCTTAGTGGCGAGGTGGGAGAAGGATCTCCCGCCGGTGGTTGTTCTTCGGATGCGCAGGACAGTGGCGAGTAAGAGGTTGACGGAGCGTAGCTGGCGGTTGGGGATGTAGAAGGTGAGCCGTCTGTTGAGGTAGGCTGGGCCGGTCTTGTGGCGTGCTTTGTGTGCATGGATGAGGAGCTTGAAGGATATCCTCTTGTTGACGGGGAGCCAGTACAGGTTTCTCATGTGGGGGGTGATGTGGCCGTGTCGTGGTACGTCGAGGATCATTCGTGCCAAGGCGTCTTGGATGCGTTGTAGTCGTTTGATGAGCTTGGTCGGGGCGCCCGCGTAGAGGGCGTTTCCGTAGTCGAGTCTGCTGCTGACGAGGGCCTGGGTGACTGTCTTTCTTGTATCTGTCGGGATCTATCTGTAGATCTTGCAGAGCATGCGGAGGGTGTTGAAGCAGGAGGAGGAAACGGCGTTGACTTGCTTGGTCACTGAGAGTGTTGAGTCGAGGATGATTCCCAGGTTGCGTGCATGGTCGGTGGGTGTCGGGGATGCCTCCAGTGCCTTCGGCCACCAGGAGTCGTCCCAGGCTGAAGGGTTGGAGCCGAGGATGAGGACCTCCGTCCTGTCCGAGTTCAGCTTCAAACGGCTGATCTTCATTCAGTCAGCGACGGCCCTCATTCCTTAGTGGAGGATGGCTTTGGCGGTGATGGGGTCCTTGGTGAGGGAGAGGATCAGTTGAGTGTCGTCAGCGTAGGAGATTATGTTTAGGTCGTGCTGTCGGGCTACGTGTGCGAACGGGGCCATGTAAATGTTGAACAGTGTCGGTCTGAGGGAGAATCCCTGGGGTACGCCGCAGATGATCTTGGAGGCTTTGGAACGGAATAGGGGAGGCGCACGATCTGGGTTCTGCCGGAGAGGAAGGAGGTGGTCCATTCCAGAGCCTTGTCTTGGATCCCTGCAGCGTGGAGGCGTGCGCATAGAGTGCGGTGGCAGACGGTGTCGAAGGCGGCGGAGAGGTCTAGGAGGATGAGTGCTGCGGTCTCACCATTGTCCAGCAGGGTCCTGATGTCATTGGTGGCGGCGATGAGGGCAGTCTCGGTGCTGTGGTTGCTGTGGAAGCCTGACTGGGAAGTGTCCAGGATTCTGTTTTCTTCGAGGTATCGGGTTAGCTGTCTGTTGACGATTTTCTCGATGACCTTGGCCGGGAAGGGGAGCAGAGAGATGGGCCGGAAGTTCTTGAGGTCTCTTGGGTCTGCCATAGGTTTTTTGAGTAGGGCGTTGATCTCGGGGTGTTTCCAGCTCTCTGGGAAGGTTGCGGTCTCAAGGGAGAGATTGATGATGTTGTGCAGGTGGGGTGCGATGGAGCTGCTTGCTTTGTTGAAGACGTGGTGCAGGAATGGGTCTGATGGAGAGCCGGAGTGGATTGTGCTCATGGTCTTGATCGCGTCATCGACGCTCACGCTGGCCCAGGCTAGCAGGGGGTCGTGGTCGATGGTGTGCGGGGGGTCTGTTGTGTACTTGTATTTTGGGGCGGTCTGGGTGTTGAAGCTGTCGTTGATGTCTGCTATCTTGCGGTGGAAGAAGGTGGTGAGGGAGTCGCACAGGGCTTGTGACAGCGGGATGTCGTTGGTGTTGGAGCTGGGTTTGAGAGTTCCTTCATGATGTTGAAGAGCTCCTTGCAATTGTGTGCATTGTTGTCAAGGCGGTCTTTGAAGCAGGTCCTCTTGGCCACCCTGATGAGGTGGTGGTGGTTGCGGATGGCGTCCTTGTGTGCTGCGTGGCTGTCCAGAGTTTGTTCACTGTGCCATTCCTTCTCTAGTTCCCGGCAGGCTTGCTTGGAGGCAAGGAGTTATGGGGTTAACCAGCTGGCCCTCTTGCTGGTGTCTCTGTGGGGGAGTTTCTTCAGTGGGGCGAGGGTGTTGGCGCAGTCCTCGATCCCACGTCTGAGGCTGTGGGCAGCGTCGTCGGTGTTGGAGGGTTCGATGGGTGGGCAGAGCACGAGGTTTGCATGTAGTTGGTCTTCTGTGATTTTGCTCTAGCAGCGGCGGGGGATCTGTTGGGTGCAGTGGTGTGTGGTGGGTTTCTGGAAGGCGAAGTGGATGCAGCCGTGGTCGGTCCAGAGGAGTTAGGTGGTGTGGCTGACAGAGATGTGCGGGCTTGAGGAGAAGACGGGGTCGAGCGTGTGGCCGGCGGAGTGGGTGGGCGTTGTGATGAGTTGCTTCAGTCCGAGGTTGGCGAGGTTATCGATCAGGGTTGTGGAGTTGTTGTCGTTGTTGTTCTCAAGGTGAAAGTTCAGGTCTCCAAGGAGGATGTAGTCGGTGGAGGTCAGGGCATGAGTGCTGATGAAGTCGGCGATGGAGTCGCTGAACTGGGGACAGGGTTCTGGGGGTTTGGTAGACGAGGGTGCCTCTGAGGGTGGAGTTAGGGTCTGTGTGGATCTGGAAGTGCATGTGTTCGGAGGTGCTATTCGCGTCGTCGTGCTAGTCGAGACCCTGATGCTGTTCTTGTGGACGATGGCGATTCCTCCTCCGACTCCGTTGGTGCGGTCTCTGTGGGTGATCTTGTAGCCGTCTGGGATGGCTGTGGTGATGTTGGGTGCGGAGGAGTCGTTCAACCAGGTCTCTGTCAGGATGGCGACGTCAGGGGATGTTGAGTTAAGCAGGTCCCAGAGCTTGACGGCGTATTTGCGTGCAGAGCGGGTGTTCAGTAGTATGCATCGGAAGTGGTTGAGGTCTTTCTTGGTGGGTGATTCGTCGGCTCTGAGGCTGGTGTAGCTGCAAAGAAGGGGGACCCCACATCCAGTTCCAGCAGGTGAAGGGACCGTGTGTGTGTTTCGGGCGGCCTTGAAGCAGGTGTGGGTCTGTCCGGAGTTGAGAGCGTGGGGTTCTGGGCGCGGTCCAGGCATGGACGGGCGCAGACGGGCTTTCCTTAGGCATGCCATCGGCGCGCCCGCTGCGCGGCCGTGCAGCGGCCAGCATATATGGGGAGGTGGGAGGGAGAAGCTGGGAGGAGGGAGGCGGGGGCAGCCAGTGGGCAGGTAAGGGGGTGGGGGCACAGGAGACACTGCGGCGGGGGAGGTGAGGGACGATGAAGGGAACAGAAGGCAAAAGGGCACAAAAAAACGAGGGAAAACGAGTGTCACAGAAGGCAAGAGGGCACAGAAATACAGGGAAAACCGAGTGGCACAGAAGGCAAATAGGGCACAGATACACAGGAAAAGCGAGTGTCACAGAGGCAAGAGGGCACAGAAACACAGGAAAAACGAGTGTCACAGAGGCAAGAGGGCACAGAAATACAGGGAAAAAAACGAGTGGCACAGAAGGCAAAAAGGGCACAGAAACACAGGAAAAGCAAGTGTTACAGAGGCAAGAGGGCACAGAAACACAGGAAAAGTGAGTGTCACAGAGGCAAGAGGGCACAGAAATACAGGGAAAAAATGAGTGGCACAGAAACACAGGAAAAACGAGTGTCACAGAGGCAAAAGGGGCACAGAAACACAGGAAAAACGAGTGGCACAGAAGGCAAAAAGGGCACAAGAATACTGGGGCAGCTGAGAAACAGAAGGCAAAAACAGGCAGAGAGGCATGGGGGCAGCGAGGGGAACAGAAGGGAAAACCGGGCTGAGAGACACGGGGTAGCGAGGGGTAGAGAGGGAAAATCGGACTGAGAGACACGGGGCAGCGAGGGGTAGAGAAGAAAAAACCTGCCAGAGATACAGGGGCAGCGAGGGGTACAGAAGGAAAAAACGGGCAGAGACACGGGGACAGTGAGGGGAACAGAGGGAGGAAAACGGGCACGGACCATGAACAGGCAGCAGGGGAAGACAGAACAACAGCAGTCACAGACACAACAATGAATTACAGGTAATACAATAAAACAATAAAGCGGAAGAAGAACAAACCTGCGGCCTACCACTGGCCACCAGGGATGAGGCGCAGGTGGTAGCCTGCGGGTGGTTGAGGGCCTCGAACTACCTCAGCAGCAGCAGCTGGGACAGGTACACATAAGCGGTGCTGTGCGGATGGGGAGCGACCTACCTGGTGGGGTCAAGGGTCGCCTTCGTGGAGGTTGGTTTTAGCACTGAGGGGGTCATTGGTGAGGGAGAGGATTAGCTGGGTGTCATCGGCGTAGGAGATGATGTTGAGGTTGTGCAGTCGGGCAACGTGGGCGAGCGGTGCCATGTAGACGTTGAACAATGTTGGGCTGAGGGATGATCCTTGGGGCACGCCGCAGGTGATCTCGGAGGCTTCCGAACTGAAAGGGGGAGGCGGACGCTCTGGGTTCTGCCTGAGAGGAAGGAGGTGGTCCATTCCAGAGCCTTGTCTCGGATCCCTGCGTTGTGGAGGCGTGTGCGTAGGGTGCGGTGGCAGACAGTGTCGAAGGCGGCTGATAGGCCCAGGAGAGGAACTGAGCCAAAATTAAATTTTTGATAATTCTAAAATAAATTGAATGAAAGTTATTTACAAAAAATAAAATTAAAGAATAAAAAAACAAACACTATTAATAGACTCAGTTGGTGGGTTTTCAAGTTTTTAACAAAGCAGATCTAACTTCTTGTCTGTGTCTGGTTTGGATCCATGCGACTGTGCATAGGTTCCTATGAGGAAATTAACCAGAATTTCCGTGTGTGAATGGGTGAAATTAAATATTGACAAGAGTATTTTATTTCCTTAAGAGATAAAACATATCACTGTGGGTAAATATTTCAGAATATGCATTAACGTTTGCAATTAATGGAAAAACAATTACTTTCACTCTATTTTGGAACTTTAGAAATCACAAACAAAAGGCAGCTTCATGCATATGTGTTACAGAAATTCATAGTAGTAAAGAATAAAAGCAAAACACATTTTTTTGCTTCATTCTGTCGGTCCACTTTGAGTATAATTAATGCTAGTGTAACATTCTGAAATTTAAAACAAAACGACACCTGATTTCCTTTTTATTTTATTTTTTTATTGGCTTTTTCACAGAAAACAATTTCTTAGCAAAGCAGTAAAAGAAAGGAAATTCAAGACCCCCCCCCTCACCCTCCCCACACCCCTCGCAGCCAATAAAAGCCAGTAGCACAGGTACAAAGAAAAAAAGGAAAAAGAATATAGTAACAGAGCAATGTACCTAAAAAAGGGTATTGTAGGCTTCTAATTCCCTTAGTATGTCTCTTGGTCCCCCTGCCCTTGTTGATCAATCCATTTGGAGAATGCCCCCCAGACTTCAAGCCCAGTCCTCCTTTTCCTTTGTCCTTTCTTGGCATATACAGCTTTTTCTAGATGATATATAGCAACCAATCTAGCCAGCCATTGTGCGTAGGAGGGAGACTCAGAGTCTAGCCATCCGGAGGAAACACAGATCCTCCAAACTGCCATTGCAATAAAAATCAGCCCTTCCTCCTTTACTCTTGAAGAGTCAGATTGTGTTCCCAAAAGAATGGTCGTAGGATTTAAGAGGATTGGTTGGTTTGTTATTTCACCAAGTAGGTTCTGTATTCTGAGTAGGGTGGAGTCAATGGTTGGACAAGTTGCGAATATATGTATAGAGTCAGCCCCTACCTCGGAACAGCGTGGGCATAATGTTCCTCTCCCAGATCCCCACTTGATGATTTTGCTAGGTGTCATATAAAGAAAGAATATGGTTTTAAAGTGTTGTGCCTGTAGTTTGGCAGAAATTAGAATTTGTTGTGATAGCCGCAAGGAGTTATAAAAAACACTTTGAGGGGAATCAAGTTTGGTGTGCCATTTAGTAGCAATAGATTCTAGGTCGTCTGGGGATTCCTTATTTAATATTTGATAAATACTTCCAATGCGAGCAGTAGTGTTATTCCGGAGAGTATTCATAAGCTCAACCTCAGCGAATCCGCTGGATCCTCCCACTTTCCTAGAGAGGTAGTCATAAATAGCCATGTATTTAAATGAATCTTGACTTTTTAATTTAAATCCCCCTAGCTGTTATAAGGTCCCCTAGTTTAATTATCCCTACTCTATACCATTCAGACAGGTAGGATGAACTAAATATAGCAGGTAAATTGTTGTTGTTGGTTATAGGGGAGTAAAAGTTAAGTCTACCGATTCCAAGAATTTTCCGGACATGGCGAAAGACTTTATAAGAGTTCATTAGCGTCTTAAATTTAACGCGATTATAATATCCATAAGTTGTTTCACGGATTAAGCAGCTCCAGTGTTGTTCCCCTAACAAGGACTGAAAGGGTGAGGGTAAAGACGGTTCAGCTCCACAGGTGGATTCCCTTAGTAGAACTGAGCTGTATTGTAGAACTGCCGCCCAATAGTATATGGTGATGTTTGGAAAAGCCCATCCCCCTCTGTCTTTCGGTAGCGTGAGGTGTTTTAATGCACATCTAGGCTGAGCGTATGCCCAAATAAATTGGGTGAAAATTTGTTGAAATTTAAGAAGGTCTTTTTTACTAAACTCAAGGGGTATGCAACGAAAAAAATAAAGTAGTTTAGGGAAATAAGTCATTTTGATGACGTTGCACCTGCCGACCAGCGTTAGATGTAAATTATCAATTTGTTTTAATGCCTTCTTTGTCTGGACAGCAAGGGGAGTCAAATTGACTGTGACTATTTCCTCTAGCCTAGGTGAAACCAGTACGCTCAGATATTTGGCCTTTGGCACCACTCTAGCATCAGTCCAGGTGATTCTGTTGTTTACTAGAATCTGCGTTTTGTTCTTATTTAGGGCATACCCGGATAATCTCCCGAATTTGTGGGCCACGCTTTCTAGTGCCCATGTGGAATTGGCAGGGTCTGGAGTGGTAATGGCGAGATCGTCAGCATAGGCCAGGATTTTACAGCTGTTCTGGAAATATACTACTGGAGAGATGTTATGATTTTTCTCTCTTTGCTTGATGAGGGGGTCTAGGTAGGAACAGGGGCAGCCCTGCCTGGTGCCTCGTGAGATTTTAAAGGGCTCCGTTAGCTGTCCATTTATGGTGACACTAGCAGTTGGGTTGTAATAAAGTGCCTGCGTCGCCTGCATGAACCTGTCCCCGAACCCCATACTGTCCATTACCCTTCAAAGGAATCGCCACGAGACCCGATCAAATGCCTTTTCGGCATCGAGTAATATGAGTGACATCGGGTCTCCGGCTACTTGGGCAGCGTCAAACAGAGTAATAACTCTCCTGACGTGTTCGGTGGTCCCCTTCTTGGGTATAAAACCATGTTGCCATTCTGAGACAAGGGGTTCCACTATTCGGGATATTCTGGAGGCTAATACTTTAGAAAATATTTTGCAGTCGCAATTGATAAGAGTTATTGGTCTATAAGAACTCATGTCTAGTGGAGATATATCCTGTTTTGGAAAAATGGAGATTCTAGCGCTGGACCAGGAGGCAGGGGGAGAGGCTCCGCTGAAGATGGATGTGATTACCTCTGTAAATATGGCCTTGATTTGATTGGCAAAGATTTTAAAGAATTCAACGGGGATGCCGTCAGGGCCAGAAGCCTTCCCGTCAGGGAGACTATTGAGGGCATCCAGGATTTCTTCCCATGTGGGGTAAGGTCCAGAAGCTGGCTATCCTCTAAGCTAAGCTGACTTAGTTCAATCTCACTGAGATAGCCAAGGATCTCTTAATCTTGGGCATCGGCCGTGAAGCAGCTTTCTTCCTTATATAGTTTGCCATAGAACTCCTGGAACCCATGCCGGATAAGACTAGGATCCGTAACCTCTGTACCTGAAGGGAGTCTGGTTGTATGGATTTCACTGGAGGTAGTTTGTTGTCTCGTCCTGACAGCTAAATGGTGCCCAATGTTGTCACTACACTCATAAGTCTTCTCCCTAGCCGCTGCCCACTTAGCCGCGATTTTTTTCCATAAACACCGCCCCTATTTCCGCCCTGGCCAAAACTGCTTCTTGCTGGACTGGCTGGCAATCTAATCCTGCATGGATTGCTTGTGTTAGCTTTATTTCTATGTTTCTTAGTTTTTCTTGGAGATCCTTGACCTGATTTTTTTCCGCTCTATTTTTCTGGACGGAGAACCTGAGGGTCTCGCCTCTAATCCCAGCCTTTAAGGTGTCCCAGACTGTCATTTGGGAAGCGGAACCAATATTTATCTCCAGGAACTCCTGGATCCATCCTTGCATGTGATTAAGATAGCTCGAGTCGTACAATAAAGCTTTCTCAAAGCTCCACCTGGAAGCCTCTCTAGGTTGCCCAAACTCCTTTACGGTGAAAATAAGGGGATTATGATCGGATATAAAACGGGGTGCAGTATCTATAGTGAAGCTGGTGGCCAATGATGCAGAGACAAAGAAGTAGTCCAGTCTAACCAATACTTGATGCGGGGCCGAGTAAAAAGTATACCCAGATTGTAAAGGGTTTTTACTCGCCCAACTATCTATCAGTCCATGAGTCTGGATAAGTTTGGTAAGAGCTTGAAAGACTTGGGGCTTCCTTCCTTTGTATCTCCAGGTTGTGTTAGTAGCCCAGTCGCCAGGTAGGTGTATATTAAAGTCCCCACATAGCACTATCGGGGTGGGCCAGTGTGCTAATTCACTGGATACTTGATTAATGACCCCAGGATCGTCAGTATTACTCCCATATAATGAGCAAAGAGTGAAAGAAGATTTATTAGGGATTGAATCTGAGTGATGGTCCACCTCCCTAGTGAGTCTGATTTGGTATATGGACAACTGATAGCGAGTTTTCTGTCAGTTAAGATTCCTACTCCCTTTGTTTTAGCTCCTTGAGTGGTAGCACCCACTACTTTAAACCCTAATGTGTCTAATAGGTGTATTTGGGACTGTTCTACATGGGTTTCCTGTAAGCATATGATGTTCCCCCCAAGGGTCCGCAAGCCCATGGCCACCTTTTGTCTCTTTGATGCGTCATTCAAGCCACAAACGTTGAGTGATACAATTCGTAATGGTTCTAACCTAGCCATCTAAAGGGTACACCAATGCCTGTTTGAATTCCATGAGAGAAAAAAGTCTGACCGTAAAGATTCGTGTATGTGTGTGTGTAAAATTAGTACCTGTGTGTGTCTCCCTGTGACCCTGCCCACCCCTCCCACCCCCCCAACCCCCCGCCCACCCCCCCTTATGTGAGCAATCAGGCCAAGCCTGAATGATGGTGGTCAGTCATAAGCCACAGCCACTAGCCACGCCAACCACTTACAAAAATAAGAGTGCATGACTGTAGTCATGTGGTCGGCCATAAGACCTGTCTTTCGTGCCCTTGTACCTTCCGTGTTCTAGTCAAATGCTTGACTTAGATGAATAGGTGCATAATTTGTTTCATGTTACAGTCTTCCCCTCATTCCTTTCACCCCCCTTTCCTCACCAGAGGAGTCGAAGTTCTAAGAGGAAGTAAAAGATGAGAAAGGAAGAAAAAAAAGAATATATCTATCGGTAATTTTCCTCCCTTCTGAAAGAAAGAGATAGCATCAAAGTAGGATCAGAGTAACATCAGGATAGCCAATCAAGTCATTATGTCCCCTTGTGTCCTTTCTTGAGTTTAATCTCTTCCAAGTACTCTTTGGCTTAAATTTCTGATGTAAAGACCTTGGTAGTGCCATGCAAGATAACCTTCAGCCTCGCTGGGTTCATGAGATACACCTCCGTGCCTAGTTGTTGTAGGGGAGAAATCAGCTGTCGCAGATGCCATCTGCGCTCGACAGTCTGGTGGCAAAAGTCCGGTTTAGAGAAGAAGGTAATCCCATGAGCCCCTTTTTTTGAGTTGGGGCGAGCCTTGTCATAAACCAGTTGCCTCAGGAGAAAATTACCAAAATATACAAGGAAGACCCGTGGCTGACCTTCAGTTACATTGCTGTTATTGTATTGCCTTTTCAGAAAGAAGGGAAATCGGTGAGCTCGCTGCACTTCGCGATCCCAGTTCCAGTCAGAATGCTCTGGGAAAGAGTCCTGCAGTAGCTTGACAATGAACTGCCTGGGGTCTTCCCCCTCCTTTCCTTCTGGAATTCCCAGCAGGCGTAGCTTATTCAGGCGTTGCCGGTTTTCATGCTCCTCCATTTTCACCATCAGGTCCGTGAGGCAAGCGGAGTTGGAGTCAGTTGCCTGTTTGGTTGCCACTACTTCGATTTCCAGTTGTTCCGTCCTAGTCTCGACCATGCCCACTCGCTCGCTGATATCTGTGCAAGTTTTATTCAGCCGTCTGAGACCGCCCTGTAATTTCTTTGCTGTGTTCTTAGCTGCTAGATTCTCCCCTCTCACTTCCTCCTGAAACTCTTTCATCGAGGTGAGTATGGCGGCAAGTGAGGGCTCCATTGACTCATTGCCTTTGGTTTGTAGCTTTCTTGGGCTGCGCCAATGTGTTTGTGATTGCGATTGGATTGGCTCATCTTCTTCTAGGTGATAGGACATCTGCGAGTCCGAGTAGTCCCATTTAAGCTGACTTCTCCGTTTGATCTTATTCCTAGATTTTGTAGGGCGGACGACCGTGTCGGTATTATCACGGGAGGCCTCACTTTCCTCTTCGCAAGTACTGTTGGTGTTGTCTTCATCTTCTTCCATCTCCCCTTCCCCTGATGAACTCAGGGTAATGTCAGAAACCGAGTAAAAATCCTCCTGACCAATCTCTGGAGTCCAAGGGGCAACGGTGCCAGGAGGAACTTCCAGGCCTCGGATGACTGCTTCTGTCCCTGTGAGGAGGTCCCTGGTATTGAGGTTCTCAGAAGGTGTGCGTAGGGTGTTACCAGTATTTCCTTCATCTGTTTCCAGGTGTTCGCTCTCAGTAGGAAGTGGTGTTAAAAGAGGATTGGGGGGAGGATTGGGGGGGTCAGAAGAGCCAAGTGCGTGGTCATGTTCTTCGGCTGGGGTGTGTGGTGAGAGAGAGGGCTCGGCTGAGCTGATTGACTGGTAGGTTGTGGGGAGCATCCAGGCTGGAGAGGACTTTACTGGCCTCCAGACCGCCAGCAGGGGTTTGACTGATGTTGCCTCTAGCACTATCCTGCTGAGAAGAGGCTTCAGCTATATCAAGTCTTTGCGTTTCTCTTGTGCTGTTTTTAGCAATGGCAGCCTGATTCTTAGCCACTAAAAAGATCTTAGCAGGAAGGGGGTGTGTTAGGCCAGCATCTTTACAGTCTTTAATATCTTTATTAAAAGCCCCTGCTCTGCCCCTGTCTGGCCAGTGGTTTTTTTTCCCCACTGACCCCACTGACCTGTTTAGGCTTGCTCTTGACGGTGTCGTCTCCTGCAGAGGAATCCTTCCCTGCAATGGGTGTCTTTGCCTTTAGGCCTTTTTTTATTCCGCGGTGACTCATACTTTTTGCTCTGCTGCCCTCGTCAGACCTAAATCTCTCCAATATTTGGCACTGCCCCCAAAGTCCACACAGCGCCGTCAATACCGCATCCGCGAAGGGCAGAGAGCCCAGACCTCGAAGGCACACCGCCCGCAACTCAACACAGCGCCTCCCCGCCCGTCCGCCCAAGCGCTCGCTGGGCGTCCGTCTCCTGTGTCCGCAATACACACAAACTGCGTGTAAAAGCAAATTCTCCAATCTAGTTGCCGAGAAAACCAGCCAGTCCGCCAGGCAATCCTCCTTCCCCAAGCACCTCTCCACCGCCTCGATAAGTGCCCCAAACGGCCCTGCAGCTCCGAGCAGGTCCCGCTGCGTCCTCTGCTGCCTCACAATTCTGTGCACCTGGGATCCCAGCATCACTGATGTGTGCGCAGGGCAGGTAGCCGATCACTCGAGGTCCGGTGGCTGGTGTGGCGGCCGTGCGCACAGGCTTACGCTGTCTCCATCATGCTCTCTACATTCACAATTTTCAAGTTGTTGCAGGGCACGACACCTGATTTCCAGTGATTGAAACACATTTGTATTCTAATTCGTGGTACAGAGACATACAGTTTTCCTCTTTCAGACAAATGTGACCACATTACCAATGAGGTGTGAAGGGACCAAAGTCAAAAGTAGTGCATTTGAAAATGGCAATATTTTTTTTTTCAAACTAGAACACAAGACGTGGGCACTGTTGCCAATGAATAAGCTATCTTCTCCAAAGAGTCACTTTACAACAGTAAACAACACCTGCTATTCTAATTCCGCCCCTTTAGGAAAATAATCTCTTTTTACATACAATATGAGTAGTCCATGAAAATATCACTGTCTTAACAGGCTAAACATATTTTACAGATCAGTTCCTTAAATCTGACCTTCTCATTCAGTTCTCAGGTCCTACTAGTACAGTTGATGTTGCACTCGTTAAAGTGCCTTTCAATCATAGTTTCCTTAACACACCATTGTCTAACTTTGCTAGCTTCCATCTTTCCAGTCACTGTCTTTGTGTGCTTGAATGTAGGAGAAAAGACAATATGTTATTATCTCCTTATTCCAATGAGTTCAGCAAATACATCCCCAAAGGATTGTCAGCTGCATCTCTCAGATAATTTACATGGTAGTCAATGCGCCGATGCAGAGGCAAGGACGGTGTTGTCCTCAAGAATAGATGACGAAATAAGTCCTTAGACATAAGATTCAAACAGCATTTCAAATAACAGTCAATAAATATGACTGACTCAAAAAAGGCTTGAGATCAGTAAATTAGAAAACCACAAAGGTTAATTAAAAAATTAAACTGCAATTCAAAAGACAAAAATATAATGAGTCAGTAAATAAGTCCTAAGGCTCAGATATCAATTCCCATAAAGGCTCTTAGCATTTAAAATAGATGCAGCACTGGGCAAATTAAAATGGACTTGGTTCACTCCAACTCCCAAAGCAAAAAGCATTGGATGGGGAAAAGCTTACACCCTGTTGAGGGCACCCCATGGTGCCCACCACACTGTGCATGCCTGGATCGGGGGGACCCATAGGCACAACCCTGTGACAGATTTGGAGGGCCCCGGGTGAAGGGGGCCTGCTACGGTGATGATTCTAACAGCCGTTTCATCTCGCTGAGACCGAGGCGAAGCGGCTGTCGGAATTTTGCATTGTACTCGCTCGGTCCGAATTTGGCTCCATTGCGAGGCACGAGTCGGCTATGAACGAGTTGTACGGACAAGTTCGGGTCACGGAAACGATTCAGTTGACGCGATCTTTGCATCATACTTGATCGTTCGGATCTGTGTATCGTTCGGACCCGTGTATGATTCGGTCGGAAACAAGGGCTACGAATCGGATCTGGGAAAGCCAAAGCGATTCAGAGGCTTTCCGAACTACATCGGGCCCTTAACGTTTTAAGGTCTGATTCCGATCTCGCTAGGAAAGCCCTCCATATGACTCAGAACCGGAGAGCTTTCCGAGCGAAACGTGCTCCGGGAATTCGAACGAGCAAGTACAATGCAGCCATATGCTTATGGACTGGGTTCGCTCGGACTCCCATTGAACTCTATGGGAGCCTGTGTACAGACGTGTATGCAGGCTCACAAAGCAAAAAGGGGTGGGTGGGGAAAAGCGTACACCCTGTGGCGGGCACCCCATGGTGCCCACCACACTCTGCATGCCTGGATCTGGGTGACTCATGGACACACCCCTGTGACAGATTCGGAGGGCCCCGGGAGAAGGGGGGCTTGTTTCGTCCCCCCAAAGTACGATTCTGACAGTTGTTTTGTCTCGCTGAGACCGAGGCGTAGTGGCTGTCCGAATCATGCATCGTACTTTTTTTTGGGGGGGGGGGGAGTTTTATATAGCGTGAACTAGACCCGAACCGAATCAGGTATCAGAGCGCCTTACATAGCACAAGTTACGTTTTACATGAGGACACACTTTTTTTTTTTTAAGGCACAGGGAGATTAAGTGATTTGCCCAGAATCACAGGAGGTTTTGGCGTCGTTACCGAGACTCGAACCCAGATCCCCAGGTCCGAGGTCGAGCGCCTTAGCCGTTAGGCCAGCTCCTCTCCCAAGTTGCTCAGATGGAATATTGTTCCATTGCGCATCACGATTCGGCTAAGAACAAGTCGTACGTACAAGTTCAGGTCCCAAAAACGATTTGGTCGCCGCGTACGTAATTTTCGCATTGTACTGGGTTGTTCGTACTGGGTCGTTTGGACCATTGTACGATTCGGTCGGAAACAAGGGCTACGAATCGGATCTGGAAAAGCCAAATCAGTGTCGGAGGCCTTTCGAACGACATCGGAATCGGGCCCTTAGTGATAAAACTATACTGCACACAATTGATATTGTGTGGATATCAGGTTTCAGTGAATATTTATCATTTGCGCATCACCAAGAAAAAATGCCTTGTTTAGATATTAGAATCTGTTTACATCACACTTCAAAATTACAAAAAATGTGCTTCATTTTAGCTTTCCCAACAGCTGAATGTGTACACTTCATATACAGGTATTTACTTTTTGTTGTGTGTTATGAAAATTACATCCTACAGTCTTTCCTTTCAAGACTGTCACATAATTCACTTTAATTTCCTTTCTTTGACTACAAAGTGAGAGGAGTTTGTAAACACCAATCCTCAAGTTGACAATACATAAGCAGGTATTTATTAGAAGAGATAGCCTAAAATTTGACCTCTGTCATGGAAGCACAGGAAATGTGACAAGACAAATCCAGAATTTGAAGACATCTTTATTTATTGCTTGGACAGTCCACCAAACACCCGACCTACAGTTTGTGAAACACAGTCCAACATGAATAATAATAAGCTTCTTCTGACCTAAAGTCATTGAAAACATCAGAATAAGTCTAGTCACAAAACAATGAAACAACTCATAAATGAATAGCAAGAAGGACCCTGAAAAATAAACTCTTCCACTGGACTTATTTAAGAACAGCATGTCATCACAAGTCATCAGTGCACAATTTGCTGCATGCCATGTGAATGAGTAATATAAATACAATGAATATCATCAATGCTCCAAGAAACAAGATGGGGTTGAGGCCTCGTTTGACCTACACCAGGAAAACATAGTTCAGTACATTATAGCATTAGCATTTCAGTTGCAAAAGATTCATGATAACAAGTAAATATGATTCTGATCAGAAAATAGCTCCATCAAATCCTCCATCTGATGGTTACAATCATCACCAGTATCCCACTATTACATTCAAAATAGAGTCTACAACAGTTTCTGTCTCTTGCGTTTCAATTCTTTCAATGCCTTCATGTCATAATAGGTTTATGCTTTGATATCTTCCATTTCATAAAGATCATGTTTGCTCTTATTTATTGACGATGCTGGCACTTTCTTCTTACACCCACATATTAGTCCCATTTTTTATAAAAATTGCCTCAAACATTTTAAGCAAAAGAATTAAACCAATTACACAAATCAACAAAATTAATGGTATTAATATTGTATGCAACATACTCCCTTCTACACTGTCTAAATTCTCACCAACCTTTCCAAATCGCTTTCCAATCTCACTAAACTAGGAGCCGGCTGATTACCACAAGCTAAACTCCTTAAGATCTTTTGCCTCACTAGAAATATTAGTTATGACGGTTATATAAACAATGATAATCTTACTGTTATCAGAAATGATGGTACAGTACTGTTGTACCTTCAACACACAGCAGATAAAAGGAGGCCTTTGCCTGCACATGCCTGCACCAGGGACAAGAGGTGAACACATTCCGAAGAGTCTACAGCATACGCTTGAGATTTTTGCCGGTGGGGTAAAAGACATTAACTGAATTGCACATTTGACCTCTGAGAGTATTTGACGTAATAGGAACCTACACCTGATCTATGCCAACGCGTGTAGTGTCTTAGGGATTGTAGTCATAGGGTTGATCATCTGTGTATGGCACTATAGAGATATCATAGCATGAACTCTTTTTTTATTTGGGGTTGGGTTTCTTACTCCAAGGTCATTAGAATAACCATGTTACAATGATTTCCTTAAACTTTAAATAATGTTCATTTGTTTTATTGATTAAAATATATTTATCTAAGTAATTTATACCAATGCACTTTATATTAACCATGTTTTAAAATTAATTAAAAAAAATATTAATTGCTTTTTGATTAGTGTAAATTCAATGTCTTATATTGCAGTGGTTTTGAACAATACACGTACTACGAAGACAGTCATGGGATCCTGACCCTTCTGGGAAAAGAAGTCACCAGGAGAGGGGGGATGTAGCTCTTCAATATTATGGTTTAAATCTTTTATTAGTATTTTTGCAACAGGGTCCAATAATCATCCCACCTACATCCACTGACTGGTTGAGGGGCAGTGAAAGAGTAATAACCTGGGAGGGCAACCAAGAAGGATCAGGAGGGAGACTTTGAGAGGTGCAGGGCAGAGTCAGATTGGGAAGGCGGACTGTCGGGCACTGGCCGATGGGCCGGTCTCTAAGTGTCACCTGTGGGCTGTTTTATTTAAGCCCTGTTTACCTGGCCCACAAAGCCTTGAAATCTTTGGCAGCCCCCCAGCCAGGCAGCTGTATTTTAAGGCAGGATATCAGGGCAGGGACTTGTGTCACTAGGTCTGCCGTCGCAGACTTCAGCTTATCCTGGGGGGCTGCACAGACACCAAAAGCAGTGTTCCTTCTCCCCTGCCGGGGTGTCAACAGAGGCTGGGCGGGAAGAGTAAAGCAGCCTTGCTGAGAGGTTCAGTGTCAGGTGATAGCCGATTGCCCATCTACACCTCAGCCCCCATTGCCCCCACCTCCGAGGCTGGCCAAGAAGCTTTGTTCTTTGCTTCCTTCCACCTCTGCCAGGCTATAGCCCACGGCTATAATGAGCTGGGGAGCGGCCAGTGGGCTCTCTGGGGCCCAGTTATTCCTCTGGCTGTAGGGTAATTTTCACCTCATCCCCTTGGGTTCGACTCAGCCCAAAATCACTCTTTCCCCTGGTCCCTTCCCCACTGGATCATCACATCACAGTCAGGCCTTGGTGGATGGGGAGGGAGAGAGTATTCAGGGGCTTTACTGGGGGTCATGTCTTGTCATCTATGTAAGGTGGTGTGTGTGAGGGGGCTGTTTGCATAGGCCTACCTGTGAGGCTACCTTGACCAGAGCTGCCAACTTTGGAACTATGTTGGAATCCCGGCTGCAGCTCAACATCATGTGATTCTGGGCAAATCATTTCTTGGCCTGAGGCTGAAAAATAAAAAAATAAAATTTGATCTCTTCTAATGCAGCTGGTGCTCATTGAAATAGATCCAATGTCGATGGGACCAGTTCACACTATATAAAACTACCCATTTTTTTTTATAACCGCCCATTGTTCATGTTTTAAAACGTTGCAAACGCAGAGCATGATAATTAAAGACAAATCTTTATATATAAAACCTCATTCTTTTTTAACATGGCTATTCAGCCTGTTAATTTGACGATCCGTTGCGGTTCATTAAGGCAGCTTTAGAATTCAATATAAAGTGCTTTTGCCTTACTGAGTGCTCCTAGTCTTTATCCATGCTACTGGCTCTATAAGCTATAAAAAGTTAAAATTACCAAACATTCCAATATAAATATGCCCAATGAGACAAATTAATTGGCTTTTAATGAAAAGGCATGATCCGGAAATGTGGGCAACTTTTTTAGGAGTGCCTGGGCCTAATTGTGATCCCAATCCGACCCTGGTGCAGGGGGGATATGGGGAGGGGTTTTGAGTACATCAACAACCTGAGAGAAATGATTCACCACTTGTAAAATGAAAAAGAAGGGTGGGTGAGAAGGACAGTAGATCGTATGCTATTCCTGGTGGATATGTGGTTGGGTGAGTCAAGCAGAGGACAGTTCTCTAAATTTGCTTGAAAAGTACTGTGTGCATGGTCTTCATATCTCATCATATTGTGGTAGTGTATGCGTGACTACTACAGTCAATTTCTCCATCCATGCCCAATAGCCCCCACAGTTTATGCAGCCAGTCCAGTCTTATCGGGATTGCATCCGAGCCTCAGCAAAAAATTTAAAGTTGCTTGGCAGCACCAAGTGCTAACGCAATGGTGCTCCCCTTCACCGATTTTAAGGGGAGTGTCAGAGGGTTCAGTAGGCCCAGCAAGATGTAGCTGGGAAATCTAGGGAGGTCAGTGTCATACATTTCATCCACAGCTGCTAACACCTCTGACCAAAAGGAATTGATTTTGGGGCAGTGCCACAGAATGTGCTTAAGGGTGTCAGTCTGTCTGCAGCACCGCCAACAAGTACAGTCTCCGCCCACCTTCGACTGGGCGACCCTGGCTGGTGTATAGTACCAACAGTGTGCAATTTTGTGAAACAATTCTTTGCCGGAGGTACTTTTAGCAGTGTAGGATGTTACACCATTCTTTAGTGGTGAACATGTGCTCACATTCTTCCTCCCATCGACTCTCTGCTGCAGTTTTCGAGGGATTCTGTGGGTCATTGAGGAATGCATATATATTGTTATTGTTATGTTATGTTATGATATGTTATCTCATCTTCTATAGCGCACAGCTGCCCCAACAAATGGGCGTCCCGGCGCTTTGACTGGCAGAAGGAATACACATACAGAACAGAAGAAAAACCAGAGAGAAGTAGCAGCGGGGCAGTATATTAGGGTCCAGGGGGGGAAAGATAGGTTTTAATAGTCCTCCTGAACGTAAGCAAATCATCTAGGGCGCGAATGTGAGCTGGTAACGAGTTCCAAAGCCTAGCCGCTAGATAGCGGAAGGAACGCCCTCCCGCTCTGCAGCATTTGAACCGTGGAACTGTAGCCAGATTTTGACCCAATGACCTCAGAGAACGAGTGAGGACATAGGGGGTGAGAAGATGCTCTAGGATCTGGGGAGAGGACAGTTTAAGAATCTTGAAGGAAAGACATAGAGTCCTAAACTCAATCCTTTGAGCCATGGGCAGCCAATGGAGTTTCCGGATGGTTTCCTTCGCAGAACAGAACCTAGGTAGGCCCACCAGGGCTCTGTCCGCTGCATTCTGTACGCGCTGCATCCGTATAACTTCTGCCTGATTGGCCCCCAACAGGAGCGAACTTGCGTAATCAAGCCGCGAGTGTATGGTGGCCTGGATTATCAACTGTCTAGTGGGGGCGTCAAAGAATTTCAGGATTGGCCTGAGCCCACGCAAAATACCAAAGCATGTAGCAGCCACTTTTTTTGTGTGTCCGCAGAAACTGAGGGCGGGGTCTAACCAGACACCCAAGTTTTTAACCTCGGGTACCGGGATGGGAGCTGGACCCAGCTCTGGAGGCCACCACTGAGCGCCCCAGAGGTTGCTATGCTTACCAACAATAAGGACCTCCGTTTTCTTGGCATTGAGCTGTAAACAGCTAGCGGTCATCCAGCCAGCCACTGCTGTCAAACCCTCCCTGAACCTAGGGGCCTAAGAGTCGGAGTCCCCACTGAGTGCAACCGCCAGCTGCGTATCGTCAGCATACAAAACCATAGTCAGGTCCCACTGCTTGGCGACCGCAGCCAGCGGCTGCACACACAGATTGAACAACGTGCCGACTCCAGAGGCACTCCCTGCTCGATGGAATAGGGTTTAGACTCAAATGGAGGTGTAGCGACCCGAAATGAGCGGCCTGCTAGAAATGACCGAAACCATTCAAGTGCTAAATCAGAGATACCTGCTTCTCCCAGACGCTGCAGCAGTATCGCGTGTGAGACCGTGTCAAACGCGGCACTGAGGTTGAGTAACACCAGTGCCGCAGTTTGACCAGAGTCGAGCACGGAGCGTAGATGTTCTGTCATAGCAAGGAGAGCAGTCTCTGTGCTATGACCTGCCCGAAATCCATTCTGGGAGGAGTCCAGGATATTGGCAGTCTGAAGATGTTTAGTCAGGATTCCATTGGCATGAGCCTCCGCAACCTTCGCGGCCCATGGGAGAAGAGAAATTGGACGATAATTCTCCAGTTTGAGAGGGTCCAGCGCGGGTTTCTTCAAAATAGGAGTGACATAGGCTTGTTTCCACTTAGTTGGTACTGTCCCTGAAGAGAACGAAAGATTGATGAGTTGGAGCACGGGGGCAAGGCAGAGTGCAGCCGACTCTCTGAACTGCGCAGGTCTAAGCGGGTCGGCAGGAGACCCGGATTTTACTTTGGCCACCAGCCTATCAAACTCTACCTCTGAAATTCCAGGAAATGTGGATAAAACCACATCAGTAGTAGAATTAGGCCTCTGGTCCTCACTCTGAGGGATGGTACTAGGCCTCTGGTCCTCACTATGAGGGATGGTACTAGGGAAGGAGCGATAGATAGTATGCACCTTTTCCAAAAAAAAGGTAGCAAGCTCTTCACAGTCGGACACTGAGCATACCTCAGCTGCTGGGGCTCTTTTAGCAGTCAGGTCTTTGAGAACTTTAAAGATCAGCTTCGTGGCATTAGGACTGCGTTTGAACTCTTGGGAGTAGTAGGCCACACAAGCCCTACATATGGCTCTATGGTAAATTTTGGTTTTAGCTAGGTACTGCGTTTTTTTCTCGGCATCATATTGGAGAGAAATCGCTTATTGGAAGAGTGGGTAAGAAGCCATCTTTCAAAAGGTGTAAGGGGCCTACTGGCGTGGGAATGCACTGGAAATTGAGAGACCCAGGGGCGCATGGCTGTAAACTGCCAGTGCGCAGTGGGTGGGAGACCACAGGCAGGCTTAATCTGGGTAAATTCCATAAGGCTGTCTATATCAAAGAAGTCACCCACCCTCTTGCAATTAGCATCCTTCTACCGAGGGAACGTAGAGTCATGCAGTGCAGGGGGAAGTCTGAGTTCCCTATAATTGGTGGCTATGGTGAAATTCAAGTAGACAATTTCCAGGGTACTTGCACTCTGTCCCAGGCTCCCATTGTAGCCCGGAGCCCTGGTAAGACTTAACCCCCCACTGGTCGGTGTTGTTTCGGGAGCCATGAAGCCTTCCAAATATACCCGCCACTACTTGATCTATAAAGCACCAATGTTTTTCAGTGCAAGGCCTGGCCCACTCTACCATGTAGCGCAGCTGTGCTGCTTGACAACAGCATCATAAATTGGGAATACCCTGTACACTTTCCGGCTGTGACAGGTACAGCTGCTTCCGGGCCATGCATGCCTTCTTCCCATCCCAAAAGAAGTTATCAATAAGGCATTTAACTACGTAATTACTTGTTGGGGAGGTTGAAGTGGCAGGGTTTGCATGACTTAAAGAATTTTCGGCAACAGCATCATTTTAGCGCCTGCTACGTGCCCCGCCAGGAAAGACCACAACCTTTCCATTTAAGTAGATCATAATGCGAGGTTACCAAAATTTGCAGCATAATTGTGGTCAACTGTGCGCCCAGGCGTGAAGTGTATCTGTAAGCCCAAGTACCCTACTCCTTGTGAGGACCAGACAAACTGGATGTTATGCTGAAGTTGGGCTTCATCGCTCTTTGGCATAGTCAGATTTAGTGCAGATGATTTCTGTATATTTGTTTAAAATCCAGAGGCTAACCTGAAAGCAGCTGTCTCTCCCATCACAGGGAGCAGAGAGGTCGACAGGATCAGTAAAAAATTGTCAGTGTACAAAGTTGCCTTGTGGTCATTGCCTCCCATAAAAAAGGCCCGTAATGTCCTGATTGTTACATATCCATTCAGCAATGGGCTCCACATAAACGGTGAATAGTAAAGGAGACAAGGGCAGCCATGTCAGGTGCCGCTAGAAATACTGAATTTCCAAGATATGTGCCAGTTAACTCTCATCATCGCTTTTGGGGAGGCATAACTACACTGAATCCATCAACACAACCGTGGACCAAGGCCAAATCGAGTCAAAATCGAGCGGAGATATGGCCATTTTACTCAATCAAAGGCCTTCTCTCCATCTATAGATAGAGAGGGCCGAGATATGGGAGCACTGCATATTGTTTAACAAATGGTTAGGGGTGTCGCTACACCCTCTCTCAGGAATGAAACCAGTATGATCAGGATTCACTAAGCCTTGCATATAAGGAGCAAGATGCGCCAGAATGCCCGTAAAAATCTTGCCGTCTACATTAAGTAATGAAATAGGGCAGTAGGAGGAGCAGTGTACAGGGTCTTTGCCGGTCTTAGGGATTACCTTGTTCACAGCAAGTTGTTCTCCTCCAACATAGAAGGTTTATATACAAACATCCCTCAAGATGAGGCACTAGTGGTAATGACTATGGTACTGGAGAAAAGAGCAAGACCTCACCAGGTATTTACAGATTTTTTAGTAGCTTTAGCCCGGATTTGTCTAAAAAAATATTTTTTTTGCCTTTAAGGAAGATCTGCTTTTGCAAGTTAAGGGCGTGGCTATGGGCTGTTGTTTCGCCCCTGAAATAGCAAACCTTGTGATGGACTGCTTCAAGATTAAACATATTTTTCAAGAGATGACTCCCTTCAAAGCGCACATCATTAAATGGTGGGGTGCTTTATTCCTGCACCCAAGACTTGAGATTCGCCAAAACATCTAGCAATGATAACATCAATTTTTTAGATGTTTGGATAATGGTGAATGAAGGAAAACTTGAAGTCAGCTTATATACTAAGCAAACTGATCGGAACACCTTATTGGAACACACATCAGGGCACCCTAGAAACCTCAAGGAGAATTTACCATATGGCCAGGTCTTGAGAGTGCGTCGAAATTGTTCATACAAAAAAGATTATTTCAATAACGCAGAAATGCTGCAAGACAAACTATGCAAGAGAGGGTATCCAAAAAAGTTGGTTATAGGGGCACTGAAAAGGGCTTGGTTCACTCCACGTGAACATCTCCTTACACCGAAAATAAAAGAAGACTCTGAACAGTTGACGTGTGTGCTCACCTTCAATCCAAAAGCGAACAAGGTGAAACAAATTATTGCCCGTAATTGGCGATTGGTAGAACACTTGAACATTCCGAAACCTATGTTCGCATTTAGACGTGGCAAAAACGTAAGGAAATATCTTGTGAGAGCAGCACGTTGTTCACCTGCTAAAAAGGATCTGAGAAGCCTGTTGGGCCTTCCTTCAATAATAGTACATTACAGATGTAACAACTGTTCTGTATGCCCACAGACCTGCGACTTAAAGTCTGTGATGATTAACAACAAAAAACACACTCCACTAAGTTTCTCTAACTGCAACACCAAAAATGTGGTGTATTCTGTAATATGCCCTGCGGTAAAGCATACATTGGCCAGACAACACCGGCGATTAAAATGAGAATAATTCAACATAAGTCGCGCATACGTTGTAAAACAAAGGAAGCCCCATTAGTCCAGCGTTTTGAACAACACGGGCACAGTGAAAATGACCTATGTTGGTCAGTATTTTTAGTTGTGAAATCTGTTAACAAAACAATGCTTCAAATGAGCCTCAATCGCTTTGAAGCTTGGATGATTGAAAGGTATCACACAGCCATGGACGGTCTTAATGACCGATTTCATACACAGAGAGGGAGTATTGTGTATTCACAATGGTTCACTGTTGAGATGGTTCAAGACTATGCACCTACTGTTGTACTTTTTTTGCTCGGTTTTTAATCATCCTGTGTTATCAACCATAGTGTATTGTATTATGTACAGTTGTATGTCTTTGTACAAATTGATTGTTATTTTGTTTGTTTGAAGATTGGTCCCATTGTGTATGTGTGCCTTACTTTAATTTAGGTAATATATTTCTGTAGGATTAAAAGACTTAAGTGAGGGCAATTCAATGTACTTCTATACATGATTGAGTTGCATGGCATCCGTGAAGGTACCAGTGGTGCTAAAGGCATTGTATAAACGTGCCCGTGTGGGAGTTAGCAGTAACCTGAACCACTTATAGAAGTCTGAGATATAACCATCTTTTCTTGCCTAGGGGCCTTGCCTGATTGAAGGCATTGTATGGCCATTAGGACTTTATTGGGAGTAATGTATTTATCCAAGGTGGAGGCGTCTCCATGAGGGATGCGCGTCAACGGGACCTGAGATAAGTAGGAGTCAATGTTCCCGATGTCTAGTTTTTCAGCTGTATAAAGCGTGGCATAAAACTGTTTGAAAACCCTTGAAATAAGCTCATCCTGATGTTTAGTGGCGCAATCCGAATTCGCAAGTTCTCCCACCCTGTGTTGAACAGCCTGGGACCGAAGGTTGTGGGCCAGAAGGTGCCCGCTTTATTCCCACCAGTGTAATATTTCTCTGTTAGGTGCGAAGCAGGGCATGTTCTGCCCTCTCAATGTCCAGAGTCTTAAGTTGTTTGCAAACCAGCATAAGTTGGAGCTGAGTCGTGAATAAGCCAGTGTGCCTAAGGGATTCTTCCAGTTCCTTTATTTTGACCCCCAAGTGAGCTCGGGTGTCACGTCTGTCCTTATTGAGATGGGCTGCTACGGCTATAAACTGACCGTGTATCACCGTCTTTAGTGTATCCCACAGCAATGCTATAGGTGTATCTGGGGTGTCATTAGTAGCTAAAAAAGAGTTGATAGTGGTTGTTATATCATTGACTGTCTTCGCGTATGTGAGAAGCTTGCCAATAAGGCACCAGGCATGGGGGATGCTGTGCTAAGAAGGGTACAACTAAGGACGATTGGGAAATGGACTAAGAGGGCGGCTAGCCCAATGCCCACTGCCGTCGTTGCACTAGTAATTCGAGGGGTGTAAGAAATATGTCAATTCTTGCACAATGTCTGGTGCGGCACAGAAAAGAAGGTATAGTCTTGCGTAGTTGAGTGTTTATGAAGCCACATGTCCACTAATCCTACCTCAACCAACCACTGCTTGCACGCCACAGTAATGGCCCCAGTCAGTCGTACCTTCTGGGTGGATCTATCCAACTACTATGTTAAAGAATTCCCCCTATAATAGCGTCTGAGTCTGAGGGGTCAAGAATGCAGCCTATTGCATCTTTAATAAAAAACGTCTTGATGTTTGGTTGAGGCATATAAGTTTGCCAATGAGAAGGTGTGTCCCTTCAGTTCTACTGGAGCACTAAAAGCCTCCCTAGCAATTCAGTATGTGTTTGTATCACCTTTCCTGGGAAATGAGTAGCCAGGAGAATCCCCATCCCCACCCTCTTCCCATGACCCGATGAAGTACTGGTGGTCAAACCACCGGGAGCATAAATGTTTGCAGTCAGCTTTAAGCAGGTGGTTTTCCTGGATAAGGCAAATATCACACTTAGCATCTCTAAGAAAGGAAAGGAGTGCAAGGCGTTTCACTGGAGCATTGAGTCCCCGGATATTCAAGTTAAGTATTGTAATCATAGATACACAAGTGGAGATGAAGCTGCGCAAGCAGGGCAGGCCAGAAACCTCACGTGTACCCCCTGCAGATGTGTCTGTAGTGTATGGAGAAAAGCATAGGTTGTCAGGTGTGGGGAGGAGGGGGCAAAACATGAAACAGTTCAACAGGTGAGTTTCCCGCCCGGGAACATAACCAGAAACGTGGGGATCTAGGTCGTCGGCAGCAGTTCACATCGATTCTCCTGTGCGAAGTCATCAGGGAGCTTTGTCGCCAATTAGCAGCAACCGAAAAGGGAAAGCCAGTCCCCGAGCAATGCAGCTATGAACCATAGGAGCATGGAGTGTCGAAGAGGGAGACCCATTCCTGTTGGCCCACCGGCACACGGACGGCTGTTGAACGTTCAACCAGTCAATGTTGACTGGTTGTGATGCCCTATTGCTGTTGGCATAGTAATGCTGCTCTTTCCTTGCGGCTTTCAGTCTCCGAGGGTTTGCAACGCTCTTCACTGTTAAATGTGAATCATATTACAACTTTGTATTACGTTCTATTGAACTGTATAGGATTTAGTTCTGCTGCAAGTTTAAAATACATTCATTTACAGAAAGGCACTGGGGTAGCCAATATGTTCTTGTTTGTATTGCTCGACTTTTGCATTCTGAATTCTTGTCCCCCACACTACCTCCTTGAAAAGCCACAGAACGTTCGCCCTCACTGCCCTGAGAATCAAGTACAGAAAGAGCAGTATATCACCCTTTTTGCTGAGCCATAGGAGGAAGGACCTCAGGGGCAAACAATCTCAACCAGCACGATTGAGGACCAGTAGCCCGTGTGCCAAGTTGCCTCCCTGAACGGGGTCTGACAAAGTATCATAATGCCCAACGTAATAAGTTAGGAATATGATTAAAAAACAAAGTGTTGGTTCAGTAACGTACCTATTTAAACCAACACTGCGACTAGTGTAAGCAACCTCACACAGCAAGAGTACGCTCTGCCATATTTATATTGAAACTTGAGTGCCAGCTCTCCAACAAACGTAATTTGGAAACGATTCAGTCCTATTTATTTATTTTGAAAGTCTTATAGAGCGCGAACAAGATCCTTGCGGATATCATAGCGCTTTACATTAAATCAGGGTAATTATACAAACGGATAGATGCAGGTAAGTAACATATATATTAAAAAAACTTGTGCAAAAGGGAAGCAGTCAGATACAAACAAAAGTCCAATCAATCAAGTCACGGGCAGCTAAAGTGACTAGAGTGAATGAATGGACCCTATGCGCGGTATGTATTAATAGTAAGGGTATGATTGATCTGTGAGTTTCTTTGGTCTAAGATCAGGTGAATTTTGCCGTAAGAATAGCTTTTGCTTCCTTTTTGAACGATGCGGCAGAAGCAATCCGTCTGGTTTCTGGGGGAAGTATATTCCATATCCTGGGCGCCATCCCAGAGAAGGATCGTTTATATGTTTTCTTCCTGTTGAATCTTTGTGGTTTCAACAGCAGGTTTTCAGCACTTTTAGAGGATCTTGTCCCACCAGAGATCATCATCAGCTTCTGTGCTAGGTAGCTGGGAGTCTTGTGATGTATAGGCCTATGCGTCATGCACGCTATTTTTAGGTGAATTCTGGCTTCAAATGGTAGCCAATTTAGAGCTTTTAAGTCTGGGGAAATGTAGGAGCTTCTTTTCAAGCCAGTGATGAGTCTCGCTGCTGCTTTATTGAGGCTCTTAGGGTTGCTGTTGTAGCTTTTGGGAGGCCACACAGAGAGACACTTCCGTATTCCACTCAAGGGATAACTAGCACTTGTACTGCCTATCTTCCCTTATAAATGCTTTGGATGTGATCAAGTTGCTGCACTAACGCACGGGCAGTTTTTCCAATTTTAGTTTTTGCCCACATTCATATAAAATGCAAACAAAAACACTGAACTGATTTTTTACGAATCTGGCCATGTATTTCATAAAGTCCCCTGGAAGTCAACGGCTATGAAGCCCCCACCTTGAACCAGCCACTGGCACTCCATTCAACACAACACAACGCAATGTCGAGATCTGGTAACTGTAATTCCAACAAAAAAGATTAAAGTTCATATCGCCTGAACCTTTATGCTCTACTCCTCAGTGGCTGCTGCAATTATTCTGCAGTACGTACAGAACTGACTTGCGGCAGCCCTCGCTGACCACGCTGGTTACAGTAAAGGACTTGCTCAAAATCCCTACTGAAACACACGGTGTACAACAAACGTTAGAAGGGGCGGCTGTGCTGTGAGGATCAAAGGTAGCTGCCAGATGCCAGTGGAATGTGTCGCGACGACTGCTAACAACACCGAGCCTCCTCTTTGGATTTAGGCGCCTTGAGTTGCTTTCTAGCACTGGCCCCCATTGCAGAAACGTGGTCTCGTCTCTCCCTGCAGTCCATTAACGGAGGATACAGTGACACGCACCATGCTGCATCAGAAACAGGCAGAACTCTCGCGTCAGAACCCTCGTCACCGATGGGCGCGGCCAATCCGCCTTTTCCTGTCCGTAGAACGCCTCAGCCATTGAGAGCCCACCTAGTGGGCGGGTCAGTACAACCTCTTCCGGCGCTCAGGCTAGGCTGCCTCCCCTCCTTTTGTGAGTTATAGCAACTGTTGCCTTGTGAATCCCAGCGCCATAGTCACCGTAGTCCTGGCGACTGTTACCCATCAACAACTACTACTCCTCTCCTCCTCACCCTCCACCGCCACCTCCTCCTCCTCTGCATCTCCTCCACCACCCATAACAACAACAACAGCCACCAGCAACACCATCCACAGCCAAGGTGAATATATCTGTGTGTTTGTGCTCCCCACCCCCTTTGCACCCGAGGTCAGCCTCTTGCTGCCCGGGGTGCACTGCATCCTGCCGGTCGCTCTGTGTGTGTAATGTGTGTACGTGCGTGATGGGAGATGGGGATCACCATATATCCATGGGCAGCCTCAGGCTCCTTTCCTTCCGAGAAGCAAAAAGGACCCCAGTCCTCCCCGCTCTGAGGACATGGTGGATCCTGTCTCCCGTCGCTGCTCTGGGTATAAAGGAGGGGGCCTGCGCAACCTCATGTACATTTGAGGGGGTTTATATATTTCCATTTGCCTAGCTATTGAAAAATAAATATTTATCAGAGAGCCGCCTGGATGTATATGCATGAAGGGGGTGGTACTATATGCTGGGGGTGGGAATGAAAGAGGCATCAGTGTGGCCTGGTTCATTCTCTTATGTCTGTTTTGGCATAAATAAAGATTGTTTCAACTTTTTTGTGCACTGTCCATGGTCTGTTGTTTGGTGGTCATGATGGGACTGGGTTAGGGCTAATGTAGTGTGCCAAGAGGCTCCGCTTCGCTTTTCACTGGCTGTCAGTTTTTCTGTTGCTTTGGGAATGTATTTCCTTGCTCAGTGTGTCTGTATTATTTGTGCATTTCAGTCTCTCACCTCAGTCTCTTGCAAAATGTGCTTTTGTCTCGGTCGCTTTTGAATTGCACTCGCAGAGTGTGGGAATCCCCCCTCCCCCGTTTGACGTTGCAGTTGATACCAGTTCACCATGGCTGCAGGTGATGCTGCCTTGTGTGCACGTTGATTTGAAGGGGCGCTCTGTGTAAAGTGCTCTTAGCAAAACGGAGCTTTCGTTATTCACGTGTGCCACTGAGGCTTGAGCATCGGAGATCCAGCTGTTTACTTTGCAAAATTGTCTGTAGTGAAGACACCTTGCTCCAGTCATCTGTTTCGATTTCTCTTGGTGGATTTATTCGCCCCTTTCATAACCTGACATTGAAGTTCCTGGATTTATAAGCAGTGCCTGCTCTATGAACTTAAGACGTGTCACACCCTCTTTCGTTGTGCCGGTTGGTTAATCTGGGATCTGTCTAGCATATTCCATCCACACTTCTGATTGTTTGCCTTTTTGGGAAGCGGGGTACAGTTTTGTTGTCCCGCACAAATATTCACATCATCGCCAAACGTCTTATGTTGATTTGAAGTGGAATCGTTCTCCCAGGGAGCGATGGATACGTTGTATCCCTGCATATTTAGGTCTTCCGCACACGTCAAGAGCAGTTTCCACCTTGAGGGTATGTGTGTATTTTTAATGTTTGCTTCGTAAAAACTTGGCTGTTCGGACTGCAGCAGCATGTCGTATAGATGAAGGAGATACAGATACAGAGAGGCGTTAGTACTGCGTTGACTGCATGTGATGCAGTTCCTAGGTACCGCTTAGCCTCCTCGTGAAATGTGCAATAAGTCAAGAGTTGATTCGATCTTGATTTCCTCCAAAAAATAGCAGCTTAAGATGTATTGATTTATAACCAAAGGAAAGCTTCTAAAGTGTGTGGCATGGTATTCATTAATTTGTATGTTGCCAAGTGCATGTTAGGTTGGATCATTCGACCTTTAAAAGGACTACTTTTATTTGTTTACAAAAACAAATATCTATTTGGTGACACATTTTAATTTTTTAAACCTCTTATCACCTGTACAGGGCGGGGTGACGTCCCTGAAAATCACTCTCGTCCTGGTACATCATGCCCATACCAGGAACTTTTCCTAGATAAAAACAACTTTTTTAACCTTTCACTGTGGATAGAAGAAAAGCACAGTAAAAATGTCTGCTGTCAGTGAAGTTGTTTGTCACCCAATCTTGCTGCCTCCACACTCTGGCAACTGTTGCTCTGTTTTATGCTACTCGTGGATCCTATTTCCTGAGAATCCGTCTTAAGATCTCACAGTTTCTCTTTTGTGTTTTACCAGATTCATCTCCTTGAATTTGCGTATACATTCTTTAAACTACAGAAATAAGTCCTTATTAATTACGCCATGCTCTAGATATAAAATATAGGCCCGAGCCAGATGGAAATGGTAGGTCGGCAGACTAAAGAGAAGCAGGTCGCCTTCCATGTGTTCATTACAGTACCACAACCATACTTTGATATGTGATTAATGCCCTCATTTTATGTCTACAGTACACTGCTCCAGATGTGCTGCTTCTTGATAACACTATGTCCTGGTGGGCACACGCGCACATAGTAGAGCGTATATATGCCTCTGATGAAGCAGAACAATATTTTCTAAGTATTTTAATTTGTTTATAAACTCCGAGAAAGTTCAATTCTGCAGCCCTTCTCTCTCACCTGGAGATGGGCGCAGATGACAATGCGACAGAGGAGCCCTAAAATGCAGCTCTGCCTCCCTTTGACTTGTGGTCCATTTCCAACACATTTACGCCATCAGCACAAGTTTCTGGTGGTGTATCTGTTGTGCATTGTGACTTTAAATTCAATGATTACAGTGCTAAGATTTGTAAGGGAGGCTTATTGTTGTGGTGGTCCTTGGCGCATTATAGCTGCATGCTAATAGTTCCAGGCGGTAAATGTGAGTGTTCACTATCAATTTTCTAAGGAGCTTTTCAGTAGATAATAGACACCAATTGTTTGATATCTTTATAGTGTTTTACAGTCTCCCGTGCTATCAGTATGCTTTATTAACTGTGTGCATTGTATTTATATGATTAAGTCTGGCACGATCATCATTGTGCATACCTCTGTAGGATGAAAAGATGAGCCGGGCCTTTCCATTAGTTGAAGCAACAACTTCCTTCACAGTGGACTGAATCTTCCTGGAGTTCAAGTCCACGAATTCAGCTGCTGCTGATGTGCAGACTGGGTATTTAGCATAAGGGCACTGAAGTTTGTCTCACTTGTTCACTGTGGATTGCTGACTATTCTCGGCTGCCGGTCAGTGACGTCACACAGGAAAGATAATTCCACTTTCCGTTCTGGAAGCACGTTTTTTTATGTTCAGCAGGTGGGAGTTAGCATTTCGCATCACTTTAGGTGGAGGTTTCTGGAACGGTTGCCAGCTGTGCTTGCTTGTTAGTTTCCAAGTGTGCTTCAGAGGGTGTCGGGACTGTTAAACTCTACCCTAGCAATAAGCAGTTAGTGGTTGCATTGTTATTTATGTATATGGTTCTGCAAATAATCCATCTTTCAGATAATCTATGGATGTAGGTGCCGCACGTTCGCTCTTGTTCTGATGCTCTTGTGGGTTAAATGTCTGGACATGCTAGTCTTTTGTGGTTTTGCCAGCATACCTAGAGACTGCTCTGCGTTTGTGCCTGCTTTAGTGGGCCTACGCGTTTGACAATATGGTTGGACCTTTGTGGTTGATACTCCCTTAAGTAGTTGCATGTCTTATCACGCAATTTACTTAATCATACTTATTGGGTTATTAGAATCAAAGACAATATGGGTTCCTTTAAAAAAAACAATTTCAGTTGCCTGTTTGGTGGTACTTCCCCAAGCACACATTTTTATAATCTAGTTCAATTCTTTTTGGCTACGTACCTTCACAGCTGCACATACAATTGTTTTGGGTGCAGTCTATTTTTCAATACACTTCTCACATAAAATGTGTTTTATAAAGACACTTTCAAATATGCACTCACTATCACTGTTCGTTAAACTTCAAGACACAATTCGATGGAAGCTCCCAGTCAGTAAGGTACAAATATAGCCACTTCCTGTTTCTCTTCATAACAATAGAGCCATGGGTCTCCACTAAAGCTTTTTGAGCTGCCTCTTTCATGCATACGTCACGTTTCAGCTACTTCTTGGATGCGCCTAGTTTAGCAGTGCGTTTACAGGCATTGACAACAACGTGCTGTTTTCCATATTTGTGTTTCTTGTAATCACCCAGGTGTTGGGCGAGATGGAAGCTAATTAGAATACCATTATACAACAGAGTAATCGCCTTATTTTCGCGCCAGTGTAACGAGGAATATCATGCTTTGTGCGTAAGGAAATTATAGCTGTTGTTGGTTTTGTGTGTCTGAAATGTTCCGTAATTCCATGCATTAGGTGTCGAGATGCTGTTTAATGTATGCGCCGCTGGCAGCGCAGCCACACGTGCTAAATGTTTCTTCTGTTAACGTTTTGTACTCTGCCATATGCTATTGATTTGCAATATCGTTCTGTCATTCCATGCAGTAAAAATATCTCCCTTTGTTGTATTTATTACGAAGAGCTGCAACCCGTGTGTTTTTGTTTGCAGACGGCAGACCGGAAAGGTTTATCAACATGAGGAGCTGGCAGGTGGAATGTAAACGAGGTATACATAGGCTTTTAAAGAATGTTGGATTTTTTTGAGAAAAAAAACATAAAATGAGTTCGATTTGTTTGTTCATTCTGCGCATATTTGGAACTTGCCATGTGTTGGGCTGCATTTGTTTGGAAAAAGCCATCTTTGAACATGTTTTGGATGACAGCGTTGCTTCTGTGTGCCCACACCAGCCAATAGTCAGTTGTGAATGAACCTCACTTGTGTCGATAAAGGCAATAACATTTTTTGATATAGCGTGTTTTGTGTGAAAAAGTTTGCCTACTTCCTCCTCGAGATAGTCTTAATATGTAAAGTTGTATATGTTCCTTAACTTCCTCTGGCTGTTGGCTGCTATGGGTGCATTATTTTAATTCTTTAGTGTTCACAGGTGCACCGTGTTCCTGTATTTCAGGAATCCGAGATTAAGTGGAGAGACGGCGATTTGACTAAACCCAGTTTGTTCAGGGCAGATGGCTGCCTTAAACAGGTGTCACTTTCATTTCCAGGGCATTGTGTTGGGACTTTCAGAGGCCCACAAAAGGACTCTACAAAGCAGGTGGCGTCCTCCCCTTTTGTCATTACCAGGAGCCACCGTCGGTGCTAATTATTTTCCCAGGGACTGAATTCATTTCATTAAGTTTCACGGTTTTATCAGATTTAGTCTTCATGACGTTCCACACTGTAACATCTGCGCATTATAATCTGATCGTCAGTATATTTGTAATGTGCAGTTCTGAAAATCTGATATTTCCGGGGTTGTCCCTGGAGCAAAAACGGGATCATCTAAAAAGAGCTGACCAAGGCATGAAGCTTCTAGACAACATATAAAGGCCACTTGAAAAAGAAAGTGCCTGTCCCTACAAAACCTCTTCGCTGTCAGCTGTGCTTTATTTGGTTGTCAAATACATGCGGGCCCAGAGAAAATAGATCTGGTCTCTCAGTCAGGATTACAAGCTAATTCAAAAACATCTGCCCTTCTGACCACTTGTCGCTATACGCATTGGAAAAAATACACACAACGGCACAGCATTTGGAATGCGTGAGTGAAGGCAGACCCAATATGAATTAATGGTCTTAAACTAGTAAAACTATTCCTGGGTGAGTTGGTAAAACATTAAAGCAGCAGGATTTAGTAAACAGGTGTTGGTCAAAGTGGTCCGCCTGCTGCTTCTTGGCAGGTTAATGCACTGGTCCTAAAAAAGATTTGGAAGAAAAACCATTAACTGCTTTCACATTCATGTCACGATTTGGATAACACATAAAGCTTGACATCTTTTCTGTAGTTTCTTATGTATTTGCTGTATTCCTCACGCTTAAGTAAAAAAAAAGAACTATAAAGACCAGATAGCGTTTGTGTGGATCTCGACCAAAAATGGAAAACAATGAAAAAGAGAAAAATTATGATGACTCACAACCTAAAAAGTTACTATTGGTCATTGCCATGAAACCATCTACACTGAACAGTTGATCCAAACGATGTGTATTAACTGCAACTTTAACCCCCATAGCAAGTTAAACACTGGCCTGTGCCACAGGTATTCGTTTATGAAACGTCCATGTGCCTTAAGCATCAATGAAGAGTAATATCTCCACAAGTTTCGGTTTTGTCTGACTTCATGTCCTTCCTGAAAACGCTTTGAGTTAAACGTGTTTAAATGTTTTTGAAGCTCATGTGCTTTAGTTTACTGAAATGTGCCATGTGTGTATTGTTTAAGTTTTGCTTTCTTGAGTCGGTCAGTGATGTGATCCTCCATAGTATGACCATCTTTGTATTCTTTAAAGCAGGTATAAGCTGGACCTGGTGATTTGTCTCTATTTTCTCCAATATTACACACAGAACGTATAGGACTTTCCCTGAGGTAATCTTATGTATTCTAACTTGGTATGGCCAAGACAACAGGCTATGTGAAAGGGGAGTTCATTTTTCCTTACCCTTGAAGTGGCCACACAGTGAATTATGTCACTGTGCATCTCAGAAACCAAGCAGACTTCAGCAACATTACAGAAAATGTGTTGTTTTTGATTGTTAGTGATGCAAGACCGGGTGAAGAGAACTGTTTCTTTTTTCTATACTGGACGTCAAGGTAGCCAGATCCATTTGAATAGAGTCATTTACTACTATTACTAAATTAAGGTTGTATATTTCAAAGCCATATAGGTGCATTTTATTGTTATGCTCTTTGCTTTTAGTTCACTAACTCAAAAAATCAGTTTAAATTGCTTGTGAACTTAGTTTGTTATTATGAAAGCGGTTCTTCTGGCCAGCATTTATTAACATGTCTTTTGGTGAAACCCCAGCCCAAATCTCAATGGGTACTTTTCTCTGGTCAGATGAGTTTTTTCATGTTGTGTAGTTACCTAGGAGAAATTTAAAGGGAACAAGTCTGCCTCATACTATCCTTCTGGCAACACTTGATCTGCAGAGAAACATTTGTTTCGTTCTTAGTGCTGACCACTTTCCTGCTTTTTACACTTCATCATCAGTAGATTGTGCCAGACGTTGTATAGGTGGAATAAACAGCTTCTTGGTTTTTCACACTTGGTAGGGTTATGGTGTTAAGTAAGAGACCACTGATCTTTGCTGCTGAAGGCGCTAGTGTCTCAGTAAATCATCATACAACTTCTTTCCATTTATAACAGCATTGTGCTAGTCTCTCACAACATGGTCAAGGCCCTGTCTTCACTTTGGAGTGCCATTTTGGAGCAAGGATACTATTTAGAGATACATTTTGTTAAATCATTGTATTTGAATAAAGGAGCTTGAAGCTAATTTCAGAAGATTTGAAAATAATTATAAATTATATTCTAACATTTTGAATGAGCTAAGCAAGCAGCAACTTCTATAGGGAAGGATTGCAGTGTACGGGCACCCATTCTTAAGTGGGAGTTCCAGGTACCTGCTCAAATCTGGGATCAAATTCGACAGGAATGGAGAGATCTGTGTAGCAGGTGTCCTTGTGGGTAACATAAAGGAAGAGCCAGTGGGGTTGAGGGACTAAAGCTTAGCATACCACTTACAGTTCTGTGTAGCTTTAGTCTATTTATCAAATCTCTGTGGATTACATAACACTAGTACTTGGCAATATCTAAGCACATTGATGGAATCTATTATCTCCCTGTTGTAGTATGGTATTATGATTGGAGATTTATATAAAAATAAATTCCACAAGTGTCCAATTTCCCATATAAGACGCCCCTCTGTAAAGAAAGCGGGTAAGGACCCCATGTAAATTATCTATATTCATCATAAGAAACCTGGTGAGCAGAAACTCTGCTTTCTGTCAAACTATTAGACAGCAGTTGCACAGTATAAGAGATACAATCTTGAAGGACATTCAAAGATGGCTAGCTCTTAGCATATTTTCTCTAATGATCTTGTTCGATTATAGAGCAAAACACCATTGAACTCCTATATAGGAACTTTTTCAAGAGATGTGAGTATGGTACATGGGCATTTTTGTTATAATTGATGATACACTGTTTGGCAGTTAAACAAAGGAATTTTTCATTGCTATTTCTGGATGGATAGATAGATTGGCCAAAATCTAAACTGTTTTGGAAGACGTGCCTAACCTCAGTGTAATTATTTCTTTCACAAAATTGACTTTACTTTCTAGACACCCCTCGTCCCCTCCAAAATGCAGACTTTGAGTGATGGGGTTAAGAATTTGGATGATTATGTTAACTAAACTGCAAATGTTTTTCTGGTAATTTGGAAATAATACCTCAAGTCTTTTATGCATTGACCCACATCTTTTGGACTGGTTCAATTCTGGGTTGGTAGTTCCTTTTATATTCTGGCTGGGCAAACCATGCCTGGTAAGCTATAGCATTATCAAGAACAAAGGTCCTAAGCTTATCAGATAATTACGTACATAATGTGCACCGCGGACGAAGTTAGACTCATTGTGATCCCATCGAGGATTGATGTGAAACGGACTGTGCACTGCTGCAGCCGCCAATCCCGCCCTTCACTGCTAGTTTACATCTATAGCTGGCTCCCACCCCATACCTCACAGGCCACTAATACCAGAAACAAGAACGCCAACCTGATTTCCCCAACAAGCCTCACTCGGCTCCGCGTTCACGGCTCAAGGTGACGCGCTTTCAATTCCCCGAGGCATCAATGCAATTGCCAGTTTCACCAACTCGAATCGTGATCTGGCTTTTAATGATTCAGGCAATAGCATAATAACTAGTCCTGAAGATGATCCCAGTTAACAATTGGAGCTAGGGATCGAAACGTCACGTCGACTGTTTTAACAGTACTGCATTTTTCAAATTGTATATATTCATTGCAGTATATGTTGGTTCGTGCTTGCACAAGATTGCATTGTATTGTAAGCCGCCTCTTGCTCCATTTCTTTTGCCTGTTAAACCCTTTCTTATTTTTCCCTGTATTGTTCGTTCTCTCCCACTTGGTACAGGCTTGTGCCCAGTTTCTTGATTCATGTTGTGTCTCACGTATCCTTAAATTTTGAAAACAAATATTTCCTTGTCCGGCTGGACATTGAAAAAAGAGCCATAGTTCTGATTACAGTCTATGTTTGCTATGTACGTAATTATCTGATAAGCTTAGGTCCTTTGTTCTTGATAAAGTTACTAATCCCCCGAGGTCCGTAGCTACCTAGACGGGTTCCCTTGTTGACTATACTAATATGGTAAGCTATAGCAGCCACGGCACATGACCTGCACTTAATAATGCTCTGTGAAGTATGGGACAAGAAGCTGCACAGTCAGTCAGCTTCTTAATTCCAAGTTTCCGAAAGAAGAATTTTGGGTTGCTCTTTGTAAAGCAAACTATGTAATGGGTATGTTAGGATTCTCAGTCGGGAGTTATCTTTCCAAGTGCTCTCAGTTATTTGCTTTCAATGCTCTGGTACAACAGATGGAGTTGAGGTGGTCAACTCTTCACAGGACTTCTGTGGCTCTAAACTACACCCAGCAGCAGAACATCTTTAGTCTCCAGTCCAGTAAGTGAACTGGGTTAAACCTGGTAGACAAATTATCCGAACCCCTTAAGTAGCCAAGTAACTGAATTCGGAAATTGGTTTCCTACTTTAGTATTCAGTTGCTTTTATTTACTCTATTCTTCGTTTGACACATCGTTCCAACCACGTTTCTTTGTCTTTCTTGCATGCATGTAGCTTAGAGAATCTCTCTGTGGGAGCCCTGGCACAAGGGCACCGTCTTTGAATGAGTCAGAGAGGACGTTCCATAGGACCGAAACGTCCTTTAATTTTGAAGTTCGACATTTCAAAGCCATTTCAAAATGGAGCAGTAATGCCCTGAATCCAAATGCCAGCTTGCATTTTTACGTGATCGCCTGGCATCTAGAGACAAACTAATTCCGAAAGAAGGCAAATATAAATTGCTTTACTTTCTTTCTATAGGGTCCATTGCCTCCAAAGTAAAGGCTAAGAAGCATATTAGTAGGGCTATTGGAACTATGCAGCATGGGAATAACAAATTATTTTGCAAGAAGAATTAAATTATGCTGCATAAATCTGACATGTGTGATAGTATTACTGCGTTATTTTGTTGTTTTTACACATGTGAACACTATCTGGTCAAAGGTTCCACACACTAACTCCAATCTGACATCCAGATAAAGCAATAAGCAACAGAAAGATGACCATTCAAACTTTTAGAAGGGCCTTTCACTGTCCAGCAACACATATTGCTGCATTTTTGGCAAATGTTGTTCCGTTTGAGCCAGAAACTTTTTTTTCTTCTGTTAAACAGATTATATAGCAGATGATGGATTATGTGGCAAATCCCTAATTATGCGTGCATCCACAAAACTACATGATTCCAGTGTCCATGCCTATTAGACACCAAGTCTGTATCAGCAATCTGACTGCCCATTACGGTGACGACACTTTCAGGCTGTTCATGTGAGAAGTTTGAAGACCGTCGATAATTGTTTGAAATAACTTCACCTTCTCAATAAAGGCTTTTCATGAAATTCCCTATAGCACAACAGAGTGAAGCATGTATATGGTAGACACGAACTGGGAGACCCCTAGGGGTGGTGGGTGCTTTAAAACGTTGTCAATCAATCAATCAGCTTTTATTGTGTGTATTATTAAAAGAGTCTTCCTTTTTCAAAGTGCCCTGAGATGGTGAAGTGCTGTGCAAAGTCGTGCATTAAAAAAAAAAACACTGCATTGGAAAAACATATATTTATCACCTGCCAATTAGCTGACATTTGGACAGCTGTGTCAGGATCAATAAGCCATTGTTTGCCATTTCTGGACTTCTACATAGCCTGCTGTTTTCCTTTTAACCCAATGTACAATAGACATTTTTGTGTAACTTAATAATTAACTGTTCTAAGCCAAATGTACCTGCTCTCTTATGCAGTGCAAACAGCACCTTAACGTGCACATGCAGTGAGCTGCCATCAAAGTCCACCTGTGATTCCCGCGGCTCGGAACACTAAGTGTGCTAGCCCTAATCCTGTATCACAGTTCAGTCACTACCTGCGAGCAGGTTTCCTTGCTCATTACTTCAAATGCTATAATAAACACGCTTTCAGCAGGCTTCGCCGCGCTCGGTCTGATTGCACGAGCTCCGTGCAGGAGAACCGAGGTTTTAGAACCCTGCTTGGCTCTTAAGGGTTTTCATTACATTTGTGCTGTTCTACAGAGACACCCTGATTCGTATCCCAAGCGAATAGCTGCTAGTGTGTTAACCAGGAGAAAGTAGTTCAATTTCTCAATCTGCTCTGTTACAGAAAATGGGATATTTCTGCTCTAATGAGGCATGTTTCGGTCAAGCCGATGTTGTTTGCCACATGTCGTCTTTCTCTGTTTTTCACCTTCCATTTCTTTCACTCCAGTGCGCGTGTCTAGGGCTACATCTGCATGTATGTGTTTTTCTTTTTACCCAATGTAACCGACAAGTGAAAGTGTAACAGCTGCAAAATACTGTACGTTTCCTCTTGGAGGATTATCAAAAGTTAGTCTTTCCAGGAAGTTATTCCACCCATACCGTCTTTGAAAAGTCTAGTTTAATTTAAATGCCTATTTTATATAGTGTGAATGTAGTCTTGATAGACTACAAATTGCTTTACAGGTGGAATACACATTTTGACAATTTTATTGCGGGATTATTTAAACATGCCACGGAGATATCATTTTCAAAGTCATAGGAATGAAAACTACATAAAGCTAAAGGCATGGGCAACGGGCAGAAAACCACAGACATAGCCAGGGCACAGTCTGCATGGAAAAGTGAGAAATACACCACAGTCTCAGAGGAGAGAACGCCTTATGCTGATAGAAAGTGAATTGTGCTGCAGTTTGTCACGTTGTGTGTTCTGGTATCCTATAATAAGTTGGGCAGTAAAGAAAAACTGATATTCAGGGTATGGTGTCCAGAAAGAGATGGGACTGGAGCAGTGTAGTAATTTCGGGCAAGAGAGAAAAGTCGAATGGTAAAGTGTGTTGGGGGGGGGGGGTTAATGGGGGCGTCAGACTTAGCTTACAAAAAAGTATGTAAGGCTGCTGAGGTGTTTCATGAGAAGACTGTTCTTCTCTGTGTTTATGAGGATTTAAATAAAGGGTCTAGCCTGATATCTCCTCGAATCTCGTTGAATGCAGATCTAAGTCCAGATCCGAGGATGGTCAAAACACAGTGCACGTCGCCACTTATAATTTTCACTTTGTTTTTTAGGTGGTGTAGTGTGTTCATATTGATGTCTTTAAAATGAATACTCGCTGATTTGAATGTTGAGGCTGGACTGTTCCCACGAGGAGCAGGGTCAAGACTGATTTGAATATGGCTGGGTACAAACTGAGGTGGCACGGTGGTGAGAAACAATGGATTGGAATACTTCCCAATTGATTGCCAGTGGCTGAGATTAATTCAAGCATTCCATCCGTCACCTTGTTGTTTTGGTATTTTAATGGATTTGAGCAGTACTAGTGGGTAGATTATGATTTTTACCATGCATTGATCTGCAGTTGCACATTTAATTTACTGTCTAGATGGAATCTCCTGGTTTCCCTCTGTGCACAATATCAGTATAAAGTGCAGCAGTCTGAAAATGATCTTGTCAAGAGATAACTGTGCTACTAATGGTGTTAAGGGTTATAATGAAAAACTGGTTTCAGACACCCCAAAGGATATGTTAGCCTTTAGACCAGCTAGCTCACAGTGCCACTATAAGCCCCACAACCTTACCAAGAAGTGAATAGTTTCTGGCAACTATCGAACATGACAACCCGGACCCTTCAGGGATCATGGACTCAGTACAGTACTTTTCGCTCAGTCACTCATGCTCATTTCTACTCCCAGAAATATACAGAATAGATGAAGGGGTGTTCTCAATAAGCATTTATTGAACCAGCATCATTCTAGTATAAAATACGTGTGCTGCGACAACCATTAGGCAGAAACAGATACAAATGATTACAAGCACCAGCAGAGTAAGTAAAATGTAGTATTCTACCATGGTGCTAAAACAGTAAATATATGCAGGCATATAGATACATGGCAGTAATCATGCGTACTCCTAAGATGCTAACCCTATTTAAGTGTACCTAGCATGTATGTAGGTGTAAAGCCAAGACTCCCCCTAGGAAGGAGCCAACCCCATTACCTGATGGGATAGGATGAAGGACCCTGTCTTGGTCTCAAGTAGGCAATGTAAGAGGAGAAGCGTGGCTCAGTGGTTAGAGGCGGCATACCCGGAAGCTGAGATCGGCCGTGGACCAGGGTTCGATTCCCCGCCTCGGCGGGTATCGGGCTCAAAATTCCACAGACTCGACAATTCTCGCTCCGGTGCCTACTCGACTCACGGGGTCACACTCTGCGACTCTGGGCAATAGCTTGCTTAATCTCCACTACGGCCCCTCGCGGCGGGATGCCTGGCTTTCACCTTGTGGACACCCTGCCAGGGTATCTCACAGGGGAATACCAGGACGGGTTCCCTAAGCAAGCGCTTAGATACCGTGTCGGTGATTTGCGCTATATAAATACGTGTACATTTACTTTTACATTTAAATGGGATGGCGGCACACCTTATGTACAAATTCAACAAGGTTCTATTTGAATGCGATTGTAATCGTAGCTTTGGGTGCCAAGGAAATTACTACTCTGGTTACTGTTATAAAATTGTCTTTTGAAGGAGAATTCATCTCCACTGGAGTGCCATTGGAAGCAGTGCAGGTAGTTCCTACACTCCCTTCGTTACTTTATTGCTCTCAAGTAGGACACCCAGCATGGGATGTCAGACCACTGAGTGCTGGAGTTTCTGATTACTGGAATCTCCACGTCTTGTGTCAGCATGGAAGCTTCTCCTCCTCTGGTTTGCCCAGTGAAGATGTGGTGCTTTTATACCCAAAAGGAACCCTCAGGTGTCCTACCTAGATGTGAAATGGTACTTGGGGGTCTGTCGTCCAAGGATGAGGATTGCGGTGACTTTTGTACAGTTATTATACAGAAAATGGTAATCCTGCTGTGATACTAAGAATCCTCATGCATATTAAATGAGGCTAGTTTTCGAAGAAAACCACACATTTATTCAGCGCCTAACTAGGCAAAAGGCCAGCACCAAAGCCGTTATTTAGGCCAAGGTAGGACAAATGTAGGTAAAAGGTCATGCAACTACCTAGCCCTATATTGGGGTACATTGGGCCTCATAATAGTGAACATTGGAGTCTCTACTCTGTGACAATTATGGAAGTGTGATTGGAAATTAAATAGATGGTTTAATTAACTACATTCGATTAGTTTGGAGGATTGAAGGACACCTACTGCTCTTAATTTTGGAAGGAATGGGAGCCAAAATATAGGACAATAATTTCTTATACCTTTCAGGGTCAACTTTGATACTCTGCATGAAAGGGTTTTTTTGAGGGCAGATTGGAGGTGTTTAAAGGTAGATTGGGAGAGCCCTGCCAGAAAGGCATTGTCAAAGTTTAGCAGAGAGAGAATCAATGCATGGGCTGCAGGTTTTAGAAGACTTGGAAGTAATACCATGGTAATTTTTCTAGAATCAAGAGTTGAAAGTTCCCTGCTTTAACAACTTTTATGATGTGAATACATAGATAAAACGGATACAGAATACTTCTGAGGGAAGACGCAGATGGAGAGAGTGAAATATAAAATGTATCAATGCTTAGATGTTTCAGAAGATCAGGATTGAAGGGATTTTTTTTAGGGCAAGTAAAGACTAAATGATCTCCTTATAGGGTTGAGGGTGGGGAATTATTATTACAATCAAGTGCAAATATTCAAAGGAATTGTTCTTAGAGTTAGTATGTCTGAGAGTATTTAAGTTTTCAGGTAAATCTACGTCATCTCCATATTGGTAAATAGACACACCAGTTCATCAATACATTTTAGCGAGAGGATCAAAATGCAATTTAAAGGATGTTGGGGCAAGAATAGATCCTTTGCGTACTCAATAAATGATTGGAACCAGTTTAGCGATAAAGACAATTTGAGCACAGTTGCAGAGGAAGGAGGAGAATAAGTTGGAGACATGATATTTCAATCTAAAGAGGTATACTCTAAGTAAAGCAATTGACTGTGATCAGCGATGTCAAAAGCAGCAGTGAGTTCAAGCGAATGAGAAGACAGGAATCCCAACACCAAGCATCCTGATACTGTAAATTATGTTTTGTGAGGTGGTTTTCATTCCATGACACACTCTGAACCAGGACTGGTGAACTATGAGTAATTGTTCGCCGATAATGTACTCGGGTAGGTGAAGGGAGACACATTTGTGTATGATTTTGCCCCTTGAGGGTAGGCTAAAGATGGGATTTCTGGAAGATTAGGATCCGGTTGGCCTTCTAGAGTAGGAGGGATTTGTCTACATTTTAAATACTTTTGAAAGAATCTTTCACTGAGGGAAGTGTTTATGGTTTTGCATTAGGCTCGCAATAACCCCACTTTACAATTAGAAAATACAAAAGTGAGGCGACCTTTTGGGAAGAAGATGAAAATTAAAGATGCAAAAAAGAAACAAGATTGCATGCTTATCTGTAGTTTTTGCCCTGTAAAATGACTCATTGTAGTGTGTGTTAATAATGAGTACTGCCCTCCAGATCTGATCTAGAAATTGGTGTACCAATTCAATGAAAAGTGCGTAGGTTTCAAAACTGCATTGTCTAGTGTTTCTTAGTAATGTTTCAGGCATGTTTAGACATGCTTACTTTTTGGTATTATATGTCCAGGAAGAGATGGTGCCAGTAAGATGAATATATAGCTGTGCGTTTTATTCTTATCGAAGGAATGAATAAACAAGCCAGGACACCGCATACCTGTACCAGCGCTAGGTGCACTGATCCATGTTTTGCATGACAGGCCAAGCATAAGTCTTTGTGTCAGTGTATGCCTGGACCATAGTAGCACTGCTCGTGTGCTGTTTTGGTTGAAATGTAGCTTAGAGTATAAATCTTCCTTGCTGGCGACCCATCACGTGTTTAAATTCACTCCATTGAATCAGAAATTAGAATCTTTGTCTCGGATTGACACATTTCACCTTTATATCAACTTCTTATTCTCCATTTTATTTTTGGTGCCATCAATAGTGTCTTCACTTTTTGTGTTTTGTATGGGAAATGTATCGTTCTTTTACCCTTATGTAGCCGCGTGGTGTTGCCGACTCAGTTGTGGCTCTTTTCCTCTGGAGTGAGCCTCAGAATGGATTCGGAATTCTGATTTATAGCTAGAGGGTCGTGGAGGCCCTTTTCTAAAGGTGGAAGAAACTTTCTTTGCAAGCCTGCAGTCAAAACTGAATACAAGTTTGTTTCTTCCTTAGGAATGTCATACAACTACAGCAGCTGTGAGTTTAAAAACAAGCATTGGCATAGCCGATAGGTCTCGCCTATGGGACCTTATAAGTGTTTTGCCAGACCTATTGGCTTTGCCAATGTGTTTAGGCTATGTTGTAAAGCAGTGTACCTGCTGTGCAGCATGTTGAAAAGTTATCAAAAAGTTATAGGCATTTTTGTTACCTTATATGGCCATCATGTGAATGATGTCACAATAAATCTAAGATCCATGGCAGACATAATCAAACATTGTTGGCGATTGCTGGAAATGTAGTGCTAGTATTAGGTAAAGAGAACTGTTTTCTCTTTCCTAGCAGGGTGAAAAGAGACACCAACCTGTTTTTTAAAAATATAGTCTGGTACTTGTAGTTTGGTTTTTACTCCTAAAAGCAAATTTACCAAACACTGTACCAGGATCCAAAGAAAATAAGACTGACCGAGCTACTAATGCACGACGTAAGGAAATTGTAATATATTTAAACACGTTAAATAGACACACGTTCACATAAGGAGTTTAGCACCAAATCAAGGAGCGAATAACAGCTGTGACTGTTAACAGTTTTCCTGCAAAGCAGAACCTTCATTTGAAATTCAACAATTTTAAGTAAAAATTCCAAATAGTCATAGCCTAAAGCCATTTCTGCTGTGAAACATCCACATAACCGGAGCAGTAGCTGCGGCTGCTGAGATTAGATGCAGTCACCCTCTAAGGAAGCAGCATTCCCGGGTTAGGGGCCGGGGGGCTCCCAGCTGACCCCTCACCCGAGTCCCTGTGCCTTCAAGGCAAGGTCATTTATGTTAAAGAGTCCACTGCTAAGCATATGAGGGCGTTTCACCCCATACTTACAATCTTAACCAGCATTGGCAAAGCCTATAGGTCTGGTTTGGATTTGTTATAACCCACAAATAAGTCTGACTTGGAATTTTGGAGAACCATTCACTTTGCCAAAGCTTTTTCGCAGAAGCATGGCAGCAGGATAAGAAGGGACTAGTAGACACAGTAACCAGTGTAGCTATAGGGAAGACCTGGTTGCAGGTGGAATTCATCTTATGGGACGTGCCAGCCTGTCCCGGGAGAGGGGAGAAGAGCAGAGCAGGGCAGGTCCAGAGCACATTCCAGTGGGAAAGGTGCTGGATTCCAGGAATATGCCTGGTCCAGGAAGAAACGAGCGTGGAAGATAAATGTAGAGGGCGTGGAGAAAAGGAGGAGCAAACAAGGCATGGGGAAAAAGAAGAGCAAACACGGCGCAGAGAAGAGGAGCACGAGGGGTGGGACAGGGTCAGTGAGGGAAGGTTAGAGTGGCGCACAGAGAAGCAATGAGGGGAAGAAGTTGGTTGGAGGGACCAGTAGACACAGTGACCAGTGTAGCTATAGGGAAGACCTGGTTGCAGGTGACATTTGTCTTATGGGACGTGCCCGCCTGTCCCAGAAGAGAAGAGCAGAGCAGGGCAGGTCCAGGGCACATTCAAGTGGGATATGCACTGGATCCTGGGAATATGCCTGGTCCAGGAAGAAACAAGCATAGAAGATAAATGTAGAGGGCGTTGGAGGAAAGCGGGGGAGCAAATGCGGCATGGAGAAAAGGAGGAACAAATACGGCGTGGAGAAAAAGAGAAGCAAACGAGGCATTGGGAAAAAGGAGCAAACACAGTATGGAGAAAAAGAGGAGCATGAGGGGTGGGACTGGGGCAGTGGAGGAAAGTTAGAGGGGGCGCGCTGAGAAGCAGTGAGGGAAAGAAGTTGGGTGAAAGTGAGCCGTGGAACAATGGGAGAGAAGGGAGCATTAGAAGAATGCCAAAGAGGAGGTGTGAAACTGGGTAGAAGAGAGACTGGGTGAAAAGAGACGAAGAGAAAGTAGTGGGAAAGGCGCTGGATTCCGGGAATATGCCTGGTCCGGTAAGAAACGAGCATGGAAGAGAAATGTAGAGGGCGTTCGAGGAACACGGAGGCGTAAACTCGGTGTGGAGAAAAGGAGGAGCAACTACGAGGTGGAGAAAAAGAGGAGTAAACTAGGCATGGGGAAAAAGAGGAGCAAACATGGCGTGGAGAAAAAGAGGAGCACGAGGGGTGGAACTGGGGCAGTCATGGAAGCTTAGAGGGGGCCCTGAGAAGCAATGAGGGAAGGAAGTTGTGTGGAAGTGGGCCGTTGAACAACGGGAGAGAAGGGAGTATTAGAAGAATGCCAAAGGGGGAAGTATTGCAACTCGTGCATGGAAGCTTAGAGGGGGCGCGCTGAGGAGCAATGAGGGAAGGAAGTTGTGTGGAAGTGAGCCGTGGAACAACGGGAAAGAAGGGAGCATTAGAAGAATGCCAAAGAGGGAGGTATTGCAACTCGTGCACGTTTGGCGTTTCCCTTGCGGGAGCGAGCAGCAGCGCCATCTATTTTGAAAGCGCAATCAAGATAATTAAAAACAGATGGCGCCGTTGCTCGCTCCCGCAAGGGAAACGCCAAACATGCACGAGTTGCAATACAAACCAATGCAAAACATGCACGCGTTTAGGCAAAAGTCCTGAGCGATAGCAAAAGGTCCCCTCTTAAGCAGAGACCTAAAAAAGAACAGATTATGTAAATAAGTAAATATTTACACATTAACAGAGAAACTTTACCGGGATGATCGACCATGTATTTAGGCTAATGCTTATATACTGGAAAGTCGTGCTAATTGGAAAGGGCAGCCTTTACCTGACATTTATTGACTTAAAAACCGCATTTGATCTGGTACGTACGGCCAAATTGTGGGAGATCTTAAAAGACATGGGCATTCCATCGCTAATCCGTAACCTACTAATCCGTCTTCACGAGGGAAACTATGCCCAGATGAGATGGGGAGCCCAAGGTCAGCTGACAGATCAGATTCTTGTTGGCAAGGGAGTCCGTCAGGGTTGTGTCATGGCCCCCACCCTGCTCTCCTTGTACGTGAACAGGGTGGTGAAGTTTCTGCAAGATGATCCTGCTGACACCCCAATCATGACAGGCGACAAAGTGCCAACGCTTCTGTTCGCCGACGACATCTTGTTGGTGTCAAAGACCCAAATCTTTCTACGACTCAGGGGGCCTAGTCATCAATACCTCAAAGACAAAGCTCATGGTTTTTAACCCCCATGAATATTTTAGGAATAATTTTACATTGAATGGCACCCCCCTGGTTTTTTTGCACCTGATATTTCTGATTCTGAGCTTCCTTCTTCCTCAGATGATATGTCAGTGGACACTATCTCTTCTCCCTCACTTGTTGAGGTAGAACCTTCGTCCACCGTGTAGAACTTATCTCCTTCTCGCTCTCTCTGTGAGTCCAGGCTCACCATGCTCCCCCAGTTTGCATTTGCTCTTACATTGTTATCGAGCTCAGCCTCTACTTGTAATAATGCGTCTAACATCGAGGCATTATTTAAACCTTCAGTCTCCCTTAATGTAAACCTGCCACCGCCAGTACCTCTTCCTCCATGGGGTCTGCTCTCCCCCAGGCAGAGAACTGTGCTCTGGGGCGTTGTTTCTGCATCCCCCGGTACCTCCACTGCTTTGTCTGATTCCACCGGCGCACTCTCCAACTCAGCTCTGGGCGTGCACACCTCCTCGTTCTCCTCTGGTTGCTCAGCAACGTTGACGCTTCTTTCCGCGAGGTGAGTCTGCCTCGTACTACCGCCGGTTGGGTGACCGCCATTGCTCGCTGGCTGTCCCTCGATTGGCGCTTCCGTCTGCTCACCACTCTCAGCCGCCCGCGCCTCACTGCTTCTGCTGTCAGCTCCGTCGCGGCCATAGGCGCCCTCGGCGCCCAGCACCTCCGCCTTCCGTGACTGCCTGTTCAGCGCGGGCACGGCCTCCGTCTCTCCACCAGTTCCTGAACCGCCAGATGGAGCCGCAGATACCGCCGTCATGGGACAAGATTTCCTGACAAATGACTCCGAGATGGTAGACTGCCTCAGCGCTGCTTCTCTCTCCTTATCTTTGATTGTGGCGCAGCTCTGTCTCTTGTTTTCTATGCGCTCCGCACCGGCCTGTGCTCTTGCCTCCGCTTTTCTCTCCCTTTCCGCTTTTCGCTGTTGTGCTTTCTGTGCAGCGTTTATTGCGGGACTTATCTTCTTGTTTGGCATCACGGTTTTTGGGATGGCCCCCGGTCCTTCCTTAGACCGCGCCGCCATTCCGGTCTTCTCCCAGTTAGAAGCTCCTGCCCAGTGCTTCTTCTGTGCCTCGCTCCAGAGCCTTATTGCTGTCCAATATACCAGCCACATAATCGCCTTTATTTACTGCATTCTCCTGGTCGTTCAGTCAAGTTCAACATCTAGTCAGGAGAGGGAGTGTAATGCGACTGCTCTCTACAATGGACTAGCGGCCATCTTGCCTCTAGTCCACATATTTTCCTCCCACATATTTTCCTCAACAGAAGAAGAAAAAGTCAGCCATAAAACGCAGTCTGAATACAAAAGTAAATAAAAAGCTTATGTGGGATTATTCCGCCACCACGGGTCTTTTCCAGGAAGGACTGCAGGAGACACAAGGGGGTCAAGAAAAGGACGGGGGAAGGGGAGAAGACCACGCCACCCTCAACTTACTAGTGGATATGCTGAAGCAAATCCAGGGAGAGGCAAGGATAGAGAGCCGCAGAGCTAGGCATGACACAAAAAAAATACAAGCCTCTATCAGGAAGATGAATAAAAAATATGAGGAGGTGGAGGGGAGAGTGGTGTCAGTAGAAGAAAGAACAGGACACCTGGAGGACGAAGTCAGCGATTGGCATAAATTCAAAAAGGAACAGTCTAAGATAGTGGAAGATTTGCAATGGAAGGTCGAGGATTTCGAAAACCGTCAGAGACGGAATAACGTAAGACTTTTGGGACTGGAGGAAGGAGTGGAAGGGCAAGATGCCAGGGGCTACGTAATCAGGCTATTACAGGGAGCCTTCCCTGAGGCTAGGTGGCGATGGGAGGATGAGGTTCAAAGAGCCCACAGATATCCACTTACAATTAAGAGAAGACAAGAGGGGGCTCAGGGCAATATGCCTAGAGCAATGCTAGTATTTTCTGGCAATTTTTTGGTAAGGCAGGAGGTGATAGAAAAGGCAAGGCCAGACTCTAAAAGAAAGGCAGAGGGGTCCACCTTCTTTGCAAGACCAGACTTTTGCCACGTTACGGTGGAGAGGAGATGGCGATTAAGACAATTGATAACCCCATTACAGCAACAAGGGGCGGAAGTGTATCTGATGTATCCAGCTAAGCTTAAGGTCATTATGGGTGGTCGTACTAGGATGTTCTTCTCGGAGATAAAAGCAGGGGAGTACCTCGCAGAGTTAACAGAGCAACGCAAGGGGAATTGAGGAGCAAGAATATGGACTCTTGGTCAATGGAATAAGCTTCTGGTGTATCTGGAAGGGGGAGGGAGAGCGACGCTACAATGCTAGCAGTCAGCACATAGGTCAGGATTGACCTATTTGCCTGTATAAGGGGGGGGAGGGGAAGCTTAGGGAGGGAAAGGGGGGGAGAGAGGGGGGTGGGGAAAGATTTGATAAAAATGGAAAAACAACACAAAAGAGCGAACTTTAATGAGATAAAACTTGCAACAGAAGGGACTATATTAAATAACACATGGCATTAAGAATTGCAACAGTGAATATATGTGGTTTAAATGACGGAGAGAAAAGGCAAAAGGCGGCATCGATGTTTAGGTTATTAAAACTAGATGTGATTTGCTTACAGGAGACACATAATGGGAAAGGAAAAATACAGATTGGAACAGATGGGCTATGGGGTACTGGCTAACACAAATCAGGACACAAGAACAAAGGGAGTAGCTATATTGGCAAGGAAAGGAGGTACAAAACTTAGAAGGAAGAAAGAAGACCCTGAGGGGAGATGGGCTATAATTGAAGTAGAAACTACGGCTGGGAATATAACAATTGTAGCTGTATATGGCCCTAATGATGACAATCCCGAGATATTCGAATGGTTAGATCAAGAGTTAGCACTATGGTCAGAGACTGTCATTTTTTGCGGCGATTTTAATATTAATGGCTTATTTGGGTTGGGGGGGACCAAGCGGAGGGAGGTATGGGGGTTGGAAAAAAAAAACATGTTATGCCTTAAACAATTTAATGCAGAATAACGCTTTATGTGATCTGTGGTCTCATTATAACCCATTTGGCTCAGGGGGTACCTTTTACTCGGCCCCTCATAAAATAATTACTAGGTTGGATTATATTCTGTTGTCTAACGACAAAATAAGTGAGGCTCAGATAGAACGGATGCCCAGAATGATTTCGGACCATAATATATTGATAGTAACCATGCCAAGGGCAGATAGAGGGAGTAAATCGTACATATGGACTTTTGAAAGAAGGCTGTTAAAAGATGAAAGATATATTAGTAGGATGAATGAGTGGATAGAACAGTTCTGGGAAATTAATAGGGGAACGGCCTCACAAAAAATAGTTTGGAATACATTTAAGGCTGGGATAAGGGGGGAGACACTGAGTTATACGCTTAAGAGGGGCAAGATGGAGAGATTAAGGATGGACAGGTGGGTAAAAGAAATGAGTAGGCTAGAAGAGCGACTAAACAGAGCAGTCACTAGATTAAATACAACAGAGATAGAGGATATACTACTAGAAATGGAAATTAGGAAAGCAGAGACAGGAGAAGTCCTAATGGAAAAGACGGCTGGGAACTACCTCGCCAAAAAAGAAAAGTGTTATGAGTACAGCGAGAAGGTAGGACAACTACTGGCTATCAGAATCAGGCAAAATTCAGCTGCAGGGGAGATCAAAGAAATTAGAAACACTGATGGGGTAGTAGTAAATAAAATGGAAGATATCCAGGAGGTATTTAGGGATTTCTATGAGAAGTTGTATGATCAAAAGGAAGAGGATCTAGGAAAAGGGTGTAGGGACTTCCTGGTAGGGATACCACATGAGAGACTGGATAGTGAAGAAAGAGAGAAACTGAACTTACCACTTACACTGCAGGAGGTGAAAACGGCAGTGCATAACCTACCAGGGGGTAAGGCTACAGGGCCAGATCAAATACCTGCTGAATTTTATAAAATATTCTGGGAAAGGCTTGGGGTTGATATGCTAGAGACTTTTCGACAGGCACAGATGCAGAAATCTGCGCCACAGTCCTGGGATGAAGCAAATATAATAGTTATACTTAAAAAGGATAAACCTCCATTAGACCCCGGGTCATATCGACCTATCACCCTCCTAAATGCGGATGCCAAAATGTATGCCAAAGCACTTGCGCAAAGGCTGAGTAGAGTAATAGAGAAACTGGTAAGCAAGACACAACACGGTTTCATCCCTGGGAAGGGGACCACTCAGCATACCAGACAGCTAATCACAATACTAGATGCAGCTGAGGTAGCAGGGGACCCTGTCGCGGCTATATCTCTGGATGCTGAAAAGGCCTTCAACAGGGTCTCCTGGCAATTCCTGTGGAAGGTAATGGAGTGGTTTAATATAGGTGAAGGATATATCAGCGCTATACAGGTTTTGTATATGCAACCAAAGGTCAGGGTAAAAATAAATAAGCTATACACAAAAACGGTAAAGATTACACGCGGTACCAGACAGGGTTGCCCGGCATCACCCTTACTCTTCGCCTTATATCTGGACCCACTTCTTAGGAGATTGATAGGCAATACTAACATCCCGCCAGTAGTGATACAAGAGGTAGAACATAAAGTGTTTGCATATGCAGACGATGTTGCCCTGGTAACTACGGAACCAGAAAGGGCCATAAGGGAAATTGAGCAGGAGGCAACAGCCTTTGGAGCCTTAGCAGGATACTCAATTAATAAGGGGAAAACTCAGATCATCTTGAATGAATTTATATGCTATTCAGACCCCAGAGTGGTTAAGGAGGCAGTTTACTTAGGAGTAAGGGTGTCAGCAGACTTAGAGGGATTGGTGAAGTTAAACATGGAACCATTATTAGCTAAGATTAAAAGTAACACGGAACGAATACATAATCTACACCTGACTCTAATGGGACGTATAAATGTAATTAAAATGGTCACACTCCAGAAACTGCTCTACTTGTTTAGGGCCATACCTTTACTTTTTGAACATTTTTGGTTTGTTAAGATAGAAAAAATTCTGAATAGGTTAGTATGGGCACACGGGAAAACCAGAAGAGCCTACAGGTATATGACACTTACACGTGAAAAAGGGGGTTGGGGCGCGCCGGATTTTAAATTATGCTACTGGGCTGCAGCTTTACAGTACGCTCAAGGTTTACTAGGGGGAGGATATGAATATAAAAATGTGTATAGAACTGTATTGGGGGCAGGAGCGGTGGACGGACTGCTGAACACAATAGATTATGGAATTTTTAAGAATACTAGGTTTAAAACTTTAAAAGCAGTGTATACAATCTGGAAAGGTGTGGGGAAAAAATTAGGTATAGGTAGACTGAGTAGATATACCAGACTGACGGCTAATGAAACCCTTCCGGGAGGGGATATTTAGAGATGGAATAATGAGGATTTGGAATGATAAGGGCATTAAGAAAATAGGAGATCTTATGGATACCAACGGGGGGATAATACAATTTGTAGAACTACAAAAAAAGTTTGATATTACCTCTAATACTTTTTTCAAATACCTACAGGTTAGGAGTTATCTGAGAGATAAAAGGGGGGGACGGCTTGGATTTAAACAGTGCAGGCTAATGGACTATATAGAACAGAATAGACAGTGTAAGATACGGCAGCTACATGCGGAACTGCATGCATATAAAACAGACGACAGAGAGAAATTTTCCAAAAAATGGATGGAAAAGGTGGAGACCTCTCCGGAAGGGTTTCAGCAGTCTCTAGATTTAGGTAGCTCAGTCTTGTATTCAGCAACACTGCAGTCACAGCATTATAAAAAAATATATAGTCTGTATCACACGCCAGCAAAAATTGCACAGTGGGGGGGACGGAAGGCATAACCTGCCCTAGATGCAATGCAGTAGAAGCTGATATAGTACACATGTTTGCACAATGCCCCCAACTGTACACCCTGCAAAGAGCCATGGAAGATTTTTTGGAGAAATCACTAAAAATTAAGATTACATTAAATGATGAACTATTATTACTGGGGGCGAAGAGTGAGCAGGAAAACGACTACACAGGGTTTTGTTTATGATGACGGCTGTCTATCGTATTAACATAGCAAGGGCATGGCTAGATAAGGCACCACCAACATTTCAAACTTGGTTAGCAGGCCTGCTTGCTGCATATAATCTGGAGAAGGCTATTTATGAGAGGAAGGGGAGAAGGAAAAAGGAATTGGGAGAGGAGATATGGCAACCTATCACGGAGTGGAAGACTAGACAAAATAGGATGGGAATCGGGTAATAGGCTTACATTAGTACATACTTTTGTGTTAGTTTTGAAATTTGGTTAATGCCCTTTGTATAATTTGATGTAGAGGACTGATGTTGCAAGATATGTATTATATTTATTTACTATTTAGTTATTTTGATAAATACAATGTATATATGCTCAGTGTTGTAAACTTGTGAACTGTAATAATGAGAGGGGTAAAATTGTTACGAATAAAAAAAATCATAATAAAAATATTGGAAAAAAAAAAAAAAAGAATGGCACCCCCCTGGAGAGAGTCGGACCTTTGAATATCTCTGTATGCGACTCTCTGATAAAATGCATTGGAGGCCCCATCTAGCTAAAATGCTTTTGAATCATAAACGCGTGACCGGGGCACTAAGCAAAGAACATCTCTCCTCGTATAGTAGGCCAGTTGCCCCGGTTCTCGTAGTTTATGACGCAAAGGCAGTTAGCTCAGCTCTTTACGGTGCCGAGCAATGGAGGTTTGAAAACGTAGACGAGATCAGCAGGTCTGAGCACAAATTTTTGAGTGGTTTGGTGACACTACTCCGTAACACCCCACTAACACCTTTAATGCACGACATGGGTAGGCGGCCGTTTAGAGCCATTGCTAGGCTCCGCCCACTGCTTTTTTAGGCTTGCCTAAAGTGTACTGTAGAGCTTACCAACTACGCCACAGCTCTAATGAAGGTAATGAATTTGGATGTGGAACATAGGGTCAAGTGGATATCATATGTGAAGAAAACTATGATGCTACTTGACCTCAAAGAATCATGGGATACCCAAATTCCCGCAAGCAAGGTGGAAATTAAGTGTCATTACTGGGATTGGTTCGACAGCCAGGAGATCAGTAAGGCAAATATGGGGAGTTTAACAAATGATTTTCTAATGTTTAAGCAAACTAGAATCCTAGATCCTTACCTAGACGTGATTCAGGTCCCCCGAGATAGGACTCTGTACATTCAGTTTAGGTTCGGCACGCTCCCTATTAATACCCTAACTTCAAAGTGGCACACAGCTGAGAACACAACCAAGAGTTGCCCTTGCTGTGGAGCCCCGGTGGTGTGTGTTGCTCATGTCATGTTTGCTTTCCCAGCTTACAACAAAGCAAGGATCAAATGGTTAAAACCAATTTGCAGTGACATGGGCACCCGCGTCCAACAGTTTATCTGCGTATTTTACAATCTGATCCCAGTGGTCTATTCTCATGTGGGGTGGCCAAGTTTTTAGGCCAAGCTTGGTTAGTCGGGATTAAAGCCATACGAAGGGTGACCCCAATATAGGCCTCTGTGACTTTAGAGGCAGCTAAAAAAGTTGTGTTACATAGCATTTAGTAAAATCACAGAATACATCAGGGTGTTACCACAAATTTAGAATACTTTTTAGGATGGATATAGCACTAGCACTTTATGTAAATACTGCTGCGATGGATTGTGCCCTTTTTACCTTTTTTCTTTTTTTGTACTACTATATTAACTATTCAGCACCTATGGTGAAAGGGATTCGTAGAAATTAGTATGTACACTTTTTTAGACAAATGTTTTTAGTGATACTTGTTTTATGCTTTGTATTATAATACCATGCCAAAAATGCCAAGCCAAAATATTTTAAATGAATTTTTGCATTCAAAGAGTTTTTACCATTGAACACATATTTATTTTTTTATAAATGTCAAATAATGCTTTTATGATACATGCTGTCGAATAAAGCTATTTGAACTGGACCTGAACTATACCTAAAGATAGTCCTTCACTAGCAATGTTTTCAACAATCACACTTTCATTGTTACCAGTATAAAGCACAAAAAGAATACACCAGGGAAATGGCCAGCGATTAGATTCCCAGTCAACACAGCACTTAAATGTATTTATTAAATTACTGATTGCAGGACAATGGGACCCTGGCTCAAGCAGACACATGCTTCTTTTAAAGCCCAAAAGCCAACGCTCACTTACAATCCTATTGGATATTTTTTGTCCAATGTGCAATGCTGTTAAGTTGTGTTAGATTGTTTCTTCCCCTTTATAGTCACCTCTTCCATTCCGTTGCCAATTGTCCACATCAGTGGTTTCAATTTCACTAAGACAAATCTTAATGACATTGATGATGTGGTAAGAATGCATACCATGTAATTATCACATATCAGCAAATGTTGCTGATGTTTCTATTCATGATACTAAATTATTGTTTTCAACCCTAGCAGAACTTTTCACATGAAAAGAACTTACTATGTAGTTTTAAGGAATATCTTGGTAATTATAAAACACTCAAGTTACCTTTTTATTTTAGGGAAGGGTAGCGCGGGGGACTAAAAAAGCAGGAATATATTTTAAGAGTTAAGGGAACGTTCTGCAAATAAGCTTCGGAATTTAAAAATTCCATTCGTTGTCAAAGGTATAGCCTAAAATGTGAGGGCAAAGCATCGAGACTAGGGCATTGCGCCATATAGCTGGACATCTACCAGATCACAGCATAGCACACTGTATTTGGCTACATAGGATCGTAAACACGTCCAGGTTTGAAATTTATTAAGATGTGCCTGTGACCACGACAGCACCTTCTGCTGTAGAAACGCACATTATCCAAGAAAAATCATTAGACTGAACAATGACCGAATTCATAACACAGCTCAGAGATTTCAAATAGTTGGGCATCCTCACACTCTAAACAGCACTAACTGTGTTCATAAATTATCACAACAAATCACCTAAGAACACACTCCTCCAAAACAGCTGAAAGATAAAAAATAGTTGGCCCTGGCCGAGCCCACAAGAGCCTGCTACTTGTCACAAAACAACATACCACTCCACAACATGCAAACCAGACATTCACCCAACACCCCAAAGTTAGACAGGCTCAAGGGACCCGAACAACACACCACACTCTCAATTCCTCAGGCAAGCTGGGCTGCGCACATACCAACCCCCCAGATGACATACACCCTAATTGACAAAGACCTTCAAATACACTCACCTTATATTACTAACCACTATAAAACACATATAGAAAACATAGACAAAAGCACCTCATGAGCTGCTTCACACTGTTTATGATCCCGCTCAAGCAACCAGGAATTAAACTCTGATGTATGAAGCAAACCTCAAAACTATGATGTGAAAGTACCAGAACTCTACCATTGCTGCGAGGCAACAGGAAGGACAGAATGTGTGCTATACATGTGTATATAACTTAGCACCATAACAAAATATACTGTTTTTTTCTTCAGAATATTTTTGGTGGGCTTTGGGGCACTAGCACTATGCTTGTAGAATGTTTAACTCTCAACGTTGATGCTTGAGTTGGAAAGCTCTTAATGGTTTTTGTTAGATTAAAAGTAACTAACGTATCTGTGGTTACAAATCAGAGTAAATATATTGCTGGAGGTAACGCACAAAGCTTCACTTCAGCTGTTTGTTCATAGAGAGTACTGCTCCTTAAATAACTAGAGCGCCAGTGTAGGTAGCCCAGGTCACAAACTAACCTCTGCAAATCTCCAACTGGTTTGGGACCTGTGTTTCATCTTGCGATGTGACTCAGTCGCATTAGGATAAGCGGATTCGCCAAGGTTGCAGAGCCTCCTGACTAATGAATAATAATTAGGAAGAAGGCATTCTGCAACCACTGTAAATGGAGGGATATAGGCTTGCGAGGGACAGCTTTCACTTTCCTCATAATTTTACATTTTAAAGCATCACGTGTCCCTTATAGGAACAAGCGGTACAAAAGGGGGTGGTGATGGACGGAGCATCTGAACCAATCAAACACTCACACCCAGTCAAAAGATCTGGGTTTGATCCATCACCGTTCTTTAGCCCACTCTGCCACCCCAGTTCAGACATGGCCAGATGCAAATCAGTCTGACCCTGTGCCTCACGGGAACAGTCCAGCCCGAACTGCCAAGCCATGCCTTCCCTTGACCGGAAACAAGCTTCCGAGGACCGGTTTCTGGCATTACAGCCGTCTTCAGCCCGGCTTGCTTGAATCCAGTGGCAAAGTGAGCAAGGGACTCACGTCTGAGCATACCCTGCCACACTTATGGCGGCCAAAGCGGTACAAAAGGGGGTGGTGATGGACGGAGCATCTGAACCAATCAAACACTCAACCCAGTCAAAAGATCTGAGTTTGATCCATCACCGTTCTTTAGCCCACTCTGCCACCCCAGTTCAGACATGGCTGTATGCAAATCAGTCTGACCCTGTGCCTCATGGGAACAGTCCAGCCCGAACTGCCATGCCATGCCTTCCCTGGACCGGAAACAAGCTTCCGAGGACAGGTTTCTGGCATTACAGCCGTCTTCAGCCCGGCTTGCTTGAATCCAGTGGCAAAGTGAGCAAGCTTGTTTCCGGGCCAGGGAAGGCATGGCTTGGCAGTTCGGGCTGGACTGTTCCCATGAGGCACAGGGTCAGACGGATTTGCATATGGCCATGTCTGAACTGGGGTGGCAGAGTGGACTAAAGAACGGTGATGGATTGAACCCTTACTTTGCCGCCAGGTTTCGCATCTATGCTCCTGCTCTCCTCTGTCGGACTCCATGAACAGCCAGGCTTCCCTGACCAATCACAACGCTGCATTGAGCCAGGTAAGCACCCAAGCTTCCCTGACCAATCACAACGCTGCAATACTACATTGAGATAGGTAAGCACCCAAGCTTCTGTGCCCAATCACAATGCTGCAATGCAGCGTTGTGATTGGTGTGAGCGTTGTGGTTCGACACTCAGCCAGGGGATGGGGCCTGGGAATGTTCTCCACGCAGGTTGTAATGCTGCCTGCGTGGGGAACAGGGAAAGTGCGCATGACTGTTTGGCCCGTTCCAGAGGGCTGGCCAAACAGTCATGTGCACTTAGGAGTGGGTAAACAACTCTTCCCCTGCCCTGCTCCTATATCCGAGCAGACTCGCCCGCCCGCCCGCAAAGCAACATGAAAACATAAAATGATAATAAATCAATTAGTGTTATTTCATGTTTCCTTTATTTTCACTGCTTAAAAGCAGTAAGGCGACACTCCCCATAGCGGAGGAGCCACCACTGCCCAGGTGCTCTGTCTCTGAGCTTGGAAATACATGGACTGAGATCAGATATGATCAGTTCATAGTCCTTGTGTTCCCTCCATATGCTCCTTTCCCTTCCCATAACTCACTTCAGAGTTTGCAGATACTTGAGACTGAAGACAAATACCTTATAAAAGATGTTTTTGTTTTATATCGTTCCTGCATTTTACAAGAGCTCTGCAACATTAGCACCAGCTGCTGCTTACATCATATTACCTACTGGGTGGACTCCACATAGCACTCGCTTCATAGTTTAACAACAGCTCCAGTGGGTGGGTGCTCTGTTGTGCTTGAGTAGACTACATGAAATAGATCATTTGTCAATAACCAGCTTCTCCATGGGTTGGGTCTTTAACTGCTACTGAGAGGACTCCATATAGCTAATGGACCCCACTGATGCACATTCAACATTTAATACTTTCCATCGAAAAGTTGGTAAGTACCTACAATGCACGATTGCATCTGTTCTCTCACTTTCTGCTACCACTCACGGCTATGTGTAGTGACGTTAGGCCTGCCGTACTTCCACCACATTGTTCAAACCCCACGCACCTCACAGCAACTCTACAAGCAACACCCTTTCAATGATGCACACTGAGCCACCAGGTAAACAATCCAAATTAGAGTGGGAATGAAGTGCTGTGCACATATAATGCAATCAGGCTGTCCAGAAACTGTCTTCCGCATCTCAAGGGACATGCAAAGTGCAATATAAATACTAATAGGTATTTGAGACTTACACATGTAGAAAAACACTGTTGATTCACAAGGACGATATTGTGTGCAGAGTTATCACTTAAGCATACCATAATTGTATTACACCTACAAAATTTAGTCTTCATAAGCAGCAACTAAAGTAGTAGCTTTGGTTGTATCCTGCTTTTACACTTTTCTTTCATTTCAAAAGTGACACTTAAATGACCCACGTTAATCTAATGTTCTTATCCCAGTTGGGTTGATACCCTTTGTAATGCAAACTCTTGTTTGCACCAGAAATGGGATTCGAATTCAAGCTCAAACTGCGCCGACACAGGAGTTCGCTGCCACAATTTGTGGCAGGTAAACTCAGCTTGCAACTAACATGCGCAAATTGATGGAATTCTGGTTGTGCATCCAGGACTAGGTTAAATTATGCACCGTTAGCGAGCAATCCTCGTGTGATAACTTCGAACTGGGTGCAAATAGCGCACTTGCCAATTACTGCTCTCTGTAAAAGCAGGAATTAGTGGGTGTGCAATTTGTGTTAGCAATTTGCCGCCCCTTTGGAATGGGGCTCTAACAGTGTAAAATAATCAGTACACCCTTCTTTCACAAGTGGGGCGTGGGAAGAAGGACTTTTTAAATTTTATTCATTTTTATAAAACAGATTAAATATATTCTTTTAAAAGTTCTAATTTCTTAGCACTCTGCATGTAAAGCTCTCCACATTTAGGATTAGGGTAACATCGCTTTGGCAAGAAAACATGAATTGCAAGCAGCCTCTCATCACCTCTTGTGTGTTTCATGTACCGCACTAAGTGGCATGGGTATGCCCAGACGTGGGTCCCATGCTCACTGTGCCACTGGAACCAAGCTGTACCCAGCTGATGAGCACACAACTAAGGCGAAACTGATCCATGGTTGCTCATCTTCCGGGTCAGGCAGGATATGGCTTGGCAGTTCAGCTGGACTGTTTCCATGAGAAACAGGGCCAAGACTGATTTGCATATGGCTGGGTCCAAACTGAGGTGGCAAAGTGAGCTAAAGAACTATGGGTTGGAGTGCTACCCTGAGCTATTGCTAGTGCTTAGACGTATTGCAAGCAGCCCCTGTCACCTTTTGTGTGTTTCATTAAAACTCGAATACCTTAAACTTGCTTGCATTGTTTTTAAAAATCTTGGGGGAGCTACATGTATGCCTGATAGTTCTGTGAATCAGGCAAACAGTCTTATATTTGCACAGTGCTTAGTCGTTCTACTATGCATCCTAAGAGTAGTGACTTATTTCTGAATTATTTTAATACATTATATGAGATGGGTCTGTGGTTCCAGTGAGAAGCTTGCCTGATAATTACCTGTATTACTCTCTCTGATCATGAGAAGGTACAGAAGTCTACCCAAGCTTCCACACCTGCTGCCCCGGTACTATACCCTTGTCAGTGACACCAGCAGTGAAGTGCCACAAGAAGACTCTGAAGCAGTGCAAAAAAATATTTTCATTCATTTGAACTCCCAACTGCAAAGAATGCGCAGGTTACAGGAAATAAACACCCATGGTTTGAAAATTAACAGTTTATATATTTACCTACTTATATCTGATTCCACCAGAATTTAAACTGATTTTTTTTACGCCGTCTAAGTTATCATTTTACTGTCAATTTCCTATTCCAGGGAGTTAAATACTCACACTTAAAACATTATCTGGAAGCCTGTCTGTGTCTGAAGACATGTCAAATGGATTCTTCACACTTGAGATATATTTTCCTTACAAAAATGCAAACATGTTTTCACAACAAGGGAAATTATGTGATACTTCCATTCCTACCCATACTGTCACTATACAGTAATTCTTGCTTGGTGTGACATATGCGTTGGGACCATACTTGGGAGAGGTTGCGCAGTGGCCAGAGCAGCTGACTCCAGAGAGCCGGGATCACAGTTCAGTCCCCAGCGCCGGCAGCAGCTCAGCTCAGCTTCATGTGACTCTAGGCAATAGCTTACTTAATCTCCCCGACGGCCCCCAGCGCCTTGAAACCTTATGGGGTGAAATTTTCAAGCTTTACAAGTATGGATTATTATGGATTAATATTATATGTGATGTCCATTTCCTACAGACCAAGGGCAACAGGGAGTTCAGATCAGGTAGGAAGAGAAACACACCACCCTTTGGTTCTCTGAGACTTGCGCACACAAGGGGATCTGCGACTTATGCCAATTATCATAATTATAGACCATACCATTCGCCCCAACTACCAGCCCTCACGTGTGCACCTGAGTCAGGAGACCCTTCTAGCCTTCTTATGCCAGTTCCATGGTATGTGTTTCAATAACTAGCCTTTTTCATTTACTCTTTTGTTTTGTACCAGTGGATCGCATTACCCTAGACTAAGTTGTTCAAAGTGCTTGAGATGGAAGGCCCATGTAGCATGAATCTGAACTTGGCAAAAAAAATCACATCAATTAATTGATTAATAAACAAAATTGGGTGCAAATATTAAAAGCATAAAAAAAGCGCATACCTTGGATTGCTGCTACCATTTGTGCTTTCAAAATGGTACCCTACAATCCGCCTTTGTCGTGCATTTGCAGAAAATAAATAAATCTTAGCAATATCTTAACACCTGAGGCAGCCCAGAGGCTGAGCTCTCCAGATGTACGCAGAGCAACTCCAAGCAGGGAGATGTGTTTTCTTCACGGTCTCTGGAGAGGTCTATTTTTTTTTTTTTATCCTTAGTGTGTTTTTACGGAATATTCCCACCTGCATTACACTGTGCGACACCAGCTGTTGCACACGCCTCTGATGCAATTGTAGTGCCTTGCAATGCTGCTGAGCATAGTGAGTGGGAAAGCAGTAGGGGTGGCCATTGGAATTTGTGTTTTTTCCAAGACCTCTTTGTTCAGCCCTCCACGTTAATCTCTCAGGATTCCTAAACTCAAGTTATTGCTAAAGGTTTAACGAAAGAGAACCTGTGGTTCTTTGGCCAGGGGAACGCTACTAAATTACACTTTTGCTCGCCAAAATATTTAGCTGATTCCTGGAATGAAGCTCAGCATTGAACGTGGTCTGTGCATGGTGAGAGCGAAGGCCGAGGTGGGGCGTTCATCCCCACCAGCACTGTAATTGGGCCATCATTGCCGGACTGCATTTGTTTTCTAATTGAATGTACTGAAACCATCACTTAAGACCACCTGTCAACAAAAGGAGCCTGTGCTGGGTCTCGCTGACTGCCAAGTCCTCTTTCATGTTATCTTGTTTGCTGGGTTGGCGGCACAGCACCTGACCGCTGTCAGAAACACCGGTTCTGAATCTGGAGGCAAGGGAAGGGTCCTGTTCCTGCAGCAATAGGTCACCCATGTGACGCACCTTCATTGTGAAGGCTTGTTCCTCAAGCTCAACAAAAGTTCGACAAACCATACCCAACAGGATGTTGTGTACACTATAGAAGAGGTTGATAGTTTACAGCCATTTTTTTCAACTTTCGCACGTGCAAGGGACGCTGGCCAACAGCAATTGTGCACCCTGTTCTTTAAGCTTTCCAGAATACATCATTCGTTGTTTTTGTTGTGATTAACAAAACCCTGTGCGCTGGTTCTTGGCTCATTTTTCACATATGTCGCAGTGAAAAAAAAAATATTTTGCACAAATTGAGAAAGATTTAAAATATTTTAATGACTGCAGTCCTTGAGAATCCAACTGCCCGATTGATGCATTGTGTGCAGTAGGCCCCTTTTATCCATCACAAAAGCGCATGCTTTGGGACTGGAGCAGAATAACCAGCGCTCTGCTGAGGGAGCACGATGTCTGCTTTGTTTTATGTGGGTGCTCCCTACATTGTAGGAATTTGGAAAAAAAAAGCTGCGACTGCTTGGCGCCATTGATAACCGAAGGACGTCTCTTTAAAGTGGCAGTTTGGAACACATGCTCACGTTTTTTTCCCGCCTTGTGTGAATATGTGTATTGTAAAAGCTTTGAAATATAAAAGGTTATGCACTGCTTGGTCGAGGTAGCTGTAGAGCAGGCAGGGGCCACGCATGCCGCTCCCCGCTCCTGTGGAAGGCACTCCAGGTCTGACCTGCCTTGTTTCTGAAGCTCGCGCCGCTGACCGCGCTGAGCGTGCCCGCGCGACTGGGTTTAGTGCTGCTGTTACCGAGCAGCCGGGCATGCTCAAGGACCCAGCTTGAGGCCTCCCAGCTCCAAACCAATTTCACTTATATTTAAAGCTCACTCCTGCTGGCATTAAAAAGTTAAGAAATGTCACCGCGAGCAGTTAAAACAGCTGCAGAGAACTTTATCCGCTCAGGACTAACTGGTTTGAATTGACAGTTCTCAGCACACTAGACATGAGCATGAGCTCGCTTCTCTCTCGGTCTTTCACTACCCTGCCCTCCCCTTCTTTTTGTATCCCCTCTTGCTTCGCTGGCTCAATATTCAAGGGTAATGTAGACTTTCGCCTTGAGTCTTCCATAGCAGGGGATAGCCCATGCAATCCAATGCTATTATTTTCACATGCAACCGATTGTTGTTATTATTTTCAGAAAGTTATTGAGGCGGTCTGTGGTGCTAATACTTTACAGGGACCAATCAGCATCCTGAAGCGCCGGACATTGTATACCACATTTTTGACAGTTATTTCCAATAAACTTGTTAGAAGATTGAAAGTTCTGCATTTGTACTGGGCACAAAGTAAGCTATTCCTCTGATGGACATGATCGGCTGGTGGTTTTTGTTGGTCCACTTTTCTTGGTGTCTTACCCGTCTATGAATGAAGATTCTATGATGCTAGGTTCCTATGAGGTAGACACATGTCTTAGTCCTGTTGAAGGCTCTTTCTTAAGAGGCTTTTTCAAGAGCAAACATCACCATTGCCTCAATACAGTATAACAATCACATATCCGTTTACCCCAATACACTAGTAAGGCATCTATGTCAAAATAAAGACCAAATCGTATTGAAAATAAAAAGCTGTGTTGAAAGCCTCGAATATAAAACGATATACCCTAAATGGTTTTCACTGAAACAACGTTATTGTTGACCAGAAATACGAGTCAAAAAACAAGGAACTCAAATGAAGTCCCTTATTTGATTTCCTCCCTGTTGTACACAACATGTACATCAAATATGTATTTAATCAATTGTTGCCACCTTGCAAACGCTGATCTCTGCTCATAAACACTCATAAATTAGGCACCCACCCCTAAATTGAAATCAACAATCTGCCAAATGCCTGTCTTATACATTTCAAAACGGGAATCGACGTGTTAATCTTACACTACCTCCTTACTCATTGCCCTTGCCCCTTTTAAAACGTAGATGCCAAGTAAGTAGACGTTTTTCAAAAGTCAGTCCTCCAAAATCAGGATTTTTGGAAACTTAATGCCTTAAATATTCTTGGTGTTGTATTCTTCACACAAAAATAACACAAGTTCCTTCCTTAAGTTCAGGCCTTCCGATCCAAACACCTTAGTGAATTCCTTCATTATCCGATAAGTCTTTATTGAAATGGAAGAAGTCGCTAAACCTCAGAGAAACTTAGTAATAAACTGCTGATGCTATGAAGTGCGCTGCACTTCATGTCTACTGGCATAGTCGAATAGCAGTGGACTTTTGGTAAAAAAGTTAAACATAAAAAAACCATAGTGCATGCTGGTATTCAGATTTGGGTAGTTAAAAAATATATTTTTATTTATAACAGTAGTGCGACATTTATATCACAGGAATCAGATGAGGTACTTTCTTACTGTAGCTTATATCTACAGGAATAATTCAATTACTTGTAACAATATTTAACATTTCAGTATTACATTGTTTATATTGTAGGTGAGACAGGAGGGAAGGGGACAGAAGGTGGGACACAGATATTGCCTCAATATTCATTCCACTTGCCCCATTTTTTGACCATTTTTCGGGCATCCCCTTGCCATATATACAGTCTATTCCCTCATCATGCACCATGTCTTTTCCAGGCTTTCACTGAAGGTGCAACACTTGCGCCTCACATTATGGCCACATTCCGTTTGGCTACCATCAGTCCCAATGTCACCCATGTTTTTTCTTTGCTGTTCAGGTCTGTGGGTTCACAGATATTCAACAAGCATCTTTTGACATCGAGATCCATTCGTGCCAAAAGGACTTCCTTCAAGTTAAGGTGGATTCCTTTCCAGTGTTTCTCAATATATGTGCACTTCCACAGTATATATAAAAAATGTACCCTCTTGGCCACATTGCCTCCTGCACCCCGAATCTTCTCTACTGCCCATCTTAGCTAGTGTTGGTCCCGTAACATATATTCTGTGGAGAATTTTTATTTGGACCAATCTAAGTCGAGCTTAGATCGCTAACTCTCTGGGGGAGGCCAATGCTTCCTGCCATTTGTCTTCATCCAATTCTGAAATTCCCCTCTCCCAACACCCGTGGACCTTTTCCAGAGGGTCTAAGGCATTATTAATCAGTTTTTTGTATGTTAAGGATATCACTTTTGTTTGCATATAGCCATCAAGGAGCCTGTCCTCCAGGTGTGAGGCTTCCGGGGGGACTCCCCCTTCGGTATCTGTAATGTCAGAGCGTGTCTCACTTACAGGTATTGAAAATGCTTTGTGTCTGCCTTCTTCTAGTCTTGTTGTTGGGTGGCAAATGGTATAATTCCTAGATAAGTCGCCAACTCTTGAGATCCCGATTATATCCCATTTATCAAATCCCTTCGTCTTTCACAAGGTGCCCAGCTGCTCTGAATCCCACAGGGGAGTGGCCTGAGTTAACTTTTTTCCCCAACCCATACTTCTAGTGGCTGCATGCCACACCTGTACTGAATGCCTGGTGGGTCCCGTCAGATGGAATTCCGTGGGTTTGGAATAGAGTGCCATATTATAGTTTCCTCCTGGTAGAAGCCATTTATCCATTCTGTAGCCCGGGTCATCCCACTGTCGATACGTACATTGGTTGATGGCAGTCAGGTGGGCTGCCCAATAGTATTTTTTATTGTCCGAAAGCCCAATTCCCTCATTGTACCATCCCCTCACCAACTTTGGAAGTGATATACAGGGTTGGCCATCCCAGAGTAGTTCTCTCCACCTTTTTAAAGTATCTCGCCGGTACGTTGTTTGGGAAATTTTGCAGGGCATAGATAAAGCTTGGTAACTGCATCAGTTTAGATAGGGAGGCTCTTCCCAGTAAGGATATTGAGTGAGTCTTCCAGTTCCTACATCTTGTTTTAGTCGTTGTAGCGGGAGCAGTAGATTACACTCATAGCTAGCCCTGCGGTCCACTGTTATATACATCCCTAAGTATTGAAATCCTTCTTTTGCTTCCTTCACTGGGCAATCTTGGGGCAGGGGAGGAAGCCTTCCGCTGAGGGCATAGATCAAGGAAATACTCCAATTAATTGTATAGGCAGAATATTTGCCAACATTTGTAAATATATTAAGTACTCTGTGCGGCGACGCCCTGGGCGTAGCCAAATATAATAGTATAGCATCCGCATAAAGGTAAATGGGCTCTTCCCAGTTTTCTGCCCATTTCAGGTCCCGGATAATGGGGTCTCTGCGGATCCAGGCCAACAAGGGCTCCAGAGTCAGTGCACAGAGGAAAGGGGACAGCGACATCCCTGTCTAGTCCCTCTACCGAGGGAGAAGACTGCTGATTTTTTATTGTTGACAACCACTTGTGCTTGAGGTTCAGAATATAACCGTTTTACCCATTTCATAAAGTTTGGTCCGAATCTCATCTTACCCAGTGCCGCCTAGAGGTATGGCCCTTCTGTAGTGTCAAAGGCCATAGTGACATCCAGGGCCACCACTACCGCATCCTCTCTTGTAGTTTCTTGACGTCCTAACACCCCGTTAAGCCTTCTCAGGTTGAATGACGTGTTTCTGTTAGGTATACACCCCGATTGGTCCGGGTGTACTAGCTTACTGACAACCCGAACCAGACAAACGGGCAGTAGTTTGGCAAATATTTTGGGCTCAACGTTCAGTAACGAGATTGGTCTGTATGAGGAACACTTATTTCTGGGCTTATCTACTTTGTGTATAGTTACCAATGTGGCCACCCTCTGATCCTGCAGAAGTCTACCCTAGTCATGGCTTTCCTCAAACATGCCTCTTATATATATGGAGCAATTTTGTCTGGTTTCAACTTGTACAATTCAATTGGCAGACCATTAGGGCCCATTACCTTTCCAGATTGAACCCTTCTTATGGCTTGGGCAACCTCGTCATTAGTTATGTCCCTGTCCAATAGTTCCATATCTTCAGTCAATAGAGATGGCAGTGTTCTGTCAAAGAGCAGGGCTTTAAAATGTTCTACTTGGAGGGAGATGGTGCAGTAGTAATTGGCAAATTCACTAGCCATCTCCTGTGGATCTACTAACACTTCCCCTGACTCCATCATTAGTTTGGTGACTAGACTGTTTGCAAGCCCTTTTTTGTCCAGCTAGGTCAATAGTTTCCCAGCCTTATCACCTAACTCGTACTGTCTACCTGCGGTGTCCCTGCTCAGTGTTTTGGCCATGTCAGTGGCTATAGTTTTATATTCCTCTCTCTTGAGTTTTAATGTGTGGAGTCTGTCCTTCGCCCCTGATCCTGCTTCTTCCGCCTCTATTTGAAGAATCTCTTCCTCTAGTCTGACTAGCTCTTTAGTCTTTTCTTTGCGCACCCCGGCAATCTGAGAAATTGCCTGTCCCCTCACAACTGTTTTGAAGGCCTCCCAAAGTGTCTGTATCGACTTTACTGAATCTTTATTTTCCCGGAAATAATGTTCAATAACTGCAGACATTTTTTGCTTAACTATTTGATTCTGGAGGTACCAAGGGCTAATCTGTGCTATTCTGCCTACTCGCTTTTCGCCAAGTGCTGCCTCTGCCCATAGGGGTGAGTCGTCCGAGATACCACTGGCTAAGTGTCGGATTTCCTGTATATTCCCTATCTGAGCCGCCAGGGTAAGAAGATAATCTATTCGTTACAGGCTTTTATGTGCCTCTGAATGGAAGGTGAACTGAGCATCACTCGGGTGCTGCACCGCCATGCGTCCACCATTCCCATTCCGTCTAGAAAGTTAGGAAGCCATCTTTGTGTGGGGCCTATGTTTCGGGCGGGGGGGGGGGGGATACCGGTCAAGAGTCCCAGACACAACTGAGTTGTAATCCCCACCTGCCACCAGGCACCCCTCTGGGAATGTTAGCATAATGTTACCTAAATCTCAAAATGTCTGTCCCTGCAGCCCCAGTGGAACATATATTGTTACTATTGTGAGTGGTACACCCTCCCACTGCCCCGATACGGCCTCGTATCTGCCCATTGCGTCTGTCCAAGTATGTTTGGGTGATATTGGAAAGGAGTTCTTCATCATGATGCCCACCCCCCAGGAACCCGTAGTGAAGCCTGAGTGTACAATCAGACGATATCCCTACCTGTTGAAAGCCTTACAGGTGTTGCCAAAGAGGTGCGTTTCTTGGAGTAGCACCACATCTGGGGGTGTCTCTTAGTAAACTGTAGTACAATACTTCCCTTTAATTTGTCCCCCAGGCCATTGACATTCCAAGACAGGAGCTTAAAACTTTGGCCCACGGCGTTCCCATCTTTGTAGTTGGAGCTGAATGATTCCTCCCACTGTCTGGATCACTTGTCGTCGCACTGTCTGATAACACATAAAACAAGACTACCCCAACCCAACTACCCCCCTCACTGCACTCTTGCACTCTGGGCGTCAAACTGCCCATAACCCCAACCATGCAGAGTGCCTGTCGCCCTAAACAGTAGACTAAAAGTAGAATATATTGGGAGGGATTCCACCACCCCGACATCTACCCATTATGTATACATTACAGAAGGATCAGCATGGTAGTTCAAAATAGTTAGTGAGACACTTAGCATGATCCTTGGTATTACTGTCCATCAGCAAAGCGTTGTCACTTCTTGGGCCCTGGGCAGCATTAGTGTTCATTAACTCTTGTTCATCAAGTGGTGTATAGATCACTCAGACTGCATCGATCGTCCCATTTGATCCGGTTCTCGTCCCTTTCGGGCATTGTGTTCTTTTACTGGTCTCCATCCCTCCAACCAATCTGCTGCTGCTTCTGGGTTATCGAACAACCAGGCCCTACCCTCGGCCTCGACTCGAAGCCTGGCGGGGAACAGCATCACATATTTAAGGCCTTTTTCCCTGAGCTGCTTCTTGATGTCGAGGAAGGATCTTCGTGTTTCTGTACAGTTTTTGTATTTAATTGGGTGGGCCTCTCGGGCGACATGAGGCATGTTATCCCTATCTCTAAAGTTCAGGAGCTTTGCCAGCATTGGACGCGGGGGCGCTCCTGGTTTCGGTCTTCCTCCGGGGACTCTGGGCGGCCTTTCGGCGACAAAGAATTTAGAAAGTCCATTAGGTTGCAGGTGCCTCACTATTAGGTCTTCCACAAATAGGTCTGCTGCAGGGCCCTCCGCTCTTTCAGGTATTCGGATTATATGTATGTTTTATCCTCCGGGTTCTTCCTTCATAATCGTCCAGTCTATCCTCCGCCAGCTTCAGAAAGGCTTGCAATTCCTTAATGCCCTATTGCATTTGATTTGGAGTCCCCCATAAGGTCTGTCGTTACCGTTTCCATGTATTTGACTTTCTCCCCCATTTTTTGTAGGTCTTCTCTAATCAGAGTGACCTCTGTCGTGATTGAGCCCATTCTTTCCTCTAATGATGTGCGCATGCCAGAGATGGCATTGGTAATGTCTTTCAGGGTTGGGTCCTGATCCTCACGCTCTCGTCCAGTTGTCTATTACATTTGGTGGTGTGTTCGGGGTCGGCTGGCCTTGGCATTGGAAATGTATCTAGCTTTGTCTGCTGCAAACTCTTAGGACCCCTGGTTCCCGACATCCCCACCCGCACCAAGCACTGCACCCAATCCTTGCCTCTCCTTTTTTGCCGCTGGTTTCTGGTTTATGGCGCGTCTCTTTGATCCACTTGCGTGCCAGCTACGAATTATGGCGTCTTTCCTATTAGGCTTTATACTTCAGGGTCACCATCTGAGGGTCTGCTATTGCCCAGTGTCTTTTGGGTTGTGGTATTTTGTCTCTGTGGCGCTTCTAGGCCAGCTGTGCTGTACTGATCTCGGGTATTCAGTCTCTAGCCCGCTAAGCGCCACCACGCCCAAGCCGTTCCCACCTATCCGGGGTATCCAACAATTTTTCGACATTCCCAGGTGCGCAGAAAATTATGGGTCGTGAAGCATCTTATTTTGTGCCTGCCGCTTTGTAGCACACCACCCTCACTGCAAATACTGTACGCTCACCCGGGCCAACAGTCTGTGTAGTCAGGGCTTTGTATGCGGCACAGGTCCTCCCTCTGTACCTCTACTCTCATTCCTGGGCAGTTGTTTGGGCCATTCCTGCGCCTTAGCCCTCTTTTTGCTCTTTTTTCTTATATCTCCGCAGCCACTGGTTCTTTCGGTGCAGCTTTTGGATCACCAGTGCTGATAGTTCCTCTGATGATCCCGCTGTGTTTTAAGACTGATCTGTGCAGCTGATTGTGGGGTAGGGTCGGGGTGTTCCGGAGCCGATCTAACTTGCGTCCATTCCGTGCAGTGGTGAAACCACACCCCCCAGATTTAAATAGTTTTATTTCCTTTTCAATTGTAATGATTTCAGTTGATGTTCCCATTTTTTTCGGTGTTAATGAAGTTAAAATGTTGTGCTTTTGGTTTTTCTGTTTTAGTGGTTTTTTGTAAGTCTGTTTTATGCAATTTACCCTCTATCCCTATCATGAAACATGCCTTCATAAATCTATATAAATAAAACTGTCCTATCCAAACATAAAATCGCTTTCTCTCAGATTCAAACAACCTAGTTTAATTACTAACCACCAGTTTCTATAGAATTTAGAGAAAGGATCAAAACCCTTTAAATATTTCAGAAGTAATGCTCGTGGAACAAAACGGCTGCTGTTTTAATAACAAATAGGTCCACTGCAGCAGGAACATATTTTTTTATGTTATTGCATGACCCCCATAGACGTCTTGAGCGATCAGTTTGGAATGCACGTTGCATTACCTATTTGAAAGTATATTCAGTACATAATTTTGTAGCCTTTAACCCACCGCCATCACAGTGTCTTCCAAGCACCTTCTCAGGTTGAAACGTGTTCATGCCGTGCAAAAAATGCACAATTTGGCTTTGTGCTAGAAATGATAACAGGGTATATTTTCAGTTAGCTGAACTGGATTATCTACCCTTTCTTTACATTTATCCTGAAACCAGTAGAGAGATTAATGTGCCCTTTAGCAGATATTTTTAAGTAAACAAAGTTGAGATGCAAGAGGACTTTCTGGAATGGCAGATGTTGCATGTTCATATAAAAAGACAATGTAGTGAGTCTTGGTATTACTGTTCGGTTAATTAGACCATGGAAGCTGCAAAATTGGAGCAATTTGGGTAAGGCCAATCATTAAAGTAATTCATCATGGGTTTGTACAAACTGAATCATGCCAAACAATCCGATTGCCATTTTTTAGGACATTACGATTTGTTTGATGCTGTGTGTGGCTTATTTTCCTTGACATCTTAAGTATAATTGGCATTGTACAACGTGAGACAGGTAAAAGATGATCAGGGAAATTCATTCAAATAGTCTAAAGCACTGGCAATCGCTGTGAGCAGCATTCAGTCTTATTTTGCCCCCTGTGCCACATTAGATAAAGGCCCACCTTATGCAAATCATTGGTGACCCTTCTTTTCATGGGAACTGTCCTTCCCAAACTGCAAGGTGAGACCCCTTCCAGAAGGAAACACAAGCAATGACCCTGCGTATACCTAGTTGTGGAGCCCTTCCTCGCTGTGACTCAAAATCCAAGCTATACCTCTCAGACGAGGCCCAAACCATTCTTGGGTTTTGTGTTTCCTTTTGGAGAGAGGCTTGTCTGGCAGTTCGGCATGGACTACAAGGAGCACTGGGAGTTCTGATATGCATAAAGCAGGCCTCTGACTCGCGCAGCACAGTGGATGAAAAAGTGATTGGTTGGAGTGATACCCAGAGCAATTGCCACTGGTTTAGTGTTTCTGCTAGCATTCCTCTCATCACCTTTTTCATGCAGTGATGCCCTATATTTATATGGAAAACCAAACGCCCTACATTTTGAGGGTCTAATTTTATAATCTGTTTGCATACTATGCACATTTTTTGAGAACTTCTCTGACAGAAAAATGTAGACAGCTGTATAAAGAAGATTCACATCTTAGTGTTCCCCGAAGAGTATTATCTTCACTAGATGCAAACATAGGCACAGGAGAGACAGGGGGCATCAAATTACCACCACAGTGGCCCTGCAGGGCCTTGTCGGACCTCTCAACCAGTCCGTTTGTCAGGTGGTTAAAAGTAGTGGTGAAATATTAGGTTACCTAGCTCTAATTTTGCATGTCAATTTGGTACCTCTTTCAGAGACCACTTTTTATGTGAACTCCAGACTAGTAAAGATGACAGTAGGAGGTCTTGCTATTGTTTCTCTCAGGCTTCTAAAACACAGTACACTCTACCTTAGAATACTTGCTGGAATGATCCCTCCGTAGGAACCAGACATCTATGGTGTGCCTGGGGTCCAAGGATCTGACCCTGTTTATCCTCACGCTCTCAAAAGGTATCCTCAAAAAACTGCATTTATATCAGCTGAGGCTTAGTAGGTACTTTCCATTGACTTGGCAGGTCACTCTTGATTTACAAAATATATTTGTTTAGATATTCATTGGGAACTTGCAAAAATGACTGGTATGTCATGAATCGTGGGCACTACAAGGTAGGAGATGTTGTTTGAGCTAGATCCAGTTGAAACGTTTTTTTTAACACTGGAGAACCAGCCCTTTAGAAGCCCCTGGTTCAGAGTCTTTAGGCTCCTGTAAGGAAGTTGGTATCCCAGTACATTTAAAAATGCATGACCTTTGCCCTCTGGACTTCTTCCTCCTGGCAAGTGATGATATAGCTATCACCCATTTTGTGCCCTGCAGACGCTGACTGCATTTCAGTGAAAATCAAGTAATACTCCATATCATATTTGAAAGCTCCAGTGCTCTGTGCATGGCATTCTGTCACAGTGGAAACTCGTTATCCACGGGCTTCGTCACCACAATGTTCCCCATCGACTACCCCTTCTCTTTCTTTAGGGTATCTCCAAAACACTCTTACTTTTTCTACTTCCCAATCAATTGTTTGAACCCACAAGCACTATGAGTGCAATACTGGTTCAGAGACTTGAAAGAATGCATATCTTAGTAGAAGAAATATGTGTATCCACTTGTAGAACATATTTAAAGCTAGTGGACTACCTCACTGATTGAAGCTCTGTGCACAGGTGCTCTTGTTTCTATCTGCTATTAGACCCTCGTGGATAAGAACAAGCCACAGTTAATCAAAGGCATCTTCACAGTCTATGCTGATGATGCCTGGGAAGGGCTTAGAATGACACCTGAATATTATGATACTTGCATGCCACAACTACTGATAATTTTGATTATGTCCACATATCGAATAAATATACCTTTATTATGGGTTCTGAATGGAACCCTATAAACACAATTAGATTTTGATTACATTTGTATTGCTAAGCTTATAGCATAATTGCTGTTGGACTCGCTCAGCGTTTGAAACTAGATACATTTGAAAAAGGAGGAGTGGGAGGATTTTCAGTAGAGGTATGATCAAACCCTAAAGGCTCCAGCTGCACCCACTGTTAGGAAATATTGACAGTGCCCATATAAATAAGCATTAGTGAAGCCAATCGTTCTTGCCTTTTGGCTTTGCCAGTGGCGTTCAATTGTGCTGAACATTATCAGCATAAAAACTCAAATATGCTCTGAAGTGTACACATGTATGCTTGGCCACACATGCGCATGTATGCGTTATGATGCTTTGCGACAGCCATATGATAGTGTATACATGCGCACATATATGACCCTGCATGCGCATGTAGAAGTCTTGACAGAGCCTTTTAAAAAAATTGCTCTTAGAGAGCAGTCGCCAGTTTTGGAGCTGTAAATATTAAAAAGAAATGTGCGAAAGTGCATGTAAGGAAAAGGCATGGCCCAATTGCAAATTGCAACTGTAGACCTCACCAAAAAAGGAAAAAAGTATATCGTTTCCTGTTTCTCTCAGACTATGTCCAGAACACGTTAAGTTCAGGAAACTGTTAAAGGCCTTCCTGTTCCGCACTTACTAAGTATCCTAGGATCGTCAACCTCCAAGTGTCCGTTTAAGCGCAGCGATACTCCTTCGGGAGTCGATTCTAGCGCTATATAAACCTATAAATAAACATATATATTTTTTTTACAGTAAGAACGCTGCACGGGGGGGGGGGTGACCAATGCAGAAGCGGTTGGGAGGTGTGGGAAGCTAATGAATGCTGGGATGCAGTGAAGGAGCGGGGGAGGAGAGGAGTTGTACATTTTTTTTAAAACTTGGTGCAGATCGACATTTGATGCAATAGCATAAATGTTGAGAAGGGAGGGTGCAATACTGAGAGTGAGGGGATTTGAGGAAGGAAGCAGAGCACGATGGAGAGTGCAATAAATTACATGCATTACTGTGAGATGCTAAAGTCAAAAGAAAAAAGTGGTTTCCCGAATGTAAGGAGCTGAAGGATACAACTTATCCAGTGGAAAGCTATAGCTGTCCATTGGTGACACCTACGAATGGCAAAGCTAGCCAGGAAATTCGAGCATGGCCAAAAGGTCTATAGGAAATTTACATGGGCATGATAAAGAGGTAAAAGTACTTCTTTGAAACTTTAAGACATAGATGGTGGCATCTGCTGGCACTTTAGGTGTATAGGGAACTACGTCTTACAAGAATGATCCATTTCAGCAATTTTTCTACCAGGTGGGACATTTGAGACGAAAGGCTGCTTTGAGGTCATTCCATTGCAGACACTTATGATTGTGAACATTTTCTAAGCAATCAATCTGGATTTCGTTACCACTGCTAATCCTCTGTGAGGGTATCCATGCACTCAGAGCTCTGCTGCAGGGAGGCTCAGTTGAACGGCCAGGTCTTGAGTCCTTTTCTGAATTCCAGCTGAGAGGATGATGTGCGGAGGTGACCTGGGAGGTCATTCCAGGACTTCGCAGTGAGACAGCAAAAAAGGAGCGTCTTCCACTGTTGCTTCGGCGAATGCAAGGTGTGTGGGTGGGGCACAGGGAAGCAGAGCGTAGATATCTGCAGGAAAGGTGGAAGTTCAGGCGGTGTTTGAAGTATGTTGGTCCCTGGTTGTGGAGGGCTTGGAAGGTGTGGATCAACATCTTGAACTGGCATCTCTTCTGAATAGGGAGCCACTGGAGCTTCTTGAGATGGTGGGTGAAGTAGGTCCGTTTAGTGAGGTCCAGAATGAGTCTGACAGCTGAGTTGTGTATGGTTTGCAGTCTCTTGAGGAGGTGCGAGGTGATTCCTACGTAAATGCCTTACCATAGTCCAGCCGGCTGGTGACAAGAGCTTGTGTGACAGTCCGTCTGGTGTCGATGGGTAGCCACTTGAAGATTTTGTGGAGGATGCGAAGAACGATGAAGCAGGCAGACAATATTGTGTTGATCTTTCTTTTCATGGTGAGTTTACTGTCCAGGATGATGCCATGGTTGCGGACATGGTCAGTCAATGTGGGTGAAGGTCCTTATTCAGGAGGCCACCAGACATCGTTCCATGGGGAGGTGTAGTTCCCGAAGATCAGCACTTCTGTTTTGAGTTTTACGCATTTGTCTCTCATTGGGTCGGCAATGCTCACCATGCACCTGCGGAAGTTGATCAGTGGGGCGGCGGGGTCGTCTGATAGCGAGAGGATGAGCTGGGTATTGTCTCGTAGGATATGATGATCAGTCCATGTGATCTAATGATGTTGGGAGTCATGTAGGTGTTGAGCAGGGTAGGGCTGAGGGGCGAACCTTGATGGATGCCGCAGATGGTGTTCTTGGGTTCCAAGGTGAAGGGGTAAGATGATTTTCTGGGTTCTTCCAGTGATGAAGGAGGCGATTGAGGGCGCCTCCTTAGAATCCAATGTTGTGAAGGTTTTGATCAGCAGGTGGTGTGATACTGTGTTGAACACTACTGTGAGATTGAGGAGGATCAGGGCTGCTGCTTTTCCTTGACCAAGGAGGGATCTGGGGATGTCTGTGGCTACAATCAGGCATTTCAGTGCTGTGGTTGGTGCAGAATCTGGATTAAGAAGTGTCCTGAAGATTGTTGTTCTCTTGGTTTTCTGTAATTTGGCGTTTGATGGCCTTTCCGCAGACTTTGGCAGGAGAGGGCAGCAGTTCTTAAGTTCATTGTGGTCGGTGTATGGTTTCTTGAGTAGGGGCTTAACTACTGTGTATTTCCATTCTTCTAGGTAGGTGGCCGTGGTGATGGATGCATTAAAGATGGCGGTGAGCTCTCTGCTGTTCGTCTTACTCCCAAGGTTGGAAATGTGGTAGGGGCAGGGGTCCGTGGGTGACTGTAAGTGGACAGAGTTCATGATGGCTATGGTATCTTGCATGGTGAGCTGGTCCCAGGTGGTGGTTAATAAAACAAGTGGTTCTGTTGGGTGTGACGCATGAGTAATTCAAACACTACTATTAATGTGGTTGAGGCCCCCCCTCCAATGACAACAGTTCAAAACCGCCCAACTAATGACTCGAGGTCTTATTTACTACTTTCAAGTCTTTTACTTGACTTTTTATTCAATGCAAAAGAAATTTTTTTTAGAAAAAGAGAGAGAAGACTGTCCAAATAGAATTTAGTGCAAAAATAGTGACAATAGTGAATAGTGATCAACAAGTGACAAATATATATAAGTGAGATTAGAAGTCTATACAATCAATATATACATATATACACAATTGTTTTTCTGTAGGCCGTGATAATTGGATGTCTAGAGATTCTAGATATTTCTTTCAGTTTTGGAATCCTAGAGATCAGCGGCCAGTTACAGGATGTCGACGTTTCGACCCTTCTGCGCCTAGGTGTAAGGTCGTGGCGGGTCTTTCTCAAGACAAGGTGTATTGCACAACAGTCCACAGGTCGTATTGAATCGCCTGTAGAGGTGTTGGCGCAAGGCCAAAAGATCCGCTTCTCAGTCCTATATGTAAAGAATCCGCTGGCTCAATGGTCCACCGATCCGCTGCATTCGTCAGCTTGATCTCTAGGATTCCACTTGTTTTATTAACCATTAACTACCCAGGTTCTGAGGGACACAGGGTTACCCCATTTGTGTTTAAATATGGTCCCAGGTGGTGAGCAGGTGGTCATGCTACCCATTCATGGGAGTGAAATAACTGAGTATGTCGGTAGGTTGGGGTTAGAAGTTTCTGTAGATTGTGGAGATCTTGTCGTGGAAGAAGTCCATCAGGGTGTCACAGAGTTCCTTGGAAGGGGTGATGACCTGTTCGGTGACTATGGGGTTGGCGAAATCTCTGATGATGTTGAAGAGTTCTTTACTGTGATTGGAGTTTGCTTCGATGCAGTCAGCGAGGGCATTTCTTTTCGTCTTTTCAGGAATTGGTGGTATTAGTTGAAGGCTGTTTTGAATTTGGCTTTGTCCATGGGCTTCTTGCTAGTCTGTCATTTAATTTTGAGTCGTTTTTTAGGTGCGTTTCATAGTTCTTACTTATGTAGTGTACCAACTAGCTTGCTTGAAGGACCTCTTGAGCTTGGTGGGCTTGCTGGGGGTGACTCTGTCAGATCCGTCTGTGATCCAGGCTAAAAGTTCTTGACCGCCTGTTCTACGTTTATTGCGGTGTGTGGGCGGGAGGTGTTGAGTGCATCGTCCATTGGCTGTCTGAGACTTTATTCCAGCTGCAGTGTGAAGTGATGGGCTGCTTGGGGGCGTGCTGGGGGATCGCGAGATGGTGATGTGGACAATGGCGTGGTCTGTCCAGGTGAGTTCTGTGATATGGCTGTAATTGACTCTGTCGCTGGCCGTGAAGATGGGGTTGAGTGTGTCTGTCCTGCGATGTGTGTAGGGTTGGTGACAAGTTGGGTGAGGCCGATGTTGTCCATGCTTTCGAGGAGGTTGGCTGTGTCGGTATCTTTGGGGTCGTCGAGGTAAAAATTGAGGTAGCTGAGGAAGATGTAGTTTTTGGAGTTAATGGAGAGTGAAGCGATTAATTCGGGAATGGCGTTGCAAAAACTGGGGTTAGGTCTGTAGGTGAGGGTGCCTCTGATGGTAGTTTTGCTGCCGGTTCGGAGTTTGAAGTTGAGGTGTTCCATGATCAGGGTGACATTTGTCAATGGTGGCGCTGCAGTGGATGGTTTCCTTGTGGATGATTGCGATTCTACCTCCATGCTTGTTGATGCAGTCTTGATGTGCTATCTTGTTGCCATCGGGCTTAGCTGAGGTGATGTCGGGTGCGGATTTAGGGTTGAGCCAGGTCTTACAAGAAAGATGACGTTGGGGGTGAAGGAGGTGATGGTGTCTCAGAACTTGGTGGCGTGCTTGCTGATAGATCGTGCGTTGAGCAGGAGGCAGAGGAGATGGTCTGGGGTGGTCGTGGTTGGTGTGGTAGTGGTTGCCTAGCATGCTGGTGTTTTGGTTTTGCAGGAGAAGAGACAGTGCAGTCAGGTAAAAGTTCCTGCCTTGGATAGGGAAGATATGCGGCAGCAGTTGTTGTTGAGTCCTGAGTTCAGGGCTTCGAGCTCGGCGGCGTTGTAGCTTCAAGTGATATTAGAGCCTGGGTTCCAGGTCCTGGGAGCTGGGAGCAATAATGTCCCCAAACCATGTGACGGAGTTCCTGAGATGGATGGGGATAGTAAAAGATTTAACGTATTCAGCACTGAGGGAAACTTCTTTGAATTGTGACATTTAGTTTTGTAAATATCAGTTTGGCAGTGTGTTTTCTTTGAGAGCACTTTGCCTTGGTGTAGAGTGCTAATTATGTTCTGTAAAGATTTTTGGCCTCAGCTTATAAATACTTGCACCACAGTCTCGCATGTCAACCCATCAATTTCTGATTTCAACCACGTACCACCAGACATTTCCTGCCTACTTGGCACCATTGGAGCTTTCTGATTAGTAGGAATGAAGACCGCCGCACTATGAAAGTAGCTTCTTTGTGCCACAATATTATTTCATTGGACATGTTCTTGTCCCACATTGATGTGTTTTTTATATCTCCTGCGTCGCATTTTTTTATTACTCTGCACCTATAATGGGTCATGTTGTATATCTGGTCAATGGCGCTCTGAAACACTGAAATATACCAGTACGTGGATAAAAAAAAAAGATAAAAAAACTAGGTGTTGAAATGGACTTTTTCAGTTCACTGGACAATTGCTTCAAGATCCTTTTTCACAACCCAATATATCTGAATTCAAGTGCTTCTCAAAATGTGGATGATGCCCTCTGCTCAAAATTGTATTGGACAGTAAGGACATGTAAGTGCCCCTTTGTGGTCACAAACACATTGATTAGATCCCTCAACTATCACATGTGAGTAATATTCTCACACACTTTATTTCAAAAGTCTTGCAGGATCCCTTGTGAAGCCAGTTTTGAAAATTAAGCGTGTAGATCATTTAGGCAAAAAGTGGCATATGTAGCATCCATTAACAAAGAAAAAGGAACCCGGATAAACATCGCGGACATTGTTTCCGATGCTGGAATGAGCTCAGTTCAAGATCTAGTTTTAAGTTTCCGCCTCCTTTTTCCATGAATGGTTCATTTCTGAAGAGAAAGGTCAAGCTAACATGCAGTAGGTACTTTCGATAGAACTGTTGTGTTGTTTATTCCTAGGAAGCTTTTATATTGCTGGTAACAAGAGCCTTTTTAAGGCAATAGCAAAGTGGGCTCTGGCCCACGGCCCCAATTTTTTAACCCCCCACCCCTGATAGAGCCATCTCTGTTCCTCAGAGTCTTGCCCTGGTGACCTTGAATAATTCTGAAACAGATAGTTTCAAATACTGTTTTGCTTTAATTAATTTTTATTTATTTATTTTGCAGAGAAGTATTAAAATGTCCCTGTTGGTTACTGCAAAAGAATGGGGTTTGAAGATCCTTGTACTTTTTCTTTGATTGACCTGACTAGAAATTTCTGGGCTTCTTTGGGATTTAAAGCCAGGAAGGATTTGAGGAATCTGACTTTAAATAGCCTTTTCCCCAATGATTGGGCTAGAGCCTTACATTTATAATGAGTCTTAATAAAAAAAACGAATTCTACGTGAGGACTTTAATGCCAAGATGTGTATGCACCCCAGTTGCAGACCCATTTCTTTTGCACTGACTATGTTCAAAAGTCTTAGACATTTCCCGGGACAGTTGATCATGACGTGTGTATGGCTTTTGTCATGAATGTGTATTTAGAACACCAACTAGACATGTATGTCGCTGTGGAGACATCTATTAATTTATGCTGGATATATATGGATATTCCATCCTGGATACCTACTTAACTATTTGTTCTCAGTATACTGCTATTTTATGACATTCCCAGGCTAAGTGAATAAAATCAACGTCTGGTGCAGAGCACAGCATTCAATTAGCAGAAGCCGTAGAACCATATTTAGGTGGGTTACTGTAGGTCTGGTGTACAAGTTTTAAGTGAATGAGTCTAAGTCGACCCTTAAGGGGACAGGGTTCTTCTCTGTTTGCAGTAACTCCGCCATTCTTTCTCCGTTATTGTGTGTCCCAAATCGGACTTAGATTTAGTTTTAGTAGTTGTGACAATACGCATAGTTTCTGTTTGTATGGTAGCATGTAGCTCGCTATTCAAATGTCTGGCAAAAGTGTAAAGAGCAAGGATAATGCCTCACAGGCCCTCGGTTCCTGTGGAAATGAGGAATAGATGGCTTTTCAAAATGGCACACATGCGTAAATATGTACATTTATCAGCCAAAGTGGGATGTATCCTGTTGCTAATTGTGGTATAGTCACTGAAGGTGTCTCCAGGGAATAGCTCTCCCAACGCTCCGCTGTAATTTGGTGGCATGGGTGGTGGTTGAGTAACTGCTCTGGGCATATAAAACAGGACAGGCCATACATTTTCTGATGTCGAAAACACCTCTGTGCGGCTACGAAGGGGAGCCTGCCTAATCAGGACATCCAACGGTGTCAGGTGTGCAGTATCCTGTTCAACTGCCAAGTGATCCTTGCATTATAGAGGACAGATTCAGGAGTGAGTATATTGTGCCTGTGCAAAGTAGAAGTAAAGCTCAAAATTAGGAGACGCCAATCTGCCTTTGTCATAAGGCCGAATGAGTGTTTCACAACTTATGCTGTGCTGACCACATACTCAAGCCAGTGTGATTGTATGGTAGTGGAGAGTTTTGAAGAATGGTTTATTTAATGGCACCAAGATGTTGCAGATTAAGTGCAATAGTTTAGACAAAAGGACCATCTTCATTAATGCAATTCACCCCAACAAGGAGAGTGGAAGGGAGATCCATCTCTTTATCTGCTCTTTGATTTTGGACATTCTGTGGTGCCATATTTTTCCACTATATTTGATGCTTTATCATAGATAATCCATATTCCTAAATATGTAATAGCAGACTCTATCCAGGGCAAGGGATATTCAACCTCACAGGTCTGTGTCCCTGGGGTTAGTAGGAAGATTGTCCCTTTATTCCAGTTGAAGAAATATACCTGCCAAAATCTGTAAGATTCAGAATTCCTGGATGGATTGACTTACGTTTTGCGCTGTGTTCTTCCGATACAGAGTTTTGTTGTCTGCATAGGCTGAAATAATCAGAATCCAAGATCAGAACTGCAGACCCCTGTTAGCATGTGTCTGTCTACTAGCACACACCAGTGACTCCAAAACCAGTGCATATAACGGAGGAGATGGCCCTGACGGGTACCTCTGACTATAGCTGTAGAATCTGAGAAAAGCCCATTCAACTCTACCCTGGTGCATGGATTTCTGTAGACCAGGAATATCCACACCAAAAAGGTCACTGGCATCCTTAGTCTGGACAGCACAGCAACCAAGAACCCACATTCCAGCTAATCGGATGCCCTTGTGATGTCCAGGAAGACATTAAGTGTTTATTTGTTTGAGTACGACAAAGAGCGTTCTCAGTTTTTGAGCTGTGGACCTGGCTGGAATGAAGTATGAATTCGGCCTTGTCCAGTAGAATCATATGTGACACCGATCCAGAAGTTTTTTCCATATCACATCTGCGCTTCAGAAGAGGGCATTGCACGACTCTGTATCGATGTCATCCACCTGACGTCGACTTAGTCTATATAACCCCCTTTCCATTGCCCCTACGTCATTTCATTCTTTTCTGCGCTTGCAACGCCAATCCAGAGCAGTTAGGGGGCCGCTTTTCGGCCCATCTCAACAGTTTGTTGATGAGTCAGTGTGCTTTTTCTTAAAATGTCTTTGGGGTTTAAGCCCTGTGGATCTTGTGGCAGACAAATGTCGGTCACAGATCCCCATACCATCTGTATGGTGTGCCTCAGAGAGCATCACGACCCTGTGGAGTGTGGTTCTTCTCGTCGTCTTCGGCCGAAGTCCTTGAAGGAAAAGTTGTTTGAAAATCCTGGCTGAAGGCCCGTACCATCATTGATCCCCCTCAAAGTGCAGAGATCACTTGGGGAGCCGTTCGCGTAAGGGTCCTTCACCAGCGTAGGTATCCCCAATGTGGAAACAGACAAAACTGACAAGTAAGTCAGGCATCTCAGACACCATCTACCAGCTTCTGGTTGAGTCTACCCTGTGCCTCCTTATTTTCCCAGAGCCTGGGGGACTTTGGCGCAAATGTGGTAATGTTATAATTCCCTGCATTAAGGGGGAGATAAGAGTGGAGCACTTAGTACCTTATAATGAGTCTCTATATGAGATTGTATTGGGAACTTTGATAAGGCTGGTAATGGGAATGCCATTTGATAGGGCCATATCCCATAGGCATCGGCCTTGCCCTGGGGACCCTGTCTGTCTCTTAAAACATCCCTCCACAAAGGGTCTAGTTGTGCAAGCAGCAACAGCTTCTGTGAACCCTAGTGTTCATTCTCTAGGCCCACCAAGCACTGAGTCCAGATGGTTGGAAAGTTGTGGGAGAAATATTTTCTCTTCGGTTAGTGCAACATTGCGAACAGCAACATTCCCAGCAAGTTGGAAGCATGCCGAAATTAACGCCCTCTTCAAGAAGCCCAAAGCGGACCCCAAGGACCTCAAGAACTTCCGGCCCATCTCCCTGCTCCCGTTCCCGGCAAAGGTCATCGAGAAAATCGTCAACATGCAACTGGCCCGCCACCTGGAAGACAACAACATCTTGGACCCGTCCCAGTCCGGATTCAGACAAACCACAGCACTGAGACAGCCCTCATTGCTGCCACAGACGACATCCGGCGCCAACTAGACAACGGCGAAACATCAGCCCTCATCCTCCTGGACCTGTCAGCCGCCTTCAACACGGTCTGCCATCGCACTCTAAAGACATGCCTCCTAGAAGCCGGAATCCAAGCGAAGGCTCTTGACTGGACCACGTCCTTCCTCTCCGGCAGAACCCAGAGCGTCCGCCTCCCACCCTTCCGATCCAAAGCCACCGACATCATCTGCGGCGTCCCCCAGGGCTCATCCTTCAGCCCGACGCTGTTCAACGTCTACATGGCCCCCCTCGCACAAGTGGCCCGCCATCATGACCTCAACATCATCTCCTATGCCGACGACACCCAGCTCATCCTCTCCCTCACCAAGGACCCACGCACTGCCAAAACCAACCTCCACGAGGGAATGAAGGCTGTCGCCAACTGGATGAGGAGCAGGTGTCTGCAGCTGAACTCGGACAAGACGGAGGTCCTCATCCTCGGACCCACCCCCTCAGCCTGGGTCAACTCCTGGTGGCCGACCACACTGGGAACAGCACCAACACCCACCGACCATGCACGCAATCTAGGATTCATCCTCGACTCCTCCTTCTCCATGTCGAAGCAGATCAACGCTGTCTCCTCCTCCTGCTACAACACCCTCCGCATGCTCCGCAGGATCTACAAGTGGATCCCCACCCAAACAAGAAGAACGGTGACACAGGCCCTCGTCAGCAGCAGACTGGACTACGGCAACGCACTCTACGCAGGAATTCCAGCCAAACACCTACGACGACTACAACGCATCCAAAACGCCTCCGCCCGACTGATCGTCAACGTCCCCCACCGCAGCCACATCCCCCCCCACCTGAGAGACCTACACTGGCTCCCCGTCGACAAGAGGATCACCTTCAAGCTCCTCACCCACGCACACAAAGCACTCCACAACGCCGGACCAGCCTACCTGAACAACAGACTAAGCTCCACCCCCCCCCCCCCCCCCGCCAGCTCCGCTCCGCAAACCTCGCCCTCGCCGCTGGTTACCGCATCCAACGAAAGACCTCCGGCGGCAGATCCTTCTCCTACCTCGCCGCCAAGACCTGGAACACCCTCCCTACCCACATACGGCAGACCCAAGACCTACTCGCCTTCAGAAAACTCCTCAAGACCTGGCTCTTCGAGCAGTAGCATCTCCCCTCAGCGCCTTGGGACGCTCACGGGTAAGTATCGCACTTTACAAGTACTCTGATTGATTGGTTGATTGATCTTTGAATACTGTCTTTTTTCTTGGCAGGTTTTCCCATGTGTTAAGTGGCATGGATACCACAGATTCTGTGGGGAGTGCTATGGCTCAATCATTTGCGCTGTGAAGACATGCATGGCTACGTCAATCTGGATTTTCTGAGGCAGTCCAGAATAGTCTAAAAGATATGCCATTTGATGGTGTACACTTATTTGATGTACATGCAGATTCCGCTTTGCAGTGATTTAGAGAAGGTCAGTATGACAAAGACACCTAGATATAGCTTTAATTGTTTTAATTCTTTCTGAGTTTTGAAGAAGAATTGTTATGATTGAATAAGTGGCATATTCCCTATTATGGCACACCGTGTAGTACAACAATCTAGGTGTTAATGGTTATACACTTATGGTTATTTACATCTTTTATTATCACCCTTATTTCCGGCATGTTACGATGATCAAGGGATGATAAATTATGTATGCAGTTATTCTAAAGGAAAATTGTTATCTACTATCCTATGATAGGTTTTCATTATTCCTATTTACTGTGATGACTTTCTACTTTAGATCTGTTGATGACTGTTTTTCATGTGTTTTTGTTTTTTCTGATCCTTAATGGGTTGTTGCCTGATACAGAGGGCAGACCCGTTTTTTCTTTATTCTGAAGAAGAGCTTATGCTCATGATTACCATTATGGTGTGTTCCGTGCCCGGAGTAGAGCATCTTTTGTATGCTTGGTAAGCAGTTATATGTTAGCATTCTGAACCGAGATCGCTCAGCTTGTGAAGTAAAGACCCTCACTGGGGAGATTAGAGTTACTACTCTGTCAAGTGTTAATTGATCTCTCTTAAGATATAATACATTAATGAAATTTAGTATCCTTCATAGGGCCAATTTTGTAATTGAAAATTCATGGGAGTCTCTGTCTATGGCTTGCATATTGTAAGAGAGTTGATTTAAAATAATCGTCTTATTCCGGTTAGTAATATGCGAGTGCCCTTTGTGTGTGCGTATATGTGTGTATATATATATATGTGTGTGTGTGTATAAATATATATAGTGAATTTTTCAGAGCACAAAGGAATTGCTCGGAGGAAGTGGAGTTTCTCTCACAACTTGATGAGATGTACCAGGGATTCCTAATCGGAGGATATCCCGTAACAGTGTTAGATAATGCTAAATTAAGAACTTTACAGACAAAAAGAGAAGCCTTACTACTGCCAAAGAGAACAACCATGGAACAAGGTGAGAATCCAGAGAGGACCAATATAAGATACATTACGCAATTCAATTCATCCAGCAAAATAATAAGGGATACACTCAAGATCATTGGAAAATCCTAAGAAAAGATGACGACCTAAAGGAAATGACATCAGGGCATCTTAACATCACATATAAGAAAGCACCCTCTCTGGGAGATATCCTTACACATAGCCATTATCAAAGAACTGACCAAGGCGCAGCAAAGCACAATGGCTAAGAGCAAAAGGATTCTTCAAATGCTCAAAATGCAAAGCTTGCCGTCATGGCATGAATCAACAGAAAACTAACACCATGTTTGGCGAACAAAAGGTCATTACAGAAAGAATCACCTGTGAAACCACACATGTGGTTTATGCCTTAAATGTGAATGCGGCAATGAGTACATAGGGAGTACCATCAACAAACTAAAACTGCACATTTTGCAACATCTGAAGGCGACAAAGAATAAAGATTTTGCTTATGCAATCGCCAAACATATTTGGAATGTACATGATGGCAACTTTGACATCTTAAAATACTATGTAGTGGAACACATCCCTCTGAACATCAGGGGTGGAGATCGTGACCAGATACTAAGACAAGCAGAATCTAGATGGATCATCATGAAAGGAACAGAGATACCATGGGGGTTGAATGCAGATGCTGAACTGCAAAATGTCCTAAGATTGACATTTGCGATACGCCTAGCTGTAGGGACAATGGTCCATAGTCAAGAATGCTACTATGCCACAAGTTTAAACTTAGCCTTAACCTATAGGAATATTTTGTTCTGTGCAATAGCTACACCTTATGGGAGATACCAAGTGGCAAATTAAGTTATCCGGCTCTTGATAATGTCCTTACCAAGATGTTTATTCGAAAGACTAAAAATATAGATCAAACCCAGCATAGATGTTGGGGATTCTCTCATGATTGGTCTGTTTGTGGTTGTCTTTGGCAAATTGTCATCTATTGATTTAGTTAATTTAAGAGGATGTGGAACTTGTAAGAGGGAGTATATGAATAGTGTGACACAGTAGAATCTCTGAACAGTGAGGTACTTCACCAAATGTGTAGATTCTCTTCCCTTGATGACAGGAAATGCACCAGCATTTGAGACTACTACTGTTCGACATCTCTCCTCTAATCTGGTACTTCACCAGTGATAGATAACAACAACTCTTACTTTAAATGACTTGCCAATCTTTCTTTAATGAATGATGTTTTGTTACTTATGTCGCCTATTCATTGATTTAGCCAATGACGACTATGTATATGTATACAAAGGATTCATGAAAGTAATCCAATTGCTGGGCGTCCGTAACTGTTGTTGCAAGATCAAAGTCTTTGTGTATATTTAATTGCTGTATGACTCTATAAGGTTTTTGACTTTAAGTACTTTACAAGTTCATATATGATGTCATGCAGTTCAAAATTACTGTTTCTAAATCGGATGTGATTTTTATTCCCTTAATGACATGTTTTTTAAAATTTGGTATTTTGTTTTTTGGAAATTGGGGGCGGGTCAAACCAACCCCTTTTTAAACATCCTACACTCGTTATCACATGACCCGGACGAAGGCCTCTGGCCGAAATGCGTAGGTCGTCTTTTTTGTTACCTGACGCACCCTGCACTTTGCATGCTTGAAATTTAATAGAGAAATAATGAAATAAAAAATTAACAAGTGAACAACTAAATATATATATATATATATATATATATATATATATATATATATATATATATATATATATATATATATATATATATATATATATATATATATATATATATATATATATATATATATATATATATATATCCAGTCAATTTCCCCTCCAAACGGTCGAATAAACAAAGGGCACTGCGGGGCTTCAGAAGGTAGCTTTATTTAGATTTTCGGGCATGACCGGTTTCAGCGAAGTGCCTTCTTCAGACGCCTTTGTCTAAAAGTGCGCCTCTCATTACACAGTGCTTATTCAAGCTCCTCCTTCCCAGTGGCGGTGAGCATCAGCTGCACTGGATTGTTTCTGTTCGCGCCTATATCCAATCCATGCAGGTAGCACACAACGAGGAAAAACACTGGAAGCTTAGTACAGTGCCTTTTTATTATTATTCCGAACTCTTGCCAGCAGCCGCCCAAAAGGAAACGGGCATTCTTTACAGATACTTTCAGTCTTTGCTGCACTGAAGAAAGGTTTTACTTACCTGAAAAGCGTCTGGCTTGAACTGTAAAGAATGCCCGTTTCCTGTTGGGCGGCTGCTGGCAAGAGTTCGGAATAATAATAAAAGGCACCGTACTAAGCTTCCAGTGTTTTTCCTCGTTGTGTGCTACCTGCATGGATTGGATTTATAAACGGCGAGCACGGCCGTTGAGGAAGAACCACTGCGGTTAAGCGGGCCCGTCTTGGTCGTACACAGTGCTGAGAATGATCGGGAGGAAGATGCAGACCCCATGTCAGGGTGGCGTCTGCAAGAGTGCATTTTGTCCTCTGTAAAGGAAGGCAGCGGCATAACAGGAAAGGTTGCATTCACCCACTGCGGATATATTTTGCTAGCATTAACTTAAAGACTGTAAAGAAGCACCCACTTGGGATAATTGGAGCACGCAGCCTACAAGCACCAGAAGGCTTAGGAGTGCCACGCCTACAGAGGCAGGTGTAAGGTATAAATGACAATGCTGTGTTGCAGCGCGAACTTTCAGTCTTTTGCTGCCACTGAAGAAAGGTTTTACTTACCTGAAACGCGTCTGGCTTGAACTGTAAAGAATGCCCGTTTCCTGTTGGGCGGCTGCTGGCAAGAGTTCGGAATAATAATAAAAGGCACCGTACTAAGCTTCCAGTGTTTTTCCTCGTTATGTGCTACCTGCATGGATTGGATTTATAAACGGCGAGCACGGCCGTTGAGGAAGAACCACTGCGGTTAAGCGGGCCCGTCTTGGCCGAACACAGTGCTGAGAATGATCGGGAGGAAGATGCAGACCCCATGTCAGGGTGGCGTCTGCAAGAGTGCATTTCGTCCTCTGTAAAGCAAGGCAGCGGCATAACAGGAAAGGTTGCATTCACCCACTGCGGATATATTTTGCTAGCATTAACTTAAAGACTGTAAAGAAGCACCGACTTGGGATAATTGGAGCACGCAGCCTACAAGCACCAGAAGGCTTAGGAGTGCCCCGCCCACAGATGCAGGTGTAAGGTATAAATGACAATGCTGTGTTGCAGCACGAACTTTCAGTCCTTTGCTGCCACTGAAGAAAGGTTTTACTTACCTGAAACGCGTCTGGCTTGAACTGTAAAGAATGCCCGTTTCCTGTTGGGCGGCTGCTGGCAAGAGTTCGGAATAATAATAAAAGGCACCGTACTAAGCTTCCAGTGTTTTTCCTCATTGTGTGCTACCTGCATGGATTGGATATATATATATATATATATATATATATATATATATATATATATATATATATATATATATATATATATATCCAAGCTCACTGCTCCAAAGTCCGGTGCACACTTGCAGCGGGTGCTCGTCTCAGCGCGTCAGAGCTTCGCGCTTCTATATGAAAGCTCACTCCCTCCCAGTCCTGGGGGAAATAAAGACAGCACACACGGGAATCTCTATAATGGCAACTTTTACTCGCACAGACGCGTTTCGGAAGCAACGCTTCCTTCCTCAATGTTAGTTACATCGTAACACGCGACTTGGCGCCATTTATTTCAAATTCAACAAACGAGCTGTATTAGCAAACACAGAGAGAGGACTGACGCGTGTGCGCCATATTGCTAATGCATTTCATCCCGCAATAGCATACTCGTATTTCAACAATACATTTTTCATACAGTACCACATTTCTCATTTGTGAAAAAGCCGCTCGACTTTCTGACAAAAATTTACATAATAAAATATTGCCGTGAATCGGCACATATCCTCTCACTAATCTACCGGGAAATGGATTATAAATCTTGCCGTGGATCGGCCTAAGGCAACACTAAGGCTGCCGTATGGATTTCCAAATACCCAATACCATCATTTTTGCCAATCACTCTCGGATGTTGCTTTATAAAATATTAACACAAAAGTTGCAAAATTTCACAAAAATCCTGAAAAAACAAAAGAAGTATAATACATCACAGGACATACATCGTCTCGTGATACCAGACACTCAATGATGATTAATTGCTGAAAGACACTATTTGCAAACAAGCATTGTCGTGTAGCTGTAATTCACTTAATATTTACACTAGAAATACTCTGTGGCATTAACAATTCAACTCCCTAGATGCACAGTCAATTCCTCCCCACAATTTAATCCCCAGGGGGCTATGGTTTGACAGTCTATGATATACCGGGATTCTAACCTGCGAAGTTTTTGCAGTTTATCCCCTCCCCTGATATTGTCTGGGATCGCATCAAGGAAAAAGTACTGTAACAGGTTCCTGTCGCTCTTGTGTTTGATCGAAAAGTGTCTGGCGACAGGGTATGTAAAATCTCTGTTCACTATCGCCCGCATATGCTCCAGAATACGTAATTTCACGGGATTGATAGTGCTGCCTATGTACCTAAGCCCACAGGGGCAGAGAAGACAATAGACTGCAAAAGGGGTGGTGCATGTGAGGAACTGATTTATTTTCCTCTTCTTTCTGGTACCACAACCCATAATTTCATAAGAGTAAACCCTTTTACTGTTGGCACAGGCTTTGCATCGGCCACAAGGAAAGTAGCCTTTCGCATCTTTTAAATTGCTCGTGCGTACCGGGACAGATGACAGATGACTATGTACCAAGGTATCTCTCAACGAGCGTGCTCTCTTAAAGGTAATTAAGGGATTGGCAGGTATATCACTCCCTATGATGTTATCCTGTTGCAAAATGTGCCAATGTCTCTTAAGGATACTCCTCAGTTGTTGACAATCTTTGGAGTGAGGTGTAACCATCCTAAATTTCTCAATATCCGTAAAGGGTTTATGCTTTTTTACAAACAAAGTCTGCCTGGGTTGTGCCCTTACTCTATCCAGAGTGTTCCTTAACAGTTGCCTACTGTACCCCCTCGCCTCAAATCTGTCATTGCTCTCTTGTGCAGCCAATTCGAAATCCTCGTTAGTGGAACAGTTACGCTTAAGCCGTAGAAGCTCACCATAAGGTATACTCTTGATGAGTTTCTGTGGATGATTAGATGACGCATGCAACGTACTGTTTCCCGCTGTCGGTTTTCTATAGAGGGAAGTTTGGATCATGTTGTTAATCACCTCTATTCTCAAGTCTAGGTACACTGCTTCGCTTGTGCTAATATTTCCAGTAAAGATTAGATTACAGTTGTTATCATTCAACACCTTTATATACTGCCCTGCCGTCTCCACAGAACCATTCCACACTATGCACAAATCGTCAATGTAACGATACCAGCAAACGATACAGTTTGACCATTGCTCTTTCTCAGGCCCCCAGGCTTCCTGCTCCTCCCACCAGCCCACGAATAAATTCGCGTAGCTGGGGGCGAAGCAGGAACCCATGGCAGTACCAGACAACTGTCTAAACAAATCATCCTGAAAAAGAAAGATGTTATTTTCAAGACAAAATGCAACTAATTCCATCAACATAACATTATGTTGGGCATATTTCAGTTGTCTCTTCCCTAAGAAGTACTGGATCGCCTTCATTCCCTGTGCATGCTGAATGCTGGTGTAGAGACTGGTAATGTCGAGAGTCAGCAGGCAGTATCCTGGTTGCCAAGCAATTGCCTCAATTTTCTCAATGAAATCAGCAGTGTCTCGGATGTAAGACTTGAGGCCCAACACCATTTCGAATAGGTAATGATCTAAGAATTTAGATAAATTCTCACTAAGGCTACCCATAGATGAAATAATGGGACGCCCTGGTGGTTTATCCATGTTCTTATGAACTTTGGGCAAGTAGTAAAAAGTGGGGGTAACAGGATGTAATGTTTTCAGGAAAAGATATTCTTCTGTTTCCAGCATCTGTTTATCATACCACTTTTTCAACAGTCCGTGCAAAGTTGTAATGCTAGACTGATATCTTTGCTTGGTCGTCAATTCATAACAGGAGCCATCCTGCAGTTGTCGCATAGCTTCCTGGACATAATCTTCACGCGACAAGATGACCACGTTTCCTCCTTTATCCGAGGGTTTACAGACTATTGACGTGTCGTCAGCCAATGTTCTTATCGCGTTCCGCTGTAATTCAGTTAGATTATCACGATATCCCCCAGGTTTCCTGTGTGTACGCATTCTCCTTAGATCACGAATCACTAACTCAGAGAAAGTGTCAATCATGTCGGTTTGAGTTGGAGGCACAAATTTGGACTTCAATTTTAATCCGCTGACTGGGGCTTCTTGTTCGATTTCCACCGACCTTAGTCTCTGAGACAGCGTTTCAGGTTGCGCTAACGGCGCCCTCCCTGTATTTTCCAAACGTAGTTCTTCTAATAGCTCCAAAGTTGTCAATTCATTCACCTTCAATAGGTCAGTGTCTTTGTAACGTGATCTGATGACTTTAGCTTCATCAGCTGTTGGTTTTGTCTTGAAGAATTTATGCAGGCGTAGTCTCCTAATGAATTGATACAAGTCAATTCTAGTCTGTGTGTACTCGAGGTTACTGTCTGGACAAAAAGTTAATCCCAATTTGAGGACTGATTCTTCTGATGGTGAGAGCATCCTCGCGGAGAGATTTATGATGGTAAGATTGTCCGTTGATTCCTCACGGCCTACCATCTTTTTCCCCTTGTGGCTCGCGTTCTGCGTGTCTGGGCCCCCACATTCGGCGCCCTTCCTCTTCCTCTGCCCCTTCCGGCCCCCTCGTCTGGTTTTTCTTCGTTTTCTGGGGGTTTGTTCTTCCCTCCCCTCAACCAATTCATTCGGATGACTTGTACCTCCGTCTGAAAAGGGGTGTCTACGGTTTGAGGCAGGGTTCTTGCTTCGTCCTCCGACTGCTCGCCCTCAGTAACCTCGGATTCTGATGTCTCCACATCCGGCAGTGCAGCCGCACCGGCAGCCTTATTTTTCAATAGGTCTTTCCTTGTCTGGTCGTATTTTTTAGAGAACGTAAGGACTCGGCCCATGGCATAGTCTCTTTCGTCCCTCTCAAATTTCTCTTGTTTCCGCATACGTATCTTCTGCTCATATTTCTCCAGCCGTTTCTTCATCTGGGCTCTGAGTTGTTCCTGCTGGTCTTTATCTGTGTTGGCCGCTATTACCGTTTCCATGGTTTCAATCTCTTTAAGGACCTTATCTCTGTCACTCCAAGCAAATTGTACCAGGATTTCCAACATCCCCTCGCAGGATTTCGCAATATGTGCTGCCCAGGTATCAAGGAGTTTGGGGTCCGGGTGTGCTGTCTTTATTTCCCCCAGGACTGGGAGGGAGTGAGCTTTCATATAGAAGCGCGAAGCTCTGACGCGCTGAGACGAGCACCCGCTGCAAGTGTGCACCGGACTTTGGAGCAGTGAGCTTGGATGTAATAATATGCGGAGCACCGCCACTACTTGAAGAGGAGAGCCGAGTGGGAGTGAAGTCGGTCCGGAGGTTCCTTCGTTACACGGACAGAGTGTACTCAGCGCTGCCCGACAGAATTTGGGTAAGCCGAGATTTAATCTGTCCATTTCCTTGGAACTTTGTTACAGACACTTCTCACTATTCGAGTACTGGCTCCAGCGCAGGGAATCTTCATAGACCAACGTGCAACGAACAAGGCTACCCGGAAGAGGGAGGCCGAATATCAAGCATAACAGCATGTTTGACATCTCGCAACGCCGTGACCTGGCGACAGGAATGTTTAAAAACAAAAATCCAGATATTAATGCTCAACCAGCAACTAAGATAAAAACAGTTAATGCTCCCAGTCCACTGGCCATGCAGTTTGGCAAATTAGAAAAGCTATACGAGCGGGAGCTTCGGAAATGGTGGGAGGGCACATCACTCCAAGGTTATATAGAAGTGAAAAGAGTGCCAAGAGGGTTGCGGATATTCACGATTCCCGCGTATGAACACCCGGACCCCAAACTCCTTGATACCTGGGCAGCACATATTGCGAAATCCTGCGAGGGGATGTTGGAAATCCTGGTACAATTTGCTTGGAGTGACAGAGATAAGGTCCTTAAAGAGATTGAAACCATGGAAACGGTAATAGCGGCCAACACAGATAAAGACCAGCAGGAACAACTCAGAGCCCAGATGAAGAAACGGCTGGAGAAATATGAGCAGAAGATACGTATGCGGAAACAAGAGAAATTTGAGAGGGACGAAAGAGACTATGCCATGGGCCGAGTCCTTACGTTCTCTAAAAAATACGACCAGACAAGGAAAGACCTATTGAAAAATAAGGCTGCCGGTGCGGCTGCACTGCCGGATGTGGAGACATCAGAATCCGAGGTTACTGAGGGCGAGCAGTCGGAGGACGAAGCAAGAACCCTGCCTCAAACCGTAGACACCCCTTTTCAGACGGAGGTACAAGTCATCCGAATGAATTGGTTGAGGGGAGGGAAGAACAAACCCCCAGAAAACGAAGAAAAACCAGACGAGGGGGCCGGAAGGGGCAGAGGAAGAGGAAGGGCGCCGAATGTGGGGGCCCAGACACGCAGAACGCGAGCCACAAGGGGAAAAAGATGGTAGGCCGTGAGGAATCAACGGACAATCTTACCATCATAAATCTCTCCGCGAGGATGCTCTCACCATCAGAAGAATCAGTCCTCAAATTGGGATTAACTTTTTGTCCAGACAGTAACCTCGAGTACACACAGACTAGAATTGACTTGTATCAATTCATTAGGAGACTACGCCTGCATAAATTCTTCAAGACAAAACCAACAGCTGATGAAGCTAAAGTCATCAGATCACGTTACAAAGACACTGACCTATTGAAGGTGAATGAATTGACAACTTTGGAGCTATTAGAAGAACTACGTTTGGAAAATACAGGGAGGGCGCCGTTAGCGCAACCTGAAACGCTGTCTCAGAGACTAAGGTCGGTGGAAATCGAACAAGAAGCCCCAGTCAGCGGATTAAAATTGAAGTCCAAATTTGTGCCTCCAACTCAAACCGACATGATTGACACTTTCTCTGAGTTAGTGATTCGTGATCTAAGGAGAATGCGTACACACAGGAAACCTGGGGGATATCGTGATAATCTAACTGAATTACAGCGGAACGCGATAAGAACATTGGCTGACGACACGTCAATAGTCTGTAAACCCTCGGATAAAGGAGGAAACGTGGTCATCTTGTCGCGTGAAGATTATGTCCAGGAAGCTATGCGACAACTGCAGGATGGCTCCTGTTATGAATTGACGACCAAGCAAAGATATCAGTCTAGCATTACAACTTTGCACGGACTGTTGAAAAAGTGGTATGATAAACAGATGCTGGAAACAGAAGAATATCTTTTCCTGAAAACATTACATCCTGTTACCCCCACTTTTTACTACTTGCCCAAAGTTCATAAGAACATGGATAAACCACCAGGGCGTCCCATTATTTCATCTATGGGTAGCCTTAGTGAGAATTTATCTAAATTCTTAGATCATTACCTATTCGAAATGGTGTTGGGCCTCAAGTCTTACATCCGAGACACTGCTGATTTCATTGAGAAAATTGAGGCAATTGCTTGGCAACCAGGATACTGCCTGCTGACTCTCGACATTACCAGTCTCTACACCAGCATTCAGCATGCACAGGGAATGAAGGCGATCCAGTACTTCTTAGGGAAGAGACAACTGAAATATGCCCAACATAATGTTATGTTGATGGAATTAGTTGCATTTTGTCTTGAAAATAACATCTTTCTTTTTCAGGATGATTTGTTTAGACAGTTGTCTGGTACTGCCATGGGTTCCTGCTTCGCCCCCAGCTACGCGAATTTATTCGTGGGCTGGTGGGAGGAGCAGGAAGCCTGGGGGCCTGAGAAAGAGCAATGGTCAAACTGTATCGTTTGCTGGTATCGTTACATTGACGATTTGTGCATAGTGTGGAATGGTTCTGTGGAGACGGCAGGGCAGTATATAAAGGTGTTGAATGATAACAACTGTAATCTAATCTTTACTGGAAATATTAGCACAAGCGAAGCAGTGTACCTAGACTTGAGAATAGAGGTGATTAACAACATGATCCAAACTTCCCTCTATAGAAAACCGACAGCGGGAAACAGTACGTTGCATGCGTCATCTAATCATCCACAGAAACTCATCAAGAGTATACCTTATGGTGAGCTTCTACGGCTTAAGCGTAACTGTTCCACTAACGAGGATTTCGAATTGGCTGCACAAGAGAGCAATGACAGATTTGAGGCGAGGGGGTACAGTAGGCAACTGTTAAGGAACACTCTGGATAGAGTAAGGGCACAACCCAGGCAGACTTTGTTTGTAAAAAAGCATAAACCCTTTACGGATATTGAGAAATTTAGGATGGTTACACCTCACTCCAAAGATTGTCAACAACTGAGGAGTATCCTTAAGAGACATTGGCACATTTTGCAAAAGGATAACATCATAGGGAGTGATATACCTGCCAATCCCTTAATTACCTTTAAGAGAGCACGCTCGTTGAGAGATACCTTGGTACATAGTCATCTGTCATCTGTCCCGGTACGCACGAGCAATTTAAAAGATGCGAAAGGCTACTTTCCTTGTGGCCGATGCAAAGCCTGTGCCAACAGTAAAAGGGTTTACTCTTATGAAATTATGGGTTGTGGTACCAGAAAGAAGAGGAAAATAAATCAGTTCCTCACATGCACCACCCCTTTTGCAGTCTATTGTCTTCTCTGCCCCTGTGGGCTTAGGTACATAGGCAGCACTATCAATCCCGTGAAATTACGTATTCTGGAGCATATGCGGGCGATAGTGAACAGAGATTTTACATACCCTGTCGCCAGACACTTTTCGATCAAACACAAGAGCGACAGGAACCTGTTACAGTACTTTTGCCTTGATGCGATCCCAGACAATATCAGGGGAGGGGATAAACTGCAAAAACTTCGCAGGTTAGAATCCCGGTATATCATAGACTGTCAAACCAAAGCCCCCTGGGGATTAAATTGTGGGGAGGAATTGACTGTGCATCTAGGGAGTTGAATTGTTAATGCCACAGAGTATTTCTAGTGTAAATATTAAGTGAATTACAGCTACACGACAATGCTTGTTTGCAAATAGTGTCTTTCAGCAATTAATCATCATTGAGTGTCTGGTATCACGAGACGATGTATGTCCTGTGATGTATTATACTTCTTTTGTTTTTTCAGGATTTTTGTGAAATTTTGCAACTTTTGTGTTAATATTTTATAAAGCAACATCCGAGAGTGATTGGCAAAAATGATGGTATTGGGTATTTGGAAATCCATACGGCAGCCTTAGTGTTGCCTTAGGCCGATCCACGGCAAGATTTATAATCCATTTCCCGGTAGATTAGTGAGAGGATATGTGCCGATTCACGGCAATATTGTATTATGTAAATTTTTGTCAGAAAGTCGAGCGGCTTTTTCACAAATGAGAAATGTGGTACTGTATGAAAAATGTATTGTTGAAATACGAGTATGCTATTGCGGGATGAAATGCATTAGCAATATGGCGCACACGCGTCAGTCCTCTCTCTGTGTTTGCTAATACAGCTCGTTTGTTGAATTTGAAATAAATGGCGCCAAGTCGCGTGTTACGATGTAACTAACATTGAGGAAGGAAGCGTTGCTTCCGAAACGCGTCTGTGCGAGTAAAAGTTGCCATTATAGAGATTCCCGTGTGTGCTGTCTTTATTTCCCCCAGGACTGGGAGGGAGTGAGCTTTATATATATATATATATATATATATATATATATATATATATATATATATATATATATATATATAATATTGAGTTTCACAAGTTGCCCTTTTGGATAGCACTCCCAACAAGATTTTCAAAAGCACTGGGACAGCCTTCGTGCAGCACAAGTAATTTAATCAACACACGCTTTGCCTGACGCGTTTCAGAGTTAACACTCTTTCTTCAGAGGCAGCATGGCAAACAAAGTTCGTTCCGTGAGCACTCCAACTGACAAATCCCTTCTAATAATATCCTGCCCACCTGGGCCTGGAAACAAAGAATCACGGGAGTTGGAGTCATATTTAAATCCCAAGTGGGTCCGGACACAGAACCTGTTGAAATAAAGTACATAAGTTCCTTTTGTTAGCATTGCTTGCACAAACACCAAAGGTTATTCCAAACATAAAGCGCCGCTTGTTGCTCCAAAGCGCCACTCACGCAGAATGTCACTGGATTTGCATTATATATATAACACCAAAACTTCCTCCTCATAGGAAAAAGCACGGCACACTCCGGAGTTGAAGGGCAAGGAATTTATTAAAATAATATGCACGTGATGTTAGCTGTCCCTTGAAACGATAAGGCAGACGCATTTCAAGCCTTCCATCGGCTCTCATCAGTGCCTGTTCCTGGGTCTCTGCGCTCGTTGATGGTCCAGCAAGGTGCAGGTGAGTGGAAAACCGCCCCTTTATGATGAAATCGAGCTCCTCCTCCAATGTGCGGTATGCTAATCACTCGCGCTTTCTCACTGCCAGGCAGATGCATGCTGGTAGATGCAGTCCATAAGGATGTCAGTTCAGGGGCTATGACAGTCCTCACATCAGGTGATGTCCCCAATTGTTGGATATGGGCCGTACTCCAGCTCAGGTGCCCAGCAGTTCGACCAAAAGCCTTTCACCCCAACTCCTTAATCAGGCGAACAGCGTTGCCTCCTCTCTCCCCAACGCAGCGTGTCAAACCATGGTGGCAATCCAAGCCATATATATATATATATATATATATATCGTATTTGTGTGACCTTACACTTTATGTCTGGGTTACTTTTGCTGCCTTTTAATTCAATGACGTTCCTTTGATGGGAGTGTACAGCACTGTTAGTCTATTTAAAAAAAAAAATGTAAACATATTGTGTCCTCAAGAAAGGTAGTTTGTAGCCTACTTTACCATTGTTTGTAGGTTCTACTTCTACCTCAGGTATTTGCTTTACATCTAAGCAGGTGATTTTACTTAATAAAGATAGTACGAGTTATTTATTTTTGCTGTATTAAGTAGGTGGGGACCAAGACATTAACATCTTGTGACCCATAACACAATATATGTTTTTGCTTTTAAGGTTCTTACTTATAGCCATTACAGTTTGGTAGCTATTCTACACATGCTTGTAGACATGTGTAGGATAATAAATGTTCTTTGAACGTTATTGTTTCATTTACCTGGGATTACGTCGGGCTGTTTAGGTCTCCAGGAAGACGTAGCCTGTAGGTCTATTCTAGATGATGCTTTGCATTATTACTTAAGATTGCCTTCTTTTCTGAAGGAAATATCCCTCTAATGGTGTACCTTTTTTTAGGTCTCGGCATCGAGACCTATTGCAGACGAGTTCGCTCTCAAGGGAAGACAGAGCGGTGCACGAGCCTACCAGGGTCTGTGGACGCGCACACACACAGGCAGGCAGGCACTCGCCAGAGACACAAACACACACACAGAGACAGACGCACGCACACACGCGCACACACACACACCCTCCCTCTCTGCCCACACCCTCTCTGCCGCCCCCCCCTCTATCCCCACTCACCGGGCTCTTTCCCTCCACAGCGGGTCAGTCACGGCAGCAGGCAGACTCGGTGTCTTCTCCGGCGATCTTCAGCTGATGTGCACGCCCACGCTGCGTCTCGTGCGCGCCCACCACGCTGTTTCGCGCCCGTTGATCCTCAGCTTGTGATTACTACTCCTTCTAACCCGGATTCTAAATTACTATTTCTTGGTTCTCTAACTCCACTCTGTTGATTCGTAACAAACTGATATTCAGCACATTTCACAGTCTCGCTTTTGCTTCTCATAAATACAATAAGATTATTTTAAGCAAATGTCTACCCTTCTTTTGGTCCTGTGCCTATTATGCTTCGGACTATAGAGTTTTAGAAAGTGTGGTGGAAGATTCCATAATATCGGCTGCGGGCACAGTGCGGAACCTGGGTGTCATAGACATAGAAAAAGACTGCCCATGTGCCAACCTGAGTTCAGAGTGTGAGTGCAGAGTGCAGAGTAGTGAGTGCAGAGTGCAGAGTAGTGAGTGCAGAGTAGTGAGTGCAGAGTAGTGAGTGCAGAGTAGTGAGTGCAGAGTAGTGAGTGTGTAGAGTAGTGAGTGCAGAGTGCAGAGTAGTGAGTGCAGAGTAGTGAGTGCAGAGTGGTGAGTGCAGAGTGGTGAGTGCAGAGTAGTGAGTGCAGAGTCGTGAGTGCAGAGTAGTGAGTAGTGAGTGCAGAGTAGTGAGTAGTGAGTGCAGAGTAGTGAGTAGTGAGTGCAGAGTAGTGAGTGCAGAGTAGTGATTAGTGTGCAGAGTAGTGAGTGCAGAGTAGTGAGTAGTGAGTGCAGAGTAGTGAGCGCAGAGTAGTGAGTAGTGAGTGCAGAGTAGTGAGTAGTGAGTGCAGAGTAGTGAGTAGTGAGTGCAGAGTAGTGAGTGCAGAGTAGTGAGTGCAGAGTAGTGAGTAGTGAGTGCAGAGTAGTGAGTGCAGAGTAGTGAGTAGTGAGTGCAGAGTAGTGAGTGCAGAGTAGTGAGTGCAGAGTAGTGAGTAGTGAGTGCAGAGTGGTGAGTGCAGAGTAGTGAGTAGTGAGTGCAGAGTGGTGAGTGCAGAGTAGTGAGTGCAGAGTAGTGAGTAGTGAGTGCAGAGTAGTGAGTAGTGAGTGCAGAGTAGTGAGTAGTGAGTGCAGAGTAGTGAGTAGTGAGTGCAGAGTAGTGAGTGCAGTAGTGAGTGCAGAGTAGTGAGTAGTGAGTAGTGAGTGCAGAGTAGTGAGTGCAGAGTAGTGAGTGCAGAGTAGTGAGTGCAGAGTAGTGAGTAGTGAGTGCAGAGTAGTGAGTGCAGAGTAGTGAGTGCAGAGTAGTGAGTAGTGAGTGCAGAGTAGTGAGTGCAGAGTAGTGATTAGTGAGTGCAGAGTAGTGAGTGCAGAGTAGTGATTGCTGAGTAGTGAGTGCAGAGTAGTGAGTAGTGAGTGCAGAGTAGTGAGTAGTGAGTGCAGAGTAGTGAGTAGTGAGTGCAGAGTAGTGAGTAGTGAGTGCAGAGTAGTGAGTGCAGAGTAGTGAGTGCAGAGTAGTGAGTAGTGAGTGCAGAGTGGTGAGTGCAGAGTAGTGAGTAGTGAGTGCAGAGTGGTGAGTGCAGAGTAGTGAGTGCAGAGTAGTGAGTAGTGAGTGCAGAGTAGTGAGTAGTGAGTGCAGAGTAGTGAGTAGTGAGTGCAGAGTAGTGAGTAGTGAGTGCAGAGTAGTGAGTGCAGTAGTGAGTGCAGAGTAGTGAGTAGTGAGTAGTGAGTGCAGAGTAGTGAGTGCAGAGTAGTGAGTGCAGAGTAGTGAGTGCAGAGTAGTGAGTAGTGAGTGCAGAGTAGTGAGTAGTGAGTGCAGAGTAGTGAGTAGTGAGTGCAGAGTAGTGAGTGCAGAGTAGTGAGTGCAGAGTAGTGATTAGTGAGTGCAGAGTAGTGAGTGCAGAGTAGTGATTGCTGAGTAGTGAGTGCAGAGTAGTGAGTAGTGAGTGCAGAGTAGTGAGTAGTGAGTGCAGAGTAGTGAGTAGTGAGTGCAGAGTAGTGAGTAGTGAGTGCAGAGTAGTGAGTAGTGAGTGCAGAGTAGTGAGTGCAGAGTAGTGAGTGCAGAGTAGTGAGTGGTGAGTGCAGAGTAGTGAGTGCAGAGTAGTGAGTGCAGAGTAGTGAGTAGTGAGTGCAGAGTAGTGAGTGCAGAGTAGTGAGTAGTGAGTGCAGAGTAGTGAGTGCAGAGTAGTGAGTAGTGAGTGCAGAGTAGTGAGTAGTGAGTGCAGAGTAGTGAGTGCAGAGTAGTGAGTAGTGAGTGCAGAGTGGTGAGTGCAGAGTAGTGAGTGCAGAGTAGTGAGTAGTGAGTGCAGAGTAGTGAGTGCAGAGTAGTGAGTAGTGAGTGCAGAGTAGTGAGTAGTGAGTGCAGAGTAGTGAGTAGTGAGTGCAGAGTAGTGAGTGCAGAGTAGTGAGTGCAGAGTATTGAGTGCAGAGTAGTGAGTAGTGAGTGCAGAGTAGTGAGTGCAGAGTAGTGAGTAGTGAGTGCAGAGTAGTGAGTAGTGAGTGCAGAGTAGTGAGTGCAGAGTAGTAAGTAGTGAGTGCAGAGTCGTGAGTGCAGAGTAGTGAGTGCAGAGTAGTGAGTAGTGAGTGCAGAGTAGTGAGTGCAGAGTAGTGAGTGCAGAGTAGTGAGTAGTGAGTGCAGAGTAGTGAGTGCAGAGTAGTGAGTGCAGAGTAGTGAGTTGTGAGTGCAGAGTAGTGAGTAGTGAGTGCAGAGTAGTGAGTGCAGAGTAGTGAGTAGTGAGTGCAGAGTAGTGAGTGCAGGGTGCAGAGTAGTGAGTGCAGAGTAGTGAGTGCAGAGTAGTGAGTGCAGAGTAGTGAGTGCAGAATAGTGAGTGCAGAGTAGTGAGTAGTGAGTGCAGAGTAGTGAGTAGTGAGTGCAGAGTAGTGAGCAGTGAGTGCAGAGTAGTGAGTAGCGAGTGCAGAGTAGTGAGTAGCAAGTGCAGAGTAGTGAGTAGCGAGTGCAGAGTAGTGAGTGCAGAGTAGTGAGTAGTGGGTAGTGAGTGCAGAGTAGTGAGTAGTGAGTGCAGAGTAGTGAGTGCAGAGTAGTGAGTAGTGAGTGCAGAGTAGTGAGTGCAGAGTAGTGAGTGCAGAGTAGTGAGTAGTGAGTGCAGAGTAGTGAGTAGTGAGTGCAGAGTAGTGAGTAGTGAGTGCAGAGTAGTGAGTAGTGAATGCAGAGTAGTGAGTGCAGAGTAGTGAGTAGTGAGTGCAGAGTAGTGAGTAGTGAGTGCAGAGTAGTGAGTAGTGAATGCAGAGTAGTGAGTGCAGAGTAGTGAGTAGTGAGTGCAGAGTAGTGAGTAGTGAGTGCAGAGTAGTGAGTAGTGAGTGCAGAGTAGTGATTGCAGAGTAGTGAGTGCAGAGTAGTGAGTGCAGAGTAGTGAGTAGTGAGTGCAGAGTAGTGAGTGCAGAGTAGTGAGTAGTGAGTGCAGAGTAGTGAGTAGTGAGTGCAGAGTAGTGAGTAGTGAGTGCAGAGTAGTGAGTAGTGAGTAGTGAGTGCAGAGTAGTGAGTAGTGAGTGCAGAGTAGTGTAGTGAGTGCAGAGTAGTGTGTAGTGAGTGCAGAGTAGTGTGTAGTGAGTGCAGAGTAGTGTGTAGTGAGTGCAGAGTAGTGAGTAGTGAGTAGTGAGTGCAGAGTAGTGAGTGCAGAGTAGTGAGTAGTGAGTGCAGAGTAGTGAGTGCAGAGTAGTGAGTGCAGAGTAGTGAGTGCAGATGCAGAGTGAGTGTGCAGAATGCAGAGTAGTGAGTAGTGAGTGCATAGTAGTGAGTGCAGAGTAGTGAGTGCAGAGTAGTGAGTGCAGATGCAGAGTGAGTGTGCAGAATGCAGAGTGAGTGTGCAGAGCGGTGTGTGCTGTTGAGTGCAGAGCGGTGTGCGCTGTTGAGTGCAGAGCGGTGTGCGCTGTTGAGTGCAGAGTGGTGTGTATTGGCAATGTAAATGACAATGCCATTTATTTATGATTTAAAGAAAACAAAAGAAATGTCATGAGCAATGCCAATAGCTCTACCTTTAATGATGCAGAGACCATTGCATTGTAAATGCTTGTTTTTTTATGTGGTTGTTCATATACAATTATAAATGAGGAGAATAGGCGTTTGCCTCAAAACTTCTACTTTTTGTAGAAGACTTTTATTACGGTATTAAAGGATCATTGCTCTTCTAGGTGACAACTATTTTTCATCATTCAGCTGACCAATTGTGGTTTGGGTTCACACTTTGCGGAGTGTTGTCTTTAGATGAAATACACAGAATCAGTCAGATTATTTTTATTATAGAATCCTTTAAATTTTCTGGTTTAAATATGGGAGACCTTTTCTGGATCATCTGTAGATGGGTTTCTATTCATATAATAGGGTCACATACTTACCTTGGTTTTCACTAGGCTATGAAGGTTTCTTTTTCATTCTTACTATTTTATTCAGCATTATACTACTAGTGCTTGATGGTGGTGTCTCAGGCAATTTGCATTACGCTGACGTTTTCAACGGCTGTTGCTTTCCTACGTGGTATGATGCCTACTATGGTTTCCATACTGGTATGTCAGTATTGTCTGACTGATTACTCAGCTTTATTTTATAGCTATGTGTTATACTATTCTCTTGTTAATACATAGGCAGTTATTTATTTTACTCGTGTGTCAGAATATATCTTGGGGATATTCTAGAGGTATTTGTATTCTCTCTAGTTGATTTTCTCATGGATAAGACCGGGTCTATGCCAATAGTTGCTATTGTTGTCTTCGACTCATTTTAATAGAGCATTCGTTGTGCTTTCCCATGGGTGATGGACCTTTCTCTGTGTTTAAAGAGCAGGTCTGGCGTGGATAGAACTCTATATGGCAAAAAGGTACTGCTCAATGGCATGGCCCGCTGATCTGTGTTCAACAAGTGTCGAACACACAGTTCGAGTCTGGATTCAGGGCAAATAGCTTTATATTAATAGGGTTGTTTGGCAGAAATTGTCCTACTGTCATGGGTAATGTTAAACCCATTCTTTCAATGTATTTATGACTTTTCTTTCAGTGGTCCTTTCTGTAGTGCTTATGTTGTGAGCATGCATGGGTCTGGATTCCATTAAGGATGAGAAATGGTTTATATTCATATTGTTAGGTAGCTTCTACCACAGTTTGTCATGCTAACATGGATAATGTTATTCCCATGCTTTTTAATGTCTTATGGCTTTACTTTTCTGTGGTTCCTTCCACAGGTTTTTAATTTGTAGAGCATGCTGTTTTCTCACCTACTTTATGAATGTCTGGTCTTTTTCTCTCGTTCTTGACCGGTTTTGTTCTAGTTAGAGACTTTTGAATGGTCTCAGTTCTCAGACCCATCTCCGGGGATGGTATGCTTTGGTATGTGATTCTGAAGTAAGGAATCTGTGGCTGGATGTGTCTATCAGATGGACAAGTTACTTACCGTCCGTAACGCATTATCTGGTAGAGACAGGATCTAGCCGCAGATTCCTTAACGACCCTCCCATCCTCTTTTGTCGCAATGATTTTGTTATGGAAATTCACATACTGAATTAAGAATTCAATGATTATTTGACACAAGACTGTCTTTTATTGTAGCACACTGTTTCAATAGGCAGTTTCTATATGTGGCTAGATGTTTTGAGCATGGAAATTAGTCATGGAAGAAACTGACGGTGTGTCGGCAAGGGAGTTATATAGACTCTATCGACGTCACATATTCAATGTTCAATGTATTTGTATTTATGAAGTACAGCTGTTGCTCCGGAAGGAGCATCTTGGTGCTATGCGGAGGTAAAGGTAAGTGTCCAAGTAAGCATGGTCCGGGTCGCAATGTTAAACAAGTGAAGCACATAGGGCATTAGAGGCTGCAAAATTCCAAGTTTTCAGTAGTCTTTTAAAAAGAGTTTCTAATTTGATCTATCTTAGATTTCTATGAAGAATGTTCCTTGCTCTGGTCCCAATAGCTGCTAGGGATTTGCCCTCTTTAGAATTGTACCTGAAAGCAGGGGGTTTGAGGAAATTTGAAGATGAAGATCTGAGCGTTCGGCCAGTGACATAGTGCCTAAACCTAACGGTTCGGTATTTTGGCCGGATGCTCTGAAAGGAGGATCTTGATTAGTATTTTTTTTCGAATTGTCAGCCAATGCAGGGTATTAAGAGCTGCAGAGGCCGAGGAATGGCACGGCAATTTCAATACCAGACGAGCGGCTCCATGTTGTACTGTCTGCAGGTGGATGACGTCGATACGGAGTCGTGGGATGCCCTCTTCCGACATGCAGACATGCTATAAAAAAAAATTCCAGATCCACTCTCATGAATGCGAGAGGATTCTTAAGTAAGGAATCTGTGGCTAGAGCTTGACCCTACCAGATAATGTGTTACTGATAGTAACCTGTTCATTAAGGAGAGTGGTCTAAATGATTCACATCGTGTGGATGTCTTGTTGGGCTTAAACAGTGTAACCAGTATTTTTTCCCTTGTGGTGGGGGGAGGAAACCCCAGAAGGAAAGGCTTCATTGTAAACTTGCAACAGTTTGGGTGCAAGCAGCTCCACATAGGCATTTTAAAATTCACCGGGGAGTCCATCTCCACCTGATGTTTTACTGGTGGGCGTGCCATCAATGGCTGAAAGTATTTCATCTTGTGTAATTGGTGTGGTAAGAAATAATTGGTGTGCATTAGAAAGCCATGCAAGCGAGATGCAATCTAACTGAATGTGTTAGTCAGCTATCGAAGGGGAAATCCTGCACATGTGAAGGTTAGCATAATATGTTGAGAATTCTGTGAGTATTGAGTCAGAACTGGAAAGAGGACTTCCCTTTGTATCATCAATTTGTATAATGTTCTGGGAAGCCCATGGGTGGCATATGAGGGAATCTAGTGACCTGCATGACCTCTCTCCTTCCCTGTAGATTTTCACCATACCATTCTTATGAAGATGCTTAACCTCCTGCTCTGCTGTTCCTTCAAACTTGTTGAGCTTGTCTCTAATGGCGGCCAAGACTTGGGCAGACGATGAGGGTGTGTATTCCTTCTCAAAACCACTTATTTCACCTTCTAATTTAGGAAGGCAGTCGTACAGAGCCCTCTGCATCCCATGCTGCTTAGCCATACAGATACCCATGTGTACATCTTGAAGGCATGCCACAGGATACCTAACAATCCTACTGAATTGTCATTGAGCTGGAAAAGGCGTATTATTTCATTCTTGACCTCCTCCTGAAACACTGTGTCAAGGAGGGATGAGGGTGACTGTTGCCATGTAGCTAGTGGGACACTGGGACTTCAATGACTTAGCTTTAATGGTGAATGGTCTGAATATTTCTGTGGAAAGTGGTCTACTGATGTCACCAAATTTCAAATATCTTGTGTGCCTATCAAGCAATCCACGCGTGCCCCCGATCCATATGCTGGGGTGATGTGAGTTCCTTCCTTGAATGAGGGGTGCTTATTCCTTCAAATGTCCATAGACCTTATAAGTTCATAACATTCCTTAGTACATGCATGGCAGCATTATGTGTGTGACTTGTCAAGTGGGAGCAGTCCATGCCCCTATCCAAGACTAAAGTTAGGATCCCACAGAACCGCTTGAGGCACCAGGGTTGTGCATATGTGCCATATCCATTGTATGTAGTCTGGGTCATCCACATTGGGTCCATATGTGTTTATATAATTAATGGTCTTACAATGGATAGTATCCTTTATCAGGCTATATGAACCCTGTGGGTAGTTCATTTCATTGATTGGAACAAATCTGGGTCCCTTACTAGGAGGGCATAGGATATTTAGATATGTCCTTTAAACCACTCAACTGAAAGGCCACTGTCTAACTAGAGCGCACCAGGTGGCCACAAGGTTGTGAATTCACTATAATTGGAGACAAGCAAACTCCTGCTGCAGACCCCGCAAGGACCCGAGCCACTGAGGAGGCAACAGGCCAGGCAGTCACCACTAGGTCGTCCAACACATCGGCCACTGCTTAACAATCACGGTAGTCGAGATCACCAGAACGTGTTAAGTCTACAGCCACACTGGGCATTCCGGGGGCCTAACTACAGAGAATCCACATTTGAAGCAGGGCGCACTCCTCTCCACGATCTAGATCCATCCAAACGCCCAAGAGTAGAGCCTACTATGTTATTGGGGATGGCAGGCCAGTACCGCCTGGCTAGCAGCACTCACGGGAGAGCTTGGGTAGGCTGCTGGCTACCTCTTCCACCGCTGGAGTCCACACTGTGTATGGGGCCGGAATGTTCCCTGTCAAACTGCGATAAATACACGTGGGTGCCACCTCGCTCCGCTCTTCCCAGCTGAGCTCAGTCTGGCAATGTACCGCCCATCACCAGTCCTGCGTCCCCATCTTGATCAGAGCGTGCCATACCGCGATCCACCAGGCTCTGGGATTCATGCACTTAGCTGAATTGATCATGGCCTTCGGCTGCTCTGCTTCAGCTCATCTTTATTTTCCCAGTATTGCAAGCACAGCTTGTGCCATTGCGCCTTCAGGTATTGCCGATATCGTTTCCGTGGCCAAGGAGCCTCACTAACATTCGGCCATCTTGAAGCCGGGCTCACTATCGCCCCTAAGTCTGGTGGCTTTTGAGGCAGTCTTTTGGCTTGGGAAAGGATTTTTTGTTTCAGTAGGTCATTTTCAAACACGCTTGCTTCCAGCTGTCTCTCTGGGGAAAGATGCATTTGTTTTGAACTGAAGGACGAAACAGCACCTTGGGCATACATCACATTACAAGTAAATGCGTTTTCTTGAAGTACTAGATGATTTCAGCGCTCTAGATGATTGGTTTAAAATGCCACATGTTCCTTCCTTTAAAAATGGACCTGTGGCAAGTTCATTAAGGTTTCTTTCTGTTGAAAATATGAGGTATTCTTCTTAGTCCATCCGTACATATTAAAATGCCTTTATTTTGTACTTTTGTGGAATATGGCTGTGTTGCGCACCACCGCATGGAAAGTGCTTTCCCTGCAAGCTGCGCATAGAGGCAAATCAGGATACGCTTTATTCTGAAAAATCTAAATATTTCACAGCGTTTGAACCTTCACTTTGGCCGTTTATAATCGGGACTGTTCGAAGGCTGGATACATTAATGTCACGCGTAGCACAAATGCTGATAAATAGCTTTTTAATAACCAAGACTGCATTAGGATATAATCTGTTTATTCAAAGGCAGATGTTTTCTTATTGTTTGAGAGTAATTACAGAGTCGGCATAGGGCAGGGAGAAGTGAATAGATTAAGAAAAGCACGAGCAGTTGTGGTTTGATGAACCACTGTCTGCTCACCATGAATCTACAGAGAAGCTGCAGCTCTGCTGATCTTGTAGGGTGGTACAAATACTACGGGGTTTGCCTAATACAGAAAGTGGAGGTTTGTTCTCCATATCTTCTTATAAGTATTGGTCAGAACAAAGTCCTCCTAAGTGGTAAAGTTTGCGCGACAGAAATGCTTAGGGTTTTGTATTTAAATGTCTGTCTCTTTGTTAGTGGGGGCCCTAAACCCAAGGCTTGCTCAGACTTTGTATAATATATTTGGGAAGGAGCTATCAACGCTGTCTCAACATTGGATTATGGGGCAAGCAATTGGGTCCCAACAGAATGTTGTGTATTAGGAATATGTGTTGTTTGTCTGTATTATGAATATGCATGTGTGTTAGTTGACTCTCTTTCTGGTAGAGCAGCACTCTTTGAAAATATAAATAAATATATATATAGGTTAAATGGGGAGATGTGAGGGTGTGTTTGAGTTTTGTGAAGGGTCTTATTAGTAACATTTCCAGGGGAATAATTACGTATCTGCTTATTTTTGTATTTTGTATTGTGACACATTCAGCCTTGGGGTTATTTCAGCTCACAAGCAGATGCTTTAAATTAAATAACAGTGTACTGTGTGATGTGGTGCTCTTAAGTACTGGAACACAAAGAGTTGCGGGTGGATCCTCATCGACAGTAGGGATACTTTCCACTGTGGGATTCTCAGCGTGCCATAGACATTGAGAGGTGGACAAAACCTAGTTTTGAACAATGAAGCCACCCCACCTCTTACTCCTTCCTTTCCTCTCCCTTCAGCTGTCTCATTAGGGCAGGCTACGGAGGCAAGCAATCGGGAACCATACGTGGCGGGCAAAAGCAACCAATTTTAAAAACCCACTTTGATTGGCAGGAAGCTTATGTGGTGCTTTCAAGAAACAATATTTAAGCTCACAGGACAAGGACATCCTAAATTTTTTTTCCTCGGGAGCTGCTAAGATAGGTATGCTTCATATCAGGATGCCATGCTCTTTTTTGGTTATCTGTTTTGACAAACACAGCTCCCTCCGTGCAGTGCGGCCTTCAAACAAATTCTCTATCTATCTGACACTGTGCTTCAGTTAAACATAGTGTCCATTTGTATTCTTATTTTCTTTAGGGGTTTTGTAAAGTTCTGCACAACTCAGTCTGCCACCCCAGAGTGCTTCAGGGTGTGCCAGGGAAATGGGTGAATACCAGAATGATAACCAGAAATTTTAAACAGAAAGAAATCGTTTGGGTTGTTCACCCATGTCACATTCATTGCCCACAGTCTGGATATTTAAGGGAGTCTTTGGAGTGGAAAGTTTACTCGAAAAACTTTTGAAGGCGGGAGACCAAACTATCAATAATAAAAATAAAAACCATGTACATATATAGTATATATATACATTATGAGATAAACCATATACGCAGATGCTCAAGATGTAATTTGCTATTCTGATGGATACTTCTAACCGCAGATTCCTCACTTTTAGAATATTCCCAGGCGCTCCACTGTATCTGGGAAAATGTATACTGCAGTGCCCTTGTGTGCCTGTAGATGGTGCCATGTAGTTCCTCCTAGGTTTTGTTCCTTCTGGAAGTGACCTCCAGAGCCACCTATAAGCGCCATCTCTGTGAACTGACGTCACTTGCTTTCTTTCCATGCCTTTGAACATGTATCTGGACCTCTGCTCTCCCTTTTCCTTCAAAAACTACTAGATTGAAACCATGCCACGACTGTCTCAAACAAATGTTTTTGACAGATTCGAACAAGGTAAGTCTGGTGTTTGGGCTCAGAACACGACTCCAAGTTATGTGAGGAATGTACCCTCCTGAATCTGACGATGATTAGGGCCCTACTCGATGTTTTGGATCTGTTCCCTAGGTCGTTCCTGTGATCAGTCCTCATTGTGGTCAAAGTCTCCACAAAAGTTCAAATCAAAGTCAAATTGAAAACATAAGAAAGCCAAGCAGGACCCGTCCACATCCCACCACTCTATCTATGGAGTTGTCGTGAGGTTATCAATGTGCCACTGTATCCCACTCCTGATCCACAGAGGAGCCGATTCCACAATTGGTCCCTGATGCACCATATGTTTTCCAGGTCATCAGCTAAATTGCAACAAACCGAGGATTTAGGGAGCCTATGTTGCACATTTGTGGCACGCCTTAGGTTTCCTCTCGCATGCCTTTTGGTCCCAAGAATCAGCAAGAGGCTTCAGTTGGGTTACCTCTGGCGGATCCATCCTTGGCACCTTCTGTGCTTCTAGAACCCTCTTCAATTTTCACACCAGTTTCATTGCCAAGATCAATTCCAACACCAAAATCTGTGGTGGTCCCTTCGACTTCTACACCAGCCCTGACGCTGCCAAATGAGGACCCTTTGTAGATAGTGATGACTCACCCAAGGTCACACCCCTAATCCACTTCGGCTCCCCCAGTCTTCAATCAGTCAGATTCAGATAAAACACTGCCTCTGCCATGGAGCCATCCTCAGCTGCTCTACCAACTTTTTAGCTCCGACTCTGATGAGTCAAACATCCTTTTTTAGATGGGGGTGTCTGCCCCTTCTTAAGATGACAACCATCTCTACTTGGATTTACTTTCCCTTGATACAATGTTGATTTCCTCCCAGACTAGCAACAGAGGTAAGTGCTTCCTTTGGTGTGGCGATTAGAGGTTTTGGACGTACAACTCCCTTCTGTGGAGGTAAAGCCTAATGTCTGAACAGAGGTTTTACAGCCTGGGCAGGCACATTCTGAACCTTTGCTGCCATTTGAGAAAGCTCTTACTGACACATTGATGGGCACTTGAGCAAAGCCTTGCTTGCCTTCCATGGAAGAGACAGGCTGCCAGGCGTCATAGACTGGCAACAGGCGACCATGATTTTCTAACTCAATATCCACCCACAGACAGTTTAGTGGTTCAAGCTTCCACCAGCAAGGTGAACCAAAATTCATTCCCCATGATCCCTCAGCCCGCCAGACAGAGTCACAGACAATTGAGGTATTTGGGAAATGGATGTTCTCATCGGCCTTGGGGCCTGTCAATGTCGGGCGCCTACTTGGCTGATATGCCCACTGGGACATGGTTGGCAAGATCATGCTGGCAGTCCCTGAAGATCTGTAAGCCTCCCTAGATCAAATAACTCTGGATGGTTGAATATGTCAGAATACATCATTCGGTTTGGCCTGGATACTAATGATTGCTTGGGTCGAGCAGTTGGCACACGGTTGGTGCTCCATTACCACACTTGAGATAGATCTGCAGGCTTCTCTGGGGATGTCCAGGCACCGCTTACGGAAATGCCTTTTGACGAGCCTCGCTTGTTTGGCAAGAAGGCTGATTTGGCCCAGGAGCACTTTAAGGAGAGCCAAACCACAATGTGTTCCTTAGGCGAGCTGGTTTCCCCAGTAATTTCTTCCATTTTGAAGGTTATTCCAGAGGCAGCACCAAGCCCAATCGCCCCTGCAGCAGTCAGCCCAGTCCCTTCGGGTGAGGCACAGGGTTCGGGCAGACTACATGCAGCTCACCAGGACATAGATCATTACAGTGCCCCAACCCTGCAGCATCAGCCTCCATGCCGCTGTAGCTTGCCCTTAGTGGCACACACCCACCTTGTTGGAAGTCTGATTCAACACTTTCTACTAGATTGGGAAAGGATCACGTCTGATAGATGGATTCTCCAATTCAGGTATGCCCTTCTATTCCCTTCTCACCCCCCACATCTTCCACTCACATCAGAGTAGCTTTCAGAGGAGCAGCAGGCCCTTGTATTTCAGGAAGTGCATGCTGTCTTGTCGAAAGAGGATACCAGCCTTAAAAATGTGTAGTGGCTGTTGCTCCTGCTATTTCCGTAAGCCAAAGAAGGATAGAGGTATTTTCCTATTTTAGATATCTGCATTCTGACCACCTTCCTGCAGAAGGACAGATTAAAGATGCTCGCATTATTCCAGGTTCTGTCTGCCTTGGATTCTGGTGACCGGATGATCACCCTGGACATGCAGGACGCATATTTTTATATACCCATTTTGCAGTTACGTAGTTCAAGTTAGGCCATGAGAATTTTCAATTTGCTTTGCTTCCCTCCAGCCTCACCATTGCCCTAATTATGTTCATGAACATTATGGCAGTAGTCGCAACACACCTATGGAGGCTGGGAATACCAGTTTCCTCTACCTCAACGACTGTCTGTTGCAGATAGGCTCACCACAGCCAGGCAAGACCATCTCCAGAAGACAGCGAACCTCCTTACATCTTTGGGGTTCACAATCAATGTGCTGAAATCATATTTCACTCCTTTTCAGGGCTCCTTTCCATTGGAGCCTTCTAGGGTACGGTGCAGTTCACGGCTTTATGGCTGTCACAATGAATCCAGGAAATTTGGGCTATGATCCTGATGTTGCAGCCTCAGTCATGTGAGTCAACGAGAGTGACTCTGAGGCTTTTTAGCCTCTTGGCTTCCTGCATGCTGTTTATCAACTAGGCAAGGTGACATTTGTGGGCTCTGCAGTTGAAGCTGACACTCAGAGGGCAAAGGATCCATTGAATGTGTCGTATTCTATTAAGGTTTTGGAGGAGACTGCAAAAGATCTGCTTTGGTGGCTGATCAACTCTTGTCGGACCAGTGGTAGACCCCTCTCCCTTCCCCACCTAGAGGTGATGAGAGTGATTGTTGCATCACTGCTGGGTTGGTGAGGTTATCTGGAGGAGTGGAGATCAGAAGATTTTGGTCTCTAGTGGAAATCTGACTACAAATCACCCTGTGGGAGTTGCATCCCATTTGCGTGGCACCGGAGGCTTTCCTACCATCCATCAAAGAGATACTGGTAGAGGTCCTCATGGACAACACTGCCACTCTGTGTTACTTCAACAAGCAGGTCAGTATGGGGTCCAGGGTCCTTTGTGGAGAGGCTCTTCGCCTCGAGTTGGCTGGGACTCCAGGGCATATCCCTGGTTTTGAACCATCTAGCAGGATATTTGAACACCAGGGCAGACAAGCTCAGTTGATGGCACCTAACAAATCACAAATGGCTCTTTCACCTCATGGTGGCACAGGGCATTTTCCAATAATGGAAAAAACACTGGCTGGCCTTTGTTTTCACTGTCGAGAATGTGCAGCATCAAAACTTCTGTGCATTCAGACTACAGTGGGGCACAAGATTCCTGTGCACCTTTCTGCCTCCGACTCTCTTGCCAGGAGTTCTGAAGAAGATCAGGAATGACCGGGTCCAAGTCGTCCTAGTGGATCTGCATTGGATCAAGAGAGTATGGTGCAGGAGCTTCTGGGCATGAGCATCTATCACCCGATCAGGCTTCCACTTCGAGAGGATCTTCTGTCACAGCAGCAGAGCAGGGTCCTGCACACAGGCCTGCACAATCTGCACCAATATGCATGGAGAGTGAGTGGCAACAGTTGACTACATTCACTCTTTCTCCTGAGGTTGTGGATGTAATCCTAGCTCCACTTTGCCATTCTATTAAGTCTACCTACACCAGCTGCTGGAACAGATTTATAGCCTGGTGTGGTGTGCACAGCATAGACTCACTGCAAGCCAAACTGATGGATTTGTTATTTTTGTTTTGTCTTTGGCCCAGCAAGTACTTGCGGTGGGCATTGGTTAAGGTTATTCGGCGTTTTGGTCTATTTGCATTTGCCAGACCAGCTATCCTTGTTTAAATCACCTGTTGTCCTTTTGTGATGAGGTTCCTGAAAGATTTAACACATAATTTCCCCCTAAACCCTATGTGATGCCTCAGAGGGGTCTCAGTTTGTTCCTGACTTTTCTTATGTGTACTCCCTTCGAAATGAGGCATGGCTGTTTATTGTGGCTTCTGACTGTGAAGTCTGTGTTCCTTTTCATAATTGCTTCACTAAACTTTGAGTGACATTCAGGCATGCTCAGTGCAACAGCTCTCCACCACCATTTGTTCCAGACAAACTAGTGTTGAGGAGAAGGGTGCCTTTTTTGTTGTGACTCCTTTTCACATTGGACAATCTAGCACCCTCTCAATCCTTGCTCCGCCTCACCTCTCCAAGGAGGAAAAGACTTCTTCTTGACATCATGAGAGCTCTGGGCTTTTGCATCGATTGCACCAAAGACCGTTGGGTGAACAATCAACTTTTCCTGGGGTTTTCTGGAGCAAAGGAAGGTAAGGTGGTTCAGAAAAGTACTTTGTCAAGGTGGATAGTTCCCTGTATCAAGCTCTTCTACGCACTGGCCAGGAAGCAGCCTCAGGAAAGACTGAGGACTCATTCCACTAGAGCCAAGGCTTCTACCACTGTGTTTGCACATGGAGTGTCTGCTCTCAACATTTGCGGCATTGACATGGGCATCCGTACATATGTTCACAAAGCACCACAGCCTTGACAGTCAGGTCTGATGGGAAGGACATTTTGCTTGTTCGGCACAACTTTTTGGACTGAGCCCATTTCACAGACCGTTCATCTTGGGAGGTACTCATTTGCTATCTGTTCTAAAGGTGAGGAATCTGCAGTTAGAAGTATGCATCCGAAGAACAAGTTACTTACCTTCGGTAACTATTTCTTGTGCATACTCTATCCAACCGCAGATTCCTCATTGCCTTTCCACGTCCCCTTCAATGGAATGGTCTCTTTTTCCATCTAAAAGTGTCCCAAGCTAGATATCTGCACACTGGTTTTTGGTCTGGGGTGTGAGTTTCAAACATTTTTTTCAGTGAAACCTGAGTTTTTTTAAACATATGTGAAGGTATTATAACCAAAGCTGATGATATCTTCTCTGTAACCTTTTTTCAATGAAAGAAAAATATATTCTATGGTGTAATGTATTTTAGATAGTGGCTGTCATCACTGTGTACTTAGAGTTGAAAAGGCATTTTTTTAAATAACAATGGTCTTCAACAAGGACTCTGCACAAAATTTGACACACGCTTAGCATATGCAGCTAAGTGCTAGGGTGTCTATTTTTGTGCAGTTATTTGCAGGTGGGAAACAAGTTAAGGGGAGTGAATAAACATGTGTTCCTATTTAAGCTCCAATAGACAACTTTGGTCACTGCTGCAGCACAAACCTCTGAACAAATTACCCCTGTCCTGGCACTGGAGGGTTTGGCGTCTACTGTACGTAGTAGGCATCTTGCAGTCTTTAACTTCAGCACAAGGAGAGCGTCTCTGGTTGGATTATGGAGCAGAAGACTCCTGTTTTGATCCTCGAGTAACCATCCACCACCTCCATGCTTCTGGAAGTTCTTGGATATTCTGGAATAGTTTCCTTGACCATGCCTGTGATCAACTCTGACGGTCTTCCTGGTGCCTGTAGCTCTGAGAACTGCACCTGATTGGAGTCTCACTAAAGTCTCCTCTCTGACTGTACCTTCCCTCCAGCCCTCCCCGTCAAACAACCTAAAAATTACCAAATATAAGTTATTAAACATTTGGTTGAATGTGTTGAGTAATTTTCCATTGTCATCATTTCCTCAGCCTATGATTATTTTGGTAGCCTTGATTGTAATTTCTTTGACATTTAAGAAGATAAATGTCCATTACAAATGATATAGCAGGCCTCGAAAAATCTACTCGCTCAGTCGCTATGGCAGGTCAGGTTTTATCAGGTCGTTTATAGGACCTTCTGTCCATTCTGGTGAGCAAACTTAAACTGGAAAGGAACAGGTGGTCTGCTCATTTAGGAAATGAATTAGCAATAAGACACCTTTAAATCTTGTTTTTATCTTGACATATTTGTTGTCTGTTTCAAGGACAGAGGTCAAATGTCAGTTTGTCTTTTCAATAATTGATGCTTAGCTTATCCTGGAAAAAGGTATTTACTTTTCCTTCTCTTATTACAGTTGGAGTTTTTGTCAAGTAATTTCTCTGACAATCATTGTGAAACAAAAGGCTATGATGTTTTTCTAACCCACAACATTTGAACAGCTTGCAGATGAATAGTACAAATATTTCAAAATATATCAGGAATTCCGAAAACAAATTTTTATCTAAGTCAGAAGTGTGGTGTAAAAAAAAAATTTGAACAGGAAAAAAACAAATCAGAACACTTTACTTGGTGATGTGCACCCGACAAATATTTGCAGAAACGTGATTTCTAAACATTGTACACTATACAGTTTTATCAGTAGGTAGCATGTCAGTGGGAAATTGTTGGCCATTTTAGTGGAAAATCAGCTGATTGCAAATGAGTGGGCTACCACTTAATGCTTTTAGGTATTTACTTATAAAAAGTGATACTTTTACAACATGATTTGAGAAACATTCCTGCCCCCGCCCTGATGACAATGCTGTTAATGAACTAAGAGGCAAGTTAGCGTTCAGGTGTATCCTATATGTGGCTAGATGTGTATTCTTTATGGCGCAAACGTTTAGTCTATTAAATCAAACTAAAGTGTTTTGTGTACAGAACACTTGCTGAACATTTGAGCGTATTGAAAAGTGTGAAAAAGAAGAAAATGGCAGCTCAGTGTATTTAAATTTTTGCCCAGGATCACATCATTTGAAACCAGTTATGGGTAAGGAGCATTATAATTAGGTCGAGTACATTACTGAAGTCACTAGACCCGCAGGTCTAGTAACATTCTTAGCATTTTTCGAGACCTGGATAGACAAACTTACTGTACTTAGTTATAAGTGAGTTAACTGGAAATTAAACTTTTTATGACTACATCGTGCAACTGGTATGAATCTGCAGTGGTCACATTAAAATGTAGATGCCCTTCAGATCTCTTGAGTTTGGATGCTAATGAGGTTACAAGGAACTTCAGCTAGAAGTGCTGTAGTACATGTTCAAGAAGTCGTGTAGGACCAGGAGAAAATGTCATGTGCATCCTGGATTTCAGTCAAAAGATGTGGCTCATTACAAACAAGACCCTCAAAATACAGAGGTATGATCAGGCCTCCATATTAAGCCTGTTAGTTTGTGCATCTGCTGTTCCTGCCATTATATTTCTTGAATAATGCTCTGGGTCTCTTCACCCGGGGTTCACACAGCATTCTGCTTTCTTGTGTTGGAGGAGCTGGGTGCAGTGCTTTATTTGAGCCGATAGTTTCTGGTGCTTGGCACCAGCACTTAATTGTCAACACCGGTGCTTGTGACTTTTTTGCCGCAGGGTGGCGCTGTCTGGCCAATTTAGAGATGACCACAACAACAGTTCATTATTAATTCAATATACATTAAAAATGACTGTTTCCTGCTGCCCAGCTATTACTCTAGCTGTGTGGGCCTGGAATAGTCTTGTCACACTTGTAGGGTATAATGGTTAGTATTTGTGTTGCTTCTGTCACTGGTGGCGCTGGTGGGGACAATGTGCTATGGAATTTGCAGTGGCCTAATGACCAGAGACTAGGCACTTACTGGCACCTGCATCAAAGCTTTTTGCGATCGCAAATGGTGCAATTCGCAAAAATCTTCCTTTTGCGATCGCAAAATTAGCTTTTGCGATGCATCAAGGGTCAAGGCCCTCGCAATTTGAGAATTCACAATTAATTGCGAGTTCTCAAATTGCGATTGCATTTAAGGAATCGCAAATTGGGATTCCTTAAATGCAATGCATTAAAGTAAAAAAATGAGCGATTTCACTAATAGGTGGCGCAAATTACCATGAAGTTGAACTTCATGGTAATTTGCAAAAACTTTGAAAAATGCACTAAAGTTCCATTTTACACACACATGCCCTTGGGGCATGTGTGTGTGCAAGATGTACTCATATGCAGATTTCAGGGGTGCAACAGGGTGTTCTTTTGACACTCTGGCACCCTTGAAATTGCATTCTCAATTTGCGATTATCTAATTGAGAATCGCAATGTCTTCCCATTCGTTCCTATGGGCCTCTAGGTCCATAGGAATGAATGGGGAGGTATTCCTTAATTGCAACTCGCAATTTGCGACTCGCAATTAAGGAATGTTTAGAAATCGCAATTTTTTAAGCGATTTCTATATGCATAGGCTTTAGCGATTCCTTAATTGCGCTTCCTTAAAAATAGCAATTAAGAAATTGCAAAAGCCAACATTGATGCATGTGCCTGTATATGTTTTACAAACTAAGCACTGGCTTAGTGAATATTTGTGTTAAATGTCAGAGAATATTCATCTAGTGCCATGTTGCAAAACTTGCACCAACATTTATTAGCATTTTGAGCAGGGTATAAAGTCTAGAATAAATAGCCCAAGTGATGTGTATCCAGGGGCGTAACACAGGCCCACGCATCCCCCGCAGTGCGGGGGGGCCCTCAAGCTCAAGGGGGCCCTCTCAGCACTGCACTTCGGCCTGAGAGCTCCTAATAGAGTCCGGAGGGGGCCCCTCCACGTAGCTGGCAGGGGGGCCCCCTTCAATTATCGTTACGCCACTGTGTGTATCAGATGGTGCTCCCATTTTTCATAATTATATAGAAATTTGTATATAGGGCACTCTAGAAACAGAATTGTTTCTCATCTTTATTGAACCACGCAATAGTACTTATTTAACCAACCTCAAAAAAGAGAAAGACCAAGTCATGTATGAGAATTGTATTTTCCTCTTCGCTTGAGGGGCCCTTTAAACTTTTGGTAAGGCACACCTTGGAACCACATAGATGCCAACTGTACAACATTTTGGTTAAGGCAAGTTTTTATATTTAAATTATTTAAATGTAGGTGAGGCTTTAACTTTCTATTGCATAGAAAATGGCAACATGTACACTTCATGATTGTAACAAAAGCAAAGGTGTATATTTTTTAGTAACAAAAAAGCTGGGAGAACGACAGTCGGACTCTGCCATAGCAGGTCTGTTGACATTTATGGAAGGAGGCTGACAGACTACTGCGACATGCCCCGCCCTTCATGACCCAGCCTTTCAATGGTAGGGACAACAGCATTTTTTAAAGCCAGGAAACAAGCTCAAGTTTTTCAACTTATATATCGTATTTTATATTTATGTTTATGGGTAACTCCTTTGGTTTAACCCTAGAGCTTAATAAAAAAGTCCCAGTCAGATGTGAGTACTGTCAGATAAAAGTGGTTTGTCAGGCAAGTCCATTGTACCTGTCACACGATAACTAATCCACGTGCGTCGATATGCGCATTTTAAAGATTTTTATTTCTGTACTTTGCATTAGTGTTAATGATATCATGGAAAATATGTCATCAAAAAAGTAGTTTTTGCATGAAATGTGTAACAGTTAAGGGAAAACACTGAGCGCATTTTGAAAGGCTGGTTGGAAATGATAAAAGGAGCATTTCTTTACCAACTGCAAATGTGCTGCCCACGCCGAACGTCACCTTCAACAACATGCTGTACTCGTGTTTCTTTTAAAAACACGTTGGAATCATGGTAGTGTTTCGTTGCTTTGCTCTAGTAATTGCTAAAAGTGATTGCGGCCTGCGAAGCAAGCAATATTTTGTGGTCACCCGAGGAGCGTGTTTAGTGAGGAGAGGCGAGCGTGTCGCGCGCTGGCCTGGCCCCGGCTTCTGTTCTGAGAGAAGTGGCTGTATTGTATTTCTTGACCTTTGTGGTTCCACTTGTCTGGCGTGGTTAGCGTATGCCACAGGCAATACAATTAGTGAAAGGAATCCGCAGGCCCGCACATGCACCTGCTTTACGGGGAGGGGCTGCGGTGGGGTCCGCGATCTAATCTCCTCAGACAGAGATTGTTTCCTAACGTTATTTCGGATAAATAAAGTGCAACAATTGTTCCAGAGAAATTACACATGTGAAACGAGAACTCGCAAAAAGTATGTAAGGGGTGCCAAAGTAAACAGTACACGTTGAGGCTTGCCTAGGCCGACTTTGCCCCTGTCAAGATGTCTGTCACAGAGACAGAGTTAAACACGAGCAATAAATAGAACAAGCATTGAAAATGCAATAGGTCTCGCAATAGAAGAGTTTCACATTTTTCGTTTTGCAAATGGATGAGTGGCGTTGCGTGGATGAGTGGCGTTGCGTGGATGAGTGGCGTTGCGTGGGTGAGTGGCGTTGCGTGGGTGAGTGGCGTTGCGTGGGTGAGTGGCGTTGCTTGTGTGGCGTTGCATGTGTGAGTGGCGTTGCATGTGTGTGTGGCGTTGCGTGTGTGTGTGGCGTTGCGTGGGTGAGTGGCGTTGCGTGTGTGGCGTTGCATGTGTGAGTGGCGTTGCATGTGTGAGTGGCGTTGCATGTGTGTGTGGCGTTGCGTGGGTGAGTGGCGTTGCGTGGGTGAGTGGCGTTGCGTGGGTGAGTGGCGTTGCGTGGGTGAGTGGCGTTGCGTGGGTGAGTGGCGTTGCGTGGGTGAGTGGCGTTGCGTGGGTGAGTGGCGTTGCGTGGGTGAGTGGCGTTGCGTGGGTGAGTGGCGTTGCGTGGGTGAGTGGCGTTGCGTGTGTGAGTGGCGTTGCGTGTGTGAGTGGCGTTGCGTGTGTGAGTGGCGTTGCGTGTGTGAGTGGCGTTGCGTGTGTGAGTGGCGTTGCGTGTGTGTGTGGCGTTGCGTGTGTGTGTGGCGTTGCGTGTGTGTGTGGCGTTGCGTGTGTGTGTGGCGTTGCGTGTGTGTGTGGCGTTGCGTGTGTGAGTGGCGTTGCGTGTGTGAGTGGCGTTGCGTGGCTGAGTGGCGTTGCGTGGCTGAGTGGCGTTGCGTGGCTGAGTGGCGTTGCGTGGCTGAGTGGCGTTGCGTGGCTGAGTGGCGTTGCGTGGCTGAGTGGCGTTGCGTGGCTGAGTGGCGTTGCGTGGGTGAGTGGCGTTGCGTGGGTGAGTGGCGTTGCGTGGGTGAGTGGCGTTGCGTGGGTGAGTGGCGTTGCGTGGGTGAGTGGCGTTGCGTGGTTGAGTGGCGTTGCGTGTGTGAGTGGCGTTGCGTGTGTGAGTGGCGTTGCATGTGTGAGTGGCGTTGCGTGTGTGAGTGGCGTTGCATGTGTGAGTGGCGTTGCATGTGTGTGTGGCGTTGCGTGTGTGGCGTTGCGTGTGTGGCGTTGCGTGTGTGTGTGGCGTTGCGTGTGTGAGTGGCGTTGCGTGTGTGAGTGGCGTTGCGTGTGTGAGTGGCGTTGCGTGTGTGGCGTTGCGTGTGTGAGTGGCGTTGCGTGTGTGAGTGGCGTTGCGTGGGTGAGTGGCGTTGCGTGGGTGAGTGGCGTTGCGTGGCTGAGTGGCGTTGCGTGGCTGAGTGGCGTTGCGTGGGTGAGTGGCGTTGCGTGGGTGAGTGGCGTTGCGTGGGTGAGTGGCGTTGCATGGGTGAGTGGCGTTGCGTGCGTGTGTGAGTGGCGTTGCGTGTGTGAGTGGCGTTGCGTGTGTGTGTGGCGTTGCGTGTGTGTGTGGCGTTGCGTGTGTGTGTGGCGTTGCGTGTGTGTGTGGCGTTGCGTGTGTGTGTGGCGTTGCGTGTGTGTGTGGCGTTGCGTGTGTGTGTGGCGTTGCGTGTGTGAGTGGCGTTGCGTGGCTGAGTGGCGTTGCGTGGCTGAGTGGCGTTGCGTGGCTGAGTGGCGTTGCGTGGCTGAGTGGCGTTGCGTGGCTGAGTGGCGTTGCGTGGCTGAGTGGCGTTGCGTGGGTGAGTGGCGTTGCGTGGGTGAGTGGCGTTGCGTGGGTGAGTGGCGTTGCGTGGGTGAGTGGCGTTGCGTGGGTGAGTGGCGTTGCGTGGGTGAGTGGCGTTGCGTGGTTGAGTGGCGTTGCGTGTGTGAGTGGCGTTGCGTGTGTGAGTGGCGTTGCGTGTGTGAGTGGCGTTGCGTGTGTGAGTGGCGTTGCGTGTGTGTGGCGTTGCGTGTGTGTGTGGCGTTGCGTGTGTGTGTGGCGTTGCGTGTGTGGCGTTGCGTGTGTGTGTGGCGTTGCGTGTGTGTGTGGCGTTGCGTGTGTGTGTGGCGTTGCGTGTGTGTGTGGCGTTGCGTGTGTGTGTGGCGTTGCGTGGGTGAGTGGCGTTGCGTGTGTGAGTGGCGTTGCGTGTGTGAGTGGCGTTGCGTGTGTGAGTGGCGTTGCGTGTGTGAGTGGCGTTGCGTGGCTGAGTGGCGTTGCGTGGCTGAGTGGCGTTGCGTGGGTGAGTGGCGTTGCGTGGGTGAGTGGCGTTGCGTGGTTGAGTGGCGTTGCGTGTGTGAGTGGCGTTGCGTGGTTGAGTGGCGTTGCATGTGTGAGTGGCGTTACATGTGTGAGTGGCGTTGCATGTGTGAGTGGCGTTGCATGTGTGTGTGGCGTTGCATGTGTGTGTGGCGTTGCGTGTGTGTGTGGCGTTGCGTGGGTGAGTGGCGTTGCGTGGGTGAGTGGCGTTGCGTGGGTGAGTGAATGGTTAGCTGTTGCTTATGCGACGTATAGCACTTAATACTAAAGTAGGCAGACCTTCTTAGCCTTTGTGAGAATAATAGCAAAATAAAAATAAAAACCAGATCAAGTCAAGGACGCAAACGGCACCATGCTATTGTTTATTTACTCAGATGATTTGCATAAAAATGTAACTTGTGAGCACGTTTCTCTAACTCTCCAATAATCCCATTACAACACTTTGTACAAATGAGATTGGGACTCATCCTTCCGAAGTCGAGAAAAATGTGCAACGCTGTGTTGTAGTTAATTTTTTTAATTAACAAAATGCAAATAATGTGGAGAGATTTCAAGTGATTCAGGAATGGGGGCCCTTGTAAAGAGAAAGTACGGCCGGCCTGGGCAGTGATAGGGGAGGAGGGAGGAGAAATGCGAGTCACGGCAGCAGCAGCCTTTGATGTGCCTGCCGGCCGGCCGTGAATAATTAGGGGGTGAGAAATGCGCTCGGAGGGCTGCCTTTGATGTGGTAATGCGAGGCAGGCAGGCAGGCGGCTGGTGGCATTGTGCACGCGCTTTTTAGGGCTTGCGCAAGCGCAATGACCTAAAAAGCACATGCACTTGAAGGAATCGCCAGTGGAATCGCCAGTGGATAAACACTGGATAAGCCCCTATAGAGCTTCGCCAGCTATGCGCTGAAGCGCATCAGCAGGCGAGCCCTAAAAAGGTCATGTGGCTAAAGCAAGTGCTCCTTGTTTTCTTTTAAGGTGCAGATCAGCCAGTGGTGAGGTACATTTGACAAGTCCAATAACTAGACCCTCCTTATGCACCCTTTTTTCTAGTTGGGTGCCGGCCGTGACCCTCGCTCGAGGTTCAACTTGAACCCCTTTCTGGTCAAATTTGGAAACGTTGATTTTGCTCCAATAAAAGGTTTAATTGACGCTGTTAGACGAAGAGTAAAGAAAACTTGAAAACGGTGTAATGCGTCCGTTTCCAAGTAGCACGGATTCCTTCTGATGGCAGTGTTCGGAACTGTCATTTTCTGAATGTTTACTGAGTTTCAAAGGTTCGTTTTAATATAGCAGGTTACTTAGTTAACGTGTTTGGAGTGTTTCTGCTCCGACCATTCAAGTGACACCATCGGTCTAGTGCATTTCATGTTGTACGTGATTTTAATGCCATTTATTCGTGTATTGTCTTTATTCATCTTACTTTAAGTATTTTTATCTAAAAAATGACAGTAGTTTCGTATATGTGCTAATGGTGGCAGATTGTAAAATGTTCACAAATACATCTACAATAAGAGGGATAGATCCCATGAACGACGCTTTTTCCATGTCATTGTAGATTTTACACATTCCAGGAAACGTCACTTTGAGCACGATTATAAAGGGTTAATACACTTCTATTAGGGCTTCCAATTGATTCTCTTAAGTTTTGTATGATCCGCGGTTGAAATAATGAACCTCCTGCGTGCAGGCCTATGGCTTTGGAGTCTTAATTATTTGAAGCAGCCCTTTAATGAGCGAATGTGCAGCTCGAGGTGACCTGCAGTTCAGCGCAGCTTCCTGCCCCCTGCTTTGTGCGGTTGAACGCAAGTGAACACAATTTTACAAAATAATGCTTTTCCCAGGAGCGTTGCGCGAGCTGTTAACCGCGCAACCCCAATGGGCGCAGCTTTTCTTGCGCTGCAAGTCTCGACAGATTCGGCTCAGCCTTTAATAAGAAAGCGCGAGGGGACAAACAATGGCATGATGAAAGCGCCGACAGCTCTTGCGTTTTCTGACTCGCATCGTGTCTTCCCGTGTCGGACTGCAGTTTAAATTCTAAAGCCACGGAGTTACCCGTCAGTTCGAACCTCAGTCGTGAAGTGAATTGCACTGAGGCTTGGTGGTTTCGTCGATAAAGGAAAGGCAGTGGACACAGAAAACAAGCACGGATTCTGTATTGTCATTGGTCAGAATGGTTGCGCATTGTCACAGCCAGAGTGTAAGATTAGTCGTAGGTGTTGGTTACAGTGCAAACCTGCAAATTAAACTGAGTTTATCCACTAGTCACAGAACCATCCAGCAGCTTTCTTTTGTGAAACCTGTGGGTAAAGATAAGAGAGATGCAGTGAACCCCATTCTATAGAATGAGAACATGTTGAACAAGTAACAGTCAGTTCGTTAGTTGAATGTAAAACATAATGTTCTCTTCATTGTCTTCTTTCCTTCGTCCCTCCACATCTCGCATCCATGCTACAGATTAGAACATCTAATGTTTTCATTAATTTGAGGATCAGCTTTGTATGCCTGTTTGCCAACAGGAACCAGAAGTACTCACACACAGTTCACTCTTGATCTTTCTAGGATCCTCAGTCCAGTCTTTCTATTATTTTTATCATTATTTCTTTATATTTTGCCAACGTTCTGCCTCTGTCCATTTAAGCGTTCTAGGTGACTTTTATCCCGCATTCTTGCCTCAGATTCCACAAATTGTTGATATACTGTACCCCTCATCACCAGCTGTTTAATTTCAGGAAAATCCATTCCTTTATGTTTTTTGCTTCAACCAGGCTTTCGATTCAGACTAATTCGTAGCCCTATCAACTATTATACCTCATTATTTTTCCACCAATCCTGACACCTGCCATATTTGTGTTCCTCCTTTTGCCTTCCACCCATTTCTATTGTCTTCAACCCTTCACTGATTGTGCATTTCAATTTCCATTTTACTCTGCATTGTCTGTCGACATGCTACACCATCTTACATTTTATTGTCTTGTTTTTTTTGCCATTTCACCTCCTTTAATTTATGTAATTTTATTTCCACCAAAAAACATACCAATTCCAGAAAATAATTAAGCACTCATATCACCAGTAAAATTATATGATAAAAAAAACTGCAATCAACATCTGTTGATCAGTTGCTTATTACACATTTAAGGAAACATTTAATTATGTCCAGAAGTGAAGTGCAAGTCGCCTGGAAGCAATTAGAAGTAAGATTTTCTATTTACTCAAGCAAGTAACCACAAGCCAGAATTTCTCTGCTTTTTTGATCCAATGCTCTCAAGAGGCTACTAATTTCTGAGCCATTTGTCTAGCCTGCCTAGATGGATAGCCTCACAGGGCAGAACTCTGGAATTATGCTGCAAGGGAGGAGCAAATTATGGGGCAGGGTTGACTACATTTTGTGTTAAGTAAAGTAAAAATATGTGACCTAAGGCGATACATTACGTGATAGTTTTACTTTTGTAATTATTTCACGTTAACACTGTTGGGACAGAGGTCTTACCTCCATAGTACAAGTTTAGCATGCAATTATAATAATAAGCAACTGGAAGACGACCAGTCAGCCTTTGCTTAGGGCCATCCACTGCCTGGCAATACCAGTTGCTGCAATTTTAGTAACTTTTGATCTGCTTGAGCTAGAAAAAAATGCATTTTTGTTTAAATCTGCAGATTATGCAGCGGATGATTAATTAAGTGGCAAATACATAATTACGTGGAAAACACCACAGGATCCCTTAATTCTAGTGACCCTTTTTATAGGGCAGTTAACCAGCTTATTTTATGGTATACATTTTTAGGTACTGCAATTTCCCAATCTCTTGGCACTAACTAGTTAGGTGAGAAATTCTGAATAGTCTCCTCCCTGATGGCACCAGGCCGTTACTTGGTGACTTGTCATTGATCATGCGTAAGAGCTCCATGGCTTTGCTTCTGGCATTTTAAGGGGGTTGCCTTTATCTCTCTCCATCTTGAAAGATGGTGTTTTGACTGAAAATGTTGGCACTGACCATTAGAAAATAGCATATTCACAATGGGAGAAATGTCTCTTTAAAAAAAAGAGGGCAATATTTAAGAAATTGAGTAATGTAGATCCAGTACTTTAACTACATTCACCCTTCACATGGAGCTATTGAAGGGAACTCCAAAATGATGTAGCATAGCAACATTTGGTCAAGCCAAATAAGATTTGCAATTCTGGATGCACTCCAGTCAGTAAGTTGATCCTACCAAAGGACAAGATAGATCATGTTTCCACAGCCCCATCACCGCCACCATCAACCTCCATCCTGAGATTGTCCAACACGTTCAACCCCCGTCTAACAATCTAAAGCCATTTGGTAGGGTAAAGGATCCTTTTTGTTCAGCAATGGTTTTAAGCTGAAGGAATACTGCCTGCTTAGACAATGGCAGAGAGAACAGGGAATGCTGTGGAGGAAGTGCAAAACAAGAGTTATGTGGCCATGCTTGTAGGCGTGGGTGACCGGCCTGGCAGTTGGCCACAATACCTTCAAAAGAGCCATGAACAATTTGGGCAACCCCACAAGACTGATATTTCAGGGAACGGTATATTGTGGACTCAATATTTTCAAATACTGTGTCCTTAAATGCTGTTTACACACTTATTGCCCATTATATTTAAAAATATAAAATGTACTTCCAATGGAACAATGTTTGCAAGCAATATTTATCTCTGACAATATCGTTGTTATTTTGGCATACAACTGTCCCCAGTGCTGAGCCTATAGATTAGCTAAGTTTGAACAACCATTCTAAGATCCTCACCATGGACGTCAATTTAACAAAATGCGAGGGGTAGTGGAAGTAACTTCACACTCTTTGACCCATCCCTTCATGACCTTACAGAAAGTGACCTCATATGACCTTTGACCCTGATGGTATAACATAGTCATATCATGTGACTGTTGACACATATGATATTATAGTGAGTGTGTAGGTAGCTGGGTTTCTGTTGCAGTAACCCCCCCTACTTTTTGCCAGACTACTGATGCACTTTGACTTAATGTGCCCTGGGTCCCTGCCAATCATGTTCCCAGGGCCTGTGTTCTTTCCCCAAAACTGTACCTTGTACACCCAATTGCCACTCTGGTCACAGGTCAGCCCCTGGTAAATGGTATCACAGGTACCCAGGGCACTGTGACCAGGGAAGGCCTCTAAGGGCTGCAGCACTTATTGTGCCACCCTTAGAGGTCCTGTATCTTTACTCAATTCTTAGACATTGTAAGTGCAGTGCTGCCATTAAAATTATATGGTGCTGGGAGTTTGTCATTACGAACTCCACAGCACCATAATGGCTACACTGAAAACTGAGAAGTTTGGTATCAAACATCTCAGCACATTAAACCTACACTGATGCCAGTGTGAGATTTAATGAAAAATACACTCAGAGGGCATCTTAGAGATGCCCCCTGAAAAACGACCACCCTCTGGTGTGTTCCTTGACTGGTACACACCAGCCTGCCGCCACGAGACATGTTTCTGGACCCCTAGGGTGGGAACCTTCACTCCCTGAGCCCAGAAACAAAGCCTTTCCTGGGCGGAGGTGTTCACGCCTTCCCCAGGCCAGGAAGAGCCATCTGTGGCAGGGGAGCTTCAAAGGCCTGGCAGCCTTTCTAATGCAACCCCAGCCTCTCCTGCTTTCAGGAGCAGGCCCCCTTCCTGTCTCCCCTCCTTTTCGTCAGGAAGAAGGGCAGGAAAAATTAGCCAGCCCAGAAGGTGTGCCCACCTCTGCCAACCCCTCCCCTCAGGTGAGGGAGGCGAGGTGAAGCCCACTCTTCAGTGCCCTCCATCTTGCAGATGGCAGGCACTCCCCAAACAGGATTAGGGATTGTGCTCACTCCCCCATGTGGGGTGAGCACACTCAGGGTGTAGTCACCCTAAGGTCAGTAGCCCATTGGCTACTGACCTCGAGACCCCTAAAATGCCCCCTAAATACTCTATTTAGAGGCAGCAGTGAACCAAGAAGGCAGACAAGAAACCAGAGGAAGAAAAGAAGAAAAAGGATAGAACAACCGTGCCAAAGCTAACAAGAGGAGGACGCCCACTGACATGGCCCCAGCCCTACCGGCCTGTCCCCACCTCGAACCTGCACCAGCGAAATCCTGGTCTGTCCTGCAGCCAGCAACTTCGAGAAACCCGGAAGACCTGCCTGCCTTTCATCCTAAAGACTTTGTCTCCTGTGAACACCGGATTTGTTCAAACAACAGACTCCAGGTCCGCAAGAATCCGCGGGTCTGCACCACTCTGCACCCAACGCCCACAGCCTGAGTTCAAGTGGCTCAACACCAAGAGGAGATCTCCCCGGCGAACCTGACCCGAGATCTGGTGATCCCTGACCTGCCTCAAGCATCCAGCCGATGCCTGCAGCTTCAAACAGGAAGGTCCCCCCAACCGCGACCAGGAGCTGATAAGAAGATCCTACCATAACAGACACCCCTGCACCCGACGCCCCACGGTCTTGGGTGGCCCAACCGACGTTCCTACCCAACCCCCAACATCCCAACTTACCTCTCCATGTGGTGGTCGCACCCAGAAGACCTTCGTCCCCGAGCCAGCAGTGTGTTTGCAAACTGGAGACTCCCCATTGAAAGCTACAGGGCGCCCAACGCCAAACAGCACTCTGCATCCGGCTACCCTAGTGCCGCTGAGGGTGCACCTTTTTTGCTGGCTTGATCCCCCATTTGCCCTGAGCTTAAGTCCAGGAGCGTACCTCCCTCAACCCAGTGGCCTGCTCATAAGCAGCCACAAACCGGAAGCCCCCCTATCCCCCATTGGATAACATTGGGCCTCAGCACTCTGCACCCTGCTGCCCTAGTGCAGCTGAGGGTGCAACACGAGTGCACTGTGACCCTGGGGGACCCCTAAGTCTAACCCCAAATTACCAACTCCCACAGCAAAGTACTTAACTGTTAACTGCTAACACTATTTTCCTCCATAGGATAACATTGACTGTTTTTCTATGAAAAGTTTTTAAGTGTGGAGTTGGAAAATTTAAGAAATCCTTTTAAAATTGTACTAAATAACAAAACGCTTTTACTCACCTGTTTACAGGAAATGTCCCTGTGCAGTATCCAGGTATACTGCACTGTGTAAGAAAAGTAATCTGCAAAGTAATTTACTGGTTATTTTACTAAAAAGCCTATACTAAGTATATGTACTGTATTTCCAAAGCATTGCATTCCCAGTACCATTACTGTAATCAAAACAAAATGCATATACAATTGCAATCCAAACTGTGTTACTACTGCATTACTACTTTAATGTATTTGCTGCTTACGTGTGCCAGGCTTGCTTGGTTCTAGAAAATAAAACAACTAAAAGAATATTTTTATACAAAAACAATTGTTCTGAAGTTCAGTCTTTTAGTGTGTGAAATCATTTGCTGAGCAAGTGTGTACAACAAATGCTTAACACTGTCTTCTGATAAAGTCTTATTGCTCGACCACACTACCACAAATAGAGAGTAAGGTGCTATCTACTTTTACCTCTGCCTACCGTTGGGGTTCCACTGGTATACCTCACTTTGGTATAATATATACAGAGCCAGCTTCCTACAGAGCGACATCACTTAACTTCAAAAACACAGACAATAAAAACAAGAACAATGAAACATACAGAAAAAAATACCAGAGCAGACAAACTTTACTCAAGTTACCAACCATACATTAAATAGGGTGCTGCCATGCTATGGCAGATGTGCAAACATGATGGACCAGGGCAAGACATTCTTTTTTTTTTTTTTTTTTTTTTTTTTCTTTTATTGAGCATGATCTGTAGTAGTCAAACAAAAACGTATTTTGTACAGTAGAGAATAAATTCTTAATAATACAATACAACATCCGTAAAATTTTAACGAAAAAAAATACAGAAAAAAGGAAAAAGAAAGTAAAAAAAAAAAAAAAATAAAAAAAAATAAAAAGGGAAAACGGAAAAGAGAATAAAAAGAAAGAAGGTAACAGAAGAGACGAAGGAAAATGAAAAGAGGGGTCAATTATAAATAATACATTTTTTCCATTTTCTTAGCATGTAGTTCCTTGTCAGCCCTTATCATATCAGGTGGAGGATCTTACATTGTGATACCAGTTCGAAATTGGGGCCCAAATCTGAGTACCCCTAGCTCTTGTTTTCCTACCCCTTGTGCGATATATAGCCATCTCCTGCTTGTAGGTGGCAAGAAATCGGCCGAGCCACATCTGAAAAGTGGGAACATTAGAATCTTTCCAACATGCCGCTAGAAGAATGCGGAAAACGGCAGTACCCAGAAATACAATTCTCTGTTCCTCTACGCTATGGCCTAAAGATTCATCGTGGCCCAAAAGATATAAAGTGGTGGAGGATCTGAGGTTCCGTCCAAAAACTTGAATCCAGAATCCTTCGATCATTGTCTGTAAGTTATTTAGTTTCGGACATTCGGAAAACATATGAATCAAATTAGCTTGTCCCTGTCTACATCTGGGGCATCTGTCATCTAATCGCATACCCCATGTGAACAGTTTAGCCGGAGTAAAATAAAGGTTGTAAATGGTTTTAAAGTATTGTGCTTTAAGGTTAGGTGCTAAAAATAAAGTTGTGTAAAGAGTTATACTTTTATTAATATCTACATCAGAATTACCAAGTTTTTGTGCCCAGGACCTCTCAACACTTTCTAAATCATCCTTAGAGGAGTGAGAGAATAAGTTATATAGAGTACCTATTTTGGTGTCTAGTTTCCCTATAACAGAAAAAAAGTTAAAACTATCTAGGTTGATGATGGCTTTAGAGTTACGAATGTTGGTATAAACTTGAAAGTATTTTAAGTAATCTGTAGTTGGTATATCAAATCTCTGCTGAAATCTCTCAAAGGATGGAGCAACGTTCTGTCCAAAAAAATGGCCAAGTGTGTATATGCCTGAATTTTCCCATCTCCTAGAGACAGTATCTTTTAGGGATGATGATATAACCTCACTATGCCAGAGAGAGATATACCATGTTATTTTAGGTATACCTAACTGTTTAGAAGCAAGTTTCCACACCTTCCATACATCTTCGATTACTTTAAACTTTGTTTTCTTATAATAAGATGCTTCAAGCTGTTTCAACAGTAATCCTCGGCATTTATCTCCTAGTCCCAGTTCAAAAATAGAGGGGATGTAGGTGTTTGTGATAGGTGAATTGAGAGGTTTTAATTTGAAAAGCAAGCCCATTTGTTGAAGTAGTGTAGCCCAAAGATAGAATGTCAAATTCGGGATTCCTAGACCGCCTCTATTCGGGGGAAGAGTTAAAGCTGGTAATGCTCTCCTTATCTTACCGTAATTCCAAATGAATTTAGAGATTGTTGAATCCAGGATTTTTATAATGGTGTAGGGCAAGACATTCATAGACCAGCAGTACAGCACTACCATTTGCTCAGGAATAATCATCATATTCCCCTATATAGTCTCTCATACTCTATTAGAGCTTCAGAAGAGTATCTGTGCAGGCTTTCCTCCTCAGAACTTATCTGTATGTTGTATGCTCACTCAGCCCTTTAAGCCTCCACATCCTGTGGGTCTGCCTCTAACAACCAACTGTGTGCTCAAGACACTGGGGTGTCTATTCTAATGACATCATGATTAGTTTAATCATTCTATTGTGTAGCATAGACATGCAGACAAAATGTTCTGAAAATGGCACCACTTGCCCACGTGATCCTCTCCCTCACCAAAGACCCCCACACCGCCACATCCAACCTCCATGAAGGAATGAAGGTGGTAGCCGAATGGATGAGGATCAGCCGACTGAAGCTGAACTCTGACAAGACGGAGGTCCTCATCCTTGGATCCGCCCCCTTGGCCAGGGATGACTCCTGGTGGCTGACTGCACAGGGAACAGCCCCAACACCCACCGACCACGCACACAACCTAGGGATCATCCTCGACTCCAACCTCTCCATGACTAAGCACTTCTCTTCCTCATGCTTCAACACCCTCTGCATGCTTCGCAGGATCTTCAAGTGGATCCTCACTGAAACGAGAAAGAACGGTCACCCAGGCCCTCGTCAGCAGCAGACTGGACTACGGAAACGCCCTCTACGCAGGAACCTCGGCCAAACTCCTGAGATGCTTCAATACATCCAGAACACCTCTGCACGCCTGATCCTCGACATCCCTCGCCGCAGCCACATCACACCCCACCTGAGAGACCTGCACTGGCTCCCCGTCAACAAGAGGATAACCTTCAAACTCCTCACCCACATGAACGAGGCACTCCACAACACCCGACCAGCTTACCTCAACAGACGACTCAGCTTCTACACCCCCACCCTCCAGCTCCGCTCCGTGACCTCACCCTCGCCACAGTCCCCCGCATCCGAAAAGCGACCTCCAGCGACAGATCGTTCTCCCACCTCGCCACCAAGACCTGGCACACCCTCCCCACCCACCTACGGCAGAAAACAAGCCAAACTGCATACACTGAAACACAAAAATACTTCTAGAAATGCACTTTATATGTTTAAAAGTCACTGAATACCCAAGCTGATCGAAAACATTTATGATTTGTCAGCTAGAATTTCCACCTTCGGCTTGGAGAACATTTTTACTGCAGTATTAGTCCTAATACTTTGAATGTCCAACCAAACAACCCAATTTGTAGCTTTTTTATTTACTAACTCCTTGTTTAGGTCGATGCTTACCAGACGTCCGGTTTGCTAAAGACATCTTTTGGACATTCGGAAAGCTTCTCTGGGAATGCATTCAACCCATTCCTTATCATTGACCTTTCTTGGTTTCTGTTTGATGACTTTATTTATTTTAGGCTGTCCAGCTTGAATTTGCCCCTTTTATAGAGCATCCCTTGTTTACTGTATTGTTTCCGAGTACTCAATTTATGGAAACAGGTCTATAAATTTGTGTCAATTTTGCTGTCCGTTCAAAAAGTCAAAAGTCAGTCTCTGTTTTCTGAGGGAGCTTGGTGTTTATATCATTTTTACTGTGACTTCAGCGTGAGAGGATTTATGTGATAATCATGTTGGCTACTGGGGGTGTGCTAGAGAAAGGCTGTACATTGTTATTTTTTTTCTCACACAGCAAAATTCCAATGTCTGTATATGAACTGTGCAGATATTTAAAAACATATCTTAATTAGGAAAGCACAAATGAAGTACATTTCTTGGTAATTCTGAAGTGTGGTGGAAACAAATACCTTAATACGATCAAAACAAATCAATACCCTAGGTGATGACATTGCCACACATTATCGTTTGTGCACTGTATACTTTTATCAGTAAAACTGCATGTCTGTAATGGCAGTGCACACTCCACTTTACGCCACTGTACTCCACTCTATACTACTCTATGACACTCTGCAGCACTCTACCGAACTCCCTCTACGCTACTCGATGCCTCTTGACTCCACTCTATTCTACAACATACTACACCACCCTACTACAGTCCTTCAATCTACACCCCTCCACTCTATGTGACTCTATGCCACTCCACTTTACAACACTCTATACCACTCCACCCTACCACACTCTATGCCACTGCAATCAACAACACTACTCCACTCTATGCCACTCTACTCTGCGACAACCTTTTCCACTCTAAGCCACCCAGTTCCACTCTACACAACTCCCTCTTTGCCACTCCACGTTACTTTACTCCAATCTATGCCACTCCACCTCACCTCGTTTAGTCCCATGTTGCAATATGGGACTGGTGAGTGGAACTCTAGATTTAATTCTTGGCTACCTGTACAAGGGGAAGTTGAAGAACTCTCTTCTAATACATCAGAAAGCCTTCTTTGAGGCCCAGCCAGTTAATTCCATCCTGGCTGAATTTGTGACCTCTCTCATTTCACTGCTTTTATAATAGTGGATGAACAAAACCGAAAGCAAGGACAGGGGCCCTGCATTCAAGCAAAGCCATAACGTTCTGTTTTCTGACAAATGAGAAGCAGAGAAAAAAACCCTACTCTTTATTATGGAAGTATTTTTAGCATTTAAATGCAATCTCCCCTGCAGTTATTTTGTTTCCAAAATAAACAAAGACATAAATCAGCGAGTCCTTTCTGATTGTGGTCTGTTGAAGCCAGGGGCCACAATAGCACTGGCAGGGTTGCAATGAGCAAGCCAGGAGTAGCTGCTGCTACCCCTGGTGACCCCTAATTAACGTCCATGATCCTCACAGAGACATACAACTTCGATTTCCCAAGCAAGGGTAGTTAATTGGGTATAGAGTTATGATGCATGTGTATACATTAAGTGCAGAGGATCTAACCTATGAGACATGCTATCTGCGGCTCATCAGAAACTCAAGATGCTGTGGAAGGGAACAGCAAAAAGTAGTTTTGGGGGTATTCAGTAATAATATTCTGTCAGCCACTCAGTGCACTGTATTTCAGTTTAGTGTAAAATGATTAATTCCAGTGAAGTTTACCAAGGCACCAGATTAGTCTCCATCTTATTTTTCGAGGAGGAAAACAACTAAATATGGCATAGCAAGTACATTTTCTAAGAGATACAACTAACAATAGGACCAATCAACAGCCTTTTCAAAATCCGTATGAAGAAGAAACCTTCAAGTTTCTTGTCCACCTTTTTAGCAGCACAGGTGCTCCCCAGAAAATTGTCATGAAAAAAGATGGCAGTTGTTACTTGAGGGGATGTTTATGGAGTAGAGCCAACATTTGTTTCTCGCCCTGATGGGACTTTACCGCATTTGCACGAAGCCAGGGCATCATCAGCATCCTTACACAGTGGATATTAGCATCTTGAGTTTCAGTTCGATGATTTTTTTTTATTATTATTTTGAAATTAGTGGAAGAAATAAATCTGTAGTCAATTGACTGAAGTGTAGATTACATGATAGGTTTGGCTGTCTATAATTTGTGCTATTTTTATTAATCTACACAAACGTATGTGGGGCTATGAATTAACTGCTACACAAAATGTTATGAATGAGAACATAATAAGTTTATTGACAGGTATTTGTATTTGTTTCAGAAATAATATATTACTATAATAGTATATTGTGTTATTTAATATCGTTATTGCATACAGTGTAAACTAAATTGCAAATCAGCGGACTAATGTTTGTCAGTTACACCTACCTCGTGAACCTTATAATGCTATTCGTGCCACTGAGAGTCTGCCTTATAGAAAAATACGTTTATAAGCACCTAAAGGTTTATAAATACAACTATATCTTAAATAGGGCCGCAGAAGATATTTAATTAGTTGAAGATGTGATTGTCTTTGACACCATCAAGGATCCACGTGCCTATGTTATAGTTTTGGCTGACTACCTAACACAAATATTTTTCGAGGCATAAATGTAATGTTTACAGGATTCTACAACGCATACCCATTGCCCGTGTTTTTACACCTCTCACTGCAAACTCCAAAATATGGGCACAAATAAGTGTAGGTGGAAGAGCAGCCTAGGGTTCCACCTAATTCTATTCGTTGACTGTATCTTTACTTCCTCTGTCAGGTTAGGACTAGTATCTCGATTTTAATTGTATTGTATTGTATTGTAATTGCATTTATATAGCGCTTACTACCCCTTACGAGGCGTCGAAGCGCTTTTTCGGCGGGTAGCACGCTACTCCGGGACCCATAGAGGATTAGTGTTGAATTAGTATAGTGAAACATGCAAGTACATTTTAAGTGGTGGATAGGTTAGTCAGTTATTTGGATTTGGAATGATAGCAGAAGGATAGAGGAGGACAAAGGTTTGTATTTATTTATCGCTCGCTTGTTGACGCATGCTATTCAGGAACACTATAAAGGATTAGTAAAAAGGAGTTTTGGAGGGAAGGAGTCAGAGGGGAGGGTTTAGAAAGGTTTGTTTTAGGGGATCGGTGTAGTAAAAAGAGGTGTCAGATGATGCAAGGAGGGGTAGAGCAGGAGAGAGTCTAGAAAGGGTTATTTTGGCGATCATAGTAGTGGTATGGGGTTTGGGATAAATGAGAGAGTGGATGTAGAGGATATATTGATATATGTCAGGGATGTGGAATTCCTGTAGCCCGACTCCCAGGACATATTGTTTGGGGTCAAGGGCAACAAGTTTTCATGCTCTCTGATTTGATGCAAATATTTGAAGAAGCTTGAAAGCAAGATTGATGATACTTTGCTTTCAAAATAAAATGTTCATAAAAAAAATGAAAGCAGGAAAAAAACCTTTAGCTAAACTACTTTAAAATCTCTGGTACCATTTCTTTGCAGCATCATTTAGTAACATGTTTTTTATTCATGCTAGGTTTCCCAAAAATATTCATAATGGAGAATCAGTGTAACCTGTTCAAATAAGATTATGGGAAACAAAAATAAACAAGCATTGGCAAAGCCAGTAGGTCTGAAATTGGTTGGCATCTTTTTAGTTTCGTCAATGTGTGACTTGTTTTGGCATGGTTTTTGTAAACCTTTATTGGTGTGGGAGCTGCCAGGCCCTCACCATTATAACAAACATTGGCAAAAGCAAAAATTGTGTTTTGGTCTGAAAAAGCACACACTGCCACAGTAGTTACTCGCACTGAACAAAATTACTTTGTGTGCCGATATGCTCCATCTGAAAAAGCAGAATGCTGTCACTCACAGTGAGGCCAGCCAATACACAGAGAGACAGACTTTTAATAAACTCAAATGGTCATGGTCAACACCAGACCAAATTAGGGGCTCCATTATTAAAAAAAGTTTCAAAAGGGCACCCATGGTATATGTCCTTGCATTAAGTGCAGCTATATGGCTTTCGTGAATTCCCAAAAATTTACAGAAGTAGGTCAAGAAATAGTACTCCTAGAAAATATTTGTGAACAACATTTTAGCATCAGCAAATATACATGTGTAGATTTGCTCATGTGAAAATCTAAGTGTTTGAAGTTCACTTTCCCTCCAACCACTTTTTTCCCCAACTCTGGAAGAAGGTTTATATCTGTCATTGTCAGAAGTAAATTTCCAACAATTGTCAGTTTGGGAAAAGATTAAGAGGAGTTTTTGAAAACCCTTAAAACATGCACCTTAGTAGGTGTGCACAGACTCAAAAGGGCTTTCTAACCCTGGATCTATTGCTTACCACTACCTTCAGCCCCAGTATGTAGATCGGCGGAAACGTGGCAACATAAGGGGAGTGCAAGTATTCAAACACTACTATGGTAGGAGCCCTGGCATAATCAAGAGACTATATCAGAGCTCTTATATAATCAATCAATCAATCAGGTCATTTGTAGAGCGCACTACTCACCCGTAGGGTCTCAAGGCGCTGGGATGGGGGGGGGGGGTGTCGTTACTGCTCGAACAGCCAGGTCTTGAGCTTCTTCCTGAAGGAGAGGTGGTCTTGGGTCAGGCGCAGGTCGGTTGGGAGTGAGTTCCAGGTCTTGGCAGCCAGGTAGGAGAAGGACCTTCCTCCTGTTGTCGCTCTTCGGATGCGGGGGACGGCGGCGAGGGCGTGGCTGGTCGATCTGAGGAGGCGCTTGGGAGTGTAGAAGTTGATCCGGTTGTTGAGGTAGCTCGGGCCTTGGTTGTGTAGGGCTTTGTGCGCGTGGGTGAGGAGACGGAAGGTGATTCTCTTGTTGACCGGGAGCCAGTGCAGATTTCTCAGGTGTCCGGAGATGTGGCTGCGTCGGGGGATGTCGAGGAGGAGTCTGGCCGAGGCGTTCTGGATCCGCTTGAGTCTCTTCTGGAGCTTGGCGGTGGTTCCGGCGTAGAGGGCGTTGCCGTAGTCCAGTCGGCTGGTGACGAGGGCCTGGGTGACCGTCTTCCTCGTCTCGGTGGGGATCCACCGGAAGATCTTACGTAGCATGCGCAAGATGTTGAAGCAGGACGAGGAGACGGCGTTTACTTGTCTGGTCATGGAGAGGGAGGAGTCCAGGATGAAGCCCAGGTTGCGTGCGTGGTCCGTCGGTTTGGGTGCGGTGCCCAGGGTGGGGGGCCACCAGGAGTCGTCCCAGGCGGAGGGCGAGGAGCCCAGGATGAGGACCTCCGTCTTGTCCGAGTTCAGTTTCAAGCGGCTGGTCGTCATCCATTCGGCTACCTCTCTCATCCCTTCGTGCAGGTTGGCTCTGGCGGTGGCGGGGTCGTTGGTCAGGGAGAGGATCAGCTGGGTGTCGTCGGCGTAGGAGATTATGTTGAGGTTGTGTTGGCGTGCGATGGCCGCGAGGGGGCTCATGTAGACGTTGAAGAGGGTGGGGCTCAGTGAGGATCCTTGAGGGACGCCGCAGATGACTTTGGTGGCCTCTGACTTGTACGGTGGTAGGCGGACTCTCTGTGTTCTTCCGTCGAGGAAGGAGGTGATCCATTCCAGTGCCTTGTCCTGGATTCCGATGCTGCCGAGGCGCTGTACTAGGGTGCGGTGGCAGACAGTGTCGAAAGCCGCGGAGAGGTCCAGGAGGATGAGGGCCGCTGTTTCTCCGTTGTCCATCAGAGTTCGTATGTCATCGGTGGCAGCGATGAGGGCGGTCTCGGTGCTGTGGTTCGCTCGGAAGCCAGACTGTGAGGGGTCGAGGGATCCATTCGTCTCGAGGAAGGCGGCCAGCTGTTTGTTGACGGTCTTCTCGATGACTTTGGCCGGGAACGGGAGGAGCGAGATGGGACGGTAGTTCTTGAGGTCGGTGGGGTCTGCTGTGGGTTTCTTGAGAAGAGCGCTGAGTTCGGCGTGCTTCCAGCTCTCCGGGAAGGTGGCGGTGTCGAAGGAGGTGTTGATGATGTCCCGCAGGTGGGGTGCGATGACAGCGTCGGCCTTGTTGAAGACGTGGTGAGGGCAGGGGTCAGTCGGAGATCCGGAATGGATGGAGTTCATTGTGCGGATGGTGTCTTCGGTGCTGATCGGAGTCCAGGTGCGGAGGGTGGTGGTGGGTGGCGTTGTTGCGGTTGTGGCTTGCGTTGGTTCGTTGCTGAAGCTGTTGTGTATGTCCGCGATCTTGTTGTGGAAGTAGGATGCGAGGGAGTTGCAGAGGTCTTGCGACGGGGTGATGTCATTGTTTCCGGCGCTGGGGTTGGAGAGCTCTTTCACGATGTTGAAGAGTTCCTTGCAGTTGTGTGCGTTGTTGTCCAGCCGGTCCTTGTATGTATTTTTCTTGGTGGCGCGGATCAGTTGGTGGTGTTTCCGGGTGGCGAGCTTGAGGGTGGTCATGTTGTCCGTAGTTGGTTCCCTTCTCCAGACTTTCTCGAGGGCTCGACAGTTCTTCTTGGAGCTCTTGAGTTCGTCGGTGAACCATGGTGTTTTTCTGCTGCAGGGTCTGTTGGGTGGGGTTCTCAGAGGGGCGAGTTCGTCCGCGCCGTTGTTGATCCACTTCGTGAGGTTGTCGGCGGCCTGGCTGGGGTTCGCTGAGCTGGCAGGAGGGTGCTGGCTCAGGGAAGCGGTGAGCTGGTCGGCTGTGATCTTGTTCCAGCTTCTTCGGGCAACCTGTTGCTGGTGGTGGTGGATCGTCGTTCTTTTGAAGCTGAAGTGGATGCAGCTGTGGTCCGTCCAGTGGAGTCCTGTCGCGTGGCTGAAGGTGACGTCTTTGCTGGATGAGAAGACGGCGTCGAGTGTGTGTCCGGCGAGGTGGGTGGGGGTGGTCACCAGTTGCTTGAGTCCGAGGTTGGCGAGGTTGTCGAGCAGGCTGATGGTGTTGCGGTCGCTGTTGTTCTCCAGGTGGAAGTTGAGGTCCCCCAGGAGGATGTAGTCGGCGGAGGGGAGGGCATGCGGGCTGACGAAGTCGGCGATGTCCTCGCTGAATCGTGTGCGTGGACCCGGGGGTCGGTAGATCAGGGTGCCTCTGAGGGTGGTCTTCGGGTTGGTGTGGATCTGGAAGTGCAGGTGTTCAGCGGTGGTTAGGGTGTCGTCGGTGTTGGTCGTGATGCGGATGGTGTCTCTGTGGATGATGGCGATGCCTCCTCCGGTCTGGTTGATGCGGTCCCTTCGAATGATCTTGTAGCCCTCCGGGATGGCGATGGCGATGTCTGGGGCTGAGGAGGCGTTCATCCAGGTCTCGGTGAGGAAGGCAACGTCAGGGGCGGTGGTGTCGAGGAGGTTCCAGAGTTCTACTGCGTGTCTGTGGACGGAGCGGGTGTTGAGCAGGATGCACTTGAGGTGGTTGCTGCTGGTGTACGGCTTGGCGAGTGCTGGTGCAGGATGAGTTCGGGTGCAGGTGAACTTGCAGGCGTGGCAGCTGAAGGGTCCGTGGGTGTGCTTCGGGGCGGCTCGGTGACATCCAGGGATGCGGTCGGTGTTGAGTGCGATGAGATCGGCGGCGTTGTAGGTTCGTCGGGTCGGCTTCCGTCGGTGGGGGCCAGGGGTCCTGGCGCTGGTCGCGATCCGGTCGCGGACGGGCGCAGACGGGCTTACCTTTGGCGCGCCTTCGGCGCACAATCGGCGCGCCCGCTGCGCGTCAACGCTGCGCGTTCGCACGGTCGCCATTTAAGGCGAAGTGCGCGGGTGGGCGGAGCAGCTGGGAGGCGGGAGCGGGGAGGGAACAGAAGAAAAAAAGGGGCGGGGTCGGCGGTGGAGGCGGGAAACACGAAGGGGAACGGGCAGACTACGAAATACAGGCACAAATGATGGTTAAAGCAACCCTAACACGGGCAAGACTACGAAGGAGAAAAACAAGCAAAATGATGGTCAGAAACACAAAACACGGGCAGAAGCTACGAGGGAAGAACAAGCACAAGTGATTATAAAAACAAACAGAGCAATGAAGGAGAAAAACAAGCAAAAATGATGGTCAGAAACACAAAACACGGGCAGAAGCTACGAGGGAAAAACAAGCACAAGTGATTATAAAAACAAACAGAGCAATGATAGCAGGGTCAGCCGGCAGCGTGGCTGGCAGCGAGGCAGAGGGCACAGCAGGGGGGCACACGCAGCAGCTGGTGGCCGTGCGGCGCGGGGGTGTCCCACAAATGCCACAATGTGTCGCTGCACTACATGGAACCAAAGGGACATGTGGATTTTGTTACAGGACAAGTAGATTTATGAAGCAACCTGCCCCATAGACATATAGATATTTTATTAAATTCCACACCCCTGTATGTATAGGATGAGAGATAGGGTAGTGCATTAGAAGGAGTAGTAGAAAGAAGTTGGAGATGAGTCAGAAGGTTGGGCTAGAAGATATATTGAGCGAAGTATAGACTGAGAAATAGGCTAGTGCATTGAAATTGCTAAATGAGAAGAAAGTGATAAATATATAGATCCATAAGTACATTGAAAGTATATAGATACATAAAGGAAGTAAGTATATTTAGATTAAATATATTGATAGAGGCACAGAATGAGAAATAGGGTAGTGCATTGGATATGCTTTTCAGGAGAAAAGTAACAGACACACAGATCCAAGTACATGGAAGGTACATAGATGCACAATGGAAGTATGTACATGTAGACCAAAGATGATTTTTATTTATTGCTGAATATTATTATTTTTTAATTTTTTATTCTCTCTTAACAACATAATTATTTTACATGTTTTATAAAGTAATACACAAAGATAGGTACATATCTATAGTAAAAACAAATGCTTATATACAGAGGGATATGCTGTAAATTTCTGTTTCCGAATGGTGCTTATGTGGCGAAGAGCCAGATCTTGAGTAGTTTTCTGAAGATAAGGTGGTTGTCGGTGGATCTTATGGTGGGGGTAAAGAGTTCCATAGTTTGGCTGCTTGAACAGAGAAGGATTTGCCACCCATGTTTTTTTTCTTGTATGGTGGGATTTTGAGGCGAGATGCTCCTTTAGAGCGAAGGTTCCTTTGTTGAATGTGTTTGGTGATTTTATTCCTGATGAAGAGTGGTCCTATTCCATGTATTGTTTTGTGGGTAATACAAAGCAGCTTGAACGTGGATCTTCTGGCAACCGGTAACCAATGCAGGGCTTTCAAGGCAGGGGAGATGTGGTCTCGTGGTTTGATATGTAAGAGTAGTCTGGCAGCCGAGTTCTGAATCCGTTGTAGTCTTTTCATGGTCGTTAAAGGTGATCCGTGGTAGAGGCTATTGGCGTAATGGAGTTTGGATAGAACAAGGGAGATGGTAGCTTGGACCTTGTGTGGAAATCCCAAATGAGGGAAAATTTGTCACAGCGTTTTTATAGTAGCAAAGCTTGATCTTGCTAGTTTATCCACGTGGGCATTCATCGACTGCTTGGAGTCCATGGTCATTCCGAGGTTTCTTACTTCCTTCAATACTTTAGGCAGTGATCCCAGTTCATTAGGCCATGCGGCAAGCGGGTTGTAATTTTTCCAATCGCCACACGTGAGTATTTCAGTTTTTGAAGCATTCAATTTGAGATGGCTCCAAGTCATCCACTGATCCACGGCTCTGAGACAGCTGAAAATTGGTGATTTTCCAATGTCTTTGGGGCATTCCAGTTGAAGGAGTATTTGCGTGTCATCTGCATAGTTGTAGCACGTGAGGTGGAATTTATTGATCAGTACTGGTAAAGACTTCATGTAGATGTTGAAAAGCATGGGCGAGATGATAGAACCTTGAGGGACCCCTGCTTTTGTGGAGTACGGTTTGGGCGAGAAAGGTGGGGTGTGGATGACATTAGTTCTGTTTCGAAGATAGGACGCAATCCAGTCTAGAGCAGTTCCCTCTATGCCGGCTTCATAAAGTCTTTGTTTCAGAGTGTCATGGTCAACCGTGTCAAAGGCAGCTGAGAGGTCCAAGAGGGGTAGCGCAGCAACCCCGTTGCGGTCAACTGTATTCTTTAGGTCATCCCAGATGGCAAGGAGGGCAGATTCAGTGCCTCTTCCCAGACGGAATCCTGATTGGAAATCTGAAAGTATGTCATTCTCTTCAATGAATTGTGACATCTGGGCAAACGCTGCTCTTTCTATCAGTTTGCCCAGGAAAGATCCATTTGTAATGGGTCTGTAGTTGTCAGGGTTCATGGGGTCCAAGTTTGTTTTCTTCAGTAAAGGGCGAATGTATGACTTTTTGAGTTCTTCTGGAAATATTCCAGTAGTTAAGGAATCGTTGATGATTCTTCTTATTGGAATGGCAACTGGAATGGCAGCAGAGGTTGTTAAAAGAATTGTCTTGAAAGTTTGTGGCGGTCAGGGGTCAGAAGGGCTGCCGGCAGGCCTGCTTGCTTTGACCAGGTCCATAAATTCATCGTGTGAGATGTGTTGGAAGGAACAGAGAGGCTTAATTAGAGCATTCTTGGATAGTTGTTTTGTACAAGGGTTAATGCTGGTGCTTTGTTTCTGTTGTAAGTACGAGTCCAACGTGTCTGCTTTGTCCGTGTAATGATTTGCCAGTTTGTCTGTGAAATCTTGAGTAACAGGATGAGTTCCTTCTAGGCAATTTGGTTTTCGAAATTCATTGAGTATTTTATAGAATTCTTTATTTGCACAGTTAGCGTTTTGAATTCTGTCTGAATAGTACCTTTTCTTAGCTTTTTTGATAGCCGACCTATATAATCTGTTAATTTTTTGTAGGTGAAGTTTGTCTTGTTTGGCGTTTGTTTTGAGCCAGGTACGTTGCAGCTTTCTAATTTGTTGTTTTATGTCTTTTATTTCTATGAGTACTATGGGCTCGTGCGCCTTTTATGTGGTGCCCTAGCTGATATAAAACAGCCAACTCTCCTTCCAGAGGCGTATGTTGTTCCATTTTAAAAGGGGTGTTCGGTTGAATCAGTGTATGTAGTTTACCATTCTCCCATCTGCAACACATCCTACACTGCTGATACATAGGCGTGGGTCTGGGGGATGGGCCACTTTTCACCATTATTGTTGGAAGAAGTAGTGGGCTCCATTAAGGACCTTCCATCAGAGCTCTTTTCCACTGAAATATTGTAATTTTCATTTTACAGAAAGTACTAACCGAGGGAAGAGGGTGCGTTTTTTGTGGTGAAGGAAAGTCTATTTTTGAGTGGCGTCCTCCTTTAATATCCTCTTGCACTGTGTAATGAAGGTTTATTGAAAGCATGCATTGTTATCGGTTTCTTTGCAATTTTTTTTTCTTCACACAGTGAATCTTCAACATTGTACAAAAGGTGGTTTCAGGTGTGGCGTGTGATGAGTAATCGAAGAGATAAAAAAGAAATCTCTGCCAGTAAGCTATAAAAGAGCTGTTTAGAGGCATTCAGATTGAGGACAGTTACAATGGGCTGTCAACACACAGTACACATGATTATATCACCAAAGTAAAAACTGAATAAATTGCAGTTTGTCAGTAGAAGAGAATTGCTGAAAATGTGAATTGTAGCCATAACATTTTAAACATCGCTATCACACGTGCCAACGTTTGAAGACTGGTCCAAGGGACGCATCAAAAGACAAAAGGCCCTTGGATCCCGCCATGCAAATGGGTAAGAATGAGCACAGCATGATGTTTAGTTTATTATTTGTTCTACTTTGAGGCATTAATGCACAAATTGACCACATGCCCACTGCGGAAGTGTCTTGCTATTTGTCCTAGTTGTAGTTGCGTACAAATACACAATTGACAGTGAAAAAAGATTGTTAAATGGTTAATGCTTGGAAAGAAGGTCTGCCGCCTACTCTCGCGAGGGTAGGCGGGAAAGACGTAGAAGGCCATGCCAAACATTTTTCATGAACGGAAGAATCAATTTAGGTTTCAACGTGGTGTGAACTTCAATAACTAAATTAAGACATATAATCACTCTTGCCCCATCAGATTCTGAAAAACTCTCCAGCTTTAAAGGATTTTTGGATGATTTTTCTCTATTCAGTCCTAATTTCTCTGTTTATTTATTGTATTTTGTTGTATTATGTTATATTTATACGTTATATTTTTCTTTTTATATGTTGTAGTGTTATATTCATTGCATTTTGTGCCAAAGGGTGCTAGAAAGGACAATTCCGAACACTGAAAACGTTACGTTTATTTGTATAGTGTAATATCACCGACAAGGTTATCCTGGTGCTGAGCAGGTGTGTGTGCCTAGCCCTGGCGGTGGTAATGAAAGAAAGGATGAATGAGTGAATGAGTGGAAGTATGGATGAGAGAAAAGGTAAATAGATGGATGTATGGGTGGGAGGGTAGATGGATGGGTTTGTGAAAGGATAGATGGATGAGTGAAAGGGTAGATGATCGGCGAGTGAATGGGTGGATGGATGAGTGAAAGGATGGATGGATTGATGAATTGATAAGTAAAAGAGTGAATGGATGGATGAGTGAAAGGGTGGATGTAAGGATTAATTGAGTGAAAGGGGGTAGAAGGACAAAAGGATGGATGGATGAGTGAAGAAGTCAAAGGGTGGATGGATGAGAGAACGGTTGGATGGATAAGTGAAAAGATGGATGAGTAATAGGATCGATCTGTAAAGCGCTCTGATACCCGCAAGGGTCTTGTTCGCGCTATACAAAACCGCCGAAAAAATAAATGTGCTTTCTCCTGATCTGGTTTAATTTATGCAAGGGGTCAGTGCGAGTAAGAGTCCTGCAGAGCTGAGGTTTCCTGGTGATTGGTGGAAGATGTGACTGTTAGGAGGTAGATGAGACCTAAGTTGTGTAGTGTTTTGAATATATATATATATATGTGTGTGTGAGGAGTTTGTGTACACACTTGCATCAATAGGTTTGTTCATTATTCAAAGAGACACCAAATATACACCCTAATTAATATGTATAAAAATATGCTGACAGCTTACATGTCAAAATACTCCATCTGTTTTATTATCATTCTTTGGAAGCTGGTTTATTTGAAAGTTATTACGGCGGACACATGTTTTGTCTCAAATATATGGATTTCCCCTAGGGTCGTGGCACATTAACACTACTATGTTAAGCCTTCACTCTACTTCAAGTCCCATGCTTAATGTTTCCCTGGTTTCGTGGATTACAATTCATTGGTCAGCATGTACACCAGCAAGAATCTGAGGATACAAATCTTGGCCAGATGAACTAGTGTAAAATAAACTGATGATTCTTTTTCTCAGGTGTTTCAACTCAATGTGCTCCCTTTGTTGGGGTACCATAAGTTTGACCAAGTACTGTCAAAACCTCACCCACTGTGAATGACTATTTCCCAGTTGTAAATAGGTAAGAATAGCCAGTTTGTAGTTGTGTGGCTAAACAGGTATTCTTCCCCGCCATCTATGTTATTCTTATGTTTTACTTCTAAGTCACATGTGCACCAGTGACTAAGAACTTTCAATACAAGGTGACTACACTGAATATGAGTTTGTGTTGAAGTATATGGTCCTTTGTGTTGGAGGCTTTAGGCTCCTTAACTTGTAACGTCTGCCAGCAGTATCGCTATGTGTGTGATTGCTGATGGTAAATTTTAGGTGTTGGCTGACATCACAGCTGTCTTCAAGAGTTGTTATCAGTGCCCAAAAATGTACATAGGCTCTGACCACATGAGTATTACACTGAGCTCATGCTGTTGTCTATTTTGGAGTATCATTCTGCCTTCCAGGAAGGTTTTCAAATGGAATGTACGAGGGACAATTTTACATCTGAAAAATGCAGCCATTCTTTACTCTGACACATTAATATGTTTATCTCCTATATACATTCCATATACAAAGCAGTCCTTTTTTTATATTTATTTCCAGCATTGGAAAAGCCAATGAATGGCAGGCTTTAATGTGGTAAACAGTGATTGTGTTTGCAGTGCTGTAAACAGCATTTGTGAGTGCCATTGAATATATCTTATGGAACATTAAAGCAATACCTACTGGCTTTAAGATTGTCTGTTATAAGTTATGAGAACATAGATCCCTTTCCTAGTATAGTGGCTACCTTTTTTCCAGTTGTGTAGAGGGATTCCATTTCAGCAGTGTTTATAAAACTGACAAATCATTTTAAATGTGACTGCTCTGTGGGTAGCCTTAGCAAGGTATTTAGAACAAGTCCTACATAGTCCGTTTTTACAAACCTCGCTCTTTTTCACTTTGCTTTTTTTTAGGCTGTCCGAGTTGTCTGAAGATTTCTTTTCCTAATCGAGAAGCGAATATAATAATTCAATTTCGATTAGGACCTATTCTTTGAGCCACTTTGCCTTTCAATCCAATGGTTTTCTGTTGGGTAAACTACTACTCTGGCATAGATCTACGTGGTTTGCTTTCCCACCCACGGGTGAACTCAGTTCAATGCACCAGTGCTGAATGTGAAAGGCAGGTTACTGCACCACTGCAGAACTCTAATCAGTACGTTGTTGGAGTAGATTTATTGCTTTTGGGTTACTAATAATCCCTGCAATGGGATCTGGGGCACAGTGATAACAGAAACAAACGTATTTCGTTATTCAAAGTATCTCACACAAACATGTATTTATTAAGACAGGGCAAACCTGTTTCTCAGCACATTTAAAACTACACAGGATAGCATAAAAACAACAAGAAGATGTTGGCCTAACGGCTAGGGTGCTCGACCTCGGACCTGGGGATCTGGGTTCGAGTCTCAGTAACGACGCCAAAACCTCCTGTCATTCTGTGCAAATCACTTAATCTCCCCGTGCCTAAAATGAATGTGTGTCCTCATGTAACGTAACTGGTGCTATGTAAAGCGCTCTGATACCCGATTCGGTTTGGGTCTAGTTTGCGCTATATAAAACTTTGCACAAAAAAAAAGGCTTGTTATGAGCAACAAGAATAAAATTAAAATGTCATATGTTTAATATATAACTTAAAACATTAAACCCTAAGACCTACTTCGATACGCTACACTAAGAGAGCCTGGAAAGTAGAGCAACTTGCAGTCTAGAGTTTCTTAGGGAGAAGAGACTCACTACATACCTTATTGACAGCAAGAGCTGTTGTTATCGGCAGAGGTGTGAATGCAGTGTTCCATGCAAAGGACAAACATGCACTGCAGTTGTAGCCTTCTCCTGGACTCTGCTTTACCAGTAGCAGGTGAGATGTAGCATCTTTGAAGTGCCCTGGCAGTAGGTGATACCGTCTCTGGCAGAATCTTGTGCGATAATCTGGGCGAGGAACCTCTCCTGACAAGTAACCAAGTGGCAGCCCTTAGATCCTAAATCTTATCGGGGATTAGAATTCCTGACATAAGTTTAGGAATGACTGAGATTATGTGCATCAAGGTGTGCATCCCAGACATTTCCTTCTGAATATAAAATGTGAAAGAACATCAATTCAGTCTACAGTATTTTGGTTATATGTCTGTATCTGTATTTGTTGTTATTTGACCTTGATATGGTGATAAATAGTCACTTGCCCCAGACTGATGTTACATCAGGTTTTATATCTATGTCATTAGCTAAATGACTTAGCACTTTGACGATTCTTAGAAAGAAAGGTTAGTCGACATCTGTGTCAATGGCAGACATGACAGTGATTCTGCATAAATTGAGGAAAATGGCGACTCCCATTACCAAAGATTGAGAAGATGGTGACTTCCATTTACTAAAAATGCATTTGGGCCTACTTAAAACTGTAATTGTGCCATAGGACTCTACTTCATTCCTGGCTTGTACGTCTGAATGTGACATCATAGGGGGCGTATTTAACAGGTAAAGATAAAAAAAAAAAAAATCCATGCTCTTAAATCACTAGGATATAAAACACCTAACACCTAATAAATATCTAAACACAGTATCTAAGACGTCGTAACCTAAAAAGCAATTAGTATGATATATATGTATATATGTGTAAAGATTACATACATAATGAGCGAAGCAAAACATGAATACTTTTAAGCCTTGCATTTGTTTCAAGCACTTGATGATTATAAGTAAAATGCAGCCTGTCTTGAGGATATCCTAAAAAGAGATGCACGTTGGTGATTAAACACACCAGTGATGTAAAAAGAAAAGGCAATTTAGCAATTAGCTGGCATTAGGACCTTTTGGTTATTGCATTCATTAAGGGCAAGACTCGTTAGAGTTAATAATCAACAGGAGGGACTGACCTTGGTTTGGTCAGGAGAGGGAGGTGAAATGATAGCTATTTGTTCTGTAGAGAGTTTCCAATCATATATGTCTATCATGACCCCTTCAAGAGCAGACTTCTCTTTTTGTACACCAGTACAATTGATAGCCAGCCCGAGGTTAGCCTGGTTATGGTAATAAAAATAATAATCCATGTATTTCACTGTCCTTGGGTCATCAATTGCTGAATTCCAGGTGTAGAAATTCTTTCTACAGCATTGTTGTTCGTGTTGACCTTTCTAGACCACACAAACGTCTGAGTATGATGCATGGGAGAGAAGGACATTTCCAAATAAGGGATCCTCTGTGTGGTTTGAGTCCCAAGTTGACTGCTTTAGGGCAGTAGATAAGTTAATGAAATGCCTCCTCTATCAAGGACACAGTGAATAGAATACATTAAAAGTATAGTCACTTCCGACATTGTCTGTTGGGCGAAGCTTTAGATCAGTGACGTCTCTAGACATTATATTCATGGGGGCGCACAAAACTGCATCTACATTGGGCGATCATGGTGAATGTGTGTTTTTATATTTAGATAGATAGCTGGTTAGCTAGATAGATGTCCAAGTACCTTCTTAAAGGAGCATACTTCCATGCATTAATTCCATTCGCTTCTCGTGTTTTTTAGCCCCGCGAACGTCTTAGATGTGCTTGTCTTTGCTAAGGACTTGTCTTGTAACTGCCTGTCCGCAGCACCTACAGGACACTTGAATTACAGGGTGCGCATAGAAACACTCTCTCCTTGGCAGAAATAGCCACAGCGTGCCTGCTCTTCCACCATAGTTTGTGAATTGCTTCCCTGGAGAGCAGTAGCTTTTAAGGTCTGCAGGCTGTAATTACTGTATGGCAGGATTGTCAGGAATAACTTTTTGATAGGAGTGCAGTAGACTGGGTGAGAACAAACTCAGCGATATTGCACGACATATGCATATATTATACTCTGCTAAATGGGTCTATGCTTATTGGAATATGTCAAGTTAGGCCATTTTCATTTGAATATATATTCGACGAGGCCATTTTCGTTCCAATTTCATTTTTGCTACAGAGTACTAGTTAGGCTAGTCAGTTAAGCACTCCCTCCTAACAGCTAATGTGGGCCATATACCATGAGTGGGATTTCCAGCAGACCATTTTGACATGTGTTAACTGCAGAAGTAAGCACAATAGAAAAATAACTTTCTGCTATCTATCATTGTTCGTATTTATTGGGCTGTTGTTTGTGGCCCCATGCAATTCTGTGGAAAGAATACAAGGAGTGCTCTATTTGACAGACACGCCTTCTCAATTTAGGTGCAGTTCAAATAAGGGCAGCTATTTCGTTTCAGTAACTCATCCTTTGACGTTTAACCTAAATAGAGTTTTTTTTTTTGTTTTACTGTTGTCTATAGCGGTAATTCAACACAATGACAAATAACACCCAGGCAAAACCAAAGTACGACAATGCAATGTAACCAGCACAAAAAATTAATAACACTGAACTAAGATGAATATTTGTAAAAAAACAGTCAAGATATTTAATAAATTTCAAATACATATATATAAAAAATATTTTTAAAAATGTATGTTTTTATAGAACAAATTATAACACAATCGAAGTACATAAAATACAGTTTAAAAAGATGGTAAAGTTGAGGTATTGACGATAGCGGGAATTCGATCCTTGCACGTGAGCGCCACTTATATTACTCAAGGACACATACATGTTTTGTTATGCACGGGATGATTTAGTGATTTGCCCAGAATCACAGGGTGCTGAGCCGACGCCCAGACTCGAACGTGGTTCCCCAGTTCCAAAGTCAGCAGCCCGGGCTTTAGGCCACATCTCTCCCGTGATTGGTGGTCAGGCAGCACACTTTTATCTCTCCCAGAACATATTTTCCATGAGCTCAACATACGCTTTTGTCAGAAGTGAAATAAAACAATGCAAAACATTCCTTAATAACTCGGATGAATAAGCATCTACTTATTCACTGTTTGTCAATGTGAAATGACATTCCCACTAGCACTTCTGATGAATGTATGACGTTACAACAAATTCCGTTGCAACGCATGCCTTTACCACGCATGCGTTACAACGGAATTCGTTTACCACGCATAACATTTACCTCGATTCTTTGCGTGGTGACGTCATACGTCGTTAAGAGAAAACGGAAGTTTATTTTCCGTTTTCTCTTAAACGACGCTGATAAAATACATAACCCGACGTGACATCAGGTGAGTTTTTTTTGGGGGGGGGAGAGCCCCCCAAGCCCCCCTTTTTTTACTTTTTACCTTTACCACATATACCGTTACTACAAACCTCGTAGTAAAGGTATGCGTGGTAAAGGCTTTCGTGGTAACCACGCATGCGTTGTACTGCATGCGTGGTTAACGATTTCGTGGAAACGGCTTCGTTGTAATGGCCGTTTCCCACTTCTGATATCGTACTTTCTGTAGCGTCTTTATAATACATCTAAGTACACCAAGAATGTCCAAATTTAGTCCAGGAGGGCGACATCAAGACCCGAATATTTTTTAGGTGAGATAAACTTAGATAAAGTCAACCTAAATTGAGGTAAATGAATTTGGCACCCAACATTGGTCACTCTTGATGTATGTTTTAATATAATATGTTAAGGGTTATTTCGTTGATACCGCTCATATTTTCTTTGCAGATTTCAAGGTTTTCATTAAAACAGTGTTAGGCTTTTCAGGAACGCGTGTGACATGTGGACCCTCTTTGATGGAAGGGTTCACAGGCATGCTTCCATACCGTTCATTCAACTTACAAGGCACACATTATCAGTGGCTGAGAAACGCACCCTCCTCCGTCTCCAACCAATAGTCTTCATTTTCACAGTGGCGGTGTCTTATCATATTTTAACCGCACCTCAAGCCCCCTCCCCTAGACAATTCTGTATTTAGGACATTATTGCTGTTTCTGCCACCTCAACGGATTTGATTATATATGTTAGATATGGGGACCTAGTCTGCCTCTACTTAAAAGGTTTGAACTTTTCAACTTTGAGACAGATTTAGCTGTCTAGCCAGACCATTGTTTTTTCAAACAAACCATACATATTATATAGATGAAGGGGCTTTTGGTCAGAGGCCTTATTCCATTGGTTGGTTAAATTATCATTTACATTTTGATTCCCTTCACCACAGCACAGCATAAGGGAAAGGGTCTTTACCCCTTGGCTCTCACGTAGACTGCACAAAACATGTGCATATTGTTCACATCTGCCTACTAATAGTTCCTTTCTCTTCAGTGACAAAGCTGGTTTTAATGGTGTTGTTTTTATTTTATTTATATTAACTTTAAAAACCGGCTATTTTTTTGCCTCTTCTTTTGGTGCCAAGGTAGATGGTGATTTATTTTCTGTTTCTTTTTAAAAGTTCTAAAGTGTTTAAAATGTTAGATAGCTGCAATTTGTATGCTTGATTCGCTGTTGATTTATTCATATCTTCTACACAAATAAGAATTTTTTTAAATGCATCGTACTACTGAAATGCTTGTTTTTTAAAACTTCACTTGTACAGTAAAACAGCAATGCCAGTGAATGATATTTTAATTTGAAAAGAAACCATGTGGCTGCATTTTTCCTTTTTTAAAATTGTGTGCCATATCCTTGCAATGCAAACATTAGCCATCACTCAGTTTTCCATGGGCCGACTATTAACTTGGAAATACACTCAAACAACATATTCCTGCCTGTACAATATTCTAGAAATGCTCGCCGTTGCTGATACAGGCATAATTGTACATGAAGGCTGGCCTATGCAATACAGTACTCAAATTAATTTGATAATTTTTTTTTCAAAATGTATTCAATATATTACAAAGGATACAAATATTGGAAAATTGAATTGATCATTGCTTCCACTCATTTGATCTTGTGGACTTCTACAGTGCCTCTAACTGTTTAGGATAAAAGGGGGCCCATGACTATTTGTGTATATATTAGTGTGAAGAATGCTGTGCAACCTTAGTTTTAAGGACATCTGTGTATGTAAGGGTATGCACTGGTCTGTGTGAACGCTAGTGAGTGTGAGTTGTTGCGTTGCGCTTTGATTATATTTTGTGTTGAACATATTGTATTTTCCAATATTTGTATCCTTTGTCATATATTGAATACATTTGATATCTTTTTGTACCAAACTCATTTTAGTACTGTATTGCAATAGGCCAGCCTTCATGTACAATTATACCTGTATCAGTGATGACCACCATTTATAGAATATTGTACAGGCAGGAATATGTTGTTTTGAGTGAATTTCTCAGTTTTCCCTGTTTTTCCTGCCTATGTATCAGCTCCAGGGGCCCGCTTCTGTGTGAGTGTACAGACTATTAACTCGGCCAATGCTTGGTTGCCCTTGATTCTAGCAGACGTTCTGTTTAATTATATTTTGGAACATCTCCATTATTTAAGATTTAGATGGTGGCATGAAGCAAGATCTTGAAGAATCACTTGTGGTTCATTTTCTGGCTGTTGGTGTGTGATATTTTCCTGCTGCACCATTTTGTTGTGTCAAAACTTTATTGCATCAAGTGTCCTAATGTATGTTGTATGCAAGTGTCTAAAATCTACAAATGTGTCAATCACCCACCAGTTGTCAGCGAAGCACTTTTTCAAAATTGATGAGATGTGAACCCTTTCCACCCTGTGCTCACGTCGTCCTCTTTCTATCTGTTTCTTCCACCATGGCCACTGTCAGAGGCACCACAGTCCCTAATGTTGCCTAATGTTCTCTTTCCCCTGTGAATTCTGGCTTCATGGCTATTCTAGTGACCCTCAATCTCACATATGCACAAGCTTATGGGGCTTTAGCTTCCATAAATGTCCAACCTGATGTTATTCTTGTGTTTGGCTCATACCAATAGTGTCAACCCTTTGTCCTTCTAGGCTCCTGTAGCCTAATTGGCTGGATTCCTGTCAGTTCCAAGCGCAATATCAGAGACTATCATTCATCGCCATGTCTAGCATCTTCTGGGCTGTTCTATTAAATTGGTAACCCTCAGTGTTTATTTAATATCACCTTTCTAACTTTTGAGTCTTTTTGTGTGTGGCTACGCGTTTAGTCTGCATTTGATTCACATAGATCAATCACACAAGCAGCTCTACTAAATATGCATCAAAAATTACATAAAAATACATTTTCACATTGATAGCCACTTCATAAAAGAGCTTGTTGCATTTAGGAGGGAGGGACAGTACTGTCAGGAAACACTTTAGGACCCCTGAGGGCTAATTGACTGACCCTTAAACACACACATACACACATTTCGCACACACCTACCTCTCTCCTTGAAATACTGATCCACAGACGCATCACAGAGATCCGCAGTGAACATCTGTCTTTATGATTCTTTTTAGGTTTCACCTGAACAGCGCACATGTGCTGTCAGCAAAATCTAGTGTTAACAAAAAGTAAATCTTAATAAAAAGGGCTTAGAGCCCACTCCTTACCATGATGTACCATTGGTTCCTTCCTTCTTATTGGTCAGAGCCTCCTCCTTACCGTGGCTTCGTCTTGGGCTTAGTGTGTGCCCCTGCCATGGAGCAATAACCATGTACAGCTTCCTGTCTGTGGCCAGTGTCTTTCCACTGGCCTCAAGCTTCTGTAGGCAATCTTTTTTTTTACTTTTGAAATGCCCTGTTGTAGAGTGCATGTCTCTGCAGTCCCTCATCTTCCCCTCCGTCCTCCTCTCGCTCTTGCTGCTCCCTTCCTCGTGTTGCTTTCCCCCATCCTCCTTCTGCTGTCCATACTTTCTTTCCCTCACCTCACCCTCCTCGCGCTGCCCATTTCTTCTTTACCATCCCCCACCATCCTTCTACTGTTTGTTGATGCTTTATCCTCCCATTGTCCCTGCTTGGTTTCCCACCCCACTCTCCTCCCGTTGTCCATGCTTGCTGTGCCACCCACTGTCCTTTCTCATGCTGTCTGTGCTTGCTCAGAGCCCACCCCACTCTCCTCCCACTGTCCTGCTTGATGCTCCCTCCCTTGCATCTCCTTGTTTTACTTCCCCCTGCACTGTTTACACACATATTGCACAGCCGCGTGGGCTGCTGTGCAGCACGACCTAAAGAAAAAAGTGTGATGTCCTTGGCAACTCTGGCCGCGTCATAGCACATTTTTTGTAATATAGTTTAACCCAGGTTTCACAGCAGCCCGCAGTGCACTACTACCACCAGTGTACCTGGCCCCTTTGGACTAGCTTTCCGCCCCTCCGTTCTACTTCACTGAAAACAAACCACATTTTTGATGCTAGGCATGCACATAGTTTTTGTTGTTCAAAAGTATGCGCATTTGCAGAACGCTAACCTCTTCAAATGTAACAGCCCCAATCAAGGTGACGGACCTTTGAGTTTATTAACACTTCTTGTCCTGCAAAAAAACCTGTTCATCCCCTTCATTGTTGCATAGCAACAGAACCTTACCGACAAAGACAGACTACATTTTCAAGTGGCCATGCCCGGTGTAGTTCGACAGTAAGTGCACAAACAGTAGTCATGGTGTTCTCTGCAGTACTGAAGTTTGCATGTTTAGAGACGTGTATTTGCAGATGCTGGGCAAGTTAAATAACATTTGAATTTAGCACAGAAGCAAAGAGAGAGTCCTGAATTTTGATAGGCATGCGAAGGTTGCAGATTCAGTAAAATGCAGTGTCGTGCCAGATACATTGGACTGAGTAGTGACTATGAAAGGGTGGGGTTTGGCTTTATGTTTGAATCTATACTGCTATACAGAATTTTATGAATATAGGGCTTATTCTACCCTGCGTGATGTCCTCCTGCTTTTAGATTGATTATGTTTCTGTACAATTAGTGACTATGGTAATCAAATAGGAGATTATTAAACCAAATCCGTCCTGCCGGTGCTACTAGTTGTGGATGGTAATCGCGAGCTTGCGATGCACCAAGAATGATGTGTATGAAATAGGGCCTGTTCCTTTTTCAGATTAGAGAGAATCTATCTTTAATCCTACAAATCTTTATCCATCCTGTCCTGTTCTCCCTGTGCCTTGTAAACTGTACATACACTGTCCCCACTTAAATCCTGGGTTTTGTGACTAAGTACTTTTTAGAGGTATGCCTAAGTTCACTCAAAGGTAGAGGCTAGTAATTAAGAAAGTACTGTTAGAAAGTGACTGCCTTAACTAACCCTATTTCTATAACAGCTGTATATGTTGGTTGGTTCCTGACGGGGGTCCTCTACACACCATCGGCATAACTGCATGAAGGCTTGGAAAGTGGTCCTAGGAAAATAGATAGCTCTCACCAGATAAACATATATGTTCTTTTTACTTTTGAATGCTTTTAGAAGGATTTCCCCACCTCATGTTTCTCCCACTACAGTTAAAAATTACTATTTGCTCCCATATTCAAATCATTACCAAGGTTTAGATATTTGTCATTCAGCTATGCCAATTAGAAGTAACCTCCCACTTTTGTTCTGTTTTTCCTTTAAAAGATGCATTTATTTTATAACCCACTGGACGCTGTATACGTTACTTTAATATCTTGCTTCCCAACAGAATTGCATAAGATAGCATTTTATCACATTATCCTTTAGTTCCTATATTTTTCGGCAGTTAAAAAAGAAAGATATGTCACATTTCTCGGTCTTATGGAAATCACATAGTTAAACATCATGTTATTTACGTTTCCATTTGTAAATTTAGGTGGCCATTAGGTGAGCGATGCAGTAATGAAATAGCTGCAGAATCTGTCACAACCTCCCATGTGCATTTCTTTATATCACAGGATGGACCGGTATGTCTCACAAAAAGTATCATACCTCTGACCACAATGACTCCAAAATACAAAAGAGCCATTATTAGAAGGCTTCAGAAGATAGCTTTTCAATGAAGTGTCAATCTCTCCTGATAAGAATAACTTTGAGACTAGATATATGACTGCTTATTTATTCCCACTTAGTGGAGGGATAGGTAGATTTCATCATGCCTTCGTAGTACGCACATTTAATTTTGTTTTTCAAGATCTACATTTTTTTTATTCCAGTCTTTCCAGGGTAACTGTCTCTTTTTCATGTTGTGGAAGCGCAGTCTTTTGTGGCAGTAAGTCAGAGCCTTCTTACATGATTGAGTAGAGCCATAGTCTCCATGAGCTCCGTTTGCCTGTAATTTAAGAAAAATCAGGTAGTATACAGCCAGCCAGGTAAACTGCTTTTTGGACAATGAGCGAAGAATTCCCTTTATATAACGGACAGACTGTCTGTGATCCAACTTCTATCTCCCTTCAACTCCTCCTGTCATGTTGAGCTAGAATTGTTATTGGTTGAGAGATTTGGTGGGTGTATCGTGGTCCCATTCCCTAGAAATACTGACTCCACCCTCACTGACTGAGTGTGAAAAGATGCTTTATTGCATGTACACATAATTTCTCTCAGCATCTTTACCTGGACCAAAATGGATACCAACCTCTGGTTATTCCTATGTGGATGTTCACCTTTTGGTGTTTGAACTGAATGCCGTCTGAGTAAAGTAAAGTCTTTGCTGCTCTATGGTGTCTGTGCATTTTCACATGTATGTGCCTGTCGGACATATGCGCCTCCGGAATTAAAAATATAGATTTCCTTTTCTGAAGTCAGTCATCAGTTTAAGATTGAAATTAATGTTCAAACCTTTAATGTCGTCCTGCAAAACATAATTAGATCTATCTACTATAACAGCTATAAACCTTGGGCATAATATGGCATGTGCTGTGCACTCACCTGCCTTTGTGAACCAGGCTTGCTCTGTTTCACACAAATTCATGAATAGGTTGGTGTATAAAGGAGCAAACATGGTACCCATCACAGTTTCTTGCAATGGGACTTAATGTATTCATTTTGAAGAAAAATACAAAAATAAGAGTTTTATCATTACCATATCATCGCAGAATGAGTAATGAAACCTGAAGGTATAATGGCCCAGTTGTCCTTAGACCCAAATCCTAATTAGATATGTTTTATCTTCCTTTATTGTTTAGGTCAATACATTGACCAAACTGTCCCCACCTGCGATCAAATCTTCTTGCTGGAGGCACTTATCCAGGCTGAAATAAACAATATAAAAATTAAACAGTGCAATTGCAGAAATTAAAATGAACTCACTCATAATAGTCAGTGATTTGCCAGCACATTTTACATGTGTGCCCCATAATCTAAACTTGGCACTTGGTGTATTTTCAACTCTTGGTTCTCTTAGGTCAGTTTGTGGTTACTATGCACACTTGTACGATAAGAAACACACAATAATGTGATAAAACATCAAATAGAACAACCCAAGAATAGAAAAAGTAAACCTGTAAGTTCGGTTTTACGTATTTCGTCTTTTTACTCTATTTTAGGGAAATATTTCCCTTCAGGGACTTCCTTTTTATTTTGTTTGACTGTTCACTTGTACATCTGGCTTCAGCACCACAATAAATGAGCCCAGTATCTGAAAGATCACAGTTTTTCTATCATTCATTTTGTCCATCATGCACACTAACCTATTATTGACATCCCTTCTAACCAGTGTTGACATCTAGAACATTGCTTCGTGCTCTACCTGTAAGAAAACTTTGTTTGGCTAAAGCAAGTTAAGTTAATATGCAAATGTTAATTATATTGCAGCCTGTTTATATATATTTGTGCAGACCGAAAAATCATGCAAAGTCAGTTTTCTCGAATTTTCAGTTCCTACTGTCCTACAGTTTCAAGCAATCCTAAATGATTTGCATCCTATTCTGCAGATTCTGATACTTCCGACATCCTCCATTGTTTCTCAGTCCTGTTCTTCACCTGTCTCAGGTGTCCAATGTTATCCATCGATGATCTAGAAATGAATGAATGTTAGTTTAGCTACATTACATCTTGACACGTCCAACCATTGTGTGTTGGTGAATAAGTGTCACGTTCTCATTTCCCATTTGGACTTGAGATTTTTAGATGTGAAATCAGAATAGAGATTGTCATTTAATTTGGCTTGGTTTGAGGGTATTAACAATCTCCCCTCATACTCTCTGTTAAATAGCATGTTACTGTTTAGGTATTACATTGTCCTTCTGCACTTCCAATGGCCCTGTATGCACAGGCCTAGTTGAAAGACAGTCTGTAGGATTCAAATGGTAACAGATTGTTGTCCTGCATTACTTTCCAATTTTGTATATACTTTTATCTTCCAAATCCTGCCTATTGAAGGGTCACACCCTTACTTGAAGTTTCTGTTTTTCTTATAGCAAGTCAGGTACTATTTAGTAGTGTGTGTAGTGTCCTGAACGGGATAATTCAATATAGCTTGAAAGTCACAAAATGCAAGATTGCTCCGTTTGTGAATTATATTATAGTTCACCATCTAAAATTTAACACCCACTCTGCCATCATCTGTTTCAGTATTGTTTCGATCTAGAACTTCGTGCACTTATGTACTCATAACACTCCTAGAAAATGTTGATAGATTGATGAACATTGAAGGAATATGTTGTTAAGTCGTACAATTAGTGCCTATAACATGTAATCATAGACGTGTCCAATAACAGTCATTACCTCCTATATGGTGTAGGTGTCTGTAAGTCAGACTTATCCTCTAGGAGCAGGTCAGGTTGATTCTGAAGGATGGCTCACATACAGAGAAACAGTTTTAAAGTCAACCCATTCGGATGGAACGTTTGGGTGTAAGAGTCGACTAAAGAGCTGAATTCCTTACTGTTATCTTTATTTAAAATAGGATTATAGTGATTTTATTTGGCAATTAAAGGACCGTTTAATTCATGAGTCCAGCTAATAGCCCAACTATAGCTTTTGTTGTCATTGACTGATCTATTTCCCTCCAGAGATGTGATCTGAATTAGCTTTATGGCATCGCACACTAAACATCAGTAACCGAAATTAATACGTAGGACATGTGGTGTTTCCAAAACCTCAGTGTTAGTACAGGCTACGCTAAGCTCAGTGTTGTGCCCAGTAATGTAAAAAAGAATTGTTAAGTGTAATTAGCAGTAGAGAAAAATCAGTTACAGGTCTCTAAAATAAACTAATCCACATCACATACTATGTGGTCCATGCCCTGCAGAATGTAATGAAGCTATTTTAGCATATTTAGCACCATTACATGGTGCTATAAGCAGTCACAAGTTGGGATGTCGTGTGTCTCGGTTTGCTTGTGCTTACAAAAAAAACCTAGAAAACGTTTACAGCAACTTCGAAGTAATGCTTGATATTGTTAGCAAATCTGTTTCTGGCAGCCATTTGATTTGATTTGATGTTTCTACTGATGGTGCAGGATTGGAGCTCTATGTTAGGCTATGTATGCTTAGTAAAGATGTATCTCCATGAAGCAAGGTGCCACATTTGCGGAGAAAACAAACCATCCAATTATTAAAGCAGTGTCGTCTTCGAGATCAAACAGTTTCTTCTCACAAGCTCTTGTCCTCCTTACTTTTGCAAGTTATGTTATTTGACAGGTTGTGGAAAGCATTTCATTACACAGTGGGAATGAACCTAATATTTCACTGTACTTGCTAAAATAAATAAACAGTGAAAAGTGGCGTTTGTTAGAAACAGGACGTATTATTTAATTTAGGATGCCAAGCAAGCGGTTGAATTTATGAAATGTAACGACAAACGTGATAAACGCAGACCTGTGACTCTGCTCTGTGGAATTGTTCTTGCTGACCCACGCTTTTTCATAGAAGACATTTTGGAACCAGTGGATCTGAAGATTGAGAACAGGTTGCTGGCAGTTCTGTAATTGTTTATGTTCAAACACCTCGTAACTGAGAGTCTCTGCTAAAGATTATGCTGTCGTGAACTATATTGGTGTTATTGTGGATGTGCAACCTCATGTTTGCATAGTTTCATATGTGTAAACCATGATGATAATTGACGGGACTAGATGTTCGTACCCAGCCCATGGGGTGGATGAAGTTCTGAGATGCACATAGTGGTCTTTAGACAAATACGAACCGAAGTTGATGCACGTGGAATAGAATATACCCCCTTCCCATCTTTCCATTGTAACTTAAACACAGACAGCTGTCTAAGAATGCACAACTGGTCTGCATTCTGTTGACTGAAATATTTTTGGACCTTTTCTACATGTGATTTATTTAATAATACTTTTTTTAAACTCCTTTTAAAGTTTATCAGTGCATGTGTGACTTGAATAAAACACCTGCCATCCAAAGGACAGTTTTAGGATTTTAGCTACTCCTGTGAAAGTATGCATTAACTAGTAGTATATAGTATCACCAAGTTCTGAATGTAATCATGAGGCACCTTCATCTTGCTAAATCCCCTATTAGTTAGACTGACCTTTTCATTTTCCTACCTAAGTAATACAAGATATCTTCTACACTTGTTGTGTATGGCCTTGTACTTTTTCTCTTCAAACTCTATACATTTGTTTTCTGGGAATAGGAATAGGATCAAGCCCTCATTTCCTATCTTTCATCAGGGCAAAGTCCTACATTGCACACTAGACGGAAATAATTATTATCATACTTGCCCCTGGAAATTGTTTTCTATATTACTTGCTCACATCATTCAAATATTGCTCTCTGGACAAAGGGCAAACATATGTAGAACATCTACCCACTTTAAGAACCTTTGTAGGCAGTTATTTAAATATCGTATCTTGTCTTTATGTAAAAATGCTTGAAAAAATTATATATGAGCCCTCATTTATCACTCCTACTAGCAAACATGTCCTTACATTCAACTAGAACGACCTTATGGAGTTGACCAGTTGAAATTGATAGGCTACGTTTCTGTAGGTAGATCTATATTTAATAGTGCACCAATGGCTTTTCTTTTTTCCAGCTTGTTTCCAGTGCTAACAGTGGCTATAGAAAGTGAAGGTCTCTTATTCATCTAATCTCCTGTCTTGCAGGCGCTGTAGAATATACCTCCTAATGTTTATTCTACTACTTCACACTGGGTGCTGCAACAGTACAAGCAAAGTGTCCTGTTGGTGGTGGTGGTGGGGGGCGGGGAGGGGTTTTGGGGAGGAGTAATTGTCTAATTGTCCCCTACCCTTCAATGTGAAATGAGAGGACTTTTAACTCATCATCATCATCAACCAACTTTATTTCGCATTGGGACTAAGCATAAAAGTATACAATAAAAAAGAGCATTTCATTGCAATTAAAATTATTTTTAAAATCCATTTAAAAAGATCCAATAAAATTATGAATACAGTACAAGAGCCAGTGGGTTTAAAACTACAGATTAAAACAAAGATATAACAGCAGTCTTGTGTTGGAGCAGGTACATCAATAAAAATAGGAGACTTAAGAAGTGACAGATTTTGTACTATGCACCTTACGGGTTCTCAGGGCTGGCAGAAAAAAAGAAGCAATAACATAACAAACTAATGGCGTTTCTAATCGATAAAATGTAGACAAGGCTAAGCCTGACGTGCACAGTGAGAGTTTCTTTAAAAGTGGGAAAATAAAAATCTTCCTCTCTAGAGCGTACAGGGGGCAGAAGAATAAGAAGTGAAAGGTTGATTGGGGCACCATGTTGTTACACAGACAAGGCGGTAAATTGCTTACAGAAAATGTATTATTAGGGCGACCCAGCATTAATGGAATTAAATTCAGTTGAAATCTTGACAAAATAAAACTATGCTGGTTGTTCTCAACAAACCCTAAATAACAGAGAGAATGATTTAATATCTGCAATATATTATAATGCATTTTTACAGAGTATTTCTTTCTATGACCTTCCCACCTATCCCGAATCGCTTTATTTGGGTAAATGTCCTTTAATCTAGATTTAGGAAAATGTTCACAGAGGGTGGATGTGTCGTATAAAAAGGCCAGTCCTAGGGTGGTTAAATTTTTCCTGACATACTCTAGCCAAGGAATTTTATTAACGTGGTCCAGGTTCAGGATATCAATCAGGATTTTCTGGTTTAGACCCACTGTGCCCCTCTTCCATACTGAAAGCCAAAAGGAAAGAGGCGCAAATTTGATGGCATCAGTAATGAATGGCAAACCAATTTCTTTATGTGCGATGAAATTATTACAAGAAGGTGGGACTGACAGCAACCTTTTGATACATTTGTCCTCAATGACTTGAAGTGAAGTCACATCAGTTATACCCCAAACTGCTGCTCCATGTGTAGCAATTGAATGTGTTTTTGCCCAATAGAATTTTAGCATTTCTACAACTGGCTTGGAGCCCACTTTTAACTCAACAATTCTCAACCTCCACAGGGACATTCTTTCCCCCAGATGCATCAAGCATCTATTTTGCGATTCCTTATTAGCGAAAAATAAGGATTCGCTAACAAGGAATAGCAAAATGGCATACATGAAGAACTCGCTTAAAAAATAGCGATTTCTTAAAATTCCTTAATTGCGACTGCGACTTGCAATTTCTTAAATTGCGATTTTTGCATTTGGGATGATGCATCCCAAATGCAAAAATACCAGTCACAAAGGGGCAGATTCTGAGAATCTGCCCCTTTGCGAGCGGTTTTTAGCTTCATGCATCTGGGCCTTTGTGTTTTACTAAGGATGGCCATCTCAAGATTTCGTTCTTCATCCCAAAACAGGTACTTGCCTCCCATGCCAACAGCATTTGTTACTTTCTTTTTATGCCTAAAAGATCCAAATGGCTCAAGCTGGTATTTGCCATGGGGTCTTTTTATTTTTTTAATCATCAAATAATTGAATAGCCTGCCCTGTCAACTGCACCCCTAGTAGGAGAGACATTAGATTCACTTTAGTTTAGTTTAGTTATAAAGTTTTATATAGCGCGAACTTGATCCTGAAGGATATCAGAGCGCTTTACAATAAGAGGGAAAGGTAACAAATCCAAAAATGGGGAATATAATAGGCGTTACTCTTTATTAAGTCATCCAGTGACCATACAAGAGATAAAATAAATCATACACAACAAAATACATAGTATACAAGTATGTTATAAAATGCACAAATCATAAAACAGGCATAATTAAAACAGTAATTCATAAAAGCATTACATTTTGTATTAAAGGCCTATTAAAACTCCAACCGACATAGAGTTCCTCTAAGCAGTCCATGCTTTTTAATGGTATCTAGTTCATATGCTTATATTTTTATTCAATTAACTAATAGTTACAAACAAAAAACGCCCTTTCAAACGTTTTTTGAGATCCATTAATATGTTACCAATGTTTAATAGTTTTAATTTATTTGTGTCAAGTATTGATAATCTTTCATTATATATCCATTGTACTAATTTGTAGTTGTATACATTTTGTATATGTTGAGCACTGGAAAATGTTACCAACCCATGATTTTGAAGTAAGTATCTAGGTGCGATTTTGAAAAAGATGCAAGACTGTGATTTCAAACAGTGTTGTGGGTTTAAAATAACTAACGCTACTTAGGAAGTTTAGATATGTAGGCTCGTATTTTTAGTGGACGAGTTAAAACATGCATTGCACCGTCTTTTGTGTAGTTCTGCACTTGAAATTGAAAATCTATATTTTAGAAAGTCCACTGAAGTACAACTTTACTTTCAAGCTGAGATTTCGTCATTTTTCTTGTTTTGTATCTTTTGCAGACCATTTGGAGTCATGTGCTGCTGAATTCACATAGAGAAATGAAGCCACAGCAAAAAGAGGATTTTATTTAATTGTGTGGGAACTGTGTAAGGAGTAGAAGTTTGAAGAGAACAATGTAGTGCTCAAGGCCTAGTCGTTGAAAAAATATATAACCGTGCATGATAATAGTAAAAATATACACATAATTATGTGCATCCCGTTATTATGCAATCTTGCAGCTGTGTAGCATTTGTGAGTCAGAGTATGGTGAGAAGTATAAGTAAACAGTCCCCAGTGCTGGAGAGCTAGCCGACCTGACAGCACAAACATATTGATGTCGTTTTTTTGAGTACTTTTGTGTAATGAAACGTCAGTCTGACGGTTCTACTGCTATGCGCTGTGAAGTAATATTTTTGAAAGTGCTGTCAGGTATTCCATTTTTTAAAAAAAGATGACACTTGTGAATGAGGCATTGCCACTATTCTTTTATTTAATTCTTTATAAATTTTTTTAGAAGAATGTATTCTATTCACAAAAAGTATCCTTGCTATTAGGTACCCAGGCACATTTTCACAGTTTTCTTAATCTTCGTTGGTGCTTACTTTACTATGTATTAGGGGTGTTTGAATAGTTGTTAACAGAATAGTTATGTCCACACATCCTAAATAATAGTCTCTTCAAGTGTTGTCTCTTTTGTCATGCCAATGTTTGGGCATGGGTCTCTTTTGTCAGACTGTAGTATGCACTTTCATTTACTTTGGTGCTCATTTACTTCCTAGACTACATTCATTCTCCTTTGTTCTTTCAAAAGAGTCCCAGTCCCAGCATAATTCTTAAGCAGAGTCCTTAATTATACATGTATTTACAAAGCAAGAAAAAATGCAGGTCAAAATACTAAGCAGATGAACAGATGCATTTTAACAGCGCCTGAGGTGCAGGGTATATCCATAGGAGCAAAACACTTTTATTGTGGGTGATTAACATGTATATAGGGCAACAGTGTACATTTAACAAGAATAGAAGAACATAATTTGATCTTTTATGAATCGTTTAAGATGGATCTGTTATGAGAGCCAGAGAGAAGCTTTTTTTTTTTTTTACCATTGAGGAGTCTGAAGCCTAAATAACTCCTCTTTTCTTTACTTTAGTTCGGGTAACTTCCAGAACACACCTTGCAGCTAAATATAGGTGGCATAGAGTGATTTAGTAGTTTGTAAAGCTTCAAGCATTCATTGATAGCACGATGAGGCAATCTGAGCACTAGATTTATTATGAAAAATGTATATTATATGGAGGACTCCTCATAATTAGTTATAGGTTTGTTGCAAGCCACTGAAGACTTCCAAATTGATGCCGTAGGATTTAAGGACATTAGGAATTTTTCGCAGTGCATAAGGGCGCTCTTATTCTGATTATGAGCCTTTGTTTATTACTCACCCATATGCATTTCTCCTCATCGTGCTAATTGTGGACAGTAAGTCTATAGATGTAACTTGCTGTTTATTGAGGGGTTAAAAGTATTTTCAATTAAAGAAAAAATGTTCTATTAATTGAATAGATTTAATTTTATGCATGCATATAAATACAGAACAACTGAAATATAGATTAAATGTATTCTTTTGGTTAGTATTTCATACATCCAAAAGATGATTTAAAGCATTTGTGAATATAACAGCACAAGTTAAGCAGCCAAACACTTATCAATACAGCAATCATATGCTCAAATGGCATCTCTACTTTGGTTGCAAGATGTATTTAAGCTATTGTTCCTTTACTGAATAGGATCATTTGTTTTTTTTCCTAAGGCAGTCATTGATACAATGGCTTTTGCTAAACTATATTTCTTGTGACAGTTTTAGGAATTTTTCATTCCTCTTATGAGACCATGAAAGTGTAGCACTTCACAATACATTTACTAACCCACACTGTTTTGTATCAGAAGATATAGGCCATCACCATTTTGGAAAAGTATGCTAGGTAGATTTGTTATAATTTCAATTATCTGAGGAAAGAATTTTAGACATCTATTCAGCTCTGTTAGACCTGGCTTCCTGGGCACCAGAGCACTGCGCTTCAGTCTCATCAACTGGAGTGTTCCCTTTTGGTGTCCTGGGGCTTCAGTACTAGTGGACCAAAAACTAGATAACCAAGTACTCCTCTCCAGCACTTGACTCTCTCAGGGTAGCAAGACAGAGCAGTCCAAGGCTTACTCAAGGAGGTGAGGTGGGCTTAGTTATTCAGAATACAGTGCACATCATACTATCACTTGATAAAATCAATAGTCCGTGCTTTACTTTTTGAAAAGAAAAGTATTTTAATACACAGAAGAGAATTATACTACACATAAAACTAGGATAAACTGTGAGAAAAATATGTCTCTAGCACCCTCTGGGCCAGAGTTCTGACCCTAAACGCCTAGATGCTACACTATAAAAAACAGTTAACATGTAGACACACAATTAGCATTGCATCTTAGAGACCATATTGCACAGGATGCTCTTTCGCTAGAGCCATGATACCAATCCTTGTACTGAAATAATGTAGTTCCAGCATATGATGGGAAGTCAAATGTTTTTGTTCAGCCCCATAACCCACCACCCAAAGAAAACAGAAGCGCCCTCCCGTCCTGAGTGAGGCCACAGCTTTATGGCGTTATGGATCTGATCACAGGTGCCTGATGTCTTGGCACAGTTTACTGGAGTCCCTCTAGTCCAGTAGCCACTGGAAGGCTGTAGGAGGGTAGTGGCTGTTCAGAGTGCCAGTACACCCGATACCCCCAGATATCACAAAAAGAAAGGGGAGGGCCTGTTCCACCAGACTCTATTCCCCAGCTACCGTTTGTTCCTGGACGTACCACACAGGGCCCCAATAGCACATTGGAGGAGTCTGGGCAAAGTGAATCTGGAAACTTGAGAAGAAGGGCTTCAGTGTAAGAACCCAGCTGTAATAAAGACTACATTTAAGGACAAGTGATATTCAAGGTACGTTGGGGTAACTAGGTTGACCCATTTCCCAGTTCAGTTAGTGTTTAGGTTAAACATTAGGTATGTGTTTTTGACTTAATAGTATCATACTCTCATAAGTTCAGAACTATTGCCTGTATTTATAAACAATAAGCTGTTGTAAATATAAGCTCTTTCCACAATATTATTCCTTATATATACATTTGTTGCCCAATACTTTTTTAGTTAGGCACAGAGGGTAAAGTGTTGACTTTTTTCTTTTTATTCTGTGGCTTTACAATTATAAATCCATTGATCCGGTAAAAATCTTTATTCTTCAACAATGAATGTGGTATCCAACACATACCTAGCCCCTTACGCTGGTCAGTCTGAGGATTTTTCAAGGCTGTCCAGTGTCGATTTATAATACTGTTGCATTGCTTATGAAGTCGAAAAGATCTGTGATCTTATAACAAAGCAGACTCACTTTTATTTATGAATTCGTTTAATAGATGATTGATCGAGTATTGTGAAATGTGTCTGTAATAGTTATCTATGATGCATCGGTTTCTCATATCTCTCAAATGTTTATACATTTTAAAATCCAATCTATTATTGTAGGGCTCAAGCATCTCTGACACACTTTAAGACTCAATCAACTCCTTTGTAATTAAAAGTTCTTTTGACAACCACATCTTGGTTGCCGTGTGAAGATCAAAGACCTCTTTATACTGTTTTTGATAAGAATTGCTGATAGAAGTCACTCCATATTCATTCTGTCAAACACCTCTTTCTGTATATGATCCATAACATGTACTGCCGTTTCTGTAGTCTTTTGACATGCCCAACACAACTCATATATACACATTCATACCCATTATACAGACCGTAGTCCAATAAAGCATGTTGATTATTTTCTGTTGGATAATGCAAATTCAATTCAAGTTTCCAGACCTCAAGTTTATGGTAGTCTAATCCATAATAAGTTTTTTACCTGACTATTAGGAACTTTACTCCACTCATTTCTAAACTTTCCTACTGATCTTTACCATGACTATCCATTAGTAACATAAACCACAGATGTTAGAATAAGGTTGCTTGTAATAAATCTACAAAGACTAAGGACATTATAAACAATCCTTTGGCATTAGTGGCTATAGAGATTAAAAAATATCTGAGAGCGTTTGCATCTTAGCTGTATTCTAGTTGACAATTTATAATACATGGATGTCTGCAATCTCTGTATAAAAGCAAGTATCTAATTTCCTCATTACATACGATTTATGATGTCTCTAATCTGTAATAAAGAAATGCTGTAGCTGCTCAACTAATAACTTATTACAATTAAGTTTTGATTTCATAATGCCTGGTGCCAGCTGCCAGAGTGAAATGCAGGTCATGGATCTTGGGGCCATATGTATCAAGCCTTTGTCCCGTTCGCAAACGGGCCAATTCGTTTGCGAATGGGAAAAAGTATGTTGGGAAGTATCATCCCAAAAGGCCATTGCAAAATTTGCGATTCTCCATTTGGCAAATGTAATTAAGGAATTGCAAATTGTGATTCCTTAAATGCAATTCTGGAAGCACCAGAAATTTGCTATTTGGACTGAAGGAATCGCAAATTACCAAAAACAACAGTTGATAAACAGAATGCAGAACAATGTCATACATTCACCCCAGTACAGAGATCTGGGCCTAAATCCATTGTTTTTTTGCTCACCATGCCATTCCAGTTTGAACCTAGCCATATGCAAATCAGTCTTGACCCTGTGCCCCATGGGAACAGTCCAGCTCGAACTGCCAAGCCAGGTCCTCCCTGGACTGGAAACAAGCATCCTAGGACCGGTTTCGGGCTTTCAGCCCTCATCAGCCAGGATAGCTTTATTCCAGTGGCATGGAGAGCACGGGACTCACGTCTGAGCATACCCGTCCCACTCGGGGTGACAAATGCAAAAACAAAAGTGTACTGGGTCCCTGCTAACCAGTTTCCCAGTACCGGCGTTCTTTCCCTAAAAATGTACAATTGTTTACCCAATTGGCAAAACCTTTAGTACCCTCTAAATATTCCCTAGTAAAGGGTACCCCTGGTACCTAGGGCATGAGGTACTAAAGAGGATTCCTAAGGGCAGCAGCACAAATTGTTGCTCACTGTGCCACTGGATTCAAGCTAGCCCGGCTGATGACGGGTGACATACCCTGAAACCGGTCCCAGGATGCTTGTTTCCGGTCCAGGGAAGACATGGCTTGGCAGTTCGGGCTGAACTGTTCCCATGAGGCACAGGGTCAGACTGATTTGCATATGGCCATGTCTGAACTGGGGTGGCGGAGTGGGCTAAAGAATGATGATGGATTAAACCCAGATCAGTTGACTGGGGTTGAGTGCTTGAAATGTTTAACACTCCGTCCATTATCCCCTTTGGTTTTGCTTTGTTCGCCCTAAGTTGGCTGGGTATGCCCAGACGTGGGTCCCTTGCTCACTTTGCCACTGGATTCAAGCTAGCCTGGCTGATGACGGCTGATTAGCCAGATACCGGTCCCAGGATGCTTGTTTCCGGTCCAGGGAAGACATGGCTTGGCAGTTCGGGCTGAACTGTTCCCATGAGGCAAAGGGTCAGACTGATTTACATATGGTCATGTCTGAACTGGGGTGGCGGAGTGGGCTAAAGAATGATGATGGATTAAACCCAGATCAGTTGACTGGGGGTGAGTGCTTGCAATGTTTAACACTCCGTCCATCATCCACTTCAAGTTGGTGGTAATTTGCGATTTTCTAGGAAAAAAAAACTTTTTTGCTTTTTTCAAAGTGCTATTTGGCGCACATATGTGCCTAAAATAAGAACACATGCATATTTCAGGGGTGCAACTGGGTGTCCTTTTGGCACCCTTGCAACCTTAAAATTGCATTCTCAATTTGCGATTCTCTAATTGGTAATCACAAATTGAGGATGTCTTCCCATTCTTTCCTATGGGCCTCCTAGCAAAATGTTTAGCAAATCCTACATACATTGCATTTTGCGATTCTCTAATTGCGATTCGCTAAAAATCGCAGTTTGAGAATCGCAAAACTATTTTTTTATACATATGGCCCATAATTACAGCTGCAGTTTAAACAATGAAAATGGGAATCAGCATTTCTTCTTTTGATATGTTTTGGTAAAAATTAAAAGTGATCACCAGAAAGGACCATTTTTACTTTTTCCTACTATATAGGCCACTGAAGAAAAATTAGAATTTGTGCATGTTTCGAAGCAGTCTGAGCTACAATATTTTTTAACCTGACTTGAATTCAACTGCACTAATATCTTTTCATAAAAATGACTAACTAATTTATAGTATGTTTTAATTTCTCAATACAGATTCTGCTTTTATTCTTCTTGTCTGTAATGATCAGGAAAGAGCCAGACACCATGAATTTAAGCAGTGGATGGAAAGGGTGATTCTGTATAGTAAAGATTATAATGCCCTCTGCCCTGTATTAAAAGGATATTGCCAATCACCTCATAGTACCATAACCTTATTAAGTAACTCAGCCTTCAACCTTGTTTCTCTATATGGTCACAGAACTCCTTGGTGACACTACATGTCTTTAGCAAATCTGTTCATCATTGCTGGATTGTTAACTGACTGCAGGGAAATTAGTACAAGGACTTATGGTGATTCAATGTATGCATCCTGCTCAATCACACTTGCCTACAGGTCTTATTCTGTTTCTATGCTATAGACCTGTATTTGTACACTCAGTAATGTTATGCTGTATACGACTATGGTGTTATTAATTATGACATCAGTGATGTCATTTGAAATGTCATGAGTGATGTAATATGTATGTAAGGTCATAATCAATGAGTGCAGGACTGCAAAATATTACTCTGTAGACTATACATATTTAATTTCAGTGTTTTTCTTTTTTTTAAATACTAATTTTTTTATCTTATTTTACCACAGCGTCACTTTAAACTTTTGTTTTTATTCAGTGAATTTCTAGGGTATTTTTTACTGTAAGCTTCGATCTTATTACCATACCTAACTATAACATCACTTTAAACATTGTGTTTTGAGTAAATTTCTGTATTTCTCATGTTCAGCCAGCTCCCCCGCTGCACAAGGCTTCAGTGGGTGCGGGGGTAAGAGTGTTGGTTGCAGTTCCTGGCCTCCAGTAAGCCCCTACACCCAATTAGGCTGCGGATAACCACCCCCAGCCTTTGGCCATGCAGGGTGGGGAGGCATGAGTGGATGGTTGGTGGTAGGGTACACATGCAGCCACTGTACTCATGCTGTACAAGTGCTCAAGCTTTATACCAAGGGTACCCTGGTGCCTTGTGTGAAGCTTGCATGATAGATACTGCAGTACCATGGGGTTGAATCGTGAGCGCTGGACATTGCATAAATACGGTGATGCAGCAAGAAGGGCTGCTCCGGGGCCTGCAGGAGTACCACTTTACACATGGGATGAAAAATCCTTTTCTTTTTCTTTTTACATCTTGGACTCTGGAGGGCGTCCATCTGGGTACCCGCCCACAACTGCTATAGGGTTAGAATATTGCTATCTTGCCCCCTTATACCTATTATTTTATAATTTTCAGTACACAGGGAAATAGTCTCCGCGTCCTGTAATGGCGGCCATGTTCTTTTGGTTGCGGCCAACGAATCAGATCTCTCTGTACCACATGACAGGTACCAGACACAGACCCATGGTATTGAAAGGCAGATGGGAGAAAAAGCTCCCTTGGTCAAACAGATGGCCCTATTTTTTTAATTTGCAGTACCACTGGACTGCTGCAGGCGTACTGCTAGACCAACCACACAGATATACCTCTTTAAAACCTCCTTTGCAGTGGTCACGCTGCCTCGCAGCTCTCGCTCAGTATATGTAGTATGATGACTGGTCTGAATATATTTTCCAAGGTTGCTTTTGGTTCTCAATCCAGTCATGGGTTCATCCATCGCCGAAATATAAGGAGAGCCACTTGCGCTTTCTGGAAGAGGGAGCCACACCGGAGACATACGAGAAAGCTGCCACCTCGGCCAGCCCCTTCACTTTTTCTATAACTTATGTATTTTTACCAACGAGCTGTCAGTACACTATTCATCAAGCAACTTAAGACATGACTAATCTCTTTACAAAGAAATTATGGAAGCCACAAGCGAACTGAACCAAAAGCCCTGCAAGTAATCAGAAGCCTGATTTAGGCAACCAGCAGAGGAATAAGTTGTGGCAAAAATGAAGAAAGACAAATGTGGAGGGTAGAGAGATAGATTTATTTGGGAGGGACTTAGAGTAAAGAACATGGTTCAGGTCAATGAGGGGAATGATGGCAATAGTTGAGTGGAGATGACAGCAAATAAAGAGAAAGATAGAGAGGGAAATGGCGGATGAGGAAAGAAAGAATAGTAAAGGTAGTGAAAGTTCGGAGCAAATAGGTGCGTTTTTAGGTCTTTTTTTAAAGAGACACATTCTCAGTGTGTTTCAGCTCTTCTTGCAAACAGTTCCCTCGGGTCCTGATTTTTTCTGAGCAGTAGCAGCACAATTCCCAAATCTTTTTGGTTCACATTTAAGATTATTTTCCAATACTGAGGCCTTTTCACCAGTGGAGATAAATCAGTAAGAAGCAGAGTTGTTCAGGGTGCCCAAAGCGGATGGATTTGAATATGAGACATGCCAACATGAATGTTATTCTTGTCTCAAGATGAAGCCAATGTAGTTCCCATAGAACGATGTGGTCAACTGTCGACGTACCTGATAGCAGAATGGAGAATGTATTTCAGTGGTTCATCATTGGCTTTTGTAGTTCACATAGACGTTGCGTTGCCATTGTCAGTGTGAGATGACTACTGCATGTATAACAAAGCAGAAAATGACGGTTGCTGAAGTTGTTTGTTTTTTGAGCCAACAAAGAACCATTTGGCAAGATAAAGGGTATGTAATTACTGAATTTATACACTGCTGCAGGGTTATGGTTCACTTGCCTGTTTATTTGTTCAGCTATTTTGATTTTCTGATTGCCATCCTTATGTTTGCTGCCTCCACATATAAAAACTGTTGAAAACTAGAAAGGTTTACAGTTGAGAACTGTTAAAGGTAGTCGAAAATTAAGCGAATTTTTAGCCTCCTTTTATACCTTCTCTGTGCTCTTCTGAATTTGTCTTTAGCTGTTGTTTATCTCCAGCGTAGCTCAGAAAAAGTACGTGTCCATTTTAGTACATGGCCTTAGAGGTAGTCTATAGTTGTGTTTAGTTTCCATTCCTATTGGAATGGGCTAATTCTCAAACGTTTTTGCGCACCGAATTGCCAGTTAGGTTTGGAAGAAAAGCAATCCACAAATGTACATTTTTCATCAGTGATTCACTGTAATTAGGATTGGTGGAATATTACTGTTACAAATTACACATTACACATATAAATATAGAAACTCCTCCACTTCAGTGGATTTTTCACATTCTGAATGAGATGGGTGTTAAGTAGACGTTCTGAGGCAGTGTATGGTGTCAAGATGCAGCCAAAACTCATAACATGGAAATATCTGAGTATTCTCCACTCCAAAAAATTGACAGGGGGTTTCCCACACTGGAAACGCACATACAACTACTCCTGGAAAATGCAGGAGTAAACGCTTTTCCATTCTGGGAAAGTGAAGGACACTGCTCCTCACTTGTGTACCTCATGCATTCATTTTTCAGATTGGAGTACTAGTGGAAATCCTCAACAGTTGTACATTCCTGAGATTCCTTGTGAACCTCATTAAACTCTCAAACCTGCTATACATGTAAGAGTAACCTTAGGCGAGTAGATTTCCAACTTTAAAAACCTGGGCTTTGAGAGTCTTACCTTACCCCAAGTGACTTGTCTGAGATGACAGGAATTCTTTAAGGGAGCGATGACATGCGGGATCCCTCCTGCCTCCAAGCCCACTCTGAATCCTTGCAGTGTATGCTGAAGTCTAGAAATGTGCTAGAAGCATGGCTCCTATTTTCGCAATCAACTGGTAGATGCAGGGATAGGACTACAAAGCTTGACAGCCGTGAGCTGTAAACACACACACACACTGTGCTCCCTCCCTAGACTTCTTAAGTCTTTGTGTCACATTGTTAAAGTGGCAGTTACTCTAAAGGGTGGCAATTAAAATATAGAGTAGAAACGAGGTATTGCTGAACATTATAATTCATTAAAAGCACTTCCTCGTCAGACTGACAAGCGGCCTCTGGTTGGTTGACAGCTCTGCGAGATAGATTACAAAACACAGATTCTACTGCAAGCTCAGGGAACAAGTGTGGGGGCTGCATGGCACAGAGCAAGAATGCTAGAAAGTCAATTATTAATTATAAGGCTGTTCTACCCACCAAATAAAAGCAGTAATGAACTTGAATCCTCACTTACAATGAATTACAGTGTTTTACATTATTCCCAAACTCGCACTGTGAAAGCCTGGCTGCCTCCTCAATGTATTGCTACAAAGTGTCATTCAGGCACCTTACTCTCCTGTGTTTTTTATGTCACCGCTGTCTACATCTGTGAATGCAGCACATAATTGTTTTTTTAAAATCCTGTAATGCTTAATTAAATATACGGGGTCTTTTCAATGAGCAGTAATGTAACCGCCTCTGTTTGTAAGCTTTCTAAATCTTTATAGTATGCTAAAATTAAGCTGCAGCTTGTTATGTAGCTTTTGAGTTGGGCGTGGAAGAACACTAGAGAAACAGATGCAGGATTAAGAGGCTATGTGAAGAGGGCGGGGCTTTGTAAATCTATTAATGAAGATGTTCAGTGCTTCACAGAAAAATCTATTTATTCAGTCAGAGCTTTCAATCAGAGATTTTTCAGATATTGACGTATTTGGCAGGATGCCTGTAATTCTATTAAAAAACGTTTTTTGTTTAATTTAACTAGTGCCTAAAATACTTTTTTCTTAGCTTGAAAATGTAAGTGATGTAAGTGAAGGGCAGCCATTTTGCTTTACTGACTGATGTTAGGACTTTATGTTCATTTTAAGAAATAACGAGCACTATCTGAATTTAATTTCAAACTAACCTACTCTGTATTATGGGCCTTTTTTGTTTACTTGTCCGTTCCGAATTTCATAAAACTACCTACATTTTTTTTTAAGTTCATGGCTGGCTCTACGGCTTTAGTTCGATATGTTCAGTAAAAAAGTCTGAACTTGTGAATGAAAAATGGACAGGTGGTTCACATAGTCAGTTTTGTAAGCAGGGTTTTCACTTGTGCACTTGAAAATACGGCTGCGTTTTTTAAATTTTCTTTGATAGTGGTACTTACAGGATTATTTAAGAGCTTTACTAGGAAAGATGCCTGAACATGAGGAGATCACTTGTAGTGTTAACTTTCTTGATGTTCACGAACATTTTCAGTTAATTTCTCATGCTTTCTCATGCACTTCCAAATTTGCTATCTGCTATTGTGAGGCGAAAGAATTCATGTTGAGTCTAAAGGAAGCCTAAGGAGTTGCTATCCTGGACTATTGAAAATGAGAGAAGCCTTCTGTTTTCAATGTGTCCAACGATGTAGAGAAAAATACATGTTCTGTGTCAATTGTATTTCTGTACAACAAAGGGCCACCCAGTATTCCAAGGAAAATGGGTAATTTAAGAAGTATAAGATTTAAAGGATTCCTTCTAAGTCATTTTGAAATAAAAAGACACACATAAGGGACCAATGGATGAATCAGCCAACATAAATATCCAGACATTAAAATTCTAGAGTTAAGTCTGGTCCCAAGACCATTAAGATTAAATCAAATAGCCTATTATATTCACAGTCAGATGTACAAAAGTAATGATATAGTGCTGCCAAATTTGATTATGTGGTCGAAACGTTATGTTGACATATTATAGTTTTGCACCGTGTTCCATCAGATTACCTCTTACATGATGTACTGCTTCTTAAATACTGTTGCTAAACAGCGTAAACTTCTGTTTTTGTTGTATCTATTGCTGCATGCTCACATGTTCTCAAAACGTGCACTGCATAGTCAATTAACCTCACCCTTTGTAGCACTATTTATTACTTCTGTGCATTTAATTGTGGATATAAGAGACTATTTGATTTAGTCTTAAAAGTTTGACAGCACACTCAACTCTAGAATTTCAGTTGCTGTGAATGTATTTCTATGCCTTGGTGTAGTCGTAAATTATCCTGTGAGTACAAGTATGTACTGTGCAGAATATGACATAATGAAGGGGAGCCGTGTATGATTAGCTTGTTTAACAGGGAAGTAGTTGCTCCTGCTTGTTACCAAAACAGCCTTCTCAGAATTCCCCTGTAGTTTGTCTCTGTAGTATGTTTGTGCTGGGTTACAAGTAGCATGGTCCCGTATTAGACTGTAAAAAGAAATGCAAGGTGTGTAATTTGACACATTTTACATTTATATAAAGTGTCCTCAGAAAATGCCTCCAGAAGGAATGTACAGTTTCTATATGGCCGAGTTATGTGACTACATTCTTCCTTTTGCTGGCATAACTTGACCATGGGATACGTGTTAAGGTTACACTACTGTACTAAACTACTCTATTACAGTAATGCACTAAACTACACTACTATAGGGCCCTGCTTAAAGGTCAGATATTAAACAGCTAGTACATAATAGCCAGGACAGCGTGCTGCAAAGTGGATTGTTATTTTGTACATAGTCGTTGTATTAATTTACAGTAACATACTGAGGACTCTGCTCACAGCTTGGGGTATGAAAATCTTTATGAGCAGACTTTTCATTTGTGCTACTGTCACTGTTTCCTCCTATTAACACCCAGGGCCCTGGGGTGTCTTTCCATAGATCCTAGGTTCAGACCCAGATATGGAGAGACATGCCACCACATTTGTAATGATTCTCCTGCCAATGGCATGTAATATTCACATGAGTTGTAGATATGCGGTGCTGTGTACTAAATCATCATATATTACAAATAAGTATTGGCCCCAGTAGAACTTTGGCACCTATATACAATCCTGTTACTACTAAGCTTGAGGTGCTGACTTTTTTCTTGCTAGCTGTCATTATGTAGGTATTGCCAAGCATAAGTGTTCTTTGACAAAGTAAATAGATTAGGAATTCTGGCTGATATCTCTGGTCTCCCCGTTAGAGGCATGGTCTTGTCTGGACAAATGCAGAGCCATGGTCACTCCCATGGCAAATTGACTTGCAGTGTCCTCCTTTCCCAAGCTATTTTGCATCTAGAATGGAAGGGCTCTTCCTCTAGGTACGTTTTAAATCCCTGATTCATTTTCCCTGACCCTGAATACGACAGAATTACAAATTACGTTTGCTGGGATCAGGTGGAGAAGTAACATGCCTTTCTCGGCAGTACTCTGCCATTGACTTTGGCTTTGAGGTCTAATGATGTCTGCTTCTTAGTCAAGCTTAAGGGACAGATCTCCTATGTTGTACAATGTGCAGCCTGACCTGGCCACAAGAAAGAGCAGCAACTCAAATCACTTTGTGAATGAAGGTCCAGATAATTTTATTTTGGGCATATTTGTTTTGTGCGTTGGTAATTTGACCGCATAAGGCAAATTCAACTCAGATGTTGCTTTTGAAAGGGAAATCCCACTGTGTGAACAAGTCTTATCTGCAGTTACTTACATGATGAACTGTTGCAGTTTGCTTCTCTGGTGCCGATTTTATTCCTCATCTCTTTCTTTTTTCAAGGACAGAAGAAAACGTTGAAAGTCTGAACTGTGTCTTAGTTTGTCCAAGGCCAATGTTGTCTTAAATAGGTCTCGGTCTTCATGGTTGACAGCTGCAGATAATTAGCTTTTCCCCCCTGTAACAAAGGAAGCTAATTGAGCTGCAAGACATTCTCTAGCTTTTCTGCCTTCCTAATAATAATAATGTATGTATTTAAATTGTGCAGTCTCTAAATTGATTTAGTGCTAAGCTGCCTACGTTCCATATAATGGAAATGACAAGTGAAAGCAGCATAGTATATATGTGCTGTAATGGGAGGCAGTGATTGACAGCAAGATTCCATTCTGAAAGAAATGTAAGCGTCATGAACTAAACAAGCATTGACACAGCCAGTAGATCAGCACCGTTTGGCTTTGCCAAACCTAAACTTTATTGTTGGGCAGCTACCTGGTCCTCAGCAATTTAAAAAAACATTGGCTAAAAGAAAAAATATTTTTGGTCTAAAACAAATGGCACAATGCCATAGTACCCCATGGCGCTAAAAGGAACTGCTTTGTGTGTGGATGTACTCCTTGTGAAAAAGCAGAATGCGATCACTCACGGCGAAGCTAAACAATGGCTGAAGTGGGCTGACTTAGTGTCCCGTGCTATATGTTGTAAGGGTGGAAATACAATATAAATGACAATTTAACAGGCTAATTAATGGATGAAGAGGGCTGGCTGAAAGTGCCTATGCATGAGTCAATTAGACTCTCAATTGTATTCAAATCGAAAGGTCTTGGCTAATGCCACATCTAAATATTCTGAATCCTCCTAGGTTACCACGGCAAAGAAGTTCTGCTGCCACAACCTAGCACATCTAGTTTAAAGATGTGGAAGGGCACCATCTGGCAGAAAAATATTGTACACAACAAATTGTAATAATGGATGCATACTTCAATTCTGCATGATTTACAGAAGAATGTCTGCTTGCAGTTTATGTTCAAAATATGTATATATGTGCATGCTAGAGCGAGAAAGAAAGAGAGAGAGATATGCATGCTACCCATGTGTACCTCAAGCATATACATATGGAATGAGCTTGAAAAAATGGGTGTAGCAGTAGAGCTCTAGAGAATAGCTAGATACTTTCAATAAAACATTCCTTTAACACTCAGCTTTCCCTGATTCCTTTTTTGATCAGGACAGGGAAGACAGAAATGACAAGAAAGAAGCTGAAAAGTAATGATAACAGTGACTGAAATTGTTACCTTGATGCAGATACGTAGTCAATTAGGTATATTCATGATTCCATGGAGAGAGCTGCTAAAATACTGAAACAGTTTTAAGAAACTTCAAATGCTGATCTGAGCCATAAGAATCTCTTTTGCTTTTTATTACAACTTATGTGTCAGAAAACAAAGGTGAAAGATATGTCGGCGATTATACAGACTTAGAAGACAAAGATACAAGTTATACAGAAAAATGAAGCATTCAAATTTACAATAGAGCGACTGGAAAACTTCTCCAGAAAAAATAAAATTCAAATCATAGGTCTCTCAGATGTGTCACAGATTAACTCATTTTCGTAAAGCTTTGTGATGAGCCTCTTGAAAGCCTGCATACAGATTGTAGATCAAGGTATAGATTAAGATAAAAAATATTCTGTAGAGTCAAAGGACCCTACTAAGCTTTGTAAAATATTAGTTAACTTTCTCTCGTATGATATTGTAGTAAATAAAGCCAGCATAAGAGTTACACAATATTAATTAGTCCTGACATCTCTAAAAGAATGGACCAGTGATGATGGCAACTCATCAGTGCATTTATTTAAATCTGTACAGCGTGAAACAAAACTAAATCATGCATCATTGTTGAAGTTTGCACTAGCTAGGAAGCTGGAATTTTTATTTTGAACGGAAGAAGCTGAGAAGTTAATATTTGCATAGTAAATATTTGAAATTGAGTTTTTTTTATTTTTATTCACAATGTCTACCTGATAGCTTTTCTTTTTATAATTTAAAGGACATTTTCTTCAACAGAGCTACAGCTTAGAGGTCAGGAATCATCATTTTCTCTCAAGGATGGGACATATACGGGGTGTGCTAATAATTAGGATAGGATGGGGCAATGGGTGTTGCTAGCACAGGGAAAAAGTTGAGTAACCACGTTGAAACATATCCAGCAACGGCCGTAGACTTTAAATGATAAACAATAAACAGAAAAGTATCTCCTGGGATGTGAATTGACCTTTAAATGGTACCAAAAAAAAGTGAAAAGCTATTGGCTCACTTACTCAAAAGTCCCAGGCTCATAAACTCTTGTTACAAGAAACGCATTTCCCTGGCAATACGTTTAGGTAATTGCATTTTCCATGGGCAGAACTGGTGGTCACATTAGTTCAAGAGACCACAATTAGAGGGGTGGCTAAATGGATACGTAAGAATTCCAAACAAACTATTTCTAATCTAAAAGGAGATGAGTTTGTTGGATGGGCAGAGGAAATATTGAAACTTAATTATTTTATGGTAATAGTAGAAAGCAAGGTCAGCTCCTTTAACGGTCGTTTTGATAGATGCAGAAAAAGCTTTAGATCACCTTTGTTGGTCATACTAATGGTGCAAATTTTAAAAGCTAAATAAGCTCTGTATCTGGCTCCATCTGCATGTATTATCCTAAATGCGACTTCAGTCAACCTTTTTTGATACAACACAGTGCTATGCAGAAATGTCCCCTATCCTTTTGGAACTTTTTATTGAATGCTTAGCAACTATCTTGTGACAGAAGTTGGTAAGCAATGGCATTCTATTAGGCTTCAAGGAGCCTAAAGTCAAGCTTTACGTGGATGATTTGTTAGTACTATTCCATGATTCAGACTCAGTAACTGAACTGACTATTTTAGATACGTTTTGCTCATTTTCTGGTTACAAGATTCATGTTAATAAAACTGAGATTATATCACGTATTATCAGACAGGAGGATCGATGGGCTTCTTGTGAAGCAGATAAGGTAAAGTATTTAGGAGTAAAAATGTTGAAGAAAATAGATTCTTTCTCTTTGAGCTATAATGTAAAGTTGGCTGAAATTAAACAATTGTAGGATCACAATCAGAACTTTCCATTCTTACTGATTGGGCGAATTAACTGTTTCAGGGTGACCATCCTCTCAAAACTACAATAATTCTTCCAACAATTTCCAACTTATATACAAAAGAAATATTTAGATACATTAGAATCCCATATCAATTATTTCATATGAGGAGTAAAGGATGTAGATTTTCACAGAACAAATGTACATGTAATGTGGTGAAAGCTGGTTTAACTTACCCAGATTTTTGTAAATATTACTGGGCTGCAAGATGTTATCCTATCCAATTTTTACTAGCTCCAAGCTGATATTATACTCACTTTCAATATCTATTTACTATTATTTACCCTCTAAAACTAAGAGCATACATCACATTGCCTATATCTGGCGAGACATATAAAAAGTGCTTAAAATACCTAAATTCATCTATTATAAAGCATCATGAAGAAAGGCACATTTTGTGATTCTTAGCGTCACTCTAAACTCATCTTTAAATAAGACAGTATTCCATATTGGATGCATAGTTTATAACTGCGAGAAGAAAGAACTACAAGTCGCATGAATTGAAACATTTACTTTAACTCCAAATATAAAATGTATTTGTATAATTAAATATCTCAGACAGTTTACGAAGTCCTGCTCATCCCCCCCCTATTATACTAGAATTTGATAGGGCCTGGAGATGATTAAAGTGGGTAGTGATGCTGTGGAAGTTGATGTAATTTCTTGAATCTGTGTTTTACTACAACTAAAATCATGTTTACTAATTCGAAATATCATCAACAACTTTTCTATACAATCCTTCAATACCTATAAAACTTCATCTAAATTATCAGAAAAATTTCCAAAAAATGCATACTGTTGCCCTTGATGTGGAGATAATTTAGATAACAACGTGTTTTTTTAAATGTCCAATTTGTTTAATGTATATGTGCTTGTCACCGTAAGTTCTAAAAAGCTGGTGCTGAAACAGGTCCCTATCAGGCTCTACATTTTTGCCGTCACTCAGGATGAGAAAAAAAATCTTAACTCTTTCACAGTCTCATAATTTCAGAAGCATTTTCAGTGTTCTATACAACGAAGTCATAGTTGTTGCCTATTTATCTTTTGCAGCTAACAACCATTTGCAAAGCCAATAGTCCTGGCTTGTTGTCGGTGTAATGTTGCTTGCTGTAATATATATCTGCATGTAATGACAGAAGCAGCAAATCCTAGCTCCATGGCACACTAACAGTCACGGTTTGTATCCTCTGCATAATATTATACCTTATACTTGTACCATTGTTTACAGTTTAGCATTGTTTTTTTTGGTGTTTTTTCCTTTCCTCAATTACTAAGTTTATTTCATTTTGTCCTCTCTACCAATTTATTGTAAAGCACTCTGATATCCTTCGGGATCTTGTTCACGCTATATAAAACTTTATAAATAAATAAAATAAAATATATTCTTTTTATTATAGCGTTTTGTGTATTTACAAAACCCAGAGGTAAGCAACATGCAAAACAAATAAGAATACAAATGTAAATTCATCAGCTATCTGTACAGCTATACATAAAGAGACTAATCAATGGCATATCTGCACAATTCATGGTGAAATAGATAAAAACATATTTCAGGGCCATAAAAAATACATCAAGATAAAGTCAAAAGGGTTCACCCTTTTCGGAAACAGAGATAGAATAGATGAAGTGCACATTAGCTAGTTCTAGAGAAATATTCCAAATAGCCCGAACCAATATAGATCAGATTTGATATAAAATGAGTACCAGATAACTAGATATACTTTGGATGTTTGATAAAGCGGTTTCAAATTCCATCATACTCATAAAGTGCTAGAGTTTTGTATAAATGGATCTACCATAGTTAATACTTAATATACCTTTGAGAGATACCATGAAAAAAATAAAGTGCAAAATTGATCTAAGCTTAAGGCAGGGAGCAAGCACCCAGAAAATAAAGTGTTAATTATACTTCTCTGTGCTTATAGAGTTCATTAAAAACAGAATAAATTGCCAGGCGAAGTATAATCATCTAATCCCAAGTCAACTCCCCATGAACCAGTCTCTAAAAACCCAATAACCACAAAATTAAACTACATAGCATAAATCTGACTGATCAGGAGGAATCAACCCAGTGGAGGAGGGGTGCCAAAATCTTTTTACCCTTTCACCTAGCCTTTCTGCTCATATATCGCAATTTCTAAATTGAACATTGACAGCAATAGTCCAAACCATTGGTGAAAAGAGGGGGATTGGGGATCCAGCCACACCGAGGCAATGCATATTCGAACCACAGCCGTGGCAAAAAACACAAAAAACTGACCTGGTCTAACAACCGCTTCCTCATGTACCACCAAAAGCATCAGATGGGGAGTCCAAGCAAAATCAGTTTTAAGCATACCTCCAAAGAATTTAGAGATCTCATGCCTGATTGCGTCTAGAGCAGGACATCTACAGCATATGTGAACTAGGTCTGCTTCAAAACTTTGGCATCATGGACAGTGAATACCAGTGTCCCTCCCTTCCCCCTCCCTTCCGTCCCTCCCCCCCACTTACCAATCTTCTCTGGGGTATGTTATGAATCAACAACTGTTTTATAGTGCTGCGCCTGCAACCACGCCAAGCAGAGCAGAGTGCGGCAAACTCCAGAGACTCATAAAAGCTAAGATTCATAGATTCTAGTCAATTCTGCCATTTACTTTTGTGCTTCTCTACGTCATCGGGCATAGTAGAGACCAGCTTTCATATATTTGGCTAATTGTGCCCCCCCCCCCCCAACCCCACTAACAATCCCATTAATTTCGCTTTAGAGAACCCATTTTGGCCCCTACTTTTCCTAACCAGAAAGTCACAAACCTGTATACATTTAAAAACAAATCTTGTTGATTTACATCAAAGCAGGTACTTAGCTCCTCAAATTATACCATATTCTGACCTTGAAAAAAATACCCAAATGTCCAAAGCCCAAGCCTTTCCCAGTGTAACAAACCGGCCTCATGAAAAATATCTGGGAGTAGCAGATTCCTCTGCAGAGAAGTATAACAAGCATTTACAATGCAACGGTTTCGCCTTTGAAAAAGTTAAAGCTATTGGCATTGTAAATGACAACATTTTTATTTATGTGTTGGGAGAGAGAGAGAGAGAGAGACCCACTAAGGCTCCCTCAATAGTGGGGGAGGGGGGAGAATGAGAGAGAGGAGGGGGACTTCCTCAAGCCTGTGATAGAAGGAACGGTGGGCTCCCTCAAGAGTGAGAGAAATGGATTGGGGGCTCCTACAAGAGGGAGACAGAAGGGACAGTGGCTCCCTCAAGAATGACACGGAACGAAATTGAGGTCCTTCAAGAGTGAAAGAGTGCGCGGGGCCCCTCAAGAGTGAGACCTTTATGAACTCCATCATCTCACTCATCCCCACAATTAGAGCTGACACACGTGACCATCATTCTGTGCACTCTGCAGAGAGGCCAAGGACTGGATGTTCACGTAGTCTGCACACCTTATGACCCGCAGAGAGGCCAAGGACTGGATGTGCACGTAGTCTGCATCCTTATGACATGCAGAGATGCTAAGGACTGGGTGTGCATATACACACCTTTTGACCCACTGACAGTTAATGTGAGAAACGTGCACGGCCTTCAGCCTCGTTTCAGAGCATTCAATACCTCTCCATCATATAACACCCACGTGCAACCTCAGCACACTCACACCTAGAGACGACTTCATGTATGCACTATACTAAAGTCACATGTTCCATGAGAAAAGCTGTAGAAACGCAACATGGAGAAAAAACTAAATCTCTTATGCAATGCCAGCTGAAGCAAAATGTGAAATGTTAATAGCGATTCTATTACTGGCATGGAAATATGTTAGAGACTTTATAGTCACGGTGAAGGCCTTTTCTATACTTCAGGTGATATACAGAATACAGCAGCGCGCCCCGTCTGTAATCTTCCTCCGCGATCCCATCTGAACCTTTATCACGCTCCCTTCATTGGTTTCCCATTAAAAAAAAGTGTGCGCTCTTCAAACGTATGTGTCTGGTCTTTAAATCACTGCACGGAAGGGGAACGCGCGATCTTAAAAATAAACTGCATCCTTATATCCGGTACCCAGGCTCAGGTCCAGTGACTGAGCTATGATGTCTGCTATACCCCACAGGGATCCGTGCAGCCAGATGTGGTGGCCGCTCCTTTCCTCTCCTGACTCCCAGACCCTGGCATCAGCCACCCTCGCCCATTCGCTCCTGCTAAGACCCCATCTCCTTCAAGACACTTCTGAAAACATGATTATTCGATCTTTAATCATCATAGGAAATGTGACACGTATCTGTATGTGTACAGACGCACGGCGCTCCTAAACCTGGGGAGTGTGGCCCTCACGGGGGCCCGACCGCGAAGGCCACGCCCCCAAACGCTCCGGTAAGGAGAGGGACTCGGGCTCTGCACCAAAGCACCGGGCAGCACGTGCAGCCGGCGCCGGAGGTCACACGGTGAGTGAGTTCCAGCCTCAACCCCGCTGACTGCTGGAGAGGTATCATCCCCATGTTGGATGTCAGAGAGGTTTACACCACGCATACATTTTACAAAGACAATATATCATACAAATGTGTACATCAATGTACACAATGTGTTACATGAGTCAATTAGGGTTACGCCACATATTGCCTACAAGCCAGGAGGACATGCAACTGCTACGCGCAGGCATTATAGGTAAGAGTGCAAGTTCGGGAGCAACACAAAGTGAGATTTACAACGTGACACAGTGGTAAGGATGAGTCTTTATTACTACCAAAGGAACGCCTTTTAGCAGCCTGTGAAAAATGACAGATTGAGAAAAATAATATGGTTTTAAACCCAAGCGTTGCAACTTTCATGCAGCTCCTTGATGCTGGTTCGTAGCTCACTGAGCTATCTTAGAAGCACTGCAACTTATGAACCGGAAGTAACCAGAGGGTCAGTGTCACGATCAGTGACCCGCCTACCTATCCCCATAACATCAAATCTGTGATCTGCATCTTACGCCTCTTGCTTTGCAGCAGGTACATTAACCTGCTACACTACTTTAAAAGTCAAAACTCTGACTAACCAAAACACAGATCCCTCCAGCAAGGGCATTAATGACCAAAGATATCTTACTGTTGTTTTTATCCCCTCAAAATTGCTGCGCACTCAGAAATCACCGCAGCCGGGACCTCAGGCCCAGGAGAGTTTAAAATGCAGCCTCTTTGTGGCCAATTAAATATTTATAATTTACTCTCATGTTTCTTCGTGACGCCAATTATTTAAAAAAATTGTAAACGTGGACTGTGAGACTCTGCTTTTCATGACGCCGCCTCGTGACTCCGCCCCCTTTCACCCTCACACCCTGACACCCTGACATCCAATGGTTGGGCTCCTGTAGTATGTTGTTTCCCAGTTCCTGCACAGCATGGAACAGATGACGTCGTGGGGGTAATGCAGCCCTTCCGGGGAGCTGGGTATCACCACCACTCTCACTGGTGCATGTCCTGCGCAGTCTACTCTGCGTTTCATCCGTTCAAGGCCGATAATATTACATTCACGCGCTCAGGTTCACCCCACGAGGAGGCCAAGTGTACCGCACAGACACGGAACGCCCCCCTTTGACCTACACACACCCCTACACCCCCACGCGTTTATTCCTTGCTCTGGAGGGAGAGGGTTGGGTCTCAGCTCATACACCAGACGCAGTGAGTGATTTTGGACAAACAACGTTGCTGCTGATTGGAGTTTGAAGTTGTCGTAGCGGCTACCCTACCTCTGCACGCGAGGTTGCTTATCAGGCAGTTGTGCAAAGCCCTTTATCACATGTAGTGTTCACACGGCCAAGAGACTGGAGCCGACCCCCATTAGAATGATGCACTCTGTACACACAAAGCGACAGAAATTATACAACAGTTGTGCAAAGCACTTTATCACTGGCAAGGCTCAGACGGCTCAGAGACTTGCGCCGGCCCCGCACTAGAGTGATGCATTCTCTGTGCACACAGTGGCATAAGTGACATTCTTTCTCACAAGTACTTTAACGCACACAGAGTGCGAGGGACACGCACCCTCGGCCACGTGCCTAACACAGGTGATAAAAGCCGCTCGTGAAGCAAGACCGCATTAGTGATTTTAGATTCTCATTTCTCTTTCATTCTTAAAGAGTTCGTTTTCCGCTATTCTCTCATCTTCCTATAGAAACAGTCATTGTCCTTCAGTCATGCAGGCGACAGGGAATAATATCACGCAGGCACACGGAGAGCGGGAGGGGGGGCGGGCGGGCACACGGACAGCGGGAGGGGGGGGCGGGCACACGGACAGCGGGAGGGGGGGCGGGCGGCTACACGGACAGCGGGAGGGGGGGCAGGCTGGCACACGGACAGCGGGAGGGAGGGTGGTCAGAAAACAGCCAGCGGGACAGGGAACAAGACAACAATGAACACAAACCGGTGTAAAAAAAAAAAAGTCCACGCCCACAGTGCCCACGTCTTCATGACGTTGCAGAGAGGGAAAGAATCGTCGGGAACGCCCACCAATCGCCTCGGGAAATGACGGACAGTTCTCTCTTCCAATGGCTAGCCTCCATTTATGGAGCTAGCCAATGTAAGAGAGAGGGTGAACTAAAGCACACAGTGTAACTCAAAAGATTTCGACCTGCGCCGAAAAGCTGCGCGGCGCAGCTTTTCGCCAGGTCGAAACCTAAAAATGGAACCTGCCAAGACCCATTTTTTTCACCAGGTGGCGCAAATCTTAAAGGCTGCCCCCAGTGTTTTTAAATCAAACCTTTTTATAATAACTTGGTTTGGTAAATTTTAGAAAGCAGTCCTTAGCATCAGCCCCAATTAGCAGTTCATAAAGAGAGGGGAAATGCTCTTTTGAGACTTGACTTCCCAGGTTCCTTACTATAAAGTGGCGCATATATTGTAGCGCAGCAGCAAATTGATATAGCTTGAGGCTTGGAACGACCCGTCCTTCTCTCTCCCTAGGCAGGCAAAAACGTAAGTGCCCTTCTAGCTTTAGTATATGACCAAATAAATCGAGACACCATGGCGTCCATCGATTTTAATGAAGAAGTTTCAAACTCAAAGGGAATAGCCCAAAAGAGATATAAGACTTTTGGTCGGAATAGCATTTTGATGATATTACACCAACCGACTATTGTGTAAATTCCACCTCTCTAGATCACTCTTAGCTTTTCTAATGATTGGAGCAATGTTAGGCTTGACTATATGATTCCCTTCTGCACTTAATCAACCATGCGTGCATCCAGTGATGAGGCCTGCCTATTCACGACAAATTGTGTTTTATTTCTATTTAGGGAATAACCAAAAAGTCCACAGAATTTTACAGCCTCTTCCTCTACTGCCCATACTGCTCCTTTGGGATTTGCAGTTAATACTGTGATGTCATCTGCGTAATTAGAAGTTTAGTTTCCCATCCATGGGAACGCAAAGGTTCTATGGCTGAGTTATTTTCCAGTTTCCAAATAAAAGGGTTGATATATAACACAAAAAGCAAGGTCACCTTTGCCAAGTGCCTCTCTCACTTTGTATTAGACCCAGTTGTCTCCCCATCATCTGGAGCTCGGCTGTGGGTCTACAATACACTGCCTGTCGAATGCTTTTTCTGCATCCAGAAGGGCTACAGCTTTGGGCTTGCTCGAAATGGCAGTTGCATCAAAAGGCCTAATAACCCTACAAATATGGTTTGTGGTACCCCTCACAGGGATAAAGCCATGCTGCTTGTTAGAAACCATTTTATTGATGATCAAATTCAATCGTGTGGCCAACATTTTGAAATTTATCATAGTATTGCTGTTTAGAAAAGTTATAAGGCGGTGGGACCTAGGCTCAGCAAAGCCTTCTTTTTCTTTTAAAAATAAAAAAAACAATATTAGCAGCAGACCATGATTTGGGGACCAGTCCTCCCTTCTACACTCGTAAAAACAGCTCGCACAGCTCTGAGCCCTGCCCTAGAGAGAACACCATGTAGAATTCCAACAGAATATGATCGGTCCTCCTAGCCTTGCCGGATGGAAGATCCTTGAGTGCTACCTGAATTTCTTCGATAGTAATAAGTGCATCCATAGAATCCCAATCTTACTGGCTAATTCTGTTAAGAGATACTGAATCCAGGTAATGCTTTATGTCCTTGTGGGATATAAGGCCTCATAGACCCCCTCCTTGCCTCCAGTCCGCCATGCCATCATCGCCATAAACCATGCCATTGCCAGGAACCCTGTCAATAAAGAAAGGAAAGGGGTAAAACATCAAAGCCTCTAAAGGTTGGCTATTTCTTTAAGCAGAGATGCAGATTTGAGGAACAGAAGGACCAATTGGAGGTGGTTCTAGGTGACGAAAAGGCTAGAGGACCGGAAGAGAACATCAAGACGGAAGAAGGACAAGGATGTGGAGAGAGCGGACCAGGAATTGTGGCCCGAGACTCCAGCCAGGACGTGGGGGAACGAGAAGGGAGACCAGCAGAGCAGAACACAGCAAGAGGACATTGTACTAGAGAAGAAGACCCCGGATGGAAAGTCGGAGGTCCAAGGAGGGGGAGGAGGAGAGTACCGAAACCTGTTGTGAGACCGGTTGTTGGCCCTGGAGGACGTTGGAGAGCCACAGCAACTCATCAACTCAGCAGAGTAGTGGTGGAGAGGTTGAGTCCCGGGGAGCCAGAGTTCATCGATTATTTTTAGGTTGCACAGGGTCACCAAGGTTTGGTGGCAACCACATCAAGCATGTGATTTACTTTTGCATTACCAAAGGCTACTCTGTGTGTTCGAATAATTGTAAGAGTTGACCAAACAAGACAAATCACATGTATCTGAATAAAGTCCAGTCCCTGGATTATTTCCAAACCGAATGTATCTAGTCTGAAATCCTTAATATTTGAAAAGCTGGACCATTGGTGTATCAACTCGGAAATGGGCCAACCAAGCATATCCCACGGGCAGTATTCAAGGAGGGTATTGTTATGTAGGAGGAGGAAGTGTTATCCGTCTTTCCTCTCATTTGTTTTCTATTGTAAGTCTTGCATGTTTCTTTACAGTCTTGAGCACAATTGGCTGTGGTGGCAGGGCATCATTATCCCTAACCTAAATCCATACTTACCTCTGTTTCTTTAGCCGAGATTCTGGGTCCCTCCTCTCACATGCAAAGGAGAAAGACAAGAAAGATGATCCTATTCTATCAATCACTGAGAATCATCCATATCAATGGTTTTCTATATAATAATAATGAAATAAGAGGTAATTGCTAAGCAAACACAGCCTCCTCGCCTGTACATCTGCCCTAGCCCCTTACAGTCCTCCTCTTCTGCCAGTCCATAAGCCCGGTAAAGCCCTTCATTGTATTCCTGAAAAAACCTCATGAATTTCTTCAGGGCCTGTAATCATGTTTCCCTGATGATTCCTAATTTCCACAGTGTGTCCAGCGGACGCCTTTCTCCAAGTGCATCCAGCAAGGAGGTGTCTCACCCACTCGTTATTCTCTAGCCAGGAATTTATCTGCTGTTTTTTTTTGTTGCTGTCACTCCATTGTGCTCAGCCATGATCAAGGCTATCTGTTGCTGGGCAGTGGTTGGACCTACCCCAAACACAACCACTGAGATAAGAAGAGCTTCTGCCTTAGTACATTTTTGATATAATTACCTAAGGTGCAGTTGAATGTACTTCTGGTGGTTCAGGCTAAATCTAAGTTTTTTTTTCGCCTTACCCCGGCTTTGAAAGCATCCCATATTACCCTAATTGGGGCACTGCCTCTGTTCAGCTTGAAAAATCAGGGATCCAAGTATTCATACGTGTAATCTAGTTGGGATCAATGAGGAGGCCTCTCTCGAAAGACCAACATCAGGCAGACCCTGTACCCACAGTTAACAAGAAAGAGTTTGATTACCGAAGGGTTATGATCCGACATAGCTTGAGGGAATAATTCTATTTGGCACCCCTTGAATAAACCAGGGGCCAAAAAAAAAAAGTCATAAAGCCAGACAAAAGAGCCACGGGGAGCCGAGTAGTTATTATAGCTGGGGTCCGGTGCCTTTTCATTAAGCCAAGCATCCACCAAGCCCTATTCCCTCTCCAGGTTATGCAAAGCTCTAGCCACCTTTGGTTTAGGTTCTGAAAAAGCACCAGTATTGCCACAGATGGTACGTTTGCAACCATTAATATTCAAGTCCCCACATACCAAACAGGGAACAGGCCACAAAGCGAGTCCAGCTAGCATAAAATCCAACGTTGCAGGTCATCTAAGATTGTCCCATATACAGAGCATAAAGTAAAGCAGCCTGTTTTAAAATTCCGTAATTGCCCATCTACCATTTTTGTCTCCAGAACTCCACTTAAAGACACAAGCCTACGCCGTGCCAGCACAGCAACTCCTCAAGTTTTAGTATCTTGAATAGTGCATGTTGTTAATGATAAACCAAGTGTCTCAAGCAAGTTCTTGCTTTCCCTATCTGTATGCATTTCCTGGAGACAATAAATGTCTGCCCTAAAAGCTTACAAATCCTCCACTACCCTTCCTCTTTTGTCACCATAATTCATACCACTGATGTTTATTGAGGCTATGCGTAGTTTAGACATATAGCTTATCATGTTCAACTACTTTATCGAAGATCCTGCACATTATGCCCATCAAACACAACTCTTGAATCAGCCTTGATAACCATTCCCTCATAGTGCAATAGCATACCAAACCTTTTGCGTACCATTGATTCTCCCCGTGTGGTGTGCTCCTCCCTCCTTCAGAACCCGTTATGGTTTACCTCCCCCCCCCTTCCTTGGACAGAATCAGTCCCTCCCTCAACCACTCTGTTCTCCAAATCCTCAGTTTGACATTATGTCGTAAATTTTTGATTCCTGGGATTCCCCCTAACCCTTGAGTGTTCCTTGGTCAGTTTCCTCTGGCGCCATTCTCTCTTCCAAAGAGTGATCTTTTCGCCAATCTCAGCACAGATTTTAGTAACTTTCTTAATAGCTCCATGTAGCTAATTGGTTGCTAGTTGAGCCCGACGGCTGTCATTACCTGTATCTGCCTGATGGTGTTTTATAGAGTCATAAATGAGTCTTAATCTGGGCTCTTCTGATTCATCAGGAGGAGCTGTCTGGTTCTTCGCCATAGCAAAACCAAACTGGGGTGAATATATGACATTGTTCTGCATTCTGTCCATCAACTGTTGTTTTTGCATTTGTCACTCCGAGTGGGACGGGTGTGCTCAGACGTGTGTCCTGTGCTCTCCATGCCACTGGAATAAAGCTATCCTGGCTGATGAGGGCTGAAAGCCTGAAACCGGTCCTAGGATGCTTGTTTCCAGTCCAGGGAGGACCTGGCTTGGCAGTTCGGGCTGGACTGTTCTCATGGGGCACAGGGTCAAGACTGATTTGCATATGAACTGGGTTCAAACTGGAATGGCATGGTGAGCAAAAAACAATGGATTTAGGCCCAGATCTCTGTACTGGGGTGAATGTATGATATCGTTCTGCATTCTGTCCATCAACTGTTGTTTTTGCATTGGTTCGGTTCCATAGCAGGTGACGCAGTCCCCAGTCCACCACACTCTGGATATACTTGCTGTGCAGAGGAAGAATCCCATGTCAAAGCTGCAGCCACATGCAGTCCCTCATCGAAAGCAGTGAGGAAAGTACACGCCTTAACCCTTGATTTCTTTTGGCTTTTCAGCCGCTTAACTGTGGAGCCTGGTTTGTCAGAGAGACTGCTTTCATTGGCCCCATAGATGGACAGATTGGAATTATCCTCATCGGAGCTGAGGCTGGGGCATGTAGATTCTGAATCCTAAGCGAGGGTGTCAAATCTGTCCCCCCCCCCCATCTTGAGAATTGTCTAGGCTTTTATTTAATAATTTGCTGTTGACCCTGAGATATCAATCCACTGGGCCCTTAATGCTAGAGCCAATCTGGCTGCACTCTTGGGTCAGGCCCGTGCTCTCTTAAACATTATTGACCGTAGGGGTGCTCGTGATGACAGTTACTATCCCCTGTGGTTGGACTCCGTTAGGTTGTTGGCTTTGGGAACCCCAACTGCTGAAGACCAGATTAAAAATCACTTGTATCCTTGTGATCCCCACCACATGTCTCAATTGCCCTTTCACTGTCTTAGAGCTGCGACTCTGAGTCCACCGACCACTGCTGTGCACTGCAGCCAAGCGGGGGTTCTGAGGGCCGACAGTCTATTGCTGAGCCATAGCCCCTTCATCTTCCAGTGGGGTCAAACCATACAGAGCAGTCTCAACGCTATCCAGAATAGATGACTCAGGCACCCCTTTTTTCCCCAGTCCCCATTTGACCATTGAGCCACCTCACACTGCTTCAGCTGCAGTGCAGGAGTCTAATTTAACTACTGAAACACGTGTGGGGAAGAACTCAGTAATAGTGGATTGCAGGTGAGGAGCCTCATCAGCCCTTGTGCAGAAGTGTTTTGGCCAGCCACTTTCTTCCCCAACACACCGGGCAGATCCGCTGCCTTTTTGCTTAGATTCGATTCAGCTCTCTTGCCTGCAGCTCCGCTACTGGAGTGGTCCGGTCTAACGCAGGGCTGCCCCGCCGCACAAAATCGCTGGGCTGATGCGTCCGCCCGGTTACAGGTGACTCTAGCTTTCTTTTGCGTTCTCCTGGCAGTCAGTCAGTCCAACACTGAGAGCCCTCCACCTGTGAGCCCAGTCTGCTCCCGCCTGTCGAGAAACCTCAGCAGCTGCAAACAGTACTGCTCAAATCTCTTACAAATGGTAAGTACACCGCTTTAGCCTGTAGCTGGACCTGAAGCAGTCCCCCATGCCGTTGAACTCCGGACTGCTCCTCCTCTCCGCCTCTGAGACCAGAGTTCACTAGGAGCCAGGAGAGAGTCGCAGGCAGAGGTGCTACGCGATCGCCATCTTGCCTCATGTAGAGAATCTGCTTCTCAGGCTACTCCCAAAATTTGTGTGACTAAATTTCCAATTTTTAATGGGTTTTGAAATTAAATGTTTGCATTCTGTGGTGTTATACTAATGATATCTGTATAGAAATAGTCATATCCAGCACTTTTTGGAGATGAGGCATGTAACATTATTGGAAACTAAATGTTGTTGTTGTGTATATGTTTATCTACTGGGATAGCTACATTGTCAGTTGCATGGCGATGGAAAGATAAAAATCCTCCTATATTTTCTAGTTGACGAGTCGGGACAGTAGGGGTCGCGGATTTAGAATTTACAGTCCAATTTGATACCAATTTGACACCAATTTGACCGAGCATAAAAAAAGCTGTTTTCATTATCAGCAAGGAACAATCGCAATGACAGTTCTCTCTTCTCAAGCTATTTAAGTCTTCATTACACTTTTTCAATTAATCCAAGAAGATTGCTTTTACCTTCTTTAAAGTAACATACTGACCTGCTCGACTCCACATAGAGAGGCCCAAATTCTCAACCTAAATGATAGTTAAGTAACAAACACACACAACTCTACCAAGTTTCAGCCACTCAACATGCAGCAATTTAGAATTTTATCCAGAACAGTAACCGACGAAGGTGCTGTTCTGTTTGTGCTGGCTGATCTTAAGAGGGATGTAAGGTAAAGAAGCATTGGCAAAGCCAACAGGTCTCGCCTGTGATACATATTCATTTTGCCAATGCTTCTTTCCTCCCTTGATGCATGCTGTGCGTGTTTCTTGCAAAGATTTGTCTTAGGGGGACGATAAACCATTGACACATGACCATCATGCTTGCTCCCATATGCACATCAGCCAGCTTTCAATTATTTTTGTTAAATCAAATGAAAAATTATTTCAAGATGGCCACTGTGTGAACGCACATATGTGCACTAGCCTGTTTTGAAAATAGTTTTTTGTTTATATTATTTTTTAATTTATCTCTCCCCAAGATGATGGAAGTTCGTTTCAGAACGGCAAGTTAAAAGATAAACTTGGGTGGGATGTTGTGTTGTGCAGCCGCTACAACCTCGTAAAAATAATAATGATATTTTTTTTTATTGGGGTTGGGAGAGAGACTAGCGGACAGTGGTGGAGCAAATGGGTAAAAAGGGAATGATCTGGTAGCAGTGTCCAGCTGTGGGGCCGTTCCCCCAAAAAATAATAAAGCCGGGCAGAAGATATATGGAAAGATTGAGGAAATCGATGCACTCCCATTGAGTGCTGGAAGAAAAATAAGCTAACATGTTTGTTCACATCATCAGTAGACTAATACAACTCATTCTTTCAAATACATTGTAAAAAAAAAAGAAATGCTTCAGTGCCGAGACAAACACTAGAATCGAGAAGAATACCATCGAATAATGACCAGTGACTTGAAATCGACAAGAAAGGCATCCAATCATGCCCCTTGGACAGACCCAAATCCCACACTATGTAATGCATTGCAGACAATAGGTCTTAAACAACAAAAAAAAACAGATATGGTTGTTGTAGGCAAGAGGTGAAAACAATTGGCTGGAAATAAAACATGGGTTGCATATAATAAATAACTATGATTACAAATAAAAATATATTTTAAATGTTGTGCTTGTTTAAAAGTGTTTTCATCAGATTCATAAACTAATGTTTTTTATTCCATAAAACAGTTTTCACTCCTAAATTCCACAAGTAGGGAGTAAAGAACTTTATATAGCTACAGCTCTGGTACCAATCAATCTATTATTATTTAGAGGATGTGTGTAGAAAGAAGAGGGCTATATTGCTGATCCTACACTGTTATGGTGAGAATTCAATACAGGAAATTTGTATATTGCAGTATTTTCTCAATCCTATCCATAATCTATGTCCTCCTTGTGTATGTTTTGCAGAAGTAGTGTTAGGAAAATTAAAAGGCGGCATGTAATATAATTCATACATGTTTGCCTCATGCTTATTAAAAACATTATGCCACATTCAACTATAATTGCACACGAGCTGACAGAATCACTGAACTGTCCATTGGGAGTTAGAGGAGTTTACATTTTTGATTGGTGAAATGGCATACTAAAGTACACAAAAAATTGATGGGTGGAATCCTTGAATTATTCTTAGCCACTGGTAATTACTCAGGCAGCATCTCAATCCATCATTATCTTGCCCACCATGTCACCTCAGTTTGAACCGAGCTGTATGCAAATCAGTCTTGACCCTGCTCCAATGGAACAGTCCACCCCAAATTGTCAAGCCAGGTCCTCCCTGAACCGGAACGCCAGAAACCCAGGACAGGTTTCACCCTAGTTATGGGCTTATCAGCCGGGTACAATGAATAGCATGGCATGTACATTTTTCTCAAGTGTATAATCATAGTTTTGAAGTGTTGTTCCTGTCAGCAATTCTGACATTAAGTTGAATACAAGCATATGAGAATAAAAGTAATTTAATAATGTTATTGTGAAACCATATAAGCTACATTTACACATATCTTGTGCCATCCATCACAGATTCTCAACTGAATTTGTACAGGGCATTTATTTCAAACAGTCATTTTGGTACTTCTTCCAGGCAAAACTGTAAATCAGTTAATAATGTTTTGCGGCAGCAGTTATATGTGTGCTGTGTGTTATTTAAATACTAGTTTTGCACTCAAAAGAAGTTTCCAATGACCTGAAGAGGTAATAAAAACACCCACTGTTAATGTGGTGTAAAAACGTTGCAGAAAATATTATACAACATGTAATATCTGAAACCAGTTATACTGAAAACTAAATGACAAAATGCATGATTACAATGCTCAATACCTAGGTCCAGAAAATGTAACCCCTATACTCCTGCTAACCAAACAAAACAATGTTTTAAGAATCAAACCTGCCCCAAAATATAATACTTGCCCTCAACGGAAACCTTCGCTTATTGCTAGCTAACCTTAAGATTATTGCTAGCTAACTTTAAGATTTGCCAAAATTTAGCACTGCGTCTAAAGTAAATGCTAACTCTAAGCCTAATACTAATCCTGTGCCCGATTTTACGGCTAACTCTCACATTGAGCCCACAAGTAACCCTAACGCAGATCTTTGTTTTAAAGCTCAGCATTTATAAAGACGTGTTTTTAAAATTAAATACTAGACTATTTAAGTAGATTGTAGCATGTAAAATGAGATAGCATGTTCCTTGTCTAATAGTGCGCCATTCTTAGATTCCCATGCGTTTAATGGCTGTGTGCATTCGTTTTAAACAGGTAAATATGGCTAGCAAGACAGCAAGAAAATATTTCCTTGGTGAATAATGATGCAATTCATCTGCTTTTTGGTCCTACTGCTGTTGTAGATGTAGATGTTAAAAGAGGCCACATTGTCTGAATCCTGCAATGTTCAGAAAGAACAGACAGTTCATACACCTGCAGGGAACACATTTGGAAGCCAAAAGCCTTGTTGCTATAACCCTCTGCCTGGCTGTCTGGTGGTTTGCATGAGCTTGATCATAGGAGACTACCCTATTTAAAAGCAGTGAAGGCGCTATGCGTGGCCTTTCCACGCAGTGTTCACGTAGAGTTTTGAATCTCTTCTCACTCCCAGGTGATTGCTATAACTGGCTTTTTTTCCTGGAAGGTGGTTTTCATTTTATGCTCAATAAGCACTTGATTTTGAAAACCATTGGAGTAAGTGTTTGGTCTGCTTCACTGGCAACAAAGTAGGCAACCACTCACCAGTGGTCCACATGTATTGATTATTTGTGAATATTTGGTAAAAAAAAAATTGCAGAAGGAAAGAAGCGTTCCACCCATTTGTTTACTGCAGTGCCTAATTTATTCCGGGGGTTTCCTGTGCTCGGCACCGTTAATTTAATGTCAACACCGGCACTTATGGCAGTTTGCCACATGGTGTCGCTGTTTGACGAATTTAGAGATGCACACAACAACTGTTTATTAATTCAATATACATTAAAATGTCTAATACCTGCCTCCCAAAGTCATTCTTATAGCTTTGGGAGCTTGTAATAGTCTGAATTGTTCCACTTGTAGGAGAGTGAGAAGGAGCAATCGGTGGTGCATGCTGACGAGGGCCCTGGCACTTATTTTGTTACAAATCAAGACCTGCTGCAGCCTACTCTACCACATATGTTGTCATTGCATCATGTGGAAAGCAGCAGGAGATTTAAATGCACTAACATCAGGACTTTAAGTGGGCTGGGTCCTGCCTGTGCTCGGCACCGTAAGTTCTAAAAAAACAGGTGCTGGAACAGGTCCCTATCAGGTTCTACATTTTTACCGTCACTCTCAGGATGAGAAAAAAAAATCTTAACTCTGCAGTAGTTGAAATTCAAAGAGACTCTCATAGTTCTTTCACAGTCTCATAATTCCAGAAGCATTTTCAGTATTCTATACAACGAAGTCATAGTTGCTGCTTATTTATCTTTTGCAGCTAACAACCATTTGCAAAGCCAATAGTCCTGGATTGTTGTCGGTGTAATGTTGCCTGCTGTATTATATATCTGCATGTAATGACAGAAGCAGCAAATTGCCTGTCCACTCACTCTATGCTAAGCACAGATTTTTTAGCTTAAGTGTTTCAAAACAACGCCATTAATTACATCGGCTCCGTACCCTTGAGAGAAACTCCCCCTCCCCCTCCCCCCCCTCCTTAAAGCCCTGACTGACATAGATGCAGTATGGCACGCGGAGACTTGTGGGACGGACTGTGAGCGAATTGTGGGAGGACTGTGAGCGTAGTATAGATGGTCTGGAGACAAGTTATAGGCAGGGAGTGCCTACCACAACAAGACGTTTACATTCGAAACGCAGAGAAGTCACACTCGAGATTGTACCTTGAACTGTAGAGGTGCGCAAAACAAGTCCAAGTACACAACAAGGCGAAATGGACACCAAAATAAATGATAAGCTAGTGACAGTGAAGATGTTGCAGATGGAATGTCGGTATTGAGGAAAAAAATGCCAGGAGTTGTGCTGAAGAGTTTGCAACTATTTTCCATGGTATTTTATGTGCTGGAGTGTTTTAAGAATGCAGTGAGAGCAGAAGGGACAACGTTGTGATAATTTGAATATGACAGCCACAGCTGTGTTGCTTTGAACCTGATTAACCGAAATCACGAGGAAAGGAAGACCTGTAATAGAGAAATGTGCGGAGGTGTGTGTGCACATAAGATGTTCTGATATTGTTCTGAATTTCCTCTCACTGTTGGTTGCTTCTGCTTGTTGCTGTAGAGCTACCGAGAAATACTGAGGCCTCTTCTCCTATGCGGTACTTATCTTTTATGCTCAGTAAGCACTTGATTTGAAAAAGAGTCATGTAATTGTTTGCGTGCTTCAGTTACTTACCCATAATGCTAGCTCTTCGGCATTGGTATCTTTCAAAGAATCAAATACCACCCACGTTACCTTCCTGATGAGACCTAGGTTCAAGCAATTATATTTATTTTTACTGTACTTCAATTGAACGATTTAAAATTGTATCTTTTTAAAAAATAAACTGTATTTAAGGCTTGGAAAGTAATACAGCAAATCGTTATGAATGCACAGGTTCAGTGATGACAGTCATCTAATTGAAGACTTAAATATACATTTTGTTACGTTCATCAAATCTGTATAAGCTGCCAGTCAATTTCTCATCGACTGGCCAAAGTGTGAGAAGCCATCAAGTCTATACATTTTATTAAGTTTTCCTCCATGCCAATGTCTGAGCTATTTATTCTGTAGTTGGCTATGCCTCACATTGATTATACACGGGCAGTGCTTAATCTGAGGCAGTCGTTTCCGGTGCTCGGCACTTATGACAGTCCGCCACATGATGGCGCCGTTTGTCTAATTTAGAGAAAAGCACCTGATTTACAGATGAGCACCATGGCAGTTGTTTATTAATTCAATATACATTAAAATTACTAAAACATGCCGCCTAAACCATTCGCCTAGCTTTGGGGTCTGGAATAGTCTGAATTGCCACACAGGTAGGAGTGTGATGGTCAGTAGTTAAATGTAAATGTAAATGTACAGGAATTTATATAGCGCAAATCACCGAGCGGTTTCTAAGCGCTTGCTTAGGGAACCCGTCCTGGTATTCCCCTGTGAGATAACCCCGGCAGGGTATCTGCAAGGTGAAAGCCAGGTATCCCGCCGCGAGGGGCCGTTGTGGAGATTAAGCAAGCTATTGCCCAGAGTCGCAGAGTGTGAATCGAGTAGGCACCGGAGCGAGAATTGTCGAGTCCATGGACATTTTAAGACTCAAGACCCCGCCGAGCCGGGAATTGAACCCTGGTCCCGGGCTGACCTCTGCTTCCAGGTCTGCCTACTCTAACCAGTGAGCCACACTTCTCCAGTTGGGTTGGTATTGTCATTAGTAGTGCTAGCAGGTGCAGTGGGTGGTGCGAGCTGCAGTGGTCTTCGGACGACGGCCATAGCACTTTTTTTTTTACAAATTAAGCACTGCTACACTCTCAGCTTAAATTATACCAAATGGCCTCGGTGTCTCCCATACGTTTTAGTAGGTACTGTTGCAGGGATTCCAAAAATCCTGCTGCCTTGCCACCCGATGTGCCTTGTTATTCAAGAGAGGGGATACAACATTTCTTGCAGTGCACTAAATTAACTAGCCAGTCGTTGTGTAGAAGTGGTCCGTCTCATTGCCCCTCTCCATTTCGCAAGTAAAAGTGTCATAGACAAACCTCATGCTTCTGTATCTCAGCAGAATATTCCGGTAAAACAACCACCAACAAACGGTATCTTTTTTGACATCACTGCATTTAATGCCTTGACATCTACGAGCTACACAAGGGACTATTGCCTTGTTATTGTTACAATTCAGGGTCGTCTCCTGACATAGGGCACTCGAAATCATTTAAATCTGTGAAGGATGTCATCACTGGCTGAACTACTTTTCCAACAAAGTAAGTTTTTAAAATGTGAAATATGTATGATGTGTGAATTACTATGAGGACATAACAACCCATCTGATTTACCAAAATCCTGGTGCACGCTAGTTCATAAGTACTTTGATGACAGAGCAGGGTTTAATAAATACTCCTTTACATTTTATTTTAAAATTATGGATAAATGGAAAAACCCGAGTTGAAACTATTTAGAAGCCAATGTTCGTATTGTCTTTGGCACAACAATATTGCAGGACCATTTTGATCCTTGGTGAAGCTGCAGTTCAGATTGAAGCTCATTATTATTAAATATTTCTACATAAATGTCTGCTTCAACTGATATTACAGATATAAAACCATACACATCATAAAAAAATAAAAGATTTATAACATTTGTTCAGTTGGTAACAAATATTCATTGATTTCAGATAAAACAAAATAAAGCTTCAGAAACGATTCTGATATGATATCGTATAAAACTGTGTTAGATATACATTTTGATCACAGTGCTACCCCTAGGACGATATAAAAGAACATGGTTTAAATCTTGATTTTTAGAGCAGCAAAATTGACAACTCGAGTGCCTTTTCCCATCTTTTCTTAGAAGCCAGATGTTTTCGCTTATGGGAACATATGCAAGTTTAAAATTCATGTAAGACATGCTTGCATCAGGAGTAAGATCTGTTTTAAAAATAAAAAATGAGTTTCCTCACTTTCACAGAAGTGCAATTGAACTGATGTCTTTTAGTATTTACACAGTGAAAAAAAATGCCATCAAAATCTTTGTATCACTTTTTTAACTGAAACAGTGTTGTAAACCCTTAAAATGACTTACACAGTTGTGAATTGATTAAAAAAAAGTCAATTAAGGTTAAACGTTGTGCTTCAATTGCATGAAATACAATGGCTGGAGCTTTAGGGGCATTTGCTTTCATTAAGCAGATGCCATCCTTATTTCCTACATTGAAGAAAACATTTTGCAACAGTACCATTTGATTATTGAAATGTCTTGATCAAGATAAACTTTTGATCATTGTGACCCCAATGTAAGTGTAACTCTTAGTTATGTTTTTGACTGTTATTGTTAAATTACCATTTATGAAGAGTTACTAGTCCACGTGCACCCACCCACTATCATATTCTTAGATTTATTTACTCTTACCATTAGATTGTGAGAATAAAAATAGTTGGCTTTTACATTAAATCATTGCTGCAGTCCTCTAGGGTAAGGTCCATCAACGCTAAGTCATTAGGGTATGTTAGTGGGTAGATTTCCTGATCCCCAAGTTCCGGAAGAAAAAGCTTGAATGATTTTATATAATTTGAAAAGTCAGAGCATAAAGTGAGAAAAGTAACATCATTAACACACATCTTTGTTGTAAACCATTATTAATTGAAATTCAAGATGAACGTTCTGTGCTGGACCCCAATAGTACCATAATCCAATTATCTTATTGGTTAATTAGACTGTGCAATATATTATCAAAGACATCCGGATCCTTTAATGTTTGCCAGTGTTTTGCTCTCCACATGATCGCTGCTCTGCTAGAATTTATAAAAGCAACATATAGTTTATTTATTTGTTTTCTCCCATATTTTACAAGTAAAATCTGCAGCACACAATATTTTCAGTAGTGGTGCATGAAAGATGAAACCCAACTTATTTAAAAGGTAGTAACTGTTTATCTATATTCCAGCTTTCGATTTGGGACAAGATGACATTCGCAGAAACATTCCCTGATGTGTCTAACAAAGTGATGGGTCGATAATTCAAAGGGTCTTTTAGTCACCTTTTTTGAGCATTTTGTTATAAAAACATCCAGTCAACAGGAAAATACCCAACTAGGTGATGCATCGTTTCCACCATCATTCCCCCCCGCACTGTGACTAGTCATTTCTGTCACCTTTTACATAGAGAGAAATTGTATTGTGCATTCCTTTCCATGAATAGGAAATGCTTTTTTGATATCATACAATATGTAAAAAATGGTTTAAACAAGGCAGCCCATTTAAAAGGTGCAGTTTCCAAAAGTGTGACTCATATGACGTCAAGGTTTTGAGCTCGGAAGACATTAATTCCTCTTATGTCATCGACAAACCTTTCAGTGATAATATTGATAATGCCGGATTCTTATCTTATCTATTATGTTATCTTACCATTCCTAAGAATCCTCGGCCAACTGGATCTTTGTATCTGCTAGGAAGTGTAAAGGAGAGAACCCTATGTTCTTACTATAACTAACATGCGTGGATCAATTTAAACTCAGAAAGGATCACTAACTCCAACTTACCATTTAAGACATTTATTACAATGGCAAAAATAACTGAACGTACAAACACCTCATTACGAGGTTCAAAAAATACATGGGCACTAATACAAAAAACATTCTACGAATCAACCTAATTTGGTGCAAAGTAAAAAGAATAAGCAATTTTAAGAAAATTAAACAAGCAACAACTGCTCCAATATCCAAATTAGTCTTCATCCGTTACAGAAACGAAAATTAATCAGTTAGTTCTGTCCCTAAACTATCACTAAGATGACATCCCTACTTAGCATTTCCAGGCCAGATCGAGAAAAGGTGTCAGCTTGTGAAGACTTCCTAAGAAGTACACTCACATTGCATAAGTCAATAGTTAAACCTAAGTCTCTCTTCTAAGAATCGATCCCACTCGTCTCTTCCTAACTGCTCTCTGCTCCCATCTGCTCTTCTCTGCCTCTCCTCCTCCTGTCCCTAATACAAAATGATTTACTTAAAGAACACGCCCCGTAACACCTCCTTTGGTTGGATGTCTTCGGCAGGCGATTTTCCACACTTGCTCTTCGTCCAAAAATGGTTGAGTTGTCCTTGGGTCTCAGGCTTCTCCAGCGAGCTCCCAATGATCAAATTCCGATAATACACTGTAACAGGTCTCCTCCATACCGAACTCCTAAAACAAAGAGCATCATTCTAGCTAACAAAAGCGATGTCCTTGCACCTGCAACGGAAAGCATGAGAACGAATCAACCTTGCACGCACAAATCTGCTGAGCTGTCTTCGACTGAGAGCTTTCCCAGGGAAAATACATTTCAGGCCTACTCGATTTAGCTAACATAAGGAATAACTAGGCCTCTCGCATCAAAAACATGAACATCCATTAAGGCCTGTTCACATCAAAGATTACACATTTTAAACATTGCATTTCTAGGCATTACATTTCTTCATGTTAGGGCACATTCAAGCATCACAACACGTGCAGACTTTTATGGTGCAGGTTTAAATCTAATGCATTACATTACACATTAACTAATTTGTAGAGCACTTTCTATTAACACAAACTAATTTCCTAGCATTACACATACATTTTCGTTATTATGTCCACAATTTCTAATGATTATAATTAGTTTACACAGAATATATATGTGGGTGCGGACTAACAGTGATTATGATGCACCCCTACAAATTTCAGAATATCATGACGCTCTATCCATATGGTCTATTTTACGATAAAAATGATAAATGAGGATGTCCAAATGTGCATTTGACTTCCAGTACAGGGTATTAAAATTAGAACGCCAAGGCATGTCGCGTAAAAGAATAGGCTTTTAAACATTATATTCACTCAGGACTCTGATTACTAAAATTCATGTAAGATGAGCTTTGATAGGACTAGTTATATGGAATGCCACCATCTCACTTCCCAATGTTCCTTCCCCAAATTGCTCAGTTGTTTAGAAACACTCCTTTTTTTGTATACATTTACTATTACCATATACATTAGGCATTTTAATTGTGGTTGTTGCAAGGAAGTATATAAATAAACCAGAGATGATAATAAATCGGTAAAGGTTCAAATGCTAACCATATTTGAATTAAAGAAGTCGTTAATAGAATGAGATAACCAGTTTATTAAGTAATTGTTAGTAATGCCTTTCCGTGTGTCTACACAAATAGAACTACCGTTAGAGGTAATGGAGAGACAAATTCCATATGAAGAATGGTAACAAATGTACTCCCTAAATAAGAGCACATATGTTTTCAGTTAATGAACTGTGGTCCCTGCTTTTCCAAGTGAAGTTACTAACAATTCCATCATGAAAACAACCATCCTTTAGGGCCAAGTCTAATTTCAAGGCTCAAGTTTGAAAACGTACTGCTGGCTTATCATAACACTGTTTCAGCAGTGGCGGGGTATTTAAATCCCAGATAGCATATAGATTAAAAAAAAACATCTAAGGAGGAAATTAGTTGAGCATTAAAATACTCTGCCACAATAAGAACAGCATTTGGAAATTCACTACTCAATTTCAAGACGCTATTCAGTGTCTAAACTGATGGAAGTATCACATGAAGGAGGAAATTAAACATTAGAAATCTACAAATAATACAGAACAATATTCAATTCAACATAGAAAATGTAAATCACATGGGGAAATGTAAAAATGTAAAATCGATTTTGACAATAACTACTTAAAATTGAAACCTAGCAAGATGCTAAAACCCCCTTTAGCGTCTCCCTTTGACAATGGCACAGTGGGTTGCAAAGTATGGTCCCTAGAAGTTGAATATGATCCAGTCCAGATATGTTCTGCACTTTTATGTAAAGCTTGATAGGCATGGTGAACAGCTGCTCTTATGTTCTCGTAGAGATCACTGGAGTTTGAGGTGCAGAAGCAGGTATTCTATGTTTACAGCCTGAGCCACTCTCGGTGCATTGCTCAACAGAAAATGTCTTTGTTGTAAAATATCTTTATACACACACACACACAAATATTCTGTACAAGTTAAGAAAGATCAAGATAAGGCTATCTAATGATATACAGATTCATTAGTAATCGCATAACCTGCTGGGAGTATTCATTAGTAACCTTGTAACCTGCTGGGAGATCAAAAAGCCAATCTGCTTTTTTCTGGCATGAAACAGCGGCCAGATAGAGTTTTAGTTTGGGATTTCGCTACCTTTAAAAGTGGAGCCCCCACATGGTTCCAATAGAAGTTATCAGTGTAGCTCAATGTAACTGAGGGGTCACTTACTTTTCTTTTTTTTTAGATTTTAAACTTAACCCTCAATGGGAGCCTTTTTGGATTTTACTGACCCACTACATGCAAAGACACTCTTCCTTACATTTTGTTATGGCACTTTACCATTAATGTCTCTACTAGCAAAATGGGGCAGTTTAAATGTAACAAGTTCTGTTTGCCCAGTTTGCCAACAAGCTGATGAATCACTGGAGCACTCTATACTTGTTTGTCCGGGTTTTATCCGCCCTAAAAAAACATGGATCATACTTTTATGCATGCAGCTGGCAATCGTAGACTTTAGGTTGCCATACGGTTCCTCCATATAGAATCTTCAAAAACTGTTGTTTGTTCAGCATCATAATATATATACATTGGAGTTGGTTCTTTTGAAGCAAGGTAATCGAATGAATAACACAGCTTCTACTGATTCATTTCCCTCTCTTGGTGTAGGTTCTTATGGAGACTTGAAATATGCAATTTTAGCTTAGTTTTTTTTTTTTGAAAACAGATTTTATTGGTCAAAGGTTACATACACTGCATAGCTCCGGAATCTGGAGTCTACTGCACACATCAATACATCAACAATAATGTCTTAGACTTTTGTAGAAGAAAAAAAACAACAACTCCCCCCTTCCTATCTGCCACTAATGATAATAAACAATCCAGAAAGAGCATACTGAGTCCATCAAAACACCCTGTCAACCCCACATTCCACCCACCTATCAAGAGGGCGGGGGGTCGGGCCCCTCCGGCGGCGGGTCAAGGTCCAGCCCGCGATAGTCCGTCCATCTTTTCCAAATCTTAAAATGTTTACGGGGGCATCCCCTAGCAATAAATATCGGCAGCTTGAGTCCATGCCATTTTTCCATGCAGCCAATGGCGGAGCTTGAGGCGCCTTCCACGCCCTGACTATGTCCCTCTTCGCCAGCGTGAGGCTCAGCAGTAGCAGGTGACGCTTGTATCGATTGCCCCCAATTCCTTCCATCACATGCAGCAAAGCCAATCTCGGCGTGTGCGGGAGCTCCCATGCCAACACCTCGGACAAGCAGGAGAACACCCCCCTCCAAAACCTAAGCAGTGCTAAGCACCCCCAGACAGTATGCCGAAGTGTACCCTCATCCGTTCCACAGCGGAGACATTCAGGGGAGCCAATCCTTCCTGCCTTCCACAGGCATACTCGGGTGAAGTATGTACAATGCAGATATTTGAACTGTACCAGGCGTAAGCGGGTGGAGATGGCAGCCCCCCGCGGGCTCGCCAGTGCTTCAGCCCAGTCCTGTTCCTCCAGGTCACCCACGTCCCCCTCCCACGCAGTACTAAGTCTGTGTAGGTCAATGGAGCAGTGGTGAACTAACGTCTGGTAAATGCGTAATATTTTCCGATCAGGTAGTTCCCCCATAAACACCTTGGCCTCTAGTGGGCTAAAGTCAGGAAGGGACTTCAGGTCGGTCAGGTGAGGTGTCAATGCATGCCTAAACTGTAGGTATTTAAAGAACTGGGACCATCGCATCCCATATTCATCTTGCAGGTTTTGGAAGGATTTCAGTGTCAGACCTGACATTACGTCCCCTAGGGATGAGAGTCCTATAGAGTCCCAGCCCCGGAAGACCTGCAGCGCATCCAGACGGTGGAGACGTCCATTCCCCCAGAGAGGAGTCTCTCGGGTCAGTACATTCCACCACCCAATCCTGCTCAGCGCCCGCTTCCAGACGTGGAACACCACCTGTGTGGCGGAGGGAAGGCACGGTCGTAGCGACGCAGAGTACAGCAGCATATGTAAGGACCCAGAGCCCATCAGGTGCCGCTCGACCGCGTAGGCCGGGTCCCCCCTGTCACCTTACCACCACTCATTGAGAACAAGTAGGTGTGACGCCTGCTAGTAGGCGAGAACATCAGATGTAGCCAGCCCCCCAGTGTAGGAGGAGAGGAAGCATGTGCGCAGGGCCACCCATGTGATCCCCCCATACCACAGAAACCCACCTAGCGCCGAGTTGACCTGTTGGAACCAGCGGGGCGAAATCTGGTAGGGGTGGTTTTGTAGTTGGTACAATAGGCGGGGGAGCGCAATCATTTTAAAGATGGCCGACCTGCCATAAATCGTCAGAGGCATGCGGGACCACACCTTCAAATCCTCGCGCGTACGGTCCCATACCGGGGTCAGGTTACGATCACGAGAGGCAACTGCTGTGTCTGTCAGGTATACCCCTAGGTATTTCATCCCCCCAGACACCAGTTGGAGGGCCGAGGCCCAGGCTCCCACCTCCCGTACCCCGCCCAGGACCCACAGTGTAGATTTGCCCGGATTCATATAGAGTCCGGAAGTTTCACCAAAAATCTGTAGGATACGTAGCAGCCGCGGCCCGAACTATCCAAATCAGTAAGGAAGAACAGGACGTCGTCCGCATATAGTGCTATTTTATCAGTGAGGCCCGTCGTCCACCTGAAGCCCTTAAGTTGGGCGTCAATGCGCACCCATGCCACCAAGGGCTCCATGGCGAGTGCGAACAGGTAGGGAAAAAGAGGACAGCCCTGTCGCGTGCCCCGTCGGACCCGAAAGGAGCGAGAGATTGCTACCCCCACTCGTAACTAGATAATGCTATTTATTATATCCCAAAGGTATTGTTATTGATAACTGGAAAAATGTTTTACTGGTATGTCTTATAGAGTTTATTTATATTTATTGTACCTGTTTAGGTACTTTTATGGACAGATAGCCCAAATAAAGTATTTGACGATATCCCCAGTATGCTGCCTCCGCCCTTTTCTCCCCACACCACCAACATACATAATGTTGTCTTTTATATAATCTCACTCTCCAACCTGTGGATTATATTAAGAACACAAGGAACTCACATTCCGCTGATAAAATGTATGGGCTTGCTATCATGCCTATGTACTTGAAATAGGAACAAGTCTAAAATAGTTGTTACTGATTGCAGTGTTCCCTGGATAATTGGTTTCTAGCTCACAAATATTTCACTGCAGGTAACTAATTCATTTGAACTTTTTTGGCATTGCTTCTGTAAGAATGTTTCATTCTCTGCTGTCAGACTTCTCTCACATATAAAGCCACAAACCCACATTTCCTTTGCCTTGAAGGCCCTACATTGGTTACCAGTTGCCAGAAGATTCACATTCAAGCTGCTTTGAATCACATACAAAGCGATACATGGTACAGGGTCACTCTTTATCTGGAATAAAATCACCAAAGACATTCTACAAAGGAACCTCTGCTCTAATTTGGCACCTCACCTTAAAATTCCACAATACAAGAAAAAAACATAGGTGGCACATCCTTTTCTATTCAGGCAGCTAAATTATGGAACTCTTTACGCCAAACATAAGATACACAAATAACTACCTTATCTTCAGAAGATTACTCAAGAGTTGGCTCTTCCTCACATAACCACGATACTCAAACATAAATATACAGCAAATACCTATGTATATAAGCAGTTTTTTGGATTGTATTTCTGTATCTAGATACGTGTATTCCTTTGTGTAATGTGTATAATAATCTTGTTTATAAATATATAGATATTTGTTAGTTCTACTTAACCACTGCACATATTACCTATGGTTATATTATTCTATGTTTAACATGTATATAAATCACTGCATAAATTAAGGTTTTATAATAACTTGTCAACTACAGTTTCTTCACTGTTAAATAATTTTTATTTATAAAAACAAATAAATTAGCTTAAAGTGCAGCAACAGATGAAAGTCTGGATTTATTAAATACAACTTAAATATAGATATATTACCTTACTTCAGGTACTGCTATTACCACCTTGCTGTAGCACGTTGCTACGAGCGCTCTGCTTTTAATTCCTCCAGTTTTTTATCTTGGTTGTATTTTGGTTCTATTTTCCCCTGCTTTTAGCAGGACCTGGGTAGAGATTCCTCACCTCCCTCTTACCGCACATAAAATTGAACAACGCACCGCCGTTTGGCGGGTCCGGGTCCCGAGGGTGGTCCTGTTTCGCAGGTTTAGGCGCCATTTGGGATTGGGGCTTTGGCGTTTTTGGCGGGCGCCATCTTGGAGCGTATCGACGCTCGCTCGGCTCCAAGGAACGCCTATTTAAGGCGGACTCGGTCTTTTGGACATTGGTCAGGTACTGCTATTACCACCTTGCTGTAGCACGTTGCTACGAGCGCTCTGCTTTTAATTCCTCCAGTTTTTTATCTTGGTTGTATTTTGGTTCTATTTTCCCCTGCTTTTAGCAGGACCTGGGTAGAGATTCCTCACCTCCCTCTTACCGCACATAAAATTGAACAACGCACCGCCGTTTGGCGGGTCCGGGTCCCGAGGGTGGTCCTGTTTCGCAGCTTTAGGCGCCATTTTGGATTGGGGCTTTGGCGTTTTTGGCGGGCGCCATCTTGGAGCGTATCGACGCTCGCTCGGCTCCAAGGAACGCCTATTTAAGGCGGACTCGGTCTTTTGGACATTGGTCAGGTACTGCTATTACCACCTTGCTGTAGCACGTTGCTACGAGCGCTCTGCTTTTAATTCCTCCAGTTTTTTATCTTGGTTGTATTTTGGTTCTATTTTCCCCTGCTTTTAGCAGGACCTGGGTAGAGATTCCTCACCTCCCTCTTACCGCACATAAAATTGAACAACGCACCGCCGTTTGGCGGGTCCGGGACCCGAGGGTGGTCCTGTTTAGCAGCTTTAGGCGCCATTTTGGATTGGGGCTTTGGCGTTTTTGGCGGGCGCCATCTTGGAGCGTATCGACGCTCGCTCGGCTCCAAGGAACGCCTATTTAAAGTCGTCCTTTACCGCGCAGCGGGAACGCGCAGTGGGACGCCGTCGCTTAGCCGGAGTCGTGCCTGAGTCCTGCCCGTCCGCGCTAAGGACGCGCAGGGCTCAGCGGGCACCTTTTGTCTCTGAGAGGTGGTCGCGGCACTCCCTGCCATGTTGGTGTACTCCAGCGAAATTCTGCGGGACATAGGACGCCTGACTGTAAGTTGTAGTCTTTCTCCTATACATCCTTTAGTTGGCCCCTACCATTGCACTTGTTGCAGGTGGACTTTGGATCCCCCTACTTCGATTTTACATGAAAACCCAACGGTTGCTCTTTGTAGCAATCGCCCCGAGCATGCCCTTCGCATCTTCAGTCTTAATGCCAGGTCTCTGGTGCAGCATCATCAGGCCGTGCTTGACCTGATACAGGAAGAGGCCCCGGACATCGTGGCCATCACAGAGACGTGGCTGAAGGATGACGATGCGGCTATTATCAATCTGGCATTCCCCTCTGACTTTTCTGTCTTTACCCTTAATCGATTTACTAGGGGAGGGGGCATTGCTCTTGCCGTGCGATCCAGTTTCACTTGTAGCTGGTCGGGTTTGACCATTGCGGGGTGTGAAAGTGCGGTGTTTAAGATTTGGTCACCCCACATTTTTCACTCTCGGGGATGGTGGTCTATCGCCCCCCTGGTAGTGATGTGGCGTTTAGAGCTGCCTTCCCCGGCGTGGTCAGCTCCTTGGCGGTAGGTTGCCCCAACTTTTCCATCTTGGGAGACCTTAACTTACATTTCGATAATCTTAACATCCCTACAGTAAGCGGTATTCTTGCTGACTTGGAGGCCCTTCAGCTTGTGCAATTGGTTCGGCAGCCTACTCACACAGGTGGCCATACTTTAGATCCTTTTTTCACCAACTTGGCAGACGCTTCTGTCACCGCCGTTACACCCCTTGGCTGGACGGACCACTCTCTGGTTGCCATCTGTACCCCCTTGCTGGGAATGATTACTACTCCCCCTGCAAAGTTGGTCGCGAGGCGGCATTGGAGTAAATTACGACTGGAGGACTTACACCGTGTCCTCGCCGCGGAGCCATTAGAACCTTTGGTGACTGTGGACATAGGTTACGATAGGTTCTGCTCCTGGATCTCCAAGGCGCTTTACGCCCTTATTCCAATCACCGCTTGTAAGAGCAGCTCCAGAGACTCAAGTCAGTGGTACGATGGCGCCTTACGTACACTCAAGGGTAGTTGTAGGCGAGCAGAGAGGGCTTGGCGGAAGGCGTACGATAACGGGAAAAAAGCTATTTATCTCACCTCCGTCAAAACTTACCATCGGGCTGTTTGCCGAGCTCGGGCAGCTTATTACGCTGCTGAATTCGGCAACAGCTCCAACCCCTCCAAAACCATCTTCAAAGTGATGAAGGATCTTTTAGCAAAGCGAGCCTGTGCCCCGACGGCTGGTTCCACCACTCACTGTGAGGCTCTTGCTCTGTTTTTTCTGGAAAAGGTCCAAAACATCTATAAGACGTTCCCCTATACAGGGCCTCCAGTTGAGTCTCCGATTAACATCAATGGAGATACCACTTTGCACGTGCTGCCCCCGTTGACATCTGAGGGGTTCGACCTCTTGGCTCAGCAGGTTAAATCGGGGTCCCCCGCTGATCCGCTCAGATCGACTCTTTTTAGAGATCAGTCGTTCGTGGGACGGGCCGTGGTACACTCCTTGATTAACATCTCGTTAGAGTCAGGCACGGTACCCGCTAGCTGGAAGCGGGCGGTGGTTTCTCCCATTTTAAAGAAACCTTCTCTGGACCCAGATAAACCTGAAAACTATCGACCTATCTCCTTGCTCCCGTGGCCGACCAAAGTGTTGGAGGCCCATGTCAACAAAGTTCTTTCGGCCCACCTTATCCATGCTAACATCTTGGACCCCACCCAGAACGGGTTCCGTGCTGGTCACAGCACGGAGACCGCCCTTCTCTCCATGGCTGAACATCTTCGCACGGTGATGGATGCGGGGCAGACAGCGGCGCTCGTTTTATTAGATCTGAGCGCCGCATTTGATACTGTCTCGCATCCCATCCTGTTGCATCGCCTGGAGGAGATTGGGCTGGGCGGCCCTGCCCGCCAGTGGTTCCGGTCTTTCCTAGACGATCGTTTCTTTAGCGTTGCCGTTCCACCGTTCCAGTCCCAATTCCATCCTTTGAAACAGGGGGTGCCGCAAGGTTCCTCGCTGAGTCCCACGTTGTTTAATCTATACGTGAGACCGCTGGCTGAGGTCGTCAAGCAATGGGACATGACCATGGTCTCATATGCCGACGACACTCAGCTAGCGGTTACGATCAGCGGGGATGCGGACCGGGATGCCCCCAGGTTTCAGAGTGGACTTAGGGCGGTGGCGAGCTGGATGAAGAACAACTGTCTCCAGCTCAACGCAAAGAAAACGGAGATCATGATCGTCGGTAGGAGGTCGGAACTATGGGGGGACAGGTGGTGGCCCGCGGAGCTGGGGCCGGCCCCCCTTCCGGTCACAGAATTAAAAAACTTAGGAGTATGGATGGACCCCTCCCTCAGTTTTGTGGGCCATTCGAAGAGAACCGCGGCATGTTGCTTTGGTATCCTACGGTCGCTGCGTCCCGTCCTGAAGTTTTTTGACCATCGCACCAGGCAGCTGATAGTCCAGGCTACAGTGTTATCTCGCCTGGACTATGCTAGCTCGCTTCTGGTAGGGTCCAATCTGGCTGAGGTTACCCGCCTCCAACACGTTCAGAATGCCGCGGCGAGAGCCATTGTTGGCTTACCCCGAACATGTTCCGTCTCCGGCACATTGAGATCACTGCATTGGTTGCCTATCAGGGCAAGAATCCAGTTTAAAGTGCTGTGTTTGGCGTTCAAGATTTTGAGGGGTGGGGGTCCTCAAATTCTTGCGGACCTTCTGTCCTGGTATGTGCCTACCAGGTCCCTGAGATCTTTGGGCCAAGCACTTACTGTGATCCCCCGATACAGGCTGTGTCGGGTCGGTGGCCGATCCTTCCGGGTCAGAGCGGCTGAGCTCTGGAATTCTCTTCCAGTAGAGATGCGGCTGCTAGATGATCTTTTAACTTTTCGTAAAGCTTTAAAAACTTTTTTGTTTTAATAATTCGCCTTTGTCTCTCTTTCTGTTGTGTTCCCTGTAGGTGTTGCATATTACCTGCCATGCGCCAGGACGCCCCTTAGCTGGGGCAGCTGTGCGCAATACAATATATGTAACATAACATAACATAACTTATACATATAAACCTTCCACGCACTTGTGTATCTTTATATTTATCACTTTACTCCTACTTCAGCATTTCCAATGCACTACTCTATAATAAGTATGGGACAAAAATCCGTTACGCTCGTGAAATTTGCGGATTTTCGGCAATTTCGTGATCCACGAATCTAGTGAAATTGCTGAAAATTCGCAAATACGCGAGCCGGCGTTTTTTTCTTTTTTTTATAGCCAGCTCACTCAAGGGACCCCTGCGCCCTTCGGCGCGATGGCATAGTAAAACACACATGGTCACTGGAGACAACTCTTCTGGCACTTTACGCAGCTGTAGTTTAGGAAACGCACTATACATTTACCCAACGAGGTAGCACTTACTGATTAGCCAGTAGAAAGTACTCCAGTTGACTAGAGGTATCGGCCAAAACTATGGCGTCTTCTTGAATAAATATGAAGGGCAGGGTTCATTCTGGCACAATGCTCCTGTCACAAAAATTAAACTTCAACAGGAAGCACTTAAGATATAAATAAAGCAGATGCCCAAGTTGAAGCTCAAGTTTAGTAACGCATTCATCAGCCCAAAAACAATCATGAGCTGGATAAATGTCTCTGCATCCTTCACTTTCACGAGCGCAATCCCCGTGCAGTTCCTGTGTCCAGAGCAGCAGATGAGGAGAAAGAAGCTCCTGATCGGTCTCTGACCTTTTTTACACACAAGAGGCATGTGAACTTGCATAGAAGCCCCGCTCTTTGGCCCCGCCCACACACTTGTGGTGTGCACCGTTTTCCCGCCCTGACCAACTATGATGGACAGCTCACTCAAGGAACCCGGCGCTGGGCAGGTCTGCTTTCTCCCCATATCTACAGTCGGAAATTAGCTGTGATGCTGGATAGAGGCCTCTGCATCCTTCACTTTCACGAGCGCAATCCCTGTGCAGTTCCTGTGTCCAGGAGCTTCTTTCTCCTCATCTGCTGCTCTGATCGGTCTCTGACCTTTTTTCCACACAAGAGGCATGTGAACTCGCTTAGAAGCCCGCCCGTTTGGCCCCACCCACACACTAGCTGTGTGCACTGTTTTCCCGCCCATACCCACTATGATGGACAGCTCACTCAAGGGACCCCTGCGTCCTTCGGCGCGATGGCATAGTAACACACACATGGTCACTGGAGATAACTCTTCTGGCACTTTATGCAGCTGTAGTGTAGGAAAAGCACTATTATTACATTACCAAAATCCCCTTACCAATACCAATAAGCAGTCGGTCGGCAGTGTAGAAGGTTCAGGCGTTTATTAGACAAACACAAACTCTGCCAGAGGAGCTCCTTGCGACCTAACCCGCGAGGTCTGCCAAGAAGACTGCTGGCACATTGTCAGCACATCACATATATACAGTTGCGTTGGCATCATCATAGCCTAACATGGAAAAATACAAATTGGTACAAGCTAGTACAGTAATAGGAAAACCCATATAAGGCACACAAAGAGCTCCTTGCTTCGCTCAGGCAGCAAGGTCAGACGGGTGACTCCCTTCTGTCTTCTCAGAGACAGTCCACCCTGCACCCCTCCCGGAATGTGCTTATCGGCCCTTCCTCAGCTAACTACGACCTTGCCGAGTCTAACGAGCTGAAACAGCAGTTTCTGCAACAGTTGGTTTCATTCCCAGTAGCAGGGTTTTAAGAGGAAAATAAGAATAGGGCCTGTGCATGCACGATATAGAAAAACTCCAAAATATGGTAGTCATGTAGCGTAACGTGGTGTGGAGCAAGAAAATGGAAATATCACAAATACTAATGTTGTGTGTCCACGATGTGCGTTTAGGGACACCATGCTAATCCTGACATATCGATTATCAATATTAAGTGATCAAGAATCGATTCTGGTACCTCAAACCCTCCTTTTAGCGTGGTGGAGCTAAATAATGACAAACAACTACTCCTCGAATATTTCTTCATCGATGGTCATCATGTCATGTACCTCTTTCTGCAGCATTTGGGCTTTAACAGAGACAGGGGTTGGAACACACAGTGTGGTGATACGGGAAGCACAGTAAGAACAGCAGGCAGGACCGCACTGCATCAAGACGCAGCACGTAAAGATGATGGCAGCTGCACCTCCTAAGATCAACATTAACTTCCATCCCCACGTGGATAGAAGTCCCCACAACCAACCTGATAATGTCCAGGACCCATTTTCAGTATGCATTTCAGAGGCAATGCGGTGCAGTTTTTGGATGGCTAGATGGACCGAGGGGGCGGAGTCAGGAATATACACGCAGCAAGAACTGCCGATGACGCGGCATGCCCCACCCCGATCTGCTAAGATAACATCTAGAACCATACGATTTTGAAGCGCTACAAGCCTAGTAGCCTGAAGTTCCACCGTTAAGTTTGTTAAAATATCAGTGGTGATATTAATGACATTCTCCACTATTCTAGACAATCTCCTAATTTCCCTACTATTGAAAATAGGCCCCCAGAAGGGTAGCAGACCCTTACTAAAATCCGTAAATTGCTGCAAGGAGGTATCTGTTTGATCAACTTCCGTCATATCGAACTGCCTACGTGATCTGTGTAAGAGTGCAATCTTGGAACGGCTAGAGGTCACCTCGGCAAAGCTTGCTACTGGTGTACTTGTCACGGGGGTGGCTATATTCCCATGATGGGATCGCATCGGGTATAACTGATGCGTTTTGTGATAGTTGGAGGGAGCCATATAAACAGGAGGAAAAAGAAAGGATAGATAGCAACGTCCCCCCCAATTTCGTGGTAGCCAAGTGTATGCATGCTCCCCACACACAAAATACACATTGTGGGGAGTAATCAAAGGGGGGCTAATACGTTTCCGCAGTCGATAGGTATAATTGCAGATGCTATTCCCCATTTGTACCCTCCCCATCCCTTGCACACAAAATCCTGCAGAAACATTCAAAATCGGAATAGGTACAGTGCGATCTCTGGTAACATTTCGTTCAATGAAAATCTGGAAGTATTGAGTGGCATTAAAGTCCTTAAAGTCATACAGTTCATCTTGCAACCAAGTTTTGTTCATTCCCGCTAAATACAGCTGTATGCAACCTTGTGGGTCAATGGTCACCTGATTCCCATGCCCTGTGCTATTATAAGCATAGTGTGCTCGAACATAATCAAGAATAATGTTATGCTCATTGACATCGAGATCCCTGTGATGTTCACCCCCGTGCCGGTATATTGCCAGAAACAGTTTGTACCAAGCTTCACAACTACCTAGATAAGACAGAGGGCGGGAGAGAAACAGATCATGATTGCGTACTACAGATGGCAGGAGCCCACAAACCCAACAATCCGTAGTGTTAGTAACATTGTGTGTTTGGTGTAACATTTCTATGAATACATTTTTAGCATATTTCTGGCGATGTCTTTCTTTGTGAGGTGCTAGGGTGAATAGGAAATGTTCGGGGGGTGCAACAGTAGTTGGCAAAAACTTCTGTAATGGGTATTTATGTTCTAAATATACGAATAGACTCATGAACACAGCTACTATAACAGTTATAGTCACAACAAATGCTACTTTGACCTTCGTGGTCCATGTGGAAAACATCGGTTCATAAAAAGGTATGTGTCGGGGTGCAATAGGAAACTCTTCTTCTACAATAACACGACCAAAAGGGTACATTGCTAGCTAAAAGTCCAAAAGTAGGCCTAGCAGTCCGACCTGCCAGAGGGTTCTTCTTTCTTGCGTCCGTCAGAGTCTCACAAGCAGACTCATCTCCAGAATCTTCTTTCTGAACAGAGCACAATGATCAAAAGTTCCAGCTCTCAACGGGTTCAGTCCAGTGTCTCGCTCAAGACCCAGACCTGTAGTCTAGCAAGCCCTATCTTATGCAATGAAGTCCTTCCCTATCTCCTGACAATGGGGTCTGAGGCGCCGCGTGCCGGCTTCCTGAGCCGGAAATTGTATCGCTCGCGACCCAGCACTTCAGGGTCGGAAAAGAGCACACCCGGGGCTTCCCGTACTTGTGAGATTTCATTGGCTGGGGTACTTGTGACAGGATTTAAAGCTGTTGCACGTTCACTTGCAACTTCAGTGGAGACCAAGTCATCTGATCTCGCCGATCCCTCCTGTGGCCTACGCTCAATTTCGCAGGCATCAGAAAAGGGCACGAATGCATCAGCTCTTTCAGTTTCCTGCGTCAGAATTTCCCCTGGACGTGACCGCTCACCAGGGAGTGGAAGTGGTAGTCGTTTAAGATGTGAAACATGGATCCAGTGTTTACGACCATCCACTTTAACCGCCGTCCGGGTGGCCAACAAAATCTGTCGTGGCTCAGACCATCTGGGAGCCAAGCTGGTGTCCCGCTCGAACTTTTTTACCAGGACCCACTGGCCGGGCTGCAAGCGATGACCGGGGCCCTCTGGCAGTGGCTGCAGTACAGAAGCTACCTGCTGATGAACAGAACGAAGGTCTTTAGTCAAAGCATAAAGATAATCAATCAATTGAATCAGGATATTCAATATCTGCAAAAGAACGGGGTCTAGGCACCCCCCACACGTTAGCAGGCCTCCCAAACAGTATCTCATAGGGAGAGAGACCCGATCGGGAGTGCGGGGTGACGCGTAAAGACATAAGGGCTAGGGGTAAAGTGTCGGGCCATTTCAACCCCGTGCTCTCCTTGATTTTTGCCATTTTTAGTTTTAAAATGCCATTGTATTTTTCCACAAGCCCTGCTGATTGGGGGTGTCGGGCAGCATGGAACTTTTGTTGTATGTGTAGGCCCTCACAGATATGCTGAACAAGGGCTCCATTGAAATGTCCCCCGTTGTCTGACCAGATCAAGCGAGGCAATCCAAAGCGAGGCACAAACTCCTTCAGGAGTGCTTTTGCAGTTGCCAATGCTGTGTTCTCCTTGGTAGGGTATGCCTCAACCCATTTACTAAATGCACAGACCACAACCAGTACATACTTCAAATTATTGACGCGTTCCATATGAATATAATCCATCTGGAGCACTTCAAAGGGCAATGTAGGTGGTGCAAAATTCCCGCTCAAAACATTTTCTCCCTTTCCTGGATTATGCTGCAAACAAACCATGCAATATTGGACCAAACGGACAGCCGTCCGTTGGATATTTGGGTTATTCCAGACTGGATCTAAAAGCCCACAGATACCTTTTGCTCCTATATGTGCTGGTCCGTGTGCCATTGTTACCACGGCCTGTACCAATGCATTGGGCAGTAGCCACCTTTGTTTGTCGGTCAAGTCAATCCAACAATTATTTTCATCCAATTTCCCTACCTCACGTTCCCATCTCTCTAATTCTGCGGAGGTGGCTTCCTTCTGTATTATTCTCACACTTTCCATAGTATTATCAAATAGGCCAGAGTCCCCCCCCACCCATCTGGCAGAGGAATGGACATACATGGGTGACATCAGTGACTGCGCTGTCTGCTTGGCCACCTGGTCTGCAAAAGCATTGCCTTCCCCCACCTCATCCACAATTGCTTTGTGAGCACTACATTTTATGACAGCCACTTTCTTGGGTAGGGTGAGAGCATCTAACAACCTCAAAACTAGCTGTCCGTTCTGTATTCTCTGACCATGTGAAGTAAGGAAACCCCTTTCCTTCCACAGCCGCCCAAAACTATGGGCTACACCAAAGGCGTACTGGCTGTCTGTGTAGATATTGACCTCGAGTCCCTCACTCAGCTCACAGGCTCGCAACAAGGCCATAAGTTCAGCAGCTTGAGCTGATCGGTGGGGTACTCGGAGTGTTTCAACAACCGTTTTTAAGGTCATGATCGCATATGCAGCTGTTGTTGTGCCATCTGTTAATTTGAAACAGGAACCATCCACATATAGCTCTCCCTGGGGGTGGTCTAAGGGTGTGTCCGTGAGGTCAATCCTACCTTTTGTCTCGTCTTCTGTGCGATATATGCAATCATGTAAATCAACGTCCTGTCCACTCGTAGGGAGCGGTAATAATGTGGCTGGATTCAGTGTTGCGCATCGAGTAATTGTAATATGTGGTGCAAATAAGGTCAGCTCGTACCCAGTAAGACGTGCACTCGTAAGATGCTGCGTTTTTGTTTTATTTAGTAAGGTGTCTACTGCATGCGGCACCATTGTAGTCAAATTGGAATTCAAAACGAGTCCTTCTGACTGCCGGATTGCCACTGCCACTGCAGCCGTAGCCCTCAGACAGCTAGGAAGTGCTCTTGCGACATTATCCAATGTCGCTGACAAATAGGCGCACGGTCTTTGCTTACCTCCAAAGGCCTGCGTTAAAACAGACAATGAACAGCCGTCGACCTCGTGTACATATAGTACAAAAGGTTTACGATAGTCTGGAGTGCCCAGAACAGGAGCGGAGCATAAAGCAGTTTTTAAAGAGTCAAAAGAGAGCTGACATTCATCCGTCCAGGGTAGGGGTTCATGCACATCTTTAGTAGTCAAATGCAACAAGGGTTTAGCCAGAAGTGAAAAATTAGGTATCCATTGGCGACAGTAAGATGTGATGCCAAGAAAAGCGCGGACTTCACGTTGCGTGCAAGGTACAGACATGCTAGAAATGGTGGTAATTCGTTCAGGTGTTAGTCGTCTACCCTCCTTCGATAAGAGATGACCTAAGTAGGTCACCTCCTTTCGACAGTATTGAACTTTAGATAATGATACCTTGTTCCCTTTAACAGCCAAATGGTGCAACAACTTAATCGTAGCTTCCTTACATCCTTCTTCCGTGTCAGACGCAACGAGTAAGTCATCCACATATTGCAAGAGGACGTTGCCTTCCGGCAAGTCCAGGTCATCCAACAGAGCCTTGAGGGCCTGGCTATATATGCTCGGACTTTCAGTATAGCCTTGAGGAGCGCGACAGAAGCGGAAGCTGCGACCAGATATTGAAAATCCGAAGATCTGTCTACTATCAGGATGGATAGGAATGCTAAAGAAAGCATTTTTCAGGTCAATGACCGAAAAATACTGAGCAGTCGGAGGGATCATGGTGAGAATGGTAGTGATATCGGTCACAACAGGATACTGTGGTACCACAATCTTGTTAACGGCTCGTAAATCTATTACGAAACGATAAGCAGCACCCGTCTCCCCTCCATCATGGCTCCTTTTCAAAATCGGGAGGATCGGGCTATTACAAACATTGGCATTCGTTTCTTCTACAACCCCTTTGTCAATCAGGTCCTGAATGATGTGCAATAAAGCCCGTTCCCCCGCCGGCGCAATTTTGTACTGCGGGATGCGTGGTAATTTCGCACCTTGTTTCAACGTGATGTGAACTGGGGGAATGTCCAGTTTACCCACATCTGCGTCTCCTACCGCCCAAAGGGAAGTCGGAATGTCATCGAACTCCGGTGGGAGTTGTTCGTTTTTCGCAAAACATTGTTTAACAGGCGTTACAGAGGGGCGTATAGTTAAATAGACCCCATCCGCAGAACAATGTATAGTTGCATTCAATTTCTTTAACATATCCAATCCTAACAGATTCTCCCCACAATTCGAAGTCAATAAGAAAGGAGTGTCAATGGTGGCTGGACCGATCGTAAAAGGGAGAGGTTTGGAGATGGGGCTTACGACAGGGACTCCGGAGAAACCCACCGAAACATTATTTCGCCCAGACAGAGCTGCCCCTGGAACCAATGATCGAGCAACGGAACTGTTCATTGCTCCTGTGTCAATTAGAAAATCCTCGGAGGTCCCCAGTACTTCCCCTTTGATATAAGGTCCCCTTTGATTGACCGGTATCGACACTTGGCCCCCGCTCTGTCCCTGGCTGTCCTATGCTGGGGCGTATTCATCGTCATTCCCTTCGGCATAGTCGCCATGGTAGTACTGTCTGTGTTGGGGATTATCGAAATGATTCTTTTCCAACTTGCCTGTCTGATCGTCTCTGTGCATATCACTTCGGTCGGGGCCCCCTCGTCCTCTACCACGTCCCCGAATCGTTCCGTTCTGGGCGGCCAAGTACGGACACTGTGCCTTCCAGTGTCCCTCCTCTCTACAATAGGAACACTGGTTGATGCCGATCGGCGGGGCTCCTCCTGAACCCCTTCCTGTCCCCGCCCCTCTTGTCATTGGGCCCCGACTACCTCTACCTCCTCCTTGCCCTCGAACCACTTGCTGTAACAGTACCCGAGTCTTCAGATCCTTAACCTTTTTATCCACCTTATCTTTATTTTCATTTTCTCTATGCTCGTAGTACTGGGCCATGCTTAGAATTACAGACGGGGAAGAGGTAGTCCAGGTACTCTCTGCCGCCTCCAGCCGTGCTGAAATTTCCGGGGCCAGGTTCGTAACAAACCTGTTAACGAACAATCTCGTGCCCCCTTCCGTTGCCAAATCCTGCCCGCTAAAATCAATAAAAACCTCTTCGAACCTGGTAAAGAAGTCGGACACACTTTCGTCCTTCTTTTGTCTACAGGCGGACAGTTTGTCCCAGTCGACTTTTCGGGGTGGGATTAGAGTATGCATAAAGGTTATTATTTTTGCTGGAAGAGAAGTTATTTCCGCTCTTGGTTTGTCCCCTGGTTTGCGATCCTGGTCCCAGCCCCTTAGCTCCTGCCATGTGCCACTGAACTCAACATGATTAGAATCGTGCACCTGTCGCCATATATCAACCGGTACTAGTAGTCCGAAGAACAGTTCAACATCGGCTAAAGTCATTACAGCGGAGGCGGCTGCCTCAGTCAATTCTTTGTAATATGCAGTAGGATTCTTTCGGGGATCTGGCAGTTGGGATTTCAACGCCAGTACTTCACTTCTCTTCCATGGTGTATAAACCCACTGTTCCTGGAACCTAGCCGCCACCCCTTCCCGTATGATTGTCTGATTACCATCTCGTTGTTCGGGGATCTCGGGATGATAGACGGGATGCACCTCTCGCATAGGGTGCTGCGTAGTCCACTGCGGACTCTTCAAGAATAATCTGCTTCGATATTGCACCAAAGTGTCTATATTCTTGAATACTTCCTCCGGTGTTAGGCTAAATTTATGAGCCCAATCTCTGATAGTATACAGGATCTGAGGGGCCGTCCCATCCCTGAAGCTTGTTTCCCAAGACCAAATAAGTGAATTGGACATCTGGTACAGCACATGTTGCTGCATGACCGGTTCTAAGTCTTTCACCGTACTCCATATATCAGTCATAGTGTACACGTCATTCCGTATCCACTTAATCGCCTGGTCTTCTAATGCTTCCTTTTCGCCATATCCCACAGACGATCTAGTGAACAATCGCTTGTTATCTAAACCCCCTACAGCTCCCCTCGGGGTCTGTTCAGACCCGCCAGGTGCGATGCATACCTGAGGGGAAAGTATCTTCGGCGTAGGGGAACTCAATTGCGGCTGAGGGGATGTGATTATTGGCGCAGACTCGGGGATAAGCGTAATCAAAGTCCCCCCATGAGGAGAGGAAACGCCGTCATTCCGCTCTCGAGTAACGGAGTCCAGTTCCTCTGGTGCGGATGCCCGTTGCCTAGCTTCCGGTTGGACGGGTATTGCGGGATATATACGCTCCGGGGCATATGGCGGGGGAGGCCTTGCATTTAACAATTCTTCTATCTCATCTTCCGGGCCCTCTCTGGCTACATAACATTGGTCTACTTGAAGTTTAAATTGTCTATCTGCAATCTCGATGTTTCGTTCTACCTTTCTTTTGTCATATGCGATAGCCTTCTGAGTGATAGTCTGTCCCTGCTCTATCTTCATTAATTTTTCAGATCGAATGCGTCTTCTTTTTGCTTCTTTCTGCCATTTGTTAAGGGTGTCAAACATCGACTGTCGGCTACGTTTAATAAAAAGGCGTTCTTGTAAATACGCAATCTTCTTTTCATCGAAAGACCCAGTTTTCGGCCATTGTAATTCTATATTGTCCTTAGTGTATTTATGCCACAAAGAATTAAAAATAAGGGGGCCAATACCATGCTTACAATACATATCGTGACTAGGCGTCCCCTCCGGTGGGGTCGGCTGACTCTCGTCTAACCTCCCCTCATCACTACGTATACAACCAAAGCACAACTTGCTAAGGCACGGCATATTGGATTACTTCGTTTCGGGCTGAAAAGGAATTTTCCGTTATTACAAATTCAATAAAATTACGTAGCACGTCATCATTATACTTTCATTCTCATGGCCATGACATCAATCATTCTCTCATCCGTCATTCATTATTCATCTGACAAGAATATGAACGTAAAACGTAACACATAAATTCCAACAGTTGCAATCAAAAAGTGGAGCCCGTCGGCTCCCACTGGTGGAGAACTCTTCTGCTACTATTCACAAGGCTGCAAAGAACACTTCCAACAACAGTCTCATCCTCAGACTGCCTAAAGATAGTCACACAGGTTTTAAACCACAGACCGGTCTACAGGCCATCCGACAGCATTCATGGTTCACTTCCCGGACTATTCTGGGTAAGCCCGCGTTTAAGCGCCGCTCCAGATTTGTCTGGGTGCTACCCAATCTCAACCATCGGCCTTCCCGATAACAGTCCGGCCGAGCAGAAACCGCAGTTCCCCTAGGCGTGTAATCCTTATCTTTAGTATACCTAGAGCGTCCGCACGTGCAGCCTCACACTGCCCCCGTCGGACCTCTGTCCAAATTCTCTCTGTGGTAACTAATGCAACTTCCGAGTTCCTCCGTGACCATAGGCCACCAAATGCTTAGGTTCCGTTATCCAAATCTGTATATGCAATCCAACATACAATGGAACACAACACTCACCTGGTGCACGCAGGTCTGCCGGAACGTTCTCCACTGCCGACGTTTTGTTAGCACCAACGTTGCAGGTTCTCGGGTTACACCCGAAGGACTCCGGCGTGGGGTTACTAGCAGCTGAAGCCCTCCGGACCGGGAGGGCAGAGCAAAACCCCGAATTCTTACGTATCCGGTCTGCAGACCCCCCAATCAAGAGAACCCCTTTCAACGTCACCTGTGATTACACAGGGACGACCCCAACGCGGAGTCCCGGCGGAGTCGCCAACTGAAGTACCGAAATTATATTATCACCTCCCAACAATTATTATTACATTACCAAAATCCCCTTACCAATACCAATAAGCAGTCGGTCGGCAGTGTAGAAGGTTCAGGCGTTTATTAGACAAACACAAACTCTGCCAGAGGAGCTCCTTGCGTCCTAACTCGCGAGGTCTGCCAAGAAGACTGCTGGCACATTGTCAGCACATCACATATATACAGTTGCGTTGGCATCATCATAGCCTAACATGGAAAAATACAAATTGGTACAAGCTAGTACAGTAATAGGAAAACCCATATAAGGCACACAAAGAGCTCCTTGCTTCGCTCAGGCAGCAAGGTCAGACGGGTGACTCCCTTCTGTCTTCTCAGAGACAGTCCACCCTGCACCCCTCCCGGAATGTGCTTATCGGCCCTTCCTCAGCTAACTACGACCTTGCCGAGTCTAACGAGCTGAAACAGCAGTTTCTGCAACAGTTGGTTTCATTCCCAGTAGCAGGGTTTTAAGAGGAAAATAAGAATAGGGCCTGTGCATGCACGATATAGAAAAACTCCAAAATATGGTAGTCATGTAGCGTAACGTGGTGTGGAGCAAGAAAATGTAAATATCACAAATACTAATGTTGTGTGTCCACGATGTGCGTTTAGGGACACCATGCTAATCCTGACATATCGATTATCAATATTAAGTGATCAAGAATCGATTCTGGTACCTCACATTTACCCAACGAGGTAGCACTTACTGATTAGCCAGTAGAAAGTACTCTACTCTAAATTTCCGCGAACTCGTGGATTTTTTTGCCGATTTCGCGCGAATTTGTGGATCACAGATCCGTAAAATTCACCCATACTTACTTTATAACTCACCCTATATACCTCTCTCAACATATCCTGTATCCCCACTGTCTGACTCATCCCAAAGCCCATTCTACTATTATGATTCCCCCATAAATATTTTTTAGACTCTTCCCTCCTCTGCCTCTCCTTGCTTCATCCCAACCTCTTTTACTATTCAGATCTTCAAACAAAGCCTTTCAAAACCCTTCCCTCTGACTCTTCCCCCTTCCCCCTTCCCCTCTACTCATCCAAAACCTATTCCTGCTGCCATGATCTCCCAATAAACACTTTCTAGAGCCTTCCCTCTTCTATCCCGCCACTAATCTTTTCAATCAAACTAAGAGACTCACATGTCCACCACTTAAATTAATTTTTGTATTTCCCCTATGCTAATTCACAACTAATCCTGTTTGGTTTCCGGAGTAGCATTCTACTCGCTGAAAAGCACTTTGACGCTTCATCAGGAGTACCAAGCGCCATATAAATGCAAATCCTTTCCTCTTCAATTCCTCCCCTGTCCTTTTGTAATCCAAATAACAGACTCACATGTCCACCGTTCAAATTAATTTAATATTTTCCTAGACTAATTCACCTCTAATCCTATTTGGGTCCCAGAGTAGCGTGCTACTCACCAAAAAGCGTTTCGATGCCTCGTATGGGGTAGTAAGCACTATATAAATCTAATCACAATTATTGTATTTTTTATATATCATGTTCATAATTTAGCAGAGTATTCTGGCCCATTAATAGCTTATTTGGGCTACTCAGTGCATGATATGCTATCGCACAATGCCATTCAGGTGTTATGCTTGCTCTATAGAAATCCTGTTAACATATAGCACACTTGGTTTTATCATATTGTTTGTGTACAATCCCTTATTTACATTCGATGGCCTTCAAGTATTAACACATTTTATGTGTCTATGAAGCATGCATCTTCAATAGAATGACATACTATATGTATTCTTCTGTATAGTGATTGGTTTGGAATTTTCTTTTTTTTAACGTGTTAGAGATTTACGGTGTTGACTAAGGAGTACCCCTAATGAGACTCCTGTATAATGCTGACTAGTGCCTCATACATCATCGCCATCTTTAAAATCACGTGGAGGAACAAAGAACAGTGCTGAGAGGAAATGACAAGGAAAAACGGGCTTTAGGACATAATCAGCCAACTGATGTTTTATTACTCTAAAAACAGGGGTTGGGTAGTTTAGAGGGTGTTTGTTTGTTTGTGTCTTTACGGATTTCAAAGTTCTTCCAGACATTCTTTTCAAGGAATGTTAATAATATATATTTTAGTTTTAACCAAGCTGCAGTCAAAAACTCCTTTGGATTTCCAAATGCTACCTGTTTAACCTAACTTTACAGAGAACACAGTGCAAAGCTTGTGGAACATTGAAACCAAAACAAGACATTCTGGAACAAAGTTGGTCTCTGTGCACTATGTCCTCTTGCATCAGGTTGTGCTCAAAAGCTATCAGAGGCGGCTGAGCCCAGGCAATACTTTTATGAGGAAGAGGTTGGCTCAGATGATATTGCCCCTGATACTGAAAAGGGCACCCGCATTAGAAAGTAAGACAGAAAACTGCAAAACGTAGGCTGTAGTGAAAATCACCATCACTAGTTAGGCTGGCTTCCAAATCTTCCACATCTTTGGAAGAGGCCCCAAGTTTGACCTCTTTATAAAGTTTTCGAGAGACATGCTGCTGAAGAAAACATTGACACAAGACAAGGCATTTCCCCCCCAAAACTACTTTGGAACAAAAACAAATATTCGATTTGAAAACCTTACAGGTTACAGATTCAGTGTCTTGGGTAACAAATTATGATCGTAGACAATAAGATGAAATGGAAGAACTGATAACACACCTCCAAGAACTTTGAGTCTGAGAAAGCCTATTGTGCCTTAAGGGAAAACTAATTTCAGTAGTGGAGTTAAGAATTTTATAGATAAGGCTGCCGTATTGTTGAGACAAATAGCCTACTTTTAATGAGATGTTCTTTGCTTAAGGTGTCAGCTTCTATCTGAAATACATATGCAGGTGCAAAATATCCTTTTAAATGGGAATATAGGGCCATATGCATCAAAGGGTTTTGCCCATTCTGTGTCGATGGGAAAATGAGTTCATGCATATGGGCCATAGGTTTGTGTATTAAAACAGATGATGCCTTAGAGAAAAAAAGAAATCTAAATTTGCAAAGCATTTGGGACCACTGACATTGCACAATCAGTACAGAAAGGAGGACATTCCGTAGATGTCTTCTGACTCAGAAACACTACTTTCTTTCTCAGAGGCCACCTTACCAACAGACACATTGAAACCAACTAGAAGACTAAAGAGAACCTCTGCTGAAGAATGAGACAGTGGTGGTTCTGAAAAGGAAGTTACTAAAATCAAGCAGTGTTGTGTTTGCACTTGAGTGAAGACGATAGGTTCTTCTCAGTAGAACCCTTGCCATGCCCTCAGGTGAGTGGGTGCTAGACATAAAAATTCATTGTTAGTGCATGAAATTAAAGTGAACAGCATTGAAACTAAAATCGCAACTGAAAAAGATGAAGAAGTTTAAGCAATATTAGACAGTATTCTAGCAGAAAAAGCGTCTTAGAAGGAAAGTGGTAGAGGGTTACACTCCACTTATTTCCTCAAATGAAAGAAAGAGGGGACATTAAGACAGATTCTGGTCTTATGATCCTTAAATTAGCTGATCCGGAAAAGGAAGTTAATGTTATCTTGCCCACAGTATGGGATCCTACTTATGAAAGGGAACAGTTACATGACTGCGACAGTTTTCAAAGGTACCTATTTTTCATATAGCAATTTGTCAGAGAAAAAAATAAGATGCACCGTTTTCTTGGTAAGTGCAAAGCGTGATCAGTTTACGGCCTTACTTTTCAGCATAAAGTCTACAAAGTACTTAGTGGTTGCAGTCCATCTCCATTATGAGGCTTTTCTGTACCCGAATGACTGGCTGTGAAGGTAAACTCTCTAAAAATATATTTTCAGCACTCAAAAGGCAGTTGAGCTACTCCATAATTTGGGCATGGAAATCATTGTGAAGTAGTCAAAGCTTTTTCTCAGCCTGGAATATCGAGTCCTAGATACTGTCATAAATGTTTTGCAAGCAACTGCACATGTAATGATGGTCAAAATGCAACATTTCCAGAAGAAAATCCTACTCCACCTGATATCAGAGTCTCTTCCAGTGAGACAAAGGGAATAGTGTAAAATGTGTCACGCATTCACTTTGTACCCCCACTGCCTGTGCCATTTTACACACAAGTCGACTTTTCAAAAAGGCTACTTAAGAATTGGTCACAGAGTACAGGGTTTGGAATCACCTTGTGGTGGCAATAGAGGAAGTGTAAATTAGGTAGAACAAACGCAGATTAGGTGTTTTCACCAAAGAAATGGCAGATAATTATCAGAACAGATGCCTGCTTTGTAGAGTGTAAAGTTTCCATTCAGGTGCTCAAAGCACAAAGAAAGAGCTGAGACAGCACCAAAATACACGCAAAATATTGCATTGCGCATTAGCAAGATGGCACATTCACACTCATGCACAGCACAGAAACAAAAAGAAATGTGGTAGACATATTTAGGTGGTATTTCATACACTTCCAACTGGTAATAATACGAAAACCTTTTTTCAGGAATTTCGGACATACGTCTTGACATAGATTTGCCCGTACCAAGCAAAAACAGAAGATGGCTGGGCTACGTATTCAGAGACATATCATACTTTTGCACAATGGGAATAATATATACATATATATATATCTTGAAAAAGTTTCCAGCAGAAACGAAACATGTCGACAAAACGCTATGTCCTGTTCACCCTGCACGAATAAATGGTCAAAGGCAAGGTTGTGGCGACTCATCCTTCTCCCGTGGGAGACACCCTGTTGCATAAAATATCGGCGTGATTTACCTGAAGTGGTACGCACAACCTAAACGCAAGGCAAAATTGCGGTGATTTATTCTCTCCCGTCGGAGATAATTTGTTGCTATTAATATCAGCGTGGTTCACCTGAAGAGGACGCCTACGGAACGAAGCGCCATGCAGCCCCGCACCTGAACCTTTCTTGTTTGAACCGTTACTCGGACTAGGGGTCTGCGGTGCTCCCGGGGACTGGACTCCGGTATCCGGCCCCCATTCAATCCGAAAAGGGGATTGACATAAGGGGGAACCTGCATCATGGCATCGGAGCAGAGGTTTTAAAAGTGGCAGGCACCACAACAGGACAATTATCTGCCACCCACTGGAAAAAACATTTGACAAATCGGACGCTGACCATACTACAGGTACCAGAATGCCAGTGACAAACGGAAGTGATTCTTAAGGGGCGGAGCTATGTTGAGCTACGTTAAAAATTGTCAAAATTTACCTGCAGTTAACCGGCGAACTGAATAGGTGGCAGGCGTAATTCTTGAAAAAGTTTCCAGCAGAAACGAAACATGTCGACAAAACGCTATGTCCTGTTCACCCTGCACGAATAAATGGTCAAAGGCAAGGTTGTGGCGACTCATCCTTCTCCCGTGGGAGACACCCTGTTGCATAAAATATCGGCGTGATTTACCTGAAGTGGTACGCACAACCTAAACGCAAGGCAAAATTGCGGTGATTTATTTTCTCCCGTCGGAGATAATTTGTTGCTATTAATATCAGCGTGGTTCACCTGAAGAGGACGCCTACGGAACGAAGCGCCATGCAGCCCCGCACCTGAACCTTTCTTGTTTGAACCGTTACTCGGACTAGGGGTCTGCGGTGCTCCCGGGGACTGGACTCCGGTATCCGGCCCCCATTCAATCCGAAAAGGGGATTGACATAAGGGGGAACCTGCATCATGGCATCGGAGCAGAGGTTTTAAAAGTGGCAGGCACCACAACAGGACAATTATCTGCCACCCACTGGAAAAAACATTTGACAAATCGGACGCTGACCATACTACAGGTACCAGAATGCCTGTGACAAACGGAAGTGATTCTTAAGGGGCGGAGCTATGTTGAGCTACGTTAAAAATTGTCAAAATTTACCTGCAGTTAACCGGCGAACTGAATAGGTGGCAGGCGTAATTCTTGAAAAAGTTTCCAGCAGAAACGAAACATGTCGACAAAACGCTATGTCCTGTTCACCCTGCACGAATAAATGGTCAAAGGCAAGGTTGTGGCGACTCATCCTTCTCCCGTGGGAGACACCCTGTTGCATAAAATATCGGCGTGATTTACCTGAAGTGGTACGCACAACCTAAACGCAAGGCAAAATTGCGGTGATTTATTTTCTCCCGTCGGAGATAATTTGTTGCTATTAATATCAGCGTGGTTCACCTGAAGAGGACGCCTACGGAACGAAGCGCCATGCAGCCCCGCACCTGAACCTTTCTTGTTTGAACCGTTACTCGGACTAGGGGTCTGCGGTGCTCCCGGGGACTGGACTCCGGTATCCGGCCCCCATTCAATCCGAAAAGGGGATTGACATAAGGGGGAACCTGCATCATGGCATCGGAGCAGAGGTTTTAAAAGTGGCAGGCACCACAACAGGACAATTATCTGCCACCCACTGGAAAAAACATTTGACAAATCGGACGCTGACCATACTACAGGTACCAGAATGCCAGTGACAAACGGAAGTGATTCTTAAGGGGCGGAGCTATGTTGAGCTACGTTAAAAATTGTCAAAATGTACCTGCAGTTAACCGGCGAACTGAATAGGTGGCAGGCGTAATTCTTGAAAAAGTTTCCAGCAGAAACGAAACATGTCGACAAAACGCTATGTCCTGTTCACCCTGCACGAATAAATGGTCAAAGGCAAGGTTGTGGCGACTCATCCTTCTCCCGTGGGAGACACCCTGTTGCATAAAATATCGGCGTGATTTACCTGAAGTGGTACGCACAACCTAAACGCAAGGCAAAATTGCGGTGATTTATTTTCTCCCGTCGGAGATAATTTGTTGCTATTAATATCAGCGTGGTTCACCTGAAGAGGACGCCTACGGAACGAAGCGCCATGCAGCCCCGCACCTGAACCTTTCTTGTTTGAACCGTTACTCGGACTAGGGGTCTGCGGTGCTCCCGGGGACTGGACTCCGGTATCCGGCCCCCATTCAATCCGAAAAGGGGATTGATATAAGGGGGAACCTGCATCATGGCATCGGAGCAGAGGTTTTAAAAGTGGCAGGCACCACAACAGGACAATTATCTGCCACCCACTGGAAAAAACATTTGACAAATCGGACGCTGACCATACTACAGGTACCAGAATGCCAGTGACAAACGGAAGTGATTCTTAAGGGGCGGAGCTATGTTGAGCTACGTTAAAAATTGTCAAAATTTACCTGCAGTCAACCGGCGAACTGAATAGGTGGCAGGCGTAATTCTTGAAAAAGTTTCCAGCAGAAACGAAACATGTCGACAAAACGCTATGTCCTGTTCACCCTGCACGAATAAATGGTCAAAGGCAAGGTTGTGGCGACTCATCCTTCTCCCGTGGGAGACACCCTGTTGCATAAAATATCGGCGTGATTTACCTGAAGTGGTACGCACAACCTAAACGCAAGGCAAAATTGCGGTGATTTATTTTCTCCCGTCGGAGATAATTTGTTGCTATTAATATCAGCGTGGTTCACCTGAAGAGGACGCCTACGGAACGAAGCGCCATGCAGCCCCGCACCTGAACCTTTCTTGTTTGAACCGTTACTCGGACTAGGGGTCTGCGGTGCTCCCGGGGACTGGACTCCGGTATCCGGCCCCCATTCAATCCGAAAAGGGGATTGACATAAGGGGGAACCTGCATCATGGCATCGGAGCAGAGGTTTTAAAAGTGGCAGGCACCACAACAGGACAATTATCTGCCACCCACTGGAAAAAACATTTGACAAATCGGACGCTGACCATACTACAGGTACCAGAATGCCTGTGACAAACGGAAGTGATTCTTAAGGGGCGGAGCTATGTTGAGCTACGTTAAAAATTGTCAAAATTTACCTGCAGTTAACCGGCGAACTGAATAGGTGGCAGGCGTAATTCTTGAAAAAGTTTCCAGCAGAAACGAAACATGTCGACAAAACGCTATGTCCTGTTCACCCTGCACGAATAAATGGTCAAAGGCAAGGTTGTGGCGACTCATCCTTCTCCCGTGGGAGACACCCTGTTGCATAAAATATCGGCGTGATTTACCTGAAGTGGTACGCACAACCTAAACGCAAGGCAAAATTGCGGTGATTTATTTTCTCCCGTCGGAGATAATTTGTTGCTATTAATATCAGCGTGGTTCACCTGAAGAGGACGCCTACGGAACGAAGCGCCATGCAGCCCCGCACCTGAACCTTTCTTGTTTGAACCGTTACTCGGACTAGGGGTCTGCGGTGCTCCCGGGGACTGGACTCCGGTATCCGGCCCCCATTCAATCCGAAAAGGGGATTGACATAAGGGGGAACCTGCATCATGGCATCGGAGCAGAGGTTTTAAAAGTGGCAGGCACCACAACAGGACAATTATCTGCCACCCACTGGAAAAAACATTTGACAAATCGGACGCTGACCATACTACAGGTACCAGAATGCCAGTGACAAACGGAAGTGATTCTTAAGGGGCGGAGCTATGTTGAGCTACGTTAAAAATTGTCAAAATGTACCTGCAGTTAACCGGCGAACTGAATAGGTGGCAGGCGTAATTCTTGAAAAAGTTTCCAGCAGAAACGAAACATGTCGACAAAACGCTATGTCCTGTTCACCCTGCACGAATAAATGGTCAAAGGCAAGGTTGTGGCGACTCATCCTTCTCCCGTGGGAGACACCCTGTTGCATAAAATATCGGCGTGATTTACCTGAAGTGGTATGCACAACCTAAACGCAAGGCAAAATTGCGGTGATTTATTTTCTCCCGTCGGAGATAATTTGTTGCTATTAATATCAGCGTGGTTCACCTGAAGAGGACGCCTACGGAACGAAGCGCCATGCAGCCCCGCACCTGAACCTTTCTTGTTTGAACCGTTACTCGGACTAGGGGTCTGCGGTGCTCCCGGGGACTGTACTCCGGTATCCGGCCCCCATTCAATCCGAAAAGGGGATTGACATAAGGGGGAACCTGCATCATGGCATCGGAGCAGAGGTTTTAAAAGTGGCAGGCACCACAACAGGACAATTATCTGCCACCCACTGGAAAAAACATTTGACAAATCGGACGCTGACCATACTACAGGTACCAGAATGCCAGTGACAAACGGAAGTGATTCTTAAGGGGCGGAGCTATGTTGAGCTACGTTAACAATTGTCAAAATTTACCTGCAGTTAACCGGCGAACTGAATAGGTGGCAGGCGTAATTCTTGAAAAAGTTTCCAGCAGAAACGAAACATGTCGACAAAACGCTATGTCCTGTTCACCCTGCACGAATAAATGGTCAAAGGCAAGGTTGTGGCGACTCATCCTTCTCCCGTGGGAGACACCCTGTTGCATAAAATATCGGCGTGATTTACCTGAAGTGGTACGCACAACCTAAACGCAAGGCAAAATTGCGGTGATTTATTTTCTCCCGTCGGAGATAATTTGTTGCTATATATATATATATATATATATATATATATATATATATATATATATATATATATTAGCAAACAACCAAAGTCAATATTACATGCTCTCAGGACAAAAGAGAGTAGTCACCAAATCCAGGAAGTGCTGTTTATTCCCAACGCGTTTCGCAAAAGAATGGCTTGATCACGTGAAAAGTGCTTGTAGTTCATTGGTTAAATGGCTCAAACAAAGTCATAGACATAAACAAAAGACTAAGGCTCGGGTAATTGCAGGTTATCGTAAGAAGATAATCAAAACAAATCTGGTATTTAGTGCATGATGTAGGCATTACATACATTAAAGACCGAACCAATAGAAAATGTATTGTCTTTGCAATTTTTCTCAAACACAAATTGATATTGGTAAAATACGATGGCATAAAATAAATTAAACTAAACTTTGTCCCATATCTCACTCACTCCAGATATATAATAATCCACCATGTCTGTAAATACATGGGATACATATTTTTGTGTGGCTACGAGCCGCAGCATACTAATTAGACTATTTACCCGAGCCTTAGTCTTTTGTTTATGTCTATGACCGTGTTCGTGCCATTATCCAACGAACTACAAGCACTCTGTATTTACTGGAGTGACTCCGCCGGCGCACATGCCACCTTTCTCGGGTTGTGGGGATCCAGAAGGAGTAACTGCCTTTTTGGATAAATATATATATATATATATATATATATATATATATATATCGAATTCCCTTCCTCCACGAAAACCGGGACACTTTGCCGGCGGTGCGTCTCGGGCTGGAGGTTCCCGATAATTCATGCAGTTTCACGTACTTTACCAGTACCACGCACTCCGCACAGGAAATAACGATTAGTACTCCGTCTGTATGGTTATATTCTGGATTTATCCATAAAACCATAAGCCATCAAACAAAACCCTACGCGTTTCGGCGGGTAACCGCCTTGCTCACGGGTAAAGCCTACCCGTGAAAAGTTTTACCCGTGAGCAAGGCGGTTACCCGCCGAAACGCGTAGGGTTTTGTTTGATGGCTTTTGGTTTTATGAATAAATCCAGAATATAACCATACAGACGGAGTACTAATCGTTATTTCCTGTGCGGAGTGCGTGGTACTGGTAAAGTATGTGAAACTGCATATATATATATATATATATATATATATATATATATACATATACATATATTATAATATATTTTGCAGGTGCCAGTTTTTCATTTCACCCTCTGAAGCAGAAACGCAATAACTGCTCCTATATATTTACGTTGGTAGCATTCTTTTAGGGCAGGGGCGGCTCTAGGCTCATGGTGGCCCTGGGCAGGGAGCGTAGATAGGGGGCCCCGGAAGAGGGGGTCTGGGTGGGGCGGAGCCCCCCGGAGCTCAGGAGGGGGGGGTCAGAGTTTTAGGAACCGGAACAGAGCCAGAGGCCGCCAAATCCCTGCCAGGGGCCGCCACGCAAATATGCATCCATCCTCAGAGGATTATTATATTAAGGATATATATTGGTGTGGAGGCCCCTGGGGTTTGGTGGCCCTGTGCAGGTGCACAGCTTGCACATGCCTAAAGCCGGCCCTGTTTAGGGGATCGAGCTTCAGTCAGTGCTAAGCCCCGAAAGTCCATTATGGTTGACACCCATTCATTGTCAAATCTCAGCTGCAGACAGCTTTAGTTATCTGTATGCATACCTGTTGATTCCAATACATAAGGTCTATTTAGTGTGCGCTTATGCATGCTATTTACAGACAGCCTGAACAGTTTGCAAGCCAGAGGAGAGAACTTTCAGCCTGATTCATCAAGCTAAATTGCACTTGCAAAGGGCAAGATTCTCAGAATCTTGCCTTTTGCGAGTGCAATTTTTGCATTTGGGATTCATCATCCCAAATGCAAAATTCGCTATTAAAGAATTTGCACATTTGCGAAGAATTGCATTTAAGGAATCTCTATTTGAGATTCCTTAAATGCAATTCATGAATCATTTTAAAATTGCGAAATTGCAATTTTGGGCCGCTATTTACCGAGAGGTCAGACCTCGTGGTAAATAGCAAAAACTTAGAAAAATGCATTTAAATGCATTTTTCTAAGTTGCATGTTACACACACACATGTCCTTTGGACATGTGTGTGCGCAACACCGATGTAGATTACATTTCAGGGGTGCTACAGGGTGTCCTTTGGACACCCCTGCACCCTTGAAATCGCATCCTTATTTGCGATTAGCTAATTGCTAATCGCAAATAAGGAATAACTCCCCATTCATTCCTATGGGCCTGTAGGCCCATAGGAATGCATGGGGAGTTATTCCTTTTTTGCGATTAGCAATTTGCTATTCGCAAATAAGGAACATGTAGGAATCGCAATATTTTTTGCTATTCCTACATGAATCCCGTTTTGCAAGTCCTTAATAGCGATTCCTTATGAATCGCTATTAGGGGCTCGCAAAACGGGAGAATGATGAATCTGGCTGTTAAAGACCAGACCACAGACATCAACTGCGGTAAGAGAGAAATACTCCAGAAACTGCGACAATCAAACAATAGAAGAACATAGGAATGAAGCAGACCTTCAATTTGGCTAAAGAATTGGATGTCAAAGTCCATAGACAATCCAATCACACGAAGGAGTAAGGAAATAAGCCTGACTTCTCTTTGGAGGAATAGCGTCTAAATTTACAATTCCTTCAAAATATGTTGACCCTGCCGAACTCCCATTAGTGTTCACAGGAGGCGAGTAGAAGATCTAGACAATTTGGAGCACCAGTGCTTGAGGAGAGCGAGAAAGAAATAAAATCAGCGCATCTCTGTAAATGATCTCATATGCAATAGCGAGTTTGTAATCGTTCTCTATTTACTTTTTTAAATTATATTTTGAGGAGCTCTGTAAAAGAGTTGAGGTATCCTGTCCTCCATGTTTTAATTATGTAAATGATGCAACCTCTAGATGAGGCTGGCTTCCCTTGATGCTTACCACTGGTATAAGGTCATTCACTTATGCATAATTTGCATATGCTACCAGTATGAACTCCGCACAATAGATTTCTTGGGTGCTACGTGTATTTTATATATGAGAAGTGCACTTGCTGGCTGTGGTGTATAAAGAAAAACTCTATTTTACAAAGTTGCCAGCTACTGATCATAAAGGATTTCCTAGCTGCCAGGCCTGTAACCTAGAAATACATGAAAAGAGGAACATGTACACAATGTTGTTTTGCCCTAAATAAACATGTTTGTAGGCTCTGGGAGGTATATTAACACTGCAGAAAAAATAGTCTCACTGGTAGACTTCATACAGTGGCATGCTGTTAACTCGCCCCCAAGGCGATTTAGTCAAGAAGGATTGATGAGGCCTGTTGTGCTTTAATCAGCCAGGTCATTGTAGGGTGGCAGTGCAAGTGATTTAAATTGTGCTGCTAGTAGGGGAGCATGCTAGACTCCAATCACTCGCTTTGAATGACCATGGCTTGTAAACATGCCCCATGGAGACTTCCTTGACTGGCCTGGTGTGCTCACCTAGGGCCAGCACTTGACACTGCTTGCCTTATAATAAGACCTACTGAAATCCCACTGATCTTTTACCAAGACGGAAAGGATATTTTCTTTTTTCACAAGTCAGGTATTGCAATAATGTCTGGGCAGTGACAGAACAAATCGGAATTTGTCACTGCATCGTGAAAGACAAAGCTGTTAAAGTCTTAAAGAATGTGGAGAGAAAGCTACAGTTATTATTCAGCGGCCATTCCCCGCTGTATTTATTTAGCTTTTTCTCAATTATATTTTGTTTTGTATAATGACCATTATGCATTTTTTTTTCTTCTGATATTATATAGCGCAAACTCAACCTGAAAGTATCCGAGCGCTTTACATGAGCACCAGTTGCGTTTCAGACGGACACATTAATTTTTAGTTCTACGAGCTATGCTGTATTGGAGTATGTACTTTAAGTCCCGCCTACTCTCTGCCCATATTTATCAATGGCTTGTGTCATTGTCCTTCTTAAATGCTGTCTTCTGATTTGTTATTAGGCTTGTTAGTCCCTCCTTATATTACCTCGTCTACATTTGCTACCTTCCATGAGGACTGACCCTTTTACTTTGGTTGTTACACGGCACTTCTTCTTTAGTCTGTAAGCACTATTTTCTTTAATGAGTTTCTCTTACTGCAGCAGGGTCTCTCATGCGCAGTTGTGACCACTAGCTTGTTTATTTAACTCGGAGCAAATGGGGAGTTCTTCAGGAGCCATGGGAGACAGAAGGGGGCAACTCAGCAATGACGTAAAGCATTTGGAATGCAATAGGTCTCGCATTTGCAAGAGTTTAAGCTATTGGCATTGTAAATGACAATACCTTTTATGTTTTAAAAACTAAAACATAAATTAAAGGCATTGTCGTTCACAATGCAAATAACACAAACACACGTAAATGCTAGACCTATTGCATTGCAGATACTTGTTTTGTTAGGCACTGTTAGATTAAGTGATTTGCCCAGAATCACAGTATGTTGAGCATTCCTGATGAAACTGGAGCCAGGTTCCCCAGCTCCAAGGTCGACCGCCCTAGCCATTAGGCCACATTCTCTCCCCTGATTTGCTTAGAAAATATCAGCTAAACTGAAAAATTAAAGAACAGCAAAAGTAGAATTTGTTGCATCTAAGATACTTGAATCTGTTATCTGACGTGGCTGCTGGCAATAATGCCAAGGGAATCGCTAATGGAAGGAAGCATTCACAACAATTAAAGGTAATGCATGTATGTAGAATTTGTGTAACATAAACATTGAGAAAAAACAGCAGTGGACTACTTAGGATCAAAGGAAAAGATACAATGAGTAAATAAATCTAGATGTGAAAGTAGGGAGTGGCTTATATACTTTGTCTCGATGTAAAGATTTTTAATGATGTGTTCTCAGCTCTTCCCTAAACTGAAGAGATGCTAGAAGATGATTCTAGTTTGTGGTTCTTGCCCTTGGATTGTGACTATATTTGTTTTCTACCTAGAGCTTTAATGGATTCATTTCTTTGTTTGTTCAGCGTGTAAGTCTCCCTTAGGATTACTAGATCACCAGAATTAGAACAGAAGTTAGTTAATGAACAACCAGGTTTTGAGCAGTGTGCTGTAAGAAACATGATCAGAATTGTGACAAAGGTAGGGAAGGAAGGGTGTTCAGGCTTTGGCTATCAAGCAAGAAATAAAATGAGTGGCTGCCAAAACGAAGAGGGCAAACTCTTGGAATGGTCAAGAAAATACAGAAGAGGAACATCGTGGAGCAGTGGGATAAAAGATAGAGAATAGCAGCTAGAACAGCAGGTAGAACCATAGAGTGCTATATGGCACACAGAAAGCGATTTACACAAAATATGTTTTTTTCAAAGCTTGACGAGTTTCTTTAACTGATCAGAAATGTGGGACTCCCACTGAGACAAGAAGCTGTAGAAAATGTGACCTTCTAAGATAGATGTTCTTTGGAAGCTTGAACTCCATAATATGTTTGACTGCATCCAGCCGGCTTCACCTTGTTGTAACTATGGATTTCATTTCAAGACCGGAGCCTACCATTATGCTCCTTTAAAGAACACTCAATATAGCAATCTAGACTTAGAATTCCACAGCCCATAAATAATCCTTGCCTAGAACACTCTTCCTCTTTTAAATGCTGCTCTTACACAGATAAGCACTTTGTACTACTGTGCTTCTGTGATGTGATTCTGATGGTGAAAGAGTTTATGTAAGGTTATGATGATACGAAAGTGCTATTTTAATCATGTGTTGGTGTTTGAGGTTTACTTAGTTTGCATGTTTGCTTAATTAAATTGATTAAGGACGAAGGAACGCTTCTAAATTCACAGGAGCTTAGCAGGTTTTTGAATTCGAGGTGGTGAAGGTAATTGTAGCGAGTGTGGGCCAAATCTGTGAGGACTACAGGTGGAGTAGGATTTTTTTTATGTGGGGGAAATGCTGAGCTTGTTTAAATGTCTCATGGTAACAAGCGTGAGTGCGAGCTTCGTTCTTACCATGTAGACGAAGAACAGTTTCTAGAACTCCCTTCATGCTCTGCACCCTCTCAGACCCTCGTCACACGCCGTGGAGCTGATTTCTTAAGTTCCAGCGTCTGACATTATGCGAGCAAATCTTGTGAGGTTTGCGAGGTTTGTAGGCCATCTTGGATTGGGCCTCAGTATTGTAAAAGATTGGAGGAACGGCAGCGTTGATCTGCATGTAACGTGACATTTGCATTAAAAACAATAACGGCCAAAAGTTGCCTGGTCAGCGGTTGAGAGGAAGAGTATTTTTGACAAGAGGAAGTAGGAGTTTTTTGGTGTAGTGCAATAAAAATTAAAAAAAATCAATAAGGAGAGTTTAGCTAAGCTAGGTGTAGAGTGTGTATATATTTTTTAGATGAAACCAGAACAGGGTTGCAGTGCAGGTCAAAAAACTGGGATTATGGATGAAGACCTAATAAGGACACTCATTCAGCACGAAATGAAAAATAAGGTAGAGGAATCAGTAACAAGCATATTAGGGAAGCGAGGCAGGGAGGATATGGAATCAGGCGAGTAATGTTTCTCTTTGTCGGAGGAGGATGAAAATGTAGTAGGAACTGGTGGTAAAGGCTGAGGAAGATGAAACATGTTGAGGATATATCTGTATCGAAAAAAGGAAAGAAGGTCTGAGTTCCATCGAAAGAAGAGGTGTCTTGGACTGCACACAGAGAGTGGGTGTCCTTAGCGGCACACAAAGTAACGGTGCCCCTAGCGGCACACAAAAGGATGGAAACAGTAAGGCTTTGGAGAACCCAATACTAGTTGTTGAGAAGGACTGGGATGAGTATATTCTGGATCTGCAGTATGATGAGATGGGCAATGAATTTGGAAGTTTGGATGAAGTTGCTTCAGCGGGGGTTTTGAGGGGTCCACTAGGTGAAGAGATGTTTTCAACTTTTAACATAAGACACACCAGAAATGGGGATTAGTGGCACATGGAGCATGTGGGCAAGTTCATTAAAAAGTGGATTAGGAAGTCATTAGATAGAGAGGTGATACGGATATCAAAGGCAGAGTGCTCAAGACCGGTGATTGAGGAAAAGGTATGCATGAAGCCCAATTTGGATCCAGAACTAATATGTTTTCTACTCAAGCTGGGTAGAGATCCTAGGAAAGGGCTAGAAAGATCGCTAAAGATTTGCCAGGTCAAACTATTGGATGTGATGGGACCTTTAGCAAGGATTATGGACATGGTGGAGGAGGCACCTCTGGATATGGATCTGCTCAGGGGTTGGAGCCAGAGAGCAGTAGTGGTATTAGGAAATGCTAACGCAGGTTTGCTATCAGAGAGAAGGAAAGCAATTTTGATGAAGATAAGTCCTAGGTTTGGGGACAAGTCTCAAAAAGAGCCAAGTGAGGATCCAAAGGGAGTGTTCTATGCAAGGATTATTTATGGGCTGGGGAATTCTAAGTCTAGATTGTTATGTTGAGTGTTCTTTAAAGGTGCTGCAGTGGAGTGGCATTAAAAGTTATATGCTCTGTTATAGATGGATACAAGTGACCACACTCAGTAGCAAGTCAGGCTACCAAAATGAATGTATGAGAAAAATGGACAAATTTCACAGTGTGGAAAAAATAACGTAACCTCCTTTTCCTTTACAGTATCAGTTCCTTAGGTCTTGTGTACCCTTTCTCAGACTATGTCTTGTGAACTTTTTCTTTCTTTAGTTCTGTATTCTTCTTCCTGACTTTGCCTATCTATTTCTGTAGGTCTTGCCATGTGTTTTCTTTGTCTGCGGGTCCCATGCTTGCCATTTTTGTGTTAGTACAGTGAAATAGGGTCTCTTATAGCAGGTAGTTTCCTGCCGCAATAGCCAAATGTGGCATCTTAGATGCTTGTATATGTTTAAGCCTGTAGTGTGTAGGTAACCATGATAGTGGAATGATGTTATGGCATGTGGGGCTGGCAGATCTTGACAACAGCTGATGAGAATGGATGGACGGGATCCTTTATGAAGAATAAACCTACATGTTGAACCTATCTCCTGACTTTTGGATTTTGTGCATAAAGGTCTACTTGTTTCACCAAGGCTGATCTTTCCCAGCTATATCGGACTGGGACATATATAGGTGCTTGTTTGACACAGCCTACATCATGGCCACAACCTGCCTTCAAACGATGCACAATGTAACCAGATGCCGGGGATCTCTGTAAGCAAGCGTACAGACGTCACAGGCCTATGTTGAATACCTGTATTTTCCTTAAGCGTACAGAATTGTTAGTATGGAAATTTGATTGAAAACAGAAATGACAGTACTGAGGGCCAGCTGATTTAAAAGCTGAATGTACTGATGCACTGTGTTTAAAGGTTTGAAAAGAAGGTTGCCAATATTTCCTGTTTCCTTTCCTTTGCCTCTTCAGCCATGTTTTCTGCACAATGCCATATGGATGCCATTGTACAAAAACATCCTACACTACTTTCCATAAAATAATATTTTGGCTAATCAATTTTAACATGTCGAGAGCATCACCTTAAAGGCATACTATTCTTTAAAAAAATATTAGCTAGCCAAACAATTAGTAGTGTTGTCTATTTTGGTTAGCATTTTTGTATAACGGAATATGGTACTATCCGTACAGCTATAAGAAACCAGAAGTAAATATTTCAAAACGGTCTTATTTTCATTTTGAGTACATTTCTCTTTAATACATGTTGCAAAACGTACTGCACAGTTACTGTTATCACAAACTCACTTTTCTGCTTCTTAAACAATCGGGAGAGCACTTCCATTACATATGCAACCTACTTTAAGAAATATTAATTATAATACAAATCGTGTGTGATCTGTAAAACAAAAATGCTTAATCCCCAAAATTGCACTTTACAGCGCTCAAAATGACAATTCACAGCCCAGGCAGTTTGAAGCCAGTAGAAATAGTTGACAGGCCTTCCTTTCTCTTCAGCACATTGCTTATTAGTTCACTGCAGCAAAGTAAACCGTAATGGCTTGACATACGTTTATTGCAATATGCAGGCTATCATTTGCAGGAACATATGGATAATAGGGGGGGGCTAAGAGACAGAACTATGCATGTTTATGTGATTGCTGAACATCTGGATCTTCTGAACACCTTTCAGTCCTCCGGCCATTATTATAATGTAATAAAGGCTTCAGATTTTACAGACTACCATAGCAGAGCATTGCAGCTCTCCTAAAATGTGTGCTGCAAACATCAGCGGCAGCCGGCATGGCTCGTGGGTGGCGGGGCGAGCTGGTCGGGGGGAGGGGCGTTTGCGCATATTTAAATAAATAAATAAATAAAGGGACCTTTGCGACCGGGTTCCACGTCTCCACTCCTGCTCTTCTCCATCTCTGACGGAAGCACAGCCAGGCCCCACTGACCAATCACAATACTGCAATGGAGCGTTGTGATTGGTAGGCACCCAGGCTCCCCTGATCAATCACAATGCTGCAATGCAGTGTTGTGATTGGTTTTGAGTGTCCTCCTGGTTTTGAGTGTCCTACTTGTTGGACACTCAACCAGGGAATGGGAGCCTGGGCTTGTTCTCATGCAGGCTGTAATGCACCCTGCATGGAGAACAGGGACTAAGTGCACGTCTGGTTTGGGCGGCCTGAGAAGGCCAACTAAACAGTTAATGCACACTTAGGAGAGGGCAAACCACTCCTCCCACACCCTGCTCCGAGAGCAGGGTAGCCACGCCCTCCCGCAAAGCAACAGAAAGCATAAAATGATAATAACTTAAAGTTATTATCATTTTATGCTTCTTCTTCGCACTGCTTAAAAGCAGTGGGGTGACGCTCCTCCGCCATAGCGGAGGAGCCCCCACTGGCTAACATATACACATTAAAGATTCACCCAGTAAAGGTTTCTAGTAATACCATGACCCAAAGTGGATTCCTCATCACATGATGATGCTCCTCACCGTAATTTAGAAAAGACTGCCTGACTGGCTCACATCGATCGAATACTAACAGAAAAAAACAAGAAATCTATTTTGAAATGAACCTGGTACTCCCCATTCATTTTAACATGTCCTTTGAGCTAACAGATTACGACATATGCAAACATGAAGACTTTGAAATGTCACTTTAGCTATAAAACAAAATTTGGTGAAAGTTCTCGTTTGATGAGCCTTGTATTAGTTCTCACGCAAAAACTTTAATGCGTCATAAACTTTGTTGTTTTATATCTATATACGTCAGATTACTATGTGCACCACGAGATGTTTCAGCCTTTGTATAGGTTCACAGCAGCCATTTGGAAATGATCTTTAATGGCCTCTTCTTCAACTAAAGTGCATCAGTTTGTGTATTTTTATGATATTGCTTATAAACCCACCCTTGAAAAATTATGTTTGAAACAAAGCAACTACTTTGGTATCTGTGCACCTAATTCCACTGAGAAAGATTTGCAGAGCTTTAGCATAACCTCTCAAAACACACGTTCTTTAATCAAAAATGTTTCAGCACGAATTTGGTTACTATAGACCCGTTTGGGTAGGCTGGATTGTGGTGCCCCCTAAAATGAGACATGTTTTTATACTCTACATGGGCAGTAAATAGTTTTCTACTCAAGTTTTTGAATTCCCAAATACTGTCTTAAAAGCGATTATGATCGGTGCTCAGCAATCACCTTGATGACCAGCGATCACGACCATCGGGCTGAAGGCTTGATTGACCCATAGACATATACAAAAACAACATGAACAATGGTGTTACAGTGACCCACTTTCTGTTGGAGCTGTGCTCTCAAAATTAGAGAAATCAATCGTGTTGTTAACAGTGCCCTTTAATTCTTCTTTTTTGTAATAAAACTTTTTTTTCATGCAGAACAACCCTTCCCCGTTGACAGATAAGGTAGTCTATATTGTTCAAGTGTAATTGCTTCATTTCTACATTAATTGAAAGTTATAGTTTGTAGATATCACTGGCAGAACCAATCATCACCAATGACACACTCAGCATATTTTATTGGTTTAGTCATTCCCCTGACATAAACCGACTCTTCTATTTTTGAGCATCAAACCATTTTCCCCAGTCATGTTTCATGTGTGAGGGTGTCTTCAGTTTCCACTATCTGATGTTGTCTCTTTCCCATTAATGTGCCCAGGCCTAACAGTCTACATTCACCCGTCAGACCCCCAGACTTTTCCAAGATACCTAACAAAGCAAATCTTGGGTGTAAAGTCACTTGGTCAATATACAAATTATTCCTCACCAGTAGACTTCAATTATTAGCTATGCCCATATCCATATCATCCTCCTAACATCTCATACAGTTTGGAGTTTAAAGGCGGCCTGGGGGTGAGATAGACCCTCTGTAATTATTTGTTTTATCAGTCTCTACTTAGCTGATATAGGCATGTCTCAGTACTCGCAGTGAATCTCTCCAGTCAGACTCATGTAATGGGCCACAATTCCTCTTCCACACATGTTCTAAGGAATGACAGATCGGCAGGTGAATTGGCAGAAGGAAGAGATAAACCTTTGATAATTCCATCCGTGTCAATCTTTTCCATAGTTAATTGCCCCCAAGGGGGGTAAATTCAAGTAAATAATTGGGAGCAATGAACCTTTAATGCATGTCTAAGTTGAAAGTATGTGTAGATATGTGAAGGTCATATTCAGTTATTGTGGTAGGGAAGCATTCCATACGCTCTCCCTCCGATATGTTACCCATCTATCCCAATGTAATCCCATGAATTGAACGTTCCAGTCATACTGTATTTGCAGAGTATTCCCTCTGTCACATAGGTGTTTGTTGCATTAGCTTACCCTCTCATTGTCTCCAGCCAAGGGTCTTCTGCCCGCATTCTGTTGCAGTCCTGGTTCTTGGAGGAAGGGTCTTCGGTATGTAGAATCTGAAGAAAAAAAAGATTCAAGATACTGCTTGCCTCATGGAGGTTTAATTTAACTTGAAATGCTGTGTCATTCCTCTGCCCTAATAATTAGGCATTAATAAAAACCAATAAAATTAGTTAGGAGGGCCCAGTAATATAAGCACACAATTATATATTTGATGTCATGTGATGACCATAGCGGTGCAACACTCTGATCTAATATAATTCACTAGAAAGTAAAAACATTCCTTAAGCCAAAAGACATGCATTCAGTTGTCCATCTCTAGTGGTTTCTCACCCGGATAATGAGTTGGGCTAAAAAAAAAAAAATTAACAGCCTTTAAAGCTATGATGCATTCTACTGTGGGGCTATGTTTTGGATATATGATATTCAGTCATATCCCCTGTACTGAATTATCTCCCGTTAGCTTCTGATTGAAGCCTGAAACATGTTCAAATATTACATACATCATCTTTATTTATTTATTTATTTATTTATTTATTTATTTATTTAAAACTTATAATGCGCGACAGCTACCCGCAGTGGGTTTCCCGGCGCAAGGGATAGACTAAAGCAGAAAAGTGGACAACACGGCAGCATTATTGACAGCTAGAGCGGCAGAAAATCTATTGAAAAAGTAAAGTTTTCAATTTTTTGCGGAAGCAAAGCATGTTAATCTCGGTTTTCAGAGCAATAGGTAGCGCATTCCAGGATTTGGGGCCTAGATGGGAGATCGCGAAGAGCCTGAGTGGCCGAAGATCTCCTCGGGATGTTACATAAAAGTCGGGCCGATGAGTTCTGTACTACCTGCAATTTATTTATGGTCGCAACATCGGCACCAAGGTAAAGGACATTACCATAGTCCAGGCGAGATGTTACTAACGCCTGGACAACGGTTCTCCTGGTGGCATATGGCAACATCCAGAGAATTTTCTGGAGCCATCTCAAGGTGGTAAAACAGATGGCTGCCACCTTGGTAGCCTGTTGCCGCATAGAGAGCTTGTCATCTATGAGGAATCCAAGGTTGCGGACCACAGAGACCGGTTGAGGAAGGGGACCCATAGCACAAGGCCAGTGTTGCGGGCCCCAGAGATCTTTGTGTTTCCCCAGGATGACAATCTCGGTCTTGTCACCGTTTAGCTTGAGGAGATGCCTCTGCATCCACTCAGCCACTCTTGACAATCCGATTTTCAGACTAGACACATTGTTGCCTTCAGTGCTGGAGAGGGAAAAGACAATTTGCGTGTCGTCTTTAGGATGATTTATCCAAACAACCACCTTACCTGACATTAACCTTGAAAATCCCATGAGGAAAGAAACAATTTCTCTGTAGCCTCTGCCCGCTATTCTCTGTTGCCTTTTCACGCTAATCTAATTTTACTTTGTGAAGAGAACCCAGTTTGTGTATTGCTGTTTGCATGAAAAGTGCCTAATACACTTTTATGGGTAGAGCTATACAAAGCAGTATAAAAAATAGTAAAGTATATAAATAATGTAGAATGACATGGAATGTGTGTGTGTGTTAATGTAACAAACCTGATACCATTTAAAACATAATTAAAGGCACAGTTGTAGTAGATATATATATATATATATATATACACACACATATATATCTGTATATATATTCACTGAAAAAAGCATAGGTTTCACATGTTCTAGTTAGCTGGACATTTCACTCATACAAAACCATTGAAATTCCTCCGTTATAGTTAGTTCAGCGAACTATAACTCGCGCGCCCGCAATGCACTGCTGATGACGTCACATATTAAATCACTCATGACATGGTCAGTGACATCACTCATGACATCACTGATGACATCCCAAATGACATCACTGATGACATCACTGATGACATCATCCAGTGAATGTGTGTCTTTCTGAAAAATAAATATTTTTTATATATGTATATCTAAAGGTCTACAGAAGAATAAATGGGTAAATAAGTGTCTAAATAGATGTTTTGTTTTGTAAAATTGATTGTATAACTGATTAATTGTATCTTAATGAATACATGTATTAACGAGTAATGTTTAAATATTTAAATATCTGTATCAGTGTCTCACTTTGTGTATAAGTGGCTGCATGGGTTGGTGAGTAGCTACGTGAGTGTGTATATGGATTATTATTTTGTTTTTTGAGTATCAATATGAGTGTCTGTATGGTTCGGTGGGGGATATTACTTCGCGTATAGATGCATAAATGAGTGACTCACTGTATGTTTTTTGAAAACAGCATGTGTGCAGGACTGTATGGGTGGATGAGTGTGTGTATGGGTGTGTTAATGAGTGAATGACTGTCTCAATAGTGTCTTTATTAGTAAGTACATATGTTTTAAACTAGTATATGTGAGTATTGACGTATATAAGTGAGTATATGTGAGAGTGAGAGATTGGAAGAGTTCCTCTGTAAATACGTATGTGTTTCTATAAGTGATTGTTTCAGAGAGTAAGTATGTGTACGTTTCTGTAGAAGTAAGTGTAGTGGTGTGTGATATAGCTGTATATGTAAGTAAATGGATGTTTGATAGTTTATTTGCATGTGTGAGTGTGTGTGTGTGAGTAACTCTATGGATGAGTATCGGTGTGTAACAGGATGTATAGGTGTATGAGTACATATGATGAGTGAGTACATGTATGAGTGACTATATAGAACTGTTGGTGAATGAGTGGATGTGTATGTAGATTTTGGAATTACTGAATAGGTTGTTGTAACTGGTATTGGTATCTCCATTGTTTTGACATTTTTCGTTTCGATTTTTGAATGTGTGTATCAAAGGTTATATTACGCTGAGAGCAGGTCTGCCACTCTTTCACAAGGATGATGTCATCAGTGATGTCATTTGAGATGTCATCAGTGAGGTCATGAGTGATGTCACTGACCATGTCATGAGTGATGTCAAGTTGTTTTCCCTTGTGTTTGATGGGGTTGTTTAGGCTCCACCGTTGGTTTGCTGGGTGTTTCTCTTGCGGAACAAGGAGGGATCTGTTCACTGGTAACTGATCACTGCAGCTGGTCACACTCGCAGCAGGGGTGCTTGACCCCTTTAAGGTCCTGATGTTAGCCCTTGTTGTAGGTTTGCCTCTATCTGACTGTGTCCGCTGTTTAGCTTTTGCGCATCAAGAGGTGCGTCAAGAGGCTAGCGCTGCTCGCCAGTTCCGGGATTTGCCCCTCCTTGGTCTCTGTATCATGCTTCTAGCACATTGCTTACTGCTCATTCATTTGCACCATTTTGCCCTGCTGTGCCATTGGAGGTATCCCACCCACTTCCGTTGTCGGGGTGGGCTTGCTGCACCCCCTGTGTCTCGTTTGGCATAGAGTGCGCTTGTGGCGTAAGCTTGGTGTCTCACGCCCCGCACACTCTGTGAAAGTGCCCACACTCACCCTTCCACCATCGGTATGGTATTGCCTCGATGTGCCCACTGTGTCGCGCTTGCTAAGGATGCGCTTTGTGGCGTATGCTTGGTGCAGCACTCTGAATTTGTGCTTGCGCTCTCACTGGGGGCTTGGTTTTGCTGCTCCTTGGCCACTCTTTCATTTTTTTTCACTCCCTGTACTGCACTGGCAGCGCGTGTCACAGAGGGTGGTGGCCAGTTTGCAGGGCTATATTCAGGCAGTTCTCCGCTCTCCGCTCTCCTCCAGGTTACGGCGACCCTCCTCGAGTGAGGGCTCGTTCCCCAGAGCTCCTACTCTCTCTTGATTGTGTGGGCGCCCTGCAGTCTCACATGCGCTCGCGATCCCAGTCTCCCCCTCCGTATGGTAGTGGCTTGGTACACCTCCGGTTACAGTGGTGACACCCTGCAAGTTGAGGGCTGTTCCGTTAGCGCTGCATGCCTCACCCGGTTCTCCGCTCTCCGCTCTCAACCAGTTACAGCGGTGATACACCTCGAGCGAGGGCTTGTTTTCCCGGCGCTCCTTCTATCCCTCGATTGTGTGGGTGCTCTGCCCTTCTCATTCGCTCGAGATCACGAGTGGTAATGGCGACGGGTCCTTCCACCTTGTTCCTCCTCCTAAGATGACGGTTGTCGTTCAGTACGAGCTTGATGGGTTTCAGTTTCGGTTCTTGTGGTTATGCCGCCATTTTCCTTTTTGTGCTGCGCTGATTTAACTAGCTTAACACCTTCTCTATAATGCTGTTATCGGTGATTTTTGTCTCTTCTGTCGCCTGCAGGTGACATCCCCCATTCCACACCTCATTCCGGTGTCTTTCCGCTTGATCTGGCTACGCTCTGATTAACAACCACTGGGTCCGTGTCTGCGTGCGATGCTCCCTCGCTCCCGGCTATCCCAGCTATATTTACTCAAAACCGCTAGGTCTGGCGTGCGTTTGGATGCTCTTGGCTCTGCCCTCACTCCGTCTCATTGCCGACCCGCTTTCTCCACCTCACCAATCCGTTCCCCTGCGGCAGCGCTCGCTACTGTGTTGCTCCTTCACCCCTACACGCGTACTGTTATGCGTACTGTTATGTCTCAATCAGCGCAGTGGGGATGGGGCGATGTTGCGGTGCAGGGTGGGTCGAGCTTCCCTCTGTCCCTCTTTCCTGGCTCACCGTGCTCGGTTTCACTTGGTTTCAGTTTCACCTTTGCGGCGCCATTTTCTCGTAGTAGCCAATGCTAAATATGTCTCAGCCTACCAAGTAGCTGTCAGGGTTCTTCCAGAATGGATATCCCTCTCAACATCTGCCTTGGACTGCTAAGGATTTCTTCTGCATCATAGCCGTTTTCAGCAAAATTGTTGTTGCTTTTATATTTGCCTGCTTTCTGTAGCTGTGAGTAGTGTTATTGGCTGATGGGTCACTCACCCTGTGCAGTTGGTGTCTGGAAATTCAATGTTGTTCCTGACTGTTGGTTGCCTTTGTGTGTGTTTAAATCAGTTTTGTTCTCCATAACTTGGGTCAGGTATCTGCTCTATATCAGGTGTCGTTTTCATAAAGACTGGAAACCAGCATCTCGTGGGAGAATGTTGGAGGCGAGTCTTGGGCTCAGGGGACCAACTCCGATATCTCAAAATAAAGGACATGTGGCAAGACATAGCCTGGTAAGGCCTACAGGTGCACTGCTTCCAGGTCAGAGTAAATTGATGCTAGCTCATGGGGATGGAGAGGAAAGTACATTCAGGAGGTTCCCAAAAAAGATTTTTTGCATTTATTTTTAATAAATGCACTTACATTCTTTCCCTTTCCCATGTTGAAACATCTGCTACTACAGTTTCCAATACTGTGGTTTTGTCTATCCAACTCATAAATGCAATGTGCTATTTTTGTTTAGCACTTAATGCTAATGCTAGCCCACTTTAAGGACTTTCTGTGAACTAAGGCACAAGGTGATAGTGATTTGCTCCCGGTTGCTCAATGTAGGCGAGTGGAAGAGCTGGGATTCGAATGCAGGACTTTCATATGTATTTGTTTATTTTTAGTAGAGTTTTTTTTAGTGGAGACTAGGCCCAGAGGGCACCAGAGCACTGCATGGAGTACAAAAGGGAATGTTCAGCATTGGCATAATGATTAAGGGTTTTTGAAAAGGATCCTAGAGAGAGACAGACAGTATCAATAAGATTATATATAGTAAAAGCCCAAGAAGAAGGGAATTGACATAAGTAGCCCAGTCTACCAGGAGAATCGTCTTGGCTTCATTTGAAAATTGTATGGTCAAGGATGGAACTCTTTACTAAGGGTGAGTTTGTTACAGTGTGAAGAGAATCATTTTAACACTGAGATACTACTAGACCACAGCTCCTCACTTTACTATTTTGTTGTGATTCCCAACTACTGTCTATTTGTTCTGCGATGACTTTACATACCTGCATCCAAATACGTTCAGCTACTGTATTCACATGCAGGTTTCACACTTATTATTTTTAAATTAACTTTGTAAATTACTCCAAAGATTCACATTTGTTTTCCAGTCTATTAATCGCCATAAGCCTATTGTGTTATACACAGGAAGTCTACTGTTTAACGTGGACATTCCTACGCGCATTTGCTTCTTCTAGTCCAGAGCCCCAAGTCTGTATTGTAATTTTCATGTAAGATTTCAGGTAGTCTGACGCACAGATCAGAAGTTCGCCCTAGCAGAGAAGTTAATTGCTTGAGCCCTAATCGTTGCATAGGCCTCTGTCACTTTCCGCTGTGCGTTTGGCATTTTGTCTAAATGCCATTTAATATTTTAGGGTTTGCGTTTCCTTTTTTTATTACGGAGAGAGTTTAGTTCCGTAAATGTTATTCAGATAAAAAAGGACAATATAAATTACTTGAAGAGGTGGCACAGGAGTGGAATGCCTAATGCACAGGTCAGATTTAATGTACGACATTCACTCCGTTGCCATGGTCTGTACATATTTATAGATTTAAGCAGTGCTTCATTTTTTAAGCGATATTTCGCTTTTTTTTTATTGCAAAGACTACATCTCATATTGTCTTTCAATGTAAGACTTTTTTTGTTAAGGCAAGAAATAATTTTCGCTTGCCTAGTGTCATACAAAATTGGTCAATGGTGTCCTGGATGCCAGAAGTCTTTACCTAATGCCCTTTTTATAATCATCATTTTTTAACCCAAATCATTTTTCTTTACTTCCTGTGATGCATCTACTTCAAGAGCTCTTATCCGTTACTGTAAGAAAATGCTGTCTCCTCCACAAGTAAACTATGAGAAACGTAATTAGTTCATCTGGAATTTGAGGTTGTGTTTGTCAATATCAGGCATCATAGGGCACGGTAAAGCACTCAACAATAGAGGGGACAGAAATTAATCATGTAGGATACCACGAATAATTTTGCATACCGATGACTCTGCTGATCCAATTGGGATTTGTTGATTGCAGTACTGAATACATGATTATTTACACAGAAGCCAGTACAGAAATCTTCGTCCATTCCTTAGGCCTTTTCATTAGCAGCTCATTGTCGATTGTGACATAAGATGTTGAAAAATTGACTAAAATCAATGTGGCCTGATCTTCTGCATCCAGTGCGGTGATTAGACCATCCTTTACATTGGCCGGGGCAGTCATGTTCCTGTCATCAGTTCGAAGCCTAATTGTTTGTGATGTTGAAAGATTTTTTTGTAACTCATATTTTTATTTCAAACATGTATCACAGAATCATCTCAATGTAGCAAATGGCTACTATGTGTACTTCATAACAAGATACGGTGGGACAGGTCAATGATCAAGTACAGTATGGTTCAATTAAAGAACTCATTAACCCAGTTTGCCTTTTTATTCTAGTCCTGCACTGTAATATCCAGGGCCCCTTAAACTATGTAAAACCCACACTTTTTCCATCTTCACCCTCAAAGCAGAAGATGTCTGAGGTTGCCCTCCTGGATGCCAAGGTAGTCCTAAATTTGCAAATAAGGAAAGTAAATCATAAAGCAGGGAGGAAGCAAAGGAAGGCGAAGGATAGAGGCGCAAATATAAATGGGTAGATTGGGGACAGTAGTGAGAGAGTGAAGACACAGCAAAGAGGTTGTGACGCACTCATCTGGAAAATCACATTGGCTGATGGGCAGGGAGTCATAAACAAAGCAACAGCTAGTTCTCATTAACTTTTAAAACTACAAGCAATAGGTAGACCTAGACCTGTTCAAACCAGCCCTTAGAAAAAGATCTACTTGTGAGACATCACCGACTCTAAAGTATGATGCTGCTACCCCATGAGACGTATGGTGGGTAAATACTGTCCCTCCTCCAGGCCGCAGGGATCAGTCACCATGCAGAAGATGATACACTGACTTTCTCTGGGTATCTTTGCTAGGTGCCTCAGGAGTTGAACTCTCTACCAAGTGGCAACATTTCTCTTCTCCATGTCAGTGTTAATGCAAGGTGTCTGAAAAACATAGACCAGACTAACCTTCACCTATATCTTCCCTATAAGATGTTCGGCCTCTAGGAGTTCATCTTTTTGTCTTCCTCAGATATAACATTATGGTCGAACCCATGCCTGTCCCAGTTATGGGTGCTTAAAGAAATTTGAGCCAGTAGCAAAGCATTATGCCACCAGTAAGTTTCTACTATATCTCTTAACTCATCCGGTATCCAAGCGGATTGGTGGGTAGCCACATCTGACCTCCCTTCTCGTATTGAGCCCCCACCACCAAAATCTGGTGATTCCTTGCCCAGTTTGGTATTCTTCAGTAACTACAGGTGTCAATCCACTGCACTGCGAGACCCTGTTTCACCTTTAGGCCTTCGTGTAGCTTTTATTTGTCTCTCTGTATTATTCTCTTGTTATAATAATAAAGTTCTTTATTCGGCTTATTCACAAAGGAAAAACCATAAAAGAGACAGTGAATAACATGCATTACATTTTTGCATAATTAAAAGAAGCACATTTCATAAAATTTCATACAAAGAAACTAGTAAGTTAAAAAAGAATTAGTTATAAAATTTTCTACAGGGATCTGCTCGAAATATCCTTAATGAGGGCGTTTATAGATTTTTCCTGTGTTTCATAATACATTTTAAAAAGTTGCTCACAAAGTAACAGACATTTTCAGTTTCCAACATTTGGAGTCTAAGAAGGGCAGGTCTACATTGTCTCAGTCCCCAGTTCCTTAATATTGGTAATAACCAAATTTTTCTATGCGGTTGGTGAAATTTGCAAAGGATAATCACATGTAGATTTGATTGTGCTGATAGTCCATCGCACGGACAGGGTGGGAGAATAGCGTTCCAACAGTTTTTCAATGGGAACGTGACCAATCTAAAAAAAGTGTTTAGCCTAAATCTTGTTATTAACATTCTCTCGTAAGTTGGTATTTGGAGTGTCAGATACGGATGAATGCCATGGGCTATTTGGACCATGTTAGCATAAACTACCGCCGTTTTTAATGAGTTCGATGCTAGTCTTAGAGTTTCCAAATGTCTTAGTGCTAGTTGTTTAAGATCTTTTTTTGGAATGTCCGTTATAGATTCTGGTTTAAGGTAATAGTTCTCAAACCCTAGATCTTTGAGGAAATTTCTTACGTAGGACAGCCACTTTACTTTAGAGGATTTGTCGAGAGCCATCGAATCAGCAATGATAGACTGGGTCAGCTTATTATTATCGGATGTCCAGATGCGCCGCCACAGCATCACAGGTTCTGTTTTAATTAGATCCTCTATATAGGGTATTCCTAATTCCAGGTGCATAGCATATGTTGAGGTGCCTTTCGGAGTAGCTAAGAGAAATCTGAGAAAGACATTTTCCGCCTTCTGTATGGAGCTAGTATCGGTATACCCCCAGACTCCCGCACCATATATGGCGGTAGCCTGGCATTGTAAATTTTTAATAGCTCCACCGGGGGCCTTTTTCCTAGTCTCTGAGAAAAGCTCGTTAAAGCGGCTATTGATCTCTTAAATAGATTACCCCTTGTGTCTACGGCTGGTTTCCATGTTAATTGATCATCTATCATGATGCCCAGGTAAGGGTATTGAGGGGTAACCTCAAGTTGTTGATTCTCGAGGTAAATGGCTTTTGTTCTTTTTTTCCCCCTACCTGATGTCATGACAAAGGTTTTCTTCACGTTCACCCTCAGATCCAGGTTACCCATGAAGGTCGTGTACCTATTCAATGAAGATTGAAGCTCGCGAGGAGTGCGCGCGAGAATGACGGCATCATCCGCGTAGAGCAGGGCGGGAATCAGGCGCTGGTTTATGCGTGGGAGGTCCTGAGCCCCCCTCAACATCTCCCCCTCCAGACCATTTGTATAGCGTGAGAAGAGGAAGGGGGCCAGGACACATCCCTGCCTGACTCCACGCCCTACGCTAAACGGGGCCGTCAACTCGCCATTTAAGCCAAATCGCACTCTGGCCGTTGCGCCAAAATAGAGTTCTCGTAGGAAATCCAGAAGAGGGGGTTCTACTCCCATTTGAGCTAGGACCGTCCACAGCTTTGCATGCGAAACGCAGTCAAACGCTGCGGACAGGTCGACAAAGACCATGTAGATTTTATTTGCCTTGGCCTGTGTGTATTTTCCCATTATTAGGGTGAGATTGAGGGCCTGTTCGACTGTTCCGAAACCCTCACGGAAGCCGAATTGGATGTCGGAAATAATGCCTCGGTCCTCGCTCCACTGCTGGAGACGCTCTAGGATGACTCTCCCCACTACTTTCCCCAGCGAGTCCAGCAGTGAGATGGGCCGATAGCACTTCACATCTTGTCGGTCCCCTTTTTTAAAAATGGGGACCATTATTGATTTAGTCCAAGAACTTAGCACTCCCTCATTCACGACAGCAATGCACGCTCTTGTTAGAATCGGGGCCCAGAGATCTAGGTTATTTTTAAAAAAGTCCACTGGGACCCCGTCTGGGCCTGGCGCTTTACCCAATTTGCTTTTCTGCAATGCTTCCAATAGATCAGGAATGTCAAAGAGAAGCGGGATGGGGTACTGTGCTCCTGGAGGCAATGAATCTGTAGGTGAGCTGTTTTTAAAGATATTAGAGAAATGTGTGACCCATGTGTTCTCGTAGGCAGGACCTAGATGGACTGCTGCAATTAAGATATTCTGCCGTCATGTTCCTCTACCCTGTAATGTGTTGATTTTGGCATGCAGCATATAGAGAAGGGGTGTTTTTGTATCTTCTACAGCAATATTGTCTGTGTGAGCCTTAATCGCCATAGGGTAGTTGGATTATGTCCTCTTCATCAGTTTTACCTTTGCTGAGGAGTCTCTTTGAGGATAAAAAGTTGCCATTCGTCCCCTCTTTTTGATATTTTTAATTTAAAGCAGACTGCTGATGTGTAAAGATTACACTTCATGTGAGCTTCAGAATTGATGACTCATCCACTCCAAGGTGGCTGCTGCCTTAACTGTTTCTCTCCAGCAGCCTGAGATGTGCCGAGAAAGGGCGTCTGCTCATTCAAAATAACTAGTCTTCCTCATCTAAAAGGGCTCCATAGAGAGTCTTCATCTATGACTCTAATTGCTCCCTCCCGCTTTGGGCTCTGATACTACTGCTGAGTCTCCTTATTTCCTGCAAGCAGTGCCCTCACCACAAGCAACTTTCCATCACCTGCAGATATTTTCAAGGATATGGCATCCGTCTATGCTCCAAAACCTCCTCCAGGCAGCAACTTTGGTCTCTCCCCAGTCGGTTGCATTCCTGAAATTGCTACCTTTCAAAGAAGCCCTCTAGCACAGACAAAATGGCTCTAATCTCCCAAAAAGAGAAATTGTGCACAAATGTCTTTTGGCTGCCTTCTTCACCATAAAGTCTTGCGTAAAAGCCCATCACATTCCATCATTCCAGGACTAGTGTAGTAACTTCCCTTTTCAAGTTCATGCTCACAAACTCAAGATTTGTAATTGGTCTGTAGTTGGCTAGGATCTCCCGATCTAAATTAGTTTTCTCCTGGAGCAGGACGACAAGTCTATGTGTTAGGAGTTCTGTTACAATGCCCTTTGCAATTAATGCATTCAGTGTCATTGTTCTCTTCAGAATGCCAAAGCTGTTTCAGCAGAAGGTTATATGTTTGATTGTGAGTGCTAGTCTAGTGTTTTTAGTCACGTGAGAAATGGTGATACTACGGTTTTGTTAGTAACGTTTTTTCTGATTTTGTTATAATTTTATTTGATAGTGTTGTGTAGATTCTTGTCCAGCTGTGGAGATGTATCAGTGATGCGGGCAGGTGTTGTAGTGACTCATATTTAGGTAGTTAAGAAAACTGTTAAAAACTAATTCTGCTGGTAATTTTATATCTGATTTTGATACACACTTGTCAGTGACCAACTTCATTGTTATTCTATTGCTTCAGGTTCTCTTAAATTCAGACATTTCTGCATTGCACCGTTTGTTGAGTATCTCTGTTCCGGTCTTCGCCTAGATGATTGTAGTTCTGATAGAATTTTCTTGAGGCACCTTGTAGGATTTTTGAAATTCTTGCTTATCCATGCATTTAAATTGTCTGATCAATTTCGCTTCCAAGTTTGTGGCAACATGTGGCAATAAGGCGCATTATAACAGAGGTAGAATGAGATCATAGAATGGTCTGAACAGAGTTCAGGTTGCATCGCGGGTTTGGTTTTCTCTAGGTAGCCAACGCATGCCAGGTCCAAGATACAGCCCTCTCTGTATATGGGACACCAGGTTATTTGATTGAAGCCCATGTCATGAAGATATTCTATGAATTTAGGAGCTAAGTTCACTCAAAAATTTGAGGCTCCTGTTATTAGTATCCTTTTAGCATGGATTTGCAGGTGCAAATATTTTTCAAGCATTTCATCTAGAAAGGTCTTGTATATATGGAAGGCCTATAGCAGAGCAGTGAGTGTCACAGGATTATTTTAAACATTGTCATTTCAATTAAATTGCTACTATAATATATAAATATATTACACTAGTTAGGATGCTACTTCTGGCAGGTGAAGGGCATTGAATTTTTAAAGGTTTCACAGTAGTGAAAAAAGTTCTACCTAAAAGTTATATTAAAAGTGTTGGAGGCAAAACCATCTCTACACTATCCTTCAGTCACAATGTGATGGCATACAGAAAGTCTAAAACATCTCTTGCATACGTCAGTCTTCTACTACCAACTAGCTAGAACAGTGCATTGTGATACTGTTCCCAAAAGATGTTTGGATATTATGTCAAGACTGTGTGTATTTGCCATTCCATTGCGTTTTCTGCGGTTTTCCCTTTTCATTAGCTTTGTCAGGGTATGTTTCATTTGCTTGGCAACAAGAGATGCTCTAGTTGTTTCAGTAACTCCACACAACTCTCCTTCTGCATGAAGAACTTACTGCAGCCGAAACAAGTAGTTGTAGGTGTAATAGTGACTTCATTTCCTACTCCACAATAGAGACTCAATACTGCATGGTACCTAGCTACTCAAAGGCTAGAAATCCTTTTCAAATATGAGTTTAAAAGTGGGTTGCAAGACTCTTCCTGTAAGCCATGGGTACTCACAAACATATCCCCGAGGACCGCAAAGTACTGTCTGTGGCATGCCAGAGGGCCACACTGATGCCAGCAGGGCGAGGGTTGGAGTGACGAAAGGTCGGCGTAGGGGGACGCGAAGCAGAAAACGGAGCCGCCACATGACTTCTGTCTGCCACCAATTCTCTAGTCTCATGCACCAAGAATTAAAGTCAAAGTAACGCTCATGCATGTTAATAATTAACTCTCTGCAAACTTCAAAAAAGTGTATCATGTTTTAAATTTTTTTGTGTAAGATGTCTTTAAAACTAAAGTTGTTACAAAGATACGTTGTCCAGGACCCCTTCTTTTCTTCTTTACTGTTACTGTAAGGCGAGTCAAGTTCTCTTTATGAAGCTGGCTTAGGAACCACGTATAGCTGAAACAGTACATTAGTGGAACATTTTCTAAACATCTCAAGAGCATTTGGTCCAGTTATTTTAACGTTCTACTATGTTTTTTACAGTGTTTAAATATATATGTGTGGTTAGAATGCGTGTAAATTATGTGAGGAAGTTTGAATATGGCCCATTTTGCAGATTGGTGGGGGTTTGTTGGGAAGGTTCTAGTATTAACTTATGCTCTCTCAGTATCCACCAGAAAGAAAATCAATGCATCATGCGATTGTGAGCAATCGCAACTGGATTTGCATAGACATCTGCGTGGTTTTTTCAAAAGAGACGAAAGTATTGTGTTGGAAAACTATTAAACTCCCCTTCATACCTGTAAATCTTGCTGAAATTAAAACAATGCTTAGCCACATGTAAAGACCATCATAGAAACCGTTCTTACTAAAGGCGATTTTTTAAACTGATTATTATGTGTTGGTCAGTGTCTAGTTATATGAACAACTGCCCTTCACCAGGATGCCGCAATTAAAGGTCCGGTGGGCCGCATGTGGTCACTGGGCCGTTCTTTGATTATCCCTGCTCTAAGCCTTCATTGCAACACACTGTATTGGGACTACTGACATTTACAGCACTTTAACATAAATTAGATATATGGCCTCTATGCAACCGCAACACATAACTAGCTGATGGTACACTTTGATCTAGAGGAAGTATTCAAGGCCTTGACTCCCTTTGAGGGAGTCACATGTTAGGACTACCCTCAACATGAAGCGCTCTTTCTTTCTTTTGTTCTTGTTCTTACTTTTGTTTTCTATCCTTTTTTTCTTTCTTTCTCTTATGGTTTCTCTCTTTCACATACAGACAGGTATGGTGTTAAGATATTCACGGGTCAACTGCTCCCTTGTTATACAGTCCTCAGTCATGTGCCTACCCACTTGGACAAGTTGGGAGTGTGAATATCACACGCTACTCCTACCTTTGGGGAGGAAAAGGTGGCGAAAAAGCTACACCCCTGCTCTTGGAGGTGTGGGGAGGAAGCCTAATACTACTTACCCAGCCCTTTCCCCGCTCTCAGGAAAGTTAGAGGGGTGTTGGCTCCAATCGTTTGGTAAAGGTGGGGTGTAACAACTATATCTCCTTGCCTCAGTCACGCCAAGTGTGTTGCAAACGTCTACCCATTCACACCCTCCCCCAATGGGAAAGTCAAGGTGAATAAGGCCTGCTGCCTCACCTTGTTCTTTGCAAAGCGAAAAAGGGAGGCAAGACTGATGACATATCTAGTGTACTCCTCTACCCACTATTTAGTATCTCAAAAAAGTCTACTGCTATCCCAGAGTTCTATTCACAATTGTCCGTAGTCCCCAGTTGCCTTTACCCTTAAAAAAGTAGATTGAATGAGGCTCAAGCACTTTATTCTCCTCCTGTTTTGTAAGATCACTAAATTGATGAAAATATTGAAATACGCAAGAAAAAAGCTTATAGTGGGGGTTAGCTCCAGAAAAAAGTCTAAAGAAATAAAGGATTTTTACAAGTTACAGTAGTACCTTAGTCTTATCTCCCATCCTACAAACTTCACCTTAAGTTCCTCCTCTGTTTACAATAACGTACACTGCCAGATATGCAGTATGCAGTGTCAGGGATTATATCTACATTAATCATTATCCTCATGCATGTAAAAGAGTAACCAGAAAATTAAAATACGCCACATGTGAACCATACCTGTAATCACAGTGGACATGCGAAGTGAGCAGACGCAATCCTCTTAAAGATGAGTTTCCTTCACCTTTTTATCCGTCTTCCATCCATGTCTCCATCCACCATCTCATTTGTTCAACTATCATCCCTTCACCATTCCATCCACCCATCTGTCTATACTTCCTACAAACCATACTTTCTTCCATCCATCTATTCATCCGTCATTCCTTTCACTCTTTCATATATACATTCCTCATTTAATTCTGCGATCCTTTCAGTCGCCCATCCATTTTTCCACCCTTCCTCCCTCATTGCACGCATCCTACTTTGGACATTTTTGTCACCTTATTTCTTTTAGCTTTTCTACCTTTCTTCCTTTCTCTCTTTTTCCTCCTACCATCTTTGGTGCCCTATTTTCCGATTTTTGTTAGTCGCTTTCTTTTGCGCCTCCCCCCCCCCGCATGTGTTTTCTAGTTTTCATAATTTTTCTTTCTTTGTTTTCCTGACAGCGCATATCGGACCACTCCTGTCTGTCGTTGTATTCACAGCATAACAAGATGATACAATTCACAAAGTTCTATTGTGCACTGTCATGGCTCGAGCATCTTATAGCATATAACACCTCAAGATTATAACAACAAACTGATCAGCCATATCCTACCATATCCTAAATGTCAGACGGTTTAATCAAAATAACAAGTCATTTGCACACAAAGAAATAATTACACAATAAAAATGTTTTCGCTGTCAAGCAGCCCATTTAATCACACATAATATAAAATATTAAAGCATGTTCTACTTGTGTTCTAGTTCTTTTTTTTTTTACATACATTTTTCTGACTTGAGAAAGCTCTAGGGGAGCAAACACGGGTTTCTGACAGAGCACAATAGTTTAAACCTCACTTATCATTTGAAAGTATTTTGATTGGTCATTCTGATACATTTAGTGTAGAAATGTTAACAGTAAATAAGTAAACTGGAGCAATCATACTTGCGCAGGAAGTAGAATTCAAGCAGCACTTCCATCAGGCGAAGGATTATCCAGTGATGTGGATACCTGATAGGTTAGGGCCATATGCTTGACCATCACCATCAGATGACACATGCCTTATGGTCCTGAAATCAGTACATTCAGGACTAGAAGATTACCAGAACATTCTGTGAACATGTTAGATCTCCATGGATACTTTAATATAGTGCTTGCTGTTAGTGGCTTCCATTGTTATTTTCATCAATGTCCTTGATGCTTCATGTGGCCCAAGCCTTTCATGGTGTATAAGGCAATCTATCACTTATAATGTGAACATTGACTGGAACTAATTACTCATTTGTCAGAAAAGGGAGGTTATCGAATGGTTCAATGAAAAAATGCATTTGTGAAAGTTGTGTTTACTGCACAGCTCAGCCCTGAGTCAGTCATACAGAAGCAAGTCAAGTCATTTATTCATTGGATATGATTTATTCTTCAGTTTAGGTTTCCTGCATCTCTTGGTATAATAAAAGGCCAACCACCACAGCAACACAAGTTGTGAACTAGGAGAATCCTGTGGTGGCATTTGAATTTCATGCAGGTACTGTTTGCAAAGCGTTGGTGATATGGTTACCTTCGCTTGATGATTGAGTCAAAGATTTCTCAAGTGGCAATTGATGGTTTCAATGCACATTTTGAAGTGAACTTCGATATCACGTAGGTGTAAATACTGACGATGTATGTATATTTTTCAACAGTTCTTAGCTGTGTGATCCATGTGAATCATTCTATTAATAGAAAGTGTCACACAATAGATATAAGGGATACAATGAAAGCTGATGTCTGTGTTTATTAATGTTTTATTGTATATACATTATTGTCCAAAATTGGCTAAACGGAGGAAGGATGCTCCAGAGGTAGAATCCATGTTTTAAACAAATTGTGTACTAATGGCAGTTTTTTAGCAGCAGCTTGATTATTCTAAACGTACTGCAGTAAATCATTGATGTTGCTAAATGTCATTAGTTTAATATAATGCGCCAGAGATTCCAGGGTAGTGTGCACATAACAAATGTACTAATTCATTAATTCGGTTAGAAAAGCAGAAGATAAACAGGCCAAGTCTCAGGTAAATCTGTTTGCAGAGATCTCACCATACATAGATCAATACCTACTTACAGGTGGAGATCCCCTCCCATATACTGGTCACCAGTCCCCTGTGGTGATACCTGTTAAGTTTTAAACATGTGCTTCTCCACCTGTCGAATGAGGGGGCGGAGCCTTATATGAACACATTTAGGGCCATAAAGTTACTACAAGAAACTTCATGCCCGTTTGTAGTTCTTCAGAACAGAGAACTACGAATGGAAGGGAATAGCAAAACATCGGATCCAAGATAAACACATTGGGAATGAAAGAAAAACTACCACTAACACCCTTATCTAACTCCTCATCTTCTAAGGCTCCCTCACTAACATGAAGCAGCATGCCAACCCTAAAATCTAAGCAACATCCTATGCCACTTAAGAGGAAGGGGAACTTCACTAAGGATGAGATAAACCGTGTAGTTAACTTCATTTTGATCAGTACAGGGAACAACATAGTCTGTCTCCATAGTAGTATCAGGTGTGTGCATTGTATTTGAAGCTTGGTACTAAAATGTGTATTATATTAATTGTACATAATTAAAAAGAAACAATCGATTGAATTAAGATTGTAGCAAATTAAAATAAAAGAAATATATTTGTATTATTTATTATAACAAAGTTTTTATATTTAAAATAATTATATATCATAAAGTGTTATCATTGACATGTATTTAAAAGAAAAATATACTGTAAAATGTAACTTATTAATTAAATATGCATTATTTTCCCTATGTGGTTTTCGAGTTTTCCCTGCTTTCTGTAAGAATATATTGCAATACCAATGATTTGCCAAGGTTCTTGACCTGCTCTGAGGTTCGGTTTGGTCTGTTTTGTTAGTGGTGCTACTGTAGTACATGTTGAGGTAACCTTTGTGAATTGCAATTATCGTACTCATTTGTGCGTTTGTTTTGTATTTGCCTGTGCTGCCATAAACCCCTCCTTAAATTTCCCCAAATCCCTCCTATTTTGTAGTAAATATTTACCAATTTCAACCACTCCAGCGTGTCCTGCCTATATTTACTAGTGAAACAGAGACCTCTGTGTGTCTAAATTGGAATGCGTTAAGGACGATTTTACATCTGAGAGGGTTGTCAGAAAACATTTAATTTTTTTATCCCATTCATGCATTATATTCCCAAAGCAACCTTTTTGTGCAGTTGCCCTACAGCAGGCATTTTCATTGTTTTTTCTGGGTCTTAATTCTCGGCCCATTGTTGGTATATTGCTTATTTTCTTTCTTGAATGAGTGTGCAAGTAGATTCCATGAATCTTGCATGGTAATTATAGCTGTTATATGTTAAAATAGTATGAATGAAAAGTATTCTAGGCCAGAGGTGTGTTAGATTTTTTTGTAGCTGGCCTGTATTCGGTGAGGCACTGGTTTCAGAGTTCATTTCTATGCGTTCTTTTATTTTCACCAATAAATACTTAGTGGAAGTAAAAGGTTAATGGTGTGTTTTACCTATTCTTATGTAACTCAGCAACAGTCTTTAAGAGTGCTTGGTAGGTACACTGTTGTGTTTAATTATTTCAAACTCTTAAGACTTGTAACTCAACTAGGATTATGGGCCCTGGTCAGTCTGTTAATGCAAACTGCATTCCCTGGCAGTGGCGGCTGGTGACATTTGAAAGTTGTGCGCTTAAACGCTGGACATGACTTTTATATAGCGAGCGATGTGAACAAATTCAGTGGACAAACCTGGGGTCCAGGGTGAGTCCCTCTTCCAAGAAAGAAATGGAAAAAATATTGGCAAATGGTGCATTTTAAAGCAAATGAATGTAGTGATAAACCAAGGCTTATTAAGCAGTGGGAACATGTAGTCATGAAATATTAAACACATAAAAAACTGCCCCATATTTTCCTCCGTTAATATGTTCAACAGTATCTGTAATGTGTGAATTGTACAGCATAACAACTTTAGCCGTTTAAAATGTATGCTTGCCCAGTGCCTTGCTTTGCATGCAGCATTAACTTTGGAAAAATATGCTCTAACCAGACTTCGAGAAGCGCCCACAGATGCTAGCTGTCACCAGTCATATAGAAATATGTGCAGACAGGTCTTTAAGTGAGATGAAAAAAGTGTGGGCTTTCTTTAAAGGAACATGTTAAATACATTTCTGTGATTCCCATAGTATGCCATGTGACTGGTATCTTCATTTCTCTCTCAGATATAGTTTTATCCAGATAAATTACACAACAACTGACATACATCTAAAGCCTGTCAATATGATTGGCTTAGTCACTGGGTGTTAGCTGTTGTAAATGAGTAACAACAATGATTTCTTATAAATATTTAACATTGGAAATGTTTAAATTCTGACATAGTGAGCCTGTGAATTAAACAGCATTGAGGCCTGGGGGAAGGAGTTTTGGCCTTACGTTATGTGTGCTTTATGTTAGATATTATCCTCTTTTTCTCTGCACATCTTGTTCATCTTCAACCCCCTCTCTTTCCTCTTCAGCATCCTCTTTTCACTCTTCCCCAAATGCACTTCCTCGCATCTGTCATTTCACTGCCGCCAACATGAACTGCACTCCCTCACATGTAAGCACTTTCATTTCTCTTACTTTTGCCTTGAAAATATTTTGACATCTGTGTACCCCCTTCACACACATATCCACAGAACTTCAGTTGCAAATGAAATACATAAACATTGTTCTGTGTGCTCTGCAGAGAGGGCAACCCACTGACAGGCACTTTGTTTGGCTTCAGCCTTAGTGCCTGCGTGCTCAATCAAAGCCCTCCGTAAACACTTGACATGGCTCAAGCCTCAAAGTATGCACAGAACAAAAATACAGATAAATAGCAATATCATAAAATAGCTAGCACTTAGGGAATGCAAGATTAAATAAAGCATCTGAAATAAGAGATGAACTAAATCGCTGAAATGCATTCCCTTGACATTTTTAACATTCATTGTTTGCAAGTCAATCCGTGTTTTTGGTGTCAAGGTTAACTTATAGGTATGAAGAGAGGGCCAGTTTTAATGTCATACGTCAGAGAACTGGCCACTGTAAGCCCATGTCAAAAAGTAAGCCCATATCTCTCGCTTTGAGCTTGGCTCGGATATTAGATCAACTTTGCAAGAGAACAAGAACCCTGCTCCTTATTTGGATCCATTTTGGGGGGGGGACAAATGCTGCAGCTCCAATTCTAAAGGAGTGAACGATGTTCAGCGAGGGCGTAGGGTGTCACAGTGGGGGAGGTTAGTTAGCGTGATGAGGGATCTCAGCACAATATACATAACACATTATTAGCTTTATTTAGAGATATGATCGTATCTCTAAATAAATCTGTCTATTCCAAATGTTTTTATGTAAATGTGTTGGAATTTCAGAGGGGCGCATTCCTTGAGCCCTAATGGAGAAACCACCCCTTGTCCCTGGACCAGCAGACATACAGGAACAAGTTTAACAGGCACAAGAAAACATCTCCAAATGCACGCTTGTTACCTTTTACTTTCCAGAAGTGACCATATTGGTCTGTAATTTATGTGGGACCGGAATCTCTTCACTGTTGATACGGGAAAAGCAATTAGTGGCTCTTTTTGTTAACACTAAGTCATGACTTGTCTTGAGTGGAGTATTGAACACGTTTCATAGATGAAAGAATTTGACTTTTGAGAGAGACATAGTATAGAGACTGCAGTAAGGAGAATATTGCTCTTCTTACCAGGCAGGGGCATGGATGTAAAGGATGCCACCGGAAACAGTGGTAGATGCAAAGATGAGTTACCACTGATTCAAGCGTTGCCTTTTTATCATTAAATCTGTCCTTCCCTGTGCACTGTCACGCATTGCTTGGCACGCCGCGCTGAAATTATATTGCATCACTATTGTAATTTTCCTTCTGGCACTAGGCAGGGATCCTTACACTTGATGACCTGTACTGTGATGACACCCTCACTCTCCCGGTGACTCTGATAGATAATGAAGGCTTTCCTCCGGGCCAATTCCTTCTCTATACCTCACTGTTTAGAGTATTAGGGAGCAGATGGGGAGATATGCAACAAGAATACCCCATGCGTCTTACTATTCAATACCTACACGTCATGTGTGTGGGTACATATTTAGCACATTTTTCATACTTTCTATGCATGGAAACCACCTGTCCCCGATGCAGCCTCCCTGATGCTGATATATTGCACATGTTGTGGTCTTGCCCAACTTTACACCTATACTAGCACGGTGTCATGACCCGTCTGATACACCGCACGGGGCACCCAGCAATGCATGCCTAGGAAATATCTGTATTGGGGCTATGCCGCCATGATAAAAAAACAGAAAACACAGAGTCACGCATTGGTTTCTTGCCCTAGGTCATTTATTAGCTAAGTGTCTAATCACACGTCAATGGAAATCTCCCATTCCCTTTCTGCTCACTGCTTGAAAGCGCTCTGTGATTGTTTGGGCTCAGGTGGAAAGTGTTGCCTTCCACAAGGAGGGCACACTAGGATTTCATAAATACCCCATGACTAATTGTTGGGACACCACACTGTCAAACTTCCAGACAGCCACTCACCCACTGGCAGACTTCTCCACTTGACACACACTAATGGTTACTGCTCTATATAAGCCAGGCATGTGTGACGAACATCCCTGAATGCCTCGTAACATTCAATTGTTCCCTCATCCAGACGTATGTACCACACTCTGGGTTAACATAATTATCCCATGTATGATCTGGTTCACAGTTTATCACAGTTAGAATTGTAGTTGTTGCTTAAGAATGTTATAGCTCTTAACATTGATTAAACCAGATGACGCGCATTCTGCATTTAATAATGTAGCATTATTACAGATTGTCTCTATTTTCATCCTATGTTATACGCTCCACAAGTATTATTTCCCCCTGTTGATTCGTTTCTATTTAACCTAAATGCGTTAAATGCCTCTAATTTATGCAGTTGCACTGTTGCTGACATGATGCCAAGTATACTGTCTATTTGGAAACATTTTAAATGTAAATAAACAAATTTAAACAAAAAAAAGTGTAGATGCAAAGATGAGGTTGAGAAGCATGCAATTTCCAGCTTTAGAACCCAGTATCCTTTTTAGGTCAACTGTGCACCACCCTGAACATGAAGACCAGCTAGAATACACAGGGTAGAGTGCACGCCTGTGTCACTATAGAACTTAGTCACACTCAAAGTAAAGTAGGTCTATCCATCTCAATTGAAAATAGTAATGCCACTGGTATCTCACCCTTGATGTTTATTTCCATAAGTATCTATTTGTGCCGTTTAAGCCCTTCAAAAAACTGCTCAAAAGAAGCAAAAAATGGTTCTCAAGATGCATCATTTTCCCAAGGAGATTAATGCATGAAATGAACGGGAATCCGTGATGGCTTTTATAACTTTGGTTCAATGAATGGTTTGAAGAGGTATCCAGATGCCTAATTTGTGTGACGATAAGGTCTGAATGACCACTCAACAATGCGGTATGTTTTTGGCTATTGGTTCTCAATGTTTTCATTAGTGGTGAAAACCCATCATCACATAAAGAATCCACTCAAAATTCACTAGTGGCAGTAACTGCACATGTTTTTGGGGTATCCATGCACTGTTGTGTCAGAACAGTATCATAGAGCCATTGTTATGACCTCATTGACGGCCATTAGCGTAAATAACCAGATGCAGCATAGAGTTATTTGCAGCTATTATATTGCAACAGTGGAACACAAAAGTTGTTTTATTCTGCAGTGATGTCATAGTTCCAGACCCACCTGGCTGAGGTCTTGAGACTTATACAAGACGACAGAGTGGCAGCTACCTTTTTCTACCTCTAGTGGAACTCTACAAACCCGAAGGAGCCTGGAAAACATGGGTGGAACTGTGCCTGCACCAACTGCACATTCCCTAAACTGTGTGGGTCTCTGCAGGTCCACATTGCCGGGACACTCCTTTGGAGTAGCCGTGCGCTATAAAAATAAATGTATAACATAACATAACATTGACAGTGAGATGCACCGACATGGTTTCAGAGAGCTTCTCGGCACAGTGCCTGTGTTGCTCTCTGCTCCTTGAAGAGCGGGGTGCATTCATTCAACAGGGAGGAAAGGCACTAAGGCAATATGGGGTTAATATCAGGAAGCCAGGTATTCATTTTCTTTTATATTTGAGAGGGGTTGTCGATTTAATATTACCCAGAGCCCCTCGTGAAAATATTCACAGTCTTATAGCAAAAGTCTTATTATCTGTTTTGAAATGTAAACAAACACAGACTTTTCATAGTTTGGTTAGGCCGGTTTTCTAAAAAAAAATTAAAACGTCCCTTTACTTTATTGCAAACTAAGACAATGCATTTCAAAGTAGGAACTCAAAAACATGACCAAGGCCCATGTGATATATGTGTATGTATTATATTTAATGGATGCTGATAATACCCATTTAATATTACCCCACCTTGAATTGCCAATATTCCGTCTATTGCTATTTCTGCGATTTGGGAGCCCAACAGTATTTGGAGTTGGATCCTGCGTGGCTCCTTAATATTAGGCGCTACAAAAGGAATCTGTGTTACCCCACCTGATTTCCAAAGTCATTCCTCATTTGAGCTTTTTCCTACCATAACATTTCTCCAGCCTTTAACTTGCGAAATGTACAGTAGAGGAAAAACACCAGGGGCAGTTTCCTGGGTAAGATATATTTCCTTATTTGGCCAGGAATTCTGTTACCGACCCAATAGGCAATCACACAGCAGTCATAATGTGGGCCCAAGTTTGTTATGTGCCTGTACAGTCAGTGAAGTGTCCAATTTCTGCTAGAACTGGCTTTTAGCCAATACAACTTTTCATTCTAGGACATCTAGTTTTGCTTTCACCATTACAAGTATGGCCATTTAAATGTTAGCAGGCCATATGCCTCTGAGCACAAACCCAGTACTGGTAATGTGTCACGTATAACTTGCCTGTATTTGTGATCCAATACGCAGAATGTGAACACAGATGCATTTATGGGTGTGGTCTGTGCGGGGGGGGGGGTGGGTGAATCTTCGCATGCACGGTACATAACCCAAACGTATTGACTTTGTCATTACTTTTCTTTTAATCCTAGAAGAACTGTGAATGTGCAGTGTATCAATGTATATATGTTTAACTGCATTTATCTATGTTCTCTGGCAGTTATTTAAGATTGTATACAGGAGCGAGAGATACATGTTACTTTTGTAGTTCTTTCCTCATTTTCTATATTTCAAAACATTTGTTTAGACTTCAATGTGTGTGCATGTGAAATTGTATTATTTGAACATGACAAATGGGTTTCAGTTAAAAGCAAACATCCATCTGTTTATTTTATATTATTATGATCGAGATCAGGAAATACACCAGTGTTCTAAATAAAGTAACGAGCTGCTGTGTACTCTCCCAATTAAATGGTAATCTAACAAGATAGGTAATTGCTGTACTACTTTTACATGAATTACATACAGAGTGCGACATTGCAGAAAGCTTGCAAACCTGTCATAGACAGCATATTACAGCTATGGGCATCTGATGCTGCTAGACATTGAAGAGAGCACCTGAAAAGGCTTTTACAAGAGCCATTACTTTCAAAAGGCTTGCATTGCACACTAAAATTACCCTTATTTACTTCCAGTGAAATCACACGATTTTCTTTTGTAGAGCGCTTGCCTGTAGCGCGTGTTAGGACCTGCATGAGCTGACATTGTGCTGGGGTAGAGGGTCTTGTCGACGTTTTACATTAACAGTTACTCCCTTTGTGCGTGAACAAATGCAGAACTATACAAATGACAACTGTATAGTTCAAAAACATACTTGAAATGTTTCATGTTTCACATGTAGCATACAGCTGATGATCAAGTCAAGTCAAGTCAAATGATCTTTATTCGGATTATCAATACATCCATAAAAGTACATACAAGATAAAAATACATTTAAAACAATTTAAAAACATATATATAAATGGAAAACAGGTTTATCAAGTTGGGTTTAAGTAGCATATGTCATAAAGTGCGAAGTGCATGTTATACAGTACAAAATGCATACTAAAGGGAGAGACAATGGTCTATTAACAAATTTAGACACAAAATTCAGATTATGTACTCCCGAAATAAACATTTATATCAAAATAGATATACAACTAAATCAGTAGGCAATTTACAAAAATAATTAAGTGCAGAAAAGTGCAACAGATACCATAATACTGATATCAGTTATCCAAACTCCATGCATGCCCTCGATTTCACACATCTTTTTATAAAACAACTCACAATATATATGACTTCGTCGGTATGCAACACTTGGAGGAATTTTAATGCGAGATTAAAGTCTCTAAGATTATATTTACAAAGGATCGGCCTTAAGTATTTACAGGTATACAATTTGTAATAGCTACAAAAGTAGAAATAGTGCAATAAACTTTGTTTTCCGCCCTGAGAGCAGGGGCAATTCAATTCTTCTAGTTTTTTATTATAGCCAAGGGGGAAGCTAAGCAAATTAACTATGCTTCCATCACGAAACCTGAACAAAAGGCTCCGATTCCACTTTCCTATAGGTATTGACAAGTATCTATAAAAATTATTCAAATTATCACAACTAGAGTCAATAATAAGCTGATAACTAATAACAGCAGGTTTAATAGACTCAGATCTCAGTCGATCCTCTTTATATAGGTCTAGTAAAGCCCGTTTAATGCTATTCTTATGAGCGGGTACAATAGAATTCGGGGAACTAAACAAAGAGCCTTGACCCACGCTCTGCAGGCTATTCTTGACTGCATTTAACCAGGGTATGTGATGGAAACTATCGCTTAACAAACAGTCAGATATTATACTGCGCGTTAAGGACGCTGCTGGATTTAACCATACCTTGATCCAAAAAAGAGCAGGCCTAGACCTAATAAAATCAGCAATATAAGACAATCTCAGTTCGTTGTGACAAATAAATGTAGAGGCGCACAGGACTCCCCCCAGCACCCTCCTACAAAATCTATTTTCCTCCGACTGGAGACCCGTGCTTTTGCAGTAACCCCACACTTCTGCTCCATATGTCCCAGTTGGCCGACATTGAGTACGGTATATGTTAAGTAGGGGTGTAACAACATTGGCCAGTTTCGGTTTTCGGAGGGATAAGATTGAATTGATTGATTTGCCAATTTTATTTCTCGCATGTGCAGCATGTGGCTGCCATGAACCTGAGTTGGAGAATAACAACCCTAAATAGGGGAAAGTGCTAGTGCATTTTAAAATATTGTCTCCGGATTTAATTGATGTAATATTGTACTTTTTTGGTCCGCAGTTCATGATGAAGGATTTTTTAAAATTGTTATTTAAACCAAGATCGGACATAAACGCAACAAACCCAGAAATTAAGATGCGTAAAGCATTCGGGGTACGCCCCATTAGTACTGCGTCATCCGCATAAAGTAAAGTAGTAATGGGGGAACCATTTATAATTGGGACGTCCTTAGTAATCCTACTCAAAGTGCTACTCAACCCATTAATATATAAAATAAAAAGCTGGGGGGCGAGTACGCAGCCCTGTCTAACTCCTCTGCTAATAAAAACATCATTGGACAGATCGCCATCATTATTGATCCGTACTCTCGCTTTTAAGTCCCTATGTAACTCAGAAAGAAAATACACCAGTGAGTCATCCAAACCATATTCGAGCAAAAGTGACCACAACCTAGAACGATTAACAAAATCAAATGCAGAACTCAGATCCATGAAACCTAAATAAAGAGGGGATTTTTTAACGATAATGTATTTAGCCATAATCAGGTTTAAATTTAGACACTGTTCAACTGTGCCTACTTGGCTTCTAAATCCCAGTTGACTGCAATGAAGAACATTGTTTTCTTCAGCCCAATTCCTTATCCTTTTGAAGATTACCCTACCAAGGACCTTTAACGTGTTATCGATCAGTGAAATCGGACGGTAGCAGGCGGGGTCCGACCTGTCACCTTTTTTAAATATTGGTACGATTACACTATTCGACCAGGATTTAGGAATTGTGGTTTCACGCAGGTTATTAAATAAGTTGCATAGAAGAGGGGCCCAAAAATTGATTTCTGATTTAATCTGGTCAATAGAAAGACCGTCGGGGCCGGGTGCTTTATTACTTGCACTATCAATTATCGCGTCCTCAACCTCCATTAATGAAAAGGTCAGAGGTTCGGCGCTATTAAATAGGGGGGCAATTACTAGAGAGGTGGCTGATATTGCGTAAATTTGCGAGAAATGCTCAACCCACGCCTCACCAGTTATGTTGCAGTTAATTGGGTTAATGCTAGAGCCAAAGGATCTTAATAACTTCACTTCTCTCCAAAAGCCTGCTGTGTCCTTTAGCGTGGCAGTACGTGTAAGAGATTCCCAGTGATTAATCACCAGAGCCTCAGATCTAGTGTATAGGGCAATTTTATATTTTGATCTTAGATCTCTCACCAATCTCGCATCCCTAGGGTTGGTTTTTAATGCAGCCCTCAGGTCCCTATTGGCCTTGGAGCATGAAGAATCAAACCAACGGGGACCATGAACTATATTCTGCCTTGCAGGTTTAGAGGATTCTGTTTTAATGGCCCCACATAAGTTGCCAAAAGCTTCAGCCACAACACTACTGGGACTCGTGTGTGACAGACAAGTCTCTACTACCTCGGGATATTTTCTAATTACTCTAGCTAAAATATCTTTATTGTCTGCCCCTTTCCACACTAGTCTTAGTCTATCGGTAGAGAGTGCCAGATTTTTTGGCCCACACTCTAACTTTGCTGCAACCTTCATGGTCTGTGGATTATGTAAATGTATTCTAAGCGGATAGTGGTCACTATAGGCGGAACAGATGACTTCTGCTTTTAAAATTATGTCGCTTAATGATGGGCATATAAATATATAGTCTATCGTGGATGCACAACCATGACCCACAAAAGTAGGTGTAGTTATGTAATTTGCACTTGAACCCACAACTTCCATTACATTCAATAGGTCACGAGAGGCTAAATAATTTTTCAACTCTTCACCGTTTTTACATGGTGGGCTGCTACGATATATATGGGCATTAAAATCCCCTCCGATGCAAATACCATCGAAGGGCCCATACTTATGCCCTTCAATAATGTCGTCAATAAAAGTAAACAAGGAAATAAAATTATCATTAGGATGAGTTACAAAATTATTATTATAAAAATTAATAATGCACAGTTTCAGTCTATTAAAATACTTAATGGCCATAAAACAGTTGCCTAAAGTAGGGATTAGTTTGGTTTGCACCCCTGATTTTATTTTGGACCAGATGGATGGGCCCCCACTAGGCCTACCCATATGAGAAGGGGAAGCTTTTGAATTATAACAGCAAAAACCCTCCATAGAGGGTGACGCGGTGCACCAAGTTTCTTGTAACATCAATATATCACAGTTATTGTCAACCCAATTTAGCCATTCTTTGATTTTCAATTTCGATTTTAGTCCCGCTATATTCCAGCTTACAAGAGATACTGCGGAATCCAAGGTCATTTGTTTAGAAATCGAAATTTTTTGACTCATAACTGGTCGAGGGGAATGTTGAGGAACAACCTGAGATGCGGGAATTAGTGACAAAGATGGTACAACAGAGTTGGGCAAAGATGGTCAGTCTTGCAGATCTAAGTCCGACAAAGGAGCAAATCTATTGAACATCTTGAAAGGAAATGGGGCCGGTTGAAATTGCATAGGCGGTGGCTGAAAATACATAGGTGATGGGTGAAAGGGCATTGGTTGTGGTTGAAATTGCATCGGGGGAGGCCGGGGGTGTCTTGCCATTTGTCTGTAGAAATAACACAAAGGTAACATGGTGGCAACAGTAGAAATGGCAGAGCAATTGCTGTTTCTGTTAAGAAGGTTTCTCACAGTCCCTGGGTTATGAAAGTTAAGAACTATGCAATCGCCTTCTTTATCTTTGGTTAAAGGCCCGACCCAAGAAACCCTACGGACCGATAAAATCTCTCTAGAGATATCATAACCAACGCCTTTATGTTTAGTCAGCCAGTCTATACATTTGTTTCTCAATTGCACCCATGATTCCCCCTGGCCCTCCCTCAGCTGTGGTACACCTGCAAGAACCAAAACATAGGGGCAAGCATCAGGAGGCAGGTGTAATGCCGGCCCCTGATGTTTAAAGGATTTGTTTGACCCTTGTTTACCAATAACCTCACTATTATTCACAACAGTTGAACTTGGCGCTGTTGTTGGTTGGGTAAAACCATTCTTGTTGATCAAAGCAGTATTGGTATAATTGGCAACAAGGGGAGTTGTAATTTTTCTTGGGGCGGGTGTAGGGGTAGGCCTAGTAGTTGAATTAGGGTTTATCAAATGTGGCCCTCCATCACTAGATCTTATTGGAATTGTAGAAGAAGCAGTGGGCGGCGGTAAAGTTCCAGGGATACTCACAATCCCATTCAGGAGAGTAGTAGTTTCCTGTTTCTTTACTGACAAGATATTATTTACAGATTCCAATTCTTTTATAAGACGATCAGCCCTGATTTGGTCCAGGATGACAGACCCCTTCTTTTTTGTTTCTCCGTTTTTGACCAAATTGTCTAATCTATCAAGTCTTTTAAAAACATTATTAAACTGACTGATCATTTGCTTTTCTATCCGGTTAAAAATAGTATCCACTATGGTTTCTATAAGGTTCAAATTCTGTCTTGAAAGATTATAGTTGTCTCCCATTAGTGTTGTTTGGGTCCAGACAGTGTTAAAGTTCTCACTCGAGTGAATAGTAGATGCGGCAGAGTTACTGCCCATATCTGCTAGATCTCTATCCTCCGTAGGAACATTTTGAGCCCCTGTAGATTTATGTTTAATCCACAAACTTTGAGGTGTGGGCTGATTTTTAAGGATTGACGATTGTTTCCTTTTATTAGAACTTTGCTTAGTGGTGCCTCTTTTACGTTTTTCTCCTCCCTGTTTATTGCTACTAGATTCCAAACTATCCAGGGTATGAACCTCATCCGGAGAAGCTATTATGATAGTAGGAACATTTTCATTTAGCAAGGCTGCAGGGGATGGAGATGTAAGTGCCGGTTTTAAGGCGATAGCTGCCGGTGGTGCGGAGGCAAAATCCTGTGCTATAAAGGTGACAGTGTTTTCGTCATCCAGGACAGTGGGCACATTAACAGGAGGATGTGATGGCTTAACAACAATAACTGCAGGGGTTAAGTGCATATTCCCATTAGTGCTACTTGTACTGTTTGTTGTTATATTCGATGTATAGTTGGTGGAAAATGGACCCATGGAGAACCTCCTCTCAGTCTCCACAATCTCATTAAAGGCTGTATCTATCAGTGTCTCGAAGGATGTAATGAGGGAGATGGAGGTATCAACACCCTGGGTAGAAACATCAGCATTATTAACGGTAGGCGTATGATCGCCCATTTTAATATCCAAGAACGGTGCTCACCTAAGGGGGGATATCTTAGGGACGTGGCCCGACCCGTCCCTGCTCGTCCCCGGACGGCCACAGACGGCCCGCCCTCTGCCCGGGCTCAGCCCGGCGACGCCCGCGCGCGTCCCGCGACGCGGAGGGAGCGTCCTGTTTTAATAGCGCCTCCGGGCGCGCAGCGGCAGGAAGTGGCCGGAAGTGACCGCTAAGCCCTCTGGGAGCTGTAGTCTCCAGCCGCCGCCTGCCGCGATGGAGTGGAGCGGCAGCGGCGAGACCACAGCGTCAGGGCCCCAGAAGCGGTGATGTCCAGCAACAGTGACAGCAGTGTCAGATAAGGGCTCCCAGTCCGTTAGGCTGCAGGCAAGAATGACCCCCGCTCCACCGAGGGAGCATCCTGTTTTAATAGCGCCTCCGGGCGCGCAGCGGCAGGAAGTGGCCGGAAGTGACCGCTAAGCCCTCTGGGAGCTGTAGTCTCCAGCCGCCGCCTGCCGCGATGGAGTGGAGCGGCAGCGGCGAGACCACAGCGTCAGGGCCCCAGAAGCGGTGATGTCCAGCAACAGTGACAGCAGTGTCAGGTAAGGGCTCCCAGTCCGTTAGGCTGCAGGCAAGAATGACCCCCGCTCCACCGAGGGAGCGTCCTGTTTTAATAGCGCCTCCGGGCGCGCAGCGGCAGGAAGTGGCCGGAAGTGACCGCTAAGCCCTCTGGGAGCTGTAGTCTCCAGCCGCCGCCTGCCGCGATGGAGAGGAGCGGCAGCGGCGAGACCACAGCGTCAGGGCCCCAGAAGCGGTGATGTCCAGCAACAGTGACAGCAGTGTCAGGTAAGGGCTCCCAGTCAGTTAGGCTGCAGGCAAGAATGACCCCCGCTCCACCGAGGGAGCGTCCTGTTTTAATAGCGCCTCCGGGCGCGCAGCGGCAGGAAGTGGCCGGAAGTGACCGCTAAGCCCTCTGGGAGCTGTAGTCTCCAGCCGCCGCCTGCCGCGATGGAGTGGAGCGGCAGCAGCGAGACCACAGCGTCAGGGCCCCAGAAGCGGTGATGTCCAGCAACAGTGACAGCAGTGTCAGGTAAGGGCTCCCAGTCCGTTAGGCTGCAGGCAAGAATGAAATGGTAATCTAACAAGATAGGTAATTGCTGTACTACTTTTACATGAATTACATACAGAGTGCAACATTGCAGAAAGCTTGCAAACCTGTCATAGACAGCATATTACAGCTATGGGCATCTGATGCTGCTAGACATTGAAGAGAGCACCTGAAAAGGCTTTTACAAGAGCCATTACTTTCAAAAGGCTTGCATTGCACACTAAAATTACCCTTATTTACTTCCAGTGAAATCACACGATTTTATTTTGTAGAGCGCTTGCCTGTAGCGCGTGTTAGGACCTGCATGAGCTGACATTGTGCTGGGGTAGAGGGTCTTGACGACGTTTTACATTAACCGTTACTCCCTTTGTGCGTGAACAAATGCAGAACTATACAAATGACAACTGTATAGTTCAAAAACATACTTGAAATGTTTCATGTTTCACATGTAGCATACAGCTGATGATCAATTCCGTTTTTAAAATCTCCCTCTTACAACACTAAACCGTAACTGTTTCCCTATGACTGTCTGAAGTACCCCACACTGGTATGGACAGCCACAAAGGTGTGCTAAAGATGGGGACTGCATTGTTTGCTACTCTGTGGTTCTGGTATCTACACCAGACGGTGCACACTTCCATACAAGTAATTCTTTAGGGTAGATTTGGCAGATAAGATCCGCCCTACTTCTGGGGTTAGCCAAGGCTGAATGACCTGTAATTTCCTAAAGCTTAATGTGGATAAGATACAGGTTCTCTCGGAAGGGAATGACAATTGCTGGTCTTAGAATATTTGGCCAATGCAGCTAGTCTTATTACCCACGTAGGTGAGGATGACTTTTCTTCCCACCTGAAGTATGCATGGTCTAGCCAACGTGCTTCTTGTAGCTGAAACTGTTAAAAGTTGATTTGCCTGTCATCCTACTGGCTTTATATGGCACTGTAATGAGGGTGTGCTTGTTATCTCACTTGAACTACCTCGGGTGACTTTCCCACGGGTCCTTATTTCTAAGTTGACAAAATGTGGCAGTTCAACTTCTCCTAATGTGCCCTTCATTGGCTCTGTGAAAGCAGAGAATCTAAAAAACACTGGGCTTGGTATGCCATGCAATTTACCAAATAGGCCTGTCCTTCTTCTCCTATCTTCTGACAACTCAGGTCTCCACAAACCTTTGTGGTCTGATACCCTTCTATTGCTTCTTTCAAACATATACATCATGGTGGGAGAGCTGTTCGAGATCTCGGACCTCCGCTATGGAAATCTTTGGAAACTTGTCTTCTGTCAAATTATGCACTGGTTTGCTGTTAACTGTTTGTTTTTCTCTGTGTTTTTGAGGTTCCTTGCCACCTTGTTGCCTTATTGGTAACCATGCCCTCTACAACAAAAACAAAAAAAACACTCCAGCATATGTCCAAATTGTTTTTTAGTTTTTACATTATATGATATTTTTCTACCAGGGTATGCTTAACACATGTTTTGGGAAGAGGGGGTGAGAAGTTGTTGCCCTGGGTGTGACGGAGTAGGAGGAGGACACAACCTAAAGTATTTTCTCCTGGCAAGTACGTCCTTACACATTGATGTAGAAATAGGATTGAAAGTCATAAGAAAACAATAATAGACGGTAAAGGATTAGAGTGAGAACATAAGTGGGCCAAGAAGAAGTGGAACTCCCAAAAAGGTTGATCTAGGAGAAGAAAGGACTTCTTCCAAGATAGAGTAGGGCCTATAGAGGAAATAGGATTGTATTCAGTAAGGCGAGACAGTACTAGACAATCTGTAGGTGGAGAGATTGAAGTGAGGTGATTGAGAGTATCAAAAGCATGAGAGAGGTCCAAATGAACTAGAACAGAGAATATGCTGGAGTGACTGGATGAAGACTTGTACTTCAGGATGTGTGCATTCAGATGGGATGGGCTGGAGACTTTTATATGGACACTGGAGCAAAGAAGTAAAACAATAGTTTCAGAGGAGTGAAGAGTCAATAATGTATTCTTAAGTAATGGATTTATAATAGAAATTCCGTGTGACTGGGAGCAAACCCCAGAAGGAAAATGTGTTGGGGTTCTATTTTTTATTTTTTCCAACACTTGCTTTTCACAAATTTGCTCCTGAATATTTTTGTAGAATAAGAGTTTACAGAGCGTAGCAGGGCTGTAGGGGCCTTTTATATCACTGGGCATTTCCCCAGTGGGCTGGAGCCCGTGGAAGGCGTTTTTGAAAGCCCCTGGTGCCGCTGTCATTATCCCCAGCTCCCGGATGTTAATTGCAGCAGGAAGGGGGAGGAGTCAATAAATGGAGAAAGGAAAGGAAGGTGAAGATAGAAAGAAGGCAATAAGAGTTGGAGAAGTGGGAGAGAATGGATGGATAGAAAGAGAGTGATTGTGCTACAAGATGAAGAGATCCGGCTGGTTTGGGCATGTTTGACAGGGACGCTTTTGGTTCCTCAGTCAGTCCCTGAAAAATACAGTTGTTGTCCATATCAAATCATAAAAAGTGGAGTAATTAAATGTTTTTGAAAGGTCGTGTGACCAGCCTGGTGACAATACACGAGGAAAGTCTTAGTAAAATGCTAGATAGTTTATGATAACATTAAAATGATCAAGAAATACCTAGCAGTGTGTGTAGGCCATTACTGAAGGTATTTGTTTTGGCATAACAATGCTTATGTTGAAATGTTTTATTAAATGTATTATTTTGTGTCTGTGTTTGCGTTTTTGGAGTGTGCTTTGTTGATATATTGGTTACTTTATGTTAAAGTCAAATTAAAAAGAAAGCTCTTATTCCTCGTACAAATTTCGTTCCCCTAGAGACTACCTGGCGAAAAACAACAGTAATTTACAGACACCTTACCTTTTACAAACAGGCTAGGAAACCTTAACAAACAGTATAAAATATTTTTGTTACTCTGTACTTTTTTTACTTTGTGCACCTTTTTATATGTTTACATCCTTTTCTGAGTTAATGCACTTCTACGTTTTTTTTATTTTGGTTCGTTGTTTGTGGAGCAATGAAAATAGCAAAACTCCCTTCCTCACGTACTAGGCTTAAAGAAAACTATTGGTGATTGATATGCACATTTTCTATCTACTGATTACAGTTCCCTTTGTGGTGTGAATCCAGGTCTCAAATTTGTAAGGACCTACCCTGAAACCAACTGTCCCCCACAGAAGGATCTCTACAATTAGGATCTATGGTGTATAAGTCAGTTTTCTCCTATGGAGTCGTTTTTATTTTTTTCTGAGTACATCTCCTCACATATTTTTGATAGCCCTCATGAATTAGACGCCTCTGCACTCTGTGTGATTAACCCCTTCGGCGCTGATGACGAGCTCAGCTCGTCATCAGTTGCGCCGCTCGCACGCTGATGACGAGCTCAGCTCGTCATCTAACGCGGCTTTTTGAAAAAAGCCGCGTAGCGCGAAAATCGCCGCAGCGCGCTTGCGGTTAAGTTATGTTATGTTTATGAGGAACGAGCTGTGGCTCAGAGACTTCAGTTCAGTTTTATGTTTTCTTCCGCCTAGTAGTCACTACAGCCACCTGGCCCGCTTGATACGCTCAGTACTGTAGATGGCTGGTTTCTTCATAAATACATCTGCCTGTATTGAATGACTCCTCAATTCTTTTACAGGACGTTGGGGCGCATGTTTTAAGGTGAGCAGACTGGTCCCATGCCTCTACCTTAAAAACTTTTCACGTTAGTAGTTGCAAGGATGTAGCTTAAAGACATCCTCTTTAGCTTGGCATAAAATGTAGATTCTCTCCATGGTAGGTTAGAAATAGCGTTTTATAAAAAACATAGGGGAAACGGGCACTACAACGCGGCCGTTTCCACGGAAACATTAACCACGCATGCATTACAACGCATGCGTGATTACCACGAAAGCCTTTACCATGCATACCTTTACTACGAGGTACGTAGTAAAGGCATGTGTGGTAAAGGCTAACATTAAAAAAGGGGGCTTGGGGGGGTCTCCCACCCAAAAAAAGAGAAACTCTCCTAAAGTCACTCGGCGTCGTTTAAAAGGAAACGGAAAGAAACTTCCGCTTCCTCTTAACGACGTACGACGTCACCACGAACAAAGAGGAAAAGGTTATGCGTTGAAATAGCATTCCGTTGTAACGCATGCGTGGTAAAGGCATGCGTTGTAACAGAATTAGTTGTAATAACATACAACCAAAACATAGAGGTCACTATTATCTCTTCTACAGCTGTGCTTTTATTTCATCAAATTGTTCATAGATGGTTTGTTCACCTTAAAATAACTGATGGCTTTATTTTGATAATTTTCTGGCACTTACTGCCAGACTTGCATTTTAGGAATAATGTTGCATTGCTACCCGCTGCCTTTATATACATTACTTTTACATTGATTCTATCAGTGATGCATTGATATGCTCCTCCTGGAGCTGAGTGGCATTAAAGCTAAATGCTTCGTATTAGCTTTGGAGTCTTTTCTAAAATCAGGATTTTAAAGATTTTGATTTATTTTCAGCTCTATAGTTTCCTTCTTTTTTCCCTTCATTTTTTAACTAGCATTCAACAGAATGAATCATTGACCCAAACTGCGTAATAGGTTGTGTGAATATAACGACCGACTAGCTATTGAATCACCCACTTACTTTTTAAGGTGTATTTTGTGAATCTAATGATGATTTTTGCATATGGCATCAAAGGAATAGCACTTCACACAGCAACGGACTGGCATGTTGAAGGTAATGCATATATGACGAGGATAGGCATGTGTATTAGTAGCACACAAATAGTTTTAAATAAAATACATTCAAATAGATTTGCCTCCAGTAACTTTGACTCGTTTTCCAATAGGCCTCGTCTTGAACTTGTTTACCAGTACTCTGCAGAAGACAGAGGTTTGACACTTGGGTAACTGCTTTCAATTATTTCGGCAAATAGCGATTAAATTAAGGCCTTGTTTTGATTGGCGTATTGTTATTTTTTCAACTTCCTTATTTTGTAAGTGAAGCAGGAACATTCAGTGCCACATACAAAGGTAAACAGCATATCTAAAACGTTAACTATGCATATTTTATAATAAATATGATAACACGATGATTACCATCGCTTTTCGTGGATTACATATTACCACTATTTTTAAATGGAGTTCCTCAGTCTCACCTATAGGTGGGCAAGCCACTTCAAGCTCGAGCCCAGCTCGATCTAGAGACCTGGCTCTGGCTCGGCTCGAGGACCTCTTGACGCTTGAGCCCAAAACAAGCTGAGCTTTGGTGTGGCTTCCGCCTGCCACCTATGCCCTACCATGATGTGCAAAGAATTAAAAACAAACCAAAAAGCTTTAGTATTAAAGGGAGAGAAAGAGGGAGACATTTAGTGGGTGAACTCCTTAATGTGAAACAAGCAGCCACGCCCTTTGTAGGCAAGAGTGGTGAGGCTGGGTGGGGGGGTAATTTCGACAGACGTCTATCGAAATCACCCACCGCTCTTACCTGTAAGGGCCGCGGCTGGAAACAAGGAAGTCTCAGACAAATCCTAGCTTCCCCGCTGACCAACCTTTCTGATGCTATTTAACAGAGCCCCGTTTAAATTAATTATCAGATATAGGAGCAACTTCCAGTAGGCTGGCGTGCGCTGTACAAAAATAATCTCGTGTATTAAGCTGAAACGCTTCTGCATGTTAAAGAAGGTAATATGTTCTTACAACGAATTCCGTTGTAACGCATGCCTTTACCACGCATGCGTTACAGCGGAATGGTTTATCAACGCATAACTTTTTCCTCTAATTTATGCGTGGTGACGTCGTACGTCCTTAAGAAGAAACAGAATTTTCTTTCCGTTTCCTCTTAAACGACGACGATTTCAGGTGAGGTTTTTATTTGGGGGGGAGACCCTCCCAAAGCCCCCCGTGTTTATTTTGAACCTTTACCACATATGCCTTTACTACACACCTCGTAGTAAAGGTATGCGTGGTAAAGGCTTTCGTGTTAACCACGCATGCGTTGTAATGCATGCGTGGTTAATGTATTCGTGGAAACGGCCGCGTTGTAATGGCCGTTTCCCGTTAAAGAAATACCTTTTTTTTTTAGGCGACTATCATATTTTTACATCATGTTTGTTGCATTCTTTAGATACCAAATATTTAGCTCATGGGTGGACTCTTAGAGCCGAACCAGACCCCTGGCTTGGCTCTGCTCGCCTTGATAATTTGTTTTCTCTTAAGGTCATACGTCTTGCACTGAAGGTCGACATGACCTGATGAAAACCATTAGGGTCCCCTTGCTTTTTGAACCTTTATAGCTGAACTCCATAATGGGGCCAGTAGACTGTACATGTGTATTGCTGGAATGTTTCTCATGGTGGGCACTTCAATGCATTTGACCCTGTTTTTGAAAGATCCAAGGCTCTTCGCAGTTAGACCTGCTTTTATTAAGTGTGCGTTGTGCTGCAGGTGTGTTAGGATTTCATAGGGCCTTTGCTGCATATGTTTACAAAGCTTTATCCTTTGATATAACAACTTGATTGATACCAGATTTGCCAGGATATTGTTTTTTATTTAGTCTTTAAACAGTATTTTATCAAACATAGAAATGACATAGCTTTGCACCTGTGGTAAGTGGAAGCTAGCTAAGCAGAATAAATGCTACATAAAATCAATGCAGGTATGTAATTCCCAGATCCCTCCTCCTCAGAACTTATGCATTTTGCATGCAATTTTATTTTCCTTCAAAACCGAAACAAATCTTGATAACGTTGTGTATAGCAGATCACGAGTCATGTAATTTTCAGACACTTACATTTATAACCAATGACATGTTCTTTACGTTCTGCGTCATTCAATTTGTTCCTTTCATTTCTCACTCCTGAAAGAAAAGAATTCCAGAAATGGTGCATGAGGACAAATGGATAGGTTGTGTTATAGATACACCTCTCTGAAGCACTTAGACACCAACTGCCCTCCTAGTGACTATTCCTTCCCACTATATCATCATCTGTGCCTCTTTCTCAAGTGTCATTGTATCTCCTAAAGTTATGCAAGCCTAAATTCAACATCTGCTTACAAAAAAACGTTTATGTCTAATCTACCTTATCCTGCTGAACTTCTGGGAACAGCCATTTCTTGTAGCTGGGGATATTCTGGATTTCACTATGGCTGGTGTCAGGCCAGAGAGTCTGTGTTGTTCAAATACTCCGAGTGGGACATACCTGGCAAAAAAGCCTCCAAGGTGGCATCTTTCAAGTAAGCATGGCAGCTTGTCTCTTTCTGGATGCTCTAAGTGTTCCTAACTGTTTAGTTGCCCTTGTGGGAACCCAAAGCACGGGTTCCAGAGGGAGGGGGTGTCACATTATGGAAAGGATCATGGTGCATAAAGCAAACGGTCTCCTGTTACATTGTCCACCAAGTGTTCGTTTTTAAGTTTCCTTCTCTTCCCATATAATAACAGTTTCCTTCAGTTTGGTGTACAAAATTGCTTACATCTTCAGAGTCAGGGACTCTCAGGAATTCCACTAATGGTGCAGAGGAAACAAGGGACGCTGTCTTCTCTAAGAATGCACATTTGTGAAGGAGTATTGTTTATCCGCGAAGAGTGCTTGAGGCTCTGAGCATGCCAGGGGTCTGAGAACACTGTAAAAGGAGTTAGTGGCTGTTGGGAGGTGCTTCACACCTGTGTTTCCAGCGATGCTTTGAAGCTCTGTGGAGTTCTTCTCTTCGGTTTCCAGTTCAAAAGTCTTCCTGCCTCTCTGAAACGTTGTACAGTTTTCTACCATCCCTTCTGGTCTTTCTCAGTTTACATCTTGTTCCCGCTCCAGTTTTCCATTTACCCTGTTTTTTCTATAATCTGACAGTTTTCTACACTTCCTAGTTTCCTTCAAGATGTCTGAAATAATTATGCTAAAATCAGCTTAATTCAATCATTGCTGCCATTTCCAGGCGATCTTCTTGCTTTGAGTCTTGCATTGTTTGAAGTACCATTCTCAGAGGAGAAGTCTTGGGCAATGTTCCGCTGCTCATATTTTTCTGAGTCCTGACAGGGAGAACACATTTCTCTGTCCTTTGTTTCATGGCTACAGCCAACAGCAAAGTCCCACCGGGGATTGCTGGTTCCTTTCCAATCATCCCTCTTGTCCTTTATCTCCCTGTGGACTTCTGAAGGCAAACTTATTGCCCCTTGTGAACACCTCTGCAATATTTGGGTTCATGATAAAGGAGAATTTAACTCCCCAATCCTTTATCAGGCAAGCAGAGAAAATCCAACACAGCCCTTTTCTCTTTGATGTCTCCAAATTCCAACAGTGTTCGATTTTCAGCGTGTGGTGAGCCTAATTTAAATTAATACTCAGCTGTGGTTCATGTAAAATTATGGCCCTATCCTGGCTAAGGTTCCACACTATTTCCTCTCTGACTTTTCAGCACTTCGTTTCTCTACAGACAAGGCTATCCTAGAAATTAGAATTTTAGAGGAGCTCTCAGATTTCAGTTCTGAACATTATGTATCTTGACCTTGGGGTGTTCAAAGCACTGTTTACCGGTGACTTATCGACTGCAATAGAGGGTCTCTCACAACTCAAAACAGTTTTAGTCTGAAATATTAGCTCTAGAGAGCTGTTTTACAGCCATGTGATGATGCTTTTAAAATTCCACAAGTGGGTGTTGTAAATCCACTTGCATATGACTGACTTACCAAAGCCTTGAAGCTTACCTAAAAATCAAACAAGCCGCCAATCATTGCCATTAACACATCATTTTATAGGGGTTGAGCACATGCAGTGGGAGTTAAAATATGCCAGGCAGCCAATTTAAAAAAAAAACAATGGCGTGCCAAAAAAGGACTTCCCTGTAGTATCGGTCTGCACTTTTCATCATAGCTACTCCAAGCAGCACCAAGACGTCATGCTGTGCGATGCATGGTGCTTTAGAAATCATTTTAACATAAAACATTGTTACTCATACAAGGGATGAGAAGAATGGTATGCCCTAAAAGAAAATACCATTGATGAAGAAGCCCTAGTGCTTACACTTAAGGCTCCCTGATTTACTTTTTTACTGACAGAATATCATTTATTTTCCTGACTGTATTTATTTTTAAATGTGGATAAAACAGACATTTTGGGTTGTTTTTTCAGTGCTTCTGAAAACTGTCAGTCTTGACTTACACGCCAATACCTATGTGGATTAACAGGTAAGAGGATGAAAAAAACAAATATAGTTTTATTAATGAGGGCTCAAACAGCAGTAGACATACACAGGTTTGTTATTAAAATGTCCATGTTTTCATATAAGTTTATTTATTTCTCATCTGTGGGTGTTCACATCATTGAAACCTGTCAAGCATTGAAGTACGAGTATATATTTATTGGTTGAATAAATATGGGAATATACTGTTTTTATCTTTAATTTTTTCGTAAAACCCAAAATAAATATGGATAAATACAAACGGAAATGTCAAAAAAAAAATACCATACAACCCAGAGTCCTAATTATAATGTTAGATCTTTAAGAGCTTTTTGTTCACTTGAGGAACCATCAATTATCTATCAGGACAATCTTTAGCTTCAGTCAGTAATGTTTGCTCCAGCGCCATTACGGAAAATCATCAATTGGTGACCATTATTTGTACTTGGGTAGAAGCAGATAAAGCACTCACAGATGTCTTTAGTCTCGCTTCAAGTCATTTTCCAAGGCTGTGCGTTGGCCATGAACATGATTTAAAATAACTTTATCCTGTAGAACGACATGATATGTTGGCTTATATGTAAATTTGACTTCTTCATCTTTCAAAATCTGGATTTACACATAGGCAAACTTTGCACGTAAATTACATAGTGAATGGCCGTTTGGAAGTATGTATGTGCAAAAAATGTTACGTAAAAATATAAGTAATAAATGTGTTTGTGTATCCTGTTTACTATTGCAGAATTTGCCAGTGTGAAATACTATAAGTAGCAGATGTTAGTACTGCCCCTGTCTACGGTACTCACTTTTGAACCTTTGTATGATAAAATGTTTAGTCCAACTGCCAAAATGTCAACCTGTGACTCACTGAGCAGTGCTGTCGTCCAGATATCACTTACCTACTCAATTCTGATAATACAGCAATAACAGCAACACAAGAAATGATATAGTCTAGCTGGAGTCGTCACAAATTCTTATTGTCTCGACCTATGATCAGCCCCTGTGTCAAAATCGACGTACCTTCCAGTCCACCCACAGCTAAGGTTCCTCAACACTTGCTAGAAGGGCCATGAATTTCATTCCACCCCTTCATGTGACCTTTCCTTTTTTTATTTTTAATAACGAAAGTGTGCTCTCGAATGCGTCTTCTTGCCATGAAGATGCTTGTTTAATTTTAGATTAGTTAAAGTCAAATATTGTCCTCTTTTCTGCCTTCTACCACCCCCAGGTAAACGTGTATTTGGGTTTGAAGGGTTTCTACGGAAGTGGGCCAGAGACATTTCAATTTCTTTGTCGTGGCACTCCAGAGAAAGCCACTCTCGGGAACATAAGTCCATATTTTGCATTTATAAATGTGAAGCAAATGCCAGCTGAATAAAAAAGATGAGAGGTGAAGTTTTAGTTTGATAGGCTTCATAAGCAGCCCACTGTGAAAAGTCATTATAGGTATGTGAAATCCACAACTGTACTTTGCATTTCTAAACACTTTTAAGTGAGGGAACGCTTTAGAAAAAATCAAATAGCAAAGTTTGTTTTGTATATTGTTTAATGATTTGTTTTCATCCATTCGGTACGTCTACGATTATCGTTCTTTCAATGCACTGATGAGCCTGCCTCTTCTGACTAGAGCCTTCAGTCAGCCTTTGGCTTATTTTGCTGTCTCAATGGGTGGAAGGGGTGATGGCGGTGGGGGCAGGAATTCCCTAGTGCACTTGAAAGCAAATTAGAAGCTTTTATTTTGCCATATTGAATTAAAAACCATGGCATTCTTGAAATGTTGGCGCACAATGAAACGTATGTAGTTGAACAAAACTTTGTAAAGTCTGGTACTAAGTGGAGCAAATTAGGGCTGGGTGAAAAAAAGCCCAAGCGTACCTCCATTTTTTTTATATTCTGAGCTGGCACGTTTGAACAGTTTTTTTTTAAATACGGTAATTGATTAGGTCAGAGTATTAAACCGTTTTGTCGGGCATGTAAATTGTAGATGTCAGAAGGAGCCCTGCTGTGACTGCGAGGGTATTAAATAATCTTCAGAAAGCACAGTGGAGCATGCTTGCTCTGTAACGCCGTTGCTGCGCCTAGGTTTTGCCCATCAACTTTAGGGAAATGCTAATCTTGTCACATTCAGCAGCTGGGCCTGTGCAGTAGTGCCTTCCTTCTCCTAGGGGTTAATTAGCCTTCTTTCAAAGCGTGGCCTATTTAGCTGCAGCCTCGCATGATTCAGCCAGCGCTGGCTGTACAAAGCAGAGTCGCGAACAGGCGGGTGTGTCCAACTGCTTAATTAGCCAGAATAAAAAGGTCCTTTGTCAAACAAGCATCTGTTGCTCGTGACACACCTGACAGCCGCATTAGGCATGGATGGCTGCCTCGAAACCGCGCGCATCTCCCGCTCCTAAGAACGTGCCGCTCATTTGCATCCGCGCAGCACCCGGGGCCGGCTGCATGGGGCTCGTGCAGCTCCTCAAAATGGATGCGTGTGTGACTGGTAAACAAACATTGCCAAAACGAGCTCCGGCTCCAGCTAATCGCAGCAGGCCGCCTCTAAATTTGAACCACCTGCACCCTACCCCGAAATATGAACAGGAGCGAGGCAGAGCACCGTGTTTAAATAATGTATACCCTTGAGGCTGAACGTGAGGCCTGCTTTTCAACACTCAAAAATTCCGATGATATATGGGAGCATATGCCATTCTAGAAAATTTGAAGACGGGCCAAATGCTTTTTTGAGACATCCATGCCAGGAGATTAGGAATACATTATCCGCCTAGTGAAAATTGGCAAAGCTGTTTCTCTCCTAACGCATTTTTGCATTTTAATTAATCAACTGTGAAATCATGATACTTATTTTATCGCTTAAGGGAGTTCCCAAATTGTTCCCGCAACCTTAGATGACAAGTGTTCCACTTAAAGGAGCGAAGGAAGCAGAACATGTTTGTTTTGTAAGGACAACACTATTTGTTGGTGGATTTACTCCAAATGTAACTAATCTGTCAGTTGTTAATATCTTCCGTGGCCAGTGCTATTCATTAGTGTCATAGGAAGCGCATTTTTAAATTAATGCGTGTCACGAACAGTGGTTAGAAAAGGTGGTGGCTCATGAGTCAATTTGTCTCTGATAAATGCGTCGTACTGCGTTAATATCAATGTTGCACTGTATGTTTTGCAGAGACAAGCACAGTAAAGCCTTTAGTTCTGTGCATGCTCCTGACAAACTTTATAATAGATGTACTACATTTTCAATCGTCCCCTATTTACTTACTCCGAATTGGTAATGTGCCATATATGATTTTTTGCATCTACTGTGCAGCTAAAACGCAGATATCTTTTTATTGTTTGAAAGTATTATTGTTTAACAAAAATGATTTAACAACTTACAGCAGGGAGCAGAGAGTAAGAACTGCTTTCAAGGTCTGGGTGCTGCTGTTGCTCCATTAGGCCTTTAATCTGGTAGCTGAAGAGTACCACCCCCCCCTCCCACCCACACACACACACACACGTAAAAACAATACACAGGGTGAAAAACATAGGCCCTTTGGGCAAAGATCCTACCAGCAAAGAGGAACCAGAAGCATTGCAACACTAAGGGGCAGATTTACAATAACTGGCGCATCCCCAGGGATGCGCCAGTTATTGTGCGCCGCAGCTCCGCCACCCATGGTGCGCCGCATTTACAATGCGGCGCACCATGGGGCAAAAACGGCACAGATGCGTGACGCATCTGTGCCGTAAAGGCGGCGCATTGCTGGAGTTGCATCGCAAGCGCGACGCAGCTCCAGCAATGCTCTGGGGGGCCCTATCTGTCCAATGCTGCGTCATGCCTTATGCCTGCTTCAAGCAGGCGCTGGGTTTTGACGCAGCATTGGCCTAAAAGTGCCTGCGTGAAATGTTGTAGATTTCACGCAGGCACTTTTGCGAGGCGCACCTGCCCCGGAACGCCCTCAGGTGGCGCAGGGCTTTACAACGTGACGCATCTGCCTAGATGCGTCACGTTGTAAATGGGTCACAGGGATGCGTCACGTTTACGCCGCTGTTGCGTGACGCAACGGCGGCGTAAACGTGGCGCAAGTCCGACATAAATCTGCCCCCAAAGTATGCAAGCTCTGGGCCCATTTTAAAAAAAATGCATTTGCAATGCAATAGGTCTCGCATTTGCCAGAGTTAAATGACAATGCGTTTTATTTATCTGTTTTTAAAACCAGCCCATAAATAAAAGGCATTGTCATTTACAATGCCAATAGCTTAATCTCTTGCAAATGCAAGACCTATTGCGTTGCAAATGCTTGTTTCTCATACCATGGGGAAGTCAGCATTTTCTGAAAATGTTTGGTAAGTAGGGGAACAGCAGCCATTAGTGTAGCAAGTACAGTGGCACGGGAGCCCGGAGTCCCACTGCGCCCCAGTTGTGGGACTCTTACTATCGAAAGTAAATGGAGCGGACCATTTTCTTCACTTGCATCATGGCTCGGGACACGCTGGCTATACTACTGTTAATGTGCTTGGATGTATGGTGCAATACCATCTGGTTCTGGGATATTAGTCTGAAATTGTACGAAAAATATAAATGAAATAAGGAATAACCTTTAAAGCAGACTTTCCAAACTTTGCTTATATAAAAAAACGAAACAACAGCCACAACGCAGCTGCCGTCAGCGACAACACTAGTTAGATCTTTCCGCAAGCTCGTTTTTCTCTGAAAGAACGTTTGATCTAAAAAGTATAATCAATAAGAAAAGAATTAACCCCCATATCTTTATTTTACCCTTTCACCCATCGCCTTTCTCTCAAAAGCAAGATATCAGAATTCTAAAGTTAAAACTACTAATAAAATATTTCAGTTACCACAATGCGAAACAGATTACGCATGATCCCAAGTTACATCTTTGCGTTACAGCAGGTAAGTGAACTGAAGATTTTTCTGAGGAACCGCCGATTAAATTAAAGTCGGCTGAAATGTAACTCTTCATTAGAACAAAGTTACCTTAAATGTTCCTTTTTAAATTGACAATGAATCTGCACTGGTGTCACTCTTATGACGATTTCTAACTAAAATATTAATGCTAGTTTAGAATTACACCACTTAAAATCAAACCGCAAATAAACAGATTATGTGTTTTTACAGTAGTATCTTTTCTGAGTAACATGAAACAATAACGATTTGAGGTGTCTATATAAAAAAAATACTTGCATCTTTTCTGTAAGTGTTGGGTTTGTGGTGAATTTTGAGGGCTCAAATGTTTTATGTTCTGGAAGAGAGAGACAAATCAAAACCCCTCTTTTCTGAATCTCGCGTTTTAAAGGTTTTTTAGGGAATATAAATGGGCAACCAAATGTTGGGGCTTCAGTCTACACTGTCCACGCTAGGAAAATTAATGAAGTTGAGACAAAGGGAATTGTGGGAGCAGCATGCCTCACCATGAGGCAAACAGGTCATCCTCCAAGTAAACACCACCATTAAATCCAATTAATGACTCTATAGTCCATCATTCAGTTGCCACAATCTGTTAGGTATGCGGAGTTGCCCTCTACTACTTCATTAAAAACTCATGAATGGTATTCTGCATAAACAAGAATATGAAAAAAGGTTTGTCTATCTAGAAAATGAATCCACACTACTTTCAAAGTTTCTGGATCTCAGGATGCTGCCCCCATTTAACTATGTCACACAATGCTGATAAATTGTTTATATGCTGTCTTTTTCTAAGCCCTCTAAAGTGAGTCAAATCTCTCAAGAGTTTTTCTAACCTAAAATGATGGTGTCCGATACTATCTTTAGATCAGGAGACAACTCCCAGTGACTTGCCGTGTCATGCTTCAAAGTGTTTAGTTTCTAATATCTTCATTAGTGGCCCTCTGTGAGACAATGTAGACTTTTATAAGCTGGATCCCAATTCTGAGTTGAACGTGGTGTACCCACTCTCGGGTAACCTTATCATAGAAGGAGTTTAGGATGATCTAACTTAACAGACCAATCTAATGAAACCGTGCGCTTAGATCTGTGATGCCCCACGTTGGCAACCCGTTTTGTGGGTAAAATATGACTCCTTAACCCCCCCCCCAACCATAGAAGCTTAAGGGATGGGTGGGTGGGTAGAAGAAACTCCTTCGTCCGTGGTGAGGCAGCGTGCTCCAGGAAACTTCAGGGACAGGCAGGACGCAAAGGTGCTCATCAGGCTGGACTACAGCCTTTTAAGCTGTGCTGCCCCCCCTGCAAGCCACCTGGATAGCCCCGCTGCCCCCCCCCAGGCAACCAATTAGGGAGACCCACAGGAAACCTGCCAGCGCAAATTCAAATTTGCGACCACCTTTGGGCCACTGCCAAAAAAACGTTCCATACCGGCCCGCACCTGTCTCAGGGCCCTGCGAGGGGGTGTGCGGCCCCTTTGTCCACAGTCTCCATTGGTAATCCTCAAAAAGTCAATTTGTTTAGTATTCATTTTAGTTCCATAACAAAATGTGCTTTTGACCTACGTTCAGGGACACCAGAATCGTAAAATATTGCTGATTTTTCAAGGATACAGTTTCCCAAAAAGTACATAGCAGACTACATGAGGGCCTGGAGTTCACCTAATCTTAATGACTAGGTAAGCACATAATGCTAGTCAATTCAGTTCAGTCCCTCATTATCCACCACTTCCTCCCAACAGGTAAGATCTTTTGAACGGTAAGAGACAATACAGTATATATAGTACATTTTACAAGGATTCAGTCTGTGAACAATACGAACAGTCAAATGTGAAATGTGGGCACTTTCATCTGACTGTCTTTGCCCTCATGCCCTTAATATTCGGATAAACTTTTGGAGTGAGACACTGCTTCTTTCCAATTTGAGAGTTTGTCTTTGACTAGGCTTAGTTTCAGCTATGACTAAACAGTTTTATTCTGATCGTGTAATCTTGTTTTGCCAAATGATTGTTTTCCTTCTTGACCTTTCTGGGGGGTGAACTGAAACCTCCTATAGAGGATGGATAACAGGAAGCCTTAGGATAAAAATTACATTCATTATCTGTCAGGTAATGTAACCCTGCTGAATTTTTTAGATGAGGGTGCAATATTTTAATATAGTGCTAGCCAAATACTTAAGAATTTTGGCAATGTTACCATGCTTAACATGGCGTTTTCGTGTTGACAAAGGCATCAGTAAGTATCCCCGTGTGGTTCTCAGGTGTCCTATATCCTAAAGGGTTTTTGTTAAAGAGATATTGTATTGTATTGTAATTGCATTTATATAGCGCTTACTACCCCTGACGAGGCATCAAAGCGCTTTTTCGGCGAGTAGCACGCTACTCCGGGACCCATAGGGAATTAGTGTTGAATTAGTATAGTGAAACATGCAAGTACATTTTAAGTGGTGGATAGGTTAGTCAGTTATTTGGATTTGGAATGATAGCAGAAGGATAGAGGAGGACAAAGGTTTGTATTTCTATAGCGCTTTGACGCATGCTATCCAGGAAGCCTACAAAGGATTAGTGGTGAATTAATATGGTGAAATATGAAGTAATTCCAGTGGTGGATATTAGTCAGTTACTTGGAGTGAGAAGGATAGTGGAGGGATAAAAGGGGATGAAAGATTTACATTCATATAGCACTTGTTGCCCCTGGTGGGTGTTGAATCGCTTTTCTGGCGAGTAGCACGCCACTCCGGAACCCATAAAGGATTACTGTTGAAAATTAGTATAGTAAAAAAATATGAAGTAATTTGAGTAGTGGATATGTTATTCAGTTATTTGGGTAGTATATTAGTATAGTTTAACATGGAATTTGAGAAGTGAACATGTTAGTCTGTTAATTTCGATTGAAAAAGATAGTGGAGGGATAATAGAGTGAACGATTTTTTTTATATCTTAGCAATAGGAGGAGGCTTTTGGATGAGTAAAAAGGAGTTTGGAGGGGAGGACTCAGAGGAAAGAGTTTAGAAAGGTTTGTTTTAGGGGATCGGTATAGTTAAAGAGGTGTCAGATGATACAAGGAGGGGTAGAGTAGGAGAGAGTCTAGAAAGGGTTATTTTGGCAATCTTAGTGGTATGGGTTTGGGATAAATGAGAGAGTGGATGTAGAGGATATATTGATAGATGTATAGGATGAGAGATAGGGTAGTGCATTGGAAGGAGTAGTAGAAGAAGTTTGAGATGAGTCAGAAGGTTGGGCTAGAAGATATATTGAGCGAAGTATAGGCTGAGAAATAGGGTAGTGCATTGGTAATGCTAATTGTATTCGCTGAAGAAAAGGTGTAATACTTCCCTGTGTGGATATATCAAATTCAGGATTAAGTATGCAATATAGACTGGAATAACCTTCCAGTGTACATATTATGAGTAGAAATGAGAGTTTATGAAGTATGTGGAAAATGTGCAACTGGAGCATGAATACATGCACAAATAGGCGTTAATAGAACTTGCTTTACACCTCAAGACAGCTAGTAATTCTGCTCATTCATGCCGTAAGACTGCTGTGAAAAAAGCAAAACTTTCTTCGCACACTGTTTTGTTCTCACTCCACAGACAGAGAAGGGGGAGGAAAGTATGATAAAATAGTGAAAACCATGCCAATGTAATAACCCACCAAAAAATTAATTGAGAATAATGGCTTTTATTTTCAGACAATTCAAAGGTAACCATATTTTTAAGCAGGAAAGGATGTCAGGCACTGCCAGAATTCGACGAATTGACCTCATATTTTTGAGCAGGAGGGCACGCACTGGATTTTTTCCTGGATGCAAAGAACCATTCCTAAAAATATTACACAATAAAGCAGTGTTAATAAGCACAACAGAAACATCGAGAAGACAGACGAATGTATTATATTTACAGAATTGCAATGTGTTTGGTCAGTTCTTTTTAGACAAGTTCTCTAATTGATGTTTTTGTGTTGCCACTTGATGCGTTTGCACAGTCAAGAAGTGGGAATGCAATAGGAGGGACCTTTATTTTATTAAATAAAGAGGAAATTTAGAATGTAGTGGATTGATGCATTCGTCATAAAACAGCAGAAACATTGTTCTGCCAAACTCACAGTACCTCCACCCCATACAGAGTTTGGGGAACTGGAAGGTTTCACCTGCAAAGCCTCATCTGGTTCTGCCATTGGAAGTCTTTGTCATGATGGCCTATCCATTACAGGGTCTTAAGGTCACAGTGACGATCACCCTGCTGTGTTGAGGAAGGTCTATTTTAATATATATTGCTTACCTTACCGAAACTGACATGCGTGACATGATGGTCCTGAGTAGAGAAATTGCACAGTGGTCTCCACGTTCAGGGATAAAACTCTGCTTATTGGAACCATTGTTACATTTTGTGCAAGAACAAACTCCCTCTTTGTGATTTTGTTCTTAAAGAACAGACTTTACAGAGCAGGCGCGTCTAACATGGCGCTTGCTCGACAAAATATCATTGCTGTAAACAGAGCTTCCTCAAAGGTGGCTCTATTGAAGGCATAGAGTTCCTTACCAAGCAGGCGTGAATCTCTAAATCTATAGCACGGTCTCACATTAGGCAAGCAGACGCAATTATTGCACGGTCCCACATTAGGCAAGCATATGCAATGGCCTCTGCTGATTTGGGCATATAGTTCCTTATCAAGCAGGCGAGAATCTCTAAATCTATTGCACGGTCCCACACTAGGCAAGCAGACGCAATGGCCTCTGCTGATCTGACCTACTGGTGAGCCACCTGCCAGGCTCTAAATGAGGCCCTAGGTTTAAGATAATTCAGATGGCATAGAGTTTTGCTGTTCACATTTATTTAACGTTTTAACTGTCTATCAAAAAACGTTTTTTGCCTTTCGCAACAATTACCTTGATATACATCAACTGCCCACCTTAACTTTATTTGCTCGGCATACAACACTTCTGATTATTTCTTGTTTTCTTAAAAAAATTATTTTCACAGAAGAATGCCACATACCATAAGAGTGCAGTATAGAAAAGATTCACACAACCAGTTCGTTGCCCAGGCAAAATGAACACTCTTTATTCAGCATATTTGTGCATAGAAAGATGTGCTTATAAAGCACTGTGTGCAATCACCAGCACCATATCCCAGACCCAATGAGTTGCAAAGCAAACATTATAAAACACACATGATTCACACAGATTTTAGACCTAAATAAAATCACCTTTCTACTGACCATGCAGGCCCACACCATGTTGGGACACCAAGAGGCTAGCTGCCCTGTTAAGGAGCACAGCAACTAAAATGTTTAGAAATTCAAATACCCCAAGTTCCCTCTGGGCTGGCAGATTACTTTTTATATCTTCAAGTTACAGCAATTTTCTCCTGTTGTCAACTATGTTGCACCAATGGTTATTTCCAAGATTACACGGTACTTGCAATATTTCCTTTCCACTATTCCAGCTTTCTACTCCTAGCAGGCTATATGCTACTCAACCTGTTTAATATTTCCAACTTGTCCCATGGTAAAATGTAACGGCTGGCCTGATCCCAATTCCTCCGACTCAATGCACCCTACTCCGTTGGGGCATGATTAGCCGAGCACCGTATTGCTGCAGAACTGCTTTGTTCATCGTCTTCAACTCCATGCATTACTTGCTGCTCACTGATATTGTATCGGACCTGTTGTGCTGATCCAGCTATACACCTGGCGGGGCAGGATATTCACCATTTATTTTTCGACTGGAGATATATCTGGGGTCCACCATCTATCTCTGTACCTCCATATGGTTAAAGTTGCATGCTGTGCTGCAAAATACTCTGGAAGAGCATGTCAACTGATTAATGTCTGTAGTATCACCAACCGAAAGCCAGAATTGTGTTCCTCTCCCTTGCAGAATCTGCTCAGGCCAGACATTGGCGTGGATGACTTCTTTCCAGGAGCCGAGTCGCCCGATCGTCAATCCTCCAATAAGAGTACACGTAGGATGCATCTGCCCTGTTCTGTGCTTGGCCTCATCCCTACCCCCTTCCCACGTCAGATTGTTTCTGATCCAGTAATATTAGTAAAGATGGTCAAGCCTTTACGTGTTATGCTGCATTATCATGAGTGTGTGCACGGGTGCATATCAGAGCTGCACACCTGTTTTTAAGACCGTGCACCTTCTTGAGCACATACAGTTAAGGCACGCGCTGCAGACAGCGTAGACTAGGGAGAGGCAACCGGGAATGGGGAAGCTATTACGGGGCTTCCAAAAGGACAGTGACCTGCTTTAAATTTCATCACAAAATGTTTTCCATGGAAAGTCCGGCATTTGATGATATATACTGGTAATCAACGTGTTAGTGGCCCCATCATTAATAGAGCATGTTGCACATGAGCGCCTGGCCTAGGAAATTGTGACCCTTCTGCCGCCCTTTTATGACAGGCATCAAGGCACCCACTGCTCCCTGTTTCTTAGCTATGGGGTCTGTAGCACATGCAGTGACACAAAGAATTTCAGAGTGTCGCGCATCGGCTTTAGACAGCGGAATGACTACACATTAAGTGCACAGCTCTTCTCTGTGCCATAGCGCATACTCATCAACAGGCCCTTGAAGTCTAAATGAAACATGCATTTGCAAACCAGTGGGTCTAGCCATGCTCGTGCCATGGGTAGTTTGTTTGTATTGCAAGCATATGCAAGAATAAGAACAAGTGGGCACAGTATGCTTGCAATCAATTAAAAGAAAACTATAATTGATGCTGCTGTTTTACTATCGATGATTTTTAAGCACTAAGCCTGTCATTCACACCATGTATTTTATAAATATAATTTTAAAAGAAAACACTAAATCATTGCCTATCCCAGCTCTTAAATTAGAGGCAGTGGCAAAGTCACTTAAAAAGTTTATAACAAGCTTTAATAAAAAGGATGTATGCAAAGTTAGTAGCTAGTATTGCAATAAAAATAAAAATGCACAATTTTAACCAGCTTTTTCACTGAAAAGAAAATAACTACTTTTAAGCAAATGTGCCCAGGCCTTGCTCAATCACTACAAGTGAAGGGGGCCAAAGGTTAAATTCGGCTGACCTATTGGCCCATTCTGTGTGGTATGGTGGAGCGGAAGCCACATATTTGATGGTATAAAAGAACAATGGATGAAGCCTGCTAACCAAAAAAAAGTTCTTCTCTGTGTATGTGTATATTATGTATGAATTGATTAGAAAAACAATGGCGAAATAAAGTACTGACCTAAAAAGGCATGATGAGCTACAGTAGACATCTTTTTAACTGAAGCATTTGAAACTCTAGTCAAAAGTGGTTTTACTGCCCATGAGGTCACAGTATTCTTAAAACATTCTTGTACATGCGTATATGCTTTTAAGTTGCGGCAGGTTGATTTATATTTCCTTTCTGTAAAACACTTCAGTTCCTGGTCTCTAGTGATTGTTTTCACTCTACAATATAAATAACACATTTGAATAGCTTTTCACGTACTCAAAGCAATAGTATAACAATGGCTGAGGTTCCTTGCTGTGGATTGAGCATGATGTGTGGAGTGAGCGTGCGCAAGCATTTGTATAATTGGTGTCTGATATGGACCACATTACCGCAGTATCATGACTCTATGAAGTGAAAAGTAATTGCATCAATTTATAATTGAGCAATCAAGCATGGAGGTTAGGGAATGCACGCGGATCTTATTAAACAATATTTGTGGCATCAAAAATAAATATTACCATGCTATTTGTGGTAGCAAATGAGAAGAAAATATACATTTTGGGAAAGAAACTACTGCCAGACAACGCTATCTTGGAGCTGCATTGTCTCAGCAGACAGGGAAGCGTGCTTGGGGTGCTTCGGTTTTGCTGTTGTCTGAGATCGCCATAGGATCCAGGTCCCATAAGGCCAGTGCTCCCCTAGTCGTGTTTGCAGTGCCCGGGAGTCCACGTCAATTACTGGGGCAGGGCTGATCACTCCTTGTACTCCAGGCCACATAGAGCTCTCCCGACATACACTGGTTTACTCCAATACAAAAGAGATTTCTCAGTATCACCACTTCGCTAGACCACCAAGGGGTTTGGTTGTTGGTCCAGAGGCCTGGGCCACAGTTTTCCGTGCTGCATTCCAGGCCTATGCATTTTCCGCCGGCATCAGTGGTGTCTGGCAATACCAGGTCTCCCGCTGAGAAGAAGATGAAGTTCAGGCATTCCCTGATATCACAAGATCAAAGCAGTGTTTCCAATGTAGAGGTAGTAGGTAACCTTGCAGTCTACTTTCCTGTGCTCATAACGAGGGCGCCCATCAGAGAGGCACTTGGAAGGGCTCCGGTATAAACACAGGCCCCACCATGCAGGTCATAAGCTCCTCAGTCTCCCAGTTGGTACAGTTCAACTCGCTGCCTTTCACTGAGTTTCAGGGGCTTCTGCACTGAGTTCCTCCTCTACAACAGTCCTGCAGGCCAGGCCCACGCCTCACCCCCAATACAGGCACCAATGTCCAGATGCGCTGTGCTCACGGTGTGGGACTGGCTGCACAGTGTCATCAGAGCACCGCGTACAGCCTACGTCACATAGTCACGTCAGCTTTGAGGTGTGTGTTCAGGCCCAGGGCATGCTCCATGCCAGTTTTTCCTCTGTCAGTCTCTGGCGGGCCGCACGGGAGGTAGGGTCACTCTCCGTGAGTCCCAATAACAGCTTGCATCCCTTTATTTGAGGTTTTGCCGCAGCAGTGGCCCAGCCGCGGTTCCCCACTGTGCGATAGATTCTCAGTGCCCGCTAGTTCCAGCGGAGGCGACGCCGATCTCAGCACCAGCCCAGGGTGCAGGAGGGGGGTGTTTAGGCAGCCACCTAGATGGCTTGGATGGGCCCAGGTTAAATGTAGGATCAGCCAGATGGAACAAGGAGCCTAGGCAGAGACGTCTGCCTCTGCCACCATCTTGATCACACCTCCCATATACCCGAGTTTGTAATAATATCTGAATATAGTTGCTGTACCCACCACAAAGTAAAGATAAACTAATCTTGTGGTTTCTTAAGATGCCAATCAGAATGTATTTTCTTGCACAGTGATTCCTGGTGATGAATCCAAGGAACAGAGCTATTAATCCTGGGATCACGTATGGGTTGTAGAGGAAGATGAACTATAATTGTTAAGTTCAAAATTATTTGTAGCAACCATTGATTTTGGAAGTTAGAAAAAATAATAGTAATGGGGCAGGTTATGGGTACACCTAAACCCTGGTGCTTGTAGGGGGGGTCCAAAGGACCCCCGGGCCCAAAAGAAAAAAAAAAGTGAGATCGGTTACCCCTAGGGGTGTTGGGCGTTGGCCTGGCAGCCAACCCCACACTGCAGATGTCCAAAGGCTGTGCACAGTGGCATATGTTGGGCATCTGTGGGGGCTGTAGGGAAAGGGCTTGGGTGTGGTAATAAGATAGCACTTTACATTTTTTGTAAAACTAGAAATTCATGAAAACAACAAAGGTTAACATGTAGTTATTGTTAGGTATGGTAATAATATCTTACTTTACATTAAAAACCTCGGAAATTCACAAAAAAATAAAGACTAAAGTAATGTTATATTTAGGTGAAAATTCAGTTAAAATGTAAAATGTTAAAGAAACAACGGAAGTCTATCCATTATAGTTTACTCTAACTAGAACGTGTTCCCTCATCAAGCTCTGCTTATGACCTCACAGACTGCACCACCAATGACATGTTCAATGACATCATTGAAGGCATCACAGATAACATCTCAAATGAAATAGTTGATGGCATCATTGGACAAGGTGGGGGCACATGCTCTAGTAAATGTAAACTATAACTTCTGGATATCAGTGCTTTTTTAGCTTTAACGTTATATTTTAACTGACACCTAACTAGGACTCACTTTAGCTTTTTGATGTTTTCAGTGTATATATAAATATATATACATACATATATATATAAATATACACACACACACACGTACACCGGTTTAAGGATTGTTCTTGTAAATGCTGGCACACCTCAGGGCAGATACAAGATTAATTGAATGGTGAGAGTAACAGTGCACAACAGGATCTGCAGGCAAAGTTAACTGGATGTCGCGGAGAAATGGCTGTGCTGTAGCATGTGTTGTGCAGGCAAGCTTATCGGAGTAACTGTGAAACCTTTTGAAATAATCCAGAGTTTTAGACATTTCAATGGAGGTATTAAGAGTCCTGCTTCACAAGTAGGGTCACAACAAGGGTCATCAATGCAGACATAGGATTAGATGCCTTGGTTGGGAAACTTTGAGAAAATATGAATGGATCATTTAAACCGATCAGATGCGAAGAGCAACAGCGTTTGGGAGGCTTAGGCTACCAGAAGCCAGACAAGGCCCTCTGGTACTCCCAGATACAATTACAAATATAGCTTGCAACATTAGTTTCATGACCAACCAGGCCACTATTGATGACAACCAAAGGGCCTAAACATGTGGCATTTGTAATAGGCACATTAATACCTCAACTCCCCATGTGATATCCAGAACACCATAATCCTTCAAATGTTTAAAATACCTCACTCATTAATGCAACTGTCCTATTTTCCTTCTTACTGCCTTGTTTATGGTAGGCCTCCATTGTTGGACTGTGCCTGTCTCCGTAGTATACTCTTTTGCTGTCTGACTTCCGGGGGTCATATGTTTTTATTTATAACTGTACTAGCAATAAGGTTTTGTGCTATAGTTCTCTGAAAATCTTATTTCTTGCACTAGTGTTTAGGCTGCCGTTGGGCAGACGCAAGTTAGATACGTAGAAAAAGTTGTAAGTAGTTCTTAAAAACACTCATTGTCTAAATTTGATTACCAATTTAATTTTCCTTAGAAACTGCCATGCAGACGTCAGAGACTGGCTCGGACACAGGTTCGACGGTAACTTTACAGACCTCAGTAGCTGGCCAGTCCGGAGTGCCCACACAAGTAGTTCAACAAGTTCCAGTCCAGCAACAGGTATGTTTTATATTAAGGAATCACCAACACTTGAGAAAGCAAAGGGTTTACTTTAATTGTTGATCTATTTTACTGTAGTACATTTGCTGTTTTGTTGGTTCACAAATGTTTCCTTGACCTTTTGCTTACGTTCATGGCTTGAAGTGACTAAACTATGAGAATTCTTTGTGTGTTATACTCATTTCTTATTCTGATTGCTTAATCAGTTTTTAGGTCTTTACTTTAAGCTCTCTGGTTTCGAAAGACCTCTTGGGGATCATACCAGAAACTTGCAATGGGTTTAGAAAAAGCCTATTGTCAAATGTTGGTTGGCTTTATGGTTTCTCTCGTTTGCTTGCTTCTTATTCAATGGCTTTCCAGCTTCTTCTTGTGTTTGTCCCTAACCTGAGAATAGCTTCTTTACCATCATTTTGATGGGATGACTTGTATCGTTCTGTGGCTGAAATTCTGGAAATTACTTATTTTATTTTTCCTTCATCACTCCAAGAAAATTGCGTGTTTTCTTGATCTCTCGTGTGCTGCGTCCCCTGAAATACTTGCCCCATGTGTGCTCTGTGTTGATCCCTCCTCGCCCAGCCCCACTCCAGCTTGTCTATTGCTTTTCCCACTTGATTGTGCCCTTGTGATTTGCTTTTCTCCTCATCTGACGCTCGTTGCTCCCTCCTCATTGATTCTGGCAATTGCATCCGACACCACAGCTTATTTTTTTCTATTCTGCCCAGCCTCAAGCTTGTCCATTGCTGCTTTGCCCACTCATTCTTCCTCCCCCACAAATCTCTTCTCCCTTGCTCCTGCACCCCTCATAGGTCTTAGAATATTTTTTTCTCAAATTCTTTGAGGGGCCAGACAGCTGCCAGAGTGCTCCATTTTCTTTATAAAAAATAAGTTGTTGTACATGTAAAATTGCATTATTTTTATTTACTACTCCAAGAAGTGTCCACATCTTGAAACAGTCAATAATTAATTTTTTTAAAGAATAAACTAGGGTCCACATGCGCGCATGTCATCATGCATGTGCACGCATACGCAATGATGGAATGACACAAAGACAAGCTGCCAGCAGCATCACAATAGATGTGCATGCACGTTTTCATGCTTCTTTTACCATTTCTAATGAAAGGCAACACCTATTGGATTTCCTAATTCTTGTTTGAAGTGCAGCCCGTAGTATTTGGCTTAACAATTTGAGTATCATTTTAGTGTGTTAATAACTGTACAACCAAAGATAGCACTTCAATAATAGTATTCTACAATTATAATATGCAGTTATATACATTCTTATTCAGTCAGCATTAACCTACGTATTTATGCAGTCAGTACAAGAAATGCATGAAGAAATGCTCCAGGGGGTAAACATCGTTTACAACGATGTTTTCACAACGCGGTACCTTTACACCGCGGCTGTGACAACGCAAGTCGTTACCACGACTTGCGCTGGAGGGCGCTCAAGGTCTAAAAATAGTTAATTTACTATCCTAACACCTTCCCTAGGGTCCACGGGGACTGGTGTTAGAATAGTAAATTAAACTATTCGAAATCCGCGCCCCCCCAACGCAAGTCGTGGTAACGACTTGCGTTGTCACGGCCGCGTTGTAAAGGTATGCGTTGTGACGGTACGCGTTGTACCGTCATATATCCCTGAAGTGATTGGCACATGTGACCTACATGTGAGGTACACTGTATCCCCAATGTTCTTAAGGTGTTTGAGTATATTGGTGTTTCGTGCGCATACCTGATTATGGCTCCTGATTCTGGGTGCGTGAGTGATTGGTGGTTAAATACAGTGTGGAGCTAAGAGAAAGCGATTGAAGATGTTGCGGCTTCCAAACAAAGATTTAGGGTCCCGTCATATTTGTGGAGTTGTTTTAACCGAACCCCATGATAAATCTATAAAAGACATTTAAGAAAGCTCAGCGCCGCAGGAGTTGTCACATCAACTTGTTCACTAGGATCTAACCGCATTTACCGGTCACTTTCACCTACATCAAATCCAGGCAAATACAGCATGTTTTTGAGCAGCACTATATATTGATTGAGGTGTAGATACAAATGTGGTCCTCGTTAGAAAGTTAATTAATGCGTAGCTTGATTACAATTCGTAGGAAGCATCATGATTTTCTTCTATTATCCAGATATTTATATGGAGATGTATTATGAACTTGTTTTTCTGGTACATCATATTTCTTTGATATTTCTAGTTTTTTTAAATTTGAGTTAAATGAGCTTATTATTATGAAATTTGTATTCTATGAGAAAAACAAAAGAAATGCAAACCCTTAAAATCTAATGGTATTTTAACTTGTCACCTACATTGTACACATATACAACTGCACATCCGTATTCACGCTTAAATTGTCTTTTAATATCTACAGCGATACTTATTAGAATATATATGCAAGACAGAAAGAGCTATTGTAATAGACCAGTGGTTGTTAACCTGTGGTCCGGGGACCCCTGGAGTTCTGGGATACCCACTCTGGAGGACCATGATTGCTTGGAAAATTGAATAATATTAACAAATTAATAAAGTTTATATAAAAAAGATGCAAAATATAACAATTGACAATTTTAAAATGTTCTTTAAATGCAAAGAAATTTGAATTTGGAGGCAAAAAAATTGAGTTGGTATCCTCAGACTGATTTGTGGAAGCAGTGCAAGTGCATATCAAACAGAATATAGTATGGACAATGGATAGCCTCAATTGAATTAAAAAAAGCTCATACCTTTCTATTAAAAATAAAAACATTATTTTATTTATATTTTTTGTGAATTAAATAAAATATTTAATCATTTGTGTATTTGATGAATGTTTGTTCTTGTATTTTTGTGTATTGTTTTGCAGTTCAATCATCAAAATTGTTTAGGCCGGAATCCTCGGCTTCCAGTAATGACTCGGTGGTGGCCCCATATTCCAGTAATTATTAAGTGGGGATTCACAGAAGTCAAAAGGTTAACTTTTCAACACATTTTGTGGCCATTCCAGATAAAAATGTCTGTCAAAATTCTGAGAATGGTTGCAGTTATAATCGTTTCAAATCTGTTAACCGCTGAACACAGTGATTCCCTTATTTGCCATTGGGTCACTAATAAATCCAGAAGAAGCTATCATGTCTTCATTCAGGGTATATGTAGAGTTTCATAAACTAATGCTTACAAGCCATGAAGTTACCCCTAAGGTCAGCAAATGGTTCCTGTATCTTTGTATTGCCCCTGAGAAGGAATACTAAATTGACTGCATAAGAGCATTGAAAGTGTTTCCTCCATAAGCTATGAGCCTTCAAAGTGAGTACAATCACATAAGTGTATTCTACTTAAGGGTTATTTCAGGGTAGTCTCTCACTGTTTTTGTGGCTTTTGGTTACTTTCATGTTGATGACGCCCCATTCCAAGACCTATTATGGTGGTGACTCATGACATTAACATGTGTGAAGCATACCTTACAATTGCGCAGTTTTCTATTTCTATGTAAAATGTCTTTGGGGAAGAACCCAACACTTCATTCAGTGACTGTTTTAGGGAAAAGTATAATGTTTAATAGGGTGAAAATGTCATACTGAGAACATTTCTAAACCCCCATTTCCACTTGTTTCTTTAGAAATATGCCTACTTTTGATTAATTAATTTCAAATATTCATTCTGGTTTACATAATGCGGCATTCCTCAGGATCTGTTACCTAGTGTTAATGTCTGTAATGTTTTGGGGTGCATAAGGCCTGTTCTTTAATGACAATGATTCCCACAAAGAAGGAATTATTCAACTATGACTTCCCATAGATTAACAGTTCCACCTCATGTGACTGTTGTCTACTTCACTTAACAAACAAGATCCTAAAGAAATATATTTTTAACTTAAAAATAATCTTCAGCATTCCATGCCCTGGCTGAATTGTTCACAAATTACACCATGCAACAACGAGTGCATTAAATTCCTACCCTTTCATGTATTATAAATTGAATGGTGATCTGTAGTCTCTTTGAAGGGAGGATCTAACCGCCACCAGGTCTTCAAACTCTGGGAAAGAACATGCATTCAGTTTTTAAAAATCACATAATCATCTTGCCTTTGACATGGGAAGTAGTCTTGTTTTCAAGGGAATCGGCTTGCTGATAGTCTGAGCCATATACCACACTTAAATTTAGTAGATGTAAGAAGAACTGCATAATAAAGACATTTTTGCAATCCAGCGAGAGAGTTTACTGAAAGGTGTGAGTAATAGGAGGGAATTTGTTGGTTAGGAAGAGATGGGATAATTTGATGTGTGTTCTGAACTATTTCTTGCAAGGAAAATTTCTAGAACAAAGCGAGTTGTGGATGCAAAGAAAATGTTGACTGCTGTTTGTTAAGTTTATCATTGAGATGGGAAAATTGTTGAGAAATTTCAGCATGCTCTCAACCAGTTAGGCTCTGGAGTGGAAGCCAGTTAAAGAACAACCTATTGATTGCCATTTTGTTGATCTCTAGTGTAGCAGCACACAGCATCCAAGGGAACATTTCTTTGGGACTTTTCCCACTGTTAGAGGTGAAAGATTACTTTAGGTGTGAAACGACCAACACACGAATGGGGGAATAAAAGTTAAAGAAATGTCATTATCTTCCTAAGGAGTTAAAGTGAATAGAAGTTGATGTGAATCAGATGACCTGCAAGGATAACACTAAGGAAAATGGCAGACTCTTTGGCAGAGTGAGAGAGACAGGATTAAACATCAGGGTTTTAAACATGGAATAGGGACAGCACTTTATTTTACAGAGATTGAACATGAGGTAGAAAGACTGACTTGTTTTACTCTGAGTACCATAGACTATCTTGCGATCAGTTGCTGTAGCATTTCACATCTTAAGCAAGAGTTGAGTATGCTCAGCATATAATATGCCACTTTTGTACCACAGATACCCTTGCAGCTTCCGGTATATGTCAAAAAACATATAGGCTCATGATTCATCACGGAAATACATGACAGGTACTAGGAGATCGGCAGGATAGAACTGCGAGTATTCTTCCAATCTTCACAAATTTAGATTATTCCGAAAGGTCCGTTATGAACCAATGCAGGTCATTTTCTCTCTGTGGCAACCAGAGAGCGAGAGAAAGATAGTCATGAGTGCACCCTTGCACGCTCCACACATTGCCGACTGCTCCATGCTAGACATCTTTCCTCCTTCCATTATATGTACCGCTTCAATAGTGGCTGAGGACAAAAAACCATAATATAAGTTCCTGCTAGGTTGTTTTAATTGTATTCAAGGTGATTAACTGCTGAAGTATAGTTCATAATTATTTCTAGGTTGCAGAGTTTTGTTATGGAACAGAATTGCTGTTTATGCGTTATCTCTTGAGATGACATTTTCTTAAGCGAGATGTGACCAATTCTCAGGTTAAGTGGTGATGCACTATTAACAAGAGAGATATTGACAATGGAGAGGAAAATTGAGGGAGAAGTCAGGGCGGTTTATTTGCTATCAGTGGCCAGGAAAGGGCATTCCCCTTAAAAATAGGGGTGCATTGCTGCATTGGTCCTCTGTACATGGGCTAGTACTTTTGGTAAAAGCCATTTCGCTCTGTTGCTCAATGCCATCTGTAATGGATCCCTATGCAATTAAGGGAAATCGAGGACAAAGGATGCCTGCATCACAATAATGATATTGCTATATATTTTCTGTCTTGTTACAGTGGCTGGATTGTTTGCCTTTTGCCCTTGGCAATCCACTGTAGCCACCTTCAAGTCATTATGTGGTCTTTTAGTTGCTATTTCATATGCATTTGCAAAAGGATACCCAAAACACAAATTTCACACTTACACCTGAAGCACATTTTTAGTACATCTTTCCATCTGTAGAAATATGGCGCAGAAAGAATACTTTGCAAGAAATGATTCTTACAGATCCTTTGTAAATGCTGTTTTAAGTGCAAAAGACCCGTGCCTGAATTCTAAGTACCTGAAGTTGCATCCTTCTTTGGTGAAGTCAGAGCTCTGTTTCCCTTCAAACTGAATTCCAGAAGTGCATACTTCTGTGAAGATCCGTTTATGAAAAATATTTGCATTATGCATTTCCCCCTCACTAATGCACTTCTTCAATATCAAAAGTACATAAAATTGCTTACTTTACCATCGATGCTTTGCAGGCTGTACACATTTGAAGCAAATGACATTTTGTATCTCATTAAAAAATGTCACTGAATGTCAGAGACTATCACAACAAGGTAATAGGTTAATGCATTGAAAGCCCCTGACTCCCGAGTTGGGAGGGAGAATTGAAAAACACAAGATCGTATATGATATAATGTATCGCATTATAGATTGTGTCAGAGTAAAACCTAAATGCCATGAGCTACCACTGTACAATACATTACTGCCGTTCGGGGTTAAAGAATGTCTCTTTGACATTTCAGAGTTAGGACCCCAACGTACATTTTTACAACCCATTCTAAGCCCTACAGCGGTTGTATTAATTAATCAACGAATGCATGCTTGAAGACCTGATTACATTTCCTTTATTTCTCGACCTTCCCCTGCCTCTCCAACTCATCTTCTCTATTGTCGCATCTTCTGCTCTAGCCGTTTGACGTTGCACTTTTTTTTGTCTACCTTCCATTTATTTTCATATAACAAACTGTATTATGAAATGCCTTTCCAAGAATTCTACCGAACCATGTCATTATACTTAGTCTCCAAATTTAGTAATTCTAATCGAATTGGAAAATGCGGGGCACTGTATGTTTAAAATGGCCTTTCAACCAGGACCCAATTTTTATATTTTTATTTATAACAAAGTGCATTTAGTTAACTAACTGATATCTTCCATGTCTAAGTTGTGACGTAAGTTGATATTGGTTATTTCGGTCTCACCTGCAGACAGCCGATTTTGTAGAAGTACCAGAACTTAAAGTGAGATGTGGGTCAGCCCACTGCTTGCGCTTAATTGGTTTTCTTGTCTAGCTCATTTGCTCTCCTGCTAATGGCGTTTCTTCCTCTTCTTGTGTGCATCCTCCCCTGGACCATGGGAGAGGATGTGGCTGTACGGCCTCAGCTGCCGACTGGGGATCTAGGTTCGAATCTCGCGTGGGCTCAACATTGTGTGATTCTGGGCAAATCGCTAAATCTCTGCGTGCCTACCAAAAATGAATGTGTCCCTGTGGAATGTAACTGCTGCTCATGTAAAGTTCAGATCGAATTCGCTCTATATAAAAACTGGAACAACAAAAAATAGACGAATTTTCTTTTTCATTTAGCACTCAATGTTTGTTTTCTTGCTCCGGCCCAATTGTGCTGCTTTTCCCTCACTCTTTGTTGCTCTTCCTACTCCGTTCCTTCACAGCTCTGCGTTTTTGTTGCAGTTTTTTTGTTTACATCATTCTAAGCTTCTTCGCTATGCTCCCGATTCTCTCTGCTCAGCGTTGTTGCTTTCTTCTGTTTAGCAGAGTTAATTTATTCATTCCACCTATCCCCTCTTTCTTGGGGGCCAGGGGGGCGGTGTGTGTGTGTGATATTATTGATTATTTATTTTTCAAAGAACCAAGGAGCTGCAATTTGCTCTGGGGCTGCTCTTTTCTTTATAATGTGCTTTGTGCACATTTTCTTCCTTTTTTTAAATTTATTAATTAACCACTGCAAGATGGGAGTCTGTCATCTTGGAATGTTAACTTGTGATAAATAAAAAAAACTGAAATGGGAAATGCTGAATCACAACTTAGGCGGGCATATGCCTGGTAAGACTCAGGCTTTTTATGCTTATGCTGTTCAGCATTGCCACCAACTAGTATTTTTCTTTTTCCCAATGCTTTTTAGCATCGGCTACAACAAAAGCAGTTGCAAAGCCAAAAGGCCAGGTAATGACTTTCCAAAAGTGAGCGATTGCATGGGAGCGAGCTTTGAGAGAGTCTGGCTGTGCAGTAAAGTCAGAGTTTGTGTAGTATCCATCGCGCCTTTGTCAGTTGAAGGGAAACATGCTGGGTGTTGTGGGAATGAATGTGAGCTCCAACTGAAAATGGTTGTTCCTCAGAGGACAAGTACCAAAAAAGTATCATGACATGGTACTCTTCACAGCAGTATTTGGATGGAAGTTTGAGGTTAGAAATCTGTCTCGGTTATGACTTAACTATGGACCTACCTGACATATGTAAATTACTCATCAGACACATATAAGCCACTCATCAGACACATCTATATATATATTATTGCCGTGCAAACCTAATAATAATGCAATGTAACTTAGCTATATACATTAAAAGGGAGAACAAAGTTTGTGGATGGAAAACTTGCTTACGAATGAGAGTGTCTCTTACTTGACATCCAAGTATTCTCATCTGGATGAGACGTTCCTTGAAGTGTTTGATCTTCTATTTCCGCCTGATATTGAGGAGTGGATATGCTTGCCAGGTATAAACTGGGATTGAGTTGTGGATCACCGAAGCAAAGCAAAAGAAGACCTTTCTCCTCGCCTTTACCTGCTTGCAGGTTTCTGTTTCATCCCTAGTAGTATGTTGTTTTTAGCACTGGAGATCTTCATCTTCACATTTAGGTCGAGTGGCATGTTAGATGTGATAGCCTGGAATATGACAAAGAGAATCTGTAAATGATTTGTGCTTGCAGGAAAAGCCAAAATAGTTTCTATGGTGTGGGGGTCATCTAGTCCTCCTTTCTCAGTCCCTTAATGGCCTTAGTGTGGCTAGGAGTACAATCCTTTTTGATGTAAGACGGGTGGCTAGGATGCCGAGAAGTGGATCTAGGTGTGCCGAGAAGTGGATCAAGGCGTACCAGGGCCAGGACTCAGTTGCAGTTCTGAACTTGTGTTCTGGGAGGGGTGCTTTGACTGTGTGCATAAGTGAAACCTGGTATCAAACTGTCTGTATCTTCATAGTGAATATATATAACTCTAGCACACACAATCTTGGTTCAGTGATGTAAATTACAGTCCAGTCATAGAAAGAACACAACAGATATTTTCTTTTTGATCTTCTTTTATTGTTTTCAGCCATTAGCCTGTTCCTTAGTTTTTATAGCCAGCTAACTCGTGTTTCGTCAGTGAGGGTAAAACTTTGGACTTCTTCAGGGCTATAAAACAAATGGATTTTACATCCTAATCTTCATTTATAAAAACGGGTAATTAAATTGGCTTATGTACTCCATACACCCTTATATATTTGTGTCATATTAGTAACCATATGATGAAGGCTTCAAATACAAGTGGAGACCCATGCACGTAGAACTTAATATAAAACAAAATGTGTGCCCTTTTTGTAGTTTTAGGCAGTCTGTTTAGTATCATCCCATAGTGAACTTGGAAGCTTGACACCCAATTTATCTATTCATATTTGTGTGGCAGGGGTCCTTTTATCACCAAATATATGTACCACCTGTTGGATTCAATTATAAGGGTTTAGGATACTGTGTATCCAATGTGATCTCTCTAACTTAGAAAAGCAATCCATCTTGCTCATTTACCTGAATATCTAATTCAAAATCTCCCAATACGCTGGTGTATACGTCGACTATCTTTCACAGCGGAGAGCTTCCGCTTCCTATTATCCAGTCCAATATCCCTGTATATCCGTGTCTTCACAGTATCACTATCTGTAGAATGTGATAGTGTAATATCCGTGTTTTGTAAAGTCATAACCGAGTTTATACCATGCATTTCCTATTAGGAACGAAAACGCTGTCCTAAGAGTGTAATCAATCCATCATACAGCAAGCCCGAGTACATGACCGGTATCTGCAGTGGTCCCTAGTCCCGGTAGTAATTCAAGCTCTGTGTGCGAGACCTTGCGAGTCAGTGTCTAGAGAAAGGACTAAGCTGACCTGCCAAAAGGGCGGAAATCCTATGTGCGCTGATCTTCATCCTTAAATAGGAACGCAATAGCCAAAATCACTATAACGTGCTCCATACCCACCTTCCGCTTTGTATTTAGTACTCGTATTCTGAATGTTATGCAAAAAGACGGGTGCCATGACCTTTTGCACCCCTAGGGACCAGTAATTGTTCAAATTTGTTTCAAATATTCTCTGTGCTGGGGATGAGTCTTACCCTTACTGACGAAACACGTGTTGGCTCCCCCCCCCCCCCCCCCTCCACCACATATATGATTTGGCTCTTCGTACTGATGTTGGTCTTCAAAGACTGGCAGCTAATCATATGTAATCGAAGAAACCTGCTTTTGGCAAGGTAGGAAGGGGGCAATTCCAGTACCAACTACATTTGCCTTATTCATTCAACAAAGAGTAATTCATTGTGGTTTGTGCCTTAGATGATTATTCTGTAGCTGATTGAGTTAATAGTAGCTGCATCTTGCAGTAGTTATCGTCATAAGTAAGCATGGTTCCCAAGTGGAGGTAAAAGGTCTTGCACCACACAAAACTAGGATACTTTTTATGTAAACCAAATTGGGTAGTCCTGAAACAAGCAGTTATCAACATTATTGTGCAAAGAATCAATTGACATCTAATTGGAGCATCTTTGCCCTGTTGTCTTATTTTTCTCTGTGCTGAAGCAGTCCAAGGTTTTTCTCAATGCAAGTTTTAGGACCACATTTTCCTCTACCATTTGGACTGTATACAGTGTCTGAAGTGGAGCATAATATTTTACATCTGACTTTTCAAAACACTGATCCAGATTGTCTGCACCCACTAGACCTGAAAATGATAATAAACGTGCTTATTGTTTCTGCTACTTTTCTTTCTGTGACTCTTTAAACATTGATGGAGTGAGGAGGACATCTGCATACTTATTTTTATCTGACCGGAAAAGGGTATGTGCATGCATATTCACATGGACTGTTCAGTCACTACTTCTATTCAGTGTACATTATAGCCAGCAAAGGGGATTACCTACCAAAGGAACGACAGACGAGAAAGCTATGGTAGTTGGTGGCAGCTATTTTACAGCAAAAAAGCAAATCTGAGGCAAACAAAGACTTCAATAAAGCGGTCAGGCTAGGCATTGTACAGACTTTGTAAAGGTATCTTGTAAAGGTGCTCCTAGATTCCTGCTCATGTGTTTTCTTTAGTCAGGAGAGGTTCATGACAACAGGAGAAAGGCAGCCCATCCGCTCATTATTCCATAACTTGTTAACACTCTCTATGCTGGATTCTTTGTACATCAGGGGTGGTTTCTCAGTTCTTACTCTGTATCAAGTCCTTTCTCAGATATTTCACTAGAAACATAAAACAATATGAAGATCCCTACGTATGTTTCTCATGAGCTTGTGGTGAACATGGAATTTAAAGTCCTCATCTGCATAGTCAGATGCAGTGAGCAGGATGCCCAAGAACCTGGAAGTTGTAGGCGCATTTGTGTGAAGCAGACACATCTGTAGCATTTGATGTCCTGCGACAGTAGTCCGTTGTGATGCAACCTATGCACTCATCGGTCATGTTCAAATATCACCACAAGGGTAGGTTGCTATTTGAGAACCTCGAAAAAACTGCAGCCCATCATCCCTTCAGTTGCATTCCCAAATGGGAATTGCTTTTTGTTTTAAAGCAGCCCATGTTCCTTAACAAACCGGCGTTATTTAAAAAGAAAATAATGTTCCCATTTGGTAAAATATCAGGTGGTGGGCACTACCTTCTCCCCCTGAGTATGCCGACATCATTCAGTTAAGACCAATCATTTACCACATCATTTGAGGTGACATTAACTAATTAATGGTTTGTGACCATAATTGCGGTCACAAACCATTGATACATAAAATACTGATGCACAGTTAGTAAAGAATGCCTTTTAAAACCTTTCTAATTGCGATTTGGTATGTGTTGGTAAACCAATTTACAAGTTGGCAATTCCTTTCTGATTCACGAAATAAAGTAAAGTAAAGTAAAGTCCACATTTGTAAAGCGCACAATCACCCGTAAGGGTCTCTAGGCGCTGGGGGGCCGTCGGGAAGATTAAGCGAGCTATTGCCCAGAGTCACATGGTGCTGGGCTAACCTGCCGCCGGAGCCGGGGATCGAACCGTGGTCCCCAGATTCCAGCGTCAGTCGCCCTGTCCGCGGTGCCACACCTCTTCCACTGGGTTTCATACATACCAAAAAGTCGTTTAAATTTATCTACAGCAAACTCCCTAATTTTCTGAATTTCAAGGTTGATGACTGCAAAATGGCTTTGCCCATCGGGCTTCAAATTCACTAAAGACCAACTTCTTGGAGTCTGAGCGGTGCATTTAATTTGTTTTTGGAAGTTTGAAATTCAGACAAAAAGCTTAAAGTGGGAGCCATGAAGAGAAACGCTTTCATAGACTGCAGTCTTTTAAAAAATATCCCTTCCAGCTGTGGAGCATCTAATGCAGTGGTTTATTTATAAAAACATAAGTGGCAGGCTCCCGTCAGGTGGCAGCTGGCACCTGCCCATCTCTCCTATTAGCGCCGCCTAAAACAGAAGCAACTACTAACCATGAAAGTGGGGAGAGGGTGTAGCGTAATGACCAGAGCTGCCGACTTTGGAGCTGGGGAACCAGGCTCAAGTCTTGACATCTGCTCAACATCCTGTGATTCTGGACAGATCACTTAATATCCCAACGCCTACCATAAATGAATGTGTCCTTAACTGGGGCTCATGAAAAGCACCGGTGTTGATGATTAACCCCTTCCATGCTCATGACGGAACGGTTCCGTCATCAGCGTCGGTGCTCCGGTGCTGATGACGGAACATTTCCGTCATGAGCCAATACGATTTTAAACCCTTCAGCACTGCAGCGAAATTCGCGCAGCACTGAAGAGGTTAAGTGCCAGTGCTGAGCTCCGGAAACCACCGGCTCAAATTAAGCACTGATAAAATTTATTTTTACTCTGGTTTAGGGATGGAAGATTTCCTTGTCAGTGTCGGGCAGCGTGGTCTATGTTCAGCTGTGGACATTTACAATTTTTTTTTATTCTATTTCACTTTCCAGGTTTAGAATAAGAAAAGCAAAACAATTCTAGCTGATACCCTGCACAGCTGTTCACCTTTATTTTGATTTGTCATTGAGATTCACTCTTAATTGTAAACTATTTTTTAGATGTAGTCTCCTTACTCAAATTCTGACTGAAAATCTGGTCTGAGCTTGTGCCTTGGATAATGGACCCGTAAAAGATTCGTGCCCACATGCTGCTCTTCACACTTTGGTACAACGCCTTTGTAGTTCTGTGGTTCTGATGTAAACATCAAGCCCGATAGCAAGGAGTCAGTGACCTAACATTGGCCCCTACAGCCTCTGCTGTGGGCCACCAAGCTCCAGGGGCTCCCGCCAGCACTGTGCACTGGCGGCAGGCCCCTGGCTTGAGAGCTCCTGTCTGGGACCGGAGAAAGGACCCCCCCCTTAATGTACTTTGCAAGAGGGCCCCCCTGAAGTTTCGTTACGCCAATGCAAGGCGTATTGTATCGAGTTATTTGAAAGGAGTTATATGAGTTAACCATGCATGAGTACTTGGCTCTCTGCCCTTTATTTTGTCTATTTACTAAAGGCTTGACTGAAGTCACCTAAGTGGAGGCAAACATACCATTTTAATCTCCTGTCTGACGATGGCACTGTCTTTTTTGACTATAATTAGTCTGCATAAAGGGTCGGATACATTATCCTCTTATTGTGATGAGATCAAGTTGACTATTAATTTGATAAAGGTTTGGGCCTTATAATTGGAGGAAGAGGGGGTAAATGTCAAGGGGGACACAGTAAGAATAGATTGCAGTTAGTTATTGCATTGACATTACAGTCATTAACAAAGTAAGCTGGGCACCCTAATGCGTTATAACAAATCAATCTGCAAATGGTGATCTGAAACGACTAAACCTTTATAAATGTTAAGTATGTGGGCTGGCCACCTTCAGTTATAAAAAGTGCTTATAATTCCAAGCTATTGTTTCCATTTTTATAACAATTCTATTTGGTTCCCATACACGAAATTGATTTAGAGTCAAAATAGATGCTCTCGTCTAGAGAGTGACTCTAGGAATGAGTAGCTCTACCCCCTGTGAGATCATTCTCACTGTAAATGAGCGTTCTTCCAAGCATGGACATAATCCAATGTAGGCTCATAAAGAACTAAACATTATTATATGTACTTCAAAGGTCTCTATTCTGTCTGGTGAAAGAAGCGCGAGGAGGCCGTATGGGAACTGCAAAGATGCAGAGAAATATGTGCAAAATAGTCAGGAGGAGGTGGTTTATCAGCTATGGAGAATAAAATGTGTACAATCAAATCCCAGGTTCAGCTGGTAATTAAAGGGCAGAAAACTCATTTGTAAATTAGCAAAAAAAAATATGTTGCGAAAATCCATGAAAGAGTATTATCTAAATATCCCCATGAATAATTATCCATTTTTTAGTGTTACCTTAAGATCCAAATATAAAACAAGTCAACTGATAGGCTTTCACGTGGAACAGAAAGGGATCTGAAAATCAGAAGTGGCATAGTTGGGAATGTAAAGCATTGAGTAATTTGTCACCTTGCTATAAAGATGTGCAGAGCATTAGGCTTGTATTGTTCAGTTGTGATATTGATGTCTTCACCATTTTTTACATAACAAAATATTATCCTAATATGTTGCTTACAGTTGATGAATTTGGCGTAACTCATATATATATTTTTTTAATGGATTTCATGATTCTAGTGAAACCATAAAAAATATAATTTTGGATACTTAAGCTTCCTTAACTTGCCTTGCTACGACTTTTGCTGTTATGTTCAGGTATCCGAAGTTTAAGTTTTCTTTCTGATTTGCCAATGTATAATAGCCCACATGGGCACTTGAGAGAGTAAATGCAATGCATGGTATTACAGTCACTGTTGTGTTCTAATTGTATGCCAACATCTTTTTGTGGATGAAGAAGTGTGGAGCCCTGTATGATGATATTGTGATGTACACAATAAGGATAGTTGCCTAAATGTTGATGTTCTACTAGATTTGTGCCTCATCCTTGACATGGCTTTTAAGAACTTCAGAGAAAATGGCCTGTCCTGTGGTATCACTCAGGTTGCAAAATTAATCTGGGCAGTCAAACTTTGCCGCAGCACCTTCTTTGTTAACAGACAAAATTAGACCTATACCACGAAGTTCTGCACCCTATAATTAGGATGCCTGTTGAATAGTATCAAGTTCAGTACCCCAGAACGAAAGCTGCGTTGCTGACCCGTCGCATTTCTCTAGTGCTAGTGGCACATCCAGTCTTACTGTCGTGCACCTAAAGCTTTCCACCACCCTTTTATGTTCGCCTAACCGCTGCACTGACAAACAAAAGGTAATCCAGATAATGTGCAATTCCATTCTGATCACTCTACAGTCAACACACAAGAAAGTTATTTAACCTTTTGAGCACAGTATACCCATCACCAACCATTTATCATGATATAATATCCCTTGTGCAGCAACATCCGCAAATGCTTAGTTCTGTGGAGGCACTGGTAGTAAGTGAAATGGTGACTAGTTTTCTGCATTAGACAGGTGTATGCCCACACCCTGACTAAGCATCAATTTATCTGCTGGTTCAAACAATGGAATATTGTTTTCCTGTCTAGGGCAAAAGGTGTTCATTAGACTTCCTTCCTGAGTAAGATAGAGCTGAATTCACATTGCTCCTTCTTGGGTACCAGCCCCAAGGGTGTTATGCTGAAATTCCTAAATAGGATCAACTAAAATGGAGATGCCCTCGATTCAGGGACACCAATTTCTCAGTTGTTTTAATCTAAAATGAATGGCAGTTCCTTTCTTGACTTTAGCCTAGGTGCTGTGAAACTCCTGACTAGACCCTGATATCAAATAGAAAAACCTTGTAAGAAAACCTGACTCAACTCTGTGTCTTCCTCAATGTCATAACTCACATAACACACCAAGAACATCTTTATTACAAGTAATTTAATACGCATGTGTACTTCTTGGCCATTCATGGTTGCTTCACTTTTTCGTCGCCTGCTGACCAATCCATTTATCTTTACCACCATTGACTGACTCAACTGATCTCTCCTGACATTGTAATCTGGAATGGACCCCATCACACCTACTGCAGTTCTCTAAGAATCTGAAATCTGCTCTGTACGTGCAACCCGGTGCAGAGTGCCAGCTGTACCCTTGCTTCTTAAACCGGTCCTCCTTGTTGTGAACTTGTACCCCATTTACTGGGAGGCTGAATGAAAAGGGCCACACATCCCTTTCCCTTGCATCCACCCAATAATGAGCATACCTACTTGCCCTACTAAACTTTAGATGCGTTTCCCTTTAACTTTCTGAATTGTTCACCATTGTCCATGCATCACTGTTTCTATTACCATTATACAACTTGCGGACATATTCCCCATACCTTGGGAGTCATTAAGCAAGATATGGTCTCTCCTCCCACAAAATGTGCATCATAATCACTTGTACCAATGTCCTACACACTTGTTGACTCTGTGACTTCTCCTGATCCACCCACACATCTCTGTATTGCACTACCACTTTTCCTTCTTCCTCCCCCAACAAGAGTGCAAACATATCGAATCCTTTGAGACTTCAGCTTTTAAACCCACCTCCCCAAACCCGCTCAGCCATAGCATCCTCGACTTCAGTGCAGGTGACAAGTTGAAATCGCACATAGCACATAGCCTGTCTACCCAAGTCACTATGGTATCTTACCTTCATTAATCCCTCATTCTTACTTCTGTCTTTGTCCCATTCCTATGTCTCTAGTTTTGTGCCCACCTTCAAGTCCCCCTCAAAGATCCCAGAATCCTATCCAAATAATCTGTATCTTCCCTACTCTCTAATACACCCCTTAGACTTCCCTTCTCATTTGTTCTTCCTTTCCCTCCCCATTGCCCTTCCTCTGTCCCTTCATTTCCTTATTGTTGCTCCATTCCTGTGTCCCCTGTCTGATCCTGTACTCCCCCTTTCACCGCTTCTCCTCTAGTCTTACACCTCAAACTTGCGCTCCTCCACCCTCTCTTTGTCTATCTTCCTTACTAATCAGTTCATTAATTCTTTCAGAAAAATCCTCCTTCCCTTCCTGAGCTACTGTCTACTGTACTGCAATTTTTATCCCCCAAATCTACCCCGCCACCCTCCATTCGCTCATATCTGCTCATCCTTAGAAATATCTGCCCCTCTCGCTTCTTGTTTCCCCATTTTCTGTGCCTGACTGTTTAGCATGACTTGCATTACTCCCAGAGACTTTTCAGCTACATCACCACCATGTTCTTCTGAACATACCTCAGTTTTGCTGTCAACCCTTCTCCCAATGTTTCCCTACCCTTTAGCTTTAAGTTCCGTTCTCCCTGATCAACCACCAGAGAATTAATAAAGACCTCCGTTAGGGAATACTGTCTAGTACAAACCACACTGGGGGTGGTAAATCACCATTATTTTATATTTTACTTAATAGTATTAGCAAGAAGAGAAATCTGTAAACTGTGGGTTCATCCGGGAGCCCCATTCTTGGCAAAATTGGAAGAATTCTGTGGGTTTTTTCAAGGAAATAGATAAAAGCAGTCTCAGGTTTTGTAATTCACTAAAATATTGAAGGCCGCTGTGTCCAATGATTACACCCTCTCATTTCAGTAACTGGGAGGGCAGTGTAGTTTTTGTAACAACCCAATAATTCTGATCGATCTATATCTGATTCTAGGCACTCACGAAGGGCGCATCGACTAGTGCTAATCGGTGGTGACATGAGGACAAATAATTTAAAAAAAAAAACTGGGGGTGGAGCTCTATTTGGACCTTATCCTGGGAGTGTATGTTGTTGTCCTGGTTTAGATTGGGCCCCATCAGATGGGTATTATGTTTCCCACAAGGTCAATTCAGTTCCTCTAATATATGTAGCTGCCCATGTGACAAGGTGTCTACCCAGACTTTGTTTAAAATTTTCGTTTGTTGTAAATGGCATTTTCCCTTTGCACAATATTATTTATGACCTCTTTTACACAAGCACAATTTTCACAGGTGAAAAGTGGCATTGTTTTATTTGCAGAAGTTAGCTTGATTGACATATGTTTAGCTGTAAGCTCATTTTCGAAAAGTGCAATATGATCGCATAATTTAATGTTTGATTGATAATGTATTCTTATAGTGCTAGATCTTTTTATCTTCTTTTGATCTACTTTGAAGTGATCAACTAAAGCTTATTGAAATTGACGCCTTCTCTCACTCCGAGATTTGAGTTGCAGTCAAAGTGGAACATAGAGACCCACTAAGAATCACTCTTTGACTCCTGATAGTTGCCATTTCTTCCACCACTGTGATTTTAATGACTCCCCCAACATCTCCTCCCCTTCTTCCATGGCCTCTACCATACACCATCACCTTTGTTTAACATGTCCAACCCCTTGTGTATCTGCTTTTGACTAGCCTTCATTTCCTCCAGTGCGCATTGGTTGGCCTCATCTCGGCAGTTGTCACTGTTGGTAACAATGTCAGTTCTTCTAGCCACTCAATTGTCCCTCCTCTACCCTCCTCCCTTCCCTACACTTTTTAGCCGTAACCGCCATTGCCGTCATAACGCCAATCATTGCTCCATGGTAAACACAGGCTCCCCACTCTGTCATTTGCAGTCCCTTCTAATTCCCTCAATTCTTTTCTACTGAAAATCCATCCTGCCCCCATCTTTCCTGCCTGCCAGTTCTGTTGTATGGCTCGGCATCCTGTATGGCTGGCATGATATCGGAGAGCTCTCCTAGCCAATAGTAAGATCCAGCATTGAAAACCTGAGAAGAACAATTCAATTCTGAGAGACCATTGGCTGACTCTACGGTGATGAGATGTATTATGTTTGCTTCCATTTTCAGAGCAAATACATCTAAAGCTGTGTATTGTGGTAGAGACCAACATCCTGCTCCTATGACCCTACCCAATATGTGGGGCTAAACTCAAGATGTCCACCCTGCTTCTTGAAAAACAGGAAAGGCCTGCTGTCGTCCCAGCTTTACAACCTCTGTAAGCGCATTCAGACACTGGAGAAACTACTGGGTCAGAAAAGAGCGGCAGGGTTTCTGAAGACCAGCTGGAACTTTCAGCCAACACCTTAGAGGAATAAAAGTACACTCATAAAGATAGTTTATAGAAATCAATGTGCTATCTGGGTTACTCTGAGGTTAACCATCCCTTGGGTGATGTGTGGAGAGATACGGGGAACTAGAGGAGCAGAACGATGGGAAATAGAGGGGCCTCCGAATAGTAGAGAAGAGAATATTGACCCAGCCGCATTGAGAGCAATCAAAAACTTTTTTTATATAAAGAACGCTATTCCATGGTGAAGGAAAACCTGAGTGGTGAGGGTGAAGAGTGAAGTAAGCCCCCTATAGTTAGTAGTTGTGGAGTTTGTTGTGCAAAATACAGAGGGACACTCTCAAGCTAGCCACAAGATTTGACAATTTGGAAAGTATGATCTACGTGCCCGAGGTCCATATGATGCAGCAAGAGAATCAGAAAGATGTAGAACTGGGGACTAGAATAAAGAGAACCCCAGGCGACTTCAGTAGCCTGGCAAAAGGTGCTATTCACAAATAATTTAAGGTATTTCCTCACCCTGAGACACCTAAGTGGGTCTGTTGGACTTGAATTACACAGCAAGTGAGAGGAACCACTGGTGAGAAAAGTTCTAGAGGGAGAATAAATCTACTTCCTGGCTTATATGTATGATGTCCATAGAGCATGTCTTTTAGCTGCAGCAAAATGAGTTTGTAGGACCCAAATACCTGATAACAGCATTATTTTGGCAGCAGGAAATATTATCAAAGTAGAATTTTCAGAGGACACGTATTCATTTCCTTACAAACCCTAGGGCTATCTTGAAGAATGTGCACTTTTATCATCCATGCTGTCTCCCAATTTGACCCTCATAGGAGGCCCCTGAGCTTCCCCCAGTCAACATTGAATACTGTAGATGTCTATATACCAGTAACACTGAAGAAACCTCCTGAGAAGTACAAGGAGTAGGGGCTTTCTGATCGTCACCCAGGAACAGTTACTAATCCATGATTTCCTACACTCCACCCTAAAGCAAAGGCTCAAGTCCTTGTATCTGTTTTTAAGCCCTCCTATTGTTCCATCCTCCTCAGTAGAGGCCTTTTTCCTCTCCCCCCAATGATTTTTTAGACTAGAACACACGGTTGAGTCAGGAGCCCCATTAAGTTGCCGTTACTTGACGCAGGTTACTTCTCAAACTCTTTACTGCTTTCTTCTCTGTGCTTTCATCTTATCAATTGTCAATGGCAGCTTCTGGATACCTGTGATGCCACATGCAGGCCTGAACTTTCTCAATCTTTGCTTCATTGCAAGCACGTTTATGAAGTTGAATTGAATGTATTGTGTTTATTTAGTCCTATGCCTCACCACCCAGCGAATTCAGGAGGCTGTTTCTGCAAGCCCAAATCTCTAAGGGAATGTGTCCTATTGCTTATATTAAGCCAATGACTTACGGTATCTCATATGCCACCTCTAAGCCTGTTTGTGCTGTATTCTGTTGTGTATAGGGATAGCCCGTTGCCTTGTCTAACTTGCATGTAATACTGGATTGCACAAGCTACTCATGAGCTGGTGGAAAGGATGTTCACATGAAACAGTTGTGCTTAAGGAACGTGTGCATGATTACCATTGTGCATGTATTTGAACATCTTCTGTCTGTGCTAGTGGCTTCTTCTTCTTTTCCTTCTAGAAAGTTTCAGTTTACCATCTACACACTGAAGAGGGTAAAACTGTAGGAGCACAGATTATCAATCAGCGATAAGTACACTTAAATTGTCAATCTTCCAGTAGAAACTGGATTTCACTCTTTTTGTTTGGCATACATAACTTCGTTATGTAGCATTTCTAGTGCTGTTTAGTGATTTACATTTTTTTAAATGCAGAATGTTACTCCAGCGACACTTTATTTTTAATTTTTTACAAGATCTTGAAAATTCTCTGATTAATGCTTACTTTGTACTCATTGATGGTTTCGTATTCAGGCCAGGTAGGAAGAAACATCTGTTCATTTGTGTCCTGTAGTTATGAGTCAGAATGTGTTTCCACACCAGTCTGATTATGTGCATGCTCAAGAGGAAGATTATGACAAAATCAAAATTCCTGTTCAGCAACTTCGAAAATATTTTAGGAGCAGAAAAATGCTGTATTAGACACAAATGTTTTATTGCTTACAGGGGCCAGATAATTAGATGGACCTTTTTCATAGTTAGAGGTACTGGCGGTCAATTTCGAATTTGAGGGATTCACTTTTAAGTTTGTCATAGACCATAGAAGTGTATTTCTAAAAAGGAACAGCATTGTCTTTTGACATGTAAAAGGCCCTCACTAGACAATGTAATTGACATTGCCAGGAGCACTGAAATATTGCAGGAGGGAGCCAAGCAACTTGACATGTATTTGCTGCCTCTTGTTGTTGTAAAGTAAATGCAGGTGTTAAGACCAAGAAATATGTGTTATTGTGTTCTAGGTATGCAGTTATAAGTGCAGGTCTTCATTATATGTGTTAAAGGGTAAGAAATGCCAAACTATTGAACAAGAATGTAGAAGATGTGGCAGAGTTGGATTCTCACAGTGTGTGAATGGGTGGTAGAAGTCTGGAGATGTGGTGCGTGGTGAACGAGTGAACGATGAGGAAAAGAGCAGTGATGCAACCAACACAATTGGTGGCTTGGTGTTGGTGGTGAAGTGTTAACTACCAGACAATATCAGGGAAGTGATGGAATTTAAAATCTACATGTGTGGGTGATAGTTGTTAGTTTTAAAATCAAATGGCTGGTGGATTCTGGAGCTATTATCACCATTGCAGCAGCGTACAACTAAATATGCTTGTGAGGAAATAAAGTGTTGCTTTCTGCTTATCTAATTCTTGTGGCATTTAAATGGAACAAACTTGACCAGTTGTGATATTGTTTGGGTAGAGCTATGTTTAAATTCTCAGTAAATAAAGGCAATAGTGTGTGTAGCTAAAAAGGATTTGAATATGCGTAGATTGTGGCACAAGTCTTAACATGGTACTCCGATTAGGGGAAACGGGTAGAGTTATGCCTATGTAGGAGTGTGGAGATGGGGAATTGATTAGTAATGATAAAAGAGTATTTGCCCAGAAGTTGGGTGACCGGAAGGGTTTTATCTATGCCATTATGATTAAACAGGGACATATTCTTGTGAAACATAAATTCAGCAATGCGCCACGCAATGTTCCAATAGATGTATGTATTTTGTTGGAAGACTGAGACCAGGGAATGATTGAGCCCTGTGTGCGACTTTGCTGCCAATTGTTCTGGCTCACAAGAAATCTGCAGACTTCTGTTGTGTGTAAATGTTAAAGAGCACAGATGAGTTCATTTGAGGGAAGAGCGTTCCTCTGTCCAAGCCAGGATGCACTAAAAGTAGGGGTGTGCGGTGGGTGCTTCTGCACCCCCAAAATAAACTTAAATGCTTTCAGAAGGAGAATGAGCAAGAAGGAAGCCTTTATTTAAATAATCTTTCGGCATGGAGATTGATGTTTACTTTTCCTTACTCTGACTGCTGCATGAGGGAATTTTCCTGTACTACTTGCCTTAACGGATACCCTGCTAGACATTATCAAATTAAATTGGCATTTTTTAAATTTTCTTTTACAAAATAAAAAAAATAGTTCACGTTCCTACCTGTAGTTGTCTTCAGTCTTCGACTCTTGGTGATATTTCATAAAACCTGTCCCCAAGAGTAGTGCGCAGCCCAATAATCCAAAGTATCACATCCATATTTTTAAACCTCCTCCTACATCCCATTTTTTGGTATTCCACAGAAAAGCAAAAAATAATCCAAAAATTAAATTCCCCAAAAAATCCAGTTGTTAAAAAACTGTAAAAAAAAATCCAATTCCCAAAACAATTTCTCCCCCCAAAATCCTGCAGCAATCCATTCACCAATCTCGAGTTTTTCCATCATTGTCATGGTCTTTGTCTTCTAAAGTCACAAAACAATTGAAAACCACAGCCGAAATCTTTTTCAAATGTTGCTTTTATTTCAAATAGTGTTAAAAAAGATGAATCCATAAAGTTTTCTGACTTTTTTTTTAACCTAAGTTGGAAAAAAACATCCGTCCCGATGAGCTCTTACAAACACAACCTGCGTGGGGATGTAAAAGTGGTTACAACAGCAATAAAATAAATTTCTTTCTTATTCATTTCATACTTATCTACCTCCCCCATCTCTCCTTACAATAAACTTAGGGCCTGATTACGAGTTTGACGGAAAGGGTGCCTCTGACGAAACAGTGTTAAAACAGGGGACAATCTTGTCGGAGTAAAGGAACTCTGAAAGGGTAGACTGTGGGATATTTCATATTTTCTTACAGACTGCTACATTTAATTGTAATTAAAATGTACAAATATTTTTAAAAACAGCAGTAAGTGAAGAACAAACAAGGCTCTTTTTTGTAGTTCTAAAGTGTGGTAGAAACAAATATTTAAATAGGATCAAAATGAAACAAAACACTTTACTTGTGTGATGCACAAATAGTAAATGCAGAAACCTGATCCACACATTGTTTGTACGCCATATATGCTTAGTAGTGAAAGTTCATGTCTGATGCTTATTGAGTGGCCATTTTAAATGTGCTGTTTGTAAATTGACAGTCCCCTACTACATCATGATTTAGTCATATATTTGTAACAGTGTTCCAAAATGCACCACTGCAGACATACAACTCCTTTACCACTCTCCTGACTGGATATGGCTCATTTGCTACAAGTATTCTTTGTGGAACACATGGATTTTTCACAATCTCTCTGATTCAGTGATAGCAGTACCCTCACTCTGCCAGCACCATTGGGCCAAGGTTGAAGATTTGACTGCACTGGTATATTTGGCCATTTTGTACCTGGTTCATCAAGCTGGACCTAAGAACAGCACGCCATCAGGTGCTAATGTATCAAGTAGCGTAACTATAGATGCCAGTACCTACTCCTGCTGGAAGTAATTAATAAGGTGGTTGGTTGAAAGGATGTGACAGTTGGTTTTGCGTTGGGTATCATCTTTCAACAGACCTTACAGCCTGTGGAAAAGGCATTTAGTCATAGAGAGAGAGAGAGAGAGAGAGAGATGCTTGGGTTTCTATGAAGTGTAGAAAAGTTCAAAGGGTTTTTATGTGGTCGAGCTTTAGTCTTGAAGATTAATCACTGGCCATTTGTAAACAATCCACCTGGGATCAAAATTAAGATGTCTACTACTTGTTTCTGAACTCTTGAAGTTCAATTTCTGAGGGAATTATATGCCTTGATGTCTGGCTATAAAGGTGGATTACTTATCTACAGTACCTTTTGTGGAAACATGACAAAGAAATAGAAGAGGTGAGCGAAGCATGCATCATTGCTGAAGTGGAAGTCAGCCTAGTAGTTGTGGACCTGAGTAAGAGTGATGTGTAAAGATTAAAAAGGATGATCACTGCTCTAACACACGGCTCGAAAAATCCACTCGACCGCGCACATATGCAAGCTAAATTTAACGAGGTTGAGCTGCTTTTAGGTCCTACTCGCCCTTTCTGGCGAGTAGGAAGACAAACTAACTTTTGTCCTCTCTGTGAAAACGGAGTAAATGTGACAAGATAACAAGATTTAAAGGCATTTTTATTGCTCACAAAGGTAATGAGCAATAGAGATACCTTTAAACCTTGTTATCTTCTCACATTTGCTCCACTTTCAGAGATGGAGGTCAAGTAGGTTGGAGTAAGGTCGAGGAGATTTTTCAAGGTACTAGTCCTGCAGGGGACTAGTGCCATTTTTTGGATTTTTCGAACCCTGTAACAGAATGCAACTGTATGTGCCTGCATAGGCTTTGTGTGAAATCAACAGCAGCAGCTCACAATGTGAGTCATTCTAGTGATCTACCTGCCATTTCTAGTGAAGTTGGGATTATATCCAAGAATTTCTTATTAAATTCAGCCTCCAAAAATCTTCCTCTTCTATTCTTAGCTCTGATGTGACTCACATTTTCTATCCAATGCCCTGACACTGAAATATCTTTCATGTGATGTTTACTTGTACTGTGTCCAATTTACTTCTGTGCAGGTATGGTGATATTTAAGGGTATACAGACAAGTTCTTGTGCCCCTAAAGAGGGGTTGGGGTATTTTTGTACAACTATCATTTAAATGTTCTTCTGTGTTGAACTAAAGGTACTCGGATACGTGAACACCATGATTTGTGGGTTACCAGACTTGTAGGACAACATAATAATCATTGTGAGCACCACTCACTGTGTATGTTTCTGGGATTTAGCATGAACCCCTTATGCTGCCCTCCATCTCCATTCCCAATTGGAATTTTCCCAATTGACCCCACATTTTCTTAACACCCGAAAACATCACTTCAACAGAACACCCCCAATTCAATGAATCTGAGACAGTGTTAAGCCTGATTTGAATATGGCAGTGTGTCACCGAGATAAGGCACAATCCAAACACATCAAAATACCACAAAACGTCAATTAAGTTTAAGGGCTACTCGATAACTGAGTTCTAAATCAACAGAATTGTTTAAAGCAGTGTTTCCTAAACAATGGGTCGCGATCCACTGGTGGGTTGTGTCGACGATTTTTGGTGGGTCGGTTATGAAAGTGCAAGCAATATTTAAAGATGCGTTTAAATTCTGTATTTATCTTCACATGTTTCCTGCGCCTCAAGGATAGACGTCAAATGTTAAGCTATGTCTTCTGACAAATTGTTGCTTATTTTTTAATATAGGGATTTGTGTTTGCAATTTCCTCTAACTTTGCTGTCAGGGAAAGAAAATTCAAATTTAGAAAGCTTTATTCCGGTAGCTTGTGCCTTAAAAGCGGCACACAAAAAAAAAAAAGCAGATTCATCACACAAATAAATATAAAAATAAAACATATAAAACCGTCAATAAAATTTATCCATGTTTGTCATTTGCTACTATTTTAGAGCCTAATCCAACTTCAGTACAAATTGGAATAAAATCTACATTGTTGGGGTTCAAGGACCACCGTAGGCTGACCAAATATTTAAAATATAGTGCAAAAATAGCAAAAGAAATGCATTAGTTACAAGGCAAAACCGTAGATATAAAAAAAGCTTTAAAATATTACAACAACATAATGCGTACGTCCCCCATTTTTGGAAACCAAACTTCTAAGAATCCACGTGCACCCTGGAGAGTGCCTACTAAATCAGTCGGAGAGAAAGCTGGAGTCAATTCTCAGGTATCCTTTGGGAAAATATAAAAAGCACATAAAACTGTCCATACTACTACATACCCCACATCAAGTACTGCTGATACAAAAATGCCTGACCTGAAACATTGCGGGCTGGCATAAAATTACAGTACATAATTTCTAAAGCATCAATAAAAGTGCATAGGATACAGTGCAAAATGACAAACAGATGCAGGAGTGTCACAATGGGTCCATGCAAAAAATAAAAAAAACGATGTTCCAACAGTTACATTCATCTCCAATTACTTAATAGCCTTTTTCCTGATGGTCCACATATATCTCAAGAATTAGGTAGGGTCTGTTCTCAATATTCTCGGAGCGCATATGCTGCAGCATGTACCCAACTCCCTTGCGACCGATTTGATCCACCTTGAGCGGGGACTGAAGTTTGCACGGCATGCAAATAGAACATGGGCTTCAGATTCTGTTGCAGACTTGCGTCCAGGACATTAGGTGGATGCAGTGTGGTTGGAAGCCCGTTATCTGTAAAAGATATCAAGAGGAGAGAGCTTTGTCAACATGTAATATACCATTTCCTGTCTCTAGGAGTGGTAATAAAGTCCAAATATGGTTCCAGAGCACTGGCAGTCTTGAAATCTAAGAACGGGTTCACCAAGGACCCTCTAGAAGAAGAGGCAGGTCCAGTAACATTTCTTCATTTGGGCCTTCGAAGGAATACGTTCCGGAAGACCGTTATTCCATGCTGATTGCAGTCCCAGAGAAGTAAGCAGTTTCTTGATATTTCTGAACCAGGATACTTTATGCGCGGTGTCAACACTGACTACCTCCTGAACTGCTTCAGTATATATGGCGAGCTCTTGTGTGGTCATCATCCCCCTCTAATAGAGTAGGGGGCACAGCCAAGTCTTTTCTCTAATAGATTTCATGCCCATATTGAGTTTTAGAGGGAAAAGTTGGGTATTGGGCGGCAGATGGACAAGATTTCTTAGGAATGTATGTCTTGACCTAGCCAATTCTGATCTCTCTCTCAGAGACACATACCAATCCTGTGTCCAAGAACTGCTCGTAAGTGCATTGGTTGGCTATGGCCCTCTTAGTTATTACACAATGGGCTGGTGGGCTTTTCTTACCCCCACCATCCATTAGGCCAATACCAGTGTAATGGCAGTTGTCCCATAGCCCTGCAAGAGAATAAGTATGCTCTGGCCCCTCTTCATGGGTTACGCAGTCTGCTTCCTCCAATGCATCGAAGCAATTATGGACTGATACATTATAAAACCCATTGTGACATTGCAAGCCATTTGAAGGAGGTTTTGGGCTAGACTGAAGAAAGAAAAGTAAAGTGAATCATGTGGCAATCTTGCTTGGGTAAAGGATTGTGAAGGAAAGACTGTACGATGTGTTATTACACACAACAAAATGTAAATTCCTATGAATGAACTGTACACCTTTAGAAGCTTTAAGTGGACAGCAAATCGCAAAAGGGGCCTTAAAATGTACAACATGTGTAACAGAACATAAACTAAAAAAATGTAATGGCCGAAATGTTATGATTTTTTTCTTTTCTGTGTGGTCACAGTGCAGAGGCTATAAAGATGAGCATAACCGTTCCAAGGACAGGCGAGAAAAAGACCGTATTCTCACACATAAGAAAGCCCGAGGTGTTTTCTTCTTGTGTTGACTCCTTATATGTAGGTCGGTGATTTTCCCATCAGCACAAATACTCCTTAATTGATTCTCCAGGGTACGATGTTGAGTTTGCATATGGCGTTCTACATGCAGGTTCACTTAAGCATGATATCTGAATGTCCACCGTCCGTTGTAAATTCAGCCTCACATTTTTTGAGGACCGTAAAAACATCTGTGCCCTTTATTTCAATATGGTGAAAGTGAGTTCTGCTTTAGACAGAGACAATGTATCCGAGTAGGGTTAACCAATATGCCAGACAAGAACATGATGTAGAAGGAGAGCAATGCTTCCTCTTGATTCATTTAGGGGTTGAATCCCAATAGAGAACTCCTTTCTGCATTTATGTTGGGTATTCATTCAATTTGAAAATATGGCCAGAAAGTAATATATTTAAATGAAATACTTTAAAAAGAATATGTGATTTAGACCGAAAACATTTGCCTTGGATCTAATTTATAATCCCGCAGATTCTATGGTCGTGCATTATTGTAAACAGCATAAATTGCTTAGTGCTGTTGTGTTCACATTCAGTGGTTAAATACAATATTACAGAAAAACATTGTATATCTTATCGAAATTTGTAAAAACCACAATGAATAGAGATGTATTGCAGAATTTTGAGTTCCTCTTTCACACCCGCAAACAGAATAAGGATTTCAGGCGTTTGCATGCCTGCATTTTTTACGTCTTTTTTGCAACAGGCATTAGTATAAAGTTAATTAAAAAATATTGCTGTCAAAAGGTGGTGGGTGTGCAAATGTTGTCAAACAAGTTTAAAAAACATTACCTACCACAAAAATAAAAGCAGGCATTGGCAAAGCCAGTAGATCTTGCCTTTTTGAGAGAAATAGATCAAAATATTGCTCCCACCCGAAGGGAGCAGCATTAGGAGTTGCTCCCTCCCCGAAGGGAGCAGCATTAGGAGTTGCTCCCTCCAGGTGGGAGCAGTGCCGGCTCCTGCTGCATGCAGGGAGCCGGCTGGGGCTGCAGGAGCCTTAGAGCACCTCCCTTGCGGCCCCCAATAAATATATGGTGGGTTTCCTGGAAGAGCACCAGGGCACCCAACTTTAAGTGTTCAAGGTCCCGGGGTTGGGGTCCCTGGGGCCGAAATGGCTCAGGGAGGGGGGATGTGCATCCCCATCCCCTTTATTTAAGTAAGTGTACCCGGAGAATGGGGTCCCCAGGGCTGATATATAACGTTGCACACACACATACATACATTCATGTTTATATGTGCAATCCTTCACAAGTTGTTTTTGCCGGGGAACAAGCAGCAGCCAAACTGCGTTTTTAAAATATTCAAGGAAATTGTCTGCTGTAATAGTCCAAAAAACAGACTACAGCACTCGAAATGAGGGTGCAATGTTCTAGCGTGATGTTTATTCCAGCTCTCATTTCACAATGGATGGATGACTGATTTCGGCTGGAACGCCACACTTGCTCTTGCATCATACCTAATAATGAGTTGAACCCTTAGTGTACTCAGTGGATTTGTCTTTTTAACCCATTGTATCATCACAGGGACAGTATCGGGACCTGTATTTAGAGGTATGTGCATGTACACTAAAAAAGTAAATGAAAAAGAAAGGTGAAAGTTGCTTAGTTCAAGTGCAATAAAAGTTCTACACGTGGTTGTGCTCGTTTACAAAAACATGAAAAGCTGGCCATTTGCGCCCAGTGAAGTACCAGCAGCAAATGCAAAATTCTGAATAAAACAATAGGAAACTGTCTATAAATCTGAGTTATAAGAAATTGTGCTTGGTGAAACACACTAGAAGAGCACTCTGTGGCAATGTTGTTACTTACAGGTCAGCAATGTGTATAAGTCATTATGGTCAAGAAGAATGGTAGAAGCGATTCTAAAATCTGCATAAATAATCCATTATGGGGTCAAGAAAGCACTTCATCTCCAATACCAAGGTAAAACCAATTGCTGTATCAGATTTACTAAGTCAGAAACATAATCAAACATTGAGTGGTCAAGTTAAATTATTTTTTGAAAAAACTTGAATGTGCAATTTCCCAGATAAAGTCTCAAAAACATAACAGTGAATTAAAAGTTAGCGGTCAAAGCATACTACATCCTCGTAACAAGCACAAGAAACAGTACAAAGTGCAATAATGAATCTCCCTCCTCATGTACTGCTTATTTCATGCAGGATGAGCAGAACCACATTAGTACTATTAAAAATAATATTTGACGCCCCCAGTTGATTTTAATCATGAATTCCCAATTTATTTTTAAAATACATTTTATTAAAAATGTTTAAAGTGCCATTTAAGACGTTATGCATATATAGAAGGTCATGTGTACGTACAGTCAGTCGCCAGGATAAGGCATCAGGTACATTGTTGTAGTGCTTGCAATAACTAGAAGCATTGCACTTTCAGGAACAAACATTTGCGTGCCTCCTCTTTCACCATTAGACCTGTGGAAGAGATGCCAGTAAATAGTGCAATTATGTATAAATCTGGTATCATGCAAACCTAAGTCTTTGCAACATTAACAATTATCAAATCCCCATCCCGCCCCGCCAATAACCAACGGGAGCAGTCCCATGTATGATCAGTTACAAAAGAGATCAAATGAAGGCTCTTGCCCAGCCCCCTTCGTGGGGATAGAATGATTGGCCTAGAATGGTATATACGGTGCAAAGTGTTCGAGAGATGGGCAGACATATACAGACATATATGCTATCTCACGGCCCAGCACTATTGCGGGTTGAGTGCATGGTAAGTTTCAAATCATTATTTTAGTTCCTTTTCTTTCATTTCCCACTTTAAGCTTTGGTGTCTTAGGTCTCTGAAATGTTATTTATGAACACTTATTTATGAATAACTGATTTTGAGTCTGATCTTAATATTCAATCTAATTCTGAAGTCATAATGTGCGTGATGTTCTGGGTTATTCAATCATCATCTCTGTTGTGCCGCTGTAGAATTGATTTATTTGATACTGGTCCCTGAAATTCCCTCTGATGTTAAACCTAGATTGGGAAGTTTGGACACTATCCAGATAAACTCTATGAATCATAAAACAGTACTGGCATGCATTTTGTGTCAACCAGATCATTTAGTACTTGCACCAATAGGTTCTCTTGCCAACTTGTGTAGGTCCATGATGGGTAAAATGTGGAGCTTTAATGAGAAAATTGTTATCCATCAAAGGGAGATCAGCTGTTTTCTCTCTTTACTATTTCCATCTCGTTCTCTCGATTTCAAGCCGATGTTTGGATGTCCGTATGACTCCCGTGTGGGTTAATTAAAAGGTTACTGCATGAGTCAGGCTAGACCTCTGGGCTCTCAAATTGCTCTTTCTCCTGTGCAGCATATCTAAAATGATGGACTTGGCTTCTTGACGTTTGCTGATGATTATCTGGCCCAGAAACAAATTAAGCTATCACTTCTTAAACTACGCTTAGAAAGTGATACCAAATCTGATGTTTTCAAGGAACTTTAAGAACAGGGTCTTGTTTGTTGCCGTGTCCTGCCTCTGCACCTACGGAATCTACATCTTTTTCTTGGAGTTTTGAAACCGACAAATCTGCCCCTCCACCCTCATCATTTGCTATGCTATTTTTAGATCCGGTCTGGAGAGTTGTTCTGATTGCATACACTCCATTGAGAAAGTGGCTTTCCTAGTTAGTACACTTGTTTTTAAAGTTGTCCTACTTACTGAACTTCATTAATTACCCTCAACAAATCTTTGCACCTCCCTGTCCTCTCCTCTTCTCTATTCTTTGAGATGAAATACTTTGAAGTCTGGGTGCATGGAAAATTCTTCTCTTTTACTGAGACATGACTAATGTACAGTGACTTTCCCTGAACTCTGTGACATCAGGTGGAAGGTAGCACTTGCACCCTATTTTTAAAGGGTGCACGTCCAGGTATTTTCTGGCTCAAATGAAGCACTGCAAAAAGCAAGACAATTGCAGCCACCAGATATGCTGCGCCAACTAGTGTTGTCCTTAGTTAACTCGATCTGTGTAACTGTTACCCCAGCAACGCTCATTTGAAATCCCTACTCTTTACAGTCCCTCATGTACAATTGAGATATTTCCTCCATATAGAACAAGCATTGGCAAAGCCAAGGGTGTCTCCTTTGTGACATATTGGCTTTGCCAATTGTTATGGCCCGATTTTTGCCAATAATCAGGTCGTGCAGGCACATCCCCCTGGGGACCCAAAAGATACAACACTCTACAATACTTACCCAAGGTAAGAATAACTAACAATTATATTTTGTCACTTGCTGAGAGAACTTATACAATAACAATTTTCCTGACGACACGCGCTGCGCAGGAGGCAATTTCAACCGATCCTCTCTACCACAGAATACTTGCCTAGGAAAAACCACATACTAACAGTACCTCCCACCACAAGGAAAAGAAACCAAATGGTATATTTTGGGGTGTATTTATTACCTGTATATGATACACGGTAGGCCAAACAGTACCATTTCTAGCCAACAACCAACTAACAATTAGGCGATTACTAAACGCAATCAGGAAAACATATGTAGAAATATATGTTTGTAAATGTATGGAACCTGAAAAGAAAGTTATAGTAAGCAAGAACAGTAGGAAAATTAGAAATTAGGTGAACACCTCACCAGCTGTCTGTTCATCCTGTTTCCACTTCGCCAGAGGGGAGTCCGGTTCTCCGGCCGAACCAAGAGACAGTAGTGACACTTCCACCGACCAGAACCCAGATACCTCCTTTAGTACCAGTGGAGACGTAAGACGAAGCTCCTAGTGAGCCTCGCCTTCTTTTTCCCATCAGAGTCCGTACCACTCCACACCAAGGTCACAGCTTCAGCTGGCCAGGCGTCTGTTATGGCTTCAGAGCGAGCACATACCTCTGACAAGATCCAGTTCTTTCTGGTCAGTAAAGTGCGAAAAACAAGTGAAAAGGAAAACATGCTCGTCTCACCTAGTGAAGCTCAGAAAATGGCGACAGCTCAGAAAATGGAGTCACTCAAGCATAAGTTTCTATTCACGCAAAAGAGCAAAATTAGTATGCAAGATGACATAAGATCATGCCAAAGCCAATAGCAAACACTGCTGTTAAGCAAGATAAAGTCAGAATGGGGAGGCAGGCACCACAGCATGGATGGTGGGGAGCAAGCAACACAGCATGGGTGGGCTGAAGCAACACAGCATGGGTGGGCTGAAGCAACGCAGAGGGGATGGTGGGAAGAAGAAGTGGGCGAAAGAAAGAGGGTGCAGGTGGAGGGATACAACATGGAGGGAAGAGAGAGGGAGTAAAAACAACAGGCCAGAGATCAATATAGAAGAGGTGGGGATAAGCACTTGGGCAAGCAAGGAACGGGGGTGGGGGAAGGGGGATGGGGAGAAACAGCAATGGGTGAGAGATGAGGGCGAGGGTGGGGAGAAGAAGCAACTGGCAAATGCAATTTAGAGAAGGAGAATCACACAAGGGAGAGAGTTGGAAAACACATGCACAAAAGAAGTCCCTTAAAAGCATGAGAAACAGGCAATCAAACACATTGCAAAGAAACAAGGCGACATGGGCGGAACAAACACAAGATTGACAGAAAAGCCATGAAATAAAAAGCATGGAAATGAGAGTGGCTGTAAAACCAATCAATAGTAAGCAATGGGTGGACTCCAAGCTTCTGTGTGTTCTTGATAAGCCCACAATATGTCTCGCAACAGACAGCACATGCGCTGATAAGAAGGCTTGACCTAAAAATGCTGTTCTCAGGTTATTACTCCAATCACCTTCACCTTGTTTGCTAGGGTACCCCACTGTTTTTCCAGACATGCCACTGCCGGCTAAAGATTGTGCATTGCTTACTGGGTATATCACAGCTACGAAGCACTGTCTGGTAACAAATGTGTGAACAGAGGTAAGCTGTCTCTGTTCAAAAGCATAATGTAGATGTTACACTTAGATCCTATTCACAGCATGCTTGTGCTTCAGTGCTGGAGCAAGTGACAAATGTTAGGAGTCAAAGTAGGGGATTGTGATACAATGTTTGTTAGCTTTTACACGCAATGGGCTATGTTATTTAGTTATTAAAGCCGCATGCTAGCCCCTAAATGACTAGCAATAAGAAGTTGTGTATTTTTTTGGTCCAGTGGTGATCATCTAACAGCGGTATGATCAAGTGTTGGCTATTTTGACCATGCTAACTATTAGTCGAAATTTACTGCTACAACTGGAGCGTGGCAGACTCTACAAATCCACCTATGCATTAACTAACCTATGATTTTTGTATTTAGCTTCCTTCACCTATGAAGTGAGAGGCAACAACATATCCCATCTCATTCATTTTCTCGCCAGCCAATAGGTTATGGGCAATTGGGTGGCCCTTAATGGCCACTTTTTTCCACTACTATTCAGTTGGTATTTTATTTCTGTCACTCTCACCTTGCCATACCACATGATGAGTGATCAACATCAACCCAAAATGTGTTACGTTCATACCACTTTGAAAGTCTCTTCTGTGTTTTTTTTTTTTTTGCCATAACTCGGAACAGGGCCATGAATGAGTTACCAACTCTTTCTTCCACTGAACTTTGGCAAATGACATACAAATAAAGTGGCGCTTGTATGATAAAGTCTAATGAAAATAGTGTGCATAACACCTAAAAATAATTTGCCTTTTATTCTTCAGTACCTCAATAAATCTTAAATACCAGCCTTCGCAAGGTTAACATCTTTTAGCACCTTTATGCTACTTAACCCAGGTTCTAAGGCTGCATTGAACACCATAGGAGTTTATGCAGTATTATTCATGGCCGCTACTAGGCTGATAAGCCAAACCCTAACAACATCAGTCCTCACTTTGTAGGGATCAAGAGGCAGTAACTGACTATACACATCTGAATTTATTATAGATCTGAAGATCTGCAAACAGGCCTAGCCTTTGTGCGTTTGCACTCACACCTTTTTTGATCTACAGGCAAGTTATTGGTGTGCTGTATAATAGCACAGCTTTCCCTCAGTGAGTTTATTTGCCTTCTCCTCTTGGTTCCGTGGCATTCCATACAAGGGTGAAATCACTGCCTGGCTTGTCCGCCAATCAGGCGTTCACTGAAATTCAGCAGGAGCTGCTACCTGACTTGGTGGTGGTGGGAGGGGGGGAGGCTCAGGGGGATGATTTGACAGCCGGCCGCCACCTCTCCTCCATCCTCTTCTTCCTGACTCTGGTTCCAGCAGGAAGTATCTGGCTCCCGATGGCCAATCGCATTGTGATTGGTCTGAGTGCCATGGATTGGCGCTCAGCCAGGGAATGGGGGCCTGGGTATATTCTCCATGCAGGCTGTAATGCATCCTGCAAGGAGAATATGGGAAGTGCACATGCCCGATAGGGCTCACCAAACAATCATGTGCACTTAGGAGTGGGCAAACCACTCCTCTCCTGCTCCTCTGTCCTTGGAGCAGCCATGCCCAGAAAGCTGCCGTTGCAGCAGGAAACTTAAAATGACAATAATGCGAGTTATTATCATCTTATGTTTCCTGCTGCGGAGCATACGGACGACGCTCCTCAGCCTTAACGAAGGAGCCGCCACTGCTGAAATGTTGAGATCTATTCATAGAACTCACAAGAGGCTATTTTGTATGTATAAAAAAGAAGCTATTATGTAAAGATAAAATAATTTGTTAAAATGTAAAGAATGATGTATGTTTTATGGAGATGTTGGAACGGCCTCAAACCCAGGGGTACATGCCATGTTTGTAACATGGTACGATAAACTTGTTTACAACTTCTTATTTAGTACTGGATTAGAAAAGGAATTAAATTATATTAATATTGTAAATGTATGTGACAGACCAAGGTAGGAAGAGGAGGACTCGTGAAAAGAAGCGGAATCTTTGTCCATAGGCGATCAAAAGAGCCACCCAGCTCCAACGTGGTGGCCCCCGTATGTGGACTGAGGCTCCCCCTATGGCATGTTCTCCAACTACTTGCTAGAAGTCAAGCTGGGAGTGATATAGGTATGCAGCGATAAGACAGACGTGCCAGGGCACCTGCCCAGCCCTCTTGCACTATGGTGATGTAAGAAAACCGAGAACTGCAGAATCCGAGTACACCATATAACACTTAAATATGAACAGAAGTTATTTCCAACGTTCAAAATAAGAAACCCGAATGATTTGACAAGGAGAAGATTCTGCCCCTAAGGGGTTGGTTTCACAGCATCCTAGGATTCCAGCGAAAACTAAATGTCGTTTCTGTCAACAACACTAAAAGTTCTTGATTAGGACCGACCCTTAGGAGAACATTCGACTACCACTTGAGCTGAATCTCTGCCAACTCGAGAAAGATAATGTCATTTGTTTAATACCAGCTGTTGTTGTGAGAGGTTCTCCACCTTAGCATCTGAGAAAAAGGCAGCAATGATACTTTTGTTTTTACATTTTTCTTCTTTAGATGTATGCGCAGGATGTGTTAATAATTTACTCTGCTTGTTTAACGTTTTTATTTTCCCGTGGGTGACCTTTTTCAAACTTTTCAACTTGAAGATTATCAACCATTACAGTATTGCTTAGCTCATTTCGTACTTTAAAGTTAAATGTTTTTCGCTTATAGTAATATGCTCTTGCAATATTCCTTACTTAGCTGTATAAACAATTTATGTGTTCAAAATATGTAGGCCTAAATAAAATCACAGTAACATTATTTTGATTGGTGCACCGAAGCATATGGCCTTAGAAATAAGGGTAGAGAGCAGTGGTAAAACTCCTCTTAAAGAAGGTATGTTAAATGGCCTTAACTGTGGGTTGGTTATTGTGAGGTCTCTTATTAAGAAACATTGGAGATTCACTTATTACTGGAAGTCCAGAACCTGGATGTCCTGTTTCTCCCTGAAACCTGGACACGATTAGATGGGGAAGCGGAACTAGGCCTGGCCTGCCCCCCGGGTTTTATAATATTTCACAAACCAACCTTGCCCCACTGTGTGTGGAGGAAGTCCCGGGGTTTGAGCTACTCGGGTTTTCACTTAAAGATAATAGGGGTACTCTGTGCTCTGGTATACTCTGTTTTAGACCTCCGGGAGGTGCTATCCCCCGCTACCAAGAACTGATTGACGTGATATATAATTTATCACACTCCCATTCGAAACTACTGATCCTGGGAGATTTCAATCTTTGGGAGAATGACAACCTCGACACGGCTCTTAAAGAGTTGTGCCAAGCATGCGAGAATACTAATCTACAGCAGCTGGTGCTGCGTCCCACCCATCAGGGAGACCATGTGTTGGATCTTATATTTGCCAGGGAAAGGGGTGTAGCTGTGAAAGAAATACTCCCATTGTGTTGGACAGACCACTTCCTGGTTCTTTTCTCCCTATGGCTAACTACCCTTAATAAACAAACTTCCCACTCAGTTAACACTCGTATGGGTAGGGAATGGGCTGAAATCTTGAAATTAAAAGAACTCCCACAGCTTGTTGATAATAGTGGCTTTGATACTAATAGCTCCGTGGATAAAAAATGATCTGCATTTATGCAAGCAGATTACTAATTTACTAGATGGGCTGGCCCCGTTGAGGAAAGCCAAGGGTGATAAGAAATCGTCCGCACCCTGGTACAATGAGGAGCTTAGGTTGTTGAAGACTAAATGCAAACAAGCGGAAAGGAGAAGTAGGAGGAAATACCAGGAGACTGACAAGGCAGCCTTGAAAAAACTTTTGCATAGCTATAAAGTAATGATGGGTAAGGCCAAAGCAAAATACCTGGAAGAAACTATCCTGCAATCGCCCAACCAGCTCAAAACCTTATTTAGCTTAGTTAGAGACATGTCTAATCCAGAGTGCGCAAAGAGTGAGATTCCAGCATCACAAGAACTCTGTGATGACTTGGCAGTCTTTTTTGAAGAAAAAATTAATAACATTTTAACTGGGTTAAAAGCTCCAAGTGATGGTGAGCCTGATACAGAAGGTGATATGCTTTTATCGCCAAGCGGTAATACTCCTGAGGTAACATTGCTCAGGGAATGTATGATGCCTCTGGAGTCCTTCCAGATTCCCTCACAAGAGGAGTTTAACATCATTGCAGCCAGTAGCTCTTCAGGATCCCCCCTGGACCCGCTCCCTCATAAGATGTGGAAGGTGCTGTACTGAGCTTTTCCCATATCTCTACCAAATTTGCTCCCAATCTCTAATTAGTGGCACAGTACCTGAGTGCTGGAAAAAGACACTTGTCTCTCCCCTATTAAAGAAGGCTATGTTGGACCCTCAGTGCTCTTCTAATTACAGACCCATCTCCCTGCTTCCCTACCCGATTAAGATCTTAGAGAGCGTAGTGAGTAAATCTCTTTCTATACATGCGGAAGAAAATAATCTCCTGGACGAGGTCCAATTTGGGTTTCGATCAGGACATAGCACTGAAACTGCTCTAGTGACTGTCCTTGATGACCTACGAATGAGTGCTGACAGTGGCCAAACAGCCATTTTAGTGCTGCTGGATATGTCGGCCACTTTCAATACTGTCAACCATAAGATATTGATCGAGAGGCTTGAAGAATGTGGCATTGTGGGCAGGGCACTGGACTGGCTGCGGTCCTGTCTTTTAGACAGGCAGCAGGCAGTGACCTTGAGGCCCTTCTTTTCTCAGAGCAGATTAGTAAAACACGGGATTCCGCAGGGCTCAGCGATCAGCCCACTTCTTTTTAATTTATACCTATGCCCACGTATCTCTCTTATAAAAGCTTATGGCATTAATGTTATAAATTATGCGGACGACACTCAACTCGTCTTTTCCTTGGAGGGCAATGATGCAGTTCCTCTGGAGAAATTCCATAGCTGCATGCGAGAAACAGCTTGCTGGCTTAGGGATAACTCATTACAATTTAATGGGGACAAGACAGAAATACTTTGCTGCACTGCAAGTAAAATCCCTTGCCCCCTGCCAGTAGACTTCTGGACAGGTTCTGCCAATAACCCCCCTGTGCCTGTTAAAATAGTTCGCAATTTAGGAGTACTGCTAGATAGTAATCTGCAACTGGATTCACAAGTAGATAAAACTGTGAGTACCTGTTTTTCTCTGCTTCGAGCCCTTAGAAAAATACTCCCTTTTCTACCTGTCTCAGCTAGACCGCAAGTGGTAAGGCGTATTATTTTGAGCAGATCAGACACTGGTTGTTGTGTTGTTGCCAAACATTTGTCTTGTATATTAGTCTTGCTTGTATTGTGCTCATCTAATGAAACCATTTCATTTAATGTAAATGATTGTATAGTGTGCACAAAAAATTTGGAGGTCAACCACAGTTTTGTTTGGCATATGGGGTGTGTTATAGGTGGTGTTAAGTGTATCACATTTTGCCCCAAGGACGATTATTAAGTGTGGTGTCTGTGGAGATTGAATGGGATTGTATGTAAGTGTTTGAATGTAAGCGGAGTGATTTTTTTGGGTTGTTTTATTACTCACAATTTATTTAGGTCTATCTCATGTATTACAGTGTTCCCTTGAGATATAAAAATATCAAAACAATATGTGCTTTTGAAATAAAAGCTACTAATGAGCTTACGGGTGCATTGCTTTATGGTTCTTACGCCTTTTTTAAGTGATTTAAATTGTTGATCAGTATTGGCATCTGATTTGTTGTCTGGTTTAAAGTGCTCAGCCTTACTGATTGTGAGACATACCCTTTATTGATACACCGTTAATATTTTGAAAGCAGATTTTTGGGCAATACTTAATGTGTCGTCGGGGACCCTTTTTGCTGATATTCTTACCCTTGTTTTAAAAGGTACTTGCGGGTATGACGATCATTTTGTGGCAGCATCTCATCCATAATGATGTAGCATTTTAATATGTTGTTTATCAGTCCTAGTAGTATCTACAGCTTTTGCTCATAGCACTCAGGAAACTTAAGCGATATGTATGCTCTCTGCATGGCCCCAGTGTTAGATTTAGTGTCTAAACCTGTGAGATCTGTCTGATATGAAGTATACTTCTACTCTCTTTGGCCAGAGCGTGTCAGATCAGTGTACTTTTTTATTTTCTGACCTTGCCCCTTCTAAGTAGAATAAAATAAAATTTCGAAAAGACTCTCAGACATAAAATATGGCTGGAAATTTTCTTGCAAGGGACGCAATATGAAAACAAAGGTTCAGACGACTTCAGAAATGTAAGAAAACAAAAAGTAAAGGATGAAGAACTTGAATTAATCTCAGACACCTGTAATTATCCGGGCTGCATTCCAGCCCACTGTTTGTTTGCCTGTCATTCCACCTCAGACAGGAAACAACCATATGCAGATCAGTCTTGGTATTGTGCCAGTAGGCAAACGTCCTGCTTGGCCCCAGCAATTACCAGTGTTTGAGATTAATTCAAGCAACCACAAATCACTTACAATTTACTCCTTTCAATTTTAATAGTGCTTGCATTAGTGCACACTTTCCAAATGTCTTGGCCCAAGACATATTACAACAATTTTTAAAACTCTGGGCTTACTTCACAGTTTTCTGGATGTGAGACATTCACCCAAATGCAGAAAATTGTCTTTTCTACGTTATTTGGAGTGTATGGAAGTAAATCCGCTCTAAATACTGTGGACTGAACATCTACCACATTTTGATGGATATCCAGCTTCTGCCAACTCAGGTGTGCATATATACACTCTTGCTTAAAAATATATATATATTTATTTCCCATTCTTGCAAATGTTATAAATTAAGTAATTGTCCCTAAACGGTTCTGGTGGTGCTAATAGTGCCAGGGGGCTGCTCTTTGGGCCAGAGTTGTAACTCCTGGTGTCCAGGGTTGCTGTCTGTTACGTGTGAAGGGGTGCTGCTCACTGTGCTTTGAATGCTGCAGTCTGCCTTGGATCCTGCCCAGAAAGTCACAATGGCTGAGCAGGCCAAAACGTCATCTGAGGAGCAGGGACAAGGGGGATTGCCTCAAGTGGAAGGGCCTTATGTGTGATCATTGTGAAGGTTGGAAACAAACAGGTTCTTACAATAGACTAGTGCTCCAGCATGACCTGGGTCCTGAAGGCTTGAAAATTTTGGCACCAGCTGAAATACTGATGGGCCTGAGTGCTGAAGCGAGGTACAGGGGCTTACATTGAGAGGTCCCCAAACCTCCTGATTGCAGACAAACAGGCGCTGCTACAGTTTTGAGGTTAGACAGGTATCCAACACACAGAGAGCTGTAGCAATCTATGCAAAGAGCTCTTTGCTGAAGTTTAAAGGCATTTATTATATTAAACCTTAGATACCTTGACCAGACAGATAAATGGAGGATCACGGTGCATCGTGTGCTAAACCTTAGATGGGAACCACCAAGATGTTCCAAGGTTTGGTTTTCTGGTGCTCAGAAGGAGTTCATTTGTCTCGCAATTGAGATCTCACTGCTCTGAGTTACCAATGCAGAATTGTTTCCATCAGCCTCTGTATTGAAATTTGGCGTGATCACAAAAATATTTCTGCCATTTCATGATTCTTTATTCTAAAATCTTTCTCCCATATTTCACAGTCAAAGGAGATCAAATACCAGTACTTGAAGCTAAGAGTGATTTGGAGTGTAGGACTGAAGAACTCATTTGGAATGCCTGGAAAAAAAATTGTCTGAATGTGGAAGTACAAAAGGCCTAGAACGCAGGCTAATCCCCAGAACTATGGTTGTCTGCAGCAAGCAAGAGTTCTGTCGCCTGGCGAAACGCCGAAAGTATCATTGAAACAAGAGCATGTTGGGGGCACTCTCCGCAAGACATAATGGCACATCTATAATTTAACTGTGCTAAATGTATGCACCTGTTTGATTGGAAGTATACAGACTGCATACTTATTAAGTAGTCACGTTGAAGATATAATAGATTTCTGGATATTAGGAGATTGTGTATGCAACATTCGGGTTCGCCTTGAAGAAGTCTGCTGCAACATTGTCAGCTCAGACGAAACACGTGCTGGCGAGGGGGAAGTTTATCAATAAGATATGAAAATAAATAACAGAATGGTTGATACCACAACCTCATTTGTGACTTACAGAGTGCTCGGAGATTGTTTTCAATTTTGGATCTTCCAGCAGGGGAAGAATTGGTGGCTCTCCCTTCTCCTAGCGGTACAAAAGGGGGTGGTGATGGACGGAGCATCTGAATCAATCAATCAAACACTCACACCCAGTCAAAAGATCTGGGTTTAATCCATCACCGTTCTTTAGCCCACTCTGCCACCCCAGTTCAGACATGGCTATATGCAAATCAGTCTGACCCTGTGCCTCATGGGAACAGTCCAGCCCGAACTGCCAAGCCATGTCTTCCCTGGACTGGAAACAAGCTTCCGAGGACCGGTTTCTGGCATTCCAGCCGTCTTCAGCCCAATATTTGTCACCTAATTGTATATTTTGAAGGTTCTGGATTTTGGGAAGCTAATTAATTGCTCAAAATTAGGTGAGTAGCGGTGCTAATTGATGCTAGTTGTGATGGTACGTGTGTTACAGGGTGTTCGCCTCATGTGAAAAGTTGTGTTGTATTGAATGTTTTGATTCTGACTCTTTGTTTGTGAAGTTACTCTTTATTTAAAAATGTAAACTCAAAATAGTTCAGCAATGCAAAGTTGGGAACCTTCAGAGACAGAAACCATCCTGGGGGCATTACTGACTTTAACATGTTCTTAAGTCATTGAAAGGCACTGTCTGTATAGGAATGTAAGGAAACTGTCCAGTTAGGGAGAACACTGAATTGTACTATTCTTCTATAAAGATAATTCGCTATTCGGGAGATAAAATGACAATTGTTACATTAAAATGATCTAGCAAAGGAGGGGAAGCCATATATTAGAAAGAGGCCTATTCCATATAAGGACACCTAATCTAACGCAATGTGATTGTTTGATGATTGCTAAGTGTGCACATATATAATGCCACTAATAGGTGAAGATCTATGCGAAGCTCATTTTTGGTTGCTAGGTAGCCAATGGAAGTTTGTGAAGAAATTGTACTGGACAAGGATTTAGAAGTCATGTTAGGTGCAGCTCGTTGCTTGGAACCCAGGCCGCGAGGCACGAATCTGTAAAGGCACATGTCGAGTGCTTCACTGCTGAGTAGCAAAGTAAACAGCTGGGAGGCTGGTGTCAGAAGAGGTAGACACGGAGCTTCAATGAACCACAACCATCTGACACTCCAGCCAGCCTGCCTCCCAGTAAGTGCTGATAAAAATAGCACTATCAGCTAAACTCCCTTGTTTTATTCCTGACCTTTTGCACAGCTTGAATGTAGGAGAGCACTCCTGCAGTATGGAAAGATGAATTGCATTTGGTAAGAAGGTGTGGCAAGCCACAGGGATTGTAAACTGACGACAGTGGATTACAGAAAGGAAAGGTTCTGTTGAATACAATTGGAAGTTTGGTAGGCAGCCAATTCTAAAGGACCGAAGAAGACCACGGAAAAAGGAACAGAAGATTTAAAACAAGTAATGGCCGCACTCAAAATACTTGACTCTTCTCTAGTGGTTTGCTGCCATCTGTTACTGTATCCCAGTATTCCTATTCATCAGCTCCTTGCTTGTTCTGGTGGGGGTGGGGTGGATACACAAAGGCATATGTTTCTATTCTTTGAGCAGGAGGATAGTGATCAGATGCGAAGGCATTGGTGTGTTTGAATGCAGGAAATCTCTTCCCGTGCACTGCCATATCCTTATGACTCTAGTTTGAATTTGACCTCACTGCTAAATTCATTGAGCCCCGGTTGGATTATCAAAAACTAACAGGTTTTCCATGATAAATCAATTGATCCTTAATGTTTGTTGCAGTGTAAATTGGCAGCGAATAGTGTTAGATCATGCAATTGACACCGATGTTTTTAACAAGAGTTTGTTTAGTGACTAAAATCAGATATTGAAGTCGTTTTCTTTGGAGTACCATCATTGATTAAAAATCACTTGAAAATTACAAAATGGTGATTTGATCTCTTCATTTGGGGTTTTCTATCACCGTTTTGCAGATGGTAAATGTAAGGTAATTATTTTTTTTGCATGATCACCCTCAAACGTTTGGACTGATGCTGCTGGTTTATCTCTTCCCAAACAGGCCCCAGTGCCTGTGCTTACAAGTGTACGTTTAGTTGGCTTATCCCCAATTGTCATAAAATAACTTACTTGAACGTCCCTAGTACGTGGTACAGGGGGTACCCAGGGCCTCTAAGATGTGTTTCTTGTGGACAGGGCTTGAAACATGTGGACCGATGAAATCCATGCACATAACCGCATGTTTTTACATTTCTTTCCCCAATTTTTAATCATGCCAGCTAGAGGTACAAATACATTGTTTTCCTACTAAGCCAGGTATTTTAAACTTTTGCACTTGATAAGACCCTCCCACTCTTATATCTCTCAATACTTCATAGCAAATGATCAAAGTGCTCCCACGTAGCATGCCCTGTCCGCAGCAGTATGGGAAGAACCCAATGATGAAGCAGAGAGTCCATGAAAGGAAGATGAAGCTAGCCTAGATGGAGAGTAGCAATAAGAGAAGAAAATATGAACGAGATAATCTATTCAATAGTGAGAAAACCATAAGGTAATGATGTACCAGAGAACAGTGACATTTGGACATCAAAATAGGACTAGATAGGTGGAGGAGAAAAGGAAAGGAGAGACCATTTCGGGTGACAGAAAATGTTAACTGTAAGAAAAGAAAGATAAGGTAGAAAAATCATGGTATAGTTTGAAAAGAGTATTGAGACTCTAAAAGAGTATTGAGACTCTAACTGATGAAAAGATTCAATTACTTTGTTTTTCTGCAGATGGATCAGGTGTTCCAATATGTAAACAGGGAGCTAGACTTGAAGAGCAGTGTTGTTATGTGTAAAGATAGCTAGTGCAGGGTGGGGTGATATGAGCAGCAAAATCAAGAGAACAGTGTATGAAAATATTGGGAACATTATAAACCATGGTAATCATGGCGGAAAAACACATGCAATTCTAGAAGCAGTGCATCAAGAGATTCAAGTAAGAGTGAACAGCTTGGCTAGAAGACATAGGCAGGCAGGTAATGGTATGAACAAGAGTGGTTCAACCTGGGTCATGCCATAGTATATCTTCCTTCTCGGCACAGTTTACTTAACACAGGATCAGTCTTATGAGATTGTAAATGCATTCTTGCAATGTAGCTGTACCATCCTAACTGCTCAAAAACTTTTAATATGTATTATTTGTGACATGTAAGATTATTAGTACAAGCTATATCTGATCACTAATTAGACACTATTTCCACTGCATGTCGATATTAATTATCACTAAGTCATATCATAGTTTGACTGTTCTATGGTTACTTGCCTCTGTTGGATACTTTTATCAAAGGGTGCTTATACTACTTAGCACAAACAACAGTTTTTGGACAGAATGCAGAACAATGGCATACATTCACCCCAGTACAGAGATCTGGGCCTAAATCCATCGTTTTTTTGCACTCCACACCACCCCAGTTCACACATGGCCATATGCAAATCAGCCTTGATCCTGTGCCTCATGGGAACAGTCCAGCCCGAACTGCCAAGCCATGTCTTTCCTGGACCGGAATCAAGCATCCTAGGACCGGGTTCTGGCTATCAGCCGTCTTCAGCCAGGATAGCTTGACTCCAGTGGTGTGGAGAGCATGGGACTCACGTCTGAGCATACCCATCCCACTCGGGGTGACAAATGCAAAAACAACAGTTGATGGACAGAATGCAGAACAATGTCATACATTCACCCCAGTACAGAGATCTGGGCCTAAATCCATCGTTTTTTTGCACTCCACACCACCCCAGTTCAGACATGGCCATATGTAAATCAGCCTTGACCCTGTGCTTCATGGGAACAGTCCAGCCCGAACTGCCAAGCCATGTCTTTCCTGGACCGGAATCAAGCATCCTAGGACCGGTTTCTGGCTATCAGCCGTCTTCAGCCAGGATAGCTTGACTCCAGTGGTGTGGAGAGCATGGGACTCATGTCTGAGCATACCCATCCCACTCAGGGTGACAAATGCAAAAACAACAGTTGATGGACAGAATGCAGAACATGGTCATACATTCACCCCAGTACAGAGATCTGGACCTAAATCCATCTTTTTCTGCACTCCACACCACCCCAGTTCAGAAATGGCCATATGTAAATCAGCCTTGACCCTGTGCCTCATGGGAACAGTCCAGCCCGAACTGCCAAGCCATGTCTTTCCTGGACCGGAATCAAGCATCCTAGGACTGGTTTCTGGCTATCAGCCATCTTCAGCCAGGATAGCTTGACTCCAGTGGTGTGGAGAGCATGGGACTCACGTCTGAGCATACCCATCCCACTCGGGGTGACAAACGCAAAAACAACAGTTGATGGACAGAATGCAGAACAATGTCATACATTCACCCCAGTACAGAGATCTGGGCCTAAATCCATCGTTTTTTTGCACTCCACACCACCCCAGTTCAGACATGGCCATATGCAAATCAGTCTTGACCCTGTGCCTCATGGGAACAGTCCAGCCCGAACTGCCAAGCCATGTCTTTCCTGGACCGGAATCAAGCATCCTAGGACCGGTTTCTGGCTATCAGCCGTCTTCAGCCAGGATAGCTTGACTCCAGTGGTGTGGAGAGCATGGGACTCACGTCTGAGCATACCCATCCCACTGCATGTTTCCTTTCCTGCTCTGATGGTGATATGGGTAAAACACTCAATGCTGTCTTATCTCTAGAGAAAATGTCAGCTACCTTTCTGTACTGCCACATCACTGTGCTTTGTGTTCTAACTATTCACCCCCTACTTCACTAGAACGTAGAAGTCGATGGGGTTGTAGTTTCTCTCATGGATTTGAAGGCATTGGCTCTTGGTGCCAGAGGTCGTGTCCCAGAGCAAAAGCAACCAGTCTCTCGTCTAGTGTTTGGCCACCTCGAACACTGTCCGAATAAGCAGTCACTTGACCTTCCACTTGAAACATTACGCATTGCATTGCAAGTTTCTAGTTTGGTGACCGACTGGGCTGATGTATCCTCTGCAAGGATCAGTTCTTGGTCCGGTGAGTTCACCTACCCCTTTCATCCTCTTCAGGTCAATAAAAAGTGTATCATTCTCTTGAGCAACAAAAAGCATCCGTTATTCAGCACCAAGATAACCACGGGTGAATCTGCGGTGTTGAAATACACTTTGTGTTCTGTCATTATAGCTGCATTTGGAAGATTTGCTGAAAATCTGTAAAATAACCAGTGCCAGCTTTGTTGCCTCTGGTAAATTTAGCCTTTTCTCAATTTTTCCAAACAGCTGCTAGCCGTTGGTAATAATTGCTTGCATTTACTGTGTAATGCCACAGAAATTACTATAGGTGACAAAATGTGCCGTAGGCTGAGTACCGCACATTTTTACTGCTTTGCCGCCATCCTGTGAGGCTTGGATTGATGGAAAATAATTAATGAGGCTATAGACTAGAAAGGGGATTCCAAGTTATAGGCCTGAGACTCTAGAGAGGGTCTAAAATGAAGATGGAGGGATTTTAACTACTGGTATAGACAGGCAGAAGGGCTATGCTGCTATTAGAACATTCCACCCACTGACGATAGAATATTCTAAATTACAATGGGAGAAACAGAAAGACAGACATAGGAATGATAGAGCAAGAAGTTATACCAGCCATTATTAGTACTGAGCCATTTCATTGTCTTCAGTTGAGGTCCCAACATTCCAGTGTTTTAAATATATATTTATATAGACTTTCAACTAAAGGTATGATCTAGATCCAGAAAAATCCCCTCAAGTCTTTTGAATATATATTTGGAATATAAATGAATTGACTGCTTGGTGTAGGTGTTTTTAAATTAATTTTATTTGATGTGTCACTCTAATTGTGTGATTATATTGATTCTTGTGATGACATTTTTAAAAATGTGGTTAATAAAGATTATTTTTATAATAAATAATGGATCTCTTTTTTTAAAGCTATTTAAGGGCAGGTCTCAATACATAGATTGAATTTATTACAGAGCCTAGATAGCATCTGTGTTTTGAGCCAACCCTATAGATTTTGTGGTTAGGACAGGAATGTGGCATTCACTTCGTACTTACTAACATTCAAAATGAGGGTTTGTGAGAAATTCATATGCCATTTCAACTCTTCCCAATCTCTTAACGTGCGGTTTAGTGAATAACGTGATAAGTTATTTTCCATCCAGGCAATGTCAAGTGTAGCACATTATAATCTAACACCTTAATAAACTGGTTTTACTGTAAGATGCTGTTGAACACGTTTAACTATATATATATTGCATTGATCAACACAATTAGCAATATTTGACGATTATATTAATTTTCAAATGTGGATTTTCTGTAATGTGTAAAAGGATCAAATTGTTAGAGCAAAGGAGGTGTCCACTGTAGTATGTGTTTTAGGTCGCCGACACTATTTAGTGCACTCTTGTGTATGGGCCGTTTAGAAAAGAAATCATTCATTTGCACGGTCCTCCGGAAATTTAAGACGCCGTGTTTTCTTTTTGTTGTTTCAGGTCCAGCAGGTGCAGACTGTACAGCAAGTTCAGCATGTTTACCCAGCACAAGTGCAATATGTGGACGGAAGTGACGCAGTGTACACAAACGGAGCAATGTAAGTGTGTTCTTACACAAGTGACATCGATGGTGATAAGATGACGCTCACTCGTCTGCGAGTCCTTTGTTCTGCAAATTCAGAAAGTAGTTACGGGTGTATAATGAAGAAAACACACCACACTAGATCGGTTTAGGCATTTTAAGTTTTGAAGTGGGCATGAATATAGTTTGGACAATTTTAGCTATATTTAGTTCTACCGCTCATCGTTTCAAGACGCTTCAGAGAAATTATTTTAATTGTTAGATGCATAAGTCCAATTCATGTTCTTGTTCCCCAGTAGTTTCGAACGTTTTAATCGTTCCTGCATTATAATAAGTCGAGGTTCTCTGAAGGCTTTCATTTCCGGAATTGTATATGTAATTGCAACCACATGCTTGTATCTCTTTTTACATTAACTTGCAACTAGAAGTTTGAGGGTACATCCTTGTACTTAATTGTTTCCTGATTGATAATGGTGACCAGACTCTCGACCTGCTGCAAGATCTATTCAATGCTTCTGCGCCTAAACTCCACCTGAAGATCATTTTGTCTTTTAATTCTATTTATATTGAGCATTTACATACGCTGAAACTATGTTCAAACAATATAGGCAAACAGAAAGAAAACACACCCCTTAGTTGATAATATCCAGCACATGAAGCACATAGTAAAAAAACTCCAAAGTCCATGACTTTCAACCGTGCGTATGAAAACACAGCCCACAGAGAAAGAAGAGAAGTACAGCAAGACACAAAAAAATAACGTGAGTCCCCAGAGAAATTGTCTCACGCACAACCCTGTCTCCAGTGGGGAATCCCGCCGCACCTAATCCTGCTTGGATCATGGCATACCACTAACAACCAACACACACTTCCCCTAAAATAGAACAAGGGCCAAATGAATCTTTTAAACTCTCTCAGGTCATCGTGTGAAGATTTGGTGGCCTTAGGTAATGGAAAAACATAGTCTCTCCAGTATTCTGCCCTGAGTTTCACTAGAAAACCCACTGATGCTGTAATTCCCTATATGTTCATTTCTTGAGCACCAGGAGAGTCTGTTTTGTCACTCAATGAATTTGTCAGGTCAGGAGAGAGGTTGAGTCTTTCTTACCCACGCCTTACTGGTTTGTTTTCTATCCCCAATTCTAAGTGCTATTCTATCAACTCTTTTGATGCTATAACCACCATTACAATGACATCTTGAAGCTGTTTTATTTCTGAGTGATTGGGAAAAGTTGAAAAGCCATCTTCTCCATTGTTGTTCAGGGTTCCCCTTCACATCCACCTTCTCCATCTTGCCTGCTGGCAATTTCACAAGAATCTTAGCTGGGATGTTTAGTAATCTCATAGGGGCAGTCCTTCTCAGGTCATCCAGTTGTTCATGGCCCTCATCGATCTTCCAAATATTAGACACTGCACCGTTCTGGAAGATTTTCATTCCCTCCTTGCCTCTGTCGTCACCCTTTAATGATTTGCATTCCCTCCTTGCCTCTGTCGTCACCCTTTAATGAGTTTCAGGCATCTGCAAAATCAGGGCCGTTTCATCACCTCATGTTTCACATTCAGCACCCTATTCAAGATTCCCTCCATCTTCTCCTTCGTTGCCTTTCCTCCAATTCTAAACTTTCAGTTTTTTTTTTTCAAAGACCTTTATTACACAAATTTATCAGTACACATCGTATAGCCTACAACCCCAAGAGCCGGCCACGTCACGGATAATGTCTGTCAAATAATGTTCAATTTAACACAGCCTTTCAGCCGACAACCCTGGGGGGGAGGGGTTGGCCTAACGGCTAAGGCGCTCGACCTCGGACCTGGGGATCTGGGTTCGAGTCTCGGTAACGACGCCAAAAACCCCCTGTGATTCTGGGCAAATCACTTAATCTCCCCGTGCCTAAAAAGGGGTTGGCCTAACGGCTAAGGCGCTCGACCTCGGACCTGGGGATCTGGGTTCGAGTCTCGGTAACGACGCCAAAAACCCCCTGTGATTCTGGGCAAATCACTTAATCTCCCCGTGCCTAAAAAAAAAAAAATGAAAGTGTGTCCTCGTGTAACGTAACTGGTGCTATGTAAAGCGCTCTGATAACTGATTCGGTTCGGTTCTAGTTCGCGCTATATAAAACTCTGCAAAAAAAAACAAAAAACCCTGGGGCCCGGCAGCGTGGTTTGATAAAAATGCATATCATACAATCAGTGTGTGTCCCGGATAAATCCCAGGTCTAAAGTTTTTTGTGTTAGTTTTAGAACTTGCATCAACTATATTAAATAAAATATATATATGGAGGGCACTTCTGTAGGCAGCCACAGCAGCGTGAACAAAGCAACAGATCAGTTATGTAGGTAGTGTAGATCCAGTGTTTTCAGGTACTTATGTAGGCACCTCTTCATCTATCTACGGTGACCAAAGAGATCTCCTATTTTCCCCCTAGACATCTCCATCATATTCATCGTCTGAGTCTATAATCTTGTCCTCCGGCAGAGGGTCACAGATCTCCCCGCTGTACACATTCCATGGAGTCCATATCTTCTTCCACCTACGTGGACTTGCCCTAGCTGTGTATACTGCGCGTTCAGTGATCATTACCATGTCCATATTTCTGCACCATTGTGCTAGAGTGGGGGTTTCTGCCACCCCCCACTTCTGTGCGATATCTCTCTTTGCTATTATCATACCAACCGTGACCCAATTCAACCCATGTCTGGACAAGTCGTTGGGATCCCATATATTCAGTAGACATTTGCGCGGCTCGGGTACTAGAGATGTATCCAGTGTCTGTGAGATGGTACGCATGATTTGTCTCCAGTAGTCAGCTATAAGTGGGCAGTCCCATATAGTGTGTAGAAATGTGCCCTCCTCCCCACAGCGGCGGAGGCAATAGGGGGATTGCACCCGATGTATTTTATGAAGTGTGGTTCTGGTGTAGTATACCCTGTGCAGGATTTTAAGTTGCACTAAGCGGAATCTGGCCGAGATACCCACTTCTCTTGGGAACGCCAATGCTTCGTTCCATTCTGAGTAGTCCATGTCACCTAATTCTTCCGCCCATGTTTCTCTTAGTTTTAGTGCAGGGTCTGGTAAGTTGTTTATCAGTTTCCGATACGTTAGTGAGGTGGCGCTGCATTGCATGTAGTCTGTAAGCAGCCAGTCCTCTAGTGGAGAGGCCTCCGGGACTTCTGTGTCTGTCTGTATCGCCGTCAGTATCGCATGACGAATTTGTATGTATCTATAGGTCTCAGTCGCTCCCAACTCATACTGTTGCTGGAGTTGGGTAAATGGAATCACTGTTCCCTTATCCCATAAATCGCCCACTGTTGAAATACCGATGTTGTCCCACTGTGTAAAGCCCTTGCAGCGTCTCAGGTGTCCGAACACCCTGGTGTCCCATAATGTGGTTAGTTTAGTGATTTTGTCTTTCCACCCCAATTTCGCTTGAGCCGTGTGCCATAGTGTGGTCGTGTGTTTTGTGGGTCCCACTAGTTTCACTGCCAGTCTTCTGTCATAGAGCATCGCAAGCATATTGTCCGAGTTCATCTGTTCCCTATCTGCCTTGTATGCTGGGTCGTCTTGGGGTGTGAGTAGCCATTGATTAATGGTTTTAAGGTGTGTCGCCCAGTAGTACGCCTGTAAATTTGGCAGCGCAATCCCCCCTCATACCAGCTTCTGTTCAATTTGGTGTGTGCTATTCGTGCCGGACGATTGTTCCATAGCAAGGTGCACACCAGTGCTGTTACCTGCCGGAAATATCTTGGCGGCACTGGAAATGGGGTATTGTCTAGGGCATATAGAATTCTCGGCAAGGCCATCATTTTATATAGGGCCGCCCTGCCTAGGAGAGTCAGGGGCAGTGTCGCCCAGTGTTTTACATCGTGTCGCAGACGTTCTAGCGGTGGCTTTAAGTTTTTATCAAAGAAGTCGGAGGGGCTCCTTGTAATGTGGATGCCTAGGTATTTGAAGGACTCGTCTGCAAGTCTGAGGGGGCAATCATCGTGAAGTGAGGGAGTAGGGCCTCGTACGACAAATAACACTGATTTTGCCCAGTTTATTGTGTACCCTGAGATCTTCCCATGCGTGTCACACAGTGTCAGCAGTGTCGGTATACTTTGTTCCGGTTCCGTTAGGTATACTAGCATATCATCTGCGTACAACGAGAGACGGTCTTCCCATCCCTCCCACCAACTAATGCCTTTCAGTAACGGTGTCTTTCTGATCAGTGTTGCCAAGGGTTCTAGTGCAATCGCAAACAACAAAGGCGACTATAGACAACCCTGACGTGTTCCTCTTGCCAGTTGTATTGTGTGGGAGATGTGTCCATTAGCTGTAATTTGAGCCATTGGGTTAGTGTACAGGAGTCGTATCCATGCCATGAATTTTGGACCAAACCCCATTCGTGACAGTACTGCAAATAAGTATTGCCATTCCACCATGTCGAACGCCATCTTTGCGTCCAGCGAAAGTATCACCGCTGGCGACGATAATAGCGTGACTCGCGCCAACACTCCGTGGACCCGCCTGAGATTAAGTGCAGTGTTTCTGTGAGGCATGAAGCCGGATTGATCGGGGTGGATCAGATTCGGGAGGTGGGATATCAGGCTGTTTGCTAGAAGTTTCGCTAAGCTTTTTGCTTCTGTGTTTAGAAGGGATATTGGGCGGTAGGAGGTGCATTCCGCCGGTGGCTTGCTGGGTTTCGGAATTGCCACTATCATTGCAGTCCGCTGGTCTGGTGGGAGTTCGGCTGTAGAGAAACATTCGAGGTACATCGCTAATAGGGGCCCGCTAATTGTGTCAGACATAATTTTATACCACTCTATAGGGATCCCGTTGGGTCCCAGAGCCTTCCCGGATTGCATCGCGTGTATGGCCCGGTGTATTTCCTCAAGAGAGATGTCGGCCTCCAGTTCGTCAACCGCTTCCGATGTCAATGTAAGAATCTCAGTGTGTCTGAGGGAGTCTTGTGCCTCCTCCTCTGTTACAATTCTATCTGGGGTGTAGACCATTTGGAAGTGGTCCGCCAGTATGCGGACTATCTCCTCAGGACGTGTCTGAGTAATGCCGTCCTTGTTATACATTTGTTGTATTCCACGCGTACTTCCCCCTTTTTTGTCCAACCAGGCCAGAATTTTTCCTGCTTTGTCCCCCATGTCGTAAATTCTATGTTTGGTGGTTTCAATGTGTTCTATTGTCTGTTGTGTCAGATGATCTCGATATCGCTGTTGATGTATTTGCAGGGTGTGCGCGGTGTCGGGAGTTGGGTCTGCCGCGTGCGCTGCATTCGCTGTGTGTAGTGCTAGTTCTAGCTCCGACAATTCCTGCTGTCGTGTACGTTTGTAGCCAGTGATTGAGGTTATCGCCTGACCTCTAAGAACTGTTTTGTATGCTTCCCATAGTATGGTTGCAGAGGCGACTGATGTCGTGTTCTCGGCAAAATAGTGTTTAGTCGTGTTTTTGAGGTCTTTTGTAATCTTCGGGATTTTGAGATAATTTGAATAGATGGGAAATATTCTCTGTCGTGATTTCTCTTGGGTGGATAGAATTAAAGTAATCGGGGAGTGATCAGAAATCCCCCTGGGTTGTATGTCTATTTTGTCAATGTGCTGGAGTCCGTTACCCAACAATAGGAAATAGTCTATGCATGATAGTCTGTTGTGAACCGTGGAATAATATGTGTATTGATTTGTAGTGGGGTGCATTTGTCTCCAGACATCTACCAGCCCCAGTGCCTCAAGGAAGCCTCGGAAACGGGAGGGGCCGGGCGGGTGGGGTCGGGCCAGGAAACGATCAACTGTGGCGTCTACAATCGTGTTAAAGTCTCCCCCTATAATAATATCCCCTTCAGGCAGTTCCAGGAGGAATTCCCCCAACGCTGACAGCATGACCGAGTGGAGTGTCGGAGGTATATAGACAGAAACCACATTCAGCAGTCTACCTTCCCACTGTCCCTGAATCGCTGCAAAGCAGCCCTGCTTATCCACCTTTGTGTGCCTGATAATGAACGGGGAGGACTTTTTTACCAGAATGCCTGTTCCTCTAGAGCCTGACGGGAATTCGGAGTGCACTGCCATTCGATATCCTCTTCTATCTAGCGCCAGGCACGCCTTCCCAGTAAGATGGGTTTCCTGCAATAAGACCAGTGCCGGTCTCTGTCTTTTTATCGCCTGTAGTACTAATCCCCTCTTGATTTTGTCTCCCAGACCCCTCACATTCCAGGACATCAAGCCCATGGGGCCCACTGGTATTATCTGCGCTACTCTATCATTGTCGGTAAGGTGTGAACTGTGTGCCATTGTAAAGGTGTCTAAGGTTGTAGAAGGGTGACTTCCCTTCTGGTATCCTGGGTCTACCCCGTAGTTGTGTATGTCTGGTGTGGTCGCCGTCGTGTGCCATTAAGACGTTTTTAACTTGGAAAACAAAAACTAACTCCTCCCTACCCCCCCCCCCCCCTCCCTGCCTCCCTGCTTAACGGACATTGAACCACCCGCCTCCCCAACTTAGCAGAGTGCTTACCCATTCCCAAAAACATTGTACTTTCTTGTTGGGGCGAAAGGTCCCGTGGAGGAGGCGGCTCCATTGACCCTCTTCGGCCTCCCCTAGTTCAGTTCCGTCAAGCAGCACGATCTGTAGCGCCGAAATGCTGCTATTAGTGCAGCACCTGGTGTTCATGAACCTGATTCGTGGTCATCCTCTCGCGTCTCAGGCCCTGATAAGTATTCCAGAGTTCCCCCCCCCCCGTGGCTTGGAATCCATCTTGGCCCTCCTCTTGTCTGTTCCGATGATTCTTGTTTGTGCGGCGGGGTGGTCCAACTTGTCGCCAGCCTTCCAACCAGTCTTGCGCAGCTTCTGGCGTATCAAAGAACCAGGTTTTATTGTCAGCCACTACTCGCAGCTTAGCCGGGAATAGCATAGAGTATGGCATACCTTTCAATCTCAGTACTTTCTTGACTTCTAAGAATGTTCTCCTACGACGGGAAACTTCGGCCGTGTAGTCTGGGAAGAAGGTGATTGTGGAGTTCTGGACTTTGATCGGTGGTGAGACCCTCGCCGCCTGTAGGATAGCGTCCCGGTCTCCAAAATTGAACAGTCTGGCCAGAATTGGTCTGGGGGGTAAGCCTGGTTTAGGTTTTCCGCCAGGAACCCTATGCGCCCTTTCCACCGAGAAGAAGTACGACAATCCTTTGGGCTGTAGTCTTGTGTTAATTAGCTCCTCCACGTAGAGATCCATTGCTCTGATGCCCTCTGTCTCTGGAACCCCAAGAATCCGAACGTTATTTCTTCTGGAGCGCCCTTCCTGGTCGTCCAGTTTCTCTTTAAGGAGTTTGTTGTCAGCCTCCATGCGTTCCACTGCGGATTGTAGTTCAGACACATCCGCGACCAGAGATTTCGTGACAATCTCTACCTCTTTCACTCGGTCAGTCATTTTATGGAGGTCCGCACGTAGGAGGGCCACGTCCGTGGAGATTGATCCTACAGTGACCTGCACCTGGCACAATGCTTTCATGATGTCTTCCAACGTGATCTTTGTAGTTCCATCTCCTTCTGGCGATTTTCCTGTGGGCCTGTGTGGATCTGTTTGAGGGGGATTGCGTTTGTCGTAGGCAAATTTGTCCAATCTCCCCTGTGTCGCGTTGTTCCTCGAGCCTTTGCCCGTCATTGCGCTGATTCGCGGTCTTTCTGTAGCTGGTCAGACTCGTGGCTCTCTGCGTCTAGCCTCACGGGGAGCAGCGCAGCAGTGACCCACACCGGGGAATCGCGGCGACGCCGTGACAGGAGCTCCAGCACCGGTCCGCCCACAATGATATCCGAATGGGAAATGTGGTATCTTGAAAGTGAGCTGCGGCTGTCTCACTGCCCCTCTCCTTCTTGGGGCCAGGCCGGTATTTACAACTTCCTCCCGCAGCCCGCTCGGGCACCCCGACTCACCCCAGATAGCGAGGCGAGGGGTCGTCTCGTCTCTTCCCCTCCTCTGGCTCACCAACCGCCCCTCTCCCGGGCGCCGAGTTGTGCACTCGCTACAAGGGGGACACGTAGCGTGCAAGGCTCCTCGGCGCCGTTCGATGCTCCGGTAGGGCTGGGGGGTATGAGCGTCTGCCAGGGATCCGGACTCTTCCAGTTGAGTGACGACACGCCCCAGTGGCAATGTTCAGTGCTGGGGCTATTCCACTCGTGTTGGCTGCTTGTTGGATTTTCCCTCGGTGACATGTGCCCCAGCCGCTGCTTCTGCATTGCCAGCACTCTGCAACGGCGCCGCCGCCGTCCAGGCTCCGCCGCAAGCTTACGCGGCCGACTTGCGGTCTCTCGCCGCCGGATCGCCTGCACTTCCGCTCCACCCTGGGTTGTCACTCCAGGTCGGGGCTCAACGTCGCTGTGTAGGCCCGCGCCGGATAACACTTCCGTTCTCTGCTGCCCGGGGTCCGATTTTTACCGGAATTGCGCCGATCAGCGCCGCTCGGTCCCAAAACACAGAGGCTGCCTTCTGAGGTATTAATAATGCGGATCAGTGTACGATTTAGTGATTTGGAGCCGCCTCACTCTCGGAGCTCCCCTTCTATGCGGCCGCCATGATCGACTGCTAGCCACGCCCCCCTATACTTTCAGTTTTGACTCTCAAGTCTGTGCGCAGGATATTAATACAGCAGAAAAGGATCCTCTCACCCCCTGGACAGGTGTCTTCTGGGGGATCCTCAGAAGCTTCCTTTCACTCTTTCTTATATGTTGATGTGCAAGGTTTGAACTACTCTATCTTGGAATTTTCTGTCCGACTTCGTGGTCTAGTTCCACACGAGTAAAGAAGTCCTGACCAAAGAGTGCCATCTCTCAGGGTCTACTCGTTAGGTCTCAAAGTGCAGGATTGTTAGGGCAAGGGCCTTGCCTCATGAGCTGGAGTGGGGCGATAGCGTTTGATGCCCACAGATGGATGGGTTGCTTCAAAAACTTTGGAAGGTGAGAAGCAGTCTCCTCTTTAGTGAACTGTCTCTCCCACCAATGTTAAGAAGGGGCGCAGGCGAATCATCACCTCTCCTGGTTAAACTCCTGAACTCCAGTTGACATGTGGTTTAACTCTCCCAAACACACTCAGAGCTAAAGCTTTACACAATTTATCCTCCACCACTCATAGGTGTGAGCCAGCATCAGAAGAGATTGCCACTGCCAGTACTTTGTATTTTCAAGCTCTGCCATGAATGCCCGATAGGTGGGTGTAGGCCACTGTAGAGTAACATTCAGGAGTAACGGTTCTAAATTCAGCACCTCAGAGGGCGCCACTTGTTCTACTAACAACTGAACACCTCTGTCAGACCAACATGTCTCGTAAGCTCCCAGGAGAGTGGAAGACCAGAGACAAGTGTGGAAGCTTCTTAGAACCACAGCTATTCAGCACTCTGGCCAGCTTGCCTCCCAGTGCATGCCATAAAATTGCACTCTCAGATAAACCCTCCAGTTTTACTTATTGCCTTTTTGCACATCTTGAATGTAGATTCATAAAAAAGTAATCTGGGTGAAACTTATAACAGTAGTACAAACAAATCAGCCACAGCATAAACCTGGGGTTTTACAGGCGACATACAGATGGGGCTGATCATTGGGAAGACTTTTGTACAGACTTGTAAGTTGGTGGGTATTTAGATTTAAATTATTTTCTATTGAGAATCAGCTCCAATCAAAGCACCAATGTAAACTCACCTCACTGGTTTCGTCAAGTTTAACTACCTCTCGATAATAACTTACAGTACACAAAAAGTCTTCCTCTCCTCTGGCCTTCTAATGGAAACAAAATATAAAACATGGTCCAGAGGCAGCTCATAACAAAATGTAGCAAACAACACTGCCCCTACTGTTGCCTAAGAGACGCTTGGTATGACTATGATGGAAAGTGTGCTCCCTACCTGCTTCTGGGTTTAAAAACACTAATGTTTTGTCCTCATCTTAGACGCCCAGCCTGGCCAGGGAACCACAGTGAGGTTCCCATTCCATGCAAATTCCTCTCTCTCTTGAGAGTCTGTAGGTCCCTTCTTTGCTGTAATGCTGAACACTGGATCCATATTTTTCATATTGTCATATATGTCATATTTTTTTTTGGGGCTGCAGTTTACTGTAAACGTTCACCCCTACCAGCCTTGCCACCCGAGGCGCCTTAATGTAGGACGTTGTGTTCCTTTCACTTCATGCGCCATGTCAGCCTTTTTTCACATACCTCATTTCAGATGTGTGGGTAGCCCCAAAATAGCCTTGGTATAATGTTCTAAGTGCTCTATGTCCTCAAGGTAGGAAGTAGAGTTGAATGCACAACTTTCAAATCTTGGACCTTCCTGGGAGACTATTGGCAGACTATTGAAAACCTCAGCCTCTGATCTAGGATTTGTACTTTTTTCTCAGTTCTTGCCTTGGTGTACTTGAAGGATTCCACCTCAATTAAACTTGTCCCAGAGTCTGCAGGACCTCAATGGTCTCTGCCTATGTGCGTCAGGCCGCTTGGTGAAAATAAATCCTCCTTACATTTCATGGGATGTATAACTATTTGGGTGTCATTGGGTCTCGTGGTGGTGCCAGTTTACAGGTTCAGTTTAAGGGTCATTGTGCAGCAGTCACTCCTTTTATCGCTTGCCCAGGGAATAGGGGTGCTGTACTCCAACGTCCTTCTGTTGGACCTGCTTGTTCCTCACACCTCACTGCCTAGTCTGGGAGAAACAGCATTCGGTACCACTTGGTGTGAACAGCAGAAATTACCAGCATCCCTGGCCACAGGACCACCCTCGTCTTATCCAGAGGTGAGTGTCGCCATTGACTCAGCATAGGACAAGGACACGGACACATACATCAGTCACAGGACAGTGGTAAAGTGGTGAGCCTGTAGGAATGCCTCCCACTCCATGCACCAGAATCCAATCCAATCACAGGCTCCCAGCACAAGAACGCTGCCCCAAGTCCAGAGCTCTGTGAACCCACCAGAAGTGCTGGCACCCGGAGCCATGCAAGCCCCTAAAAGACCCCCGCACCTGACGGGGGATATTTCTGGGTGCATAGATCCAGGAGAAAGCAGCAATTCATTTTGACCTGCTCTCTGCACAAAAATAAGGAAGTATTTGGGGACTTTTCGACTTGTACTTATGGTTAATAAAGTGAAACTACAAGTTGTACCGCGAATAATACCATTGGTTCAACATCCACAACTGTGTTTAGGTCGTACTTATGACGTAGAACTAGTTGTCAGCTATGATACTTTGAAAAAAGATCTACTAATTATATGAAACAAAACAGACACGCACACATGTATACCCCAGTCACGTAAACACTGACCTTCTGTGAGACTCATTCACAGTGCTCCTCATCTGCAAATTCTTGCTTCTCTCTCTGATGATTGGACAAACCATGCTTTATCAAGTTGATGTCTGCCTATCTTTGTCTGTAAATTTATTTTTAAGTAAATATTCAATCGTTTTTAAAAACTTCAATGAATACTCTAGAAAAGAAACCAAAATAAAACACTGACAAATAAATTCTGAATTAATTTGTAAAGTATCAATCAGCTAAGCCATGCATTCCAAATGTTAATTTTGGCAGATGTCAGACATTTCTTTTATATACTTTAGTGTAACATACACATCAAAGTGTAGTTCCTGAGTTATAATGGGACATACATTTTACAAAAAATGGCACCATTTATAAGTTGTTATTTTCACACAAAACATATTGTATTCAAGTCTGAGGTATTTTTCTTCTAATGCATTTGCATCATTCATTAAAAAATTCGACTAACTCTTGCTCAATACTCGCAGGTATGGCTTTGACCCTTAAACCTCTGCAACATACCAGTAATGGTTAGTTGTGTAGCCGTCACTCCAATGCAGGTGTCATACATGATGACCTAGCAATAAACATCATCTGTGTCATCATGAGTGCATGGTGTTTCACAGTGGGCTAATATAGACATTAGTTTGGGCTAAACCCCACCACAGAAACCTTAGACCGCCTCGCTCCTCGTAAGTATAGGGTGATTTATTACTACTGGCATTTTCCTGGTTTTTCCTTCTATGGTTAATTTGTACCTTCTTTAACATGTCAGGTAGAGTTGCTTCTCAGACGGACACCATTGAGTCTTTTGCCCTTTTGCGAGTACTCACCAGCCTCACTGCCACCAGTTCCACCTTTCGTTATTCTATCCCTTTCTCCCACATTTTACGGGCATCACAGAATTTATTGTCCCTCTATTCTTTATTACCTTGCAGGGTCTACGCCTTACTGTTAGCTCTTCACGTACCTTTCTCCGGCTCGGAACCTCTTGCAATACTTATCAACATACAAGACATAGAACTGTGATCTGAGATTATTATGCAACCTTCCCAAAGGTTATCATCGATGCATATCAAGTGGAATATGTCAGCAAACCTTTGCAGGGGAAGCATTTGAATTAAATGGCTAAAGAATTATATGAAATCACTTTCCAAATTCTACCACAAAAATGTAAACTCTGCCATTGTCTGCCCATTTCCAAAACTATACATTGGGAAACCACACAAGAAAATAATTTCCTAGTTTAAATTAAGAACCAAATGTAAGGTGCAAGCAGCACATATGGTGATCCATTTGGAGGGGAGGGGGCTGACAGGCATCAGAAGGCCGTGGATTATGTCTGCACCTACTCACTACTGTAGAAAAAGAAGAAAGACTCATTCAGGTGTTAGTAAAACGAGAGAAAAGACTAGACAAAGAACAGGACGGAGACAAAAGGCAGAGTAGGACGAGAGTCGAGAGGGGAACGCACATATATATATAAACAACAAAAAAGAGGATTAAATCCAAACAGGACGAGAAATAATACATACTTACCTAGTTTTTTTGTGTGTCTGTGTGAGTGTGTGTGTTAGTTATAAAGAGCGTGAAGAAAATAAACAGAACCCTAAACTTACAAGATTCTAGAGGACTAAAGTTGGACAGAATTAATCTTAGGAAAAAGCCAATTATATACTCCGATTCGGTACAGCGACCAAAGCCTTCAATAAGACATTAGAATTATAACATTTCAAGATTCTAACACTAGACTTGTTTTGCATCATTTCTCCAATTAGGAATGGTGATTATTTTACATTATGTCAGTATAAAACTATGATTCACTTGAGTAAACTACACTAAGACAGTCCTGCCCTTTTACCAGGTTGTTCCCCATCCACAGACCAATCCCATGACAAACGTCCAGAACTGATCTCACATGTTCTCAAAAAGAGGAACTCTGAATTAATTGTAAAAATATCTGCTGGCACTAACGAAGCCAGCACAAGGAATAGTAGCGAACCATTTGATTATGATGCCTACCGATCAACGTAGACTTATTCGCCGCGACTACCTTTAAAACTAGTGGAAACAAGAAAAAGTTGATGACTCCCAAACAATGCAGGCTAGGGACATGACCATGTCGCCATCTAAGGTGACATTTCATTTTGGAATTCTTTCATCCAGAACATGAATGAATTGTCTGAATGAGCCCCCAAATAAGCCCCAAACATCTCTTAGAGATTTCCCACCACTCTGGGTGCGACAGTGACTGCCACAAAAAAATAAACAGTTATTGCGAGTGAGACACACCATTTAATATGTATTATTCGTTGCTGCATATGTCCCTCACATGAATGAGGGCCTTCACAAGGTTCCATTGTTGTTTTTCGATTTTCTTTTAGCCACGATTAATTCAGTCAATTCAACTTCACAAGTTTCTCACGCAATAAAATAAGCACTATTAACCAATTCCTTGGTCCAAGCAATACCATACTCTAAGGTAAAAACTGTGCACTAAACACTTAATACTACTATCTTGTATATAATCACGTCCCTTGCATGCATGTGGTTAGTTCTTCTGCAAACGTATCTCTGTGCCTTTTACACCCTGAAAACATACAGTCCAGGTCCTGAGGAGACCCGCATAAGTATACAGATTAAATCGAAAAGCGTCGATTTAAAGCTCAAACGAGGTGTTACCACGGAAACGATTAGACGCCATCGATTTCTCCTCACCGCAAGCTGTTATGCATATTGTTTACACATTTGATATGATGAGTTTAGAAAGAGAGGTCCTTTGTCAAAAACACCTCATCCACTGTTGTTACATTTTGTTGGACTTCTTAGAATCGGTCAATTTTAATTTTTCGATTGTAGAAAAAAAGACTTATGGTTATTGTTCAACTATTTTACAATTTCTTACATGCTTCAAAAAGGTAACAGGCAGAATATGTCCTCATGTGCGCGTAGATACAAAACAATTTTTCTCTACCATATCTACTGGTCTGCCACTGTAGTTTTAAACTGTACCATATACGTTTTCTTAAATATTTTGGCAAAACAAAATTTCCTATTTTTATGTAAAATGGAATAAAATATGATGTAAGTATGCAAACTGTATTTAACACCTTTGATCAATTTTACAATTCTGTCAAATGTGTTTTTTAAAATAGATTTTCGAGCAAGGTATTTTCTGCACCGCATTTGTGAAACAATGAACACATTTGATGCATTATGGCTGCTTTTCTAAACTTAAATGGGAAATGTTTGTGGTAGTTGTTCTGGATTGTAAACATAACATTCCTCCACCTGAGGAATCTTTTAGGGTTATTTGTATGGAACTTTATAACCTAAATCACCATGTGATCTCCCTATGGAACTACAAGGTCCCTTTATGAGTTTATCAGTAAATTGTTTGGGTGTTGTAATAATATTCTTTGTGTACTGCCCACAGCAGCCTCAGGGCAAGTATTTTGGCCTTCAACCATTCCCTGGGGCCATGTGTTACCCACAGACCTTGGCTTGTCATTATGACCTTTGTGAAAACTGGCCACATTGCAAGGTCTTTGTCACTCCCAGTGGTCAGTATTGAGTTCCCAGTACCTACGTTCAAGAACCCATAGGGCTTTCCACTGTGCATTGGTTCTGGGCACTCAGCATATTCTAAGACATTGTCCTGGTATTGTAATGTATTGTATTGCAACATTTATACAGTTCTTACTATCACTATGTGAGGCACTCAAGCGCTTACTCACGTGGGTAGCATGCTACCACATGTAGGGTGTTTGGTTGGAAGTATTTTGTCTTTCTTTTGATCCTGTAGGGGGAGTGTTTCTATTTTGTACATGAGGACAGGTGGGTTCCCTTTTACGAAACATTAAGTCAGGATCCCCTTTAGACCCTGCACCGCCCTACATTCTTGCTCAAGGGGGAATTGTGTTTTGAAGCAACTGACCAACCTCATCTCTCGATCTCTTTAAGAAGGGATAGTACCTAAGGAGTGGAAGCATGCCATTGTAAAACCGTTATTACAAAAACCTCAACTTGACCCCGTGGTCATGGCAAACTATCGCCCGATCTCATTACTGCCAATTTAGGATAAGATCGCGGAGAAGCATGTCAACAGTGCTATTTCACAGTTTTGGAAGAAAATGACATTCTACACCAGACCCAGATGGGCTTTCGGCCAGAGCATAGAACGGAGCCAGCCCTACTCATGGTCACCGAAAAACTAAAAAGCATATTAGGTCAGGGAAGGTCCGCAGCTTTTGTGTTATTAGATCTATGCGCGGACTTCGACACGGTAGACCATAAAATTCTTGTCAACATGGTAGAAAACATTGAGATTAGAGGTACATCCAACCAATGGGTGGCCTCGTTCCTGAATGATAGATCTTTTCAGTGTATGGAGGCCGGGATCTTGTCAGACACTTTCTCAGCCCCTTGGGGAGTGCCTCAGTGATCTTCCCTGAGCCCAATTCTTTTTAATGTCTATATGAGCCCATTGGCCCATATAGTACAGTAGTTTGGACCCTCCATTTTGTCATATGCCGATGACACCCAACTAGTGGTGTCAATAGCTTACTCTATCAATTGCAACCACAGGCAACTAATACTGTGTCTGGAAAAAATAGAAAATTGGATGGCTGATTGAAGTCTCAAATTGAACGGGGATAAAACCAAGCTCATGATCCTGGGCAGCAATTTCAGCCCTCGCTTAGAGAACCCCTGGCCAGCAAACTAGGTTACCCCCCCACTCCGAAATGTTCCATAAAATATCTGGGTCTGTGGCTCTATCAGACTCTTACTATGGAGACGCAAGCCAAACTAATTGGCGAGTATATGTTTTGGTATCCTCCGGATGATCAGAAAAATTCTGAGCCTAATCCCAGAGAATTCAATAAAGACGGTGGTACAATCCGTTGTGGTCTCGAGGCTCCATTATGGCAACTTGGGTAACCTAAATACGTCACCAATAGGCTTAAGGTTGTTCAGAATGCGGCAGCTAGACTGCTTCTCAAAATACCTAGGAACCAGTCAGTCAGAGCGCCGCCCTTGAGAGAACTGCACTGGCTCCCTGTGCAGACCAGGATCAAATTTAAGTCCCTCTGCCTGGCACACAGAGCCATGTATGGCAGAGACCCAGTTATGCTACGAACTTTGATCTCCCCCTATTCACCCCTGCCATTGTCTCAGATCAGGGTTGAATTTTCTGATGTGCACTACCAGAATTAAGAGATCAAAATGGGGTGGTAGATCATTCTCTCATATGGTGCCCAAACTCTGGGACAGTATGGACCCAGAGTTGCAACTGATTGTAAATGAACAGTCTTAAAAAAGAAACTTAAGACCTGGCTGTTTCCCTAAGTCTCACTTCAGATAGCTGCCGTACCTGTTATAGCGCTGGGATGCCTGCGGGTAGCTATGCGCTCTATAAATCCCATAAACATAAAGAGGCGCACCGAGGTAGGGTTATCATGTTATGGGATGCATCCTCTGCCCACAGTAAATATTTCTTTAGTTGCTAGTAAAAATATGTTCCTGTTCTTTAAATGTTTTCGCATTTTGCTTGGTAGTCTGCCTCCCCCAAAGTAAATGGCCGACAGACCTAAGTGTATACCTTTGGGGAAAAATATGTTTTTTGCCTTAAGGTATGCAATTGCCTCCAACAGATATTTTACCACGGATTACCCCATCAAGAAGTGTGCAAAGGGCATGACGTATGACCATGTCCTGGGACAAGTACCATACCCCAAAGTACTTGCAACCATGATTAGCATGCCCTGAGTACTTGGCAAGCCCTTTGGCTCTGAATCATGCCTGCTCTCCATTCGCACAGTAACCCAGAGCACCGCTTGGACCCGGGACAGTGGCATTATGCAACGGTACATAATTTAATTATCAGGAGTCTTGTACTGTTGTGTTATGCCCCCAACAGAGGCGAAATTTTGTCAAGAAATTATTAAGTATCTTGGAGCAAGGCTTTTAGATTGGATGTGATTGCCATGGAAAATCCCACTTAGTTTTTCCTTTGTAGATTTATAAACATTATTTTGCGGGATCCCCTGGGACTAACAATAGTAGTCACTTTATAGTATAAGCATGAAAATTGAGCTGATACTCAATGCTCTTACACACGGGCACATCAGAACTAACAAAATGACTTCGAGAAGTGGTTGCACAACAAGAATGTGTACCTGCTCAGAGTTTTTAATAGATTTCTTAACTATTTCTATTTAGTCCTTGTGTCTGTCCAAGCAGACACTGCAGAAGCAAAAGGAGAGAATGTCCTCTTCCTTCTGTTTGCAGTCGATGTGGCCATAATTCCAAAGGACACACAATACTTGTGGAAATGTCGAATATTATTAATTTATGCACCGTCAAGTTATAATGTACGAGACAGAAATCTTTAGAACAACGTATACATAAATTTACCATGGATACAATAGATGTGGAATCTGTTAATTTTAAAGTATGCGGAGCCCTGCTTTGCTAAAAAAATCGAGATTTGGTTACTGCATGTGGCAAAAGTGGGCCAAGCTTGAGAAGCCAGCCAACAGCCTTCAGAAAGATTTAATGGTCCATTTTGTGCACGTTAAGTATCTGCTGCCTTTGAAATATACCATGGTGAGGCTTTATCAGCTGCATTGTACGGGTCTGAACTCGTCCTGCCTCGTCATAAGTTAGGCAAACCGCTTTCCATTGACACGTTGTCTCACCTGATGCTGCAACAGCTGAGGGCCAGGGGCATCTACCAGCATAGATATTATTTGTGTGCCCTTTCCATTTGGGAAAGTGTGTGAAGTTAAGAGCCTTGTTTAGGCATCTTAGGAGATCTGTCCTTACTGCTTGGGGTTAGGATCTTACACCTGTATTACCTTGGTCAAATGTGTGACTGAGGCTGTCTTCAGGAGAGATCCCTAAGGCTTGTTTAATAACTTTAAATGCTAGCTATTGTACCTTGGCTGGGGCACAGCTATTTTAGAAAGCTTAAATAAAGCTGGCTTTTAAATGTACCTGAAGGTAGAAATGTAGCTCTCTCTGAAAACATTTAACCCAACATAATTCAGAATACTCGCTGTATAGTAACTTCAGGATGGGTTTAGTTCCTCTTTGAACGAACTGAAAAAGTGAAGGGGCCTGATCTGCTGTCAGCCAACCTTATTTGTAAAGAAGAAGTTGAACCTCTTGGCAAATTGCCCTTGGTGTGTTGAGTGTTATCAGTTCCCACTAAGGAATGATTAAAAGCAGGCTTTGTCAATCACCAGCAGTTCGCTCACAGCGTGACGGGGCTGTAAGACCGGAAGTAGGGCTGGCTTTAGTACTGGTGGCACCCTGTGCGAGAATGTTTGTTGGCGCCCAACAATGACCGTCAAGCCACGGATTCCCTCACTACCACCATGTGTCAGTGTCCCCCAAGTCTCCATAACCACTGTCTCTTACATTTATTTAGTTTTATAGCGCCGTTCAGGCCAGTGTAAGGTGTCAGAACACTTTACATCACACATACGTTGTACGGAGACAATCATGTGTGTAAATCGGTGTACAGGAAATCTTAAATAAGGCAGAGGCCTACAAAGTGTAGGAGTCACATGTCATCCATACTGGTAGGCGGTATAGCTTAAGAGTCCTTTGTGTGAAAAAGCACAAATTTAGAATTTAAAAATGTAACCCCATTGTTAGGGGTTTTCTTTAATAATAAGAATTTATTTCTACCGAAATCAACACTTTTCATAATATTAGGACAAGGAAAGACTGGGTAAAAAAACTTGTAGCTCTAATATATTCCTTGCAGTTAGCTCGCAGCTCGCTCACTGCTCCATATTTGGATTTTAACTTTTAAACTCCAAGAATCAAAAGGATCTCTCCCACAAAGTGATAACGCATTGACATATTTATTGTGTATGCACTTTGTGATCTGGATGGGACACGTTTTTGGCAGCAGGCATATTAACCCTCTGAGCTATGGTGAGTCATAACGTCCTCTACCAGACAAAGCTCCGGTCTGTCTCCAGGAAGAACATTAATCACCGGAGTTCTCGTGATATTTTCTTTGATGCTTAAAATGTTCTGGGACGAGGAACAAAGGCACCTGGTGCTTTTAAAACAATAAACCTGGCGCCCCCACCCCAAGTCAGCGCCCGGTACGGTGGCACCGATCGCACCGCCCTAGAACCGGCCCTGACCGGAAGTGTGGTCTCCTGTGTGGCAGGGCTCTGGGGATTATACTGTGGTAGGAAGTGTGGATTCTGCAATTAGAGGAACGGCCTACAATCGCTTTCTAATGTTGTCAGACTCCTAATATAAGGGGTGAGTTAAAAAAATCTTTTGTGAGTAAATATTCTTTATATTTTTTTATGTTTTCGATGTTGTTCAAAGTTTTGTGGATAGCACCTGGGATTGCAGGACTGTTTAACAAAACAGACGCTTTAGTCACCAAAAAAGTATCAAATCTACACTAATAGTAGTACGCCTAAAGACGTTCGTGGAGTTACTATTTTTAATTGCCAAACAGTCCCTGGAGTGCACCTAGAAAGCTTTGTACAACTGAAAAGTTCTGCCAGTTGCAGCTTTCTAGCCACATTTGTCATTTTTGGATGTTTGGTGTACCTACGATACAGAACTGTGCGCACAGTAAAAGTCTTTATTGGAGGAAGCAAAGGCCGACGTGTAATTGTGCATTTCTTTTTTCTTCATGGGGAAAACATATTTCCCATTAAAAAAAAACTTCCCTTACACCCTCATGTAATTTGGGGTGTTCGTCTCATTCAAAACCACCTGCTTTTTTGCAGGAGAACATCTCTGACAGTTTCTAATTAAGTAAACGGCCGGCAGAGTTTGAAAATACCTACAAACCTGCAGGTTTGTGGTTTTCACAAATGCATTACTTCGTTCTATTTATATTTAATTTTTTTCTTTTCTTTTCCTTTTATCTATAATATCTCATATAATTTTCATTCTTCGGGTACATTCCTCATAATTGTTATAGGTTTAAAATCTTGTATTTACCTTTTTCAGTACTTTTTTTTTGTATGGCCGTCATCTAATCATAAAATGTAATCAAATATTTTGAATGCACAAGGCAAACCAAGCCTTGATCTATCTACCCTCCCACTCGTTTGTATGACGAAATGTTGGTAACAAGAATATTCCCTAAAACATATTAAGGACACAAATATCAACTTACATACTTTTATGCAAAGTCAAACATATTGACAGCAAAAATATAAAATGTGAGACTATTATATACTATATCTGGAGACTCCAATCTTTTCCGTAATAAGAGCTACTTTCATTCTACAAAAATCTTCCCAAGCTACTAATATTATCGGTGTGATAATAGTGCCTGTATCAAATAAGATTAATTAGTGGCCACCCCATGCAGATTGTCTGCACTGATCACCTCACTGTCTCAGTGTATCAAGTGGGCTTTCAGGCATATGGGTATTACTTAGCAGCCATAGCTGCAATGCCCCTGGCAACAAGGTAATTAATAATATGAGTAATAAGTCTACCCAGCGCAGCATGATTTCACTCTAATATCAGTTTGAACTATATTTTTAGAAATTCAATAATTTTTCTCCCAGCATACGCATATGAGTTCTGAAAATACATGCATTTTTTTCTTGAACACATACTTTTCAATTTTGGTTTACATATATGAATTCAACCTAGCAAAAGCTTCTATATGAGTAGGCTAGGGTGCACATAGAGACCTGGTTACAGGTAGGTTAGAGCTACCCCGTAGCTCAAGAGCAACTCATTGGAGAAAGCTACATTATATAAATTTTAAAATATATATCAATTTCATATTAATTTTAAAATCTATTTATAATTAAAAAAATACAAACAAGTATAGATTACAAACTAAAAATATATAAAGTAAAATAATTACAAAACCTATTTAAAAAACATAATTACTGTTTAGACAATAAATAAAAAACACAAATAAAACGTAATTATAATTGTAAACACTAAATATTAAATATATATCATACAATAACAGCATTAAAATAAACAAGTTAATAAAAATATTACAACAAACAAATAATACAATTTATAATTTAATCTAATTTTAAAATTAAAACCGGGCATTAATTAAAACAACTTAAAAAAAGTCAGATGAAAAAATTAGACTTGCAGGGGCCACGTTTTATACGCCAACTCCTACCTGACCAACAGTAGGAAAAGTGCTGAACTTTTTAGAGATCAGATTTACTATTCCCACTCCAATGTAAGTAACAGTACAGAAAGTGTTGGAAGAGGGGTCATAGTTTCAGTTCTCACTCCAGCCTGAGCAAGAGTAGGGAAAGTGTTGGACTTTGCAGGGGTGTGACTTGCTATTTCCACTCCAAGCTGAGCAACAGTAGGGATATATAGCAATGTAGGTATGATGTAGTAGGATGTGGTGTTTAGTGTGGTGTAGTGTGATAAAGAATTTGGTTTTGGGGGTGTTATGCATACAGAACTTTTGATGTATGCTTGTAAAATTGGTAGTGGATGTGGTCTGTATATGCTGTTATGGTGTTTGTAGACGTGAGTGCTTATGAATTGTTAATAGGTACTGTGCTAGGGTTTGTATGAAGTATTTTGATAGCATGTGGTGTCGAGCCAATATAGATGATGTGTTGTGGATGTTGTGGGGTGGCCATTGAGGACATGTGATAAGAAGTGGCGCTTGTATTAAACAGTGTGGGATTGTATGGTTTTAGAAGTGTGTGATTTTGATTTTGAGTGTTAGTGGTGATATGGTGAGACTCGGTATGGTACAATATGACTTTTGTGATACTGGATTAAGTCATGTGGAATAGTGTGGATTGACTGATAGGCGTTATGTAGCCACATTTTTGACGAGGTGTGGCACATTAGGTACTGGTATGTGTTGTAGGAGTTAAATTGTGCTGTGGTGATGTGGTGTTCTGATCTGTTCTGTATTATATGTGATTGTAGGTTGGGGTGGAATGGCATATTTTTTTAATGTGACTTGAAGTTGGCAATATTGTGTGATGTGTCGATTTGGCTGTGATGTTGTTGGGCGGCGGTGATGAGGTTTCGAGTTGATGTGACCTGTTGTGTGGCATAGACCCTGTGCCCCCCTTATTTCATTACCCAGTTGGTGGTTTTAGGTAATGAAAGACAGTGGTACAAGGGGTGCCATTGACTCTTCAGACCCGTTTGCCACTGCACCTAGCCCAGTGTTGGTAACTGCCACCCTATACATAGCACAGAGGCAGGGGGGTATTTTGGGCCCACATTTATCTTCTTTGCATTAGTATACCTGCCAACTTGAAGAAGAATCGCGTGTGTGAGGAGGGGGCGGGGCCTCGTGCCCAGAAGTACCCCCAAGTCTCCTCCTCCAAAAACAAGCTTGCTGAGGCTGGTGCCGGTGTCCTGGGGTGTTTTTCACACCCCTTGATGGATGTCAGCAGTTCAAAGCCTCGGAAAGTGAGCTGGAAAACCACTGTTCACTGTGGTTTTCAGCTTGTTATCCCTGCCACTGTGTGATATTGCCATCTCACCGGGAGATGTGTGATGGGAGCCGATATCGTGTGTCACACTGTGGCACTGTGTGGGTTGACAGGTATGCATTAGGGCCACTGGTGCCAGGTCCGATTCACGTTCACACAACAGTTTTGAAAGAATTCCTTTGTTTCGACTTTAACCCTACCCAGCGTCATGGCCACGGATTAATGGGCAGCCCTGCATAGTACAGGTGATGTGACAGCAAAGCTGCATTGTAAGAAGCAGGTTGTCTCTATTTCATGGAGTGCCTCAGAAGTCGAAGGAAACAGTGTTTACAGATTGCTTTTTGCATTTCAAATGGAATGTTTAGTTGTGTTAATTAGTCATTCGTGTACACTAGTGAATCTTGAGCATGAAAAATCACCAACAGCTTAGGTTTGAGAATTGCTTTTGTGTTGGACAGAAAATAAGAAATTGATGTTTGTGAAGGTCTGTGTAGAATAGGCTCTATGTTCTGCAGGCTGCTCTGCACACTCCTGCATCATTTAAACGTGTGATTGCCTCGACAAACGACATAGGAGTATTTACATTTATGACCCATAATTTGTGCCGCATAGAATGAGGTGGTGTTGGTTTTTGAGGAACGATTTTCCCACTGAAATACCGTCGGACAATTCTATAGCTCACTGACCACAATACCACCTCAAACCCACCAGTGTGTCCCTTCAAGCATTAACGGTGAAGTCTGGTGTCAAGATTTAGCGAAGTAACACACATTCACTTCCCTAGACCTTTTCCATTTTTATTACATCAGGATAACTATCCTGATAACCCACATCATCGCATCATCAGAAAAGGCGCCTTACTCCACTGATGCTGGCTAAAGGCCATTTGAGCAGCCGCCTCTGTTTACCACTAACAAGGAATCCATGGGGGAGCTGTGTAAATTGGACTAGAAAACTCACCATAATTAAACGGGAAATGGAAGAAAATGCGGGGTCATGTAAAGCTCAGAGACACACCGAGGCAGGACGGGCTAGTGCGAGCACTAATTTATAGAAAGGAACCGATCTGTGTCTTGGCATTTACATAGAACCTAATAATAGAGCCGACAAGGCAGGAACGTGTATGCGCCTCCCAGCACTGAGAATGTTAGGTAGAAAATAAATATAACGATTAACCCTTTCTCTGCTGCAAGCTATACCTTCCAGCTCTGTATAATATCACCCCCCACCAAATTAGTGATCAATTAGAGGCACAATTAAGATTCGCGTTTGGAAATAAAACAATGCGAAGTATATTTTATATAGCGACACAGTAATTGAGCCATTCCTTTGAAAATAAAAGACCTTTGTTCTTTCCGTTGCATTTTTTAGGAGAGTTGCTGAAAAGTAAAAAAAAAAAAACAACAAAAAAACTACACGCCTCACACAGTCAGATGATAAATACCCTTGAGACGGGACAGGCTGAGAACCCAAAGCATCCCTGGCAATTTTGTTAGACCTGCCTCCACAGGAGGAGGGGCTTGGGGGGGTGCAAGTGTGAAGCGCTGCTGCTTTTGTTACTGGGGACCGATATTACACCACAGCTGCAAAACCGACCCAGAGTAAGAAAGCCAGCTTCCACCGCTGCAAAACTGCCCCCCACCCTTCCATCCTCTCGGGGAAACGCCGGATGCCAGCAACGGCCAGTCCGGTCCTGGTGGGAAACACTCTGAGTTGGAGATCTCAGATACATGCTAGGCATTTTAGCATTCGCAGACAATGCTGATATCCATTAACTACTTACTTCATTTGAACTACCTGCATGAGATATATCACGCACCTGCATCGATTTGACCCTATACCATCCATTGAATGCCATAGACTCTGGGCACCATTTGCCGGCTATACACCTAGCATGGCACTGTCCACCGGTACAGGAACATTGGTGGGAGTGGGTCAGGGTCGTTCTAGAGATTCCAATATCATCTCTAACTGCATTACTGGGGCATGTTGGTGACCTAGCTGCACCTAGATGGCTGGCTGCAATAATGCAGTTGTTGGCAAAACACAGAGTGCTTGTTACACCCTTCAAGCCATATGGCCAAAGCATGGCTGCTGAAGGCAACTACGTGCAATAGCACAATGGGAGCCTGTGCTTCCCTGTTACCACAGGACATACGGGGGTCACCTCACGGAGCAAAAGCGAAGATATATTAAGATACGCCTTATGGACATGAGTGTAGGTGAGGCGATAATGTGGCACCAATGGAGCATATGGGAAGTATTGTCACTTGAGAACATTGGAGCCTATCAGCCACGTATCCATAGGTGGCAATCATGGGTGGCGCATGGGTACTTATAGGCAAGATACTGGTGCCTGTTTTTAAATCTGATGGTATGTATGCTCTGCTAGGTTATGTTTAACTGTCAGAAAGCCTCCAAGTTAATCATATTCATGTTTGTTATGTAATAGATGGCATTTCATAATTGAAACTGTCAATAAAAAGACTACTTTATCTACACACCTAAAAGCCTATCAAGTTAACTATTGTTTTACATAAGCTTCCTCCCGAATATTGGGACATCTTCCCTGACACACAGGACCTGTGTGCACTTTGTAAAGCATTGTCTGGAGAAAGGGTGCCAAAGGCACATCAGGAGAAGAGTCACTGTGGTGAATAACTTGCACTAATATTTGTTAAATGTAGACAACAATGCTGCATCATTTTCAAATAATATGATGATATACCGTAAGGCGACCATCTTTTCTGAAGTGACCATTCTTGTTGTTTGATCATGATCTCTTTATGTGTGGGTAGCTGTAGGGGAAATGTGCTGATTATTATGTTATGTTGTTACGCCCTAAATTATCCTCCAGTGTCTAACAGAGAGAAATAGCATAAATGGAACAGGAAGGTGGGGGGGGGGGGGGGGGAGAAGGGGAAAAGATATGGAAAAAGAGCAAGGAGTTTCACAGGTGAAGCTGTCATCTCCAACATTTTTGCATCTCACCAAGTCAAGAGGGAATACATTGTGGAGAAGCTGGTGTAGAAGCCGGGAGCAGTAGGACAAGTGAGTCAGGGGGAGGAGTTGTAAGGGGCAACAGAACAGTTGAGGAATATGAAATGTTGACAGTGAAGGGAATCCATGCTCCAACAGGGAAGTAGAATTCATGACACCTGGTTTGTGATATACTTGGCCAGTTGTGAAAGAACGGCTGAGAGGCATGAGACTACCTCCTCCACAAGTCTACATTCAGGCAGCCTATGCAGCCTCACTGAAATAGCTCAATTTAACGGTGGTCCTGTAGCTTAAGACAGATTTGAGAGGCGGCGATTAAGGATACACTTGCAACCCCAGAGAGTCCAAAAAAGGAAGCTATTGTAGCTAAAGAGAGCAATGTCAAGTGAGGGGTCTGTTTTAGAAAACAAGAAGTTCAAGGCTGAGAGCAGTGGTAAAGCTTGAGATTGGAATTTGAAAAGGTTAGGGGAAAGTTTTGTTACTATGCAAAGCATATAGTTGCTGCGAGGACTGTGGATGTGAGAGCAAATGAACTGTTAAGGGAGCGGAAGGAGTATGTGACTGTTACACCCTAATTACCTCGTCACATAATAGGTAGTAAATAGGACTCATAGTTGCATCTCACATACTATAAGGATAAGCACAGAGTAGGGAGCATCAGTATAAGGCGGCAACAACACCCAACACTGTTGAGGCAGAGGCCAAGATAGGAGGTAGTTCGAGGCAAAGGATAGCAATTCAAGTATGCCCCAACAAGGTGTTGGCTTACTTTGGCTTGCATTTTACAGTGATGATGCAGTTTATTTGTAACCGTTTTTTTGTGCGATTTCTTCTTTTCTTATCAACATCTAAATTAGAATACACATTTTGTAATATTCCTCAGTTGGGGCTACCAGCCCAAGCTACGCTGTGTTAAAGTTTGATGGCAAGGGGCTACACAGTCTACGATCAATGTTAAGTTCAACACTAAATACTAAACATGTCTAAGGTTATGTTACAGTTATTAATAGTATAAAAAGATTCAAGACTTACAGAAAATGGCTTAAATTGTGGTGTAAGAGAAGAATTTAACAGATCCATACTTTTTGTCACTGCAAGTGTAATAACATCTATAAAGTAGGTACGTTTAATCTTGGAGATTAAAGAAATCACCCCAGTTGTGTTGAAAAGCTTGGGTAGTAGGACGCATTTTGTATAGGTATGAATGTATGCTTTGTGAGGGTCAGTTGTAAAACGCTGGTAATTCATGATTCTGTTCTGAAAAACAGCGTAAACTCATGTTTTCTTTGGTATGTTTTGCCTCCATTAGGCTTTTGGCAGTCGATTCTTTTTGAGCTTTTTAGGCCTTGCTGAGAAGACTTTTAAGGGGTAATTGTTCTGGATAAACGAATGTCAAGACGTTGTCAAATGAATTATTTCAGCTATTCCCTTTCACCAGCATGTAACCTTTCCACAGTCTGGCTTTTGGGTCTCTTATATTCGTCTTTTTGCACATGGTCTGCTTTGCTTGGTGACTAAGGATAGCTCCTTAAAATGTGCTGCTAGATATCAGTTGCTTACATATTAAGGCTTGCTTTCTAGTTTAACGGCCGATGAAGGGATGACATAATGTAGTTCCTTTCCCAATCCTGTCTGTTTTTTGTTGTTGCAATAATTGTGGATTTTCGGTTGTTTGGATTTATAAATCGTGGTGGCCTAGTGAAGGGCATTGTGGAGCGGTATATAGCGGCCCAATTTGTCATATGTCAATGTGTGATTATTCTCCTATCTAGCTGTCTTATTTAGGGATTAGCCTACACTGAGTAGTTGGTAATTTACCTTCTCCTCTGAATCCAAAAAGTTCCTTGTGTGCAGTGTCATAAAAAGACTTGGTAATTTCTGACACGAGTTGTGCAATTCTGACACCCTTTTTAAAAAAAAGTTTTATATAGCGCAAACTAGACCCGAAGATATCAGGTATCAGAGCGCTTTACATAGCACCAGTTATGTTACACAAGTACACATTCATTTTTGTTAAGCACAGGGAGATTTTTGTTGTTAAAGAGGCTAAGTCATAACCAAATATGAAAAGCACTTATTTATGTTTTTGCGTTGTATTGCACAATGTTCGGCTGCACCCTTTCCAACCAAACATGCCTAACTATTTTTATTTAAAAATCACCAAAATGTGTGTTTTTACGAAACAGAAGTATAGTAAATGGCAGTAGCATATACATAATTTTCATTTCAGTTTTCTACTAAATGCACACTTTCAGATATTTGCCTATTTCTCCCTGAACTGTAATTGAATGTTTGTTTTGTAACTTGTTTTTATCAAAGTAATTTAAAACTTGAATTAATTATTTTCAGCTTCTTACTTAGTAGCAGGTTTATGAAGCGTGTGACCGTGTGTTTGGATTGTTATGCAGGCCTATCCTTTTCGTGGTGTTTTAAACCATGCAAAATAAAAAAAACGTGCCTAAAAGGTGAACTGAAGATGAATATCAGATTCATCCTCAACGCCATGTTCACTTTATTTTAGGTCATTTTGTTATTTTTGTGTAAAGTGACAACAAAATGCGGCAGAAATATCACATACACATGTATATGATATTTTAATTGTTGTATATATAAATCTTCTTTGCAGTGCTTTTATGATTTTACTGGTAAAATCGAATAAAGCTTACTTTACTTACTTACTTACGTGAACTGCTCTCACTTGTTGGGGCCATGGTGTTTTATACCTAACACAACGTGTTCATGTCTATACTGGTTAGTATTTAAGCCTGCCTAACTGAGGATCTCCTGATGCATATGTAAGACCCCAGTAAAATAATGAAAACGCTAACTATAACCATTTCTGTGTTCCTTTTTTTATAGCCGAACAACAACATATCCTTACACAGAAGCCCAGATGTATAGCCAAAACACAGCAGGAAATTACTTTGAAACCCAAGGAGGGTCCGCACAGGTGACCACAGTGGTTTCATCTCACAATATGGTGGGAAGTGGAGGCATCCAAATGGGTGTCGCTGGAGGACAGATCATAAGCAGCTCTGGAGGGACATACCTCATAGGCAATTCCATGGAAAATTCAGGCCACCCTGTTTCTCACACAAACAGAGCCTCACCATCTACTGTAAGTACTTATTTATCCAAGCCTATTTATGTTCTGGGTGGCAGGGGAGTTTGCTCTCGGTAAAAAAAAAATATTTTCATGTTGGCTGATTGTTACAAAATGTATAGCATTAAATTGTGAATGCTGCAATTCCAAGCTTTCAGTTTAAGTGAAATAACTTTTCTGTTGCAATAAAGTCATACATGCATGACAATCTTAAACATCACATTTTTCACAAGCACTGCTTTAAAGAGTTGAGACCACCATTCCCTCCTTTGACTTTCAAGTAAATTATATTGCTTCATGCAGATGCGAGTTTTTATTATTATTTTCTTAGTTTAAAAAAAACTTTTTTACAGGCTCTATGCTATAATAGTAGTCCTTTTATCCTCATGGTTAAGTTAAAGTCACCATGATGGTTTGCCCAATGTCAAGTAGCACTCATTCGAAATATTGTTCTGAGAATCTCAATGCATTTTTGTGACCGTAATCTCATACCACATGGAGCAATCCGCAGATTCAAAGTAGGTTTCAGTGACCTGGTTTGTAGACAGGTATGATTCTTGGAGCACGGTAATGTTATAGATATTCTTTCTAGAAGATTTTGATTGACTGTCAAGTATTTATCACCCCATAGCACCATATACATCTTTCTTTTTTTAAATTTGCCATTTATAATTCGTTCGATTATTATAAATCCATGAAACGCCTGCAGGTAACGTGATGGCCACAGATTTGTGTCTCGTTGAGTTGTGTCAATTGATTAAACAAGTAACTTGCATTGATGCATTAACAACCTTCTTTCAGCTTAATCTCACATAAAAGGCTTGGTAACCTAATGTGCTAAACTGAAACTGGTGAAATCTTAAGGCTGACAGTGGTTTGACCCGCACTTGCCAGACTGCAAAAACTAGATAATAGTGACAGTTAATAATTAAATTCTTGCCCTGGTTGGAGAGGTATTATTCTTTACCTCATGATGGAGCATTCATGGGAATGCAGAGTCTAATCGACTCATTATGATACTGTCACGAAAACTCCTCTGCTCCATAACATATTCTATAAAACATTCTACAACTTAGAAAAACACGAGTGGGTTTCTGGTTGTCGAAGTTCAAAAGCAGATTTTGAGAACCGATAGATGCACAGGTTTCCAAATTATTTAATGCACAGTTTCGTGGTTTTTCTGGGTCACATCTTCCAAGTTCGGTCAGTGTTATCGTCTATGACAATGGGTAAATTCACACTCTATGTGTAATGTGTGCCTCCTTCAGGGCTACAATAACCCAACTGAAAACTCTGAAAGACAAAAGCTACCTGTGCCATGCTGAGGGACTAGGTTTGCCTGATGCACAGCGTATTGGTGTTTCATGGCAGAGCTTAAATTTCTGCACCAATGAGGAAACCTTAGACTTTGGAGATGAGCCTGTTCGATTGGATGGGTCTTTTCCCTTTACCATCGTAAAATGGCAGTGCTATTAAGCCTAGCAGCAAATTAGATATTTTGTCCCCTGTTTTACATATTTATTATGAGATCATGAAGCAAGGAATATACTGTGTTACAGCTAGGGCGCACAACACTAACATACTATGACAAAGTGTTTTCTGAAAGCAAGGGCAGTCATTGTTAGTCAATATTAAAAAAAGCATGCTGAGCAAAGTGAACATTGTCAATAAGGTATTTGAGGTTATGGCAGGATCAAAATAGCCACTCACACACCTTAAACGCCTGGCGCAAGGATGGTACTTCCAGATAAATACCTTCCTCCTCCCACCAGTGCCTCAGAAAGCCTGTTTTGTACAATATAGACATTATTACCCAAAGTTGTGTGCCAGAAGAATAGGATTTGAGATAGTGAGGAAGATACATTACAAGGAGTTTAGTTGTGCATCCATTTAATTAAATTGGCTGTATTTGATTTATGCATGGGTGGCTGGAAGGTAGCAGTATGCAGAATCACCTTAATGCCTCTCCAACATAAATCTGTAGGTAGAAGCCGTCCCTTTTAAGTGATGGCATAATTAGGTTAATGTTGATAATGGAAACAGAGGGACTAGAATGTTGAGGGACATCATCCATGAGATTGCAGTTTTGACCAGAAAAAATATTTCAGAAGCTCCTAATGGTTGATGGTGTTGCAGACTACTTAGAGCCCAACAGGAGCAGGACTGCCATACAACCTTCTAAGGGATCCAGGATCTTCTCACAACAATTCAAAAGTGTAGTGTCTGACATTGAAGAGACTGAGGGTCTAAATGGGATGGTTCAATTGAAAACTAAAAAACAAATAATCAGATTTGGAGACTGTATATTGGTCTGAAGGCAGCAGTCTCAACAAGGGAGATATTGCTATTTTAGAAAGGCTTAATGTCTACATGTTTCAAGGACTGGCAGAGAAAAGTTATTTGCAAGCAGAAGACTGGCACAGGCCTTTGAATACACTATATGCACATGCATACCCACACAAATGTATGTGTATGTGGATGAAGATACACATTCCCTGCATACTACTGCCATTTACTGTTGGACTCTGACTGTTACAACTTGTTTTTTCTTCAATTACGTTTTTTGAGTAACAAGATCTTTGTGGCTCCTCCTCTGGCACTGAACGCACTTGAGCAGTGACTCCATTGTTAGATTGTTTTTCTCCACCATCGAGTTCGAACATGTATTGACGCTGATCGTCGCTGCCCCAGAGCCCCTTGCTTTCCTTCCCATCACTGAGAAGACTTGAACTTTGATGCGTGGACCAAACTTTCACTTCCTCTGCTTTAGTTGCTCAGGACATCGTCGTCGAAGGACTGGGCCTCCTGGCCCTCTGCCCTGCGTATCTTCATTCACCTTATGGACGCAGGAGAATGAAGACGTGCTGAGTGTAATCTAATGGACGCCCTTCCAGAGATCCCCTTAAGTGACACTCCTACCTTTGGGCTGGCTTCCACTCTGTCCTTAACTCGTGCCTCTCTCCAGAGCATGCCAAGAACCCCTGCGGTTCTTGCTCAGCCTTCAGGAGAGAAAAGATCCTTCGGCAGCAAGAGAGAGAGGCTGTGGGCCCACAATACAATGTACTGATCATCTTTGGTGATGCCAGACATCTTCAGCGAAGTAGACTTGATCAGCGAAGAAGAGGAATGCAGTCAGTCAGTCAACGTACATGAACCCAGGTCCAAGATCATCGCATCCAATTTCTCATTGCCTGAAGAGGTATAAGTCCAAGAGAAGGAAGAGGCGCCCAAGGTTGACCTGCCTACCTCTGTCGACCCTGGACCTCGCATCAAGACCATGCCAAGATGTGTGAGTACAGTTGACACCCAGACATTCTTACAGATTTATAAGACACATAAGCGGCTGAACTTCAAGGACAAACATCGCCACTCCGGGAGTCTGGCATCAAGCCCTGTCTACAAGCCTCTGCCTACTCTAGGTTCACCACCACTGCCTCCAGGTGCACTACCGCCTTTGGGCTCTGGTCGGAGCTGAGGCGGGATCCAGATAAGATCCTCAAATCCATCAGCCCTGAGACTGCGCGTCAGCACTGATGTTTCGAAGTCGACACTTCCATCGAATTCAAAAGGCCAGAGGCTGTTGGCAACCAACTCTGAGGAGCTGCCCATCTTCAAAAAGCTTCAACAGGAGCTGGATAAAAAACATTGGCCCATCATCATATACCCACGCACAGGCAAGATCTCTACTATGGAAAAGAATGCCAGAAAAGTGAAGGTTTGCTTTGGAGGATGCTCAAGCACTGGACATTGCTCTGCAAACAGCAGCTCTCAAACGGCCTACGGACAAGGCTATTAATCCTATTCCTATTCCTACTCAAACACCTCCACCATCTCCACTCGCTCCTCCCTCACCTCCTGCAACTTCCCCTCAGAGCATCGCCAAATTCATGCTCAGATAAAGGTAGCCCTAGTCCCTACTCCCAAGCAGATGTCTTAGGTGTGCCAGACTATCTGCACCCCACAGATGATGCTTGGAAATACAATGATGTGGACCTCCAAGACTCAGCTGATACAGCTGCCAGAGGTGTGACTACCTCTATTATTCTCCACCGCCATTCTTTGCTGCATGTTTCTGATTTCAAGCCGGAGGTCCAACAACATCTTATCAAACTGCCCTTTGATAGTGAATACCTTTTCAGTCCACAGGTTGATGCAATATTGTTGAAATAAAGGATACAGACACAGCTAAAGCCAAGGGTGCCCTTCACATCCCTTCAGATAGGAGTTCCTTTTGGAGGCAGCAGATAAGGGGTAGATCCAAGACTACTTCCCTAGAATCAACGCAGTCGCAACAATACCTGCAACAATCTTACCACCAACAGAGAGGAAGAGGTTATGCGTGGGGCACCTTCAGAGGTAACCACTGTAAGAGGCACTCCCTCCAAGGGAGCTTCTGCCTCCAACTACTGACTTTACCTGCATCCCCCAAGCACACTACTGACTTGCCCTGCATCCCCCAAGCACACTACTGACTTGCCCTGCATCCCCCAAGCACACTACTTTCTTGGGGGAAATACTTCAGGGATTTCTTTCCCATTGTAAGCAGATCCCCATAGACCAGTGGGTTTTATGCATCATCAAGCGGGGTTACTGCCTCAACCTCATTTTAACCCCACCAAACATCCCACTCCTCACACACCCTTCACTCAGAACACGTGGCTCTACTGCGAGAAGAGGGTGCTCTTTCTCAAACTGACCATAGAGCCAGTGCCCCCCCCCCCCCCACACACACACTGGGGCAAAGGAGTCTACTCCTCATCCCCAAAAGGACAGTTCCCTTAGGCAAATCCTCGATCTCAGGCCTCTTGACAGACACATACTCTTGGAATATTTCCACATGGTCACCCTGCAGGATTTCATCCCCTGCTGCAGCAAGGCAACTTCCTAGCCACACTTGTCCTGAAGGATCCCTAATTTCACATCCCCATCCACTCGGCCCATCAGTGCAGTGGACACTTCATGGTAAGTGGTCTGCATTACCAGATCAAGGTTTTGCCTTTCGGAGTCCCCACCACCAAGGGTTCTTTATCCAAAGCCTAGTAGTGTTGGCTCCCCACCTTAGAAGCAGGGGACACACTTCTTCCCCTAATTAGATGACTATCGGATAAAGAGTGCAAGCAGACAAGACTGCCTAGCCCACACCCTGCACTTCAGATTCAAGTTTACGTTCAACGATACCAAGTCCCATTTCAAGTTACGTCTGGTCCAACCCTCCCAACGGTCAGTCCTAAATGCAGTCTCAGACAAAGCCTTCGCAAGCAGTCATAGGGTAGCAGCATTCCAACAGCTGCAGACTCGTTTTCAATCACTCCATCCTCTCACAGTTGGAACAGTAATGCACCTCCTAGGTATGATGGCCTCATACCTAGCCATAGTCCCTCATGCAAAGCTCTATATACATCCACCCCAAGAATACCTTTCGGCACAATGATCCGCAGTAAACGGTCACTGGGAAGATCTAGTGTTGATAAGGTCAAGCACCCATCAGTCTCTGCAGTGATGGAACATCAACAACCTTATGCATAGAAGGTCCTTCCCAGATCCATTTCCACACATGTCCATCACCAATGATGTATGAATCACTCGATGGTTGTGGGGCGCATCTCAGTGACATGACAGTTACCACCTCATCAACGTAGTCTCCATCAACCATCTTAAACATTTTATGTTTTTTTTCTATTTTGGGATTGCATTTCAGCTTTTTTTATTGAGATAGAGTTCCCAATTTAGTCTGTAGCATACACATCCATAGTCCGGTTTGACTGAAAATATAAGAACTAATGTAAGAATGAAATATAAGACAAGAAGACTGACATTTCAAACTAGAATTCTTAGATTGTAAAGGGTTACTTGTGGGGAAAGTGGGTAAAAGACAAAGGCATTGGGTGGACCCGGGTGGCGTAATACAGACGCAAGTGAAATGAGAACACTCACTCAACAAGGAGAGAGAGGTGGTGCTGATGAGACTGGCTGAACAGTAAGATGGTCAAGCGCAATTTAGAGATACTGTTGTTAATTAACCCTTTCACTGCTAACCTGTGCTATGGTGAATGAAGGTTATAGGATAGTAATTATAATAATAGGCTGAGACGTTGCCGGGGACAAATTCCAAATTGGTGGGGAGGGGTACTAAACACCAAAATCAGTCACAAAATGCCAGTGAAAGATTTCGAGCAAAAATGTATTGTTTAACAAATTTCCTGCAATCCCACGGCTTCACAAGAGATGACTTATCAATAAACATGCAGTCATTGCCCATCAGATGTGATCCTGAATCAATAGCACATTTGGCATGCATCTATTAAGGAGCTGTAGCACTATATCCCTCTCTAATTAATGGACTGGGCCATTCACGTTCCATATAAATAAGTATTTTAGTAATAGTTTGCTGTAGATCCTTATCCTACATCTAATATATTGTCATGTATATTCGAATGCCCTGCAAGTAGAGATCCCCATTTAAAACAGTCATATGTAATTCTGAAGTCCAAATGCGTCCCCCGCTTTTTGCAGTGAAGGTAAAACTACCTACCTCCCTAATGTGCATAGCGCTTATCTCCCAAGCACTGAAAATTAACTGAATTCAGTGTTCGCGCACCATGTATATGTAACCAAAAGGTGGGAGCTCAATATCAGGAAATCTGAAAAATCGTGTGCATCCCATTCAACGGCATTCAGCTGGATATCGACCTCCATCTCTAAGCGATTTGATTCTCTACATTGAAACTCTACACTTATTCACAATGTTCAATCATCAGAGGGTAGCAGATATTCATTGTGTTATCTCAATATACTGCACTTATTCTGGAGGTCGGGCTGTGACTGCTTTCTTTTCAAATATGTTTGTTGCCTATTGTACTCACTCAGGATATATATGGGAGCAGTATCTGATCTCCTCTCTCATCTGCCCTTGGCCTGGGTTGTTTGGTCATTGCTATGCTTGAGGGCTCGGGGGAGGAGGGGGTCAGTAGCTAGCCGCTACTACTCAAGCAGTTCCCAGAAATCATCAGGATTAATAAAATATCAAGAATTCCCCTTAACAATGATGCAGAGTCTAACGGGGAAGAACAACAGGTACTTAAGTTTATACTTCGAGATTTATTTCTTATTAGCTTCAAATTGACAAAGTCTGGATAGAAAAAGATCTTGGTTCACTCCGGCAGGAGCAGGCCACGGGATCCAGCCTCCTACAGGATCGCATTCCTATGCAGGATGCTAACTTGTATATTTCCTTTATCTTCATCAAAACTTTTATAGTTTTTCTAGCTCTACTTTATATTTTCAGCTGAAACAACACCTTTGTTTATGTTTGCAGTTCAGGACTACTACTGGCCCCACTGCAGTACTTTAATTATGGATTACTGAGACCTTGTGTCCACGTTTTATCCCTATCATTTTCTTTTTCACCTATTCACCATCTGGCTATTTTCTTAATTTTATATGTTTTGTTTTACAACCATGTTTTCTACAGATTAGCATCTTTTCTTCATTATTTTCCCCAGCATTATTACTTATGGGCAAGTTACTATCCTTTATATAAGTGCAACCTGGCACAATGAGCACAGCATTTTTCAGTCCAGGTTGACATGGCTCCATGTCCATCAGGTTTGTCCTCTAGCTAGAACTGAATTGGTCTTCTTGTTGTTAATGTTCATCAGATCCACTTCTGGTGTGCAGGTTCCATTATAAGTAGAAAATATGGTCCTCACGTGGTTCATTTCATACCTATGTATTGCTATGTCACCAGTGTCAGTTTGATTTTCAAGTGGTGGATAGCCTGTGTCTCTCAACAGAGCAACACAGAATCCTAATCCTAGCCCTCCACATGTATTATCTTTAATTCTATTAGGATCTATTTCTTTAGCCTTTTGTTGTCCTTCAACATTGTTGCCTGTCCAGTGACTCCCTCTGTTTAAGGAGGGTATTTCCACAGTACTCTTTGGTGGATCATGTTGGCTAGTTTATTTGCCATCTTTTTCTACAGTGAAACATTACTCGACATTGTCTTTGTATTTTTCTTGTATGATAATGGTTTTTAAGGACAGATACTTTGATGGCTCTCAGCCTTATAGTCATCTCCAGCATGTATCGGGATTGTCTGGTGATACTTCTCATGGATCCTGAATACTTCTTGTGGGTTGTCTAACGCGATGTAATAGGAGTTGACCTGCCTTGATCTTGTGTCAGTTTGCTGCTGTGTTGCTCCAATTCTCTTCTTCTCTTGCTCCTTAATGGGCAGACCAACTAAATTTTGGCACTGTAGTTTGACAATGGCCATCTTTTTAGTTGGGTGTCTTTGAAATATATTTTTTTCTAGTTTTGGGAGATGAATTTATTCCTAATCTTTCTGTGATTTCTTCTCTTTTGGGAAGGTTAACAATATTGAGAATTCACATAGACATGCTCATACCTGCTGTTTCTTAATTTAGTGGACACTTCTCATCAGATCCAATTAATCTCCATTTCCAAAATGTTGCTACATTCTATCCTGTTTTTTCAGCAGTTAATTTGTTCTTTGGTGTATTGTTACTCCACGTGTCGTCTTATCACAATTTCGTCTTCACTAAATTTTACGTTCAGTGGATCTTTAGTTATCCAGTAGCACAGTTATCATTGTCAGAATGCTCTTGTGGATTAGATTGGCTATTTTAGGTATTGATGGCTTTTAATGCAAATATGCAAACTTTTTCTTGTCTTTTTCTCATTTCGAAATAACACCTTCTTGATTGATGAATCTGTAGCATGGACCATCAAGGGTCTCATTATTCCCTTATTTTTGTTTATGATGCTTAACTCCTGTTCTTGGTTATCTTCAGCGGATGGGCTCATGCAAGTATTTACCAGTATCACCGTTTTGGTTTGGTACTACACTTGCCTAGTCTATGCTGTCAGCTATAGATGTGGGTGACTTTCCAATGGATCACCAGGAACACGTCTTGTGATCTTTTGCTAAACTGCTGCCAGTGTTACTGCTGCCAAGTTTTGTCATGTATGCTTGTGGAGTATCTTCTGCAGCCGCTGTTCTTGTGGACATTTCTACGATTCGAAGTTAGTTGCCTTCCTAATGCTTTTAACCTGTAGAAGGACGACTATTTTCCTTGAGACGCTTAATGTGTTGTAAGCTCCTATGATAGGTCTCTTTTGCATGCTACTATAACGTACCCTCAGTGAATAAGGTTTGCGTTAGAGCTGTAGTGTCCAATATACCAGTAGGTTTCTCCCTCCTAGATTTATTTGCATATGCGATTACCATAATAGCACTTCGACAAATTAACGCCGTCTCAGTGATGGTGACCTACCCTCACCGGGTGAGAACTGTGAGGTCGAAGACCTGGAGTTGAGTGATGAAATTATTGGTAGGTATTCTTGCCAATAACTGTGTGTGGTATAGCAGTTTTGCAGATAGTGCAATGAGATTTGATTACAAACAAAGCATGACCAAGGTGGTTTTTGAAGTAGTAATTAATTTTCAACTTTCCAGATCACAGAAAGCCCCCTTCTTAGACATGTTTTTAGAAAAAGCCACAAACATAAAATATTAATATTTTTTGTGGAAGATTCATGTTGGGAATATTTTAGTCGTCGCTTTCTGGCAAAAGAAAAATATAAAATTCCAGTCTATTCCTCGAGTACACAACAATCATTTTTTATTGTTTCGAACTTTTCGAATTCTTAGTGCTGAAAATTGCTTCTGCAATGAACATAAAATGAAGCCATTAGAATGCTAAACCTTGTTTTATTAAATCATTTTGTGTCAGTGTAGTGAAGGTCTGACGAGCCCGTCATTAAATGTAAAAGGTGACATTCTTTGTTGATCTTGAACTGTTCTCACAGTGTGGTGTTGTAAACTCGCCTGTTCAAGTAATAAAAAAGACACTTTATATAGCATGACTCGCTGAATAAATAGCAGAAATCTTATTAGAGTGGAATGTAATTAAAAGAGCTCCAGCCTGCATAGTGGCTCCTACGCCTGTCATGCCATGAGATGAAGGTGCAATCATAGGCTCCACACTGCTGTACATTATATCATTTCAAATGCTGCTCCTTAAGCAATCAGTCTTTTTTACAGACTTGTCTCAAATACTCACTTCTTAGCTTTGTAATGGTATGTGGTCTGAACTGCAATTTCATAATCATTTGCATCTCTTGCAAAATAAATAAAATGCGACTGGATTTGCGTTATTTTATGTAGAAAATACTGTTAAAAATTCTTGTCCTGAAACTAAAATCCTTTTAATTTTTTAGTGTTGTGATGAATTGCACAAGATTATACAAAACGCGCAGAACATGATTATAAGGTTTTCCTTGAATTACTTTTTAACTCGTGTACACAATTCTCAGTGGGCTGATTTTTTTGAAAATGTTTTTTATGATTTATTTTCGTTTTATGTTAATACTACTAATTGTTGCTATTTTCAGTGGAAATATAAACATATGCCATTGTGTGTGTGCAGAAACTACGTTCACAACTCCTGGACAGCATGATTATGCTTCCTGGAATGGGTCTGCAAGTCTCTCTATTTTGATATTTCCCTGAAATAGTGAATGGGGGAAAACAAGACAGCATATAGATTCTCCTCCACATCCTTGGATGTCTTTTTCGATGACGGTTGCAATCCTGTTCTTCATATAACTGGATTGGCGCCAGGGTTTGGTGACTGCTTTGTGTTGTCCAGTTAGGGTGATGGATATGTGCTTCCAGTGTTGTTAAGTTGAAGAAAGTAGTGTAGATTTGACCACAGGTTTGTATGTCAACCGCTTCATGACCTGTACACGCTGATGCAAATTTGCTTCATCCTGGCCTTTTCTTTCTTTTTTAAATTCTTTTCATCAGCAAAAAGCAGGCATTGGCAAGTAGGTCAAAATAAGTCAAAGAGGTGAGACCTATTGGCTTTGCTAGTGGATGTTTACCTAGTGAGGGCTAATATTAGTTATTTGAAATTCCTGTCTATAATAAAGTATGGTCGCTCACTTCTATGTTGATGCATCATCATGGCATTTCTGATCACTTGCATTAATTCATTTATCAGTTATTTTTGTACTTGTATAAGCCTGGTACAGAGCTAAATGTGATTTGGTTCATTATGTAGTAAGCGCATCTGGAGCGTGTGTTTACCATAGGTTTCTTGGTCCTAGAACATATTGAAATAGGGGCTAGTTTGAAGTGTGGCCTCGGTGTTCATGACTTTTGCAATTGGCTGATGTTTTTGCAGTAAGATTGTGACAATATTTCAGAGCCGCATCCTTTGTAGCGTTTTTTTTGTTTTAGTGGCTTGAAATGGCATTGAAACACACCTTCTGTATGCATGTTTCAATGCAATAATAGCCACCAGACAACATACACAAAAATATATACTTACCCCACACAGAATATGCCTGTACGCTTATAATAATTATAATTCTGCCAGTTGTTTCTTTGCGTGTGTAAGAAAAACCTGGCTCCTCCTTGGAATAAAGCTATTAGTTTCTACACCCTTTACAGTGCTGTCTAATTTTACTTTTGCAGTTAGCATTGCTTTGGAGCTACATTGGTTGTTCTAGATTTTCATTGAGCTCTAAGAGAAGGCGGGTGTGTATCGTGTGTGACCCTTTTCTCCCCATCACATCACCTCATTGTCCCTTTCATTAATGTCTCCTCGCCGTTTCGAGATCTAGATAAGAACTTATTGCTTTTCATGCCAGTAAGTGTCAACGCAGCAGGAGCTGAACACAAGCCTATGACGCCTAATATAATGATTGGGTGCGAGAGGGATAGGAGAGTGTGTTGTGGTTGTACAGTGATGGTTTTAATGCTGCTTCTCATCTAATGGGCAACAAAAGCAAATAGAACAAATGATGGACGGAATGCTGAACAAATCAAACATTCACGCCCAGTCACAGATCTGGGTTGAATCTTTCTTTTTTTTGCTCACCTTCCACTCCAGTTTGGACCCAGCCATGTGCAAATCAGACTTGGCCCTACTCCCCATGGGAACAAAACAGCCCAAACTGCTAAGCCAGGTCCCCCCTGCACTGGAAACAAGCATCCTGGGACCGGTTTCAGGTATCACCCCTCTCCAGCCTGGCTAGCTTGAATCAAAAGGCATAGTGAGCATGGGACCCACGTCTGGCAATACCATGCCCACTTAGGGCAAACAATATTAGCTCGCGTAGTTGGCTTCCCATAACCCTGAATGTAACCTTGAAACCAGGTGAGGACACGGACGTAGTCCTATGATGAGTGTGTGACTATAAGGACGGTCCCACCCATTCACCTTATGAAGCCTAACTGAAATGTAGGCTATTTCAGACCATAACAAAGAAAAGAGTCTGAACAATTGGTCCTTATAAGTTGTGTGCATGTTTTCTACCACATTAATGCTTGAATGCTTGTAATAAGAGCTGCAAATGTAAACAATAATATATAGGGATTATCACATGCATTAGTCCTGAAGAAAGCCGACTGACCCATGGGGCATTTAAACAGCTGAAACTTGTGGACCCCAGATGAATGGGACCACAACACCCCCATGTCATCGAGGATCCAGCAGGTAACTTTAACATATTAAATCCCTAAATAATAGATTAAGCTCTCCGCTTACAAAGGCATTGACCATGTCCACCAACACTAGATGGGTTTGGCATGGGTCCGATGATGAAGCATGCCACAGGTGGTACCTGTGGGTGACGACCCAACAAAATATTCTATAAGATGTATTGATCACATTGATCTACCTTGATGAAGATCTTACACTTTGATGTGATATACGTTGGGCCACGCAACAATCTTTTGGACTAAAATAGGATTTCGAAAGCAAGGGTAAACCTCTCTAGTGATTTTAATTAATACAGCTTTGGAAGGCAGAAGGTTCTAACCTAATCAAATGCTTCTCACTCTATCAACTGTTGACCTGTGAGGATGCCCTCCTTTGCCTCTGGCGCCATGAGCCGGGCCAGGACTCCAAGGCCTGTGAAAATGTTGCACCATGAAGCACAAGGCATTCCGAGAGCAGTCCGGTTGACTTTACGATGCTCTTGGTCCCAGTAGCACGTATGGCCACGGGCCAGTTTGTGAGCCATTCCTGGCGCCCTAAGTCGTCAGATAAGTCCCACGAAAAGTCTAGAAAATGAAAGCGCCCTTAGACTTTACTGTGCCATTCCACGACATCGTACAAGGCGCAGGAATGACACCATAAATCTAGGTCATGCTGTCATGCATCAGCCACGGAGCGTCGATCTGCCCCACATCTCCCGGAGTTTCCTGGTTTCTGAGTGACCCCCACCAAACTAAAGGAGTTCTATGAGGCAGGCACTACATATTTTGGCTGGTTGACCCCCTCTGAAGTGCCTTCTGCTCCACAGTGCCCTCACTGGATTCCAGCCAGCAAGTCTGCCCTCATCACTAATTGGGCCCCTTGGATCCGGTTCTGGATCTGGATTAGCTCAGATCACAAGACTGCAATCTTCCCAGGAGCCCGTTTCAGTGATATCGTTCACGGCACCACTGATGCCCTGTGCGCCAACCACATTGTAATACCCGCCTGTTAGACCTGGCACCTTGGCGTGGGTCTCCCTTCCATTTTTTGCTGTTGCCTCATGTTTTTTTGCTGGTGTTAGATGCTTTGGGCACTGTGCCACTGCTGTCCAGTGTCACAGTGCAAGTGCTCCCTATTGTAAATTAATGTATGAATTTGTGATTCCATGATTGGCTGGTTTGGTTTACCTGTCAGACCCTAGTACAGTGTACTAGGAGTGCCCAGGGCTTGTAAACCAAATGCTGCTGGTGGGCTTGCAGCACTGGTTGTGCCACCCACAGAAGCAGCCTGTAAAAGTGTGTCAAAGGTCTGCCATTGCAGAGCCTTTGTGCAGTCTGGTACCGCCATGCTGACTGGGCCAGTGCACCCACTTGCCAGTCCCTAAACTTTCCCTTTTCTTCATGTCAGTCACCCCTATGGTAGGCCCAAGGGCAGGGTGCATTGTAAGTATAAGGTAGGAGAAGCCCTGATGTGTGTGGCATGTCCTAATAGTGAATTACAGCCATTTTCGTTTTTCACTATTGCAAGGCTACCTGCTCTCCATAAGCCAGAATGGGCAGTTAGATTGTTACATCTTATAATCGTAACTGATTCAGGGAACATGGTAGAAATTCGAGTTTAGTATGCCTGAACTCAGAATGATAAAATACATATTTTAGTGAAGTTGATTTTAACATTCTGTGTTTGAAAATACCACTTTTAGAAGTTAGGTATTTTCTTGTCTAACTATCCAAGCCTGCCTCTGCTAGGTTGTGTATTCCTTGTCTGGAGTTTGATTGACATGGCTGGGGGATTCCAGGAGACAGGGTGGGACAGCCCAGTGGTGAATAGAAAGATCTGCATCTAGATGGGAGGGAGGAGTTGCACCTGGGACTTGAATAGGACTGGGCCTTCCCTCCACAATGCTGGCTCCACCTCATGTGGTGCGTCTGATGTCTCTGCCCTGCACTGTGAAAAGAAAGAAGGAGTCATGTAAACAGAGTGCTCAGGACTGACCAGAACTGGTTTGAACTAGGCAAAGGCCGCTCTGCCCTCAGAGGCCAAAGGATTTTGGGGAATAAGTATTGGGACCCTGACCCCAAGAATTTAGATCACTTTTGGACAACAAGAAGAAACCTTTGCTGAGGAGTGGAACCAGAAGAAACTGAGGAGAGACTATCCCTAAGCTGAAGTGCTGCTTGGTGGATTGGCCTGCAGTGGTTGCCTGACTGCCAAAGAAAGGAGAAAGGATTTTGTGTGCACTTTATTCAACTTGTAAAGGATCTCCAAGTGCTTGATAGAAGAGCTTGCCTCCTTCTGAAGTCTCAGGGGCAACAGACTTCAACCCCCAGCTCCCCAAGAGTTCTCTGGAAGTGCCTGCTGCTGTTTTGGGCCTTCTGAGGGACTTCGTGTCGCAAGGAGCTGGAAGCATCTCGCAACAAAGAAGAAGCGTGTCGCCGTCGCTGCTGTTGCATCGTGGATGTCGCCGCTGGAGCTGTCGCATTGCACTGCATCAAGAGAAGCGTCTCGCAACGAAGAAGAAGAGTGTCACCATCGCTGCTGTTGCATCGTGGATGTCGCCGCTGGAGCTGTCGTGTCGCCATAGCTGCTGCTGCCGTCGCATCGTGGATGTCGCAGCTGTAGCTGTTGCATTGCACCGCATCAAAAGAAATGCCTCGCATCCACGGAGCAGCAGGCCGCTGTCGGAGCTGCTGTCCTCGCATCACGGAACAAGGGTGTCGCCCCTGCAGTTGTCGCATCGAGTGGAAGCGTCTTGCAACGTCAGAGAAGAGTGTCGCTGCCAAAGCCGCTGTCGTCGCATCACGGAACAAGGGTTTCACCGCTGCAGCCGACGCATCGAGTCGAGACTTCTAGCATCATCGGAGAAGCGTGCTGCAACAACAAGAAAACAACGTCTTTATTTCTTTCCACCAAAATTTGAATGCATCTCCATCTTTGCAACACTCCTCGTCGTTGCCCTACGTGTCGCATCTTAAGGTATATTGACTCAAAGTGTCGCATTTTAAGATTTAAAGAGAACTAAGCTAATTCTACAAAAATTGTGGATTGTTGTCGTTTGTCGTCTTGTGTTAAATCTATACAAAGAATACTTATTTTTAATATACAACTGTGTGGTGTCCATCTGTAGTGTTGTCACTGGATTACTGTTTGTGTTCACAAATGCTTTACACACTGCCTCTGAGATAAACCTGCTCATACCAAGCTACCAAGGGGGTGAGCATGGGGTTATTTTAGGAGTGTACCCCCTTACCCTGACTAGAGGCAAGGGTCCCTATTTGTCACAAGTACCTACCTGTGCCAACTAGAGACCACCAAATTTAACAACGACTCTGATATAGAGCTGGTGTGGTGTCACCCAACATTGACTACGGCTGGAACGCGACCTTCCGAGTCAGAGCCAGGCCCACTTTTTTGATAGACCTTGTGGGCAGTGCAATTGTGGAGGATCTGAAGTTCCTCTTGACTACCACAACCCCTTAAAAGCACCCAAAGTAATCCGGCAGATGTCAGTTGTTTGGATACCTCCCCAGGCATTGGCTTGGTCTCTCCTCCTTGTGTGGCTACGGAGGAAAAGGCTTCCTTTGCCATGGTGGTGAGCGGGGCAGCTGAGGTCCTAAACTTTATGCTTCCCTCTGTGGCAGTCAAAACAAATGTCTTGACAGAAGTGCTTCAGCCAAGAGTCGCCCTCACACAACGTTGTCTCACTTTTAATGAAGCCCTCACAATGTCCTGTACGGGGCATGGGCCAGGTCCTGCTCAGGAGCTCCTGTGGACAGGACAATTCCCCGCTGCCACCACTCCCTCCTTGGGACCCAGCTTTCCTCACCCAGCACCTCAGGCCTCCACCTCTTGGGCCACACAGCCGAATAGGGAATCCAAGAGGCTGAAATCCTTGTTCTGCGGTTGGGATTCGGTTGTGCTAGTGCTTCCCACGGTCTCAGTGGAGGCCCGAGCCATGCTGACCCAAGCTAGGGACGCAACTAAGTTCACCATACGCTGGGGATTGAATACGACTAACTCACTAGGCACAGCGATTGCATCATCAGAGACACTCAGACAGCATGCCAGATTGAGATCTGCTATTTTTTGGGGGGGATGTCCCTTATGGACATGCCCTTTGATGACACCCGCCTCTTCAGCGATAATGCTGACTTGGCACTTGAGTGCTTTAAGGGCAGCAGGGTCATGGCCTGGTAATTGGGTCTCCTTCCGCGGCTATGAAAGGGGTTACGAGCCATATTCATTTCTGCTCAGCCACCAATGCCAAAAGGCTTCCCAGTCCTTTAGTGGCTGTAGACTCAGCTACCACAAGCCTAGAGGAACCCCAAGGGCAAAGGTCTGCCATCAGCCCCTCCGCCGGGCAGCCGCAGTCTCCAAACCCCTTTAGTGTGCCCTTGAACCACCACCGTAAATCGGATGATGACAGGATCCAGCACCACCTGTCCCGCTGACGGCCCATAACATCAGATAAATGGTGCTCCAAATTGTTCAACAGGGTTACACCTTTCCATTTGCATAAACCCCACTACCCATACATCCATCCTCAGCAAGTCTGACAGAGGGCCCACCTCTTCCTGCTCCTTCAGGAAGTACAGGCTCTTTTGGCCAAAGGGGCCATTGAGAGGGTGCTGTCATCAGAAGTAGGTCATGGTTGCTATTTCTGCTACTTTCTGGTGCCCAAGAAAGGCAGAGGCCTCCGCCCTATTTTAAACCTCTCAACTTTTTTCCTGAAGAAGGAGAAATTCAAGATGCTCATTTTGGCTCTGGTCCTGCCTGCCATGGACCCTGGAGGGTAGAGTTTAGCTTGCAGGATGTCTATTTTCACATTCCCATCCTGACTGCCCATACGCATTACCTGCATTTCACGGTGGGCCAAAAGCACTTTCAGTTCACTGTACTCCCCTTTAGCCTTACCCGCGCCCCTTTTGTGTTCACCAAGGTGATGGCGGTGGTTGTAGCTCATCTACAGAGTTTGGTATTTCAGTCTTTCCCAACCTCGATGACTGGCTGTTGACGGTGGGCTCACCCCAGGCAGTTAATTCCCACCTCCAGACTATGGCAGATCTCGTGCATTCATTGGAGTTCACTATCAACGTCCCGAAGCCACACCTGACTCCTTCTCGGTTGCTCCTTTTCACAGGAGCCATTCTGGATGCAGTGCAGTTTTGGGCCAATCCTCTAGAACAGAGTCTCCAGGATATTCGGATTATGATTCAGATATTTCAGCCTCTATTGTGGCTTTCGGTCAGACTGGCTCAGAGGCTGCTGGGCCTCATTACCTCCTGCATCCTGCTGGTGTCACATGCGCATTGGCATATGCTGACTTTGCAGTGGGACCTGAAGTCCTAGTGGACGCAGCATCAGGGGAATCTCTCCAACCTGGCCCAGATTCAGAGGCAACTGCAAAAACCTGAAGTGGGGGCTGATGAACTGCAATTGGGTCAATAGCTGACCCCTCTCCCCTTCCCTCCCAGAGCTCATAGTGGTAACAGATGCGTCACTTCTGAAGACTCTGGTCTCTGGTCTCCGTCAAAGTCTCAGCTCCACATAAACCTATTGAAGTTGAGAGCCATTCTTCTGGCATTAAAAGCCTTACTTCTTTCCTGCCATTAAGAGAAGGCTGGTTCAGGTGTTCACGAACAACGCCACAACCATGTGGTATTGCAACAAGCAGAGCGGGTGGGGTTTTGGATCCTGTGTCAAGAAGCCTTTCATTTCTGGACACTGATAAGTCACTGGCCAACTTACAGCAGAGGTGGTTTCTGCCCATTTGGGGCAGGGGTAGAGGCCAATATCTCCTGAGCGCAATTCCAGCAGATGTTTCAGCCCTACTCCCAAGAGGGCCTTCACTCACAATATTCAGCCCAGTCCAACAGGCCAACCACAACATCTACATAGTTTAGATAGCCAGGGTGTTTACACCCATCAGCAGGAGGAAGGTCTGAGGATGCCAACATGAGACAATGAGGTAATTCTGTTCCCTGTCACCACAGTCCCACTTCAATTCGCTTACACATTTTCCAAATTCTTCAATCAATGGAGGCTCATCTCTTCCGACAAATGGGTGTTAGACATATGCCAGCACTGTCACACCCTGGAATTTGTTCAAAAGCCTCCAAATTGTCCTACACAGGAGACATCACATCTGCATTGTTCAGTTCTCAAAAAAGAAATCTGATTGCTTCTCTCCAAAAAGCAATAGAGGAGGAGCTGCTCAATCAGCGCAACCTAGAGTTATATTTTCACTTCTTTCTGATCGACAAGAAATCAGGAAAATGGGAGGCTAGTAATGGATCTCAGACTATTGAACACGTTCATCAAAAAACAACCTGTCAGGATGCTATATCTTCAGGAGATTTGGCAGCTGATGGACACAGGAGACTGACTACCTCTCGTCCCTGGATCTACTGGACGCATATTTTCACGTTCCAATATATCTGAAACACTGAAGGTTTCTTAGGTTCGAGTTGCAAGGTGCCATTGTCAATTCAAGGTGCTTCCCTTCGAGTTAAAATCAGTCCCCAGTGTATTTACTAAGTGTATGGCACCAGTATCAACTTTTCTCAGACTTTCCAGTCACCAGGTATTGCTCTACCTGACTGCTTGGTTAATCAAAGGACCCTCCTTCCTGTCGGCAAAAGAAGTCTACAGAGGCCTGTAAACAACTATCCCAATCCATAGGCCTCAAGCTCAACAGGGAAAAATCCTCTCTTGTTCCCTCTAGGTTGCTAGTATTTCTAGGAGCAATCCTGGATATGAAGCGGTCAAAGGCATTTCCCACAGAAGAAAGGATTTCCTGTTTTCAGGCAATCACAATATCCCTATCTTCAAAAAGGTAATACAAAGCCATGCTAGGGATGATGTCATCCTGCATCCCGTTAATTCTCAATTGCTGCCAGCTAGATGCGCAATGTTGGGTTCTTTTGAGGACATGGTTGTGATAATATCAGGGATGAAGAAAGCAATGTCCTGGTGAATGGCCAAAACAAATATCTCACAGTGTCTCTTTCCTGCCTGCAGTGTCCCAGGTGGTGAGGACAACGGGTGCCTGCATGGAAGGATGGGGAGCCCACCTGCAGGATTTAGAGGTGTACCTGAAGTGGTCCTGTCAGGAGACATTATGTCACTTGAATCTCCTAGAATTGAAATTAACCTTTCTCGGCCGTCAATCCTTTCTTCCAATGTTACGAGGCTCGTCAGTTCTCGTCAGGACAGACAACACCACCACTATGTTCTAACTGATCAAACTGGGAGGGAATGGCTGACGGTCAACGACATCTCATTGAAAGTGGAGCATGTCCCAGGAGTACAAAACGAGTGCCTCGATTCCCTCGAGAGAACAAACAAGCAATGTCACTAGTGGGAACTCAGCTAGAAGCAATTAAGAAAGGTTTTTCAGTCTTGGGGGTATCTACCCTAGATCTCTTCGCTACATACCTCAACAAAAAAATGCTAATTCTTCGCAAGTTGAGTTCCTCAGCCATGTTCTTGGGGGAATGCCTTCCATTTCTCATGGGCGAGGATGTTCACTTATGGGGTTTCCCTGTTTCCACTTATTCCAAAGATCCCACTGAAAATGAAAAGAGAACAGTGCCGGCTCATTCTAATGACCCCCTGTGGGCGAGGCAATACTGGTACAGTGAGCTTCTTCGCCTATCAGAGTGCTCACACATTCAGTTCCAGCCGCGCAGGATCTCCTCTCAATGAACCAGGGTTAAGTGGTTCACCCACAAATTCACACTCTCAATTTGTTGACCAGGCTCCTCACCACTCTGAATTCGGAGCTCTAACAATTTCTGACAAATGCAATTCAATCCTTCAGAAAGTTTGAGCTCCTTCTACACTTAAATGCTACTCAGCAAACTGGAAAATATTCTGTTCATGCTGTGCTTCTCAGTCTTGCCATCCTTTCTCGTCAACACCTGAACAGATTCTGCCTTACCTATTACATCTCGCCAAATCCAGCCTTACGCATGCATCCATTAGGTGCACCTAGTGGAAATCTCTCAATACAAACGATGTTGGTCCAACAGGCTCATGAAAGAGCTTATGAAGGGTTTATTCAGAGCTTTCCCTCCTATCAAGCCTCCTCCAGTGCCCTAACGGCTGAACACTGTCTTATCACAACTCATGAGATCCCTATTCACAAGTGCGATTTGAAATTCCTTTCCTCGAAGGTGGCATTTCTCTTGGCCATCACATCTGCCAGACATATTATTGAGTTTCAGGATTTCACAATAAAAGAACCCTACATACAGTTAGTGTTGAAAAAAGGGTGGCACTACCAACCAGAATATAAGATCCTTAAGTATTGCCCGGCGGTGTCGCCTCTTGAACCCACAAAGAAGTTAAACTATTGAAGAGGCAGGCGCTGGAGACTGGAAGGCAGGAAACAAGGTTTTTATTCTCTCTGGAGGAGAACACAACAAAACGGGCAGAAGGTATCGTTCTGAGGTGCTCTAACTGCATCCCTGAGGCCTGGCCTCTTATACACAAGCTTATCTCTTTATTGCATGTAACACATTCTCGTCGATACTTTGATGTACGGAAAGACATCCTCAGAATCCCCCCTTCCCAGCCCGTTCCCACGCAAGGTTACAGTGGAAGTCCCCGCCCCGTTCACAACAGGTGATGATCATCGCGCAGCTGGATATTCCGCCGATTCACGGAGTGTGTGGGGTTCGATCGGATCTCGTAGGGCGGGGGGCTTTGATCAACCCGGGGATCCCTTGCTGGGGGGAAACTTTCTATTGTACGGGGAGGGGCAAGGAACAGTATCGGCAGAGCTGGGTGTCGGCCTGGGAACGAGGAAGACGAACGGGCACACGGGGAAAAGGGGGTTTGCATCAAAGGGCCGGGGATCATAAATGGGAAGAAGGGAGGTGTCGCGCTGGGAACAGGACGAGGGCCTGGGGCAGAGCAGCGCTGAAGAGGGGTTTTATGATTCGCGGCAGGTGCAGGCAGGGGGGTTGTCAGTATGCGGGGGATGCCGGCGAAGCTAGGAGGGGGAGAGAGGCGCGCTGGCTCTCGGCGGGAGCAGGGAAGCCATGGTGTTCAAAATGGCGGCTGTTTTACGCGCACAAAAAGGTTAAGGAGAGCAAGAGGGCGCCGATAATGTTGACGGTCTCAGTCCAGCTTTCAACAGTCCCCCCTTTTCAACATATCTAGCCACCTTGCTTTACTCAATGTCAATTTTCATCAAATTTCTAACTTCGGTATCATACAATGCTCTCATATGTTCGCTTCCAATGTCCACAGTTTTGGGAAAAATGCAACTCGCACATAGAGAACACATAGGTGGCAGACATTGAATTCCTAAGCATAGGCCACATATTACAACTACGGGAATCATGATAATGGTGAGCAGTCTCCAGCCCCAGCTTTTGACGGTGTCCCAGAACCAACCACCAAGCGACCATTCTTCTTGCTCTTGGTGAACTTCCGAAGAGAGTCTGTGAAGATGTTCGATGGCATTGTACACTGAGGGTGAGTTGTCCGGTGTGTATGTGCAACAGCTGGACCCAATAATGCGGCATGCTCCTCCACGGTCCGCCAGAACCACATCTAGAACGAGGCGGTTCTGAAGAGCCACCAAACGGACCGCTTGGAGCTCGGCAGTGTTGTTGGCAAAGATGCCCGCTGTGATGTTCATGGTCGTCTCGACTGCCTGAGTCAAATGTCGGATGGCACGGCTGTTTGCCATCGGGCCCCAGAGGGGGACGAGTCCTTTCATAGCATCGAGGAACTGCGCCCCTGTCGAGTCGGCTTGTTCAATGTCTTTGGCTCGTTTTTGCCTGTGGTGGTTCGCTGGGGCTACATAAGTCGGAGGAAGGACGAAGGAGATGTAGCAAGTACCCCCCCAGCCTTTGGGGAGCCAGGTGTAGGCCTTCGTGCCGCAGATGAAATACATGTTTGGGGATGACACAAAGGAAGGTGGATCCGTGGAATCCAAAGTTCTGGTAAAGCGGCAAGCGCTGCGACCCACCAGCTGTGTCCCAAGTCCTTCTACACACATGTGGCCTGTGACGTTGATGACCGACAGGGCCACAGTCAGAGTGGCAGCCGTTCGTTTCCGCAGATAGGAGAAGGTGGGTCTGGTTGGATTGTTGAACACCTGCATTTCGATTCGTTCTTTAGCCGGGATGTCCATTTGGATCGAGTCGCTGGGGGTCAGCGGGCAGAAGTGTGTCTTTGTCTTGTTTCGCCCGGCCCCGTGAGAAGAATGTGCTGCAGTTCTGCTGGAGGTGGCATTGCCCGTATAGCTCTCTTGCAGGAGGATCAGCCAAGCAAGGCAGGAGCCGTGGACAGAGAAGGGTGAAGGGATGAATGGTATTGAATGTCCAGTGGCATGGGGTAGCAACCCACAGATCCAGCAGTTGGTGGTATTGGTGGCAAGATTGTGCTGGTGAAGTAGCTGCACGAAAGAGTTGTTCCAAAACTCCTTTCGCCTCTCTCTTAGTTGAGGAGAGAGCGGGATTAGATAATGTTCCTTCATGGTGGTAGGCTGAGCAGTGGTTAGGAATGTTTCGTGAGCAGGTGCATGTTCTTCCAAAATCCAGAGCGTGGTCATGAGGAGAAAACAGAAGAGGATTGTGATGAAGAGTACAATTGTCTTTGAGCTATGGAGTCTGTCTGTTCTCGGATTTCTGTAGTGGGTATTTCCTGCTGTCCCCGTCGGCTTCTTGTTTGGCGCTTCCATCATCTTCTTATCTGGCGCTTCCATCATCTTCGTTTTCAAGGTGCTCGGTAGTGGGCAGGACCACAGACTTAGTTTTAGCTTCTCTCCAGGTAACCCTTGGTAGTTTGGGTCACCGTTCTGAGATCCTTTAACCTAGTCCGTGGCCTACTTAGCCGAAACTCCCTCCTTTCGACGCAGGAAATACCCTTCTCGAGATGGCACAGTGGGGTCAGGATGTTTTGAAAGTTCAAGTGTCTCAGTATCAGGATAGCAGTTCAACGATGGTCGGTCCTGGTTCAGGAGCTCTTCTTGGGTGTTGACGGTGTCTGTCGTGGCCAGGGCTGGAGAGACCTTTTTGCAGTGATGAGCGTGCAGCCAGTGTTTCTTCCCCTCCACTCGAAGTGCGGTCCGAGTGGTGATCAGCACTTGCCAGGGGCCCGTCCACCGGGGTTCCAAACTCTTTGATCGCTGAAAATTTCGGATCAGCACGAAGTCCCCCGGCTGGATGGCGTGACCCGGACCCCTGGAAGCATCGGGGATGGCCTGCTGCACCTGCTGATGAAGGACAGACAAAGTTTCAGTCAATTTGTACAGATAATCAGACATTAGGACGTCCGGAACGTCATGAATGGAAGTTGGTTTCGGGGCAGACCAGACGCTCATGGGTCGACCGAAGACAACTTCATAAGGGGTTAAGTGATGTCGGGTGGGGGTAGAGCGCATCGATAGCAATGCCAATGGGAGGGCGTCTGGCCATTTCAGGCCCGTGGTAGCCACTATTTTGGCCAGTTTAAGCTTTAGTGTGGCATTGTGTCGTTCGACAAGCCCAGCAGATTGAGGGTGGAAGACTGCGTGGAATTTCTGTTTAATACCCAGCCCATTTAGGATGAGCTGGATAACTTTGGCTACAAAGTGGGGGCCATTATCACTCCATAAAACACGACAGAGGCCATAACGGGGGAAAAACTCCTTTAACAGAACCTTTGCAGTGGCCATAGCGGTGTTGTCACGGGTTGGATATGCTTCCACCCACTTGCTAAATGCGCACACCACGACGAGTACATATTTCAGGCCTTGGCATCTGTCTAGCTGGATGTAGTCCATCTGCAGGACTTCAAATGGGTGGTTTGGGACCCCAAATCCCCCCCGGGGTACTACAGTTCCTTTCCCGGGGTTGTGTTGCAGGCATATTAAGCATTGTTGGACCAGGCGTTTGGCGGAATCTGGGATCTTGTCATTGTGCCAAACCCTGGAGACAAGTTCGATCATGGGGGCTGATCCTATGTGGGCAGGGGAGTGTGCCATGGTCAATATGGGAATCAAGTACGAATCAGGTAGCAACCATCTGTTCGTGTCTTTTGTCCGCCAGCAGCCTTCATCGTCTTTCAATCCCACCCGTGTCCATTCAGTCAATTCGTGTTGTGTGCTGGCCGTTTGTATGTCTCTAATTGTGTCCTTGGCGTCAGTCCAGTTTTCTGCTTGTGACCTGGTCACGTACATACGTGTGGTCGTTCTGTTTTCAGCTGTCGTTCGGGCGGTGATGTCGGCTAGTGCATTTCCCTGTCCAATAATGTCTGTCACTTTCTTGTGTGCCTGGCATTTGATAACGGCAAGTTTGTTGGGGAGGAGGACAGCTTCAATTAAGGCGGAGACTAGATCCCCGTGCAAAATGGGTGTGCCGTGTGAGGTCAAGAATCCTCTCTCCCTCCAGAGGAGCCCAAAATGGTGAACCACCCCGAAGGCATACTGGCTGTCGGTGTAAATGTTCGCTGTGGTTCCTGTTGCCAGGATGCAGGCTCGTGTCAAAGCAATCAGTTCCGCTGCCTGGGCAGATCGCTGGGCGATGCGGGCTGTTTCTACTACAGTTCGAGCCGTGGTGACTGCATAGGCAGCGGAAGTGGTACCATCGGGGAGTTTGATGCAAGAACCGTCCACCCACAGCTCCCCGTCGGGGTCAGGGAAAGCCGTGTCTCTGAGATCGACCCTACTCCTGGTCTGTTCGTCCGTGAGAGTCACGCAGTCATGTACGGGGTGCACATTGGGATCGTTCTCTGGCAAGGGTAACAGAGTTGCTGGGTTCAGTGTGGTGCATCTTTTCAGGGTGATATGGGGGGCAAGCAAGGTCAGTTCGTATCCAGTCAGTCGTGCACTCGTCAGATGTTGCGTCTTGGTTTGGTTCAGGAGGGTGTCGACTGCATGGGGTACCAGTACCGTGAGGGAATTCGAGAGTACAATCCCCTCACTCTGTCGGATAGAGATTGCAGCAGCAGCTACAGCTCGAAGGCAGGCAGGCAAGGCTCTGGCGACAGGGTCAAGAGTGGCAGAGAAGTAAGCGCACGGTCGTTGCTTAGGGCCGATGGCCTGGGTCAGGACAGATAAAGCGCACCCCTCCCTTTCGTGAGTGTAAAGGGAGAAGGGCTTTTTGTAATCAGGGGTACCTAGGACAGGGGCTGAGCAAAGGGCATCTCGCAGTTCTGTGAAGGAAGTTTGACACTCAGGGGTCCAAGGGAGTGGGAAAGGGACGTCTTTGTTTAGCAGAGAAAGCAGTGGTTTTACAACGAGGCTGAGGTTTGGTAACCATTGTCGGCAGAAGGAGGTGAGGCCTAATAGGGAGCGAACCTGCTTCTGGGTCTTAGGGACAGGGGTATCTAGAATGGTTTGGATTCGATCAGGGGTGAGTTTTCTTCCATCTTTGGACAAAAGGTGGCCTAGGTAAGTGACCTGGGGTAGGCAGTATTGCAACTTCTTCTTGGAGACCTTGTGGCCATTTTCCGCAAGGAAGTGCAAGAGTTGAATGGTGGCGGTAACCGCTAGAGGGGTGGTGTCGGCTGCCAAAAGGATGTCATCGACATATTGTACCAACACCACTCCGTCGGGTAACTGGATTTGGTCTAGTTGTCTTTTGAGGGCCTGGCTGTAAATGCTAGGGCTTTCCGTGTAGCCTTGAGGCGCTCGGCAAAACCTATATGAGCGGGCTTTTAGGGTAAAGCCGAAGAGATATCGGCTGTCTGGGTGGATGGGGATGGAGAAGAATGCGTTCTTGAGGTCGATGACGGAGAAGGTGGTGGCAGTGGATGGAATCAAAGTCAGGATGGTGGTGATGTCTGAGACCACAGGGTACTGGGGTACCACCACTTTGTTGATCTCTCGGAGGTCGATGATAAAACGGTATGCTTTCTCATCTCCCTCTCCCTGCTTCTTGATAATGGGCAAGATAGGGCTGTTGCAAACGTTGCTAACCACTTCCTCTACCACTCCTGCGTCTATCAGTGACTGGATAATCATTGCCAATGCCTTCTCGCCCTCTGGCGATATCCGATATTGTGGGAGTTTTGGGAGTGTTGCGTCTGGTCGGACAGTAATGTGCACTGGGTCAATTAACATACGCCCTACGTCCGAATCCGCTTTGGCCCACAGATACGGAGGTAGAGTGTCAAGCAGGGACGCGTCAACGTCGGTGATGGAAAACATGTGTCGGGGAGAGCAATGTCTAAGCAGAACGGGGTTGTCGTAAAGAAACACTCGAACTCCATCTTGAGAACACCTGATCGTCGCTCGGAAGTGTTTCAGTAAGTCAAGTCCCATAATGGCGTCAGGGCTATTGGAGGAAAGCAAGAACGTGGTGTCGGTGGTGTTGTTTTCTACGTCAAAGAGAATCGGGGCAGACAAAGGGTTGGTGGAGGGCGTTCCATCGAAACCTGTCGATGTTATGAGTGAGCCAGACAAGGGTGCCCTTGGAATCAGTCGTTTAGATAACGCACTACGTGTTGCGCCAGTGTCTACCAGAAATGGAGACTTGGTACCCAGGACCTTAGCAGTGACATAAGGGCCCTGCTGGTCAACATAGAGCTCGACTGGATCCCTCCCTCGCCCTTGGCTGTCCTATGCGAAGGTGTGAGTGTCGTCATAGTCAGATTGTTGATATTGGTTCTGCCTGGGTCGATCGAACGTATTTGGTCTGCTTGATCTGTCATTAGTCGCGTCATTTGGGGGCCCTCGTTGTTGTCCCTTAGGTCTCGGTCCGTTTGCTACATCCCTGGGGTCTTTGTTTCTGATCATTTCCAGAAGAACTGGGCACTGGGATTTCCAATGGCCAGTCTCTTTGCAGAAAGCGCACTGGTCTTCTCTAAGGTCTGTGCGTCCACTGTAGGAAGTCAGAGTGCGGTCCTGGGGAAATGTAGTCTTAGGGACGTTTGTCTGGTAGTTTCCCCGGTATTGGTCTCGTCCTATAGTCACCCCTTGCAGTTTGGCAATCATCACCCTCTCTTTTAAGTCCTTCTTCTTTTTCTCTGTCGCCCTATCGTTTTCATTTTTCTGATGCTCATAATATTGGGCCATTTGGAGAATCGCTGTAGGTTTGGAGGCTGCCCAACTACTCTCGCTGGCCTGTAGTTTCTGGGAGATTTCCGATGATAGGCCCTTAACATAATTCTGGACAAACAGATGGTGTCCGGTTGCAGTGGTCATGTCCTGGCCGCTGTAATCGGAGAACACCGTTTCAAACCGGGAGAAGTATTCCGATACATCCTCCTGGGGTTTTTGGCGACAGGCTGTTACTATCGACCAGTCCACTTTCTTTTCTGGGATTAGGGTTTTTAATTTCTCTACGATTTTATCTGGGAGGTCTAGAATGGATTTCAACGGCTTTTGTCCTGGTCCCCGTTGTTTGTCCAGGTCATCGAGTTGTGACCAGGTATGTCCAAACAGCTCAAGGTGGTCGACTTTCCGGATTTGCTTCCACACATCAGCTGGTAGACATAACCCGAAGAACAAGTCGATGTCAGCCAGGGTCATAATCGTTGAGCCCAGGGCTGTACCCAATTCAGTATAGAAGGCAGTGGGGTTTTTACGTAGGTCGGGTAGAGATTTCCGGAATGTCAGTATCTCTTGCCGGTCCCATGGCTGGTAGACCCAGTTGTACACTACCCTTCCCTTCGCATCTTGGTTGTTTGCATCATCGTGAGTCCCTGTACCCCGAGGAGGAACCCAGTAAGGGGCAGCCTCTCGTATCGGCATCATGGTGTTAGATTGCTCGGTTGGTGGTTCGGTCACTACAGAGGCTGCGGATTTAGCTCCCGGCTTTCGTTCAGTGAGGTGGCGGAAAACCTCAAGCGTACGCGTAAGGAGGTCCGACACATCACACTCGCCCTCATCCCCGATATCGACCTTCCGGTACAGAGTCCTTAGGCTCTCGGGACCTTTGTCTCGATATCGGTCCTCGTATGCATTCAAGACATGATAACACAGTCGTACGGTAAAATGTCGTCTGTGACTCCCTGTATACGAGCTGAACACATCCGTGATGTACTCTTCATCCTCCTTCCTTTCTACCAGTGTCCTTGCTATTTTGTCGATCCCCGCTCGCTCATCTTTGTCTAGTCTGTTTGTTCTTGCAGGGCCAGCCCCTCGAGTCTCATGGTCGTCTATCGTTGTTGTGGATGCGGGTTTTAATACAAGGGGTTCGGCTGGCACAGAGGCCATTGGGGCCGACGCTGTGGCGGTACCTTCGTTTGTACCTGGGGGTGGCGCGTGCTGCGCCAAGGGTTGAGAAGGGGCATATGGAGGGGGCATGTAGATGATAGGAGGACCTAACAGCAGGTCCTCATTGGCTCGTTGTTTCGAGGGTAAATCAGGGTAGAGCATGGAGGGGGTTCTAACCGGACACTGGCTTGGCGTTTCCATTTCTAGTTTCTGTTTAGCTTTCTCTCTTTCCTTTATCTCTTTTTCTAGTTTCTGGGCAGCTAGGTGGGCTGCTTTTCGCAGCTCTTTTTCCAACCTACTCTCAGTTTTCTTTTTACGTTGTTCAGTTTCTTTTCGCCACCTGCCGAAGCTGTCAAGCATAGTAGGTGTTGTCTTGTTTTTACCCAGGGCAGTTTCTAGCGTTTTTATTTTATCATCATCGAAGGATCCTATCAGGGGCCACTGACTTTCTTGACCCTTTTTTGTATATTTATGCCATAGTTTACTATAGGCTATAGCGGTCAATCCATGCTTCATGAACATGTCCTTATTAGGGGTGCCCTCCAGCGGGGCTGGATGGTCCATCTCTAATAGGCGGTCCGGGCTAAACAGGCTACTAATCAGTGGGGAGAAGACAGACATGACGGCTCGTAACGAGGGACTAAAAAGTCAGCACTGCCTATCTTATCACTAGGTGCAAAGACTGGACAGAATATTTCTATTCTACGTTGTTTGCAGGCAGTGAATACCTCATGGATCAAAATAACAAAAGACCAATAAATAACAATGGGGAGAATGAGTAGGTCCGCAAAGATCTGCGTTACCTACCCTTTTCACTGTCTGCAAAAAGGGTGGTCTCTTCCCTGTTTGCAGACAGGGAATCTCCAGGAAACAATAGTTTTGCGAACAACAGTTCAGTTTCAAGTGATTATTGAGTGGGGGAGAAAAAATAAGCACGGCTGCTACCCTACCTATCCTCCACTGCTTGCAAAGAGAGAGAGCCCGTTGTTTCTCCGTTTGCAGACAGTGAATCTCCAAATAAATAAAAAGAGCAATACTAGTATTTTTAAACAAACAAGCAATCAAGCAATCATTTCGCAACTTGTCGTGATTACACGACCTTACCCGGACCGCATGGACAGTTTCTTGTCTTCCGAATCCAGCGCCCGATCGTCCTCTCTTCTCCGTTATCCTCGCGGCACTCCTGATGGTTCCCAGTCAGGACCGTAGATCACTCGAGAGAGGTCTGTTCGGAACCAGTGAAGTTCGGATGATCGGCTGTCAGACGAGGGTCTATCGGACAGACGCGTTCCCGATCGTTGCAGTCGTTCACTTTGTCGTCAGGACCTCTCCCACTGGATCCATGGGTCGCTGATGGGCCCCACGCTTGGGACGCCAATTGTTGAAAAAAGGGTGGCACTACCAACCAGAATATAAGATCCTTAAGTATTGCCCGGCGGTGTCGCCTCTTGAACCCACAAAGAAGTTAAACTATTGAAGAGGCAGGCGCTGGAGACTGGAAGGCAGGAAACAAGGTTTTTATTCTCTCCGGAGGAGAACACAACAAAACGGGCAGAAGGTATCGTTCTGAGGTGCTCTAACTGCATCCCTGAGGCCTGGCCTCTTATACACAAGCTTATCTCTTTATTGCATGTAACACATTCTCGTCGATACTTTGATGTACGGAAAGACATCCTCAGAATCCCCCCTTCCCAGCCCGTTCCCACGCAAGGTTACAGTGGAAGTCCCCGCCCCGTTCACAACAGGTGATGATCATCGCGCAGCTGGATATTCCGCCGATTCACGGAGTGTGTGGGGTTCGATCGGATCTCGTAGGGCGGGGGGCTTTGATCAACCCGGGGATCCCTTGCTGGGGGGAAACTTTCTATTGTACGGGGAGGGGCAAGGAACAGTATCGGCAGAGCTGGGTGTCGGCCTGGGAACGAGGAAGACGAACGGGCACACGGGGAAAAGGGGGTTTGCATCAAAGGGCCGGGGATCATAAATGGGAAGAAGGGAGGTGTCGCGCTGGGAACAGGACGAGGGCCTGGGGCAGAGCAGCGCTGAAGAGGGGTTTTATGATTCGCGGCAGGTGCAGGCAGGGGGGTTGTCAGTATGCGGGGGATGCCGGCGAAGCTAGGAGGGGGAGAGAGGCGCGCTGGCTCTCGGCGGGAGCAGGGAAGCCATGGTGTTCAAAATGGCGGCTGTTTTACGCGCACAAAAAGGTTAAGGAGAGCAAGAGGGCGCCGATAATGTTGACGGTCTCAGTCCAGCTTTCAACAGTTAGTAGAAGGCAGAGTAGTTCTGCACACTAATCCGTCATTCATTCCCAAGGTAGATTCAACATTTCACCTCGATGAACCAGTCATTCTGCCTTCTTTTTTCTCTAATCCATCTTTGTCTGCAGAGAGAGATTCATATTTGCTGGACATTAAGTGCTGTTTGAAAGACAAAAACTGTCAGAAAATCCAGTCAATTGGTCCTTTCTTTCTCAGCTCCAAGAAAGGGGCAAGCCTTATCATGAGCTAGTATTGCTCGCTGCCTCTCCTCGACTGTAGTCTTCTGTCATCAGAAGGCCAGATATCCGCTGGCTGCAAAGGTAAACGCTCACTTACTCAGATTATCACCGCGTCTTTAGACCTGTTTGCAGGAGTGTCTCTACCTCACATTTCCAGGGTGGTGACATGGACGAACGCCCATACCTTCACAAAACATTACTGCCTGGATTCCTGGAGTAAGGCAGATGTAGCAGTGGTTTAGGCTGCCCGGCAAATGCTGTTCTCATAAGTTATGCAGTTATTAAGCTGAAATCTCCTTTGTTATTCTGTTTCACCCCTTCTGTACGTCGGACGCCCGGGCTGTCCGATGTACCAGTGCTCATGTGCGTCGGAAGTCCCCAGGCCGTCCGATCACATGGCACAGGGAATCTCTCTGGTGCGGGCACCAGCTGGATTCCCTCCCCACCTACCCCCAACAGCCTTGTGAGCTGGGGAAGGGCTTCCCCAGCTCCCCCGGCTGTCTCATTTCTGTGCAATGACGATCAGCACGCATGTCGCTCTGACATCATTGCACAGAAACCGAAACTGAAATGAGCCGATAGGCTCATTTCAGTTTCACTTTCTACGTACTCGATGGGGATATCTCAGCCCCACGAGCATGTAGAAAGCCAGGAGAGGTATTATTGGAAAGGGGAGAATCTCTTTAGTGGACCCCTTCTTGGGGATCACCCCAGGAGGCTGATCCCCAAGCAGGGATCCACCTACTAGGCACCAGGTAGAGGGGAGTGGCCCCTCGTGCAAGGGCCTTTGCTCCCCCCTGGGGGGGCAGAAACCCACTAAATGCCAGGGATTTTTTTAATATGATGTAGGGGTGGGGGCTGCCCAAGATGAGCATGCCGAAACCCCCAACAAAATTCCAGTTTTCTGCCCTCGCTGGGGGGCAGATCGGGGCAGTAGCCCACTAGAAGCCAGGGTTTAAAAAAAAAAAATGTGATTTAGGGGTGGGGCCTGCCTGAGATGTGCATGTCAATGCCCTCCACCAAAATTCTAGTCTTTCTGTCCCCCCTGGGTGGCAGATATGGGCAATAGCCCCCATTCTGCCCCCAGGGAGGGCAGAAAGTCCACTAGGCACCAGGGATTTTCTTTTCATACGTAGGGGTGGGGGCTGCCCAAAATGGGCATGCCAATGCCCCCCCCCCAAAATTGCCACAGCCTCTCTGCCTCCCCAGGAAGCAGATGGGTGGAATAGTCCCTAATCTGCCCCATGGATTTTGTTTTGATTTTTACAGGTAGGTGTGGGGGCTGCTGAGAATGGGCATGCTAATGCTCCACCTCCAAAAAAGGCTTTCTGCCCCCTACCCCCCCGCCCCCCTCCCGAAAGTCAGGTCTGGGCAATATCCCCCTATCTGCTCCCCTCGGGGTGGCAGACATGGCAGACAGCCCACTAGTCACCAGGGATATGTTTATGGCATGCCAGTGAGAAGCCCCATAGGCAAGGGTCGCTCCCTTTTTTTTAGGCACACATTTCGGCTGTTTCAGGGATATTTTTATTCTCATCTTCACCCAGGGCAGAAATCCACTAGAAACCAGGGAGACTTTGTGTGTTTGTAAACTGGAGTTTGGCTGACATTCTGCGTGTACTGACCTTTGGCTGGCATTTTTCTGGTGGTGTGTATGGACCTACACTTGGCTTATGGTGTGGGTGGACTCACGCTTGATGATGGTGTGTGTAGATTGGCGCTTGCCTGGTGGTGTGCGTGGAATTGCACTTGGCTGGCGGTGTTCGTGGACTGGTGCTTGGCTAGCTGTGTGCATGGATGGTGCTTGGCTGCAGGTCCAGAATGGGCGTAGCAGGCACACAATGTTTCCCCGGTGTGCCAGAGGGGTGGGAGCCTGTTTTCTGGCCGTGGGGGGGGGGTGCAGTTTTGTCACTGAGACCGATTCGGCAGCAATGCTGCAATATCGGGTCCCAGTAACACAATTAGGAGGGATGCTTTTTACTAGCACGCCCCCTACCTCCCAGGGCCGGTCGTGCAGCAATCTGCCAGGGCTGGTTGCTGTTCCCAGTCCGGCCCTGCTTGGCTGGCGGTGTGCTAGGATGACGCTTGGCTGGCGGAGTGCGTGGGCTGCGCTTGGCTGGCAGTAAGCATGGATATTGCTTGGCTGACTATGTGCATTGATCGCATTTGGCAGGCGGTGTACATGGATGGCACCTGGCTGGCGGTGTGCATGAATGGCGCTTGGTTGGTGGTGTGTGTGGATGATGGTGTGCATGTACTGACTCTTGGCTGGAAGTGTGGCTTGCATGGATCCCCCAGCATTTTCTTACCCAGAATCCCCCGCAAACCTCAAATTTACTTACAAATTCATATTTTCCTGACATTTCTGTGTGGATAAGTTGTAGGATCACCGCGCAGGCACAATTTTCTTACTGCGCAAAATTCCCCTTAGCCTCCTGACAAAAATGATACCTCACTTGTTCGGGTGCTCAAAGTAGCGCCAGCCGAAAAACAAACTACCCTTTTGGACTCACTTTGGGCCCCCCTCAATCTCTACACTTGTTTGGGCCTTCCATGTCATAGGCACTTGGCTCATCCACACAAGTAACGTATCATTTTTATTGGGAGACTGAGGGGAATGCTGAGTGGTAGGAAATTTGTGCCGTGTGGCGATCCCACAACTTTCCCACAAAGATATTAGAGGGAAATGTGACTTTTTAGTGAAATTTGAAGTTTGCAGCAAATTCTAGGAAGGGAAATGTTAGGAGATCAATGCAAGCCACACCTCCCTGGATTCCCCCGTGTGTCTAGTTTTCAGAAATGTGGGGGTTTGGTAGTTTCCCAAATTGGCCGCCGAGTCCGGAGCCAAAAACCCAGATGACCCCCGCTTGCAAAACCTGGAGGTTTTGTCATAAGTAATTTGGATGTCTCCTCAATAAGTTTTGGACCCTTTGTGTCGCATGTGTTTGTTCCACGCATGCAAGTGAGGTCCCATTTTTATCGGAAGACTTTGGGAACTGTGGGGTGGGTGGAATTTTGTGGATCCACGCAGATTCCAATGCTTTCCATCACAGAAATGTGAGGAAAATGTGTTTTACTAAATAAAGTTTGAGGTTTACAGGGGATTCAGGGTAACAGAACCTTGTGAGAGCCTCACAAGTCACCCCCTCCTGGATTCCCCTGGGTGTCTAGTTAAAAAAAATATCTAGGTTTGCTAGGTTTCCCCAGGTGACGGCTGAGCTAGGATTCAAAATCCACAGCTGGCACTAGGCCTACCCATACAAGTGAGGTACCATTTTTAGGTCTCGGCCTGGCGAGAGCAGCGCATGCGCTGCTCTGCCATAAGAGGCCTTTTGGAATCGATACGATTCCAGCGTGCACGCGGGGAGCCAAACCAGACAGAAGATGTGCACGCGGGTATTGTCCCTTTTACTGCCGTCATGATACTCTTGTGGACTTTTTTCTCGCCGCCAGTAAAGCGAGTCCCCACGTGCACATCTTCTCTCCATCCCATGACGGGCCGCGCTTGTTTTTATTTGATCTGCGATCTCTATTTCACGTGCTGGGTTTTTGGTTCTGTTTCGGTATTATGTAAAGTAAGTGTTTGGGCAGGTGATTTGTCACCATGTAACTTCGTGTGTTTGTTTGGTTGTGTCTTTGGCAATATTGTCTAGTCCATTAAGAACTTTAACATGTCGTTCTTTAAGTCTCGCATTGGAGTTTTAGAGCTATGACATCTTAACTTATTGGTGCCATAAAAGCTTTTGTAGTCGGTCTTTTAGCATCAGGTAACGTAGCCTACTTGTATTCTTTTCCTTGCTATTAAGCCAGATTTAAGAAAGTACTTCGCAACATTAAGCAAAAAAATATGGAATATTCTCAGTTCCACTCAGCAATAATTTTCTACATACACGTTTTGTCCCGTAATCTTTTTTTTTTAAACCCCTCTCCCGAATTGTAACTCTTTAGTTCAGGTAAATTGGTGTTGATTGGTGAATAGAAAACTCGGACCAAGATATCTTAAAAGCGTAGCAGGTCACAGCACCTTCATTCTCTATGTCGAACACCGTGTTGTCAGGTAAAAACTGACGTGAATTTGTAGTTTTAGCACCCCCTCCCTTTCATTGTTAAGTTGACACAGTAAGGGCGAGAACTGTGATCTGCGAGACAAATTCCGACTTGGCGCAATATGAATGAGGAAACGGTTCACAGATATATGCTTTCCTATCAAAAACAAAACAAAAACAGACACACAGAATGCGACCATTCATAATTATTTGACAAGTACACACAATCCATGCACTCCAGGGATTCCATCCGAAATTGGTGCAATTTTTGACGGGATGGTGATATGCATGGAATAATACCTCAGCAGAGATGTTATGAAGCTACCAAGTACAGTGTTGCATGCAAAGTTTGGACAGTTTTGTGCCTGGTTTAATGTCTCCAGTGATATGGGGTGCGCTGTGAGTTTATATTGCTAAATGCGCCTACATTTAAACTATGCAGTAGTAGACTTTGTACCTTTGCTTGTTTTAAAACAGGAAGTGAGGTGGTGTGTTTTTGACAAGTAGCCCTGTTTGGTTTCAGGCAATTTAAGATTAATTTCGAGTCACTCCAGTCTTAGCTGCCTTCAGCCTTTCCATATGATTGGATGTTGCTGCTCTCTCATCTCTACTACTCTCTCTCTACTACTCTCTACTCTCTTCTACTCTCTGCTATTGTCTTTTCACTCTACTACTCTCTACTACTCATGCTCTACTACTCTACTACTCTACTACTCATTCTCTACTACTCACTGTCTACTACTACTCTACTACTCACTCTCTACTGCTCACTCTTCACCTCTCTCTCTACGTGCACACATATGCACATATATATACATATATGTGTATATATATGCATATGCATTTATATATATGTATGTGTAAATATATACATACATCTATAAACATATTTATACATCTGCATATCTATATAAATATAAATGCATGCATACATATACATATATGCATACATATGCATGTTATGTACATGAAAGTTTGAAAAACACTAATAAAAGCAAAGCTAAAAAGCCACCTGATTACAAACAGAATTGCTTTAACTTAAACGAGGGCGAGACCTATTGCATTTTCAATGCTTGTTATCAGAAGACTTTGGGGAATGCGGGGTGGGTGGAATTTTGTGGACCTACGCAGATTCCAGAACTTTCCATCACAGAAATGTGAGGAAAATGTTTTTTTCTTTTTACAAAATTTGAGGTTTTTAAGGGATTCTGGGTAACGGAACCTGGTGAGAGCCACACAAATCACCCCCTCCTGGATTCTTCTGGTTGTCTAGTTGTCAAAAATGTGTAGGTTTGCTATGTTTCCCTAGGTGCCAGCAGAGCTAGGGTTCGAAATCCACAGCTATGCACTTTGCGAAAAAAGGGTCTGTTTTCACTCTAAAAATGTGGTGTGTCTACGTTGCGTTTTGGGCCGTTTCCTGTCACGGGCACTAGGCCTACCCATACAAGTGAGGTACCATTTTTACTGGAAGTGCGGGTGGGTGGAATTTTGTGGACCCAGGCACATTCCAGAACTTTCCATCACAGGAATGTGAGGAAAATGTGTGTTTTTGTTTTACAAAGGTTGAGGTTTGTAAAGGATTCTGGGTAACAGAACCTGGTGAGAGCAACACAAGTCACCCCATCCTGGATTCCTCTAGGTGTTTAGTTTTAAAAAATGTGTAGGTTTTCTAGGTGTCCCTAGGTGCCGGCTGAGCTAGGGGTCAAAATCCAAAGCTAGGCACTGTGCAAAAAAAGGGTTTGTTTACACTGTAAAAATGTGGTGTGTCCACGTTGCGTTTTCGGCAATTTCCTGTCGCAGGCACTAGGCCTACCCACACAAGTGAGGTACCATTTTTATCGGGAGACTTAGGGGAACTTCGAATTGTGGAGCAACTGTTATTGCCTATTGACTTTCTGAGCTTTTCTGCCTTCCTAATGTAAGACAATGTGTTAAAATAAAGTCACTTTGAAAAATATTCTACAATTCACAAGCTAGTACGAGTACCCACAATTTCTGAGATTTGCAAAGAGCTACTGTTTCTAAACTCTATATTTTGTTCCCATTTCAGAAGTACATAGGTGTCTTTGTTATCTATTTTTCACTCTTTATATGTTACCAAATTAATTGCTATATACCTGATAAACAATGAAAACCACTGCGACACGCTGCTCAGTTATTGGCTCTGTGTTCCTCGGGTTCTTGGTGAACTTACAAGTCCTATATATTCCCACAACCAGAACGGTCCGGCAGATGTAACAGTATATTGCTTTCTAACATCTGTCATACTTAGAAGAAGTTACAAGTGAAAACATTTGCACAAATGTTTTGTTTTTTCAACTCAAGTTCAATTTTCTTTATTTACAACTGTTAGTTTCTATTAAAAAAACCTTGAAGGATCTACACAAATGACCCCTTGCTGAATTCAGAATAGTGTCTACTTTTCAGAAATGTATAGCTTTCCGGGATCCATTATTGCTTTCACTCCCATTTCCACCACTAACTGGAAGGAGGTTGAAAGCACAAAAAGTAGCCAGTAAAATGCCAAAAGTCTGCGTGTCTCTAAAAGCTGGAACGATGATGATTTCAGCACCACAAACCCTTTGTTGACACCATTTGTAATTTTTAGGTAAAAAACAGACACTTTCTTCTGCAGTACTTTTTCCCCATTTTTCCCAAAAAAAACAACAAATGTTTAGCTGTATTTTGGCTAATTTCTGGGTCCCCTCTAGGGCAATCCACAAACCCTGGCTAACTTTAAAATCCCCATGATGTTGGAAGAAAAGGGTGCAAATTTGGCTTGGATACCTTATATGGACAAAAAGTTACAGGGGTTACGTGCAAACTACCCCAAAAAGCCAAAAAAGGCTTAGCACAGGGGGAGGAGGGGGGGGGCTAGCTGCGAAAGAGTTAATAGTTGATTACCAGAATAAGTATTTTTCTTATGGTTGCTTAATGCAATGCTGTATCTCGCCTTGTTTTGTACAATATCAGTATCTTTGGTTTGACTAATCGTATTTTTGATTTTTTTTCATGGTGTGATGGCTCGCCTTACCCACGCCATTATTCATTGGATACTGTTAACTAATCTGATTCAAGCATGTGAATCGATAAAAGATACAGTACTAGAGAAGAAATAAGTTACTTACCTGTACATTGTGGTTCTCCAGTATTGATATATTTTATAGATCCATATGTGATCCTCGTTAAGGCTCACCAATTGTATACCTCTGTTACTTTATTTACACTCGTGCTCGCAATCTAAGGTATGGTGGCTCTGCAGGGGATAAGCACTTCAGGGTCTGTGCTCTGATTGGCTGAAGTTTGGGTGTATTAAATCAATTTATTTGGCAACTAAATGTTATTGTTTTTTCAATGAAGTTTAATGCTAATGCTTTAGCACTGCTTTTATTACTGTTGCTATGGGACTCCCACCATGACGATGGGGAAGATTCAAGCATGCAAATTTCTAAAAGATATCATTGGTTGACACTTGCCCACATTTTCTTTGAAAACTTTTCTATGTCAAATTTGTTGAATTTGCCATGGCTTGTTCGCGTTTGAGTGAAAATTGCTTTGATTTATTAATTCCTGTAAAATCTAGATCTTCGGAATGCTCTGGTGGATCTTTGTTGTTCTAGTTTCTAGATTCTTATAAAAATAGGTTTATTTTTATGAATTGGCGTTGGATTTCCTGAGTATTGTGTTGATTTCTTCTTCCATTGTTTTGTTGCTGTTTAAATACTTTACACTAGGTCCTCTGTGTAAACCTTGCTGCTCAGTGCCCCAGCAACCCTGGATTGAGCTGAGGGTTTGACAGACAAAACTCACCATTAAGTGTATTATTACACAGTGAGGTTGAACAACCACACCGTGTAATACACTGCATTTCCTCACACCAACTAAAACTTCCTTATTTAAATTCAGATGGCATATTAAGATGTTGTTTCTGCTTGGGTGGGAATAATATTTCCCTGTGGAGTGAAAAGTAAGTTTATATGGGGCTAAAAAAAAAAGTTCACTTGGCGTAGGTTCCTAGTGTACCTAGGGAAATCCACTGAAGTTGTAGATTTTCAGGGCTTACGTCTCAGCTCTTTGTTAAAATGCATTCAGAAATTACAGCAGCGGTAGGCAGAAGCATTCTCTAGCTTCAAGGATTATTATCGCTTCAGCAAGAAGAACATAATACTATCAAAAAATTGGTAATAACATTAATAAAAACTAGTCTCCAGCAAGTCATTCTATAGTGTACTGTGCTTAGCATAGCATGTACTACACCACTTAAAATAGACCAACATATATCCCACTTACAAAGCAAGTGCTAGGAGTTTAGATCGGTGATTTGTTGAGAGAGCAACATATCGGCACTAATAGAATTTAAAGTGAGAAAGACTTCAGCTGTTGGAGTGAAGAAAAAACACGGATTTTAGCAACGAAATTAGTCTAAAACCTTTTTATTAGTCACATTTGTTTAGTTTTACAAGTTTACTTTGGATTTGATGCCATGCTAAACTTGGGCTTTATTTAACAGAAGGCAATGACATTTGTATTTATAATATGGTTTTATCAATATATGTCCTATCATAAATCCCTCTCCAGAATCTTAGCTGATTGTTTGAAAGGTTAATGTGTATTTTGTTACTCTCACCAATGTTAAATCATGTTCTTAATTTAGCTGTGCAAGAGCATGTCGGCCTTTCTCTGGTTAGCTGTGCATTACTATCTTACCTTGAGATTTATTAATCATAATATTTATTGTCAGATTGAAATGGCGATTGAGACCCTGCAGAAGTCCGATGGTCTTTCCACTCACAGAAGCTCTCTTCTCAACAGCCACGTAAGTGCATTTTAAGCTCTCATTGTTTTGCTCGTTAGTCTGCCTGTGAAGGAGTATGTTTTGCTTGCTTTAGAATATACCTTACTTGAAATTTTTCCACACTCCACATTATGTTATATTCTCAGAAATGTATTCGGCTAAAATGACCACTCCTTGCATTCAGTGTCACTAGGTTCTACACAGAGTTTGTTTTGATTTTAGCATTTTCAAGAATAAATCCAGCCAATCATAATCCAGCGATACTTGCAACCCTTTTAGCATTTGCAGCATAGTATGTTCTGCACCATAGGCCACACGAGCCATTACTTTACTACATTCAAAATGTTGATGCTCTAGGTCACGAGACACGTCAATACTGTAAAATAATGTTTCTGATGATCACAGATCTTCTGAAAACCATTGGTCGCTCTCCTTATTGTGAATTCTTGACATTTCGTTTCTACATTTATTAATTTCTAATTGGCTGTATATACATTTTAGGATCATTACTGTAGAAAAGTATGAAATGTTGACTGAACACAGCCTATTTCCCACTCTTAATAGTCATTTTTTAGGTCTCGCCTGTCGATGCGCATGCGCATCGAGCTTGCGAGACTATGGGGGCTTATCCACTCTTTATCCACACTGCAAGGAATCGTGGCGATTCCTTGCAGTGCACGATAAATTTAAGCTCAATGCGCATGCGCATTGAGCTTAAATGCGCGTGCACATGCACCCAGCCGCCTACTCTCTCTCTCAGCCTTCCCACAACTCCGCCCCCTCACTACTTGATTGCACGGCCGCTAGGCCGTGCCTCCCCTACTCTCCTCCCCCCTCCTCCTCTCCTCCCATGCCTGCCTGCCTCAACTCTCCGCCTCCCGCCCCCTCCCCCTAGCACCCCCAGCCCGAGGCAGCTTCCCCTGCACAGACCTGCTCTCGGAGGTTCACGACGAAACCATAATGTTATTTGTTCCTTTACACATACTCTCCTCCCCCCTCCTCCTCTCCTCCCATGCCTGCCTGCCTCAACTCTCCGCCTCCCGCCCCCTCCCCCTAGCACCCCCAGCCCGAGGCAGCTTCCCCTGCACAGACCTGCTCTCGGAGGTTCACGACGAAACTAACACAGGTACGTGAAAAAACCAAAAATTTACTTAACGCTACCCATTCGACAATCAGACGGAGCAACTTGGGCATTAGAACGGCAAAAGTATGGATCGCTTCTTCAATTCTCCTCATCCACCCCCACCCTAGCCCCTTGCCTTGATAAAGCGGACTATTTCTGCCAATATTTCTGAAGATGATAGAAGCTGCGGCCAGAGTTCGCCACAGGTCTATTTTCTCCCTTTCTCCTGCCCTCTCTCTCTCTCCCCCTCCCCATCCCCCCCCCCCCCCCCCACCAGCACCACCTGCTGCTCTGTGCTCCGGTAAGGTCACCCCAATGCAATGTAACACCCAATGCAATTTAACAGGTGCGCTCGTCATGCAGACGAATTAATGGCTGCATGCTTATGAACAGCTCTAATGTCTCACACCCCCTATTCTTTCTCCCCCCTCTTATTTTCAACAACCCCCCTTTCCATTGCCCATTACTGCGTACTCCGTGTGGAGAGGCATGTAATGGCTGCAGGTTTATGAATCTCTCTCCTCACCGTATTCCCCTTTGTCACCCCCCCCCCCCCCTGCCCCCAGTAATGCCTCCATGACAGGTGCTCTTGGTGGAATGATTAAAGCGGCGGCTGGTTTAACCAATGCACTTTCCGGATGGTTAAGTTAACGAGCCTTGAGAAGATACATCTCCTGGCCTGAAAGCTTCTATTAAATAAAGAGATTTATGCACATAACATGCAGCTATAAAGGTTTATCATGGGGTGAGCAGTGGAGGGCAGAGATAGACATAGCACTCCAGTGCTCCATGTGGGAGGATTGCACACACTAGCTTCGATTTATTGTGTTTATATTGCACCAAGTTGTAGCCTTATGGTCCCTCTCGTGTACCATGCAAACAGTTGAGTAACAGCCTTGGCAAATACACTCTCACCCTCACTCACCCAAAACCCCTCACCCTCACTCACCCTCACCCTCACTCACCCTCACCCTCACTCACCCTCAACACCTCACTCACCCTCACTCACCCTCACTCACCCTCAACCCCTCACCCTCACTCACCCTCACTCACCCACCCTCACTCACCCTCACTCACCCTCACTCACCCCCTCAACCCCTCACCCTCACTCAGCCTCAACCCCTCACCCTCACTCACTCACCCTCACTCACCCTCAACCCCTCCCCCTCAACCCCTCACCCTAACCCTCACTCACCCTCCCTCACCCTCAACCCCTCACTCACCCTCAACCCCTCACCCTCAACCCCTCACTCACCCTCAACCCCTCACCCTCACCCTCACTCACCCTCAACCCCTCACCCTCACTCACTCACCCTCAACCCCTCACCCTCAACCCCTCACTCACCCTCACTCACCCTCACTCAGCCTCAACTACTCACCCTCACTCACCCAAAACCCCTCACCCTCACTCACCCTCACTCACACTCACCCTCACTCACCCTCAACACCTCACTCACCCTCACTCACCCTCACTCACCCTCAACCCCTCACCCTCAACCCCTCACCCTCACTCACCCACCCTCACTCACCCTCACTCACCCTCACTCACCCCCACTCACCCTCACTCACCCCCACTCACCCCCACTCACCCTCACTCCATCACCCTCACTCACCCTCACTCCATCACCCTCACTCCATCACCCTCACTCCATCACCCTCACTCCATCACCCTCACTCCATCACCCTCACTCCATCACCCTCACTCCATCACCCTCACTCCATCACCCTCACTCCATCACCCTCACTCCATCACCCTCACTCACCCTCACTCACCCTCACTCACCCTCACTCACCCTCACTCACCCTCACTCACCCTCACTCACCCTCACTCACCCTCACCCTCCCTCACTCACCCTCACCCTCCCTCACACAGTGCAATAGTTCTCAGACCATTTCAGTTAGAGCTTTTAGAAATGTTTATGGCTTTTTTTATTTGTAATACTTTACCATTGGCTACAGGAAACAAAAATGCTAAACATTTACAAAAAAAACCCATAAACAATTCTAAAAGCACTAACTCTAATGGTGCGAGACCTATTGCATTTCCAATGCTTGTTTCTCTCTTGCCATCGTGTTCATTTTTGTGTTTCCAGGGCTGTTAGTAGTATATCATTGTACCACTTAGAATCGATTCAAATGTTTTCCTAATTCTAATATAATACTAGCACTAGTTTAAGGAGAGGGAGTTTGAGAGTTCTGCTTCTGTTTCTGGATAGAAAGTGAGTGATTACTCTAATTTCCTGAACCTCAGTGCTGTCGCAGTTTAACAATGCAAACTTTTAGTCTATAGCTTTTCAACACATCAAAGTGATGTCTATGAACACCTTTGTGTATCTACGAGTAAAATTTGAATTAATATCTGTGCGAATCAGTGTATGGTAGCCAAAACACCAACATATTTTCCATTCTCTTTACACGTAAAGACATGTGGGCCACAGTGTTATGGACATGCAAAAAATGTGTTCTTGGTTCAAAAGGACTCGCAAATAGAGATTGTTTCATTGTTTGACTGTGATGATGTAACTGTATTGTCTATCGGAATATTGTTAGAAAATACAAGAGAAAGCAGTATGTGGTTCCGCAAACTAGCATCGTTTACTCAGTAAATCACAGAGATTATTCATAACAAGAGTAGTGCACTGAACAAGGACAATATACCTTCCCTTCAGAAATGTATCCTACAACCAGATATGATAACCTTAGTCTTTGTGATATTATATAGGCCCAGAGGAAATTTAAATTATGCAACCGAAATTCATGCAATTTCGGGATTTATGTGTTACGTTAGTTACATGAAATTACACCATTACGCCATATCACATAATTGCTCTGTTATTCGAAAATTATAGCACGGAGAACATTCAGAACACAAGCTATTTTCTGTAGCAAAAACAGTGTCTCATATCAAAAATTGCTGCAATGTCTCGTTTTGCACTACAATAGCTTGAAACAGTAATGACCTTTCAGGACCTTGGAAAGTGAAAACTTTAAGCCCTCCTGTGCAGTAATCTCTGGAATCAACCGACTCATGTAAATTTAAGGGTTATTGTGAGGGATGCTTTACTGTTGCACACTTGCGACGTTAGGAGCAAGGAAGATATAACTCAGAAAGAAGGGTTAAAGAGACCTGAAGAAAGTGTGCTGTCCTTGTGGCTAGTAGGGCTCCTATAAATGTGTTTATTAGTGGGGCTACCATGAATATGTGCTGAACTTTCTTTGGAGTAGCCATGAATGTGCTCAGTGATAGTTGAGTTTGTATGAGTTACCACAGCCATTGTTTTATCAGCATTGCTGGACCATTATATTCAACGGGCATGTAGTGTTGGCCCTGAGCAATCCACACAAACCTGCTTATATGTGCTCAGCCGTTGCATATGCACAAGATTGGCACATGATTTTGCTTGGATTCTCACCCAAATGGCATAATCCTAGGTGTACAAGTGTGCGGTTGGTGACAATGGTATGTTGTTCCTTGTTCTGATAGTGGCACTGTGAAGTGAGAGGTACTCATATGGTTAGCCTTCCCATGTTCAGATCAATTCTGTCCTGTGTGATCCACTGTAGCTAAACTGGTGACAAGAAAGTGTATTTTTCTAGGCTGTTTGATAGTTTGAGATTAATAGTGTAATGTGTAATCAATTTTACCTGGTGAAACTTGATATTGACGGATATGTAATCCTCTATGAACTGCCAGGAAGAGTGTATGGTTTTCTGGATTGGTAAGAAAAGAGGAGATTTACAGTGTCTTGCGGCCTGTGTTGTACTCGAGCTGGATGTAATTATACTTGGTTTTGTGACGGTTTAGAGTGAGAGATTGACCTTGCATGCACAATGTAAGTGACGTCTTCCTGTGCTGCTTGTGGAGTAATGATGGGTGATGGTCAGCATGGTTGTGCTGGTTTCAAGTGTTAATATTTCTTCATTGCATTAATAATTGTATTGGAGGTAAATGTGCTCTGTCTTTTCTACTAGTATGATTTTTTACACTGTGCAGAGCCTTGAATGTTTATGCAGTGTGACATTTTCTACATATCATTTTCAGCTGGAAATTAGAAGCTGGAAGTAGGGTGAGGAGAAAGGTTTACTGCTACTGGTGTGGTGTTCCTTGCTCCTTTTTTGGTCAAAGCCTGCTAGACAGTGCAGCAGTTTGGTTTGCTAAAGACATCGTGGGGACAATTCAGAAAGCTTCCCTGGCAATGCATTCTGCCCGTTGCTTACCACTGGCTTTGTGGCTTGTAACTCACATTTTCTGGCTTTCTATTTGCTGGCTTTATTTGTTTTAGGATGTCCAGTGTGAGTTTATCTTTTCCAGGGAGTAAAGCCTTTTCACACTGCCTCTCCTTGTAGTCTTCTTTCGGGAAACAGGCTTGTAAATCTTGTTCTTATCATGTACATTTAGTGTGCATTCAAAGACAAAGGTCAAATATCAGGCTCTGTCTTCCAAGGGAGCTTTGGGTTTACTTTTCTTTCTCTGATTTCAAAGTGAGAGGATTTATGTGACAATCGTGTGGGATACTGGTGGCAGGAAAGGTTTTTTTCCAGCACACATCAACATTTAAATGAATTACAAGTATTTCTGATTTAGGAAAGCACAAATGAAGCCCATTTTGTGTTAATTCTAAAGTGTTGTTGGAAACAAATACTTAAAAATGATCAAAACAAACAATACACTATGTGATGCCATTTCCACACAGTTTAGTTTGTGTGTTGTATAGTTTTATTAGTAAACCCGAATGTCTGTGCAAATGTAATGGTCATTTCAATTGAAAATGTATGTGTTATCTGTAATGACAATGTGCTACCAATCCATGCAACCCCAAGCCACTCCACTCTACTCTGTACCACTCCACACTACTGGACTCTACTCCACTCCACTTTACACCATGCCACTGCACTCTGCCACTCTGCACTCTACGCCTCTCAGCTCTATACCACTGCACTCATTGCCACTGCACTCTACACCACTCAGGTCTAGGCTACTCTACTCTGCACAACTCCACTCTACACTACGCAACTCTCCAACACTGCACTCTGTGCCACTTCACTCTACTCCAGTCCATTGTATGCCACTCTAATCTACTCTACACCACTGCACTCTATGCCACTGCAATCTACACCACTTTAATCTAAGCCATTAAACTCGTCTCCATGCTACCCTACGCCACTGCACACTACCCTGCACCAATCCACCCTATACCACTTCACTCTACTCTTAAACAATCTACTCTACGCCACTACCACTGCACTCTATGCTACTCCTCTACGCCACTCTACTCCACTCGGTGTCAGTCCTCTATGCAGCTGCACTCTACTCTGCACCACTGTACTCTATGCCACTTTATTCCACTGCATTTTACGACACTCTACTCTGCAACACTGCACTCTCTACCACTGAGCTCTACGCCACTCTACTCTGCACTACTGCACTCCATGCCGATACTCTCTGTGCCCCTGCACTCTACACCACTCTATACCATTCTACGCCACTGCACTCTATGCCACTCTACTGTGCAACGCTGCACTCTACGCCACTACACTCTGTCACTCCACTCTTTGCCACTGCCCCCTACGCCACTGCACTCTACACCACTGTATTCTATGATGCTGCGTTGTACGTCGCTGAATTCTATGTCGCTACACTCTACCCCACTGCACTCTATGCCACTACACTCTACCCCACTGCACTCTATGCCACTACACTCTATGCCAATGCACTCTACACCATTACACTCTACTCTATGCCTCTCTGCACCACTCTACTCTGCACCACTCCATTCTGCACCACTCCAGTCTATGCCACTGCGCTCTACTGTCCAGCACTCTAATCTTTGCCTCTACATTGTACGATTCTACATTGTACGCCGCTGAATTCTATGCTGCCACACTTTATGCCACTATACTGTGCAACACTCTAAGCCAGTGCACTCTACACCAGTCAACTGTAATCTACACCACTCCACTGTACACCACTCTACACGACTCCACTCTGTGCCACTCCAATACATGACACTCTTTGCCACTCTGCTCCACTCTTCGATATTCTACTCTACGACATTCCGTGCCACTCTTCTCTATGCCACTAATTTTTACCCATGCTAACAGCAGCCCCACTGGTGTACAACATGGCTAAAATACACTAGCAAAGCCAATAGCTCTTGTGTAGGCTAGACCTATTGGCTTTGCCAAGGCTTGTTTAATGGAAACTCCTTTTTTTTGGATTGTAAGAGAGACAACTCAGTGCAGTACTCAGAAATTTCATTTCAACACAGAGCCACTTTCCCTTAAGTTCTCAAGAAAAAACAAAAGCTGAAGGTCAGTGTAGGTACTGCTAATGGGCACAGTGTCAATAAAAGAAATTGTGGAAAATATTCGGCCATTTAAAATGTTGATGAACGCTTGGGCTAAAGATTATATCCGTAACTCCTGCCTGGCATTCCACCAAATCAAGCTGTCACCTGTTGAAAGCCGTAATTAAAAAATAACGTCTATAGAGTTCTGTGGGATCTGTGACTCTTGCCATTCCTAATGCATTTTATTCATAGAAGAATATGTTTTATAGTCATTTAAGGTTAGTAGTTAAAAAACAATTACTGCTGGTCTGCCAGGATTGCAAGGTCATCTGCTCATGTGCCTAAATTCCATAGTCTGAAGTTGTGTGTAATATGGGAAGTGAGGAGATTTTACCGAATCCTGGTGCATCAAAGCATAACGTACTGTGCAATCTGGCAGAATTCTGAGCAGATTCTCTGTATCACATTGTTGATAATCCCAAGGCCTCAAGAAAGAATATGAGCCCTATTTTAGGTCCAGTGAGAGACAGGGCGGGCAATTTCAGAACAGTTGTAAAATGCTTATTGACAAGGTTTGTGTTCCGGTAAATGTGTTGCTGCATCGTGATCCCAACATTCAGTTCATTAACATATGTCAGTGAATAATTAGATTACTGAATCTTTGATTGAGAAGCCCCCTCCACGGATATTCTGTAACCCTTCCTTCCCATCCCACCAAACCACCTTGAACAGGCAGCGTCATCCATATAAAAACAAAAACATAAAATAGAATTATTAGAAATTTTAGCGGATGAGCCAGAGAGAAGTCCAGTTATAAGCAAGCCAAGGCACAATGCATGTGTTACTCCTGTAGCGATGCTGGCTTTTCCTTCACCTCCTGGCACTGCCTCGCTTTGTCGTTACATGAGTGCACCTTGAAAAACATCGGTTTGGGGTGTACGCTGGACAAAAGCAATAGACTGTAATGTTACTCCACCCTACAGTGACACCCTAGGCCCCGACAGCTGAATATCCTCTTGGTTCATGTTACAAATGTTGGTCTCTAGTTGGCACGTTGTTACCCTGTCCAAGTAGGGACCTTTCATCCTAATCAGGATAAGGGGGATTCACTACTGAAATAACCCCTACTAACCCCATTGGTAACTTGGCACGAGCAGGCAGGCTTATCTCAGAGGCAGTGTGTGAAGCATTTGCACATTACCAACAGTATTTTTTTTTATTGTACAGAGTTTTTTATATAGTGCGAACTTGGCCCGAATCGGGTATCAGAGGGCTTTACATAGCACCAGTTGCATTACATGAGGACATATTCATTTTTTGTTAGGCACTGGGAGATTAAGTGATGTGCCCAGAATCACAGGATGTCCAGCGTCATTGTCGAGACTCGATCCCAGTTCCCCAGATTCAAGGTTGACTGCCCTATCCGTTAGGCCAACTCCTCTCCCCTAGTAATACAGTGAAAACACTATAAAAGGACACCACACCATTTTTAGAAAAATAACCAACATTTATCTGTAAAGCAAGACTAAAACGAGAAAAACCCAACTTACAATAAACAAGATGTGCACTTTGCAAAAATAATCTTTAAAAGCATGTTCCTTGAAGTCTGTATCTCCATCCCGTGCTACGGCGTGCTGAAGACAACCAAATCCAACAGTTTCAGTCGACTGCGTCTGTGCGAACCGTTGTTAGTGTCAGAAGACTTATAAACCGTACCTTTTGTTCCGGCCGATTGCTGTGGTGTGAAGCGGAGCGACGCGGTGTACGGTGCTCTAGGACACGGTGCATGCAGCGGCTCGGTGGTGGTCATCCAGCGGCGTTGGTGAGACCCGGGCTCTAGTGCGAAGTGGGGTGGTGCCCGCCGTGGTGCTGACGGTCATGGTGCAAGCAGCGGCATCTGTCGAAGATCGGCAGTCGATGGGGCTGGCATCGGTGGCCACGGCTGCGGTGTGGAATGGGGTGGTGCTTCATGTAGCTAACGAGTAGTGCCTCCAGATCATGGTGCAGACCAAGGTGGCGATGTCAGCTGGCAACAAAGTAGTCTGTGAGACCGGGGCGACGGAGTTAAGCGAGGCAGTGTGGAGCGCAGTGCCGACAGGTCACAGTGCAAGCAGTGGCTCGGTGACGGTAGCAGCCGTCGACCGTGAGACCAGGGTTATGTTGCAAAGTGCAGCAGTGCCCTCTGCGGTGCCTTCATGTCTCAGAACTGCCAGTGGTCTTGCTGACAGCATTGGGTTGCGGTTTCCCTCTATGGCAACTGAGACAGTCGGTTCCAGAAGCGGTACCCAGAGAAATGTGAAGTCTTTGCTGTTCCTGAGATTTGTTGAACAGGGGGCAAGCTCTACCTCAAGCCCTTGGAGAAACTCAAACACAGGAGTTGCAGAAAGTTCAGTCCAGTCCTTTCTCTGCCCAAGAGAAAAGCAGCCACTGCAGGCCAACAAAGCAAAGTGGTAGTTCCTCCTCACAGCTTCTGCAGCTCTTCTTCTTGGCAGGTTTCTGAGTCCAAAAGAGTTCTAAAATTCTGGGGTCTGGGCCCCAATGATTATACCACATATCCCCTTGTGGCAAAGAGTCTCTGTGCTTAGTCCAAACCAGTTCTGTCCTCTATTGTCCAGCTTCCTGGCAGTAGGTGGAGACAGCATTGTTTAAGGCAGACCAGGCCTATTCAGTTGCAAAGAAATCTACTCCCACTGTCAAAATGCAGCCCAGGTCCAGTCAGTCCAACCCTGACTCAACCAGAAAAGGCAGGATACACCTCAACCCCCCCAGTGGCTGTCTACAGTGAATGCACATCCCCAGCCCCTGTCACTCCAAAGCCAGGCAGTCAATCCACAACCCAGCAGAGGCACACAGGATGGTTAAGCAAGAAAATACCCACTTTCTAAAAGTGGTATTTTCAAGCACAGAACATAAAAATCATCTTTACTAAAAGAGGATTTTTAATTCTGAGTTCAGGCAGACTGAACTCCATTTCTATATCTTTTCCCAATGGGGAGTTATACTTGATGGTTCAAAGTATCTCCCATTCTATCCTATGGGGACAGATAGCCTTTCAATAGTGAAAAACGAAATACACTGTATTTCACTATCAGGACATGTCACACACACCAGTGCATGTCCTACGTTTTTACATACACTGCACCCTGCCATAGGGGTACCTTGGGTCTACCTTAGGGGTGACTTACATGTAATAAAAGGAAAGGTTAGGGCTTGGCAAGTGGATGCACTTGCCAAGTCGACGTGGCAGTAAAAACTGCACGCAGACACTGCATTGGCAGGTCTGAGATACCTTTACAGGGCTACTTCTGTGGATGGCACAATCAGTGCTGCAGGCCCACAAGTAGCATTTGATTTACAGGCTCTGGCACTCTCAGTGCAACTTGCCAGTAAATCAAACATGCCAATTGTGGAGACACCAATTAATAACAACATTTACAGTAGGAACACTTGCACTTTAACACTGAACAGCAGTGAGAAAGTGTGCAGAAACACTAAACGAGCAAAAACAGAGTCAAAACCAGGAGATCAGAAAGCAAAAAGACTGGGAAAACATGCCAAAAGATTCCAGGTCTTACAGTTCACCAATAGCATCATCGTCCAGAGGCATAATAAGTCTAAGTGGTTGTATGATAGAACAACACATGCCTCAACAACGCTTGCCTTGCCAACATGGTCTCAACTGCAACTGCGTCTTTGCCACGCATGCCTTTACCATGCATACCACTACAACAGATTTCTTTGTTAAGGCATGATGGGTAAAGGCATGCGTGTTAAACATCACGCCCCAGACCCCACTCCCCTGAGCCCTAGCAACCGGCCCCCAACACTGCTATCCCCCACCCCAGCCCTAAACACTATCTTACCCCCCAACCCTCAATCTGAGCCCTAATACGACCCCCTTGCCCCAAAAAACGACCTCCCTAAAACGGCCTCAGCACTACTATCCCTCCGCCCCAGCCCTTAACACTATCTGACCCGCCCAACCCCCCACACTGAGCCCAAAAACAACCCACTGCCCAAAAAACTACCCCAAGTTGCGCAACCCATCCTAAACCCTAAAACGGCTCCAGCACAAAAAAACAACCCTGACCTCAACCTCTTGCCTTGAGCCCTAAAGCGGTCCCCAGTCCTGAAAACTGCCCCTTCCCTCCTACCCTGAGCCCTAAATCTACCCCCCCCCCCCCCCCCCGAAAAACTGACCACCTCCCACCCAAGCCCTACTTACCGAGCCGCGATGGAGTCCTTCCTCTCCCGATCCTTACTGTTCCTCTCTCCGCCCATCCGGTCTCTGCAACTAGACCGCTGACTGCCTTAACCACAAATATGTGTGGTTAAAGCATATGCACGGGCAAGGCAAGCAGTGTTTCGCTTGCGTGGAAACGGCAGCGTGGTTTAGCCCTCGTGGTTAATGCTGTTTACCGTCCAAGTTCTTGATTAGAATCTTTCCCTTCTACTAGTTGCAACTCGGAGCTATGGTGAAGTTCACATTATGAAGACATACACTGTTTCTATTATATATATTCTCAGTGCTTTAAAGGGGTCGGTACGGTATTGTCCGTTACTAAATAGCCTCACTCGTTTCTTTTGAAAGAGAAAGTGCTTACACTTCTCAGCACTGCTTCACTACATTTTATGGGAGAGTACTGACACTTCTCAGCAGCAAACATATACTACAAGCGCTCATATTTCCATTGAAAGCACTGGTTGTGCTGTACTGTCTGAGCCAAACAACAGGAGCACTCTCACCTCCCCCCACCTCCAGAGCCCTGAAGGTCAGCGCTGCACGTTCCTCAGCAACAAAACCGGCCTCACCAGCAGTGAAACCGCCTCCCACCCTGCCAACCCCCCGGGAAAATGCCCGGCGCGTCAAATCCTGGTGCGCTAGTGGGAGAAAAATGACGAAAAATCCAAAGAAATAAAAACATGATAATAAATGGAATGTTTTTCCTATGTTAATGTTGCAATTTAAGTGCAGTGGAATATGCCTTAAACATGCAGCACACACGTTTTATTTCAGTTTATTCATCACAATACACCAGTGAGCCTGTTTTCCTTGCATTGTGTGTTTGCAAGTATTTGGACCTTAGTTTCCTCCAGCGTGGCCGGTTTTTGGTTAATCTCGTTACTACATCGGGTTTTTTGATCGCATTGGTCTTGAGGGGTCAACCTGACTTAAAGCTGGAGCTTCAACAAAACAAGAAAATCGAAAATCTATTGAGGGGTTTGATAATATTGTTCCTTTAGAAAATCGTTTTACATTGTTCTGAATTTCAGCCAAAGCAATCCTGTATGAAATACGAGAGCCCGCAAAAAAACCCAGAGCGCTCTGTTCGAGTTCCTGCATAATAAGAGCAGATTACTAAAATCAACGACCTTGCAACTTCAAACACACTCTGCTAGTACAGTAAGTGATTCGGTGGCTGGCCAATTACCTCCACAATATTAAATCAGCTACTAAACCAGAGGCTCACTAGGTACCGCGGGGAGGGGGGGGGGGAGAGAGATTTTAAATGATACGCGCATATTTTATGTTCTCTTGTCGTCCATAACCTTGTATTTTACATGGGTGTACCTTGGAGCAGAACTATTTGCAGGGGGTTGGCACTTTTTTTTTCTTTTACTTCCATTCTCGTTAGTAATAAGTCGCCCGGCCGTTACTCCTGTTCAATAAAGCGCCAGGCCTCAACTATTACTTCCAGCATTGCATGGGCTATTTTTGTTGTATTTGAGAAGGAAACATGCGCTGTCTTTTAAGATTAGATCGGTGTTCCAGAAGTGTGTTAACGGTCACACTGGGGTGTGCATTTTGGTAGGAGTCCCTCTTTGGAGTCGAAAAAGGGCAGTAAATTAATCAGTGTGTAACTTGTTGTCCAGAAATTAAATGAAGCGCGTCCTCACATCCAATCATGTACGCCTGAAGGCAAGGTTGACGGCAGCATTTATTTCCCATTTAAAGTGGACTAAGTTATCAGCAGCTGCTGTTATGCTTCAGTGTATCCTCCAACACTACTTCTCATAAAGGGATGCCAATTGCGTTTGTACATTGTGATGTGCTTATAATGTCTCGTGAGGAGCTGTCAGCTGAATAATCTGAGCTATGGCATTTTGTGTATCTGGCACCGACAAGATGTATGTCATTTCTTTAAAAAAAAAAACTTTCATACTGTAATTTGCGACAGTAGCTCCCGCTGTTCGTTCTCAATAGATGGGAGTGCTGACATCCTGATTCATCATTCTCCCGTTTTGCGAGCCCCTAATAGCGATTCATAAGGAATCGCTATTAAGGACTTGCAAAACGGGATTCATGTAGAAATTGCATAAAGAAATGCGATTCCTACACATTCCTTATTTGCGATTAGCAAATTGCTAATCGCAAATAAGGAATAACTCCCCATTCATTCCTATGGGCCTAAAGGCTCATAGGAATGAATGGGGAGTTATTCCTTATTTGCGATTAGCAGTTTGCTAATCGCAAATAAGATAGCGCAAAGGACACCCTGTAGCACCCCAAAAATGTAATCTACATTGGTGTTGCGCACACACATGTCCAAAGGACATGTGTGTGTGTAACATGCAATTTGACCTCGCGGTAAGTAGCGGCCCAAAATAGCGATTTCGGTATTTTAAAATGGTTCATGAATTGCATTTAAGGAATATCAAATAGAGATTCCTTAAATGCAATTCCTCGCAAATATGCGAATTCTTTAATAGCGATTTTTGCATTTGGGATGATGAATCCCAAATGCAAAAATCGCACTCGCAAAGGGCCAGATTCTCAGAATCTGGCCCTTTGCGAGCGCAATTAAGCTTGATGAATCAGGCTGATAATCTCTTAATAAATGACACCAGATACAAAGCAACATTTTTTTTACTTGTGGTAAAAAAATTACATTTTATACAGATAAAATGTAGAACCCTGAAATACTCTAAAGAGGGGATGGTGTGTATTACTAGTATAGTTCATTTACATTTTTTAAAAGGACCACTACACAATCGCCTACAATCTGGTGACTAGCATACTACAGATTGTAGGCGATTGTGTAGTGGTCCTTTTAAAAAATGTAAATGAACTATACTAGTAATACACACCATCCCCTCTTTAGCACATGGCAAGTTAAAAGAATAAAGTGGCTCGGTCTAAACACTAATGCAGGCTAATAGCGAGGGTGGTGTGTATGTTGAGGCACTCTAAATATACTTGGTTGCGATGTGTGTGCACTGTGGCAGTTCTAACTTGTGAAGGATTTTTTTTCTTCAATTTGTATGCTATTGATTCTGACAAGAAAAGGCTGCCTGCCTGCCTGTTTCTTATTAAATGACAGTTGTTGTAAATTGAGTTGTCTAATGGGATCTTAAACCATAGTTGTGTATTTATCCCCAAAATGGTTGTATACCTTGTGTGCTTGTAAGCTTAAGCCACTCTGGTTGTAATAATGAAAATGTGACCCATTTGTCGAGTTTAAAAAAAATCATGTTGGTTCTTTAATGTTGCAGTACATGCCTACTATTTAACAAGCAGTTTAGGCATTCCCAATAAAATAATTTTATCACACAAAAAATAAAAAATAAAAATAAAAAATAAAAAAATAAAACTTTAAAAAAAAGGGATGCCTGGTTCTGACATCACTACCAAACATTTTACCAAAGCACTGTCTTCTGGTAATACTCCTGAGCCGTTGTTGTCAACCACTAGAATTCGGGAAATCTGCAATCCCTGCCAGTCGGTGCAGGTCAGCGCAATGGATTGTACCATTCGAAGCTGTGGTGAAAATATCTGTGCTGCCGTGTTGTTTTTAATGAATTTCATGCACAGATTTTGTACTGGTTGGGGAAAGAGAGCGACACAACATGTGTACTAAAACTAAGTACATTCGGATGGCCCTGCTCCTGATAAACTTCGCTGTTCAGGAGTTGTGTGGACCTCTGAAAGTAATTCCCATTCTTGTCCGGTGATAAGAGGCACCCTCTGGCCTTTTCTTCACCCACCTCATTCATTATGGCTGTGCGTTGCATATGAGGGTGCAGGCAGAAGCATGGGAGAAACACACTTCAGAATACTCTAAAGAGAAAGGGAGGAGGTAAATGATATGCAAAACTCTCCAAACGTCACATACCCTTCATTAAAAATATAGATTGTTGTAATTTTTTTACCCATTTAAAAATACTCTTATCAGCAATCGCATTTTACTCCCTGAGAAATCATTTTACCGTCAAAGATGAGGAGTGAAATGCTGCAGTTTCATAACCTTATCTGAGGCTTTGCTACTGAAAGCGTACTACCCCCAACCCGAGTAGATGGGGCATCTAGGAATCCTGCCCATAAATCAACATCTAGCCACGCTAGTGTGATCTACATCTGGCAGTTTTTTCCTTCTTCCTATAGGCCCCTGAGTCCAATTTTCCTTACAACAGAGCATGTTGGTATGCATGGGACGCTTCTCCATTCAAACATGGTCCAGCGTGGTAGGCCCAGCTGCATAGCTTGGGCCATGGGTGGGGGAACTCATTGCTGAAGCGTACAACTCCTCTCTGCCCGCCCCACGCCCCCGCCTGGTCAGGTGGTACTGTGCCTTACAATACAGAAATCACGGCCAAGAAGTGTATGTAATACAGCCCACTCAAACGGATAGGTAGTTCCACTTGTGAGGAAGAACAGCTGCCTCCCCCCATTGACCAAACCATCCAAATACCAATCTACTGCCTTTTTTGTTCATTCGTTTTTGAACAGCTGGAGAAGTAATGAACATTTTCCGCCGAAGATTCTGTTTTCCAAGACCAACATTTCTAGCTATTGAAGACTGCTTCGCATCTGTGACTCATTGTATTTGTCAGTGTCAGTACCAACATTGATTTTAAACAAGCATTGCTCTTTTGCTTGTTCTGGAATCTGTTCAAGAATGCATCTTTGCTCTTCTCTCTAATCTCTTTGCCTTGTGTATACGTGTGTAGTGAGTATGTGCCCCATCCACTCATTATTTGGAATGTGGTCAAGATCAGGGATGCAGTCATCAATAGTGCAACAGGTGCAGTGAACCAGGGCCAAGAGATACCCCCGACAGAGCCCTAATTATTCCTATATGTTGCGACCCAGTCAGCAGTGAGAAGGCCTATTTTTCTTGCCTACACTCTCGTCTTGAAAGCAGTTGCCACTCACGTGCTAATGATTTGCATGGTTGTGCATGTTCTTTTAAACTTCATTTTTTATTTCCTACTATATTAGTGGTCTAATTGACGTTTTAGTCGTCCCAGTGGATTTATTCCTTATTGTGCGTTATTGACTTCTTTTTGCCTAATGTCCTTTGGCGATTTGTGTGTTTTCTGGGTCACAATTACTTTCCTTTGCAACAAATGTTCTTCATACCCCTATACATACCCTTATGGTAGTATTTGAACATCCATTGATAAGAGCAAGTTATTCACATTTAGTGCTGGGCATGAGTAGCGTAACTTGGTTTGTGATCTTTTAGACGTGTGTTGGCATATAGAGTAGACACTTCACATTCACCCTTGTTCGCGGTGTTGCTCTGGTCACTGAACTGGTTTCTGTGTTAGAACCACAACTCGCCTAATTTAATTGAGTTTATTTTCTGTTCTGGTGTGCAACTGCACTTTTTATGCTTTATTCAGATTGTTGTGGCTGAAACTTCGACTCATTCGTCTGCATCTTGCTCAATCGACCAATGATTGCCAATGCACCACCTATTTATGCTATTTCTAGCATCTTTGGACAAAACACATAGCAAGTCTGAAGTAGCTCTTTTATGTACCCATGATTATGCCCAAAGCAATGCTGTTTTCTTTTTGCCTTACATACGTTTGTTGATGTTTTTATGTGTACCCCATGTTTTTACGTATTTAAGAACATAGTAAATATATATTTTTTTGTATTACAGCTATTGCTTGTACACCAATCTCAATATTTTCCGATTCAGTCAGCATCCAATGTTCAAATGCATACCAGTTGCTTATTGACAGTGTAAGGGTGGATGTTTTATCATCTTCCAACTTGTTTAATTTAGTGTTAAAAAGAAATTCTAAGCATTTAAAAAAAAATATTTCCTTTGAGAGCTCTTTATTTTTATTAATGCACTAGGCCAATGTAACCCTGGCCAGGATCCTCCTTAATGCGGGCTCTCTATCACTCCGAGTAATGCAACATATTCCTAAAACTGAAAAAATAACTCCACTGTCAACAGTAGGCCATCAAGACTTGGGTGGGATCACTAGTCTAAATCGCAGTTACAAAGAGCTAATGGTGGTCTGTAGGGCAAGTTTGACAGTGAAAGTTAAGTCAGTTTACACTCTGCTGAGCAGTGCAGTTTGCTGTCAGTGCACTGCTTGCATCCACTGTGTTTGACCTTTGTTCTTAACCTACCTTTGTTGTCATCTTGTGTTGACAGTACTGGGTCAGTAATATATTAGTAGTGAGCAGTGGTATAAAGTCACATCTGGATTAGACACAGATGTTATAATATGCTGGATAAATTGCCTCTTGCATTACTGTAACAGCATTAGACATCTGCGACAAGCGAGACCTAAGGCTGAGATCCTTTATATTGTCTCTTTTACAATATCGGAGTCAGTACTTTTCCGTTTACTGTATGTCCTTGAATAAAGCAACTCTAAGGCTTCCTTCACCACAGCCCCAGTTGTGAAATCCTAATCAAAAGAAGTCAGGACCTACAAAAAGTGTGTGTCGACGTGCAGATTTGTCTGTATGTGAGGAATTATGCCAGCATGGACTTAAAAAATTGGACCACAGTTTTTCACATTTTAAAGGGAAACTCGGGCGAGGACAATAAGTCTCCGTCAGAAGCAACACAATCCAGATGACTGCTCTGGATGCCCAAATGATGCTGCTTCAGGACAGCTTTAAGAGGCATTCCTGAAAAAGCTTGCTTCAGGAAATCATAAATGCACCCCTTTAAGGAAGGGTCATCCTAGAAAATGTAAACAAGGCAGACGGTGCTGGAACACATTGAACCCTTCCAATTCAGGTCAATAGTATGGTTGTTGTTAGTTAAAAGTAAAGTGCTGGAAATCATAATGACTAAACTTCCCTAGGTTCATCTGGATGCTGTAAGCATTTTGGTTCTTGTCAGTCGGGGTTGTATCCCCATCACGAGATGGTGCTAATGTTACTGGAGTAAAATAGCCTTCGAGTCCATCATCTCTAGTCTGCAGGAAGATTTTGTAGTGTAGCTCCTATTTTCCCAATAGGCTCTGCGCATTGGAATAGTACCTACAGCAGTAAAGGCCTAGGCCAGACGTTAACTAGGTCTACTACTGTCGAAACTAGACTTAATTTTTGGGTTTGCCAGCTAAGCTCAGAGTTCGCTAGAAACTTTCTCGAATGTTCAAGGAAGGATGAACTCCCCTGATTAGACAAGAAGGGATTTAGTTTCTGACAACCATAGAACATGACAACTTTGCTCTCCCCTAATCAAGAGTCAATCTCGAGAGTCGTGTGAGCACAAGGCAATTATTTTACTCAGTCAGTACGTGCATTCTTAGTCTCATCAGAATGTAGAGAAAAGGAAGAGACGGGCGTGTTCAATAAAAGATGTTATTTATTGATCAGTCTCTTTTCTCGTACAAAAGAAATGGATCGATATTATTGCAATACTTATAGTTAAGTAAAGTGCATACATTAGAAGCAATAGTATAAAATAATACTGTAAAAACATTGATATGGTTTCTGAGCCATATGATGTTTAAAATGATTAAAATATATTTACATACACATATACATTTGACTAAACGTACTCAACTGGTGTTTCTAAATACGCCTACCCCGTGTACCTGACCTAAGTCTAATGCGTGGGCGGGAATAGAAAGTTACAGTTTAGTTTAAGTTTGTTTTTGCCAAGTGAATAACTAAAGAATTCTCTAGGAGGGGTTATTCAGTTCTGTACCTGGAATTTAGGATGAATGAGGAATGGTATCTCTTTCTCTGCTCTCGATATTCCAGGCTGCCTGCGAGGGCTGCCCAGAAGCGCCGGTGCTGGGTCTCTCGGCTTGAGATAGCAGCGCGTCTCTCAGCGCGTCAGGAAGGCGGGGCTGCTGCCTGCGGGGTCTGCTTCTGCTCTCGGCTTCGGCAAGTATGGCTGCTCCGTCTTGTCACCACGCGTGTGTTTGCATAGGGCAAGGTCGGCAATATTTATACCTTAAAGGTGCCGAGATTGACGTAAGGATGGACATAGGTACGTCAATAAAGATGTCATACGACTTGCTCGTTAGCACATTCTTTACTAAAGTTCTCTGTGAAATCAAAACAATGGCCGCACGGATTATCCAGGTTGTCATAGGTTTGATTTGTTATGAGAACGTCGTATGCCTTATCAGGGGCTGGAGGAATATCGCTTGTCTAATTAGATCTCAAGCGTTATGACCTAATCAGATAACACGTTCCTGTGCCGTAGTGTGACTGCGTCAGATAACGGTATCTGCATCATGGGGGATTTCTTGCCTCATGGGCTGACTGTTAGTTAACTAGCTAGTAAGTTTAACCAGAATAGGGTCAGGAATAGGGGGATCGAATCAGAACCTATAGAAATACACGACACCCACTCCACGCTAACTATGGTCATATCTACTAATCTATGCATAGTATAACATAGTACAACATACTATAGAGTATAGTGTATACCTTACCACCCCAAAATACATAAATGCATTTCGAAATTTTCAAATATACTGAAAAATTGCAGTCATATATATTGTATGCACTTAAGCTATGAATTAGATGCAAAAGTGAACACGCATTGTTATGCATTATTGATTGTTGGTATATGAGAAATACACATGAAATGGCTCTTAATATGGCTATACAGAAAAAAAGTCGAAACCATTTCATCACATAAAATCTATTGCGAACATACCAGCGGGCAGCTAAAGTCTATAAAGTCTATAAAGTATCTAAAATAGAAATCTTAGTTCTCTAGGAATAGTCTCTTACTTTAAGCAGAAAATCAGTGTCCCGGGAAAAAATATATAGAAAAATATTTTAGGGGCTTGCTGAAAAAAGTTGCTGTCCGTGAACTGGATTGTAATTGTTCATGTGACTTTATTTTTAAAGTTGAAGGCCGAATTCAGGGAACGCCGTGTGCGAGTTTACTCAAAAGTCTCTATTTCTGTTCCGGAGAGAACATCATATCATTCAGGCTTTCGAAAAAACTGTCAACAGCTTCATGGGAAAGTTCCACTAAGTCGGAAATAGGGGTAACCATGCATTCATGCGCATGATTGTCTCCATTGACATTCTGATTTGCATTGCTGACAGAAGGTCGTACCTGTTCGATGCTGCTTTCATCTTGAACTTCACTACTCTTCAATCGCAGTGGTGAAGATTCCAGGAATGCCGTCATCAGAATTGGCAGCCTTTGAGGGCAGCACAGTGCGTGAACCTTGGTAGGAACCAACAGTGTATCTGCATCCACCGGCGCATCCGATTGTAGCGTCAGACAGGTGTCTAACACGCATTCTTCTCCGCATAGCAGACACCTTAGTACAGGTAAAACACACCTTTGCCACATTGGTCGAAATGATAGAAACCAAGTCATGTTTAGGTCTCTAAGCCGGGATAGTCCCAGGATTTTTGATATCCGGTCCCGGTATCCAATGGCTAGGATCGTATCTTCCATTGTCGCGAGAGTTTGATCTGTGACATGGGTTGCCATAACGAAAAATAAGGACTAGGAATAGGATTCCTGCAATTAGTCCTAGGATCAGGGGAAGTCCGCCAAAAATCGAATGGACGAAGTCTGGAAAAGTACCCAGTATGGCTTTGAATGGTGTTAATGCCATCGAAAATACTGTCTTAAATACCTTTGAGACCCCTGTGGTATCAGAAATATTTAAGATTTCGCTCAGGATTTCCGCGAAATGTACGGGGGAATTAGTTGATAATAATGTATGTATCTCTGCAGTCGTCCTTGCGACTTGTAGATCATACGTTTCTTTAGATGACGTGAGCCTTGTAGGCGTCTGAAGAAGCACTGTTTTCATTCTGCTTAAAGTGTCTATTCGAATAGAAGTAATTTTCAAACTGGGCCATGCCCTCGCCTCCCTGTCTGGAAAGGAGCTGGGGAACAAAGAACGTCCACAGCACTTGACCTTCGCCGTCGTAGTGACGAGATAAGGAGTCCCGGGCATAAGACTACAGCATCTGCGGTCTACAATAAGAATGTAACTCCCATTATAGAGTCTTTGAAAGAATGGTTCTATTTCAGTTGCAGGTGCGCCTTGCTGGTGACATGAAAGGTTGTATGAATTCCCTTCACAGGCTCCGTGCAAACTAATACCGTTACACAGAAGCGTGCCGCTTAGTGACATAGCACAATTGATGCCACTAAGAAACACTTTCTGTCCTTTGTTACTGATACATGCATGTGAATAGGGCAGGTTCCATGTTGTTTTAAGGTACCCCTTTCCCAATTTCTCGTACATGCCAGCCTGTATATATTTTTGGCAGTATTGAAACCTGAAGGTTGAGATTGGAATATTTATGATTCCGTGGATTATCCATTCACTGACAGGTCGTTCTGACATTGTCAACGGTAATCTTTCTAGTTTTTCAATGCTCAAGATTGTATAATCAGCACCCTTCTGCGCCATACCGATTTGTCTATCAGTAAGGTTAAAGATTTGAAATAGTGACGTTGTGTTGATTAAACGCCAAGGCACATAGCCTGAACGCAGATTTTGTAACGTCCAGCCAAGCTGTACAATAGAACGCAATTGTGACTGACCATGTTGTAATAACAGTAAGTCTTGCGATAATATATCGATTGCTGAAGACACAATGCTGTCCAATGAAAAAATTCTGGAGGACAGAGTCATTAACCCATTGTCCACTACAGAAAGTGATTTTTCCAAATTAATACGGTCAATTTCCCGTATTCTTTCTGCTGTCTCAATTTGAGTAACCTTCCAGGCCTCATTGTATGCTGCATATACAGAGGCTGCTATGAAACGCTTTTGACGCTGTTTGCGTGGTCCCATTATGAAATCACGCAAGTCAGCACCATCAGTAAGTAAAGTTAGGTGTTGCTTAATTTCAGGCAGTGTGGAAGTTTGTAGCCATTGAAGGCATAATTTGCCCACACTGTAGGTTGTTATTATCCCTGGGTGATGTCTTTGGGGATATCTAGGGTCTGGCCTGTTCATTTTGAAACCCTGTGTTTTATTCAGGAATCTATCTTGACAGTTATTTGTATCTGTGGGCCAGATCAACCATTGTTTCCAATCAGGATGTGTTCTGTTTTGGTTAAGTATATGGTTTATGTCTATTTCTTCATCTGTTTCAGAGTTATTGCTAAACATTGTTGGCTTTGGAATAGACAGGTTATTTAAATCTTTGATTTTGGCTAAGCCAAGACAGGTGGTTTGTTGAACGGTGTCATTTAAAAATATCATTTGTTCTGGGATCATGCAGGCTCTAAACAAAGCTTCTATACCCTGTACTTGCCATTCTTTTGTACCCCAAACACTTTTCAAATCAACATGTTTGTCCCAATAATCAAATCCAAAATTATTCATTTTTTCAAAGAAAGAATCTGAATATATCAATTTTGTGTTGGTTATCATGGTTTTCATCCCTGTCTTGTTTGACAATTTGTAATAAAATGTTTCAGCATTAGTTATGTTAAAACCTGAAAAATATGAATATTTGCCATACACGGTTCTAGAGCTCCCTTTTGGAGGTGTAGCACAATGTTCCCATTGATTAAAATTTAAAACATTTCTAGGTTGTGCAGATTTATGCAAGAAATGGTTACCATAATGGTTATAGCAGTACATGCTGTCATAATTTGTAGAACCCTGCAAATAATCATGTTTTGTAAATTTAGCAGACATTACTAAGTCAGACATCATATTGTTTATACTTTCAAAGTCCCAATCATCAGCAAATGAATTTGGTTTTGCAAAGTCACTCAAGGAGATCTTGATTTGGTGTGGATATTTCAGGATCTCGACCGGACCATAAATTTCATAGTCAGTGTTGTCCCAGGCTACCCCACCAGATATTGGAATTGCTGTGAAGTTGGCTGAAGAAAGTTCTGAAGAAAGTTCTCTTTTCTCGACGTGTGAAGATGTGTGTGGTTTGAGGACCAAGTTGATGTTCTGACTTGCTGTGTCCATTTTAGCATATTTTCCCTCAATGAAGCGTCCCAAGGTAAATACCATGATGAGCCAAAGTGTGAGGATAAATGCACCAAAACCCACCCAAAATTCAATCCATGGAGAAACTAGATATGTTTCTTTCAGTTGTTCCAAAAGTTCCTTCGCTTTGTCTTTAAAGGATTTTGATGATGGCTGTGTCTTTTGTTCGCTGAAGCCTTCAGAGGAATCATCGAAGTTGATGAAGTAACCGGATGCAGTTCTGTCAATTGTTCCAATTGGTTCAGGATTTTTGTTTCTCGCATTTTCACTTGGTACTTCTGTATAGATTGGTGTGTCTCTGCTAAATGTCTTTATTTGGGTTTTCAGAGGTCTAAGTTCTATTGCATTGTTGCATAGTCCTTGTTGTTCTTCTGTAGGCGTTTCGAATGTGATGAGCCTCTTTGATAGGACCTCTGTACTGGTAGCAAACCTTGGTGTTCTGCTACTTATTGGGAGTCCACTTGGCCTACTGTTGGTTATCGGCCACATGTTGTGGTTTTACCAGGTCGATGGATACAACTCGGTTCTCCTTTTTTCCAGCAAGTGGCGGTAGTACAACTGATCTTGTCCCGTTGACAGACAATACAGGAACTGCTTTTCTGTAAGAAGGCCCAAATTCCTTCTTTACCGCGATCTTCTCCCTGACTAGATCCCCGACTTTTGGAATCCAGACAGGTCTTGCTGGGACAGGTGGTGATTCTTCAGTGGTCGTTGGCTGTTCTTTCAACTGTATGTTGCTCAGGTCTTTTCTTGTTTTGTTTAAGTCCTGCAAAATAGCCAAACGGTCTTTGACATCAAAGCTTTTTTCTGTTACCACTGAAGTCTGACTATCAAGGTCAGAGATCAACATCCTAGTTCCGAATAATAATTCGTACGGACTGAATCCCTTCAGAGAATTTCTTGGCAAGTTATTTAGACTACGTTGGACACTTATTAGATGTTTGACCCACCCAGCTCCCGAACCTAATGTCCTTTCCATTATAGATTGCTTTCTGCCTTGGTTTTTTCTTTACACCATCCCATACCCTCAGGAAGGAAGTGAGAAGATTCCCGCTGGGCTGTGCTCATTTGGCCATTCTTTCCCCCCCCAGGCTGGTTTGCCTGAGTGAAAAAAAAAAATGGTCGAACGTAGCATGCTCTTAGCGTATATGCCATTTAGACTCGCAAATCTTGTATAACAGTCCGGACGTCAGCCGAGTGCTGTGGATCTACATTATAAGTGGAACTAGCCTGTGTATGTTAATCGCAAGCCATTCTTTTTGTTGGTAATATTATCTGCCTTGATACGACGAGGTATTAAACTGCTTCTCTCCCCACTGCGATCTCTGTTGCAGTTTGGGCAGTTTTTTACAAACATGGTGTAGTGCAGGCTCATGCCTGGCCACCAGTACCGTGATTGTAATTCTTCCAGAGAATCTTTTAATTTAAGGTGTCTGAGACCCTCGCCCATGTGTGCGTCTGCGATTAACAAGTTTCTCCTGTCCATGTTTGGAATCACTCTATCCCCCACTCCAGGGATTCGAGCAAAAGGAATGGAGTTTGCATCTATGATGTATGTGTAATTGAGTGGATAGTTGATCGGTAACGCCGAGCAGTCGCCTTTTGATGACGTTTTTACTGCCAGCACTGTTTCGCCGTCAATGTATTTTAATGTACGCTTTTTTCGATCTACGGGAGCCGGTTTACTGGCTGCCGCTGCGGCTGTTTCAGCCAATGAATTCCCTACAACGTGAACGCCATCACGCTGGTGACTCAGTGAGTGTGTCACGTGAGTCTTTGGTAGTTCTTTTTTCAAAAGAGCTACCTGTTCCCAGAGCAGTCTCTGCTTTATTGGTGCATCCGTGTCATCTTTGTAATCGTTCTGAATCCAGGTCTGCAAATCCTTGTTATATGCTTTGACGCAGAAATATGAATCTGACACTATAAGTGTCGGGAATTCGCGATCCGCATTATCTAGCGCCATTTTCAAAGCTAATATTTCAGTTTGTAGTTCTGAATTAGTTTCTACTGAGTGTGATTTTGTTAATAGAGGTCTTAGTTTACCTCCGTGCCACACTTCTTTTGTAATCTCACATGTGGGATTGTATGCATGTTCTCCCCAAACGGAGGGTTGAGCATGTCCGTCTGTATAGATTACACAAGCATAATGTCGTAGAGGCAGAATGTCGATTGGCAGAGGATACGTTTTTTCATATTTTAGATTTTTTAATTCTTCTAGTTCTTAAAAAACTGTTAACCAGGCAATACTTGATAATTCATATCCTCCGTACTGGATTTTCAGATGGGCAATTCTGGACTTTTTGAAGTTGAATTTGTAACCCTCTGCAGCGAAACCAAGTATTATGGTGTTCACTCTTTTCAAGTGAGTTTCCAAGTCATCATCTGTTAAGTAAATGTCATCGACATAAGATAATGCTTCATCATCATATAGTTGTAGTAATTCTGTTACTCTCGCTGAGAATACCCCCAGGCTGTTCTTGTACCCCTGGGCTAACCGACAGAATTGTTTTTGAGTGCCATTTACTGAGAAAGCTGTTAAATATCTGCTCTCTGGTGCTATGTTTTGACAAAAGAATCCGTTGGAGATGTCCAAGGTTGTTTTGTATTTTTTGCGCACTATGTTATTCATTAGTGCAGCACTGTGTGAGTTTTGCACTGCAAAAGTTTTGCAACATGTGTTAAGGTGTCGGTAATCCAAAACTAGACGGTACGAATTGTCTGGTTTGGAGACCGGAAACAAAGGATTGTTCATTTGTGAGGTGCAAGTTTCAATCACCCCCTGGTATTCTAGCTGATCTAGTATTTCATTTACTTGTTTTTTAGCTTCTTGCTTAATTGGGTACTGCCTTTGTGCAGTAGGTTGTGATTTTAACTGGATTTTGTGAGGAGGAGAATCCTCATCCCATCCTACGTGATTTTTATATAAAGCAGGTGCTAAGGCCACTGCCCACTTTCTAGCAAGTGTGTATTTTTTATGAATCGGTATTTGATTCGAGAAGGCAGGCATAATTACTTCTTCGCCATGAGGGCACTCCCTGACAAACTCCGGTGGCCAGTCTTTTTCAGCTAGAAGGATGTCATAGCCCTTGGATAGGTTATCCCAAAATAGTCCCCTTATTTTCCTAGTCTTATCTCCCTCTATACGTAATGTTATCTCGTATATTTTGTGGGGCTTGCTAACTCTGGTATCTGCAGTTTCCACTTGAAGGTATTCATTCGTGTCCACTGTCTCCAGATGATTCATAAGGACTTTGCGAGCTATGCTCACCTCTGCTGCGCTGTCTAGCATTGTCTGAGCCCATTCTCCGTTTTTCAGTTGTGTCCTCAGTATTCTCGGCATTGTTAACTACCTTGATACTGGCTACCTTCTTTTTTGGAAATTGTGATTTCTTTTTCAGTTGAGCAGGTTCCTTGTCTTTGGACTTGGCGTGCTCTTCTGATCGTCCTCTTCTTTCCGATTTCTGCGAGGAATTCTGAAAAGATTGAGACGGACGTGTATCAATGTCTTGATATCTATCAGGTTTTTTAATATTATCCCTATTTCTAAGGTTATATCTATTCCCAGAGGGTTCACTCTGAGGTGACCTTTGTCTCGGGTTTGGAGATTTCTCTCTTCGCCTAGGAGACCTTCCTCTGGACTGGAATTTCTTTTCTTTAGGATTGGATTGTTTATTTCCATCCCAGTTCTTTTTTGGTGAATTATTATTAAAAAATATTTTTTCTGGACTTGTAGTCAGTTGCGGTTTTACTGGTATTCCACCTAGACTATCTCTGCCTAGTTCTTCATAGGATTTTTCTATGATTCTGGCAATTTCAGCTGGTTGGTCTGCTATATCTGTCTCTTTTAACCTCTGGCGGATCGCCACGTTTGCTGCTTCACCCTTTATGTTGGCTAGTAATATAGCCGAGACCTGCTTGAAGTCTTTCAGTAATTTCATACCAAGAGTTAAAGCAGGTTCTGGACCGTATTCATCTTGAATTTGTTTTAGCACATCTGGTATTACCGAAATGGATGGAACACCGTGCGTTTTTGTGTAGATTGAAGCAAAGACCGTACCCCAAGTGTCACAGTCCTCAATGTGTGGTGCGATTCCCATTGGGAGACATATAGTCAGAATCCTGTGCTTTTCTAATGGGGTGGTGTCAGGAAACACCGCCTCTATTTGGGTGATTTTCTGTGCCAACCAGAATGGTATCTGTTCCCGTTTAGCTGGAACTTTACCTAGGCAGGATTGGATGTTCTGTGGTGTGATTTTATTTGTGTTCCCCTGGTGAGGGGTCAGCTGTGGAATTTTAATCGCTGGCTGAATTGTTGAAGTCCGCATTACATACTGAACTAATTGTCTGTGAATTTTTAGTAGTTGTTTTAGCTGTATTAATAGCTCTGGTGCAGTCATCTCGTCGATGTCTGGATGTGGTGTGTATCCGGCTAAGACCGGCCACGTTGCTCCTGGTCTTCCTAAAGGACCGAGCCTTGTAATGTGATTATTATGTTTTAGGGCGCCATCAAATAAGAGCAAATGCTCTTGGAATTTGAGTGGTACTTCCACCTCCTCGAAAGGAGTGTACGTTTCAGGAGGTTCCTCTACTTTGTAATAGTGGAAGTACTTTGTTACAGCATTTGCTGCTGGAAAATGTATCCATGTATAGTATACCTCTGTCTGCCGATATTCGTGTGCCTCAATTACGAATATGACTGTGCCACCTCTAGGTGTCAGTCCATTTTCTATAAGTTTTAAGGTTATAGATCTCCTTTTGGCGACCTGGATGAGTATTATATCCGGGTCTGCTGTTTGCATGGTAGCATCAGCATCTGCTATTTCAGTAGCTAATCTAATTGCCTCTCTTTCTCCATCACTGTCTCCCATTTTACTGACAGGATGGTATTATTTTTATTTGCAGATCAGGTTTCTTTATGGAAACAGAGATTAGGTGCACAATATTTTGGAACTGTTTTATCCTTCAACGTTGACTAGACCAAGAACCATACATAGGAGTTCCCTCCTGCGAGGTTTTGGAGGATATAATAACCTTTCACCCACTCCAGACGTCTTTGGAGTATTTGGGAAAAGGGGTCTGAGTGAGAAAGCACGACTGAGTTACTCTAAATGTCTTACGTTAGTTTTATCGCCCTTTCCAAACGCGTTGGGCGCCATGTAGTGTAGCTCCTATTTTCCCAATAGGCTCTGCGCATTGGAATAGTACCTACAGCAGTAAAGGCCTAGGCCAGACGTTAACTAGGTCTACTACTGTCGAAACTAGACTTAATTTTTGGGTTTGCCAGCTAAGCTCAGAGTTCGCTAGAAACTTTCTCGAATGTTCAAGGAAGGATGAACTCCCCTGATTAGACAAGAAGGGATTTAGTTTCTGACAACCATAGAACATGACAACTTTGCTCTCCCCTAATCAAGAGTCAATCTCGAGAGTCGTGTGAGCACAAGGCAATTATTTTACTCAGTCAGTACGTGCATTCTTAGTCTCATCAGAATGTAGAGAAAAGGAAGAGACGGGCGTGTTCAATAAAAGATGTTATTTATTGATCAGTCTCTTTTCTCGTACAAGAGAAATGGATCGATATTATTGCAATACTTATAGTTAAGTAAAGTGCATACATTAGAAGCAATAGTATAAAATAATACTGTAAAAACATTGATATGGTTTCTGAGCCATATGATGTTTAAAATGATTAAAATATATTTACATACACATATACATTTGACTAAACGTACTCAACTGGTGTTTCTAAATACGCCTACCCCGTGTACCTGACCTAAGTCTAATGCGTGGGCGGGAATAGAAAGTTACAGTTTAGTTTAAGTTTGTTTTTGCCAAGTGAATAACTAAAGAATTCTCTAGGAGGGGTTATTCAGTTCTGTACCTGGAATTTAGGATGAATGAGGAATGGTATCTCTTTCTCTGCTCTCGATATTCCAGGCTGCCTGCGAGGGCTGCCCAGAAGCGCCGGTGCTGGGTCTCTCGGCTTGAGATAGCAGCGCGTCTCTCAGCGCGTCAGGAAGGCGGGGCTGCTGCCTGCGGGGTCTGCTTCTGCTCTCGGCTTCGGCAAGTATGGCTGCTCCGTCTTGTCACCACGCGTGTGTTTGCATAGGGCAAGGTCGGCAATATTTATACCTTAAAGGTGCCGAGATTGACGTAAGGATGGACATAGGTACGTCAATAAAGATGTCATACGACTTGCTCGTTAGCACATTCTTTACTAAAGTTCTCTGTGAAATCAAAACAATGGCCGCACGGATTATCCAGGTTGTCATAGGTTTGATTTGTTATGAGAACGTCGTATGCCTTATCAGGGGCTGGAGGAATATCGCTTGTCTAATTAGATCTCAAGCGTTATGACCTAATCAGATAACACGTTCCTGTGCCGTAGTGTGACTGCGTCAGATAACGGTATCTGCATCATGGGGGATTTCTTGCCTCATGGGCTGACTGTTAGTTAACTAGCTAGTAAGTTTAACCAGAATAGGGTCAGGAATAGGGGGATCGAATCAGAACCTATAGAAATACACGACAATTTGACGGGACAGCCATGGAATGCTTGATGTTGTTTCTTAGCAACAGGGCCAATAGAATGTGGCTTTGGACACTTTTGTCTTCAGCAAGTCATTCTGCTGGCTCTAATGGGTCAATGTACCAGTGCAGCGATCAGTGTTCGACCTCATGATCACGTTTCAATCTTGGCTTTTCCACTCAGCCTTACCTTATCCTAAGTTTTATAAAAAAGGAGTAACTTTAGGCGGGGTAAGAGTAAACATGTGTATGGCATCAAGAAACTAGAGATAAAGGTGGCCTTTACAAAACAGACGTTTTGGAATTCTATGCCACAGTCACAGGTGATTTTCATTTAGGTTCAGCTGCTATTGACCTGATCAAGATTCACATAGATTTAACAGATTTAACTTTCACTCATACGTGGATGATACACAGTCTCTTGTTCACCTAGAGGGATAGGCAGATTATTGTCACAGTCGTCTGAAGTGCAGACAGGATTTTGAATTACGGGTATTGCACATTTGACTGAAGTCAAGATTCAGGTAGTTTACTTTGGTGCTAAAAATTAATTGGCTAATATCCCTCATGGGAGAGCGCTTCATCTTTTTAATCAATACTGCAGGTAAAGTAAACACATTTTCTGTTTAGGAGGACAAGATAACTTCTTAAAATCGTGATAGGTGTGTTTGTGAATATTTATTTATTCATTTGTAGAGCGCATGGTTACACCAACCGGTGTGTCCCCGCACTGAGACACATCTAATGAGTCTGCTGCTGCCCCCATAGGGCCTTGAACTGTACTTTTATTCAGTTTTTGTTAACAGCCATGTCTTCAGCTGTCGGCGGAAGATAATTTCGCTTGGTTCAGTTCTGATGGTGATTGGCAAGGTATTCCAGATTTTAGCTGCTAAGTACCTGAAGGAGCGAACCCCCATTCGTGCTCTGAATATTCTTGGAACTGTCACCAGTGCCATTTCCATGGATCTTAGATTCCGTCCTGGTGTATTTAGTCAGTAGTGGTTGGAGGTATCTTGGACCTCTATTTGAAAGGATGCGGTGACAGTGGCACATTGCCTTAAACACGACTCACTTCCCTACTGGCAGCCAGTGTAAGGTAGTCAGGGCTATCTTCGTGTTGGCTCTCCTCGGAAGGCTGAGAACCAAATGTGCCGCTGCGTTTTGTACCCTTTGCAATTTGGATAGGCTTTTTTTGGATGCACCTAGGTATAGTACGTTTCCATAGTTCAGTTGTGAAGTGATTACTGCATGTACTATGGTTTTCCTAGCATTAGATGGTAACACATCTATGACTTTCCTCAGGGGTTTCATGGCCCCATAGCACTTCCCAGCTACCCTCCGTATCTGATTGTCAAATGACAGTTTGGAGTCGAATCAGATTCCGAGATTTTTCACCTCTATTTTTGGGGAGGGGACTTGGCCCAGTGATTCTGGCCACCATGCGGATGACCATATGGTAGGTGTCTTACCTACCACCATTACCTCCATCTATCTTATTCCCATTTAGCTTGAGGCAATGGTTTGACATCCAGTCAGCCACCTCCTCTAGACATTTAGAGAAGCGGATAGCTGCCTGATCTTTGTTTTGGGACAGCATTACAATTAGCTGTGTGTCATTCGCATATGACACTATTGACACGTCATGTTTCTCTACACATTCTGCTAGTGGTCCCACATACAGATTGAAAAGGGTGGGACTTAGAATTGATCCCTGTGGGACCCCTTGGGGCAGAGGGAAGCTATCGGACAGATGCGTCTATTGTGCAACTTGGAAGCTCCGTTGGGATAAAAACGATGTCAACCACTTCAGAGCATTCCTTCTGATACCACAGGCCTCTAGTCTTTGGAGAAGCAATTGGTGCGAGATGGTGTCAAACGCAGCGCTAAGATCCAACAAGATCAGCGCAGTCGTTTGCCCTTCGTCAACATATTTTCTCAGCGCCTCAGTGGCCATCAGTAGTGCTGATTCTGTGGAGAGTGCCATTCTAAAACATGACTGGGAAGGGTGTAGTAGGTCATTAGTATGCTATACTGGTCTGTAATAATAATTTTAATCGAGGGTCCTTAAGAAAATCACAAGCAAGCTCCTGGTAGAGAAAACACACTGGTGCCCACCTATGTACAAGATTGTGGAGAAAGGATAAGGTCTCTGAGGTCCACCGACTATCGCACTAGCTTAAGTCCAAGGACAGAGTACATTTCAATACCTAAGCCTTGCCAAAGTAGCCTATCAGGCTCTACCATAACCCGTTAGACTGCTCTGCTCCACTAACATTGGGCTTCTAAAACTCAGAAAAAGGGTATAATGGGTCAATACAGTTTTTTCTCAGTTGAGGTTAGCAAATTATACAATTTTGTAACTCTCTATAACCATATGTTCTCATCTTAAGATCAGAGGATGTTTCTCCTTTCTAATGACTTTCTCTTTTACAGCACTTCCGGGTGGTCAGTTATGTAGCATGCGTAGTTGCTGTGTTGTGGGTATTCTCCTTTAAGTCCCATGGAATTCTCTTGTATACATTCCTTCTTAGTGCTGTGTACCTTTAAAGAATTCTAAGTTAGTTACTCTGGGCGCCACTGCTGCCATCATCCTTGTAGGTGGAACTTCTTCCATTAAATATGTTGAACGTCTTTATTGAGGAACTTATAATTTCAAGGAAGACGACAACATATGATTGCCATTGTAAGATATCTTCAGATCATTGTAAACCGCTGTTAACCATCTTTGTTCTGCAACACAAGTGAGGCCCTGACTGGTAATATTTGAGAAAGTTGTAGGTGTCAAGGTCCTTTTTTTTAATTGGTTATGCAGTTCCATCAGGGATTTTCCCTAGGAATGGTAGGTGAATGATGGAGTAGTTGTTAGACTACTCATCAAAGTCTAGATTTAGGTTTATTGAGAAGAGGTGGATTGGTTCTGTTTGAAGAAGGATTCACATGAGAAGGGAACATTAATAATGTCCAGACAAGTTGTTATGGCCTCATGAGAGAAGTTGACGATTGAGGAAGAGAGGAGGCCTTTATCATGAAATGTGATTCGATTGTCAAGGGTTGAAAGAAGCCCTTTCATGCAGTGGTGTTAGGCTGAAAGTAGAGTTTTAACTTATGTGTTTCAGTATTGTGACTTATATTGCTCACTTTGTTGATGAAATATTATTTGATTTTAATAGAGTTAAAGCTGGACCAAGGTGATTGTAGCAGTGCTTTTTGGCATTGTATTTTTTATATTGAGGAATACACTGCCAAGAAATGCATAACCAAAAAAAACAAGGACAATAACGAGCTGCCTGTATAGCAATTTAAGAGCATTGGGGCTAACAAAAAATCACCTTAGGGGAACCAGAGTCTGAGTAAGGGTTTTCTTTGCTTTGTGCTTGGCTTCCTAATAAATCAACTGGTTACCTCTTGGAAGCAAGGGAACTTTGAGATTCCAAAACTTGAGATAATTGCAGTCACAATCTCATCACAATCACGTTCATTTCCCCTTACTGTTATAGAGCTGTTCTTAATATTGTTCGTTTGGAGGGAATGTAGTGCTCATTGTTTGATGTTATTCCAGAGAGGCAGGGTATAGTTAATGGTTGTATGTTGCATTTGGACATCAGTTGGTTACTTCTTATGTTCTTGATTGTAGACATATATGCCCAACAAGTATGATTTAAGCATAAAAAATCATTTCCGCGGGGAAGGGCGAATTATAGTATGGAAATATCTAGCATGAAGTAGAAGAACTATCAGCTCAGTGTATTTCAGTCATCATAGCTGGAGAGGTTATCTTAGTGGCCCTGAGGTTCATACCCTTTGTTTTGCACAGTTGTGTGACTTCTTCACAGCCCAGTCACTATCAGTATATTCTGGACTCTCAGAACATCCATGAGGTCAAGTGGAGTACATGTTTCTCTCTGTGTAGGTACCTAGCCACAGTATATTGGTCTCATTATAAAGTGAATGAGAGCTGTTCTCATGGGGACATACATATACAGCTTTCTTTTCAGCTGTGCGTCTGGCCAATTCATTGCTAATAGTTCACAATTAGAGTCTGCTTCATCCTCTTCTCTCAAGGGACCTTAATACTACACCTTCTACTATCACCAGCCAATGGATTTCCCTCACCTATTGTGCTATCTTGGATGCGCAAAGCAATCTTACTTATCATGAAAAGAAAATGGCAGTCAACAAACCCTATCACTTCCGCTTGATTGAGTCCTCAATTCCAATTGTCATGCTACTGGGCGACATGTCAACTCTCCAGACAGTGCAGATACCTTATTTACTAAATGTGACTAAAAATGTTGGAGCACAAAACGACAAATGCATGCAATATGCGAGTCAGCACCATTCTGTGTAGCTCTCTGGCTTCTTTCAGATTGGAAGGTATAATTTCTTTCAAATCTCTTCAAATTAAGACGTATGATGGAGTCAATGAACATGAATACATTTGGCTGTAGGATTTTTGGACACTAGTGCTCTTAGAGATACTACTCGGTCGCAGCCTTCATCTGTAAGCATAATATACTCATCAAGGAACTGATTGCAAGGACCTTGTCAAGTGAGACTCTCCACATTACCATACAGAGCACAAAATAACCGTCTGATTCTGACACGCAGCTTGTAGCAGTATTTAATTCATTGAATAGCGCCATATTTTAATTTTTGGCTTTGAGAATGGAAGGGGGTAAAATAAGTGTTCTTTTCGGACTGTTTTTTAGATACCTTGAAGTGTCAGGTACCTGGAGTTAGTTTGGATAGCCGCAAAGTAGAGAGAATGGTAATTTAGGAGTGGGCCTTGGTATAGGGATTGCAATGTGGGGTGATTAGTCTTGTGGCTTAGGTGTTGGCAGGTCAGCAGAGGTAGAACAGAGATAACCAAGTCTAGGATTCTGCCCTTAGAGTGTGTAGGTGTGGCAATAAATAAGGGAAGATGGGCTGAACTACTGATGTGGAAAGCAGTCTTACATAGTCCCATAGGAGCCTCCCTAGAAAGGCTAAAATTGCTAAGGTAGGCAATATTAAAGCGAGAGGTGGAAATTGTGGAAGCGAGGTAAGAAAATCTACCAACATCGATTACAACTGACCTGGTATTGGTTGATTATTTGGCTGGTTATTTATAGCAGACAACAAAAAACGATATCCTAGGCATCTTTATTTATCGGATGAGATAAACAAAAGAAATTACGAGTTTTGCTCTGAAAATCTAAAAAGTGCAGATTTTGGTTCATGCAGCACCAAAATAAGCACATATTTATCAGGCTTTTTTTCCCCGGGAAACATCAGCAGGTTTGACCTGATGAAATTTACTTGCGAAAAAGAGCGGAGGTGTAGTGTTTAGTATAAAACTCCTATATTTTTCACCGCACACATCAAGTTTTCCAGAGCACTCCTTATCAAGGCCAGATTGTTAAATGTGTTTTTTTTACAGTGGATGTTTGATAGATGAAAAAAATGCGCTAGAGATGGTAGCTGTACGGGTTTGTTGGTTGTAAGGGTTTGTTTGTAGGAGAGGCTTGATAATATTTGGATTGGACTCTCCACATACGTCACGACTATGAAAAGGGCCTTTTAAAATCGCAATAGGAATTAGATTAATGGACTATATAGCCCCGAAGAACTCACCGAGATTTTATTTTTTTAATTTCACTAGCTCAGGCTGGAATTCCCCCTTAAATGGTTTAACAAACACATTTAACCTCTGCTGCACAAGAGACAGCACAACCCAGCAGCTCAATGGAAATTGATAGGCCCTTCTCCAAAATTTTGTGAGGGGTTCACTTAAGTGCAATCTTTTTGGACTGAAAGAGGCCACCCTGAAGGGTACCTCCCCACCCCACCGACACATTTGTACAAAGTGACATTATGTACATTGTACTGATACTGTGGTTGTAGTCTTAATTACATATGTATACTGAAAGTCGAGTTAAAGACCCTTAAGGCAGAAAGAGTGCAATAATGTTCATCATAAGGCTCCAGTGTACTGTGGTATCGTATGCATGTGCGCAATTTGTTTTAGAATTTATAATAAGGGCTGCTCTCTTCTGCCAAATAATTATAGGCCAATAAGCTTGATTGATATTCTACAAAAGATTTTCGCGCATGTAGTACTCCTTAGACTCCAATCCTGGATGGAGGAACAGAATATACTAACTCCCCTCCAGGCAGGGTTTAGGGAAAAAATTTCCACAATTGACCAAATCCTTAGGCTCCAGATGTTGTACTGGAAGACCGTGTCTCTGGAGGGTGGCAGCCTCTATTTAATATTCGTTGACCTCTGGTCAGCCTTCGACTTGGTCCCCAGGGATAAACTCTGGACAGTCCTACTTGAGATGGGGGCTCCCACATATTTAATCCATCTCATTAAGCGGCTACATGATGAAAACTTTGCACAAATCAGGTTCGGTGAGGATGGGAACCTTACTGCACCGATATCAATCAAGCGTGGAGTACGTCAGGGCTGCGTGCTTGCCCCCATTCTGTTTAGTCTTTATATTAATGGTTTAATAGATTTTTTATCATTAGAAAAAGATCCGGATGCCCCTAAATTAGCCTCTCGTCCCATATCTGCGATGATGTTTGCGGATGATACCTTGTTGGTATCAAAATCCCCTATGGGGATTCAGAGGGTTCTTGGCAAATTTGAACTTTTCTGTAGTCAACAAGGTTTGGAAATTAATTTACAGAAAACTAAATTCATGGCGTTCAATTGCCCTAAAAGTACAAGGTCTAACCCCACATTAAATGACAAACCTCTCGAAAGAGTTACTTCATTTGATTATTTAGGGATAACTATTCCAGAAACAAAGGAATGGGGGGCCCAAGTTAAAAAATCAACTCTAAAACTTGCACAATCTTCAGGAGGCATTATGAAGGTTCTTTGTAAATCAAGCCACAAATTATTGAGCCCAGCTATCGAAATCTATAAAGTACAAGCTAGGGGAGGGGCACTATATGGTGCAGAACTCTGGGGGCACGTAAACCAAGACAATCTTACTCAAGTAGAGAATAGTTTCTTAAGACAGATAGTTAATCTTCCACGGAGTACTCCGCTCATACCCTTACGATTAGATCTGGGCCTTATAGCAATCGCGGATGTAACAAATTTGAAACCTCTACTTTACTGGTGTCGCCTCTGGGTGACCCCCGAACTCGTAGCATATAGGGAGGAATTAAAAGAAATACTGAACTTGCGAGGAGCTGCCAAACACCCGTGGCTAGCCCATATTAAACAATGGCTATTCCGTCTTGGGTTGGATGAGCTTTGGACTCATCCAGAGATAGCTTGTGCCACCCAACCCAGGAAGTTGTTGAAGACTAGCTAAGAGGAGTATAAACTATCACAACTCCATAGCTGCCCCCGAATAAGTAGACTAACTACTAGCTTCTTAGAAATCAAAGATAGATTAAGCTTTGAGCCGGTTCTGGATGACATTAAGCCGGCTGCGGCTAAAAAGCTATATTTGCAGTTCAGGTATGGGACCCTCCCTCTTCGAAGCTTTACATATAAATGGGGTGATATGCAAAGTGTACACTGTCCGGCGTGTGATTGCACTGAAGAGACAATACCGCATGTCTTTTTTAACTGCCCCAGATACCAAAAGGCTAGGAAATGGTGGCTGGTCCAGATCTGCAGGAATCTAGGAACTAGACATTGTTCCGAGGCGTTTAGGATACTGAAGTATGACACAAGTATCCCGATAGTGTGTGCGGTAGCGGGGTTTTTATTCTTAATGTGGTGTACGCGCAGGTCATATATGAAATTATGAGTGAGGAGCCACAGGCCCTCCCCTCCTCGGAGATGAATTATTCAGTTGTATTAATTAAGTAGTAGCTGGTCTCTAAATAAAGTAACAAAGCTTGACAGTTTTTAATATGGAGATTTTTGATGTATGTAGAAAGAATCACGTTTTGGTCATCCTTTTTAAAAAAAAGTCTATTGGCAAATATTTTTAGGTCATTGTATTGAGTATTATAGACTGCCATGTCCCATCCCTTGTATTTTGCATTCACCCATAACAATTGACCTCATATGTGGTTCTCTTTTTTTAAGGTGTTGCATAGAATTTTTTTTAATGTGTTGTTATTGTTACTGTTGTATATCATAAATGTATTTTTTTAATGACTGTACTTTTGAGGCCATGTTGACCGAAATAAGTCTTTGAAATGAATGAAAATGAAATGTTTTATAATTTCCGTGCCTTGTGAATTGTACAATCTCTAGTTCTTTAGTTAGCTCATAGCTGAAGTATTGCTCAACCTGTACATGAGCACTGACAGCAACCGTATCACTGCTGAAGTTAAAATCGAGTTATTTTTCACATATACCTGACTTTGGACCATCATGCATTTGCTGCAGAAACTGATAGCTGAAGTAACATCTGTCATGAATTGAATTTATTATCAAAGTGCACTTAAAACAAATTCTAATGTGTTATCATCCATCTGGTTGCTAATTGGGAAATGCATATTTTTTTTGTTTGTCAATCAGCACTTTCCTAGGGGAAGGGGGCTAGCACACAGTATTTAATCTACCCTAATTAACGCGGATTACGTGTAAAGGTTGAACGATGTAATTATCTTGCATTTTTACCCTCAGATATGATTATGCCATTAAAAGAATATAATCCTCTATGTTCTTCATTTGAAATGAAGTGTATAAAATCAGTTGGTAGATGTTCTGTTTGGCAAAGGTGTTCTAAGAAAAAGACTGAGATTTCACAGCTAAGAGCCAATAATATGCCTAATTCTTGCGTTCATGCTGTGTTTACTTAAGATAGTTCTCTTCTAGGAAGTACTCTTCCTGAAGCCACATTTTTGAATATATTGCCCTACTAGTGTACGACCCAGAAGGTTTTATCAGAAACTTTAATCATAATAAAAACTTTGCAACAGTGACCTTCGCCCACCCGAAATTAAGTGTCTGAGCTAGGCTGCAAAGTACAACCATCATATCTTTAGCATCGGAAAAGTTAAGGACCCCATTTCAGTTTAGTTTTCTTTGTTAAATGTTTAAAAAAATCTTTTTATTAGATTAAAAGCCAGCAGAGAAACATTAAACACAGGACCCCAGTCTCTATTGAACTCTCACAGTCTTCCCCCTTTGTTAGTGGTTAAGTCTTTAAGAGCCCCCTTTTCAGCAGTATCAAATATGTATTGGTATTCCTGACGTGGAGCAATTGTTATTTTAAATGTTATCAAATACAAGACTTGTTCTTGCTAATTTTTGTGATTGAAAAACCTTTAATTACAGAATAGTGAGGAAAGATCTTTAAGGATAACCTTTTCTTTTTTCAGTACCAACTCCCCTTGTGCCCCATACATACCCTGTACCAAGGTTGGGATACTCCAGACTATGATTAAAGGGGCTGTCTTAGGTTTGGAACACAACAGGCTAAGGCTCTTAATATTTAAATGGTCTTCACTCACAATTGCATGCTTGAGCTGTCTGTCAAGATATGGTACACTTCCTTTTACAGCTTACATCTTCTGATTCCCTGCTATCTCCTAAAATCTCCTGAAATCATGCATGAGAAATTTACTTTAACTTCTGCTTGATTCTTTTACTTTCTTTTTTCTGAGTGACCCTCTTCTTATCTTCCATCTTCCTCATGCCTTCTATTTCTAAGTACAGTCTCCTCTCATTCGCATGCCTGTCTGCTTTAATCTCTCTTATTGTAATTTTGCAATTGGCTAATAGCTAATTTCATAGATCACAACCTCCCCTCTTTAAAACCTATCCTTGTAACCTAACATTACCTAATCTCCACCAGCCTAACTATCTCACCAAACCATTCACCTGAAACCGCATAGTCCCCACTAACGATCGCACCTAACCGGTATTAATATAATCTATCACAAAGTAACTGGAGTAAATGCATGATTTTTTTTTCTTGAGTGCACAAGACGAATCCCAATAAATTAACTGCTAACCTTGGGTTACGGTGTAGCGTGCTACTCGCCTTAAAGTGCTTCAATGCCTCATCAGTGGTAGTAAACTCTATATAAATACAATTACATTTTTGTCAAGAATTATCAGCACACATTTTTCAATCCATCTGGCACATTAAGCACCATGGAAGAGAAAACTGTGCAGCTTCCTTCTGGTCCTGTGTACTAATTGTGGTGAAAGGCAAGTAGCATGCATGAGTGAATAAGGTCCCAGAGTTCTTCTTTGACAATCTATTTAACACTAGACCACAGATATTGAAGTGATCATCAGCATGAGCTCTTTCAAAGCATGTTCTTACAAAACCAACCACCAGGAACGGCTCTAATAAGAGCCATAACTGTAGACACTTGCAGTGAATTTCGGATTTTCGGTGCCCTTACTTATTTAATAGAGGAAGGCACAGAACATCCAAGACTAGGGGCCAGATGTAGGTGTCAAAATACCGGTCGGAATTGGCCGAAAATACCGATTTTCGGCCGTTTCCGACCGGTATTTTGACATTGGTATGTAGGGGCACTGAAAACATACAGATTCGGTAATTTTACCGAATCGGTAATTTTACCAAATCGGTAAAATTACAGATCTGTAAAATTACCGAATCTGTATTTTCCTATGTAGGTAGCACTTCTAACAGTGCTACAGGGCCTTTAGAATTCGTTATTTACCATGTAATACAATTGCATGGTAAATAATTAATTCTTGTGTACATGCACATCTGTGCATGTACACCTGTGCCATGTGGCACACTTACATGCCCTAAGGGCATGTATGTGTGCCACATGGCGCACAAGCCAGTTACAGGGGTGCAACAGGGTGTCAAAGAGACACCCTGTCCCCCTTTGCAATTCGGTATTTTTACCGAATCGGTATTTCCTATTGAATCCTATGGGCTTCAAGGCCCATAGGAATCAATGGCAAATACCTATTCTGTAATTACAGAATCGGTAAATACCGAATCGTACCGATTCGGTATTTTTTACCGAATGAATACCTACAGCAGATTTACCGACTCATGAATACCGAATCGGTAAAATTCGGTATTTATGAAGCGGTAAATCTGATTTACCTACATCTAGCCCTAGTTCCTTTTTACTCAGAGGAAATGCAACTCTCTAGGACTGGATAGCAGACACATGAATTTGCTATGGCTTCCAACTTGTTGATGCCTTCTAGGTAGCTATATGTTTTTAGCAGAGTGGTTACTTTAAAAGTACAATGCTTTCAGGTCATATAAAATATTCCTGCTGTGAAAAATAGCTTTTTGTCTGTTTTTCAAAATAAGAGTGGGGCATATCTGCTATCAGTCATGTGTGTAGAGATGAAGACTTAACTAATTTAAAATATATTTATATATATGTTTATAATCAGGGACAGAGATCACAAACCAAAATTAAGGCCTTTTTGAGAACTTCAATGATCAAACTAACATTTTATAGGCGATGCATGCGCCAAAGTGCAGTGTCTAGCATTTTAGTGGTGATAGATGTGAACATAGTGAGTTTCAAAGAAAAATGACGTAAGAAGTAACACAGTTTGAAGAGGACTCTGCCTTAATGCCCCAAACAGAGCCCCAGATTTGCCCAAATCTTCTCCCCTGGTGGATCGGCTCCTCCTGGAACCAATGGTAGATAAGGCTGTCTATTGACCTATCATAAATTAATGAACAACTCCCCTGATCCCCAGCTGAAGCTGCAAGAAGCTTGAGAGGGAGATATTGGTCTTACAGAGGAGGAAAACTGGATGGAGGCGCTACATATCTGCTCCTGTTTAATCCAGCTGTGCAAATTCCACAGTTCATACTATTCTCGAATGCTCTTGCTTCGCCTTTGTAAGTGCAACACCACTCTATGTACCAGGGGTTGTGGGATGGCTGGGTCCATTTTTCACATACAGCAGGAATGCCTGGAAATTCGGTCTTATTGGCAGGGAGTGGTACACACAATGACCCTAGCAACTGGACTCAGCATGCCACTGGTGGCTAAATGGCACCTTTGGTATATAACGGACAAGGAGGAGTGGCCTAAATACCAAAAGATACGACTTGCATTGGCATGGAGGGTAGCCAAGCGAACCATAGTGTGGGCTTGGGGGGAGGGAGGGGATTGACCACCACAAGTAGATTGTTATCAAAGGGCTGAGCACGCAGTGTACCAAAGTTAAGGTTGCCTGAAGAAATAGGGAAGGTCTGGGGCACCTGGCATACTTACATGGGATAGTGAGACTCTCCATCTGCATGATGATTGCTACCTGGGAAACTGGACCTGGATTACCGATGAGGTCTTGTCCTCATGTAATGCTTATCAATATGTATGTCATTGTTTTCTCAATTTAGCCTAAGGAACATGTAGGATGTGCTATGCCTCGTTCTTCCATGATTCTTACAATGCAAGTGATACATCAACTATGCTTGTTGTATGGTGAGGTGATGTTCAATAAACAGATGTTTTTAAAAAAAAGAGGCCCAGATTATGTAATTACATCCGAGTGCCTGTCACACCTCATTTTGCTGTATCCAGGAGCAGGCATGTTTCATGTTTTTGTACGGCCAAGTCAGAATAACCATCAGGGCCGGACTGAGAAACAAAACTGGCCCTGGCAAAGAGCTCGGCCGCCCCCCTGGGGGTGTGACCGAGCTCTTTGCCAGGGCCGGTTTTTGGCCGATTTTGTTACAGGGCCGTTATGCTGCAAAAACGGCCCTGTAACAAAAACGGACCCTAGGGCCCAAAACCGGCCCCCACCCTTGCGGCGCACCAGGGGATTGGCCGGTGCCCGCAACGGCCAGTCCGGGCCTGATAACCATATTGGGCCCCCATATCACCAGTGCGTGTTCCAAGGTTTAAAATAACATACCTCTATGAAAGGAGAAACATGGAAGCTCCAGTATTTGGCATCATGATGTGGATTTAGCCTATAAGCTGCAGTGAATAAGCAGTGCTTGAATAAAGAAGGCAGGAGCTATAAATTGTTTGTGGCTCAAGGATGGAGCCCTGACCAAGGAGGATTCATCCTGGTTTTTAACTTCCCGTCACTCAGAACCCCTTAGTGAAAACATCCATATTATTCACAATTACCCATGTATTAGTTTAACCAGGGGACAAATCCTATAAAAAGAAGTGGGGAGACAGTCCAACATAGGCAGTATGCAAGTGACATCATGACTCGTGCCATCACTGCACATGACTAGGAAAAAATTTAAATACCAACCACACACTATTTTTGACAAAAATAGTGTGTGGTTGGTATTTAAATTGTTTTCCTAGTATATATGGTCCAACCAACTGCACGTCCCAGGACCTAACTCCTTTTATTTGCAAATCACTGCACATGACGTCACAATGCATGACATTACAGGTGGTATCACAGTAAGTGACCTCACTGGAAGTGACACCACAAGAAGTGCCATCAGATACTAAGATCTCACACATGTTTATCAGATGCATCATGAGTAAATTCAAGTGCATTATAATATTTAACAAATGAGATTTATAGTGGGGTTGTGCCAGAAAAGTGGTGCAATTCTGATGCAAAATTTGGGCCTCAACTAGTACATTTCTTTTAAACCCTGCCACAAAGAAATTGGCAACAAGGAAAAGCATGGTAGTTGATCTGTTCTGCCTGATTGATTGCAAAGTCTGCATTTTAAATTATTTTATGGGGTCAAGGCATATGCAACGGAGGTGCCAAGTAAATCTCAAGGAATGATAATAATGGTGAGATAACTTTGGAGGTTAACGCATTTGTTGGAGAGATCTGTGTTTTGTGTAGTCCCAAATTTGAATCAAAGGAGTATAGAAAATTAAGGTGTCTCTTGCAAAACATAATCACCCACTGTGCTTGGCGGGTGGGGGGGATGGGGGAGGTCAGTTTGGGTATTGTTGAACCTTTAATTTTGTTGCTACCTTATTCAGGTTTGTTATTCATGATATCACAACACACATGGGGTGCATCTTATACAGTGTTGTGAGCATAAATGTACCACTTAATTATGCAATAGTGCTTTGCTATGTGTATGAGATAACATTTGTCAACTGAAAATGCAATAAACTATGTTTTGAAAAAAGGTCGACTCCTGCAAAGCAAAATCCATCATGTAACATGCAGATCACAGATTTTTTTTTATATAGATGGGGAGGTGAATTACTGCTTTGAACAGAGATCCTTTTGTTACTTGAAATTCATAAATTGTAATCCTTCTAGTAGAACACAGTGAGCTATGAAGGACATTTGACTCCTATACGTTGTAATCCTGACTGTCTCATGTAACACACTTGTACATTGATTTGCACACTTAACGTGATTTATTTTGAATGGATAATGTGTATGTTATGTATAGCATTCTAACACTCTGCATTGGGATGAGTAGCAGTGCATGCACTTATACACAGGGACTGCACAAAATAAAAATAAATTATGCATCTCTTAAGTACCTGTGAAGAGATAACAAGCTGTGTGCTTTTGTTTCCTCTCCGTTACATTTGCATGTAAGTGTGAGGTTCCAGGCCGCCTCCAGTACAATACTCGATCAAAAGGAGGCCTGATGGCCCCTTAACTTCTGCCGTTATCTTTAGCACAGCTGGAGGTGAAACCTCGCACCCCACCCCTTGCTGCCTTCACGTTGCTGCTGAAAATGGAAAGCAGACAACGTGCAGGAGCTGCTGAACGTTTTACGGTGTCTGAAAATTACACTGGGACGAATTTCAACATATTTCTGTGGGGCCCAACATCTTGGCAGGGTGGACAGAGTCGACTCTGTGAAAATAGTTGGTGGACACTGTGTCCCCGCATGTACCCCTGACTCGTGCCCTGAGTTTAACCCTGGAAATCAAAAGGCCAATTGGGTAGCACTGGTGATTGAAATTACAGGTCCTGACAAACACCCCAGAACAGTGCATGAAATTCAGAATTGAAATAGGAGAGAGAGAGAGAGCCTGAGCGCCGCCCACCAGGAATGTCTTGAAACACTTTTGGGACATATCATGTCTAACTGCTGTTGCGAGGCACACAACCATAAAATATGATCAACAATGGTAAAGATGCAATTTGATCAATGTTGCTTGTGATGGGACTAATAAAATCATATACTTACAGTCTCATCATTTATTTATTTTGGAGTTTGTAGAGGGCGCAGCTACCTCCAGTGTAGGTGTCCTGGCGCTAAGGCAGTCGAGAGACACAGGGTGCAAGTAGGCTTAGTGACTGTTAAATAGCCAGGTTTTTGGAGCTTGTCTAAAGACGGGTTCAGATTCGGTCAGACAGAGAGGGAGCAGCCTTGTATTCCACAGTTTAGTGGTCCTAACTGCATATGCTCTGCCACCTACCCTCGCCTTGCCAAAGCGGGGGTGGTGAGGTGCTGCAGGTGGTTAGATCTCAGGACCCAGTCATGCTGGTAGTGTTGGAGTCTAGCTCTCAAGTAGGCCGGGCCTTGGCCCCTGGTTCCTCTGTTGGCCAGGGTGAGTGCCTTGAATTCTATTTTCCTTATGGCGGGTATCCACTGGAGGCTTCTGAGGTGGGGTGTGATGGAGTGTCACAGGGCCGGACTGGGAACCAAAACCGGCCCTGGCAAAGTGCTCGGCCGCCTTGCCTTCCCCGGTCGGGGGGGGGGGGGTTTGGAGGTGCCGCCGAACGCTTTGCTAGGGCCGGTTTTCGGCCGATTTTGTTGCAAGGCCGATTTTGCAGCTATGCTGCAAAAACGGCCCTGTAACAAAATCGGCCCCCAGGGGCTCAAAACTGGCCCTCACCCTTGCGGCGCACCGGGGGATTGCCCGGTGCTTGCTATGGCCAGTCTGGGCCTGGAGTGTCAGTAAGGCACCTTGCAAATCAGTCTGGCCGCTGCATTCTGTATCCTTTGCAGCCTGCAGATCAGATATGCGGGGAGGCCTAAGTACAGACTGTTGGCATAGTCCAGATTGGATGTAATAAAAGCATGACCTACCATCCTCTTGCAGTCCATTGGGAGGAAGTGGAACAACTTCCGCAGGATACGGAGTTTCCCGAAGCAGAAGGAAGAGACTTGTCGAAACTGGGACTTGCAAGAAAGGGCATTATCAAATCTGAAAGCCAAGTTTCTCACTGAGTCTACAGGCTCAGGAGGGGGGTTGCATTCCTGTGACCACCAGAGCCAGAGGGTGGTGTGGCCTGTTGACTGAAGAATAGCACCTCAGTTTTTTCCGAGTTCAGTTTTAGATCGTTTTGGGTCATCCAGGTCGAAATGTGACTTAGACAGCTTCTGAAGTTAATAAAAGCAGCCTCTGAGTGCTTTTTAAATGAAAACAGAAGCTGGGTACCGTCAGCATAGGAAAGCACCTTCGCCCCCAGAGATTCAATCTAAGCTGCAAGAGGGTAGAGATAGGCATTGAATAGGAGAGGTCTCAACGCCGAACCCTGGGGGACCCCACACACAAGGGGCTTCTGGGAAGAGACAAATGGACGTAGGAAAACTTGTTGTGTCCGGTTCTCCTGGAAGGACCGGATCCAGGCATGGGCTGTATCCTGAATTCCCAGAAGTTTGAGCCTCTATAGGAGAATCGGATAGGCCACGGTGTCAAAGGCCACAGACAGATCCAGCAGCACCAGCATTGCTGCGTTGTCCTGGTCCTTAGGTTCACGGACGCTTTCAGCCACTTCTAGGAGAGCAGTCTCAGTGCTATAGCCTGCTCTGAAGCCGGATTGGGAGTCATGGAATCGTTTGTTAGATTCCAAGAATTCCGATAGTTGACTCTGGACTATCTGTTCAAAGATCTTTGCCTGAGCAGGTAGAAGCGAGTTGGGCCTGAAGTTTTTATACTCTGCAGAGTCGGCATCCGGTTTCTTAAGTATGGAGAATCGGATGGGCCACGGTGTCAAAGGCCGCAGACAGATCCAGCAGCACCAGCATTGCTGCGTTGTCCTGGTCGTTAGGTTCACGGACGCTTTCAGCCACTTCTAGGAGAGTAGTCTCAGTGCTATAGCCTGCTCTGAAGCCGGATTGGGAGTCATGGAATCGTTTGTTAGATTCCAAGAATTCCGATAGTTGACTCTGGACTATCTGTTCAAAGATCTTTGCCTGAGCAGGTAGAAGCGAGTTGGGCCTGAAGTTTTTATACTCTGCAGGGTCGGCATCCGGTTTCTTAAGTATGGGTAGTAGAAAAGCCTGTTTCCAAGCTGCAGGGAAAATGCCTGAACTCAGAAAGAGTTCCAAATTTGGTTCAAGGGGACGTTAAAACAGGGGGCCAGGAGTTTAGGAAACATTGAAAATGCAATAGGTCTCGCCTTTATTAAGTTAAAGCCATTTCCTTTGCTACTGGTATTGTACAGCAAAGCAAATGGCTTTAACCTAATAAAAGGCGAGACCTGTTGCATTTTCAATGCTTGTTTCTTCTCTCACGATATCTTTTGTCTACCTCACTCCATCTGCTTCCCTTCCCCTCTCCACCTTCATTCTTCGCCTCTCATTCTTCTATATCGCTCTGTTTCCCCGTCTCATTTCACACTATCATCCTCTTACCCTATCCCTTGACTCTTATTCCTTTCTCTGATGCCTCTTCCTCATCGCACATCTCCTTCGTCTTTACCCTCCCACCTCTCTCACTCCCACTCCATGGCCTTCCTCACATGCATTTCTCCCTCACCGGCATCCTGCTCTCCGCCGACCCCTCCAGCCTGTCTCTCTCTCTCTCGCCCTATCACAAACGTTCCTCTTTCCTCTTATCCCTGCCATGCCCCTCCCCCTCTGCATTTTTGAAAGCTTTGACGTCATGGGTTTAGTGGTCTCCGCAGCCTGTGGGCAGGCCGGAGGAGTAGCAAACCTAACCTCTCAGAAGCGCCTGGAGTACCACAAGGGGGTGCTACTCCTGGTCCACCCAGAAAGTGCTGGTAACAGGTGCACGGGAGAGGCGCTCCTCTGAGCCGTGAGCGAGGCTCCTCTCTATGCGGACTGCAAGGGAGGAGGATAGAGACTGTGGTAGAGCGACCGACAGGCAGGGGGAGAGACGTGCAGGGTGCACCGAGGTCCTGGGACAGCGCACCGTACAGAGTGCACTGGCAGCGGCGGCACAGCACTGGGCCCGCAGTGCCGCTCAGACTCCCGGTGCTGCTGCAGCTACCGCACTACCAATACAGGCTTGAGCAGACTGAGGCAGGGTAGAAAACTAGTGAGGGAGACAGACTACTGTAAGGTAGAGGCGGCAGCCGAAATGGAGGGGAATGAGACTGATGGACAGCGCTGGGAGGAGGGGGTAATACTGCGGGATAGAGAGACATGCGGGTGGGTCAGACGACAGTACTGGACCTGGATAGGGACAGCCGCAGGGCAGAGAGGCCTGGTGAGGGCGCGCCTTGAAGCATCACTACAGGAGCTCGGCTTGGGCGGGGCAAAGACTTCAGGGGCGTGGGTGGTGCCGAGACTTCAGGGGTGTGGGTGGGGCCGGGGAGATGGCGTATTCAGGGGAGACCGAAACTGCAAGGGAAGCAGATTGTAAAGTGAAATTAGTAGAAAGAGACAGCACGGGAAGGTATGCTGAGGGGTAGAGGGATAGAAAGAGACGGCACAGAAGGCATGATAGAGTACACAGAGAGGATCAGTAGAAAGAGACGGCACCAAAGGGATTGTAGAGTAGAGAGGATCAGTAGAAAGGGACTGCACCGAAGGCATAGTAGTTGTACAGAGGGGATCGGTAGAAAGAGACTGCACAGAAGGCATGCCATCGGCTAGAGAGCAGAGATACGGCAGATTAGACTGGCGGTGCATGAGACGGGTTGCAGGGTAGGCTGGGTCAGGGAGCAGGCACACGGAGCCAATCCAACTCTAGGCACCTGTGGTGATTGAGACTAATGGAGAGAGAGGGGCGTGTGCAAAAGGTCCTCCAATGGCGAATGCGCGCTGCTAACGCCAGGCGAAACCTAAAAAACTGGGCTGGCCAGGGATCCCCGGGTGAGCCAGATTTGCTTTCTGATAGTGTTTTTAAGGAAGCCTCAAGAGACAGAGGACAGAATTCGGTCAAACACTCATAGCTATCTGAAGTGACGTTCTGCTCTGTCAGTGTCAGATCACCCTCCTCAATCACCCTCCTCATTTCTTCAAAAACAGACACCAGTACTGACTTTGTTCCTCTGTTACCTATGGACAATCGCTGTAATCAGTGGGCTCAAGGTAGAAAATTCTCCTTGGGTGTCTTCTTCCGCCACATTTTTACTACTAAATAGAGCTGTAAAATGGGCTGCAAGACAATAATCTTTGTGCACTGAAGGATTCTTGAACAATGCTCTTTATTTATTTATTACTACTATAGGTGAAAAAGAAGCCCCTTGCTGAGAAGGATTGGATCACAAGATAAATCGACTTATAGCCTGCCCTCTTGACTAGGATGAACAAAATACTGGTGCAGAGCCAAGCCTTATTTATTATCAGCAAAGAGCTTGTGTGTTTGATTTATATTAATGCTATATATGCGAGAAAGTAGTGCCAATGAATATGGCAAAGGAACCAGAGTGTTTGAGATGATACTAGTGGCCAAACAGCACCGGGCATGGTCCCTGAATTTTCTGAGCTCTCTTATTAGGAAAATATCAGAGCTTTTCACACAGTTCCAGTTAGCTTGCGACTGGGGTGATTATAGAAAGGGGTGGCAAGCAATTACTTGACTCCGTTAAATCATCCTGAAGGGATTCATTGAGAGTAGTATGACTTCTGGTCAATTTCTTTAGTTCTTTGTAATGCTCCACTGAGAATTAGAATTATTTGTAGCTAAAGGCAAGTCGTGTTTCTCTTTTTTTGGTAGATTGCGACAGTGACATTTCTGTCTGGATTTCCTTTGTTTACCAGATTATTCTAGAATTCTTGATCCTTTGTTAAATTAGATTAATGAGAATAATTGCATGATCGATATCTATAAACCAGTGCCTGAGTGAATCACATAGTGTTTTTCCTTGGTCTCTATCCGCATCTGTTATAGCCCAGAACATAGGATGCTGTATATTATACTATAAAAACAAGGGAGAGCACAACCTATTGATTACTAGTTGTACCCTAGATCACATAGGAAGACTGTAGTTCAGGCATTAGTAGGCTCTAGGCTAGACTACGCCAATGCGCTCTTTGCAGGCTTGCCTAGGTACCTCCTGGACAGACTGCAAATTGTTCAAAACTCGGCGGCCAGAGCTATATTTGGCCTGCCCAGGAGAGCTAGCGCTCACCTGCTATTAAATAGGTTGCATTGGTTACCCATCTCTAAACGAATCAGGTTTAAAATCCTCACACTAGCCTTTAAAGCCCTTCACTCTGTCGGCCCGGTTTACATCAGAAAGAGGGTCGCTTTCTATGTGCCTCGGAGGTCGTTGCGCTCAGCGGATCTGGCCAAGCTGGAGGTTCCTACTGCCAAACGAGTTCGGATGGGGGGACGGTCCTTCCAATTTGTGGCAGCTCGCTTCTGGAATGAGCTTCCTCTTTCCCTTCGCAAAGCTAAGAGTCTTTTGGCTTTTAGGAAAGAGCTGAAGACCATGCTCTTTTCCGCGTAATCACTACGACTGTGGTATTGCTCCTTTGTGTTTTCAGGTTTCAGGTCTCTTTTGCCAAAGCGCCGGGACACCCCTTGGGGTAGCCGTGCGCTTTAAAAGTATGGCCATAACATAACATAACATAACATGATTTATATATTGTACTTTAGGTGATGGTCACACAGAATGTCCATATTGAGACCATCTGAAACTAAAAAAGGTTGACCAATACACAAGTATTTTCAATCCTTTATTTTTCCATCTTCACTTCACATATTCACATATGATCACAAAATGCCAGCCCAGCCATAGTGCTGCGTCCCCAATATGGTATTTCATCAGGGAAAATGTTTTTTTTTGGTTGAGCCTGGGCAGCGCGTTTGCTGCTCAACGAGGCATGCTGAATTGTCGTATGGACTTGAAGCTCCGTCCATATTTTTCATTGGCTTGTGTCATTGTTCACTGGCCAATAGGCTTAGAAGTCCCCCATAGTACTGACTTGTCTCATTTTGTAACCTCCTATGAGGACACCCCCTGCTACGTGTGTTGTTACTCGGTAGGCTTTAATTACAGCCTCTGAGCACTATTTTCTCAAATAGCTTGCGGGCAGGACACGCTCTCTCCTAATGCTTTTAAAATAAATCTTTATATCACGGGCGCTGAACGCATTTGCAATGCAATAGGTCACACATTTGTGAGAGTTTAAGCTATTGGCATTGTACATGACAATGCCTTTTATTTATCTGTTTTAAAAACAACACATAAATAAAAGACATTGTAATTTACAATGCCAATGGCTCAAACTCTTGTAAATTCAAGACCTATTGAATTGCAAATGCTTGTTTTTGTTGCAGTGGTTAAAAATGGACTGTATTAATTATGTCCAGGCATCTTTCCGATAAACCAGTTTAAACAATAATTCCCGTATATGCCCGTATCTTCATAGCTCGCCTGAAACACTTGCCAAATAAACAAAGGGCCATCTGATGAAGTCCCATGTTGGGGACAAAACTCGTTGGTTGGGCTGACAACTATTTTGATTATATGTGAAGAGAAGATAGAAGAATAAAGGATTGCAAATACCCATGTGTTAGACGGCCTTTTTTTGTTTCAGATGGACTGAATATGAACATTCTGTGTGATCATCACCTAAAGTACAATATAAAAATCATAGGATACAACAGCTATTAATCAATAGGTTGTGCTCCCCCTTGTTTTTATGGTGAATTTGAATGTATCAAGGCAGGCAATAGGCAGGCAGTAGGACCCCTGGGAGTAAATGGGAAACGGCCACTACAACGCGGCCGTTTCCACGAAACATTAACCACGCATGCATTACAACGCATGCGTGGTTACCACGAAAGCCTTTACCACGCATACCATTACTACGAGGTACGTAGTAAAGGCATGTGTGGTAAAGGGTAACAAAAAAAAGGGGGGCTTGGGGGGGTCTCCCCCCCATAAAATGAAACTCACCTCAAAAAACGGAGAGATGTGCAGGCAAACGGCGTCCTTAAGAGGAAACAGAAAGAAACGTCCGCTTCCTCGTAACGACGTACGACGGCACCACGGAAGTATTAGAGGAAAAGCCTATGCGAAGAAAAAACATTCCGTTGTAACGCATGCGTGGTAAAGGCATGCGTTGCAACGGAATTCGTTGTAAGAACACATATTCGGAGTAAACACCCTCAGGATTAGAAATGATTGACAAACCAGTGCGATGAAATACGACCACTACTGCAATTGTTCTTATTATTTCAAGCTCTATATTATACCTTTAATGTGAACCTTCCACTGGAACTGTTCTGGAAGGTTGGTGGGTGAGGATTCTGTGCATTACAGTTGGGAAACTGATCAGTCTAGGTTTACAGTGGAATAGCGTTGGTTGCTTTCTTAACTGTAATATTAAATTATATTTATCCACATTTCATTTATTGATCATTCAAGGCAAAGATACTGTTAACGAGATTAGATGGGAGCTGATCTCAGTGGAAATAGACTGTTACGTCTTCGTCATGAGGTGTTCTTTAAAGAGTTGTCTCTACACCACTTTACTAAACTGGAGCAAGGCTGTGGTGATCGTATTTGGTAATGGGATTTTGTTTCAATGAATACCTTTATACCTTTAAGGTAAGACACCGTGAGGTGCAGTTATGTGTCATGTGCACAGTGACAGAAGACTATAAAATTCTCTGATACTGGATTATCCAAAAATGCATGTTTTATTGTTGTTCTGCAGCTGTCTATTGCTCTTTAAAGGGTATATTTATAGTAATCTAGGAGCTGCGCTTGTAGAAAGAAAATGTATAAAACAGGTACAATTAAGAAATATCCGACCATCCATTGTGAATGTAAACAAATTAGTTATTAACTGAAATGCTGTGCTTCGTTTTGCTCAATTAGTAATTCCAATGCATCTTCCTTTCTCTCATGAATGTATTAGTTGATTCAGATAGAGCAGCATGTATTCCACACTGCTCAGTGTGGATGCTCGTCCATACTAACATTTTACCGTGCAGTATAAAAGATATTGGTTCCTATTTCGCTTGCCTGTCATGTTTATGAAGTGGCCCAGGTCTTCATGAAGTCTCAATGATGTCTCTCAATTGCTATAGTTATTCCTGGGATCCTTGCCAGCTCCAGTATTTTAAATGATAGATCCATTTAAGATTGTTGAGACATCACACAGCTGATGGCATCGTCTAATGGACTAGTTAACACCTTCGAAGAGGGGTTTGAAACCTAATACAAACCTATTCTTAATTAAGAGACTTAGCTCTAATTACATGAAGCAGCAGATTTCCTTGCTACACTAATGCTGCTCTAATGCCTCCATTCGCACACTTGCTTGGATGTGTAAGGGGCGTGGTGAAGCAGCACCTTCTCTCCCATTTATTACTGATTGTAAATGTGGTGTGTGTGGAACTCAAGCCATGAATGCAATCTGAATCTGTACAGAGTTATTGGAATTATGTTATTTACTAGCTACTGCGTGTTCTGACTAAGTATGGCTTTAAAGCACTTGCCAAAAAGAATTTCAACAAAAACGTTTCGAACTCAGGTGGATAACCGGCTAGGGAAACGGCCACTACAACGCGGCCGTTTCCACGGATACCTTAACCACGCATGCAGTACAACGCATGCGTGGTTACCACGATAGCCTTTACCACGCATACCTTTACTACGAGGTATGTAGTAAAGGCATATGTGGTAAAGGTTAAAAGTAAAAAAGGGGGAGTTGGGGGGTGTCCCCCCCAAATAAAAACTCACCAGAAGTCACGTCGGGATATGCAGGCAAACAGCGTTGTTTAAGAGAAAACGGAAAAAAACTTCAGTTTTCTCTTAACGACGTATGACGTCACCACGCAAGATTTCGAGGAAAAGCTAGTGCGTAGAAATACCTTTCCGTTGTAACGCATGCGTGGTAAAGGCATGCGTTGCAACGGAATGCGAAGTAAGAACATACAACCAATTTGGTCCTGCGTTACCGCATATGCCTGTAATCCTGAGTACGCCTCTCTGTCAGGGACACCAAGATGAGCAAGGACAATCTGATCTAATAACGGACCTGTTGCTATAGTCACAACGCGGAAGGATTTCTCGCTGAATCCACTCAGGCGAAATAAAGTCATTGGGCTTTATACGTGGCAGCACCTATCATACAGACAACTCACTCTCCAAGCAGTTCATGAAGCACAAGTAGCAGCAACCGCCGCGTTTGGACACTGGCTGCAAGGCAATGGGAAGAATAGAGTGCATAGAGAATGTCTAGGAGGCTTTCAGACAGGAAGGTTAAGTGATGTGCTGAAGGTTGCAGAGTGAACACATTGCAGAAATGGGATTCAATCATGGAAGTCAAGTTTTCACAGCACAATGCTTCATAAACTACACTACCTGGCAAGCCATTACCAATGACTTTTGTCTGCAAACACAAGAATGCAGGTTTTGTTATGACTTGCAGTTCCACCTCCCTTCCATTTTTGTTCCCTGAAAGTGACTCATTACATCAATTGAAAAGGGGGGGCCCTCGGCCCCCCCGCACGCATGGCGGCGCGGCGACCGCCTCACCCCCCTCCCCTCGGGTCTTTCGACGGTGGGGGCGTGCCCTGGGGGCGCGGCCCACCGCCGATTGGCCGGCGCCCCTCCTGACCCGGAATCAATGGACTGGTTCCGGGTCGGGGGGGGCGGGCGTGAGGAGGGGCCACCCGGCCCCTCGGGAATAAGAGGTAGGGAGCGCCCAGGAGACTTCCTTGTCCCTGGACGCTCCCTCGCTGAACGTTGTGCCCCGCGTTCGGGGCCTCTTTGTTTTATAATTTTCTCCCCGTTTCTTTTTCAGGTTCAAAAGCCGATCGCTTGTGGATAGAACGGACTGCTTCAGGCCGCGGAGAGAGACACAGTGCGTCGCCTCACCGATCGTGGTCTGCGGAGACTCGGGGCTTTTGGATCCTGCGAGGTCGTCACGCAGGGCCGGTACTGCGGCGCGCTCGTGCGGTGGAGGAAGCGTGTTTCATTGAGGTATCGGGTAGGGGCAGTGGTAGCTCGCTGGCCAGGTCGGAGGGGGACGGGCTGAGTGCGTGCCGAAGGGCGGCCAGGAATACGTTATCAAGGCGCCCCCATTGTTTTAGCAAGGAATTTTGGCGCGCTCCCAGAAGAACGGCGAAAGAAGCCGGGGTGGGCATTCTGTAACCAATTAAGCAGCGGGCCAGCTCACGAGGGGCCGCCCTGCTAATTTTGTATTTCGAAGGTGTGCTCCGGGACTCAAATTTAAACCGCATAGGTAACGCGGTACACACAAGGGTTTTCCCGCCTCGGCGAGTCGGAGCGGAGAGGTTGTTCCAGCGGAACACAAGCGTCTCGCTTGCAGCTAAGCAGGGTCGACCAGGGCAGCACCTGGATGGGAGACCCCCGGTGAAAGTTTATAATTGTAGGAAGAAACTGTTTTCCACGGCTGCATTACATTGATGATTAAGCTAATTTGTTGTTCATCCGGTGACACAAGGTGTACAATTGCATGGTGAAACAAGGGACCATTGCTAACAAGGTTATTGTTAGTTATTAAGTGATTGATTATTAATGTCATTGCACAGTACATCTATGTAATTATTTTCACGCTACACTGCAGTGTTTATTTGTAATTCAGGGGACTGGAGGTGTCACAGAGGGTGCAATTTTCTTGAAAACGAGGTGACAATTTTGAAAGGTTTTCACTAATGTATTATTGTAATTTCGATTAATAAGTGATTTATTGTCATATCCTTACATTTCTGGGGAGTAAGTGCAGATACGGGTCCAGATTTGTCCTGGCCTTGGACGGAGTGTTAATTTAAAGGTCGCTTATACACGGTAATAACACAAGTTTTAATTCCAGGAAATTGGACTAGCGGACAGGACGGAAGAGCATCCAGCACGCAAAGTGGTGTGAGCAGGGGCCGCAGATCATTATCGCAGGCGAGGACGAGTGACTGGTCGGTAAGAGGGGTACGGGGGGCTAGCATTCATCGCTCCTGGTGGCCGCCGGGTGGGTCTACATTAGGTTTACTCACCCCCTTACATAAGCGGACAAGCCGCTAGTGTTGCGGTCGCCGTTGCATGGTGCTGAAAGCCCCCTGGTGACCCTCCATCTGAAAGGTACACACAGCTGACCTGTTGGGAACTAAGTAGGCAGCGGGTGTTTTTGGGTTTAGCGTCATGCCAGGTCCAAGGGGTGGAAAAAGGGGGTCCAACATGGAGGCTATGATGCGGGCTATGATGCGGGAGATGAGCGACATTAAGCAACAGCTAGGACAAATTAAGGAGCGGGAAGCTCGGTTGGAGGATAGAGAGGGCGAGGCACCGGGCCCGTCCGGGAGACCGATCCGCAAGAGGGTGGCACCAGTGCCGAGAGGGGAATTTGTCACCCCGCAAGGGAAACCTAGGTCCAAACGGCCCAAGGAGGCGGTCCCCACCCCAGGCCCAGTGGATCCGTTACCCGCCGCACCGCCCGCGGCGGTCCCACCCCCGCATGTGCCTACACCCATTGCCCCTGTGGTGCCGGTGCCGACAGGTCAACCAGTAGACGCTGGGTCTGCTCCTGCACCGGTGCCCACAATCCCGGGTGCAGGCGGGCCACACCCGGCGCCCGCCCCGCCAGCTGTGCCAGGACCATTGGGCATAACCCCAGTGGTACCTGTTGTCCCGGGGGGTAACGTAGACTCAATGCCGCCCGAATTGGTAGCTCAGTTAACGGCCATGATGCCATGGCTCCAAAAAGGGGGAGCCTTCCCGAATTCTGCAGACCATGCGGCAGAGGCGGCAAGGTTCGTGGAAAAAATCAGATCGGCACCGAGAGCCGACAGTGTTGCAGTGCCAATTTCTTCTCCCCTTGCAGGTCCAAGTGTTCCCCAGCTGGACGGAGTACAAGGGCAGCCGCTCATGGTGCCCGCACTTGGTAAGGAAGTGGCATTGCCACTCTTGGGGGACGGTGTAGTACCTTCTAGGAGCGAAAATCTAGCACAACATGTGTCTTTAGCGGTTAAAGAAATGATTTGGGCTGATAAATACGTGTACATTTATTCTTTATTATTGGATAATAGGGAAATGGAGCAGGCAAAAGCACTGAAAGAGTGGATGCTCCCAAGTGAATGGAGGGCGCAGTGTACTAGATTCAGGGTTGAGGAAAATCTCAATAATTGGATGCAAGCATGGGCCGTTTTCACTGCAGTTAAGGCTGAGCGTCCTCCAGATCTGCAGGCTGCATTGGCTTGCTACTCGAGCAGGATTGTGGGGTGGAGTCAACAGTATTCTGGGGAAGCATGGAAGGGTTATGATGTAAATTTTAGGAAGGCGTTGGAATTCAATAGAGCATTACCATGGGACACGGTAGACTCCATGGCCTGGCACAAACAGTTCTCTGACACTGCACCTCCCCCTCAGTTCGGTGCGGGCAGGGTGTTCACTAGACCGCAGCAGCCCTTTCGGCCCCCCCAAACGAGTGAAGTGCCTGGGAAATTTAGGGCAGGTGGGCCAGAAAAGAAAGGGGTGTGCTGGGATTTTAATAAGCGTACCTGCACAAGGGCCGCGTGTAAGTTTAGGCATGCATGTGCCTCCTGTGGGCACCCCTCTCACCCAGAATCTACCTGTAGGTCCAAGCAAGGTAACACGGGGCAGAGGGGTAGGGGAAGGCCACTATAAGTCAGACACGTCACGCCCCCCCACTCCTGTGGACGTGGTGGCAATGATTCCATTCTTGAACAGATACCCTGACCACAAAGCAGCCACCCTACTCCAGGAAGGTTTTTCCAAAGGTTTTAGGATCCCGGCCGGGGGATACACAGGCAGTGCGCACTGTAGGAATCAATTATCAGTCACACACAATCCGGCTGTTGTGGCCGCCAAAATTGACAAGGAGCTTTCCTTAGGCAGGATATCTGGCCCTTTTTCTGCAGTGCCAGTACACAATTTTGTGTGTTCCCCACTGGGCGTTGTCCCCAAGAAAGAGAAGGGGCAATTCAGATTGATTCATAACCTATCAGCGCCAAAGGGGGCCTCACTGAATGATGCCATTGACGAAGGGATCTGTAGTGTTAAGTACGCCTCTTTTGATCAGGCTGTGACCTTATTGCAGGCCACGGGACCCGGGGCGCTGATGGCGAAATCAGACATAGAGTCCGCCTTCCGCCTCCTCCCAGTCCACCCGGCGGACCAACATCTTTTAGGTTTCACCTTTAGGGATAGGTTCTACATGGACAAATGCATGCCTATGGGTTGTTCTATTTCTTGCGCCTACTTTGAGATGTTTAGTTCATTTCTGGAATGGGCCATGAGACAGGTGACAGGCCATCAAAGAGTCATGCATTACTTAGATGATTTCCTCTTCCTCGGTACAGCGGGTTCTCAGGAGTGCGCACTGGCATTGCAGGAGTTTTGCGTGCTCATGCAGGCTTTTGGGGTCCCGCTTGCGCCTGGGAAGACGGTGGGCCCGACCACCTGCTTGGAATTTCTGGGCATCGAGATAAACTCAATGGAGAAATGTTTTAGACTACCTAAGGACAAGGTGCGCAAATTCAAGACGTCGCTACAGTTATGCCTCCGGAAGGAGAAGGTCACTTTGCAGCAATTACAGGAGGTGGTAGGGCAACTGAATTTCGCACTAAGAATCATCCCAATGGCTCGCCCCTTCTCTCGCTCCATCGCGCACGCGATGCAGGGGCTGAGGGAAAAGCACCACCGCACGCGCCTATCGGCTGAAATTCGCCAGGATATGCTTATTTGGATGGCATTCCTGGAGGATTTTAACGGTAGGGTGGTCTGGCCCGGCCCGCTCACTACATCAGCGGAGTTAGGACTATGGACCGACGCGGCCGGTAGTGTGGGCTTTGGTGCCATCCTAGGGAATAGGTGGGTCGCTCAACAATGGCCAGGAGAATGGAACACATGGGGTTTGCTCGGCAACATTGGCTTCCTGGAGCTTTTTCCAATATGGGTGGCACTGATGGTTTGGCCAGAACACCTATGTAACCGATCAGTGGTGTTTTGGTCAGATAACATGACAGTGGTGGACTGTATCAATCAGCAGGGGGCGCGGTGTCCTTTCATACTTCGTTTGATCAAAGAAATTGTTCTGCGTTGCCTTAAACTGAATGCTAATTTTAGAGCCAAACATGTCCCTGGTGTTTTAAACAATGCTGCTGACGCCCTTTCTCGCTTCAAAATGCAGGTTTTCAGGGAACATCTCCCCACAGCAGACCCCTCGCCAGCACACTTCCCAGCAGTACTTTGGCAGATTGGTGCCCCAGATTACAAGACCTCGTGGTCGCTAGCCTAGCCCCCAGGACCAAGACGGCTTACGAAGGGGCGTTTCTGTCTTATTGTTCCTTTTTGGGGCCACAGTGGGAAGTGCTTTGGGCAAAGGAGGATGGGTTTGCAGCCTATTTAGAATGGATGCACAAAGAGGGGCGCTCAGTAGCAGCGGCAACCAGACATAGGGCAGCAGTGTCATTCTTCGCTCAAGCTAGGGGCTTTCGGGATCCCACCAATACCTTTATGATACGCAAGGCTTTAAGGGGATGGCGCCGTATTCAAGGACACCAGAAGGACAAAAGGAAGCCCATGGGGTTGGCCCGGCTAACAGCCTTACTGGGCACGCTGGAGATTGTTTGTAACTCAGAGTGGGAAGTGCTTCTTTTTAGGGCGGCATTCTCCCTGGCATTTTATGGGGCGCTGAGAATTAGTGAACTTGTTGCAGGATCTAAGGCTGACATACTAGGTGGCTTGCAGAAGGCTGGGGTGACGATAAGGGGTGACACCATGTGGGTGATTATCCAGAAATCAAAGACCGATCAAGAAGCTAGGGGTCACACCATAGTTCTGCAACGGGCCCCCGCCAACCCGTGCTGCCCGGTGAGGCACGTGGAAACACTCATGGGATTATTGGTCGGTTCAGTAGGTAGGGCGTTGCTCTGTCACGCCGACGGGAGCCCCTTGACCAGGTATCAATTCAGGAGAGTGTTCGAAATTGGGGTTACAAAAGCGGGTCTTGACCCTAGAGATTTTGGATCTCATTCTTTCAGGATTGGGGCAGCAACTGAGGCGGTGGCGGGGGGCCTCCCAGTGGACAGAGTGAAGACAATTGGGAGGTGGTCGTCAGACTGCTATAAACGTTATGTGCGGATTGACATGCTATGATTACCTGTCACTCACGCTTGGTCTCTTTTCCGCTCTCTTACAGTTTCTCAGACCTGTTACGCAGGGGAGGAATTTGTCGTCGGGCACCGCCAATATTCATCGGCACGGAGCGGCGACCAGGAAACAACGAAGAACGATGTCTGGATTGTTGGTCATTCATATGTTAAGCGAGCGGAATGTGTTTTCCTGTCAAGTGACAAGAAGGAAAGGGCGGCACAACTAGGGCTGAATATCACGTTCTTTGGCAGAGGAGGGTTGTGTCTTCACGAGTTTAGGGGATTCTTCCAAGGGCTGTTGGCACGCCAGCGGGCTCCACCGTCAGTGGTGATACTTCACCTTGGGGAGAACGATTTGGCAACACTGGGCAGGCGCACCTTGATTGAGGAGATTATCTCAACAGCGGGTTGGATAGCTAGGACCTGCCCCGGGTGCACACTAGTATGGTCACAACTAATACCTCGACTTCAGTGGCGGGGGGGCGATTCAGTCAGGGCTTTGAATCACTCGGTAAAGAGGATCAACACACGTCTGGATAGGTTGTTCCGAACCCCCGTGTTACAGTCAATACCTCATGGGTGCATCTGGGGTCAAAAGTATTACTTGAGGGACGGGGTTCATCTGACAGAAGAGGGTAATGTCCTATGGGCTGACAATATCTGGGCTTGGCTGGAGGGCTGGGGTAGGAGGATGTGTCCTTAGATAGGGGCTACAGGGGGAGGCCAGATCGTCGGTTAACAATACTGGCCTGTGGCGGTAAGGTCATTATCGGTGAGCACATATTTGAGGTCTGAGGGGGCGGGCATCATCCTATGGAGGTTCCCGCCCAGGGGGAGGAGCCTGCGGGCCACTCCCAGTACTCCAGGGGCAAGGTAATATGCAAAGGAGCGCGGGTAGGAGTAGTTCACGCTTTCCTTAGGCTGGTAGCCACCCCGCGCGCGTGGACTCATGACGCCATCGGCGCAGAGTAAGGGCCCTCCTTTAGTGGGTAAATGGAGTTTGGGGCGTAGACCGGGCAATTCCCGGGGTAACACTGCGCATGCGCACTTCTAAGGGGAAGGCGCCGCTTGTAGGACCTGACACCGGTAGTGACCCTGCCATATGGCCAGAAATGTACAAAAATCAAGATAGGATGTTTAGTTAAGCTAGGAAAAACTTGTATTAGAGTTTTGTTAAGGTCAGGCTCTCAAACTTGTTGATTACGATTGTATAACTGAATGTCCTGCTGATTTTTGTATTTCATTGTTGATTATGCAATTAAAACCCTTTTTAATTTCATACTTTAATAAATACGGCCGGGCGACTAGCGCCCGCCTTCCAAAGAGTAAACACGTCTCGTGTCCACGTTCCTTGGTGTTGGGTGCCGGATCGGGGGGGGGGCGGCAGCTAGTCGCTGACCATGTGAAAAGGGGGGGCCCTCGGCCCCCCCGCACGCATGGCGGCGCGGCGACCGCCTCACCCCCCTCCCCTCGGGTCTTTCGACGGTGGGGGCGTGCCCTGGGGGCGCGGCCCACCGCCGATTGGCCGGCGCCCCTCCTGACCCGGAATCAATGGACTGGTTCCGGGTCGGGGGGGGCGGGCGTGAGGAGGGGCCACCCGGCCCCTCGGGAATAAGAGGTAGGGAGCGCCCAGGAGACTTCCTTGTCCCTGGACGCTCCCTCGCTGAACGTTGTGCCCCGCGTTCGGGGCCTCTTTGTTTCCCACCCACCATCCCTTGGTACAAAGTTTAAGCAGCGTATGTCCGGTCTAATGGTAAGTTTCATAGGTATAGACCGCGGGAGAGAGTAGGTTGTTGTGGTATTTTGTGATCTGTTGTCAGGACTTTTTTCCCTTTGTAGAAAAATGATGTGTGAAGTGAACTATATTTGAAGATATGTGTCTTTAGGCCTTTTTTCCCTTTGTAGATATACGTAGTTATGGTGATTATGAGCAACATGCGTGAACCGAATTGTAATTTTATGCCATGTATCGTTAGGCCTTTTTTCCCCTTTAGCTATGCGTGGATACTGTTATTTATTAGCCAGTGTAGTTGTCCTTTAGACTTTTTTCCATAGGTCGTCGTATTTATTAGGTATGGGGCATGCGGTAAGGTCATTATCGGTGAGCACATATTTGAGGTCTGAGGGGGCGGGCATCATCCTATGGAGGTTCCCGCCCAGGGGGAGGAGCCTGCGGGCCACTCCCAGTACTCCAGGGGCAAGGTAATATGCAAAGGAGCGCGGGTAGGAGTAGTTCACGCTTTCCTTAGGCTGGTAGCCACCCCGCGCGCGTGGACTCATGACGCCATCGGCGCAGAGTAAGGGCCCTCCTTTAGTGGGTAAATGGAGTTTGGGGCGTAGACCGGGCAATTCCCGGGGTAACACTGCGCATGCGCACTTCTAAGGGGAAGGCGCCGCTTGTAGGACCTGACACCGGTAGTGACCCTGCCATATGGCCAGAAATGTACAAAAATCAAGATAGGATGTTTAGTTAAGCTAGGAAAAACTTGTATTAGAGTTTTGTTAAGGTCAGGCTCTCAAACTTGTTGATTACGATTGTATAACTGAATGTCCTGCTGATTTTTGTATTTCATTGTTGATTATGCAATTAAAACCCTTTTTAATTTCATACTTTAATAAATACGGCCGGGCGACTAGCGCCCGCCTTCCAAAGAGTAAACACGTCTCGTGTCCACGTTCCTTGGTGTTGGGTGCCGGATCGGGGGGGGGGCGGCAGCTAGTCGCTGACCATGTTGATAAAGTACAGTTCCAGCGTGTAATTCATGTTGCACTCAAGCTCATTATTGCCGCCGAAGTAGAGCTGAAAGTGCATTAGCTCTCACCCAGGGAACAGGTTTGCGAGCTTTCCCTGGTCATTTGCTCTACATGTGTAGCGCACCGTTTTTTTTAGAAATAAAAGTACCTTTCTTTATCCGAGGCACATCATTTTGTGGCCATCGTTGCCGTTTCTCAATGTAATACACTAAATGGTGGCCCCTAGAATTATCGTTGGAGTGTTAGAGTGCCGCAGTGCTGCCCTAAACTGTTAGATGTTTGTGAGAACGACTCCCTGGGAGGCAATACTGAGATTTTAAGCCTCTTTGCCCACCTTTATTAGGGGCATATTTCCAATACTCGAATAGGACACTTGCTGAGCTGAGTGCCACCCGAGACAGTTCATGTGGCGACGTGGACGTAGCGTAAACTTTCACAGGCGAGCTACATCTGAATTTTGTTGCTCCACGGCAGTTTTATAAAAGTGCTAATCACAGCTGCTTCTCAACCTCTCGTGATTAATGTCCTCCAGAGTATTGTCTTACGATCTGGAGAAAACAACAAGGGTGGGGCTAGCCGGTCTGTTTTCCAGGGCACAGAAATGATCTGATGTACAGGCAAAAATACGTTATTCGCTATGAAAGTTGAAATATTTGCTATGATGTATTTCTAAGGATGAAGCTGTCTGCTCTGTCTTTCTGTACATCTGCCTTGTAATCTTGTGCAATATGTTTATCATGTTGCCAATCTTGATCTGGACTTCTGAGCAGATAGATGGCCACTTGTCCTAAGGGGTTAGCCATGCAATGTCCATTGGACTCATTCATGATACATCAGTTGGATAGATGACCTTACAGACTATGCACGTGACATTTGCGGATATAGGGCAGGGTTCTCGCTTGTAACGAGGCATTCTTTTTTTAAAAATATCCTGAGCAGATGTGGTAAGGTACATCTGCATAGGAATATATAGGAGCAAAAGGCTTCCTAGTTGCCTCAAATTACTGAAGAGCCCTTGGGGACTCAACATCCCACTCTGAAATTATCCTAGCTGGCAAGGCTCCAATTAAAAGGAATCTGCGAAAGAGGCAGGATTCATACAGAGTCCCCAGGCTTCAGTAATTATTGGTGTTGTTTTTCACACCTGTTTAAGAGAAGCATTGCAATTCTTTCATGTTATTGAGTGGAAATCTGCAGCAGCAGTGGGCGATTGTTCATCACAGAGATTATTTGTAGGTTAAATGTTTCCTTACAGCAACATGATAAAGAATCGTTTGTATAATTACAAAACGATTTCCAGAAGAGGCAGACGGAACACGACTGTAATGTATTTAGAAGATGCAAATGCAGTCACAAGCCACGGAGCTTATGTTTCGTAATGTTAAAATGTTTTAATGAAGGAGTGAAATGACGGGGTCTGCAGCCAGCAATAATGGGAATGTAAGTTTAATCGGGCTCAGCAGAAAGAAAAGAGCCAGTTTCTAAGTAATCTGATAAACTAACTGCCCCGGTTGCAACACTAAACACCTCCCTTCCTAGCAGAAAGTACAATTCTACATGTCAAACAACAAATTATATTAATGTAAAACATAGACTTGAAGAACCAGAACGGTATCACAAGAGCACATCAAAGACATAGAACAATAAGGGGGCATGAAAACAATACCTCTGATTAATACTTCTAACTGCAGATTCCTCATTTTGTGAATTTCCCGAGAAGCCAGACTGGATCCCTCACACGTTGCTAGGAGGCATTTTGCAGCTCTACGTCTGGTCCGTCCTGCAAAGGTTTCGGACCTCATCCTGCTACCACGGAGTTTGAGACAAATGTATTAACTGTGGTCCTTCACCCATGATAGGCTACTCAGGAGTCTCTCCTCCCCTGTAACGAGGTTTTCACTGATGCACTGTTGGGCACCTAGGTGAAGCCATGTTCTTGTCCTCCAGCAAAGAGATAGTTTGCAAGGTTCTACAGGTCTGCCCCGGGGTACCTTGTGTTCCTCTGCCACCATCCCAGGTTTCCAGGCCCACGTCCCAAGCCCAGTTCACATTCTGTCTGTCGGCCCCGAACAGCCAGATTTATGTCCGCTTTTTGCCTAATTTTTCCTTTGGCCAGACTCTGCCTTTGGTGCTGTTTTACTGCACCCCCCTTTACTCCACTCTCCTTTGACACAGTACTCCACTCTACTCCATTCCACTCTATTATATTCGATGAACTTGTACTCTATAACACTGTATGCCAATCCACTCTACCACACTCTATAATGCTGTAATATACACTACACTCTACAAACATCAACTAGACTGTATGCCACTCTATTCTACTGTAGTCTACATCACTTTCCAATACTGTATGACACCCCAGTGCACTCTACTGTACAACACGGTACTCAAATCTATGACACTTTATTCAACTGTATGCCTCACCACTCTACTCCACTCCACTATAATCTACAACACGCCACTCCACTCTGAAACTTTACTCCACTCTCCTACTCCAGTGTACTCCATTATACTCTACTCTACTAAACTTAATCCCACTCTACGCCACTGTACAATACTCTACTCTACACCACTCCACTGTTAGACAGTCTACTCCACTGTATGCAACTCCAGTCTACATCACTGTACTACATTCTATGTCATTCTATGACACTCTACTCCACACTGTGCCCATCCACTCAACACCATTTTACTACACTGTATGACACTGGACAACATGCCGATGAACTTTTCTGTACAATGCGCCACTCCACTATATGACACAACACCACACCACTCTGTGACAATCTACTTCACCCTATTCCACTCTAAGACACTCTACTCCACTCTGACAGTCTACAACATCTTACTCTACTATTTGACACACTATTCCACTGTACAACTTGCTGCTCCAGTCTATGATACTTAACTATAAGAGACACCATGCCACTACACTTTACAGCACTGTACATTACGCTACTACACTCTACTCGATTCCAATCTACAATACTTTAGTCTTTAACAATAGTCTTTACAACACTCTACATTACTCTCCACTTGCCACACTGCACTCTACGATTTGAAAACATTTTTATTAAGAGTGTAAAAGATGTATTGAAATTCTTGGGAAAACCAAATATTAAAGCTTAGTGGTAGTTAGGAAAACGTATTTTCCCTATACAAACTAATTTTAAACTACACACACTTTTAACATTCTAAAGTCATAGATATTGGTTTCATGTAGAATTTATCCACCACCTTCAAATTATTCTACGTAGTGGTTCTTGTTACGCACTCTTTTCAGCTCCCTAACCAGAAACCACTAACTATAACATGCCACTCTATCATGCACTATGTTCTCACAAATAAAGATATTCTGTTGTACAACATTACACTATACAAGACTCTCCACCACTCTACTGCTTGACTCTACACTTGACAACACTGACCTATACAACATTCTACTCCAATGAACTCCACTCTATACCATTTCACTCTAAAACACTCTGCTACACTCTATGCCATCCTACAGCACTCTACTCGATGACACTCAACCCCACCACACTCCATTTCATGACACTCCAGTCCACGCCACTCCACTGTACAACACTTAGCTCTGCTGTTCGACACAGCACTACACTATACACCATGGCACTCCACTCCATGACACTCCACTCCACGATACAACACACCTTGCCACTCCACTGTATGACATTTTACTCCACTGTACGCTATGTCACTCCACTCTACTCGACTTCACTCTATTCCACTCTACAATACTCCAATCTACAACACTAGACTCTGCGAAACGTTTCTTCACTGTACTGTACTACACTACACTCCACTTTATGACACTCCAATCAATGACACTCCACACTGGTTTGAAACACATTTTTACCAAAAAATATAAAACATTTGCATATAATGAAAAAAACAAAGTTTAAGGGAAATTTATATTTAGAAATACCTTGTATATTCTTTCTTTACAAACACAACTTAAAATATATTAACATTGAAAATTGTTACGTTATAATTATAACTTCAATTTATAATTTACGCACAACCTTCAAATTACTATGTCCCACACCTCTGAACACATTTTTGTCACTTCACTCGCCACACTACATTAAGTATAACTCACGCCTTTTCCATACACTATTTATATCCTTGCATACTGCATCACTTATAGCCTGTGAAATCATACCATTCATAAAAACACTTTTAAGTTCTCAAATAACAACCTTCGTCACAACACAGTGTATTGTAGATTGGTGAGTTATAGTTAGTGTTGTCTGGTTAGTGAGCTGAAAAGTGTGTGTAACAAGGTCTGCTATTTACAATAATTGGAAGGTGGTGGATACATTGCAAATTAAAGTATTAACAGTAAATTTAGAATTTTTAAAGTTTGTGTAGTTTAAACTTGGTTTGTATAGGGAAAATACGTTTTACCAACTAAAACAAAGCTTTAACCTTTGGTTTTTTAATTGAAAAAATATATATTACATGGGAAACGCTTTTTTGTGTTTCTAATAATTTGGGTGCCATTTGACTAATCCCCACAAAACTTTCCAAAACGTTTGCTACTTTTTTTCCTACTTTGTGCAGGGAAAGTTTCAGGGAGATCCGTCAAGTGTTGGATGAAACAAGGGGGTTGCAAAGCACTTTTTCTCTATTCATTTTTCCACCGGATGCTTAGACACAGCTACAGCCCAAACCATTGAATAGATGTACAACAATGCTGGTAGAAAGTTTGGTCCAGAAAGACTACTTTGTGTAATTCACTGTAATTCCATTCAGTAGTTTTCGAGCAATGAATGTTCAAAAACGTTGTATATATCACGCCCCAGAGGATCTGCTGACCAGACAGACCTCAAGCTGAGACGTATTTGGCTGCCGGTAAAAAAAAAAATAAGGGGCAAAATAGGCATGCCCTTACGTGCTAGGCCTTGTGGTGAGGTCCATAATTGACCCCACCAGAATTTGCAGAGAATCCGTGGCAAAATGTGGGGGAAAAAAAGAAAGAAGAAAAAAGTGCAATCCCCAACTGACAATTTGTAATAGAGAGAGGGGATGTGGACCCCTCCCCAAGCCTTATTAGACCCCGGGGACCCCATCCCCATGGGGGGAATTTCATATTAAAAGGCTGCACAGCCCCTCGACCAGAGCCTTATTAGGCCCTGGGAACCTCATTCCCCGAGCCAAATTCCACACAAAAAAGAGGAGGGGGCTGAACTGAACTTAAACGGGAGGCTGGCCCTCCTCCCTGAATCTTCAAAGGCCCGGAGACTCCATCCCCTGCAGCTGGCTCACAGAATGTGTCCAGGGAGCCCACCCCCTGGACACTGTATTTTCCCTGCTCAAATTAGTGCGGGCAGGAAACCTATATTGCTCCTACCCGGTAAGGGCATTCTTAAATCTCCAGTCTGGTGGGAGCAGACGTGGCTTCCCTGCCTGCAGGACTGTGGGCAGGGAAGGCAAGTCTTCTCTCACTCGGTAGGAGCTTTAAAAAGGCTCCCACCAGATGGAGCTTCCCAGCCCTCACTCCTGCGGGAAGAAAAACACTGTTTCCGCCTGGCGAGAGCAAAAAAAAAACAGTGGCTTCCCTCGGGGTGGGAGCAATCCTGTCTCCCATGCCGGCTCCTTCAGCATGTAGGGAGTCAGCTGGGGCTGAGGGACCCCTCCCTGGCCACCTCCCCTTTTTAATGGTGTTCGGCCCTGGGGATGAGGTCCCTGGAACCTATTAAGGGTCAGGGGCTGCCTGGCCCTTCTCCCCTTTTTTATGCTATTCAGCCCCGGGGGATGGGGTTCTCGAGGCCTATTAAGGCTCAGGGAGGGGGACTGTGTGGCCTTCCTCTCCTTCTTAATGGAATTTGACCCCTGGTATGTGGTCCAGGGGCATGTTAAGGCTCTGGCAGGGGATATTGTGTACCCACCCCTCCCCTATATTTAGGTAATGGTCCCGGAGCTCCCAAGGTCACTATTGGCTCTGGAGTTGGGGCTTCGGCCCCCTTCCCCTTAAAGGGCCTGGGAGTTGGGCCCCTTGTGTCTTGGTGAGGGTAGCCACATATCCCCCTCCCCTTTAGAAATATCTTTTGGCCTCCAACTATGGGGTACCCGGGGCATGACGTGGGTTGGGGAGGGTGGATGCCATGATGGGTTAGACGCAAGGCCTGGCCACAGGCTGGGCTGTGCGCGGTGTGTGGGGTGTCTCCTTGCGACCCTGCTGCCCATCCCTATGCCTCGCAAGGCCGAAGGTCGTGCCCAATGGGGGTTTTACATATGGTGAAAATGTTTACTTAACATAAAGAAATCTTAGAAATTCGTAGAAACAAACCAAAGGTTAAAGTAACATTATAGTTAAGGGAGAATTTTTATGGCAGTGTTACGGCTTAAACATACAAAACCACTAAACTTCACCAATTATAGTTATCTCAAGTAACTATAACTCATGCCCTTAGGTAACCAGAACCCTCTCCTTCACGATGCGCTGCTAATTACCTCACATATTACTTCACTCAGGACATCTTCTATAAAATCATTGATAATATCACTGCAACATTTGCAATGAAATTATTGATGAAAAAACTGTGCATGGCGGGGGCGCGAGTTGTAGTTACCATACGTAACTATAACATTACTTTCACCTTTGTTTTTTTACAAAACACACACACACACTTTTTTTTTTACCCAAAGGCGGTCACCAGTAGGTAGTTATAGGTAGGACCATGTTTTCAATAGAAAAACACATTTTGACTTGCCTATATCTTTGGCGCCGTTTGACAAAAAAAGTGCCCCGGTAGTTCTAGTTGTGCAGGGAAAGCTTTGGGGTGATCCGTTAAGCAGATGCTGAGAAAAAGGAAGGTAAAAAAAGAAAGTGAGTTTCCCATGTTAATTCCAATAGGGGTTTTACACACGACTACAGCCCAAACCCCTAGACGGAATTACACCAGATTTGTCTGAAAAGTAGCTCTTGGTCCAAAAAGAGCCCTTTTTGTTATTTGGTGTAAATCTGTTCAGTAGTTTTAGGCTACTTAAAAGAAATCCAAAATTGGATATGTAGGGACATGGATCCTCAAAGGATCCGACAGTTCTCGTGCTGATATCTGATTGCCTGCAAACACGTCAACAAGGAAGTGTTGGCAGCCATCTTGGGACTTTGCTACAGTCATGTCCCCCAACATTTTTTTTTAAAGAAAAGGGGGCAGGGGAGAAATACCCTGCACCCCCTATCCTTGGGGCTTCACTATACCCAGGGACCATAACAATCTTGGGGCTGTTTGGACCTCCTCGTGCCCCAGGGGACCACTGCCTCCCTGCTGCCAAATAGATGTTTGAAAACTGGTTGGGGGGTGCACACGGCCACCCTCCCAGGCATATACAGGCCAGGGACCACCACCTCCTTGGGGCTACCTGTGAAAACAGGAGGAGTGTGGCAGCGTGGACCCCCCACCCCCCTCCTGGAGCCAATATTGGCCCTTAGGACAACCACCCTCCAGGGTCAGCACCAGCTATCTCCCAAGGTGCCCACCCTATGGAGATAGCAGTTTGCTTTTCCTGCCAAGTGAGAGCAAACATATACTCTAATCCCAGAAGGCAGGAGCTGTCAAACTGCTCGCGCTCAGTGGGAGTGGAGTGTTCATCTGTTTTCCTGCCCGCTGTTATGCAGGCAGTAAGATATGAAATAATTACTCCTGCCTGCACAGAGCTGCATATTTAGCAGCTCCATATGGGTGGGACCAATGCCGGCTCCGACAGAAGGCGAGGAGCTGACAGCGAATGGGGGGGGCATTTAGGCTCCCCTGTTATCCCCAGTGGTACAGACTGTGTGCCCTAGGTTGGCTCCAGGTCACCCAGTGAGACTTGGCTGGGCCACGAGGGATGTGGTCCCTGGGCCGAAATCAGCCCATGGAGGTTGGCCGTTCGGCCCCCCCCCCCACCATAGAATTGTGGCTGAACATCGGGTGATGGGGTCCCCGGGCTGAATTTGGCCCGGGGAGGGGAGCCGTGGGCCCCCCTACAAATATAAACATAGCAGGTGCCCCAGCTGAAGCTCCACTTCTGTAAAGGACAAATTATCCTAACTCCAAATTAAAGCTGATAACTACGCTATACAGAACAGCAATCAAGCATAGGGACCACCAGATTGTGAAGGCTAGAGATGCCTGGCAACGGGACTTGCAGATCACCATTGATGACGAATTGTGGAGATACTGCTGCATGAGCACAAAGAAAATATCTCTCAACGGCAGACATAGACTGATTCATTTTAAATTTCTCCAGAGAGTGTACTACACGCCGGAGAGATTACACAGATATGGCCTTAGGGCCACAGCGGAATGTGATCGTTGCCGAACACAAGCTGCGGACTTCTTCCACCTGCCGTGGACGTGCCCGGGGATCAGCAGATACTGGTGCGGCGTCTACACGGAGCTAAACAGGATACTGGGCACAGAACTGGCCCCGGACCCGGCTCTGGCGCTGATAGGGTACTCCAGGCCGCTGCCGGTTGCCGTAAGGCGACTTGCTGATATGGGATTACTGATCGCTAAACGGGTTCTGGCGATGTGCTGGATGAGAGGCCCACTGCCCTTAGTCAGAAGATGGGTGCATGACATGTTATATTGTTGTACTCAATCAGAACTTTAAGGCGTGCTCTTACCACCAACCAGCCGACCGAAAAACTTCTGGGGCTTATGTAGGACGAGACTGGGTGGTGAGGAAGATGGGGAGACAGATGGTGGTGGTGATGTGATGGGTATGGGGGGAGTCCCTGAGGGCGCACGGCCAAATGAGATGGGGTAGCTTTGCACTGAGTGGTGTGACTGCAGACGGGGTGACAGAGGATTTGACAAGCTGAGACAGGTGTGAAACTCTGCAGCAGTTTGGCGATAGGGATAGGACGTAGAGTTTAAATAGTAACTAAGTGGGGACTGAGGGGGGGTGGGGGGGTGTTGATGTTGAGTTTTGGGTTCAGTTTAGACCTATGCGGGGGGAGGGGGGAGGGGCTCGGGGGTGGCCGGAATAGTACACTGAATTACATATTAGGTTACCCCTTACTACTAGGGAAGTATGGAGATGCACTTGTCACCTGGAATCTTCCTCTCCCCACTGCTCCCCCTTCTCCCCTTCACCTCCCCCTTCCACCCCCCCCCGCTCCAATCCAGCCCTGGTAACCCCTTGGATGTGTAACATCGCCGCCGGACCCCCGGGTTGTCAGCTGAAAGGCTGTGTTGTATTGGATAGAATTAGTCATCATCCTTGTTTAATCGGAGCGGCCGGCATCCGGGTTGTGGGCCAGGTGCTGTGTACGTCACGACTACTTCTCAATAAAGGTCTTTAAACTTTAAAAAAAAAAAAAATTATCCTAACTCCTGAGCTTGGTGAAGACAAAGCGAGTGTGCTTTCTCAGCAATTCCATATTGAAAGGCGATCTGAAATGCTTTGTGGTGGTAAATACATCATCGATTTATTGGAGTGCAATCCGTGGTTACTGTGAGGAGTGGGTGCTTTCTTGTTCTTACCTGGGAAAGCAGAGTTCATGGTTCTCCCTTTAAATTACTACGAGTATTCAAATGTAAAAATCACTTGGAAGCTTCCCCCTTTGGGCCGCCCACCTTAGGAGTATGCAAAGGTCTTCCTGCTGTTTGCCAGAATGATGGACAGCTTAACAAGTGGCCCCCAATGTGTTTCCTGACGATTTTAGTGATGCTTTCTTAATTCTGAGTAATATGAGGACATCTCCATCAATCAAAGAAGCATTTATTTCATAAAGTTAAGAAGAAGGTCCATTGTTTGGTGGAGATTTACCTCGTTGTAGTCTCGTCTTCTCTGTAGGAGGATTCATGTTATCACATATTTCTAGATAAAGACGCACCAGGAACAATCACATTGCCAAAACGCACACAAGGTCACTGGTGACATTTCCTCATCCTCCATTACACAGTTGTAGTGTAGAATACGGTCTAGACCTTTACCCAAGGAGATAGCACTTAGTAATCATTCAGTAGAAAGTACTTCAGTTGGGTAGATATTTTGTGCAAATCTGTGAACTCTTGTTGGATAAAAGGGCAGGTGGGTGTTTCTTTTGTGTCTGAGTCACTCACACAGATATTGACACACCCACACAGAGACTTAGACACCTATTCACACATTCAAACACTCACACACCCACTCACAGCTCCATACAGCCTCTCATACACTCATTCAGACACTCATGCACCCACTCACAGACCCACCTAGACACGCACACCCACTCTGACAGAACCACTCATACTCTCTCACACCCACTCTGACAGAACCACTCATACTCTCTCACACCCACTCACAGACCCACTCAAACACTCACTCACCCACTCACACACCCAGTCCCAGTCCCATACGGCTACTCACTCACAAAGCCACTCACAATAAATAAACTTTTACAAAACTCTCACAATCACTGGATAATGTCATCAGTGATGTCCTTTGGGATGCCATCAGATATGTCTCTGATCATGTCATGAGTGATGTAATATGTGAGCAGTGCATTGTGGGGATGTAATATATAGTTAGCTCAGCTAACTAAAACTACTGAATTTCACTGGTTTTACGAGTGAAATCTGAGCCTAACTATATCTTTCCTGTAACCTTTGTTTTCTTCAGTGAATGTCTAAGGTTTTTTAAGTTCTAGTTCCTATCTATAACGTCCCTGTAACTGTTGGTTTTTTCTCAATGAATATATATATAATATGTAATATATTCCAGACACAGCGGTTTAATCTCTGCTGCTAAACTAAACAGAGTGCAGTCTGAAGCATATATATATATATATCTATATCTATATATATTTATATACTTATCTATCTATATATATATATCTATATATATCTATATATATTTATATATATGCGTGTAACGCTCCCTGGAGCACCGAACAAACAGCACAGCCAGACAGAGAAACGGACACCACTCCGGTAGTTTCAGCAGCAAAGTTCTTTTTTTATTTTATCATTTTCAAATGCAGTGTCAAAGGTGCCGCGATCCGACGCGTTTCGGCGATCCTGTCGCCTTGCTCACCAGATGAAAACGTTATTTAGTGCAAACAATTTAAATATACCATCACCAATCACCTTACTTTTCAGATAGGTCACATGGTCATTCTTCATAGTGATAGATGAGGAAAACAGACTCACTAAAAGTTACACTCTGTTTAGGACGTCCATAACTCATTTTTTTGTGACTGTTTAAATACACATAATATATACCTATATGTCTAACATTTAATTTCTGTCAGATATTGAAATTGCAATGTACTTTAAATTGATCTCAATTAAATTTCATAAGTAAATATTTAAAACCATAAATATTATGCTAAATGTTAAAAACATAACATTCCCTTGCAATCAATATGTGTAAACTACCTGCGTAAATGCAACAATATTTATAGCAAAACAGAACTATCTCACAAAAATAATTATACCTTCCAACTATTTAACCAATTTTACAATTTTGTTTCTGACCTTTTTGATAAAGTGCTTAAGTGCAAAAAGTGCGAAAGGTGGATAAAGTGCAATTATAATTCAAATACAAAAATGTTCCCAGCCGGGAACATACAAATGAATGCTCATATATATATAAACAACGGCTATTGAATTTTTTAAAGTGCAGCTAACAATGGGTCTTGATCGCAATTAGGTTTTGTTTACCATTCCTGAATAAATTGTTAATGAAGTCGGGGGCAATGGTGACAGCCACTGGGTTAATGCAATTCTGTGGCTGTAGCGCTTACCACAGCACTATAGATGTTCTGCGTTTGCCACTTGATTTGCCTCATATTTGCAGATTTCATACAAAATGTTCCTTGTAGCTCAACTGAATGAAAATAATACCGCCGTACATTGTGTTGCATAATTTGTTTGTTGCAGTACAAGGAACAAAGCCTTGCCGTGCTGCATAGTCCTAGTAGGTAACGCTTTGCTGAGTGCTTTGGGGGCTGTCATTTGATGATATCATCCATATTTCACAGGGGGCCATAGAGTAGTTTCCAGATTTCACGGTTCCCTGAAAAATATGGGATTTTAATATCACTGCATTTTGTGCAATAAAAGCATCCTAACATGTAATGGAACATATATGTAAATGTGTTTATCAAACATGCCAACATTTTAGAACAGGAAAGTGGGAGGTTTAAACAAAAGAATTGGGGGTATGTTTTTTCCCCATGGACGTCTATTGAAGCAGAGGGAATTTCAGAGTACTCTCCGCAAAATGCAACAATTCCAGGGTGGGAAAGGATTGAATTAATGGTGTTTGTGAATTTCCACAAATCAGCAAATTTGTGGACATTAACAAACTTAGTGGACAAGCCAAGCCCTGTTACACCAGCTGCCCACTCCTTGCCTGAAGTTTAGGATAGTGTAATTCTAAACGCGTTTGGCTCAGGATTATGGAGTAATAAAACCATTTATGCTTGTCAGAAATCGTTCTGTGGTTTTATGACCAATGTAATTAAGCTAATTTCAGACATAAACATACATCTATGGCTGAAAATACCTTTTGAATCTGACCTCTGGACTTGAGACCTTTGCTAACCCCTTTCATATAGACCTTTCCTAACCCTATTTGCATGACCTCTTTTAGCAAAGGTTAAACCTGCTGCCACCTAGAATTCCCTGTGCCCTAAAGTGACAGTTCTTGTTTTAGGCCTACACAGTTGGAACTGATGAGCATACCAACGTAACGACCTGGAACATGCCCCTTAAGCTTGGTTGCCCAAAATTTAGGAGTATGAAAGAAAACCGGCTTATGGCCAATAGTAATGACATTGAAGGTGGTTTTACTCAACAAAAAAGCTTTAAGTGCTGGTTTAATATTGGACTGTGAGAAACTCCAAAATCTTTGTCTCATTTTTTCTCAACGCGCATAGTTGTTTCTAATGAAGTTCTGGTCGGTTCAAAATCACGTTTTGTATAGAGGAAAGAGCATTAGGAGTAAGGAATAGTGTGCAAGGTGAAATGTGTCTTATAGTGTCATTCTGAAGCCTACTCAATACATTGGTCATGTGTGGAGGTGGTTTAGTCTGTTTTGTCCTAATAATTCTGTTTCTTATGTGTAATCTTAGCTGCAATGGCTGTTGGACAACTACGAAACAGCAGAAGGTGTGAGCCTGCCCAGAAGTACACTTTACAGTCATTACCTACGCCACTGTCAGGAGCACAAGCTGGATCCTGTAAACGCTGCCTCATTTGGGAAACTCATACGTTCGATTTTCATGGGGCTTCGAACCAGAAGACTGGGAACCAGGTGTGTGCATATTTATGAAGTAGACTGTCTTTCCGACATAGCTGTCCTCTAAATGTTTGTTTTCACACCGCATTGTAATAAAAGGTTCACGGTATTATTGTACAGAATCTGACAGAATTGATCATTTTTACTATCACATCTAACTGCATTTAATAAAGCATGTGAGGAAATGTATTCTGCAAACAAGTCCATTTGGTCGTGTTGGAGAATTGCAAAGAAGTTATTTAACATAAGTCATACGCCTCCCAACTCTTGCCTCAGCATGACTAAAATAAAATGTGTCAGAGTAGAGTGAATTATTCTGTGTCAGGGCTACTGTCTCTGCCTTGTCCTGACTTTTGGATTGATGAATGACCCATGGTGGAATACATGTGGCAGTTGCGTGCTTCTCCTTTCGATATGCTTTTCTTTGGCTTTCTTCTACCTGTTTTCAGAATACATCCTAAATACTTTAGGTGTTGCCTGTAAAGTGGATAAAGTCATTGATTAATCTAATGTTTTCTTCATTCTTTCAAATTATTAAAATATTCAGATTGACTTCTCATTGAGGAAGAGTGCTTCAATTTTTTAAACATTTTATTGGTGTAGTCAATTCATAAATTTCATGTAACGTTTCACAACATTGACGTGATACCTCTGAGAACTGTACTCACAGATCAGTAGACAGAGAAGAAGCACAGGCCTTTGGGATACGCCAATATTTTAACATTTGCCAGACATATGACTCACAGTAGTTTTCTAGTCCTTACATAGTATGTGGTGTAACCATGGTAATGCTCTGTTCTTTTTTTGTTGTCTAGGTGCGAGACATAATATAACAAAGTGTTCAGTAAATAGTCATATATTCTTAGGTTCTCAGTGCCCTTGTCAACTCAATCTTTCTACCTAGGCTGATGTGATTGCAACCTAAAAATAGGGCGACTGGAGAATAAGTGGTAGTCTTACGCTCAGGCAGAGGAAACAGTCATATAGGTTCTCACAAAGTCAACTTGCCAAGAGGCAATGCTTGCTCACCAACAGATGTCCAATACATCCTGTATCCTCTAGTTGCAGATCTCATCTAGGTGACTCCCCAAGTCAGTATACTAGGCTTAGTTCCAGCCTCAGATTTGGGCCTGAGCAGCTTTTAAAGTTCTGTTGTTAGTCTGACATCCATCCCATCAAATGCTACTGAGCTTCTTCCGAAGTATAGACAAATACATGTAACACTTCTAAAGACCCAATAATTGGTCCCCAATCTTGAAAGCATATTTAAGGTAACTGCTTATTGAATCAGCAGATAATTGCTCTCACTCGAACTAGTTAATTTCCTAATTATTTGAATTCATCTTCTTTGACACAGTGTATTATAACCTTTTTTCACCTCTCCATCTTGTCAGTGTTTTCTGAGATTTTTCCTTGGTTTAGGAACAGGATTCAATGAGAAACCTCTTCTTCCCTAAAATGACTTGTCGCAGTCGGTGTTCATCTGTTATTCATTCTTACTCTCTGTTCTCCTGTTTAACCCTTATCAATATTATCAATCCTATGCGAATCACACCATGATCTTTGTCCATCTCGCCAGCAACCCAGTCAACTACAAAATGTGGATTAGTGTTGAATCTAACCAAAACTATTTTTCTGTCAGTGAGTGATTAGGAGGGCATCTTGTATGCATAGTTTCACTAAGAACCCACT